>NC_069384.1:41522500-42792500 GCF_027475565.1 Acinonyx jubatus
TAAATAATATATGATTATTAAGAAGGGACTTAACCATTTACTTAAAATTATGAAAGTAATTCGGTTCCAGTCTTCAAATCAGTCCCTTCTATCTCCTCCCTCCCACCCTTTTTCATACACACACTGGAAACAGAATAATGAAGTCATCTTGCCATCTTGAAAACAATGGAATAATAATATCCTGTTTACAAAATACTTGCAGAAAAACATAGTATCTCTTTGGTTGCTCACAATGGGATCATTGAGGTAAGTTTTACCTGTGATAGATAAATGATGATTGTTTAATTATATACAAAGTGAGTTGTACTAATGCATAGGTTTGCTTCTGTTTTGTTTTTATTTTTTCATTACATGCTCTTTCCACTACATCAAATTTGTAAAGGAAAGGGAGCTTGAAAGCATAGTTTCAACTATTGGTCAAAATGCTTTGCTTTCTATGTGTGAAAAGGCATAAAATACGCCACTCTTTTATTAATTTTCTTTATTAAATTACTTTCCCAAAATTATCAATGCAATACTTGCACACAAGAACTGGTAAAATAGTACAGTGGTGTGTGAAAAAAATTAATATATACTATCCCCAAAACTTTTCCACTTACATCCCTGTCTCCTATAGATCATCAGTATGTCAAATTGTCCCTGTCATACTCCAAAAACATACACAAACATCTGTATACGTATACAATTTTATTATGCATGTGTCTTTTAAAGAAGATGCATTAATATTGTAGACTTTACTTTTCCATTTTTCTTTCTTAATAATACATCATTGGCTTATCTCAGGTAAATAAAGAACTTAACCTAAGACATGCTCTCAATTTAGGCCATAGCTGCATTTTCTGCGGCCTACTGGCCCCTTTACCCCTTCCTCCTGAATGGATTTTTGTGCTTCATCCTGTTGTCCGTCGAGGTCAAAACACCTACTGGTCACTGGTATAGGCCAGGGAGTGGGAGTTCTACCTATCACTGGACTTTTCTATAGCTTTTAACTTTGCATGATTATATGCTTTCTTTACCTTACCTTCTGGCATTTAGAGGGCATCCTGTCTTAGAAAATGCCTCAATACCGGGTTCATGTCTACCCATGAATAGATGATTCACATTGTTTCCAGAATTTTGCAACAATAATAACTATGGGAAACATTATATTTAACGTGACATACTAGGAAATATGGGTACACATTTTCATTCTTTAAATTTTACAGGATAGTTTCGCAGGAGTGGGACTATCACATGTATGTCACCATTTACAAGCATACCCTTTTGATCTGAACCTGCCATGTACACGTTACAGCTTTTTACAGTCTTTGACATTCTTACAGAAAAATTTTTACCTCGTGTTTACTTTGATTCTGTATTATTCTGACTGCTAGTATTTAAAATTTAGACTTGCTCTTCTGTGATTTGCCTGCCAATATCACTTCTCCATTTCCTCTGTTCCTGGATTTTGTTCTTTTATCGACATTAAAGATGGTAATCCTCTGTGGTGCAAAAATGTATCTACATAGCTTCTTTATCTGTTGACATTTATAACAAAGTTCCTATCATTTAGTAATTTTATCTGTGTTTTTCTGGCATCCAAGTGTCTGGTCTTGTTTTAGAATTCTTTCCTCCCACATTTTTTAGTCTTTTAGATTTATTGAAATTTTTCAATTATCTCCATGTATACATAATTTATTGTAAGATGCGGTATCTTGGGGTATGTTTTTATCTTCTCCTAAAGGGACAGTTAAGGTTCTTAATGAGTTTGTTGAAATTTCAGATATATTTGTTGAGAGAATTAATCCACCATGGGCCCCAAGCATCCCTGTATATTCCTTGTTTTCCCAAGTTTTTATTTAAATCCCAGTTAGTTAACATACAGTGTGATATTAGTTTCAGGTACAGAATTTAGTGATTCATCACTTACATACAACATCCCGTGCTCATCACAAGTGCCCTCCTTAACACCCATGACCTGTTTAACCCATCCACGGCACCCACCTCCCTTCTGGTAACCCTGTTTGTTATCTACAGTTAACAGTCTATTCCTTGGGGCGCCTGGATAGCTCGGTCTGTTAAGTGTCTGACTTCAGCTCAGGTCATGATCTCATAGTTCATGGGTTCGAGCCCCGTGTTGGGCTCTGTGCTGACAACTCAGAGCCTGGAGCCTGCTTCAGATTCTGTGTCTCCCTCTCTCTCTACCCCTCCCCCATTCGTTCTCTCTCTCTCTCTCTCTCTCTCTCTCTCACACACACACAAAAATGAATAAATATTTTTTTAAAAAGGGTCTGTTTCTTGGTTTGCCTCTCTATTTCCCTCCTATATTCATTTGTTTTGTTTCTTGTATTTCACATGAGTGTAATCATATGGTATTTGTCTTTCTCTGATTGACTTATTTTGCTTAGCATAATACTCTAGCTATGTCATTGCATCCACGTCATTGCAAATGACAAGATTTCGTTCTTTTTGATGACTGAGTAATATTCCACTGTACATATAAATTCCACTTCTTTATCCATTCATCAGTTGGTGGACGTTTGCATCAGAATATTATTTAACATTGGAATTATTTTTGGAAGCATGTTCTTCAATTTATTGAATTTATTACCTATCCTTTATGAGGTCAAAATTCTCCCATCTCTTCTGGAACTTTAGTTGGAAATGTTACCTCCTCCAGTCGTGGGTTTTTATTTAAATGTGTACAGGCATGCACACACGTGGGTGTGTATACGTGTGTTTTCTCTCCCTGTGCTCCTTCTTTCCAGTTTGGTAGTTTGATAGTAATTCAACCGGCCTAACACAGTTCCCAGTTCAGATCGGGTGTAATATTACTACCTCGAGGGTGCTCATTGACAAAAACAAAGCAGGTCCACTCAGGAGCTGGGGTATGGTCCAGCCTAGAGCCTATGTGCGGTCACGTATCTCTCTGTCCTCTCTTGCCATTTCTACGAGTAGAATGGTGAGCCTCTGACTCTGAGGAGTGGTTGTCATTTGTCTTAGCCTCCCAGCCTGGGTAGGGGAGCGCCCATACCCTGGCTTCAGGTACTGTGTATGGCTTCTGACTTACCATGTTAGAAGAGCTTCCGTCCCTGCTACCACAGAGAAAGAGAATCCTGACAACCACAGTCCATTTACGCCCAGAGCCAGGCACTTTTCAATTCTTGCCACAGGTTTGCTTTTTTTGTTTGTCCACAGAAATATTTAGATGGTTTTAAAACATGGCTAAGGCTTCTTTTTTAATATAAAAAATTGCAGTGGGAGTGAGCTTTAGAACTTTAAGAGTTACAATGTTATTTTAACTGAAATGCTTAATTAACATGTACTCTACCTTTAGGGCATATATTTATAAATGTCCTCCATCCTTTCTTCCTCAGCTTTGAACATGTCAAGACCCACTAGAAAGTTAAATAGCTACAAGATGTTTTGCTATTACTCGTAAAAATAACTTGATGGCCCCGAAATGTACATTCATTCCAAATGGAAATGTGTAACACACTGAGCTACACATTTTATTTTTTGTTTCGAAGCATTCATCTCTGTTTTTCAAATTTTATTTTTTTATTGAAGTATAGCTGATAAGCAATATTATATTAGTTTCAGGTGTACAACATAGTGATTTGACATTTGTATACATTATGAAATTATCGCCACAATAAGTCTAGTTAACGTATGTCACCATATACGAAGTTATTGCAATATTATTGACCACATTCCCTACGCTGTACTTTTCATCCCTGTGACTTATTGATTTTATAACTGGAGGTTTGTAGTTCAATCCCCTTCACCTATTTTTTCCATTCTCCCACCCCCTAAAATTCATCTTTCAATATGCCACAGCCTCTAGCATAGGTGGTAACTTTGAAACTAATTTTGGAGGATCATAACCTCACTCTCATTTGTTTCTCATTAGACCAACCACATAGCTAAGCAGCTATTCAAAGGCTTTGTTAATACCAGCAGATTTGGCCACTCAATGAACACTTTTTATAAAGAATACAATTAGTTCAGTGTTTAACCATCCAAATCTTTAATAGACAATATGAATGCCTAGTATAGTAATATAAGAAACCAATCAGAGATGGCTAGAGTCATCACTCTATCTATCTTCTTTTTGCTAATACATACTCCCCTTCTTCTTTTTGAGTTGGAGCAGATATATATTCTCATTAAGATATCAAAAATAATGAACCATTTACACACATAATATAAAAGTGAACCAAAACTTCCTGCCAGCATATTAAATTTATCACACATAAGATAAAAATCTTGGGGTGCCTGAGTGGCTCAGTCAGTTGAGCATCCAACTTCGGCTCAGGTCATGATCTCACAGTTCATGAGTTCGAGCCTCACATTGGACTTTGCACTGACAGTGCAGAATGTAGTAGAAAGTGTAAGAGGACAGTTCCTTAGGCCAGACTGCCAGGTTATATCCTGGCTCTCCCACTTAATAGCAGTGTGACCTTGGGCAAGTTATTTCCCTTTGTTCAGCTTCAGTTTCCTTATGTTTAAATAAAATAATAATAATAATAATAACCTCATACAACCATTTCAAAAATAAGAGATTAAATACATTTAAAAAGCTAGAACAATACTTTGCCCATAGTAAACATTACATAATCATTACTATCTTCATAGAAACATAAAAATGCTTTAAATTTGCAAAATCAAGTCTTTTACTACATACTATGGAATTTTCTTATCAGAAATGAGATCTTGCTCATTGATATTTAATTGCGATCTGAAATATCCATTTCTCAGTGCTGTATATATTTTTACTTCTATCTTACTTTGTTAGAGAAAATTTGAGGCCTATAACTTGTAAAGTGAAAAGGAGAAAAGTTATAAACTCAATTATATTTGCCTGTTTTAAGGTGATATTTCCTTTCATTCAAAACATGAAATAATGAGGATAATTAAGGAATTTCTTTTTTTTTTTATTTACATCTAAATTAGTTAGCATATAGTGCAACAGTCATTTCAGGAGTAGATTCCTTAGTGCCCCTTACCCATTTAGCCCATCCCCCTTCCCACAACCCCTTCAGTAACCCTCTGTTTGTTCTCCATATTTAAGAGTCTCTTGTGTTTTGTCCCCCTCCCTGTTTTTATATTATTTCTGTTTCCTTCCCTTATGTTTATCTGTTTTGTCTCTTAAAGTCCTCATATGAGTGAAGTCATATGATATTTGTCTTTCTCTAACTAATTTCACTTAGCATAATGCCCTCCAGTTCCATCCACGTAGTCGCAAATGGCAAGATTTCATTCTTTTTGATTGCCGAGTAATACTCCATTGTATATATACACCACATTTTCTTTATCCATTCCTCCATCAATGGACATTTGGGCTCTTTCCATACTTTGGCTATTGTTGATAGTGCTGTTATAAACATGGGGGTGCATGTGTCCCTTCGAATCAGCACACCTCTATCCCGTGGATAAATGCCTAGTAGTGCAATTGCTGGGTCATAGGGTAGTTCTATTTTTAATTTTTTGAGGAACCTCCATACTGTTTTCCAGAGTGGCTGCACCAGCTTGCATTCCCACCAGCAGTGCAAAAGTGATCCTCTTTCTCCACATCCTCACCAACATCTATTGTTGAAGTCTCCTACTATTCCAGTATTACTGTCAATGAGTTTTTTTATGTTTGTGATTAATTGATTTATATTTTTGTGTGCCTCCACATTTGGCGCATAAATGTTTACAATTGTCAGGTCTTCGTGGTGGATAAATCCCTTGATTATGATATAATTCCCTTCTTCATCTCTTGATACAGTCTTTATTTTAAAGTCTAGATTGTCTGATATAAGTATGACTACTCCAGCTTTCTTTTGTTGACCATTAGCATGATAGATGGTTCTCCATCCCCTTACTTTCAATCTGAAGGTGTCTTTAGGTCTGAAGTGGGGCTCTTGTAAACAGCATATAGATAGATCTTGTTTTCTTATCCATTCTGTTACCCTATGTCTTTTGATTGGAGCATTGAGTCCATTGACATTTAGAGTGAGTACTGAAAGACATGAATTTATTGCCATTATATTGCTTGTAGAGTTGGGGTTTCTGGTAGTATTCTCTGGTCCTTTCTAATCTTTGTTACTTTGGTCTGTACTTATTTATTTATTTTTATATTTTCATCTTTTCTCCCCTCAGAGAGTCCCCCCCCCCCTTTCATGCAGGGCTGGTTTAGGGGTAATAAACTCCTTTAATTTTTGTTTGTCTGGGAAAATTTTTATCTCTCCTTCTGTTTTGAATGACAGCCTCGCTGAATAAAGAATTCTTGGCTGCATATTTTTCTGATTCAGCACATTGAATATACCTTGCCACTCCTTTCTGGCCTGCCAAGTTTCTATGGATCGGTCTGCTGCAAACCTGATCTGTCTTCCCTTGTAGGTTAAGGACTTTTTTTTTCCCTTGCTGCTTTCATGATTCTCTCCTTGCCTGAGTATTTTGTGAATTTGACTGTGATATGCCTTGTTGATGGTCAGTTTTTGTTGAATCTAATGGGGTCCTCTGTGCTTCCTGGATTTTGCCATCTGTGTCTTTCCCCAGGTTAGGAAAGTTTTCTGCTATGATTTGCTCACATAACATTTCTACCTCTATTTCTGTCTCTTTCTCTTCTGGGACCCCTATGATTCTGATGTTGTTCCTTTTTAACGAGTAAAACTGATTTCTCTGATTCTTAAATCATGCTCTTTTGCCTTAATCTCCCTCCTTTGTTCTGCTTCAATATTCTCCATAAGTTTGTCCTCTATACCGCTGATTCTCTGTTCTGCTTCATCCATCCTTGCCACCACGGTATCCATCTGTGATTGCAGCTCAATTATAGCATTTTTTAAATTTCATACTGACTAGTTTTTACTTCTTTTATCTCCGCAGAAAGGGATTCTAATCTATTTTCGACTCCAACTAGTATTCTTATTATCGTGACTGTAAATTCTGGTTCAAACATCTTGCTTGTATTTGTGCTGGCTAAGTCCCTGGCTGTCGTTTCTTTGTGTTCTTTCTTTTGGGGCAAATTCCTTCGTTTTGTCATTTTGAAGGGAGAAAAGGAATTAATGAGGTAAAAAATTAAAATTAAAAAAATTAAAATTAAAAAAATTAGAATTAAAAAAATTAGAATTAAAAAATCAAAAACAAACACACACACACACAAAAATTGAATAAATGATGCTAGATCCTAGGTGTGTTTTGGTCTGGGTGTTGAAAGTTGTTTGATAGATTAGAGAAAAAAGGGGAAAAAAAGAAAAAAAGGAAATCGTTTGAGAATTTGAAAAAATGAATACATTGAAGTAGACTAAAATGAAATGATGGAAGTAAAATAGAATTTGAAAATATTTACACAAAAGTAAAGAATATAGTAGAAAAAAATTAAAGAAAAATATTTTTAATAAAAATTGAAAATAAAAATGAATTGTTTTCTCTTTATGTATTCAAGAAAAAGAAAAGAAATGAAAAAGAGAAAGAAAAAGAAAAGAAAAAGAAAAATGAATAGTTGGACCTGCTAACAGACTGAATTACAACTGAAGTTACTTCGTTTTCCCCTAGAAGCCAAACTATGAAACGCTTTATAGTCCATAAACTAAGCAGGCAGTGAGACTTGTGTTCTTGAAGAGAGAGGTTGGCTCAGTTGGGCAGGGCTTAATGTAACGGCTCAGTTCTCCACTAGATGGTACTGCTAGCCTACCGGGGTGGATTGTTGTGTCGCTTGTAGGTGCAAATGTTCATGCGCGGGAGCAGGGAAAATGGCATCACCCAGCTACCCAGTCTCTAGTATTGGAACTCGGTTCTCCCCGATCAGCAATTGCACTCCCATCCTTCGTCTTCGGCTTCTGTCCACTCCCCATTTCCACACTGTCATGACCAAGCCCCAGGCAGCACCTCCCTCCCAAGTTTTGTCTCAGATGCAGCTGCGTTCCCTGGTCCCTACTTCTGAAGGACTGCAGCTTTGACCCACTCCGCCTCTCTGTGGAGGGTCTCACCGAACCATCGCTGAATGCCGGCCACACCCAGGAACGCTTGTGTGACCATGCTGCTGCCGATGCCCAGAAACTGCGACCAGGTGCCAGCCCTCCCCAGAAAAAGTTCACAAGACAGTGTAGCAGCAGTGCCTCAGGGATTATGGAAAATCACAACACATATCTGCCACTAGGCTTTACCCCCAGTGACCTGGTTCCAGCACCAATGAATGTGGCCATTCTCTGGTGTCTGCTGGGCCCAGGTGGCCTCACAGCCTCTACCATATGTCCTTCCAGCAGTGGAACCGCTTCTCCCCATGTGGCCTGATAACCTCCCAGACCCCACTCTGCTCCTGGGGATTTGCCCTTCCCCCCCAGAGCACTGCCAGGTATTGAGCTGCGGAGTTTCAGACTCTGTACTCCCCCTATTTACGGTCTTAATGGAATTTAAACTCTCTCTTTTCTCCTTTCTCTCTTTTTAGTTCATCCCTGTGGCTGTTTCCAATTTTCCACTTTCTCTCCAGCTGCTTTTGGGGAAGGGTGCTTTTCCCGTATTCTCCCTACCATCTCCATCCTCTCTCCACTCACAAAAGTGGCTCCTTGCCCTCCGCGGCTTCTCTCCCCATACCACCTACCTGCTGAATTCTGTGGTTCAGGTTGTGCAGATTGTTGTATTAATCCTCAAATCAGTTTTCTAGGTGTGCAGGATGGTTTAGTGTTGGTCTGGCTGTATTTCATGGATGAAACACACGAAAAACTTCCATGCTATTCCGCCATCTTGGCTCCTCCGATAATTAAGGAATTTCTATCAATTACTTCATTTTTCCACCTGTCTAAAATAAAATATTAGTGGAAATGCTATATAAGAGTAAACATACAAATATAATAGTTATGATTACCTAAGATGACAATGTTATAAAACATAAGACGCCCTTATCCATAGGGGATGCATTCTAAGACCCCCAGAGGATGTCTGAAACCATGGGTAGTACTGAACCCTATGTACGCTATGTGCCTTTCTATACATTCACACTTATGATAAAGTTTAATTTATAAATGAGGCACAGTAAGAGTTTAACAACAATAACTAATAATACAGAAAAATTATAAAAATATACTGTAATAAAATTTATGTGGGGGGCACCTGGGTGGCTCAATTGGCTGGGCGTCCGACTCTTGATTTAAGTTCAGGTCATGATCCAAGGGTCGTGGGATCAAACCCCAAGTCAGGCTCTGTGCTGAGCTTGGATCCTGCTTGGAATTTTCTGTCTCTATCTCTCTTTGCCCCTCTCCCACACTCATGCATTCTCTATCTCTAAAAAAAAAAGCTACATGAATGTGGTCTCTCTCTCTTTCTCAAAATATCTTATTGTAATGTAGTCTCCATTCTTCTCCTTTTGATGATGTGAGATGATAAAATGCCTACATGATGAAATGTAGACATTATGACATAGGTTTAGACTACAGCTGACCTTCTGATAACATGTCAGGAGACTCATCAGGAAACAATGGTTGACTCTTTATATTATGCTTACTTTTAAAAATAAATAATGTAACTTTATGGCATCCTGTAAGGCAATTTTGAACAGATGCCCCATAAGGGTTAATTATGTGTGCCAACTTGTCTGGGCCTTCTGCCCAGATATCTGGTTAAGCATTATTTCTAAGTGTGTTTGAGAGGGTGTTTCCAGAAGAAATTAGTATTTGAATGGGTGGACTGAGTGAAAAAGATAGTCTTCCCTGATATGAATAGGCATCATTTAGTCCATTGAAGGCCTGAATCAAACAAAAAGGAGGAGAAAGGTTGAATTCATTCTCTGACTGTTGATCTGGGACATCAGTTTCCTATCCTTGCTGCTCCTGGTTCTCAAATCTTCCAACTCAGACTGGAATCTATACCACCAATTCTGGATCTCTGGCTTTCAAACTATAACACTGGGTTTCTTGAGTCACCAGCAGATGGTAGATTGTGGGACTTCTCAGTCTCCACAATCAGTGAGTTAACTTCTTATAATCAATCTCAAAGCTAAAGAAGTGCTCAAATAGTAATGAAACCTATGAAAACAATCCAGAAGCAAGTTTGAAGGAGCTCCACAGGCAAGTCTATGAGCTGGCCACTGAAATACACAACGAATTTACATTTATCCATAAAATGGATAGATAGATAATAGACAGATGGATAGATAGATAGTTACATAGATGGATATTTACTAGAGAGGTAGGTGATAGATAGACATTATAAGTTAATAAATGCAAGAGTTCCGTGTGTTCACACAGATAAAACAACTAGCAAATAAGAAAGAGAAGAAAAACCTCACCTGTATAGTAGAGTAACAAAAAAGAAGTGGTGGAATTAGATAATCACTATTTGGCACCAATTATTACTAACAGTTATAGTAATAATTATTTGAGAATCTTCAATAAAATAATAAGTAAAAAAGTCAATAAAATTTATTCAATAAAATTCAAAAAGTAAATGCAATACTTACATTATCTCAAGCTATGTACCAAGAAATTATTCATTAATAAGAAGGAAGAAAAATAATACATAAACAAAGTTACTTTATTGTGCAAAAACTTGGAAATCATTTTTTAATCAAATCTACATTCTACACCACCCGATAGGACACAGTGAGAACACAACATCAAATTCTATGCTATCCCTGCCCCAAATGAATAACCTGAGGCTACACATGAGAAAACAGGAGACAAATATAAATTGCAGGATATTCTACAAAATGACTGACTCACATCTTCAAAAATGTCAAGGTCATGAAAGTCAAGAAAAGATGAGCAACTAGAAGACTAGAGACACCTAAGAAGTGGGTGCATTGAACCCTCCAGGATTAATTCCATTACTGCAGAAGACAATAGACAAAACATGAACGGGGCTCTCCGGGTCAGTGGTGTGCAGTTCTTTGTGCTATTCCTGCAAGCATTTTGTAAACTAAAATTGTTCCAAACTGTATTTATTTAAGAAACAGATGAAAAAAGTATTAAGAGTTATCTTCATCGTTGGGGTGGGGTACAGTGTACATGTATATGGAAAAAGGATTGAACAGAAGCTGGAATTTCTCTCCATATACTATGTATGTCGAACCCTACGCATATATAAAACAAAATTACCTTTTTTATAAGCTATCCATAAAAGTTAAAAGCAAA
This sequence comes from Acinonyx jubatus, assembly GCF_027475565.1. Classification (NCBI taxonomy): domain Eukaryota; kingdom Metazoa; phylum Chordata; class Mammalia; order Carnivora; family Felidae; genus Acinonyx; species Acinonyx jubatus. The sequence goes on from NC_069384.1 coordinate 41,533,594, forward strand.
ATGAAACAAAATGAACCATATTGCATATCAGGTTAATGGGATAATCATACAATGACTTTAAAACACAGAGATTTGACTGTGGATGTATCCTAAAAAGAAAAAGAACTTCAAAAATACAGCATGTTTTTTATGGTAGCAACCAGAGTTTTATTCCAAGTCTGGCGTGTAGGTGTGTATACACTGTGGGATGAACCAAATGAGTAATTGCGTTGGTGTCATTGACAACACACAAAAAGGAGTTATAAATGTAAGATGGATGAGTTTAATAACATATCTCTGGTCCTAATTTGAATTGGAAGTAGTAGTAAGAGCTCATGATGTATTTTGTCTTAAAATATGCATATTTTGTAGCTCAGACTGCTGAAAACCCATCTTCCTGCTATTTCCCACTAATAAGAATTGGGACTCTTGGGAAATTGTGTGATCTAAGTCAGGAAAGGTCCAAGATGATCTTGCAACATATTGTCATAGCAGAAAGCAAGGAAGCTATCAAAACTATTTCAAACGGATTCAAGAGCCAAATCTTGAATTTTTTCTCTTATAAATTTTTGAAAAAAATATCTTTTATATAGAAAAGTGGATTTTCAACTAATAAAATTACTTTCATAACTTTTTAGTATAAATCCAATATGTTCACTGGACTAATCTCCGTCGTTATTTTTTTAAATGCATGACATTTCTACTCTAATATTCGACTAGTTTATCTCTAAAATATAATTATGATTTAAAATAATTTATACCGGGGTACCTGGGTGGCTCAGTCGGCTGAGCGTCCGACTTCAGCTCAGGTCATGATCTTACGGTCCGTGATTTCGAGCCCCGCGTCGGGCTCTGTGCTGACAGCTTGGAGCCTGGAGACTGCTTCGGATTCTGTGTCTCGCTCTCTCTCTGTCCCTCCCCTGCTCACACTCTGTCTCTCTCGGTCTCAAAAACGAAGAAAACATTAAAAATATTAAAAATAAATAAATAATAAATAAAATAAAATAATTTATACAAACTTAGAAATAGGCTTGTGTGTGTGTACACACGTGTGTGCACCAAGGTAAGATGTGTCCCTGAATAGTGGTCAGAAAAGGAATATAGTTGGGAGGCTGGTTGCAATATCCATCTAGAGAAAGATCTGCTCCCAACCTCTGAGATCACAGTAAGTGTAAGTAGGTACGTGCATCTTTACAAGACAGCAACCATGCACTTAGGTAGGCAAGTAGTAAGCCTTCTATGAAAACCTTGTAGATTCGAACATATAGTTAGGCTTTGCTAAGGATGAGAACTATTAATCATAGTATGCAGTTGTATCAAGAAAATATTTTTTCCCTGAAAATAGTAAAGCAGTATCTGAGACTGCATGCATATAATATTTGTGGCAAATGTGTGTAAAGTACAAAATCATGTCTTTGAATAAAAATTTGCATTTTAATCTCATAAAGTAAGGAATTGGTACAAACCTCAAACAATTCAGAGATGGAAAGAAAATAAGAAATAAGAAAGAAAAAGAGATGGAGGGAGGAAAGAAGGAAGAAAAGAAGGAGGGAGGAAAGAGGGAAAGGAAAGGAAAGGAAAGGAAATATATTTTATTGTAAGTGGCTAATTGGATCATTTTCAAAAGTACCTGCAAATAATTTACTGGAGGTGAGGAAAATTTTTTAATCTTAGGTTTTTAAAATTTGTCCCAATCTTGCCTTCTAAAAATCTCAGATAAACATTGTTCAGTGTATTACGAAAACACACGTTCAGTCGCTCAGTCTCTTACATAGCCAACCTCGCGTGTGTTTATCTCCCCTAACTGAGGAGTAGAAGTAGGAAGTAGAGAAGGTTTATCCATCTTCATTACAACAGAAGAGAAGAGAGTCTCCTCCTGCTGTCCCTTGTCTACCTGAGTTGCTCTGTGCAACTGAATCTGTAGCTGCTGTAACTCAGATCTGGTTATGATCTTTGCCAATCAAAGCCAGATGGCCTTCCTCAAAATCCATCTATAGCTAATGCCAAATAAAGACCCCTGGAATCCAGCTGCGACTCTCCTCTGCCCCAGCTCTCATGGTCAGCTCTGCGGATGCAGGCATATTCACCTCACCTCATCCTCACACCCTCTATTAGAATCCTGAGCCAAAATGCCTGTTACTTCTTGTCTAAAACCCAAGAAATAAAAGGAGACAGGGGATTGCTAAACCTCAGGTTTTCCCTCTGCCATCAATAATAAATACATCATGAAGTTGGTAACCCCACATCCCAAGTTGACGCAGGTGTTGCTTTGTGACCAAATCCTTTCAGAGCTCTTAGAATCGAGTGGGGACACAAGCCTTCAACTCCAACATTTTTTCACCATCACTTGTCTAACAATTCTGTCTTGTTTGGGGCAAAATTGCGACTTCTATCTCTGATCATTTTGCTCTCCAGTATTTTTCGCCCCATCCCCTTTTCCCTCTGACTATCCTGCAGTTCAGCTCATTACCCTTGCAACAAATCCTCCTTCAATCAGATACCTTAATAGTGGACAGGGGTCTCTTTAAGCTCAGAGACAGATACAAGAGTTGGGGGAGAAATTTTTTCAGTTGGCATCCTAGCTTGAAGGTCTCTATGCAGTCTATAATCCAAATCTGAATATGAAAATCGTTTTTTCTCTATTTCAACAAGTCTTTGTTCCTGCTCTTACAAATAGTTACCTCAAGTTACTAGGATTAAAAGGTTAAAAGAGAAAAGCACAACAAAATATGAAACTATTACTCTTTTCCTTTTGTTTATTATAATAGTCTTTTGAATACTATTTGTTAGGTATAGCAGGGAAATAGTGACTTAGTATTTCATTGTGATAATCTGCAGTTCTTGGTTTTTGCTACAGTGATTTATGAGTAGACAATGCAATGGTGTTTGTCTCCTGTCTTTTACATGAACACATAGCATAACCATCTTTTAATGGCTAATTTTTTCCCATAACCAAATATATTAAAAGATTATTTTTTCCAAATTTTATATATTTAGTATATTGAAGAATGATAAGAAAAATCAGAGAACCATGGAAATTTTCGACCTGACAGAGAGAGAGAGACCTAAGACATAATTAAATTTAATCTCACTCTAAAACATTTATTTATTATTATGTAAACAGCATAGAAAACATCCAACTTTCTGGGTTGTTTGCCAGGACTCTTTTAATATGAGTCTAGAGAAAACTAATGAACTTAAGTGATTAGCCAGCTATACTGAATTTAAGATTTCCTTTAATATTTGCTATAAATATAGACAGCATGGAATGTGTGATGGTTGCAGTAAGACTAAATGAAAAGGGAATAAAGTAAAATTAATATAAAGTAGCATTGAAAAGAATACACCTACCTAATTTCTTTTGAGAATACTTCCATATTTACTAATGGCTGTGAAAAAAATTTTCAGTTGTACTAGTTCAGAATCTAAACAAAATATCAAAATATGTCATCACTTATCATTGTGGATGAAAAGAGGACAAAATTCTGGAAAGAGTTCCACTCATTGGAAAATGAAGGAAGGAACAGTTAACAATAGGACATAATCATATATCATGGGTTGATTTGCCACATTTCCAATAAAAGAAAATATAAGGAAGTTTATTTTCCCTTTTTCTATAAAATGAAAGAGAAATACTGTAACTGAACTGTAAGCCTTTATCTAAGTCATAATTGCAAATCATAAATATAAAAAGAAAATTGCTGATGAATTTACAGAGTTTTAAATTCTATAATATGGTTTTCAATGGAACACAGTTAAAGTGCAGGAAAATATGTCAATATTATATCTCCAAGCATATATCTATGTTATATATTATGTATTTTAACATGTTCTGACTATAATGTAATAATACAATTGTGCAAATCTCATTGATCAGGTCAAGAAAGTTACTTAATTTTTAAATGCATAGTATTTGTCATAAATGGTACTAGGGGCTAGATTTAGATCTATGTCCTCATTGAGTTCACAAAATAATAACAGTGCAATATAATAAGTGTATTGATCAGTTAATCATTTAAGTTACAGATCTACCTAAAATGTAGTCTTCAAAATCTCAGAGTTACAACAGTAAGAAAATAATTTTGAGTAACTTAAAAATTGGACAAAGTCAAATTGGCTACCAAGGCATTTTTTTTTAATGAAAGCAAGTATACCACATCATCACATTTTACACTTTAAATATATACAATTTTTTGTCAATTATAAATCAATAAAGCTGGGGAAAAAATAAAATGAGAGCAAGCATTACTGTGGTAAGTGTCTCACTGATGTTTTCTATTCTTTTTTCAAGCCCAGTGAGTATAGGTATGATTGCTGCTTTAAGTTCTCCATCAGGCATGTTACATTGATCCGTTTCACTTAGATCTCTGGCTGTTGTCTTATCTTGTTCTTTTGGGTTAAACCAAAAAATAAATAAAGTAAAAAATTCCAGAAGACATGAATAGACATTTTTCCAAAGAAGACATCCAGATGGCCAATGGACACATGAAAAGATGCCCAACATCTTTTCATCATCGTCATCATCATCATCATCAACATTAACATTGACATCATCAACAGGGAAATACAAATCAAAACTACAATGAGACATCATCTCATACCTGTTAGAATGGCTAAAATTAACAACACAAGAAACAACAGGTGTTGGCGAGGATGTAGAAAAAGGGCATTGTTGGTGGGAATGCAGACTGGTGCAGCCACTCTGGAAAACAGTATGAAGATTCCTCAAAAAGTTAAAAATAGAACTACCCTATGATCCAGCAAGTGTACTACTAAGTATTTGCCCAAAGAATACAAAAATGCCAATCAAAGGGATACATGCACCCTGGTGTTTATAGCAGCATTATCTACAAGAGCCAAATTATGGAAACAGCCCAAATATCCATCAACTTATGGCAAAGAGAGGGTGGAATATATGTACAATGGAATATTACTCAGCCATGAAAAAGAATGAAATCTTGCCATTTGCAACAATGTGGATGGAGCTAGATAGTATTGTGCTAAGTGAAATATGTCAATCAGAGAAAGACAAATACCATATGATTTCACTCATATGTGGAATTTAAGAAAAAAACAAATGAGTAAAGCAGAAAAAAAACGGCAAATCAAGAAACAGATTCTTAACTATAGAGAACAAACTGATTGTTACCAGAGGGGAGCTGGGTCAGGGGATGGGAAAAATAGGTGATGGGGATTAAGGAGAGCACTTGTTCTGATGAGCACTGGGTGATGTATGGAAGTGCTGAATCACTATATTGTATCCCTGAAACTGAAGATGCCACTGTATGTTAACTAGTTGGAATTTGAATAAAAACTTAAAAAAAAAAAGTAAGTATTGAGGGTGTTCATTGACCCTCTCTAAGGTGGTTATATAAACAGGCACAGGGTACATGGAACTCTAAGGCTCTCAGAAACTTGTTCCACGTGCATTTCAACAAGATGCCATATTATATTATTGTACTCCCTAAAGACATAAAATATTACATAAGAAAACAAAAAGCAGCACCTGCTTTCTGCTAAAATCCTTCTTGCAATAAATCTGAATATGACAGATGAACACTAAGGACAAGTGTAAAGTCTCCAGGAAATATGAATCACCAGATGTGCTGTTTGCCAGCCTTTCTATCCCACAAACCTACTTTCTGAGTGCTGAAATCATCATCCCTTGAAAATAATTGCTCACCAAGCATCTTCCTGGAAATTAAAATTGTAATCATACAAAGATTACTTATCCAAGTCTTCTAAATATTGAGAAATTAATGAGTATCTGACAACTGTTCAAATATAACTATGTATTATTACCAAAATAGAGTTCTGTAGATGTAAGGTGAGAAAGTTTCATTTTTGCAATTACAGACATGATCTTGGAAAGATTTAGTTTTTGAATATTCCTGCTATTTAAATATCACTGATTAGATCTTAAATTTTTAATTTGTTGTTACATTCTTAGTTTTCCATGTGCAAGTCCATTTTTTTGGTATAGAGTTAAGAATTCCAATACAGTAGTAATGTGGCATGATGGTAATGAAAGATGATACTGTTTGGAATTTCCAGGTAAACAAATGCTGAAAGTTTTGCTGATAGTGTTATCCAGTCCTTTCATTTTTCCGGTGTGATTATCCAAATAAATGTAGAACCAAAGGTAGGACAAAGACTTTAGGGTCTTCATTAAGAATGGCTAAAATGGTGACATGTCTTGTATTAACTGCAGAAACACTGTAATCTATTTGCATCTCTACATTCATATTAAAAAAAATATTTCTTTCCTAATGTTACACAATAGAGTGTTGAACATGAACCTCTCTTGGAGAGACATAACTATTTCCATATGCAACATACATCTGGTTAGGAAATAGAATCTTTCTATGCACATTTATCAAGCCCAAGGCCTTCTATCAACTGGCTCCTGAATTTTACCAAGTTCATCTCTTATTACCACCCAACATGTCCATTGTCTTCTACCTACCATTCAACTGAAGGGAATGAGTATTTCCTGAATATGATTGACTGGGGGTTGACCTATGGCTGTAAGGCATGGTATACTTGTAATGATTTGCCTGCCTTCATTTACTCCTGGGAGTAAATGCTAGTGAATCGAATAAGCCAAAGACCTGTGTAGTCTATATGCTTCAGACTACAGTTTTGCCTTTCATGAAACTTGTTTAGTTCAATTTCTAGAAATTTTCACACACAACAATTTTAGTATTTGCAGCTGTTTTAGTAACATCTGATACTAAGAAATTATATTAACCACTGTTAGAATCACATAAGATATACTACATTGGTTTAGCATCTGAACAGGAAATAACAACAACGATACTACCATTAAATGATTCTGCATGATCATATCAGATACCATGCTAAGATCTTTAAATACATTTCATTTGTATAAGGTAACTTTGAAATAGCTAATACTATTTGCACTTTATGTAGAAGGAAACAGGCATAACTGATTCAAAAAAGCATATAAATAATTTAATTAAGGGTATATTGTTCTAAAGCAGAAATACCAGATACCACCTCAGATCTTTCTGTCATCAAATCCAGGCTTTTAATTGTTTTACTATACTGCCATACCCACTTAAAACTTCTGTCTCAAGCCCACCATTTTAGAATTGCATTTCTATGCTTATTTAAAAGTTGTTCATTGCTACTTAACATTATTTAAATATTTTAGCAGGTTTTTTAGTGTTTTGAGGATTAGATTTTCATTTTTGATTGTACTAATTTTTATTTTGTTCTTTATTCCTTTCTATGCTGGAAAAGAATAGTAGAATTCTATTTTGCCATTATTACTGTGATGAACTAAATGCTTTTATTGATGCATTTTATCTCTAGCTGCTTTTATATTTTGATTTTTTTATATTTAATAATTCAATTAATTTAACTTCACTTTTCTTATAATTATATTATCTTTCTTGGTGATTTTAGATGCTAAAAACAGCACTTGAAAGAATCACCCAAGATCAAACTCTTTCAAGTCTCAAGATAAAGTTCAAAAACATTTTTATAACTACAAAACTACCCAGCACCCAGCAAGGAAAATTTTCTACTGTCTCACATCCAATCAAAAGCCACAAGACAGGCAAAAAAAAAAAAAAAAAAAAAATCAGAAACAGAAACAAAAAACAAAAAAACAGGAAAACCTGAATCATAATGAAAGGGTAAGCAATAAGGCAAAAGTATCCAGAAATGAAATAAAGATTAGAGTTCATGGGTAAGGATATTTAAAAATTTATTATAATAATATTCCACATGTTCCAGAAGCTAGAAAAAAAGGATTGAATATGTCAATAAGAGACATGGAAAATAAATTTTAAAAAATACCCAGTAGAACTTCTAAAGGCAAAAATGATAATGTCTGAGATGAAAAATAAACTGGATGGGATTAATGGCAGATAAGACAAAGAAGACAAAAGATTAGTAAACTGGAGAAATAACAATAGAAACTTACAAAATGAAGCATAGGATGGGAGAAACAAACAAAAAGAAGAAATAAAGTGAACTCTGGCCTAGTACACATGTAATTGGAGTCCCAGGAAGAGAGAAGAGGACAAGAAAACTTATTTGAAGAAAAAGTTCCAAATTTGATATACACTAGAAATCACATATCCAATGTGGGGAATAAGTTTAGGAATTCCCTGAGCTTGCACCAATGGGTTAACAAGGCTTAGGATGAAAGCATCCAAGATTAGGTAAACAGTGTGAAAGGGCCCCCAACATAGTATAAAAGCAGAAAGATGCTTCCACAGAATGGAAGGTCCAGAAGAGGTAAACAGGTAAACAGGGCTATAGATTACCACAGCAGGGTGAAATTGCCCAGAGCAGAGCTAATTAGCAAAAGAAAGATGCCTTGTTGATCCTGAGGTAGCATGCTCTGTCTTATCCCCTAGGCAAGTTAAGAGATGCTGCCCCTCAAGCCTGCTGTAAACAACAACCATCTGCTCGGCTTTTGTTTTGTATTGACCCAAACTCCTAACACCCCCTGTCTCTGAAACCCCCTTTCTCTCAAACACATGAGTTAGTGTTCACTGTTTCAGTGTCTCTTTCTGCACATCCATCACATTTGTAAGCCTTCTGATCCTAATAAAAAAGGAGCAAGGACCCTTACTCCCAGCTCTTGTCTCCTCCTGTACATTAGCCTCTCTTTCAATTAATTCTGCATCCACTCTCTCGCTGGACAAGAGAGAACTCCAGACTCAAAGTCTGCGACAATCCAAGAAGTTCAATGAACTCAAGTATACCACATATAAAGAAAACTTCACTAAGACACAAAATAGTCAAATTGCTTGAATTAGTGACAAAAAAAAAAAAGAAAAAAAATGTTGAAAGCCATGAGAGGAAAAAGTACATTTCGTTAAGAAGAATAAAGGTAAAGATAATGGCAGCTTTCTCACCAGTCAAAAACCAAGTTTATACTATGAGTGAAGTAATGGTATATTACTTAAAGGTAGACTGTGATAAATGGAAGACATGCCCATAAACCCTAAAGCAACCACTAAAATAACACAGCAAAAAGTTAATGAAAATAAGCCAACAAAAGAGATATAGTGGTATCATAAAACTTATTAATTTGTAGAAAGGAAAACAGAAAAAGAAGAAATAGAGAACAGAGAACAAATGGGACAAATAGAACACCAATAGCAAAATGGTAGATTAAATCCATCCATATAAGAACATAAGATGGAAATGGTTGAACCACCTCTACTAACAGTCAGAGATTGTCAGATTGGATTTAAAAAGCAAGACCTACCTAAAATCTTCCAAATATGTATCATATGAACACTAATCAGAAGACAGTGGGACTGACAGTATTAACTCTAAATCAGTGTTCACAACAAACACTATCACCAAGGATGAAGAGATTCCATTTGTAATGGTGTGGAAGGCATAACAATCTTAAATGTTTATACATGTAAAACAAGGCAACAAAATGCTAATAGAACAACAAGGAGAAATGGACAAAATTGCAAATAACACAGGGGATTTCAACACCTTCTTTCAATAACTTACAGAACAACCAGAGACAAATTCTTTAAGGATACAGAAGCCTTGAACACCATTATCAACCACCTTGATCTAAGTGACATTTGCAACTCACTCCATACAACAGCAGAGCATATGGTACTTTAAGTGTGCATGGAACATATACCAGGAAAGGTTATATTATGTGTCAGAAAACAAGGGTCAGTAGATTTAAAGCGTTCAATCATATAAAGTATTTCTTCATATAAAGTATTTTTACTGTAGAATTAAATTAGAAATCAGTAACAGGAAGCTTTCTGGAAAAGTTTTAAATATTTAGAAATTAAATAACACACTCTTAATAAATCATGGGATGAAAAGAAAGCAAAATAAAATTAGAAACCACTTTGAGTGAATGAAAATGAAAACACAGCACATCAAAATTTGTGTGTACAACAGAAACAGGGAAATTAATAACCTTAAATGGCTATATTAGAAAAGAAAGAAAGGTCTCAGAGGCGCCTGGGTGGCTCAGCTGAGCATCCGACTTCAGCTCAGGTCATGATCTTGCAGTTTGTGAGTTTGAGCCCCACATTGGGCTCTGGGCTGGCAGCTTGGAGCCTGGAGCCTGTAGCCTGCTTTGGATCCTGTGTCTCCTTCTCTCTATGCCCATTCCCCACTTGTGTTCTGTCTCTCTCTGTCTCTAAATTAATTAATTAATTAATTAATTAATTAAAAAAAAGAAAAGAAAGAAAGGTTTCAAATCAATGAACTCAGCTTCCACCTTAAAAATTAGAATAAGAATGGGGCTAGGTGGCTCAGTTGGTTGAGAATCTGACTTCCGGCTCAGGTCACCAGGTCGCAATTTCAGGTTTGGGAGTTCTAGCCCCCTCCAGTTCTGTGCTGACAGCTCCTGGAGACTGCTTCAGATTCCAGGTCTCTCCTCTCTCTGGCCCTCCCCACCCCCTCCCCCCCCCAACACACACAACTGTTCACACTCTCTTTCTCTCTCTCTCTCTCTGTCTCAAAAATAAATAGACATTAAAAAAATTTTAAACTTAGAATATAAAAAGTAAATGAAGTTCAAAATAAGCTTCAAATATGAAGGGAAGGGTAAGATATGAAAGGAGGGAAATATGGAATATTAAAGTAGAAATCAATGAAATAGAAATCAGAAGAAAAATAGACAAAATGAATGAATCAAAGGTGATTCTTTGTAATGATCTATGAAACTGATGAATCCATAGCCAAACTAACCAGAAAGAAAGAAATAAGACATCAATTTTCAATATCAGGAATGAGAGGAGACATAACAACTTATTCTACAGATATTTTGAAGCATAGGAAGTTATCATGAATAACTTGATACCAATAAATTCTACAACTTTAATGAAATGAACAAACTCCTTAAAGGACACACACCACAAAAGCTTATTTAAGAAGAAATATATGAGCTTAATAGTCCTATATGGATATAATGCAATTGAGTTTATAGTTGAAAAACCTCCCCACAAAGATATATTCAGGACCAGATGGCTTCAATGTTGAATTCTACCAAACAATTAAGGAAAAAATAAAAGTTTTGTGCACCAAATACCAAAAACAAATCCTTAGATCTATACCTCACTTCACCAGACTTAACTCAAAACATATCATGAACTTAAATATAAAATGTAAAACTACAAAACTTCTAGGAGAAAATCTTTATGACTGGGTTAAGCAAGGCTTTCTTAAACATAACATCAAAAGGCTAATCCATTAAAGAAAAAAAGGGATAAATTGATGTTTATGAAAATCAAGAACTGCTTTTCAAAAGACACTATCAAGAAAATAAAAATAAAGGCTACAGACTGGGAGCGTATATTTGCAAATAACATAATTGGACTTGTATCCGGAATATATAAAGAACTATCAAAATTAAAAATAGGAAAATAAACAGCCCAATTTAAAAATGAACAAAATATAAGAACATGTTTCACCAAAGAAGATATATGGGTGGCAAATAAACACATAAAAATATTCAACTTCATTAATCATTAAGGAAATGTATATAAAAATCATGATAAGGGGCGCCTGGGTGGCTCAGTCGGTTAAAGCGGCCGACTTCAGCTCAGGTCCCTATCTCGCGGTCCGTGAGTTCCAGCCCCGCATCGGGCTCTGGGCTGATGGCTCGGAGCCTGGAGCCTACTTCCGATTCTGTGTCTCCCTCTCTCTCTGCCTCTCCCCCATTCATGCTCTGTCTCTCTCTGTCTCAAAAATGAATAAAACGTTAAAAAAATTTTTTTTAATTAAAAAATAAAAATCATGATGAGATGCCACTCTACACGTGCTTTGAATATCTAAAATTATAAACACTGAACAACTCAAGTCTTTGTCAGAATGAGGAGCAATTGGAAGTTTCAAAAACTGCTGATGGGAATATAAAATGGTACAACCACTTTAAAAAACTATTTGGTGTTTTCCTTAAAGGCTAAACATTTACAAACAAATGAGTCATCAATTTCACTCATTTATCCAAGATTCATGAAAACATATCTCCATAAAAACTTATACAGAAGTGTTTATAGCAACTGTTCATAATAGCTGAACCTAGAAACAACTCAAATGTTAAATCATCAGGAAATCAATAAATAAATTGTAGTATATCTCATCATTGGCATACTACTCAGCAATAAAAGGGAAAGAATTATTGGTATACTCAACAACATGGATGAATCTAAAAATAAACAGAGAAAGCAAAACATTGGAAGGGAAGAAGTGAAGCCAATTACTATAGAGAACGTTTCAAGAATTTTGCTATAAAAATAATTGGATAAGTGGAGAAGTTGGTATACAGGAAAGTGAAGGCTAACAGAGTTTATTTTTTTTTTAAGGTTTATTTGTTTTTGAGACAGAGAGAGACAGAGCATGAATGGGGGAAGGACAGAGAGAGAGAGGGAGACACAGAATCGGAAGCAGGCTCCAGGCTCTGAGCCATCAGCCCAGAACCCGATGCGGGGCTCGAACTCACCGACTGCAAGATCCTGACCTGAGCCGAAGTCGGACGCTCAACCGGCTGAGCCACCCAGGCACCCCCAGAGTTTATTTTTAAAGTAGGTGTAAAATCTTACATAGATGCATGACACCATGAAAGAATCTGCACTGGGGGGGAAACCTGTTTTTGTGTGTTTGTTTTTTGAGAGACAGAAAATGTGTAAGCATGGGAGAGGGGCAGAGGGAGAAGAAGGGGGAGAGAGAATCTTTTTTTTTTAAGATTTTTTTTTTATGTTTATTTATTTTTGAGAGACAGACATGAGTGGGGGAGGAGCAGAGAGAGAGGGAGACACAGAATCCAAAGCAGTCTCCATCCAGGCTCTGAGCTGTCAGCACAGAGCTGGATGCGGGGCTCAAATTCACGAACCATGAGATCATGACCTGAGCCAAGTCAGACGCTTAACCGAATGAGCCACCCAGGCGCCCGGGGGGGGGGGGGGGGGGGGGGGGGGAGGGAGAATCTTAAGCAGGCTCCATGCTCTGTGCGGAGCCCCACGTGGAGCTAGGGGGCCTCAATGCTAGTCTCAATCTCATGACTCTGGAACCTTGACCTGGCTGAAATCAAGAGTCAGGCACTCAACCCACTGAGCCCCCCAAGCATCCCTGGGGGAAAACATGATTGATGCAGAAGAAAGAGGGTGGTATTTCTCAGCCACTTTCAGAGTAAGTAAAGATATTGGCCATAAGAAAAGACAAAGGATTCAACTAAAAAGGGACGTTAGATAGAGTATATGGGTACATAGCTAGTAGATAGGTAGAAAAAGTGGTCGGGAATTTTGAAATGTCTCTTCTGATTTTGAATTTCCTCACCAAAATAGGAAAGATGGTTGTCAGGTAACAGCAAGGAATGTGAAGGGAAAGAAGAGGGGTGTTAGACTTTGAGACAAGAAGAGGAAGTAGGGAGTGGGAAAGTGGATGGACGAGATATAACGATTGCCAGGAGTTCAAGGAACTGAGAGGCCATTGTTTTGGAAATGTTGGCCCATGGATTGAAATCTCCAAGGTGTGGTTTTAGAGTGACAGTAAATCAGAAGCAAAAGTTTTCAAAATACAGAAATGCTTGCAGTGGAAGTGGAGGGTTATGACCTAACAGTAGCTACATTGTTACAACAATGAAGGTAATGGATGCTATTGTCTGGTACAAGAAATTCAAAGTTAATGGGTCTTAGAGAAGAGGAAGGGAGAAGGTCTAAACACAGCAATTTATATCAGTGGGGACACTTACCCCACTTTCAGGTTCAGTGGTATGAAATAGGACTATGGAGGTCACAGTATTCCCAAAGGAGATTTGAATTATCTGTTAGAGCAGTAATTCAAGGAACAGTTCAGAAGAAGGTTGAAGAGATACAGGATTGTTTTTTTTCTAGTAATGTTCTGTATGTTCCAGAAGACTCAGTGGAAGGCTTTCAGAAGTTGGGGGGTGGCTGAGAGATAGAGAATTGGAAATGTGCAGAGTCTCTTCGGTGACTTTGAGTCACCAAGAGATAGAAGTGATAAAAGACAAGGATGGCCTGGAGTCTAGGCTTGTCATGGCCACTTGTATAATCAGGATAGAGACATGTTGGTATTATTTCTGCTAGCCTAAAGACAACAAGTAGAGGTGAAGCCATGATACTTGGAGAAAAAAAAATGGGATTAGTATAGGCCAGGCAGCCTCCTCTCTCTCTTCTTGTAGTAGGAAATTTAGTAACTAAAGAAAAGATGTGAACATTAGTAAAGGAAACATTATTTAAAATGGAGTCAGGAGGCCAGTAGGAGGCACTCTCATGCCCTACCACTCCTGGTCAATCAATGGCAGACCAAAGAGAAAGAGGAGTATCTTGCAAATTGATACTACCTGTTTTAGCTACTATCTTACTATGCTAGCAAGAGGAAGAAAGGTTTTCTCCTCCCCCAGCAATACTCCAGCAGAGGAAAAACTGTCACAGCTCAGCCAATGAAAAGCCACTATATGTCAAACTCCCCATTTGTTCCAATGGACCTTTTGTTAATAACAGCTCTCCACACTCCCCATGTTGATCTGTAAAAGAGCATGTTCCTTTTCTGTTCCCTGGACTTGCCCGTGGTTTTGTGGTGGCTTATTTGTCCCAAATTGCAATCCTCTGCTATTCCTGAAAAAAACTCTGTTTTCTAGTAAAGTTACTGGCAGTTTTATTTGTAAGGTTAACAGGGGCAATCATGTCTGGAGGCTTTCCTTGACTCCTATGGATGGAGGCTTAGAAGTCTGGATAGAGGCATTCTTACTTTTAGTCCACAATACCTGCTCTTGACTTCTATAGACAGGATTAATTTCCCTCCTAAGTGACTTTAGTGCTACTGCCTGAACACATGACAGACTATCTAAATGGTTCTTTCTCATCCCCAGGGACCAGGTGATAAAGCCAGAATTTCTGTTAGCTCCACTCAGCAATTATGACACAATTAAAAGTTTTCTTAGAATTTTTATTATTTTTTCCTTCTGTAATTTTCTTCATACAGACACAATAATCCTATCATCTTTTACTTATACAATTACTGAAAAGATGATCGTCTAAATTCAGTGACGATCCAGCAAAAAATTCTAAGCTGGCTGACATCTTTCCAAAACACAATGCTCTCGGGTAGAATCAAAGCCCAAATCAATGTACCATGTTCTGACCCACCATAACCTTCATCTCTGCTGAATGGAATGTCCTCGTGTGGGTATCAATGAATGGCAAGTGAGTTTTAAAGATATAATGCCTTAAACATGAGAATGGGTGTCTATACAGATTTATCTAGTTCAATGACAATATTAGCACCGAAACATTTGTGAAGCATATTGCACTTTATACTGTAATTTCATGTTTGATTCTCCTATTATATTGTGCATATGTTATTTTTACTGCTTTGTAGCTAAGAAAAATGGGTTCCAAAGAGGTCAAGGGTGCACAGATGTGCCTTGCTGAAACTCAACCTTTCCTCTTACATTACATTATCCTTTCCTTTTCAGAATGCTCAATACATTAAAAGAAGAACCTGAACTAGAATCTGTATCTCCTGAAACCTAGTCGTGAGTCCTTAACACACGTCTCTGTATGCAAAGGACAATTTGGAACATTTGGGTTCCTTGGATCAGGCATAGTTCATCCAATATATAATATTTAAATTATTTTTTTTGGCCTAAGTGGGCCAGATGTATAATATTCTGTCTCTTTCTCCCTCTCTCTCTCTCTCTCTCTCTCTTCCTCCCCAGCTAATCTTTTTTCCTTTTATTTCTGCCTACTGTATTCTTTTATTTTGATTTTAAATTGTAATCTATAGATGTGAACAATAATAGAGGGACTCTGTTTTTCAATGCCTCTAGAAATTAATTTTAAAATCTCTGGAGTACTGATTTGGTTCACCACACTGAAATCATAATGTTAGTCATACATGTCTCCGAGGGTGAATATAATTTAGAAAATGTTGACACGAAATTTGCATATAGACAGTATTTGGATACTAAATATACTTAATTACATTCCATGAGTATATCCCCATTTCACTTTACTTGTGGCAAGAATATGATTATTCTTGCACTGATTGAACACAAAGAAAGCAGCTAATTCCTTTTTTTTTATTTTGCAGTATGGCAAATGGTAGAGAAATGTATTTAAATATGCTTATCAATGAGTTAGATAAAAAGTGGAATAAAATTTTATGATAGAATTTCCTGACTTTATCTGGATGGAGAAGTTTCTAATATATGACGACTGCACACTTTGAGAACACTCATGTGCCTACTAAATGTTAAGGAGAGTACGGGGAAAAGGTTCATGGGAGTAACCTGCAAAGAAAAGGAATACATTAAACAAGAGAGCCACAGCATGGCTTTTTTTTTTTTTCTCATACAGCTGTAAAACGAATTCATCTGCACTTAAGTAGTGAGTAAGTTATTCATGAATAGGGACTTAAAGTTCACTCCAACCTGAATATTTGGGAAATAAATTAATATGTAAACTATAGCTAAATCAGGGACATGATTAGATTAGTTATGGAGCCGTTTTAGCTTCAAAAGGTGAGAAATGTATGCAAACTATACCAGCTCTTGATATTATTAATTCTGCTTCAGATCCAACGGGAGTTCACAGCCCCAATAGAATATTTCTTGGGGAGTAAAACTGTATAGGATCTACACTTTCTCAAATATTTCATTTCCAGTGCAGTATCAGAGATCACAAACATTACAATTCAACCTACAGGGAGCCTCCTGAGTCTTCATGAAGCTATCCATTTGGTCACATTATTCCTATCGAAAAAATACGAATTTTCCTTCTTATTGGGGACTACTGTCTTTTTCCCAATACTCCTGACTTCTTTTCCTACCTCTTCACGTGGTCATCTTAAAAGAATCCGAGTACAATGAGGAATAATCCCTCCCGGGACAATGCAAAACCGTCCACGAGGAGGGATACGGGGTCTGCTATTTAGCAACAAGCCAAAGATGATAATAAAATCATTAGTTCTGTCAATATAAATGCTAATAGAAAAGGAAAATTGGATCCATGCCTGGTATCACATTTTCTGTGATAGGAAATTAGAGCAGAGAAATCGAATCTGACACATCTGAACATTTATAGACCAACATCAAAATTGTAGTCCGGCAGACACAATAAGTGGCAGAATGCTTCTTAATTAAACTGTGCTTTTGTTAGGTCAGGATGAATAGCTTCTGCCTGGCCAACAAAGTGATCCGCAGTCTCCCAGAGGGATCCTTAAAAAATATAGTACAAAATAAAGGCTATAATGTTAGCAAAAATCAAGCTGACAAGCCTGCACTAATTATCTTTGGTATTACAACACTGCTAATCGAGCTGCTGTCTGAAAGATAATAGAGGTGAACTCATTAGCAGTGCCTTGAACTAATGTTTGTAAGGGGAACACTTATGGTCTGCTAGTCCTTGCATAGTCCAACATTTTACAGCAGCATATTAAACAGGGATCTAACTTGATTTGTGAGCATTTTTTAACCTCTTGGTGTAAACGACTTCATTTGGGGAAAAACAAATTTAAGTAAATTGGAGAGTATATAAGACTTGAAGGGCAAAGATCAGGCAATTGTTGGCAAATATATTTAAAATGTTTCACTTTTGGGGCTCCTGGGTGGCTCAGTCGGTTAAGCATTGGACTACCGCTCAGGTCATGATCTCATGGTTGGTGAGTTCAAGTTCCGTATCAGATCCCGAGCCCACCTCGGATCCTCTGCCTCTCTCTCGCTCTCAAAAATGAATAAACATTTTTTTTTAAATGTTTCACTTTTGATAAAGGACTTAAGGGATATCCAAAGTCAGCCATAGAAATCTCCCCATTAAACTTTTCCTATATAAATGGGAACAAAGTCTATAAAAGATACAAAGATATAGTTTAGCATTTTCTGTAATTTGGTAATTTTTTAGTAACGTTAAAAATTTTTAGCAACATTAGTAACACTATTTTTTACACTAGTAACACTAGTGGAAATGATTTCCATTGTTTTATAAGGAAAAGTGTGTGAATTTTGGGTTTGGAAAATAACTATGGAATAACCAGTGCAACTAGGTTTTTTTTGTTTGTTTGGTTGGTTGGTTGGTTACTTTTAGTTTCATTTCGTTTGCTTGCTTATTTGAGTGTAGGGGCATGACTGAATTAATTTGAGACATAATCTTCTCTATTTCTATTTGGCAATATCTATTTCAGTTGCCTCCTCTGTGCATCCTACATAGGCCCATCCTCCTATGTAAGATTAAGAATCTGTATATATCCACCAAGATGCCTCATCACCTTTGAATGGCCACCATTTGCAATGACTGTGTAATGCCACTCTAATAATGGTTTATTACACGAATGTTTAATGTGTGGTGCTTTCTCTGCTTGCCTGGACTAATTTCCAGTAGAAATTTTATTTAGTCAACTCTTATTTTATTCAAACTACAGTTTTAACTAATTAATCAAACCAAATTATAAGTTTTTTCTCTCTAAATTGCATTTCAATGGCCATTTTTCTCTGGTAAATTTTGGTCAGAAATATTTAATTTTAAAGACCCTAATGCTATCAAGTGCCCCATAAAGGAGTAGTAACACATGTTACTTTCAGGTAATTACCTTTGGGTAAGTCTTCAACTTCTATATATTTCTCAAAGATAAAGTTAATGTGTGTTTTAAAGAAATAATATGATTCATACTATATGCGTAATAAGGGAAATTAGCTATATTAGTAGAATGTATTATACTTCCTTTAAACTGTCCTCAAATCATATTGTTTAAATTAATCCCCACTCATGTCAAATATATTTTCCACTAGATATTTAATATCTAATTCCATTAGATATTTAATATCTAAGACAAATGTTGACATTATCCACAAAAACAAACAAAACAAACATTATAAATAGCTTTATATAGAAGATGATGTAGAAATTTAGTAGCTGTGTTTCAGAGCATTACATATGCAAGTTTATTGTTTGTAAGTATTGAGGGTTGTGTATGTTGTATCTGTGTTCACACATGTACCTGAACTTCAGAATTTTGTAGACGGTTAGCTAGAAATTTTGGTGATAAATCTGAGAATTTTTTAGAGGGGTGGAACTAATGTATCCAAAGTCATACAAAATCTGAGTTGAAAGAACTGGAAAATGAAAGCAAGAAAAGTTATGTAACTTCTTCCTAGTTGGTTTATAAAATTCTAATAACCTTAAAAGTAGTGTAGAATTTCAGGGTGAGAATCTAGGAGAATTATGACACTGGAAGAGTGCATTGCATTACCATACTACTCCTGTTACTCCACACCTGGTGAGATGCCTGGGTGAATCCAGCCTGGACCAGACCCAATGATTTCTCCCCAACTATGACCTTGAAATGCTCTGAGAAGGACGGCTCGTCTGTTTTCCATTGTCTGAGAGGACGTATCCACCTATGAGGAGAAGTTTTTTAATGTCTCAATACTATCTTCTTTAACATAGATCATCTAAAAGAAATTTTAATTGATTAATTTATTCTGTAAATGGGTCTTTATTAGAGTTCATTTAGCAGATCCCATTGTGTTTTTTTTAATTTATTCTAATCTATTTCAAATTCTTTACATAGCTTCTGATGACCAGAGAAATTGGAAGTAAAAACAATAACTAAACACCAATGAATGCTGCTAGTACATATAACATACACATAAACACACACACACACACACACACACATACACACACACAGACACACACACACACGTGCATGCACACACATAGCCTTTCCTTCATCTACTTCCAGAAAAAGTACACATTGGGTACTTCTGTCATAGTCCACATCCAAGTACGTTAGTAAAAATGAAACAACAACAAAAGACAGAAATTTCTTTTTAAGATAACAGAACTTGAAGTTCTAGTCTTTGCAAATCAAATATTTTATTTTGCCAGTATACCTAAAGTTCCACTTGGAATTATCTCATGTGACTGAAAGAAGGAAAATACTGAAACTATCTAATGAGTTTCCTGAATAGATTAATGCAAGATAACCAAAGCATTTTGAAAACATGGCATGCCTTATGAGTGCAAGTGAACAACCAAGATGTCCTTAATTAACAACATGTAAACAGGTTTATTCTTTTTTTTTAGTAAATAAAATTTTCAGACATTCAGTGTATTGCACAGCAAAAGAAAGTTTAAGTAATGTTTACTTTTGGCAAAACTTTAAAGATTACTAAACTAAAACATAAATGTTTATCATTCGTTGGAACCCAAGAAACCTCATAGAGTTTTCTTAGGAAAATTTTCAATTAACCAAGTGGTCAATACGGTTGTTTGTTTGTATGTTTTTTGCATACAGAGAACATATACTGCATTTTTACCACTGAGACAGAAAAATTTAAGCTAGATAAAGCAGAAGCACCAGTAAAAAGCAGAGAGATCCTCCAGACCTCCATGAGGGCATGTGAAAAGACAGAGGAGAGGAGAAGAAGACTGGGCAAGAGGGGTATGAAACAGATTTTTTTAAAGGCTGTCTTGATCCAGTTTTGAGGTCCTGGCCAGACGGCGGTCAGTGCCCTTCTTGAGCAGTTAAGTCTATATACCCCAACCACTCTGTCATTGGACTTTCACATACCGGGTTATACACACTATGCATCTTCCCTGATACACCCAGGGCCAGTCACCATGCAACTGGGTACAGCCCACAGAAATATTCAAATTAGCCAGTCCATAGGGATCCTGGAAATTTAGCTATCCATTCCCACTTGCCATGTTTAAGCTTCCCCTTACAGCTCCAACTAGTTGTTCTATCCCTGGAGGCGGGGGGGGGGGGGAGGGTGGGGGGCAACCCTCTGCATGGCTCTGCTTGCCAGTCACTTCTATTTAAGAACTGTAAGAAACAAAGAGCTCTGACTGGTGTCATTGTCATGTCCTGCCATCAAAAGAACCTTTGTATCTTATAAAATAAAAGGAGTCTCAGATGCTGCCCAATAGAGGAGTTCTGGCATCTGAACGCAGCAGAAATGAGCCTGCACCAAGGTCCTTGTCTTGGTGTGGCCTAGAGGAGCATGACCTTGGGACAAACAAAGTAGTGAATACAGAAAGGTGGCAACCAGGTCTTCCCTTGCCCCTCTTCCCAGGCAAGAGAATCTAAGTTGCATGTCTCACAAGGATACTCTGAACCCTACTCCCAGGATAGATTTTAAATTAATCTGTGCTAGAATTCCTCTGTGACTGTTCATGGTGCAGGAGTAGACTCATGATTTCAATTAGCCATCAGACTGAAAGGAAAGAATGGTAGTCCATGTCTGTGGAGGAATTTTTCCTTCTTTCCTTCCAGCCATCAACAAAAAACACGTGTATTCACAATTGCCACTGTTGACAGACAATTATGAACCATGAATGGTACAAGCATCAGAATGAAGCCCATGTTTTGCGGTGCTAGGATGGCCACCAAACTGTGACACTAGGAGCCTGCCTGCCTCTGGACTTTAAATTATGTATAGTCAGAGCCTGGGTATCTTTTGGTCCTCTGCATCAGGAAACAGCCTACAGAAATGAATTTTTCATGCTTTGCTGATATAGGTACCTGCTTTCACCTATATAAGGTAGCTGAGCACTCAAAACAATCTATTCAGTGAAAGCCCAACAAAACTCCTTCAGTATGGCATTTTTCTCTTCCAACAAATGCCCTTCACCAGCTCCGTTTGTTCCTATATAAATGGAGGAGACAAACAGCAATGAAATATATTAAGGACAATGTTTACCAAGAAATCTGTTCTAACAAGCTCTTCTAATCACTCCTGCAAATATTGGCATATTTTGACGTTGTAGTTTTAATAATGCAAGAATCTGTTACAGTTGATTATCTGCTTTACATTTGAAAAGTGTATCGATCACTCGGCTTGAATTAACGATGCAAGTTTCTTAATTGGACAATCAGGATCAGGAAGCTGGATATATGTTCAAGAAGAGCTTCTCTTTTATTGACTTCCTCATAGGAACTAATGAGATTATCATTTAGGGTAATTTTGCTTCTTCTACTGATTGAAATATTATGATTGTACAATATTGACTTTCCTTGATAATAAAGTGCATTTGGATTATGAAAACTCATTTTAATGACCTGGGGGTTTGGTTCTTGATTATTTTAAGAAACTATATTCTTTCTAATTACTGAAAACTTTATTTTCTACCTAGGATAATCTGACTGACCTCAGCTTTTTTCATAAAGTCAAAACATTTAAACTTAAACTATAGAAGACACTGAATTTAAAGTTTTAGGCCTTCTCCAAAAAGGCAGTTCCTAAGGTTTCAAGGTCTTGATGACTAGGGAAAAAAGGAAATGTATTCTGAGGAAATTAGAAACCATGGTATTGAGGACAATACCTTCCCTAGAATTTCTCCTTCTACTTTCCCTTTTTTCCATCATTTTTATAATCTATAGCATTCTTGATTATATATGTATTTTCAAAAGCATCCACCTGTCTCATTTCATTTGTATTCCAATTTGAGACAGGTGTTATTTCCCAAATCTTATAAATAAAAGCATTGAATTTCAGGTAATTTAATATTTGCTCTAAATAAAAGGCTTGGTTCATGGCAGACCTGGAATTAAAACCTATCTTTTCCTTCCTAGATTGCTTTGTGGTTCAATCCAAGTTCTTTTCATCAGACTACAAATTGATTAGAAAATTTTTAATGTGCTAGCCTGTATACGCATAACACCTGTAATACATTTATATGATACATTTAGAAATAAATATTGTTACTACTATTCCTAGTTTGTTTTTTCCAACCCATTTTAATGTATATTCATTTGACTGGGCTTCTCATACCCAGCATTTATTTTCAGATGTTATTTGCAACGAGTAGACAGAAATAAGGTTTTCATATCAATTCTTTTAAGAAGAGCCGCCATTATGGGTCCTAAATGAAAGTCCTTCTCCAAGTGATAATCTTTTCATTTATTTTTCTTTTTTGTTGTTGTTTTTGTTTTTAGTACAACCATAGCTGCAATATCTGGCAGAGAAGGTGAAATGAGGATTTGGCATAAATTCTCGTACCCTAGGGTCCAGCACATGTTCCCACAGCATAGAGCAAACAGTAAATTAGTTTGTTACTTATTTTATATGTGCTTCCTAGAAAGCTGAAGGATCCAGGGGATTCCTTCATTGCTCTAACTGCCTTCTAATCTCTCCTGTTTACTAGGTCATAATCTTTCTTATTAAACATACATTCATTAAATCACAGAAATTATTTCATGGGGCTCATGATGGGGGACCACTTATCTACTGACCACACTGAGTTCTTTCCGGCAGCAACCAGATGAGTTAATAAATGTTCCTAAAACACAGAAGTAGCAGTCCCTGAATCAAGTTTCAGTATTCAAATTCTTTGTAGTCAAGCAGGTATCCCAAGTGGGATGAAAAGTAGCCCCAAATAAAATATTAGTATAATTCAGCCCTAAATTCAGAAAGAGTTTACTCAGACAAGGTATTTTCTATAGTGTCTGCCAATAAATATGTGATTTGCAGGGATAGGAAGGGAGAGGGAAAAGTTTATTCTCATTCTTCAAACTCTACATTTTAATGATGCAAATGTGGACAGTAGCATTCTCCTTGTTTAGCAGTCTAAATAGGAGGGAAAAAAAAACATAGGTTCTCTCATTCAGAGAAAATCTGAACCATTTTCTGATTCCTTCTGCTTAGTATATCATCTTTATATAATTCATGTTAAAATTTTGCCAGTTACCACTTCTTTAATTCTTCGTATAAATGCTTCAGAAGATGGAGTACACAGGTGGATTGCTACCTTCATAGAAGGTGTAAAAGCCAAAGTCAACTTATCACGTTATAACATAGTTTATTACATCAACTTGAATATCTTAGAGATCATACAACATCTCCAGTCCTTTATTTTCTTATTCAACAAATATTTATTGAGTGACTGCTCTGTTCAGGTATTGTTTGAGATTAACCACTGAACCAAGCAAAGATCTCTCCTCCTTTCATGTGATATTTACGTGGACTAGCAAATCCATATGTGATAAATCTAATAAATTATGTGCCAACAAAAAGGTGGAGTGCAGACCATCACTTTGTCTTTGCTAGAAAGCTCCTATTACACATAAATAGGGAAATTCTAGGTATTGGAGAGTAGGTATAGATAACGGAAGGTGGCATAAAGTGTACTTCAGATGCCTCAAAAGAAAGACTGCATGAATATGGTGTGTCAAGAATTTCAGGATTTGAAAATCCCCGGATATCTGAACCTTCTTGCCCAGGCTTCCCGAATAGCAGTATATATTAAAGATATATAGGTAGTATAGATATTTCTTCATATGTGATGACCTGACCTTTCCGGCCAGAGTGAGGGCAGCCATTTGTTCAGAGTTCCTCAGACTGGAAGTTTACTCACCCTGCGTGGCTTGATGACCACTGGCACATTCACTTAAGAAACAGAAGAGTAGAATCAAGAAATCTGCTCTCACTCATGAATGCCACTTCCTTTCTGACGCTTAATAATGTCTATACGTAGAACTAATTAAGTCTAGGAATTTCTTTGCCCCCATCCTCAAACCCAGCCCCAGTCTTCTTGGACCCTTTGCATAATAAGCCATTGAGTTAGTCAATCCTCCAATTCTAATGTTGTCAGGAAGATGTTTAGAGATATTTCTTCCCTTGACTGTTTTGCTTCTTCCCTCTATTTCCCTTTTATTTCTGGACCTGAACTGCCATTTCAGCCTGTATACTCCAAAGTATAATCATTTTCCATATTAGAAATCATCTATTTGTAAATCAAGTACTCTTCTATGTCTCTTATGTGCTTTACTGGCCTTTCGTGTTCTTTAATGAATTTTGCATGAAGAGCATTCAAATGGGGTGTTTCATATTTCTTGAATAATAATTGAATCTTTACCATTAATAATAGTGGGCGGAATGGAGAGTGAAAGACAGAAAGTCCCACAAACGAATGACCAAGACCATAAGAAAAATAAATGGTAAATTTTAGTATAACTGCCTCAAGGGAGTGTTGTTTCTTTTTAATGTTTCAGAAGCAAAGCCTACCAAACAGGCCTCATAAGTCATATGGCATTGTGATCGACCTTCATAATTTTCCTATATTAAATGCAAAACGATACTGGGATAATTCTTCTCTTTGCAAGCTTTTAGGGTAATGAATTTGTTTTGAATTTCAATTCAAAGGGAATCTTCACTATTCCCATTGAAGCAATCTTGCTGATCAGCAACATTTGGTGCAAATAGTAATCAACCTTCAAAATTATGCAAAACATTCCCTATTTCTCAAGAATTTCACTGAATTATTTAAAACTCAGTGTTGGAAACAAGCACCAGCTGTGGTGTGAAGGGGGTGGGGATTTGCAAATATGCACAAAGGACCGGAATGTTCAGTGAGTATAATTCACGTATTTGCACGTCCTTCTTCAGGCTGGACTGTGGTAAAATCACACCAAAACCTAACTGCACAACATGCATCATTTTCCCAAAGAGGATTTTTTTGTATTCAACTACAAAGTGTTTTGTCACGATACCTTGCCATCTGTTTAAAACTTTCAAGTAAGATTCCATAACTCCGGTTCATTTGTATGGGCTGTGTAGTAATATGACATGATATTAACCGAATAATGCATTACTGGCTGAAACGTAAAGCAATGGCATAATACCAAATGACACCAAACAAGAATCCACATCACTGTCTTCCCAAAAGATTGCCACTTCCTGGATAACAGTACATGATAATTTGGTCAATAAAAATAAAATCTTAATAAAGACCAGGGCAAAAACAAAAATAAAAAAAATTAAGGTGTTATTATACAACTAAATATTACTTTCAGTTATAGTTCAAACGAACTGGAGATGGCAAAGATTTTGCTGTCTTGGACATCTGTGTTATATAGCAATATCTGATAAAATCCCATAAGTCAAAACTACAGCTTTTGTGATGTTTCTACCTTTGATTCTATCAAAACCCCAAGATGAAAAGAAGAGGGGTGGGAATGCACACTGACCTGTTTGTTACACTAATATTATCTTATTAACCTATGATCTAGAGAACCTCCTATCAATTATGCTTTAAACAGGACAGTAATAGGCTAACATTCTTGATCTTTCTTCACCTTGATCATTGCATTCTGTTACCAAAAGTAGGTACTATTTCTGTGATTTACATCTTTCTCTTGAGTTAGGGGATAAGATCAATTCAATGTACATTTGTCAAACTTCTATTATGAATGCTATGGGGAATCCAAAATGTTCCCAGTCCAAAAAGAATTTAAAATGTTATTAGTTAATAACTGTGATTTACCAATCTAGGCACCTGGAGCTACTGACCTTTAAAGAATGCGTAGGGACGCCTGGATGGCTCCATCGGTTGGGCGTCTGACTTCAGCTCAGGTAGTGATCTCGCAGTCTGTGAGTTCGAGCCCCGCGTTGGGCTCTGTGCTGACAGCTCAGAGCCTGGAGCCTGCTTCCGATTCTGTGTCTCCCTCTCTCTCTGCTCCTCCCCTACTCTCACTTAGTCTCACTCTGTCTCTCAAAAATAAATAAATGTAAAAAAATTTTTTATAAAGAATGCTTATATTACTCATGAATTTCACAATAATAAATAAACATCTTAAAAACTACATTTCTGAGGGAACCTGGCTGTCTCAGTAGGTAGATCACGCAAATCTTGATCTTGGGGTTGTAAGTTGGAGCCCCACGTTGGGTGTAGAGATTGATTAAAAATAAAAAAATCTTAAAAAATTAAACCTCTGAGTCATATATATTAACATAGATATGAGGGAATATATCTTTCTTGTTGATACATTAGGAAATCGATTCCTCTGTGAATAGGTATAAACCTGTCCAAAGAGGTGATGAATCTTTTCAGACCTCTTTGTCCACTGGGGACCAAGAGAGGAAAAAATAGTCAAGCTTGGGATATTGCTCAATTAATTTGAAGACAATTGTTTTTCCTGGCCTGAGTAGACTTGCCAAAGCAACTTCCTGCTTTGTGCCTTCTTTCCCTCAATGGGGAAGGCAAGAAAAATGAGAAGTTGAGAGAAGACAGAAAAAATCTTTATTGGAAAAAGAGTAGGCACCTTGGACATCTTAAATGGAAAATAAAAAGGCAGGAAGATCTGTTAGCAAAGAAAGCTTGAGACAGATCATAAGAACTGGCAGATATGAGTTCAATGGCAGCTTAATTAGCTCTAGTCCAAAGACTGTCAGTTAAATAAAGAAACTCTTAAGATACATGTTTTTCTCTTTCATGCAATGAAAGGAAATGACTCTATTATATGTTGTTTTGCAGAGCATGTGTTTAGTCATATTCTGAGTAATTTTGCTTGAAATAATGCGGCTTTATTGAAAGCACGAGCAGGAAACAAGAAGTGTTTATGTCTCAGATGAGGATTGTCATGACCGTTTTGCACAATTTCACTGTACAACGTGTCCACTCTAAGTGTATGTGACATTCTAAACTGCCTGTGGGAAAGCATGAAACCAAAGAGAAATTAAAGTAATTCCTTAGCTAGAGGGAAAGACTAAGGCTTCACTCATTTTATTTTAGTATTATGAGTAAAATTGTGTCGCTTTGTTGATAAATATAAAGTTATCTAAAGCATGAAAAATCAGAGGTTTTTTTGTTTTTGTTTTTGTTTTTTTTTTACCATTTTATGTTTAATGTGTATTTTTTCCAACTTTTAAAAAATAAAGAATAGATTCTGTGGGCAAAATTGTGCAAAAATACTTACATTGCAATAGTATGTTAAAATATGCAGATTTCTTTTACATGCATAATGTGGTTTAATCCTTACACAACGACTTGGTAAGTGGGTGTCAATGCTTTACTGAGAATTGAAGAGATTAAATGGTGTTTTCAAAGAACCATAGAGACTGGCAAAGTCAATTTGCAAATCAGGGCTCCTGATACTATATTCAGTACTCTTTTTCTACCAGATGTGTGTTATTGTGTTGCTCTCTTCTTTCCTTATTTCTTTTTTCCAACCCTTTGTGAGTAAGCAGGACTTCAGTTTAGCTGTTTTTACCCTCAGTCTTTGCAGGCTTTCCCTTGTTGTGCTGGGCAAAGCTATCTAAGTAACAGATTGTTTGAATCTGTTACAGACTGACCCTTGGCCAACTCAAACATGATACTATTAGAGTAACCCTATGCCTTTCTTGTGTCCTTAACATCTTTAATGTTAATTACCTAAGAATTCCAGAAGAGGCTTGGCCCAGTAGCTGCCCGGGTACACAAACTACATTTTCCCTAAGGAGACAGGCACTCATGCGTGGAAGAAAGCCTGAAATTCTAAAGGCCACACATGCTAGTCACACCTATACAGAACTACAAACCTCATCCCGTATTGTTTGTTCTTTTTATTCTTCCTAGTTTCCCACTCAGCCCCTCCAGATCATATTTTTCCACCTTCCTTATACTTTTGATACTGTTTTTCCCCAGAGACCAGTTTTGTTCTTTTTAAAATTTATCTTTATTTTTTGAGAGTGTGTGTGAGAGAGAGAGCATGTGCGTGCACAAGCAGAGGAGGGGTACAGGGAGAGATAGAATCTCAATCAGCCCCTTGTTAGGGGGTGGGGGTGGGGTCTCAATTTCACAACTGTGAGCTCATAACCTGAGCCAAAATCAAGAGTCAAAGGATTAACTGACTGAGCCACCCAGGCGCCCTGCCCTGCTTTTAATCTGTTTCCAAAATATATTATAACTTCACATTCTAATATAGTATATTACTTATATGCTTCCTGTTACACTCTTTCCTCCAATCATCAATTCAGCAAATATTTGCTATGTAGCAGAATATGGGCTATGCACGGGGGCAAAAAAAATACGCCTTCTTTAAAATTTTTTTTTAATGTTTCTTCATTCTTGACAGAGAGAGACACAGAGTGTGAGCGGGGAAGGGGCAGAGAGCGAGGGAGACACAGAATCCGAAGCAGGCTTCAGGGTCTGAGCTGTCAGCCCAGAGCCAGACGCGGGGCTCAAACCCACGAACCGTAAGACCATGACCTGAGCCGAAGTCGGACGCTTTACCGACTGAGCCACCCAGGCGCCCCAAAAATATGCCATCTTTTTAAAGATTTTTTTCCAAGACAACTTTCTTTAATTTAAAGAGAAACATAAATACAAGTAGTGCAATTTCTTAATAAACAATTCAAAAAGAACTTCAGGAACATAGTAATGGTAAGAACATGGCAAGAGGATGGATATGAATGGGGTGTTAGGAAGGTTAATATTTGAACTGATTTTCAAGGTAGAACGAGGAGATTAAAAACACCATGGCATTCCAGAGAGAGGATGCACAATATGTAAATCACAGAATATGAAAGAGCATAATGACTTTTGAAGGAAAGCTGGACTATAGATGCATTTTTGGAAGTGTAAAAGATAAAGTTCAGAAGGCAGATAAGAGCCAGATTGCAAAGAACACTTTACAGCAAGCACATCAAGAAGCAGATCCCTTACCTACGGGTAGCAGGGAACCTACTCAGTGATGTTTAAAAGGGGAATAATATAATCAGCTCTATATGTTTAAAAGGCATGCTGGTGATGATGTAGAAGATGAATTGGGGAAAAGAAAAGAGAAGAAGCAGGGGGAAAGAGTTAGGAAGTAGGTATACACATCCAATTATGTCACAATGACAATCTTAACTGTGACAGAATCTAAACATGACTGGTAGATCCAAGCAACAACAACAACAACAAAAATAGAAGTGTGTGCAATACACATAAAGGACACGGAAGATAGGATTGCTGATTCTATGTGTAAAAAAGATGGGTTCAAAGTGGAAGTCACAACCTATGGGAATTTATAACTTAATGGGATTGTCAAAGTGAACGGTCGCCAATGCATGGCAATACAGTGTTAGAGAAGAAAATGTGATAAAGCTGTTCTGAAGCGGGAGGTGTCACATGTCATCTAGGATAATGGATTGATGAAGGTGAAGTTTGCAGGTGGTAAAACACTGGTGAGTCAGAAATTCTTGGTTTCTGGAGAAAAATGGCCTCAATAGAGAGATAATGCGGTCTTGTGTGGAATTCTGAGACCCAAAGGGAATCTGGCATCTCGTCACTGTCTCACAGGCACCCTATGACCACACCACATTTCCTAATGCATTGGAGCTCAGGGTACCATCAGCTAAATTTCCAAGAGTTGGGACTGCTCAGAGTTCTCCCCCGAAGAGAGATGCAAGTTTGCACCATCCTTTACACAGGAACCACAGAACATAAATTATTCATTCAAGAACAAGGCTGAACACAGAAATTAGAAAGACGCTTGAGCAGATGATTTAATTCAGGAATCTTATCCCCCATAAAAGTAGTCTCTCAAGAGTCACTAACAGAACAATCTGTAAAATATCTTAAAGCATTTCAGGAGGTAGCTGCCAGTGTAGGAGCTAAAAATGAGATTGCTGGGATAATCATGTCAAGAAGTAGGCTCCTGCAGAGAACCCACTGAGGCAAAAGCAAAACAGATGTGTTTGACAGGTTGGAAAATGGCAGCAAAAGAATGAAACATTGAATTTGTAAATTTATAAAAAATCAGCTTCCCTAAGGGTTTCTCCTCCGGGATCTCTGAGTAAAGTGAAAGAACTTGTTAGAAAGAAAAATGTCATTGTATTTTTAAGGGCGTATGAAGAAAATAATTAAATAAGTGAAACTAGTTTAAAGTCATAGGCTTTGGGTAATTAGATGTTTCCCTGGCATCACTGAGTCTATCAATATGGAGCCCATATGACGAAAAGAATAAATTAAATGGGGCGGGGTGAAAGTTGATATGTATTAAATAGCTACTCTAGCCTGAACACTTTGCTAGATGTTTTACATATGTTTTCTCCTTTAATCTTCATAAAAGTCTTATGAAATAGGAATCACTCTCCCTATTATAAAGGGAAGGTGTCTGATGCTGAGAGAGGTTAGGGAAATGTATTTATTTATATAGCTTCCAGAAAAGACTTCCAGGCCCAAGAATGATTAAAGATACCTATAATAGGACAATAATAATAATAATAATAATTTTAGAGTGGATGAGACAAATGCTAAAAAAGAAAGGTGGGGTAATATAGAGCAATGAGCATATAACACTACATTCCTCATTAAATTTAAAATGGCTTAGTTGGACACATTTCTGTGATACTTAATAAAGAAATGTAATACTTCCTCTTTTTATGTTTCTAATACTCTCAAGAAAATTATTTTTTTAGAATTTCTGGACTGTTTCATCAGTTGTTTTAACCCTTCCAATCCTTTGTTCATGCAATTCTTGCAGTGACCTTGGGTTTGATAGGAAAGTAAAGGAAGTTTGGTAGGACTGGTTACTATGTAACCATTCACATCAACCAAGCTGCCTTTTAAGCAAGGTTTTGACAGCATTCTTGAGAAGTCTATGGTTGATAGGTCGATAGGAAAGAATATTTGGCTTTAGGGCAATGAAAATTCTGTCTAGAATAGACATAAATTCTGTCTAGAACAATAGTATCAAGCGGAAAAACCTTATTGCCAATTTAGGAGGCATTTGTGCCTGATCTATCTATGGAGAATAAATAATGGACTCTGAATAAAGGGAATACAAAATAAGCTGTGAGACTGGTATATATATAAGAGAGAGAAAGGAAGAGGGAGACTCTTCACTCCTGGCTTATCTGGAATTTTATGTCAAAGTCAAGAACTCAATATATCAACTCTAAAATTATGAAAGAAGGACTTTCAAATGTCTACATGTGAAGTGCTCACTGGGATGTGCCAGCATTTAAAATAAGCCTAGGGGGACAAAATTGGGGGCATAAATGTGTCACGTAAACCTGAGAGAAAGAATTGGAAAGTGGTGAGTGTGTAATTAATGGGAGGATATGCACCTGGCTGGCTGCTTCCACCAAGATTAGCCAGTAATTGCCTGGAGGGATTTCATATCAAGGGTAAAATAGAGAGAAAACTCTTCAGTCTATCATTTACAATGTCTAAGATATATTAAAAATTTACTGAACACACAAAGAAACATAACAAAATTAAATTGGAATTCAACAACAATAATAATAACATCTTCAAATATTTGGAAACAAGTAACATACTTCTAAATAACCCATGGGTCAAAGAGGAAATCACAAGGGATATTAGAAAATACTTTGAACTGAATGATAATATAAACACAACATAATAAAAGTGTTGGGAGGCCACTAAAGCAGGACTTAGAAGGAAAATTATAACTTGAAATTTTATATTAGGAAAGAAAGTTTTTAAGTAAATGGTCTAAGCTTCTATCTTAAGAGGCTAGAAAAAAAAGAGCAATTTAAACTCTAAGTAGAAGAAAGGTAAAACAAAAATCAAAATTGAAAACAAGGTAGAGAGAAAAATCAACACATCAAAAATTGGTTCTTTGAAAATATCAATTTAATTGATAAACTGCTAGAAAAATTAGTCTCAAAACAAAAGACAATGCACCAATTATCACTATCAAGATAGTGATAATAGTGTAATAGAAGTGACATCATTACACATCTAAAAGACATTAAAAAGGAAATATTATGAAAGATTTTATGCCAATAAATTCAAAAATGTAGATAAAATGGCCAAATTCCTCAAGAAAGAAACTGTTCATAACTAATTGGAAATCTTCACCAAAAGAAACCTTTAGTACCAAATGGTTTTACTTGTGTATTCTATCAAACACCTAAGAAGGAAATAATGCTAATCTTACACAAATTTCTTATCTCAATTCTTTTTGAAAATCTAACAGGCAGTAATACTTCCCAACTTGTTTTATGAGGCAAACGAAACCTAACAACACATTACAAGAGAACCAATTCATGACGATATCAATTAGAAACACAGAGGCAAAAATCTGTAGGAAAATACCAGCAAAGCAAATCCAACAATTCATAAAAAAGATAATAGACCCAAATCAAGTGAGGTTCATTACAAGAGAACAAAATTGGCTCAAATTTTAAAAAACCAATCAACCACATTAAAAATTAAAGGAGAAATATTATGAGATAATCTCAGCATTAAACACCCAGTGGAAAGAAATAGTTTTTAAGTCAGGAGCTGATGCATTCAAAGGTTATATGAGGAAGATACTTCCGCCATACTGCAACAATTGATTGGAGCCTAAAAAGATGATGGTAGATTGTGAAGGTTGAGAGGGAGTGTAACGGTGAGGGGAGAAGGGCTTTGTAGTCCAAATGGGATGTAACAAGAAAATTTAATAATTATATAGGAGGCAATTCCTACAAAGAAGTCTCAGTGGCTGTTAAGTGTTCAAAAACTCTTAAAATTGTTAAAGGGTAAATGTATATAATAACAGAAAGTTAAAATCATGGCTTAGTTTATGAAAAGAAAGGTAACTTTGACATTTTATTATTTCAAAAGCAAAAATGTAAAAAAGCAGATCAAAACAAGGATATTTTTTATTCTAATGTCCTGTTTAAAACACTTGATTTAAAACAATATTAGGTCTATGGAAACCTAATTTATTATTATTGTTTGTATTATTGTTGAATATAAAATGAGAAACTAATCTTTAATATTTGTCTCCAATAGTACATGGCGTATAGGAGATGCCCAATATGTGTGTAAATGAATGAATGGATTAATGAGATTTAGGATTTTTTTTTTATGGTAAGCTTTATAGTGTAATTTTAGAATTTTAAAGCATAATTAATGCATACATTGAACAGCTTTTTATCCCTGGAAAAATATGTGTTTACATGTGTATATGTATAAATGTACATATATTGACATATAAAATATATATAGTATATGTAAGTGTTTTATATGTATATATAATTTAATTTTACAAATTTTAAAATTTATAACATATATACACACACATAAACATATAAATGTATACGTGCTTTTTCTGTTTCTGAAGAATATTTGAAATACAATGCTATATTAGTTGCCAATGTATAACTTAGGAATTCAATATTTATTTACATTAGGAAATGGTCACCACAATAAATCTAGTTACCATCTGTCACCATTCAAAGTTGTTACAATTACATGTACTTTATTTTCAATACCTTATTTGCTTTGAATTTAAATTTATAATTTGTATGTACATTTTGTAGAAAATAAATGTACATTTTGGTATAAGTACATATGCTTATTATGAACTATATCCTTCTTTTTGCTATTTTAATAAGATTTATTTTATTGCTTTTTTATGTAAAATACAGAAGAAATGCAAACTTGCATCATTAAGAATTTTTTATTATAAACCATTTAAGGGTGTTGCTCAGAAGGGAATCTGTGAGTCCATATTCACTCTAATCCAGTGTAAGCTTCATCTCCCCCAATACACAAATACCTATGTACTACAACATAACTTCTATGAAGACAGGATGTTTTTTGTTGTTCATCTAGTTTCCCAGAATAGTTCCTGAAACCCAGTGATATATAGTAAATTGATATGCTAATAAATTAAATAATTAAAGAATGAAAAATAAGCTTAGACTCTATATGTGCCATTAAAATTCCCACCATCTGATAGTATGCAAACTTTGTTTTCTGTTGGGAGGCCATATTGTCCACAGAGTGGGTCAAGAAAGGAATTTAGAGAATCCCTAATAGAGGTGTTCTTTGAAGTGTTCTATTGGCTTAAAAGAATTTACAAAAATAAATGGCCAAATAACATAAACCTGGGTTATTAAACAGGAGTAGAGGAGGGAGGGAAGATACCAAAAAGTCAAGAAGATAAAGGCAATAGAGAAATTTATTAGTCTCCTAGGAGAATGTAATTTTAGTTTATTGCTGTACCTTTCATATTTGGGCCTTCTGGGTTTGTTATTAAAGAGTTTCTCTGGAAAGGAAGAGTCATTACTCTTTTCTGTTTATGGAAATAATATAACGTTCTATTAGAGGTGTTCAAAACAGGTTGCAAAAGACATACACATTTATTTATCAGTGCTCTCCAGTAGAAAGTTTTGCAAGCTGGAAATGCTTCACATTGTCCAATATGGTAGCTACTAATTACATATGCCTCTTGAGTACTTTAAATATGGCTAGTATGACTGAGGAAATGAATTACTGATTTCATTTTAATTAACAAATTTAAATAGCTACATGTGGCTAAATGCTACCAAGTTGGACATAGAAACTTCAGATGATCAAAATAAGGCAAATCTACTATACTTTAACATGGTACAATACAATATTATCATAAGGCAGAGTGTGAAACATTTCTTCCAATCAGCCAATCAGTGTAAGTTTAGCCTCTGGAATGACTACAGACTCCAAAATGAAATGAGCATAGTAAGACAATGGGAACATAGCAACCAGTTGGGATCACAAAAGTAAACTGGCAGAGGTGGATAGTGGTGTGTATAATGGTTGGATGATATGAAAAAAGAATCACTATTTCATAATCAAATACATTGCCTCAATACATATGTCTCAATACATATGGATCAAAATGATTCTCTCACAAAAATAAAATATGGTTTTTGCCAAACTTTCCTGCTAATTTTAGTAACTGCTTTATTAAAGCTTATAAGGTTTTTATTGAGAAACTTACTATGTTACAGAAGTTTAATATAATATTTTGCTTCAAAGTGTAATGTTAAGAGTTTGATTATTAACTGATAAATATGATTCCACTCATTCTTTTTAGTTTTCAAAATTAAGTTTTAATTACATTACTATGATTTTCGTGACTATTCATGCTAGTAAGTGCATATTTACAATGCATATTTATTTTGAAAACCTTATAGTGTGAAATAGACACTTAAAATCCAAACTGATGCTACCTTCACTCGCAGTCTTTCTTGTGAGTAAAGCAGTACACAAATCCTTTGGCCTCAATGAGGATGAAGCCACCTGCGTGGTGACATCACAGATTCTTCACATTACTGGTAAATATTTGAACATTGAACTGTTGTTGCTGACAGCCATAAGTTTGATTGTAATTCAGGTATGTTTTTTAAAGCATGATTTTTTGGGTATTAACAGCCATGAATCAATGCCAATAAAATCTATATACCTCATTATATTGCTACTCTCCCGAAGGGGAAAAAGAATTATCTCCTCATAAAATTTGAAGAGTTAGTATTGGGAATAGAATTCACTGGAAGAAAGCATACCTGAGCATTCCCTAAAGGCATAATATGTAGGCTGTTTGCCATTTTCATATACCGCACTCCTTACAACTTCAATCCACTTCAATCACAGAGATTAGTTTCAAGATGGGCAGACTCAGGAAGAAATAATTCCATCCTGCCTCAGTACAACCTATTAGTTATGACAAGAATTGTTCTTTATTGTTGACATATCCCAGTGTTCTTCCTCAAATCAGAAAGCTATATATAAGAAAGATAGTATGATGTTGGGAAGAAGGACGGATCAGGGAACCAACCACATTCTGAAACTGTTTTTAGATCACTATCTTTGGTATTTCTAAGAAGAAAATCATCTTGCTGCGGTTTCAAGAGCTCTTTGAAACAAATACATTGCAGAAGTCATCAGGGAAAAAGATTGCTACACAACATTGTTTCTTCTTCCTTTTTTTTTCTTTCCCCAGCTAATTTTTACTTTCGTCTCTGAAAGAAAAGCAATATGTAACAGCTGTATGATTTATGCAATAATCGATGCGAAACTACATTGAATTCCCAGGTTATTCACCATATCGTTTGCCAATTAATATCAGTAAAAGCAGCGTGACTTGGTTTCTGAAACATGCAAGTGAGGTCACTTTCACTGTGCCGGCATGCCAAGTGAAACCGCAGACTGGTATTTCTGCATTGCCTGTTCACGTCTGAAAACAGGGAAATGACGCTGTTTCTTTTTCCTCACAACAGCGATGACATTTTACCGATCTGTGGACTGTGCAGAAGTATCATACATTTTAGCTGACTCTTGCCAAGAATCAGAAGATCCTTTCAGGTCAGAGGACAGGTTGAACTCCATCGCTAACAGGAATGATATTTAAAAGAAGACTTCTTGATAAAGGCAGGAAAGCAGCTATATTTTACGAGTTTTGTATGACTCCTTGTGGCACACCACACCTGGTGCTCCTACTTGGCCAATGCTTCTTTGATTCTGGACTTGTAATGTCTTCTCTCGGCATTCATAATCAGATTATTTCAACCACAATTGTAACGTCTCAAGAGTGTGCTGGAAAAGCTCCTGGTGGCAAACTCACGTTCCCCAATTAACAAACAAACTGAAAAAATTTTAACACCTTCTAGACTTTAAGAACTATTTATCTTTTAAAAGCGCAAAGCATGTATTCCAACAGAAAACAAACAAACAACAACAAAAAGAACTATTTATCTTTTAAAAAGTCATAGCAGAAAGGAGTATACTCATGTTTCCTTACTGGCTCTGGGAAGTCTTCACAGGCAAGTTTCCAAAATAAAAGGCAATCATTATCCCTGCACCATGTACGCAAAGCTATGGTGAAGTCCATAGTCCACAAAGCCTTCAGGGGCAGCGTCACCATGGCCAGGCAAACCTTGATGTATTTGTGAAACAAGAAGGATTGCTATCACCACCACCACCACCATCCTTCCAGCAATTCCCAGAGGTCACTCACTTCATACATCAACTAAGCCAAATGAGACTGTAAGCAAAGACTTCATGACTTAAGACAAAAGATATTGTTAATTATCAGCGTGCACCATACGATTTCATTCATATATAGAATAAAAGAAATGAAACACTTGAACATGGAGAAAGAAGAGAGAGAGAGGCAAACCATAAAAGAGACTCTTAACTCTAGAGAACAAACTGAGGGTTGCTGGAGGGGAGGTGGGAGGGGCATGGGTTAAATGAGTGATAGGCATTAAGGAGGACGCTTGTTGTGATGAACACTGGGTGCTCAAGTAAGTGACGAGTCATTAAATTCTACTCCTGTAGCCAATATTATACTATATGTTAACTAACTGGAATTCAAATAAAAAATTAAAAAAGAAAAAAATTATCACTGTATTCCCTTTATCCTATTGCAGAGAACTCAAGGCTAGCTGTATTTTTGCCAGATGGAGGATGTTTAAAAAGCTTTAAAGTACAATTTTTATAGTGATCACTCTGCCATTAAAAAGGATTTTACTGGGGCCCCCGGGTGGCTCAGTCGGTTAAGCGTCCGACTTCGGCTCAGGTCATGATCTCAACAGTTTGTGAGTTTGAGCCCCACGTCAGGCTCTGTGCTGACAGCTCAGAGCCTGGAGCCTGCTTC
Organism: Acinonyx jubatus; assembly: GCF_027475565.1. Lineage (NCBI taxonomy): Eukaryota > Metazoa > Chordata > Mammalia > Carnivora > Felidae > Acinonyx > Acinonyx jubatus. The sequence continues at coordinate 41,571,694 of NC_069384.1, forward strand.
GGATTCTGTGTCTCCCTCTCACTCTGACCCTCCCCTATTCATGCTCTCTCTCTCTCTGTCTCAAAAATAAATAAACGTTAAAAAATAAAAAAAAAGAAAAGATTTTACTCAGCCTTCTTTTGAAAGCAATAAATAGAATAGAGAACGCTTCTGCATCGCTAACATTTTAGATAGTTCCTTTGATAAATTCAAAGGATAAATTGATAAACATGGAAAGAGAAAGGAAAAAGAAAACAAGACATAACAAAAACATAGAAGTGAACAAATAGAAAGTTTTTTATTCAATTGTTCCAGACTCCCGCTTTTAAATCTTGAGTACCTCTTGCCATCTCTACAGATATTTTGCAAGTGTCATTGTTGAAAATAAATAAAACTTAAAGTCAAACATTCCTTAAATATGAAGAGGATTACATAATAATTGTAAATAATACTCATGGTTATAATTTAGTCTTGAACACAAACTGTATTAAATATCATATATTCTGTTTTAAGGGTATTCAATATGGTAAACATCTGGATTAAGAAGAAAATGTCACAGAAAATTGCAGATAAGAGGCACTGCAAAGATCATTGAATATAATCTGCTACTTCTATGGATAAAGAAATGGAAACCACTGAAATCTGAGGACTCTGTTTGTTTATTTGTTTCAGCATTCTGGTTTCAACAGAGTTGTAGAATCCGTGACTCATCAGAAAGGAATTCAGATGATAAATTAATCAAGGTTTAGTCTTGTTTCAAATGGCATGTTTCATTTTAGGTATTGAGGGATTAGTCTTATTTTTTTTTCTAGAGGTTAAATGAAGGTCTTGGTCAAATAGTGAGCAACAAAGTAATTAATTTTATCATTTAATTTATTAAAAGATTTATTAGAGGTTACTTTTAAATATGAGCTTGTCAAGTGAAAACATACTTAAATTTACAAGATTATTTGCCCATAACTTTTCAGGAATGCATCTGTAATATGAAATGTAGTATGTCTCTAGAGCCTCATTATACAATGACCAACATCTTAACAACACCCTTGCTAAATATAATAAAGAGCTTGGGCCATTTTCTTATATCTTTCTGAAATCAATGCCTATGGTTATTACCTCCAAATGCAGTTCACAAAAACAAATTTTAGTTGATGAGTTAGTAGACAAAAATAAAGCAAGTATGGCATTTGGTATTTATTTAATCAACAAGTAGATTGTAAATTATCTGGGACATGGAATTTTAACCTGTAGTTCCTGGACAGAATTAACAGGAACATGAACAATTATGTATACATAGTGTTATTTTATTTTAGAAAGTGTCTGAGACTCTAAAGAATCTGTTCTAGAATAGTGGTATCCCAAAGAAATATAATGTAAGCCACAGATATGAGCTACATAGGTCATTTCAAATTTTGTAGCAGCCACATTTTTTAAAAAGATAAAAATAATTTTAATATATTTTATTCAGCCTACTATATCTAAATTATTCTCTTTTTGACACTTAATACGTATAAAAATTATTGCTGAGCTGTTTCACATTTTGGTATTGGTACCAAGTCCTTCAAAATCTGGTATGTATTTAGTAACTATGGTGCATTTCAATTTGGACTTGCCATACTTCAAGTGCTCAAAGGCCACATGTGGCTAGTGGCTACCATGCAGGACAATGGAGGTCTAGAGAGAAGATGCAAAATAAGCATCAGGCAGCACATCATGAATGATGTTTCTTTCTATTGATCTATTGACAAGTATTTAGTGGCACTGAGTTTGAGATGATCCTCTTTGATAATTACTAGTATTTCTGTGTTGCAAATACAGTGATAATGCAGATTTAATTTTCAGTAGATCTGGAGTACATTTTCCATCTTCTGAAAATACCATCCTGAGAAAAGAGCGTGCCCAAATCAGCAAGGAAGAAGTCAAACTTTCATTCTTCACAGACAACATGAAACTCTATGTGGAAAACCCAACAGTCTCACCCCAAAAACTGCTAGAACTGATATGTAAATTCAGTAAAGTCACAGGATATGAAATCCAGGTACAGAAATCAGTTGCATCTCTACACACCAATAATGAAGCAGCAGAAGGAGAAGTCAAGGAATTAATCCCATTTACGATTGCACCAAAAACCCGTAAGATACTAGGAATAAATCTCACTTCTATGGAGGTAAAATTATACTAAAAACTATATAAAGCTTATTAAAGAAATTGAAGAAGACCCAAAGAAATGGAAACACATTCCATGCTTATGGATCAGAAGAACAAGTGTTGTCAAAATATGTATACTACCCAAAGCAATCTACACATTCAATGCAATCCCTGTCAAAATAACACCAGCATTCTTCACAGAACTAGAACAAACAATCTTAAAATTTGTACAGAACTGGAAAAGCCCCCAAACACCCACTGTAATGTTGAAAAGGAAAACCAAAGCTGGAGGTGTCACAATTCCAGATGTCAAGCTGCATTACAAAGCTGTAACCATCAAGACAGTATGGTACTGGCACAAAAACAGAACTATAGGTCAATGGAACAGAATAGAGAACCCAGAAATGGACCCACAAAGATATGGCCAACTAATCTTCAATAAAACAGGAAAGAATATCCAATAGAAAAAAGACAGGCTCTTCAGCAAATGATGCTGAGAGAACTGGACAGTGACCTGCAGGGGAATGACCTGGACCACTTTCTTATGCCATACACAAAAACAAATTCAAAATGGATGAAAGACCTAAATGTAAGACACGAAACCAGCAAAATCCTAGGGAGAAAATAGGCAACAACATCTTTGACCTCAGCTGCAACAACTTCTTAGTAGACATGTCTCTGGAGGCAAGGGAAACAAAAGCAAAAATGAACCATTGAGACCTCATCAAGATATAAAGCTTCTGCACGGCAAAGGAAACAATCAACAAAACCAAAGGCAACCAATGGAATGGGAGAAGATATTTGCAAATGACATATCATATACAGCATTAGTATCCAAAATCTATAAAGAACTTTTCAAACTCAACACCCAAAAAAACAAATCATCCAGTGAAGAAATGGGCAGAAGACATGAACAGACACTTTCCCAAAGAAGACCTCCAGATGGCTAACAGTCACATGAAAAGACACTCAACATGACTCACCATCAGAGAAATACAAATCAAAACCACAATGAGATAGCACTTCACACATGTCAGAATGGCTAAATCAACAATGCAGGAAACAACAGATGTTGTCAGGGATGCAGAGAAAGGGTAACCCTTTTGCAGTGCTGGTGGGAATGCAAACTGGTGCAGCCACTCTGGAAAACCGTATGGAACTTCCTCAAAACAATTGAAATAGAACTACCCTACGATCCAGCCATTGCACTAGTAGGTATTTGTCCAAAGAATACAAAAATGCTGATTTGAAGGAGCACATGCACCTGAATGTTTATAGCAGCACTATCAATAGCCAAAGTATGGAAAGACCCCAAATGTCCATCGACTGAAATATGGATAAAGAAGTGGTATATATACACAATGGAATATTACTCAAAAAGCGATCAAAAAGATTGAAATCTTGCCATCTGCAACATGTGGATGGAACTAGAATGTATTATGCTAAGCAAAATAAGTCAGAGAAAAATAAATACATGCTGTGATTTAAGAAACACACCAGATGAACAGAGGTGAAGGGAAGGAAAAATAAGATAAAAACAGAGAGGGAGTCAAACTATAAGAGACTTATGCAATCCCTATCAAAATAACACCAGCATTCTCAGAACAAACTGAGGGTTGCTGGAGGGGTGTTAGGTGGGAGGATGGGCTAAATGGGTGATGGGCGTTAAGGAGGGTACTTGTTGAGATGAGCACTGGGTGTCATGTGTAAGTGATAAATCACTGGGTTCTACTCCTGAAACCATTATTACACTATATATTAACTAACTTAAATTTTAAAAAAATTAAATAATAGTTATAATAATTAATAAAGAAACAAAGGTGCCTGAATGCACCACCAGATCTCTCACAAGCACTAAAGAGGAAATGCCTAAAGGGATTAAGAAAATTTGCATTCTTGACCCGGTACTTATTTTCACAGGAAAGTTATCACAGGGAAAAATGTCTTAGTGTGATTGATTATCCTCTGGTTATATTGAGAAGATAGCATTCAAGAGTTTGTGGAATCGTGGCAATTAAATAAGACATGCTCTTCTTTCAAATGCCATAGCAGACAATTAAACTTTGTTTAAATGCAATTGTACCAATGTATATGCAGTTTATTGTACATGTTACAAAAGCCAGAGATTGTTAATTATTTCTCCTATGTGTCTTATATTGTTATAATCAACTTTCTTGAAAGTTAGCCTTCTTCAATACTTATTCGATCTTTGGGGCACCTGGGTGGCTCAGTCAGTGACAGCTCAGAGCCTGGAGCCTGCTTCAGATTCTGTGTCTCCCTCTCTCTCTGTCCCTCCCCTGCTCATGCTCTGTCTCTCTCTGTCTCAGAAATAAATAAAAACATTAAAAAAATACTTATTGGGTCTTCTTGTTTCATACAGTCATGGTTAATGGAGGCTCTTGGAGAATCTGATGATGGTATCTTTCTTCTTCCTTTGTAGGGCCAATATAATTAAAAAGGCCAACAGAGTTGTCAGTTTAAATATAACTCTACACTATTCTTTTAATTGCAATAATGTCTAACATTACTTCATTATTTTTTAGCCTCAAAATATGTTATGCTCTTTGAGTGGCAAAAATTACTCTTTTTCGTACTGCTGTATTCAAAATTCAGGGGCGTACTGCTATGATAGCATCATTGGGGTGTTTGTTTCCTTGACCTCATTCGGAACGAGATAAGAAGATGTATTCCTTAGTTCTTGAAAATGTAAGGGAATATCCCTTATCATGTAAGAATTCAGCAACAAACGGGTTTTATATTTTAAAATTTTGTGGCAGGAAGTCAAATGCAGGTGGAATTTTTGCCAGTTCATGGAATTGTGAACGCACTTGCTTTGCAAGAGGCGAGACCGGTTTGTTCTTCATTTGATCCCAGCGACAGACAAACAAACCAGCAAACAACTCTCCTTGGTGATTGCAAATCCACTGATCCATGCAGTGGATAGAGGAAGTCTAAAGGGCGCTACTGAGTTGGTCCAAAGGGAGCTACAAAGGTCCAGACATCCCTTGTTTTTTGAAAGTTTACTTCATGACACTTGGCTTTTACAAAAGATCTACAGTAGTACCTAGCTTTGAAAACCAAAGAAGTCTGAAAAGGATTTTTGCTTTTATGAAAAATGGTTGAAAAGCTAAGATAGGCTGAGTGCTTGTTTTGTAGCTAGCCTTATAGAGGCAGCTCACACTGGGAGCAGCGAGGGGCTCCTCCGAGCTTCCTCACCAGATGCCCTCAGCATCTCAGCATCAAGCCACTAGTTTTGAATTATGTCTGCGAGCACGTGTGCTTTGTCTCGACTTACTTTGTACATCCATTAGCAAGATATGTCCTAAGGTTTCAGAACAGCCTAGGAGAGGTTATTTTTGGGGTCTGGGTCTGGAAATCCTAAAAAAAAATTACATATGCGTTAACGGTAATTGCTTCTTCATTTTATGCCATTTCGGTTTATAAAAGTTTTCATAGGAAAGCTCTATATTTTTGGATAGTGGGGCAAACCTATGACACAGATATTGCAGAAAAGTCTCTGGAAGCTGGGAGAGAGGGAAAGAATAACATGGCTTCTCCCTGTCTTCCTACTTTTTATTCTACTCCCAGTACTTTTCTTGGGCCAATCCTGTATGTTGATTTATATATTAATATAAATGTTTAGGAGTTGAAAAGCACTCAGGAAACCTGACCAATGCTGAAAGCCAACCTAAGGAATTTAGACACAAGAATGTTTCTTTTTCCTCATGAGCAGCCTTTTATCGTAATATATTTGGGTAATTTCCATTACTCTCAATTTAAGATACAAGCACATTCTTCAAATTTGTCAATAAGTGAGGATGAATCAGCTTGTATTACATGGATCATATTCATGAGAGGCTTTGAGATATCCTAACATGTTAACATCATGTCAGCTCAACTCATCACACACTGATTTTCAAGTTAAAATATATCATTTCTATTATGATAATTACATATATCTCCCCTGTATGTGTTGCTTGCTACTTCCCTAAAGTGATCAAAATCCTTACTCTGTTTTTTTCTCATTCCAACCTACAATCTCTGGGAGAATGGAATTGTATATTATTGCCCTTATTTTTTACATTAAGGAAAAAACTAAAATGAAGGGAATTTAAATCTGGTCATGGTGATTTAGTCACTTGCTGATATAATCCATATGGTATTTTTTTTCCTGATTCAGTGCACCTTTTAAAATAAATTATTTTTCTACATAGGTTATATAGAAAAAGTATTATTTATGACTGCTTATTAGTTTTATATGTATTATAATTATGTGCATTTCTTGCATATTGCTCACAATTACTTATATATAGAATTTCACTCCATTAATAAAAATTCTAAGTGAATAAAGCATGAATCAGCAATGTAAATGATCTTCTGTTTTATTATTGGCTTAAGGAACAAACCTGGGACTCAAAAAGAAAATATATTTCCCTTAGATCCTATAACATACTGCTGCTCATGAGTCTGTGCCCCCACTATGGAGATATTAAGTAACAAACCGTAATGAAATAATACTCATTTAAACCTACCAAACTGGAAATATCATATGTTTAAAATTATTTCCTATGCATTTCTTTTAAAAACGAGGATGTTAGACAATATAATAATATTCACTTACACATTTTTTAGTAAACATTCATGGAATATCAGTATATGTCAGTCACTAAGCTGGCAAGTCCACATAAAAAAATTAGATGAATAATGGTTCCTGCCTTTAAAGAGGTGAAAATCTGGTAATAAAATCTGGCGAAACTGCCCCATAAAGACAACGATAAAATACTATGTGCACACGCACACCCTCATACACACTTGCAAAGGAAATTGTGATGAAATATGTAAGTCTACTTAGAGAAGAACGTGGAGGGATGCATTTGGGAAAGACTTTATAGAAGAGGATGCACTTTAAGAGTTGAAAAGGTGATCACCTGGAGAATGTATAGGAGAAGCATAGTTCAGGCAGGAAGAATGTGTGGGCACCGAAGCAGGGAACAGAAGGGGGTGCTCAGGATAGCCGAAGTACAGGGAATGGGCAGTGATGAACGATGAGGACAGCAGGGGTCTCAGCAGAGGGCATCTTGGGGGCAACTTCCTGAAAAGAGATATTGATTATTATACTATAGCTTTACATTTGGAGTAGTTCTTATGCACTAGTCTGTAAAAGTTGTCTATTCTCTGGAATAATGAGCGTATATAATAAGGCCTGGTGAGTAATTAGTTCTCAGCCCACAGTCCTGACCAAATGTCTAAGGCAGTACTAAGTATTTCAAGCCTATTCAGAAAGCTGTGCAGCGTGTACGAAACCTGAATGCAATTGCTGGAGGGAGAAGGCCATGTATCCTCCCTGCAACAGCTAGGGGTTCAGATGCATTCAATTTAATTTCATGTAATTGTATTTGAGTCACTACTGTGTGTTAATACAGCTAAGGGCTATGTAGAACACAATGTGGAAAAGATACAAGTACTACCCTCAAGGCTCCTGACCCCAGGTCAGTTTGGATGGTGTACTCATACGCTTGACCCCCACGGCCAGTGATATTACAGCTGGAAAGTAGTGGAGCAAGGGATCTTTTCTACTTTTTCTTTTCTCTGTTGTGTTTATGAAAGGAACAATGTTTATGAGGCAGGGGTTTCCCCAAGTTACAGTGAATCAGGGGCAATGGCATATGGAGACATTCTCTACTGTCAGTTGTATTCTCTTGCAATTACAAGCCTTTGGTTTTCTAGCCATGGCACGTGGCCTTGTAAGAATGAGAAAAAGAAGAGAATTCTGTACATGATATAACCAGACACATCAGTTAATCATCACTATATAATAAACAAACCAGCACTTAGTCGTTTAAAACAATAGCCTCCCCCCCTTTTTTGGCTTACAGTTCTCAGTCAGGTGGCTGGTTAGCTGATCTCCATTGGACCCATTTGTGTTCTTCAGTTAGATGTGGGGGGGGGGGGGTTTGGCCCCTAACTAACTTAGGGTGGTCTTCCTCAGCTTTACGCCAGTCGGTATATTTTTGTCCAAGGTGAGAGAAATGACTGTATTATATGTCTCTCATCCTTCAATGGGCTACCCTAATCATAGTGTTCAAAGATGGAGAGGAGATCTCTGAGGCCCAATATTACCTACTTTGCACTCTATTGGCTAAAGTCACGTGGCCAGCTCAGATTTAAAAAGCGGGGAGATAGATAAAGTCTCGTCGCCAATGCCAAGGCCCTACAGAAAAGGTGGAGAAGTTTGTCTGTTTTTGCAAGATGCCACATCAGAGGATTGAGAAAATTTTTAAATAGCAATGTGGATTTCCATATTTTTTATCAGGTATGTTTTATGGTACCTGAAATAGTTTAAAGTGTAACAAGTAGGGGCATTGGCCACCTAAGGGTAGATTAGCTAACAGCACGCTTGAAATATAGGTATAGTGTGGCAAAACTGATCAAGGAAAAAAATAAAAGTATTACTTTCACAAGACAATAACATGACTGGAGAATCTTCACAAAATCCAGAAGTAATCATTTGAAACCAAACTATTCTTTAGACTCCCCTTTGTTCTTCAGACTTAACGATCTTGTAACATCGGACATCCTATGGCTGATCTATAAATTTTTAAAGAAAAGTTTTCCCTTCTAATGTTCCTCACTGAAATTCCAACAATATTGTCAACTGCCTTCTTAATGATTACTTGCCATGTCTTTTCTACATGTTTCTGTCCAATTTTGCCATTAAGAGACACCATGGCATGGATCTGAGGAGGTAGCATGAATGTCGCCTGTGTCGTCAGGATACTGACTGACTTTGGTCTGAAAATAAAAGCCTGCGTTCACAACCAGATTCTTCCTCCAATGTGTGAGATTGAACGGACAGGCTGGTAACACTTGGATTTTTGCTAAGAGCCACTCATTTCAATCCCTCCATCCTTCCGGTTGGCGGAAATGTTGTAATTGGACACTGAGTCTGGAAGGAGCCCTGCGGGTGGTGGCAGTTCAGTTATGAGCGCGCAAGTCAGGGATGATGATTTTGAACATATGCTAGAGTCAGTTGTGGTGGGAAAAAGGCAAGGCTTCTCTTGCCCCTGTTGATCCTTCTGAGGTGGAAAGAACAAGATTTATTGCAAGTCCCAAAGCCTTCAAAACAAGCCAGCAAGCTCCATGTGTTCTTTTCCTGATTGAAAGCATGGACATGTATTGTGTATATAACTTGGCCTAAGTAAAATGACTCAGCTGACCCATATTTACATTTGACCGCTGGTGTCCTAAATACAATCAGGATGGGTCTGGTGGCCAATCTTGGCACACAGAGCAATGTTTGTGTTTTTCTTTCCTTGGTGTTCCAGACGTTAGCTTTCCTTCTGATTGGCATGAGTGTCTGCAGCTGTTCCTGCTTGTCAGACGTTAGTGACTCTCCATCTTGTGCCGCTCAGTGATGGCCGTTCTCTGTTTCATTCATTCATTCATGAAACAGTACTGGAAATCTACACACCGAGATTTTTTTCAAAACTTTCAAGATATGAATATTTTCTTAATTTGTTGTGGCAAATAGATATAAAAACTAAGTACATTTGTTCCTCTTGCAATTCTCACACTTTTCATTTGAGACAGCAGAGTTCAGTGCAAATAGCCCTAGGTGAGATTCCTACAACCAGCACGACGAACACATTGACCCACGAACTGTGGACAAAACGCAACATCAACTCTAACTCCCTCAGATTGTAAGCTTCTTTACCCCTGATGAAAACTCAGACAGTTCACATGGCTTTTGTTCCCACTCACCCCTAGATAGCACAACACTTGACAATCTCTACAAGTCAAAAACAGTCTCATGACAGTATATAGAATATCCATTGAAAAATTCTGAATGTGACCTATCACCAAATCTTCTCTTCTCCTCCCAAAATTGGTTCAGGCTGGAAGCCCACAGTTGTCACTCTGCCCTCCGCTTGTCCTGGTCAAGATCTTCTCTCACTCACTAGTTGCAGTGAATGAAGAGATATAGATGGTTCTTACTTGGACTGGTGCCATGACAGGTTGACTCTCCTCTCTGGGCTTGAGGGAAGAAAAAACTCTGCAGTGTCCCTTCTGGGCTCCAATTTCCTGAGGACCCCTTTCCCCTGAAGAATGAACCTCTCTTCTGGGTGATGGCAGCTCAGCTACTGGGCATTCCATAGTGATCTCTCTCTTTCTGCTGAAGTCTCCTTGCCCCTTGAGGTGGCACTGTTGGACAGGACCCTAAAGTCCCATGTTGGCTCTTTCACTTTCAATGGTCCACACTGGTCCATAATAAATGGTAGTAAATTCTGTGCAAACTCAGAGAGTTAAGCAATCCCAACACAGCGTTCTTCTGACTCTGCCATCAGATATGGAGGTGGCATACCAAATTGTTCTCTCAAAGGTCTCTTCTCTAGTCTTGGCCTTAGAAATTAGCATCCCCCAAAGTTTTCTTCAAAGTTTGGGGGCTCGCAGCAAAGGAGAGCTTTCTCCAAAGAAATTCTTTTTCCTTACCAATGTTTTCCCTTTTTCACTGCCTCTGATATCTTTATATATCCTTGTCTGCCAGAGGGGTGCAAGAGTCACTTTTCCTGTACCATTTCCTTAAAAATAAGCATATGGGGACAGGGATGACTGCCTACACTCCCTGCTATCTGATACTTTTCCTTATGGTACCTCAGTTGAAACCCGAGGCAAGCATAGTCCCTACTAACTTCCTATTACACTCACTATATAACTTTGCAACAATTTAATTTTCCTGGATCTGTATTTCCTCTTTCATAAAATGAGATGGTTGAAGCTCAATCTCTAGGGTCCTTTTCAGCTCTCGAATTTGGTGGTTTTGTAATTAAGTTTCTGTAGACTGTAACACAATGGAAAACACATTGAAACAGTTGTCAAGAAATACAACCCCAGCTGTAATCCTATTAACAAGTGAACAACCTTAAGCAAGTCTCTTAATTTTTGTGGGACTTGGTTTTCTAATACGTAAAGGTGGACTTTAAACTGGATGACATGTAAGTGAATCTCTCAGAGCTTATCTTATTGTTTCTGGAGATTTTCCCAATCACAAATCCTAATTTTGCCACATCCACAATATAAGATTTTAAATAGGAAAAATATTGCAGTTAACATAAAAGTTAGCTGAGAAACCTTCTGGTTAGTAAAAGCATAATTTAAAAATGCAGGATTTAAGGTCAATATTATTTATTATTTTAGAAGGCTGCTAGTGTTCTTTGCTTCTTCTCCAGGTGTGTGAGCACAAATACATCACCAGATATTTTCAAACTTCATTAATAATAATAATAATAATAATAATAAGCGGTGCCTGGGTGGCTCAGTCAGTTAAGTATCTGGCGTCGGCTCAGGTCATGATCTCGTGGTTCATGAGTTCAAGCCCCACGTCAAGCTCTGTGCTGACAGCTCAGAGCCTGGAGCCTGCTTTGGATTCTGTGTCTCCCTCCCTCACTCATGCGTGTGCTCTCTCTCAAAAATAAATAAACATAAAAAAATTAAAATAATAATAATAATAAGAAGAAGGTTTACTTAATAGGGCTGAATAGAAGATCATTTGACATAAATTTGAAAGTGATTTTTAAAGAGAAATAGGAAAAAAATGTTGTTATGTTTAAAGACATTCAATAATGTAGAAATAAAACATTTATTTTTCTTCTTACTCAGAATGTAGATGAGAGAGAAACCTAGTGATTTTCACCAGGATCTGCAAGCCCATAATACACCTGGAAGCAGGAGAGGCATGAAAACTGTGGACCAGAGGGTGAAGTAAATCCTGCATGTGGTGAAGGATACATTCCAAGACCTTTGTGAATCTGCTAATGAGAAATGCTTGTCCAGTCTCTTGGTTTTCTCTCAAATCACACTTTAGTCAAGCCACATGTTTCTGGAGAGTATCCTCTTGTGAGTGGTTGGAGCATTTGCTAGAACATTCCAGTCATACTTTATATTGTTTCCACGACAATAGGGTATGCTTGTTCATGTCACTGGTCTAAGTCTTCACTAAAATAGACATTTCACTCTAACTAATGGACCTATCTGGATGAGAATCATCACCCTTGATGATGACTCCTTGACATTTGTTTCACTTTCAACCTCAACACTAATGCTTTCTTTTTAGGGGTAAAATGAAAGGAAAAAAAATTCTTTTCTTGTTAGTTTTTCTTTGAGAATCTCTCTAAAAGAATTATTAGGGAAGCTTAATTAGGCGGGACACTTTCATTCTTTGGCATGTGACTTAAATTCATACCTCTGCAAAATGACAAATACCATCTAATACATCTTAAAATCTTTGAAACTCTGATCATTGAATTCTCAAAGGCCATGATCTATTACCATAACCAACAACCTTACTACTAATGCATTTTTCTATTAATTCAATTTCCCTTTTCCTGACCAGACTATCTCACACCTCTGTCTTCCAAACTCCAACACCCCTGCTTTCTCCCTTTAGTGATAATCTCACTTTTTAATTAACTGAGAAAATGGAAATGAATAGACAGGAATTCCTCCATGCTCTCAACACCAATTACTCACTGACCTTGTGACCTCTCTCCTGAAATCATCCCTTCTGCCTGCATCATCTCTCCTGTTCTCTATTGGATCATGTCCATTAGCAGAAAAATAGGCTGAATTAGCTCCCATCTGAGAAATGTCTCATTTGCCTATATTTTCTTTTTCCATACTGCCTCTTTTGTCTATTCCTCTTTTATTCTAAACCTGTTGCCTACATCTAGTATATTTTCTCCTCTCCCACACTGTCCTGAACCCACCTTAGATAGGCTGAAATCCCTACCATGCCATAAGTCTGTCCTGGTTAACAATGGGTGCCATATTGCAAGATCAAATAAATGCTTTTTACATGCTCACATTTCCCAAATGATTCATTCTTAGACAAATAGTATTTTCACAGTTGATTGTTAAGTTGCTTCTCCAAAGGTCTTGTCTCTTGGCTTCTGGGAAATCATCCTCTCCTGGCTTATTTCCTGGCACATTGGCTATTCTTTTTTAGTTTTGTTTGCTGACTCTTTTCCCCCAACATAAATATTATAGTGGCCAAGAGCTTTATCCTATTTTCTTTTTCTTCTCTATTTTCACATGTCTCACCCACTACCTTGACTTTAAATAAAATGCAAATGGAGGTATAAATTCATCTTAGTTTCCTGTCTCTACCCTGAGGTCCAGAGTTATAAATCTAACTGCTACTTAATGCTTATAATTAAAAACATAAAACAGGCACCACAAATTTAACAGCAAAAACAAGAGTTATTTTTTCAACCCACAACCATTTCTTCCTAGTCTCCCCATCTCAGTAAATGGCACCCCTACCTGTGCAGTTACTTAGAACAAAATCCAAGGAATCATCCATGACTCTTCTTCCCTCATATTCTACATCTTGTTCACCAGCAAGTCGTCTTCATTCTGAGAATATAATTTGCTCATTTCTCTTCATCTGGATTATGCCACTTTAGTTCAGGCTTCTCCTTCTCCTACTTACATTGCAGCAATAACTTCCTAACTGACATCCTGTTTCTACCCTTATCCACAGTCATTTTCCATTTAGTATATGTATGATGGCATAACTCTTCTTAAGACCCTCTAAATCCTGATGTTGCTTGTAAAATAAAACCTGGGGGTGCCTGGGTGACTCAATCAGTTAAGTGACCAACTTCAGCTCAGGTCATGATCTCACAGTTCATGGGATCCAGCCCTGCATCAGGCTCTGTGCTGACAACTCAGAGTCGGGAGCCTGCTTCCAATTCTGTGTCTCCCTCTCTTTCTGCCCCTCCCCTGTTCTCTCTCTCTCTCTCTCTCAAAAATAAATAATAAACATTATTTTTTAAAATAAATCCTGTGCAAAATAAACAAAATCAAAGCTTTTCACATGGAAAAATAGTATTTTTTCTAAAGACCAGAGATTAGAAATATGTATAATTGTATGTTTATATGGATAAGCATACATATACACACAGAGCCGAGTGATTGAATAATTGAAATAAGTAACTCAATGCAACAAGTAATGAAATCAGTTTTTATTTTTTGCAATAAGTTAATATTTTTTAATTTAAAGCCAGCCGAGAGATTTAAAAAAGAAGAATAAAAAGTTTCTGTAAAATATTAGGATAAATGATATTTCTGAGAGGTTATGTGTTTGGAACTAATTTCTTCAGATTATGTGCCCAGACTTCTTGAAAGGGCCATTTCTTAATACACTCACCTGCCTCCCACCAGAGGGGCGTGGATAAAAAAATGTATATATATTAGAAGAAATTATCTGTACTCAATGAAGTTTCTTGTATCAATCATCAGTCCCTTTTTGCTAGACCCCTAACCAATAGTCTTTCATATTGTCCAATAGGTGAATGGAAGGAGTCCAAGGAGTGAAACTTTACATTATAAATCTTACAAAGGAAACTAAAATCCTTGTTTATTTACTTATACTGTGTATGGCCCCTATAAATTGATGTCAAATTTATCAAAGCAGTCAAGCTTTCAAGAAATCATAAATAGTGTGAAAATCATGATCCAGAATCTTTTTTTTTCTTCATAGACATTTCTTCTTAGACAGCTCCTGGTGAGTTTGAGCCCCTTGTAATCTTCCTGAGTGTATAAATAATGTCACATTATTCAGGGTTAGAAAATTCTATTTTCTCAGGCATTTCTATTTGAAAACAAGATAGCATGCTAGTGTTTACTTACTGACAATCAAATGCCCCCAATGCTGGAAAGTATTTTTGCACTACATCTTGTATTGGGCTTTGGGCCAAAAATCTCCTGCATTAAATGTCACCGCTGGCCTCGATAAAGGGGATATGATTTTACCTTACACTTTAATTAGTAAGAAAATCGTTGCAAAACTGCTTGCTTTCCCTCTTATGTTGGATAAATCAAACAACACTCACCACATCTCTATACAGATAAAACATACCATCTAAAATTTTGCCATTGACTACTGAAGTAATGAGAAAAAATTCCTTCTTGGCTAGCCTTCCCTATCTCAGATTCCTTACCCTCATGGGGAATGGGGCCAACCCACCATGAAGCAAACCCACTCTTGCTCTCCTGCTACAACAATTGCTGGTATAGAGACATGGAAGAAGCACTGTAGGAAAGCAATCAAGACATCAGAGTGAATTAATTTTCTGCCATCAGATTAAAGCTTTATAACTCACAGATATGAGGAATTGACAAGAAAACCTACAGTCAAATCAGTTTCTACTCATCCAAGAGTCTCCTTATCCCTGGAAATGATATAAACTTCAAACCCAATCACAATCTAGTTAATTTCCTGTTGCTCAAAGAAATGTCTGTTTGCAACATATCATTTTAATGGCTTTAACATAAACATTCACCTCACCATCATAAATTCACCCATTCAGATTGGAAAGATAAACTCTGTAACAATGGTGAAATAATTTGAAAGGATATTTTTATACTGTAGGAGGAAGCTCTGTGTGTCAAAGTCATATGGGAGTAGGGTGAGTGTGTGTGTGTGTGTGTGTGTGTCTGTGTGTCTGTGTGTTTCCATGTGTGTATGTGACAGAGAGAGAGAGAGAGAGAGAGAGAGAAGGGAATGGAAAAGAAAAGAAAACAAGTGAAACTCCTAGGAAATCAAAGAGTTTTGCAGAGTAGAAAGATTTCCCAGATATCCAAGTGAAATCATGAATACATAAATTTCAAATGAATACCTCAGTAGGCAACTCTGAGCCCTCCAAAGCTGACATGTTAGCCCCACACCATCCTTCTTCTATTACTCTATTATTCATTTCAACAGCAAAGATTTTCAGAATAGAATGGGAGCAAACATCTTGGCTAAGAAATCTTTTCCCAGTCAGTTCATGTGTTGGCTTATATAACCTATTGCCTAAGAAGACTATGCATTTTGGCTTGTCTTACTTGATGATCAGCTAGTGACTATGATTTTGCCATCTCTTCCTTGTGACTAAGAAAAATATTGCCAAAATCAATGGCACAATAGTTGCATAAAATATGTAGTTCTGAGATGCAATAAAGGTTATGTATTGAAATGCCCACAATTATGATTAGAGTCCAAAAAGTACGTGTGAATATAAGGTTTAAAGCAGGAACCCTACTACTATAATTATACATGACAGTATAAACACCTAATGGTCTGGGAACATTGATTATTGTCATTTTATACTTTCTATGGAGCCTAGTAAATTTCCCACTTGGGATTAAATGTAAAGAGAATAGATTGTAGTCCTTGTTTATCATGAAGTAAATTATATAGATAGATGAAATATATTGTAGTGTAGCTTCTTTCTAGTTCAAGTAACTCCATCTGTACCATGGTGTAGAAGCTGCACTTTGTCTAAATTTCTTATTCTGAGACAGCCAAAATAATAAGCAGTTCACATCTATATTTGACGCTTTCTGGTCTAAAATGCAAATATAATCATCTAAAAGATAGCTTTGCAGGGACATAGAAATGCAAGAACTCAGTGAGCAGGTGGCAAAGCTGTTCACTGAGTTATCATGGCAGTTTGCACATATTACAAGAATCTTCCAAATGAACAGAAACAACCTGCTCCGTTCACTGAAGTACTTCAAGACTACACATTCAATTTTCAATAGTGCAGATTTCAAAAGAAACCCTTGCTGCAGAGATCAAAGACATGAAAACCAGTCAGGATGAATTAAAAAACGATATAGCTGAGATGCAAAATAAACTAGATACAGTGACAGCAAGGGTTGAAGAAGCAAAGGAGAGAATAGGTGAAATGGAAGATAAAATTATGGAAAATAATGAAGCTGAAAAAAATGAAAGAAATGAAATTAACTGGATCATGTGGGGAGACTTAGAGAACTGAGTGATTTCATAAATAAAACAATATTAGTATCATAGGAGTCCCAGAAAAAGAGCAAGAAAAAGTGGCAGAAGGTTTGTTTGAAGAAATTATAACTGAGAACTTACCTAATTTGGGGAAGGAAATAGACATCCATGGCCAAGAGGCACAGAGAACTAGCTTCAAAATCAACAAAAACAGGTCAACACCACAACATATCATAGTGAAACTGGCAAAATACAAAGGAAGAGAATTCTGAAAGCAGCTAGGGACAAAAAGTCCTTAACCTAGAAGGGTAGACACATAAGGTTAGTAGCAGACCTGTACACTGAAACTTGGCAGGCCAAAAGAGAGTGGCAGGAAATATTCAATGAGCTGAATGGGGAAAATATGCAGCCAAGATCCTTTTATCCAGCAAGGCTTTCATTCAGAATAGAAGGAGAGATAAAGACTTTCTCAAACAAAAACTAAAGGAATTCATGACCATGAAACTCCTGTAAGAAACTCTAAGGGGAACTCTCTGAGTGGAGAAAAATAGAAAAGGAAGACCAAAGCAACAAAGACTATAAAGGACCAGAGAATATCACCAGAAACACCAACTCTACAGATAACATAGTGGCCCTAAATTCATATCTTTCACTAATCATTCTGAATGGAATTGGACTACATGCTCTAATCAAAAGACATAGGGCATCAGAATGGATTTTTAGAAATCAAGATCCATCTATATGCTGCCTACAAGAGACTCATTTAGCCACCAGTAGATTGAAAGTGAGGGGATGGAGAACAATCTGTCATGCTAATGGAGGTCAAAAGAATGCCTGAATTGTTGGTGGGAATGCAAGCTGGTGCAGCCACTCTGGAAAACAGTATGGAGGTGCCTCAAAAAAACTGAAAATAGAACTACCCTACGACCCAACAATTGCACTACTAGGCATTTATCCACGGGATACAGGTGTTTGATTCGAAGGGACACATGCACCCCCATGTTTATAGCAGCACTCTCAACAATAGGCAAAGTATGGAAAGGGGAAAAATGTCCATTGATGGATGAATGGATAAAGAAGATGTGGTATATATATACAATGGAGTATTACACGGCAATCAAAAAGAATGAAATCTTGCCATTTTCAACTATGTGGATGGAACTGGAGGGTATTACGCTAAGTGAAATTAGTCAGAGAAAGACAAATATCATATGACTTCACTCATATGAGGACTTTAAGAGAGAAAACAGATGAACATAAAGGAAGGGAAACAAAAATAATATAAAAACAGGGAGGGGGACAAAGCATAAGAGACTCATAAATATGGAGAACAAACTGAGGGTTGCTGGAGGGGTTGTGGGAGGGGGGATGGGCTAAATGGGTAAGGGGCACTAAGGAGTCTACTCCTGAAATCATTGTTGCACTATATGTTAACTAATTTGGATGTAAATTTTAAAAAATAAAAGATAAAATTTTAAAAAAACAAAAGAATGCCTGAATAGCCATCAGATAAACTTGATTCTAAAAGGAAGACTAACAAGAGATGAAGAGCATTGTATCATAAGTAAGGGGTCTTTCCATCAAGAAGATCTAACAGTTGTAAATATTTATGCCCCCTGACTTGGGGCACACAAATATATACTTCAATTAATCGCAAACATATAGAAACTCATTGATAATAATACCATGATAGTAGGAGACTTTAATACCCCACTTACAACAATGGACAGATCATCTAAGCAGAAAATTAACAAGGAAACAATGGCTTTGAATGACACACTGGACCAGATGGACTTAACAGATATATTCAGAAAATTTCATCTTAAAACAGCAGAATACACATTCTTCTCCAATGCACAAGGAACATTCTCCAGAATAGATCATATACTGGGTAACAAATCAGTCCTCAACAGGTATAAAAAGATGAAGATCATACCATGTGTATTTTCAGATCACAACACTATTAAATTTGAAATCAACCACAAGGAAAAATTTGGAAAGCCTTCAACGCATGGAGGTTAAAGAACACCTCAGTAAAGAATGAATGGGTTAACCAGGAAGTTAAAGGAGAAATTAAAAATTACATGGAAGCAAATGAAAATGAAAACATGACAGTCCAAACCCTTTGGGATACAGCAAAGGCAGTCCTAAGAGGAAATTACATTGGAATTCACACCTGTCTCAAAGAACAAGAAAGGTCCCCAATACACCTAACTTTACACCGAAAGGGGCTAGAAAAGGAGCAGCAAAAAAAGCCCAAAGTCAGTAGAAGAAGGGAAATAATGAAGATTAGATCAGAAATAAATGAAATAGAAACAAACAAACAAACAAAAACAGTAGAACAGATTGATGAAACTAAAAGCTGTTTTGTTGAAAGAATAAAAAAAATACATTGCTAGCCAGACTTTTCAAAAAGAAAGGAGAGAGGATCTAAATAAATAAAATCACAAATGAAAGAAAGAGATCAAAACCACCACAGAAATACAAACAATTATAAGATAATACTATAAAAATTATACGCCAACAGACTGTGCAATCTGGAAGAAATGGACAAATTTCTAGAAACTCACACACTACAAAAACTCAAACAGGAAGAAATAGAAATTTTGAATAGACCCATAACCAGCAAATGCATTGAATCAGTTATCAAAAATCTCCCCAAGAAATGAGTCCTGGGCCAGATGGTTTCCCAGGGGAATTCTACCAGACATTTAAAGAAGAGTTAATACCTAGTCTTCTCAAACAGTTCCAGAAAATAGAAATGGAAGGAAATCTTCCAAACTCATTCTATGAAGCTAGCATTATTTTGATTCCAAAACCAGACAAAGACCCCAGTAAAAAGAAGAATTACAGACCAATATCACTGATGAAACTGGAGGTAAAAATTCGCAACCAGATACTAGTAAATCTAATTCAGCAATACATTAAAAGAATTATTCACCATGATCAAGTGGCATTTATTCTTGGGCTGCAGGGCTGGTTCAATATTCACAAATCAATCAATGTGATACACCATATTAAAAAACGAAGAGAGGGGAGCCTGGGTGGCGCAGTCGGTTAAGCATCCGACTTCAGCCAGGTCACGATCTCGCGGTCCATGAGTTCGAGCCCCGCGTCAGGCTCTGGGGTGATGGCTCGGAGCCTGGAGCCTGTTTCCGATTCTGTGTCTCCCTCTCTCTCTGCCCCTCCCCCGTTCATGCTCTGTCTCTCTCTGTCCCAAAAATAAATAAAAACGTGGGAAAAAAAATTAAAAAAATAAAAATAAAAAAAAGAAAAGATAAGAACCATATAATCCTTTCAATAAATGCAGAAAAAAGATTTGGCAAAATACAGCATCCTTTCTTGATAAAAAAAAAACCCTCAAGAAAGAAGGGATAGAAGGAATAAACCTCAGCATCATAAAAGCCATATATGAAAGGCCTACAACTAACATCATCCTCAATGGGGAAAAACTGAGACCTTTCCCCCTAGGGTCAGAAACACGACAAGGATGTCCACTCTCACCACTGTTGTTCAACATAGTACTTGAAATCCTCAGCAATCAGGAACAAAAAGAAAGGAAAGTTATCCAAATTAGCAAAGAATAAGTGAAACTTTCATTCTTCGCAGATGACATGATACTCTACATGAAACACCTGACAGTCTCCACCAAAAAACTGTTAGACCCAACATATAAATTCAGCAAAGACACAGGATATAAAATCAATGCACAGAAATCAGTTGAATCTCTATAAACCAATAATGAAGCAGCAGAAAGAGAAATCAAGGAAGGCATCAATCCCATTTACAATTGCACCAAAAACCATAAGATACCTGGGAATAAATCTAACTTTTACAGAGGTAAAAGGTCTGTATGCTGAAAACTATAGAAAGCTTATTAAAGAAAATGAAGAAGACCCAAAGAAATGGAAAAACATTCCATGCTTATGGATCAGAAGAACAAATATTGTTAAAATGCCTATACTACCCAAAGCAATCTACACATTCAATGCAATCCCTGTCGAAATAACACCAGCATTCTTCACAGAACTAGAACAAACAATCTTAAAATTTGTATGGAACTGGGAAAGCCCCCAAATACCCACTGTAATGTTGAAAAAGAAAACCAAAGCTGGAGGCGTCACAATTCCAGATGTCAAGCTGCATTACAAAGTAACCATCAAGACAGTATGGTACTGGCACAAAAACAGACCTATAGGTCACTGGAAAAGAAAAGAGAACCCAGAAATGGACCCACAAAGATATGGCCAACTAATCTTCAACAAAACAGGAAATAATATCCAATGGAAAAGACAGTCCCTTCAGAAAATGGTGCTGAGAGAACTGGACAGTGACCTGCAGAGGAATGAACCTGGACCACTTTCTTACTCCATACACAAAAATAAACTCAAAATGGATGAAAGACCTAAACGTAAAACAGGAAACCAACAAAATCCTAGGGAGAAAATAGGCAACAACATCTTTGACCTCAGCTGCAACAACTTCTTAGTAGACATGTCTCTGGGAGCAAGGGAAACAAAAGCAAAAATGAACCATTGAGACCTCATCAAGATATAAAGCTTCTGCACGGCAAAGGAAACAATCAACAAAACCAAAAGGCAACCAGTGGAATGGAAGAAGATATTTGCAAACGACATATCATATACAGCATTAGTATCCAAAATCTATAAAGAACTTTTCAAACTCAACACCCAAAAAACAAATAATCCAGTGAAGAAATGGGCAGAAGACATGTACAGACACTTTTCTAAGGAAGATATCCAGATAGCTGACAGACATATGAAAAGATGCTCAACATGACTCATCATCAGAGAAATACAAATCAAAACCACAATGAGATATCAGCTCACACCTGTCAGAATGGTTAAAATCAACAATGCAGGAAACAACAAATGTTGTCAAGGATATAGAGAAAGAGGAACCCATTGCAGTGCTGGTGGGAATGCAAACTGTTGCAGCCGCTCTGGAAACGGTATGGAGGTTCCTCAAAAAATTTAAAATAGAGCTACCCTATGACCTAGCAATTGCACTACTAAGTATTTGTCCAAAGGATACAAAAATGCTGATTCAAAGGGGGTGCATGCACCCCAATGTTTATAGCAGTGCTATCAACAACAGCCAAATTATGGAAAGATCCCAAATGTCCATAGACTAACAAATGGACAAAGAAGAAGGGGTAAATGGATGCAATGGAATATTACTTGGTGATCAAAAAGAAGGAAATCTTGCCATTTGTAACAATGTGGATTGAACTAGCACTTATGCTAAGTGAAATAAGCAGTCAGAGAAAGACAAACATCATATGATTTCACTCATATGTGGAATTTAAGAAACCAAACAGATAAACATAGGGGAAAAGAAGGAAAAATAAGATAAAAATAGAGAGACCCATAAGAGACTCTTAAATACAGTGAACAAACTGTGGGTTGCTGGAAGGGAGTTGGTTGGGGGGATGGGCTAAATGGGTGGTAGGTATAAAGAGGGCACTTGTTGGGATGAGCACCGAGTGTTACGTGTAAGTGATGAATCCCTGCATTCTACTCCTGAAACCCATACTACACTATGTTAACTTACTTGAGTTCAAATAAGTAAATTAAAAGAAAAACAGTGCAGATTTCAGAGGTTATAAAAAATATATTGGCAAATATTAGTTTGATAAATCCAAACCATCTCTTTATTCAGGTTACGTTTCTGTACAGTATTCGGCTACAATATAAGCCTTCTCTAAATTTGGATTGATTGTACCCCTGAGAAAAAATATTTTAACAAATTAAGTTTATTTTGGGTTAATTCCATCCCAGTCGTTCCTTACAACAGAAATGCACTCCAGACATATACTTTACAATTTTGCTTGATGTTTGTTGGATCGGCAGTAGTAAAATACAATCTGGGAAGAAGGAAAAAAAAACACAACTTTTTCCCAGAATCATGCTGACATTCCATCAGTTTTATAGAAACACAGACACACTGGTATGTAAGCTCCAGTTTGGCAAAGTTGAGTGAACTCAAAGATGGATGAATCCTGTCCCCAACCACACCTTAAAAGTTGTCACTAAACAAAAAACAGATGTGTTGATTTTAGCTCTATTCAAAACATTTATAAATTCTTTATAAAGTTTTGTTTCAGGATCCTAATGAAAACAGTAATGTTTTAGTTAAATCCTAGATATTTTTATTATTTACCTAATGTTAACAAGGCTATAGATAGGAAGTACATATGAATTATAAGAAGAGAAATGTGAGTATATATGAGAATAGAATGTAAAAGGAAGTTACAAGTCTTAAAATCAGGTCACTCTTAATTTTTTTCAAGTCATAAAACTTTTCCAGCTACATGCTTTTCCCCCATCTTTTGCTCAACAGTGTTAAAAAGTGTGGGAAAACAGCTGCCCTGTGTGGTTTTAAAGGCGAGAGAATTACTGGTATCTCACAAACTCTGAAGAGACATGTAGTAATGTGTAGTCAGCATTTGGGTTGATTAATTCTCTCTTAGGTGGATTTAGTCCCCTTTAAAAGCAAGCTGGAGAAGAAACTTGAGGCAAATAGTATGTTTCATCAGGCTGTTATATACACATTAACCCATCCATGTACAAAGAATGACCATCATGTTAGGAAACACAACATTTGCTTTCCTTTCAAATAAGTTCACGGCTACCCAAAGCAATGAGACTGTAAAATAAACCATATTTATTAATTGCCTCATGTAATTGTTGTTTCATTTAAATTTTAGAAACAGTATCATGAAAAACAAATCAAAACTTGAGAACACTTTACAAAGAGTACCAAAAACCACCCCATCATAGAATTCTCAAAATCCACTTGGTCCATAGTGGGGTGGCATTTATACACGTTCAGTTTTTCATCCTGTGTGTCTGCACTTTTCATCCTGTGTGTCTGCACATCCAGCTGTGGATGGAGGGTGTGGGAAAATACACTTTGATTTATCTTGTTACCCATTTCCCCGGGTTATGAGGCCACAGATTTTGATGCAAAGAATCCCACCCTGGTGATTTAATGGCAGTGAAGCAATTTTTCAAGGATAATTTTAAATGTGTGTGGTGTTTGTCTTATGTCCTTACTTTAGAATCTCACTTTCTCATTAGATGCGAGTCCACACTATTCTGCATGTATCTTAAAGGATTCTGATAAAAATTTTTGTGGCTTACATTGACTATCCTACCGACAGAAATTATTTCTGACCAATTGCTTAACGTTAAGATTTGGAAAACAACGAGTCTTTAAACAAAAGTTTTAAGTTAAAGAAGCCCGTGTTTTGGGTTGTAACAGAATGTTTTAATGGTTATAACTCCTTTGTCAGTTTCTTGGATATCAGCATTCCCTGTGGTTTTCAGGAATCACATCATATTTAAAGGAAAATCAGCCAGATTCTCTGTTTCAGGAGATGCAGGGATCCCAGTTTCTCTCCCACTACACAGGATGGGTGCGGTGAGAGCAGTTTCTCATCTTTTTCAGTTCTTCCTCTGCTGAATTCTCCATTTGCCCTCCTGGGTGCATAGTTCTTTGCCTACCAATGGGATTCATCACAGTCCCTTTGTTTTCCAAAGTCCATCAACCTAAGGCCAGGTGAATAGGGATCTTATACAAGGTTTGGGACAAAATAGAGTTATGTCCCTGGTGAAGGACAGGAACTACCTTAAAATTTAATATTAGACATCCTTTATTTAAATTCCCAACTGTTCTCACCTCTAAAGAGTGTGTTTATATACTCACTGCTTCTACTTGATTTCTAGAATTTCATTTTCCTTTCCCCTGCTCCTCATGTGCTCCTCCAACTTGAAAATTTCTCCTGATTTCTTATAGAAGGCAGCTTTTTGCTGTCTCTGTATGTCATTCTTGGCTACCCAGCCATTTTCTGGAGCCTAACAGGCTAGAGAAATGGGGGGAGAGAAAACAATACTTCCCTAATCAAAATAGTCTGTTTCCGGATGTTCAGCTAAACACAGGGAAGTCTCTTCTAAGTAATTCAAATGTCTACAGGGGCCGAACAGGAGGCAAACAAGGGCACAGATGAGTGGCCCACAGAGAACTGGAGCTTATACACCCCACCTCGAGGAGTCAGTGGTCTGGATCATCAGCCCAGCTACTTGCTGCCCTCGGAATTTGAACCCCCTTTGCAGGTGTTTACCATTTTTCAGGAAAAGGCCAAAATTTCAGATTTGTGAAATCTCCCAGTTTTTAAATATTGGAAGTTAACATTTTAAGTGTACAGAGCAAATGTAATATGTTTACAGTTTATATCTAGCCTGTGGGATACTGTTTCAGAGGGCAAAGCTGTTCACCGTTATCGTAAACTATGTACACATGTTAGCTGAACTTTTCTAGCAAACAGAGACGATCTACTCTAATTATTACTTTAATTATACATGACAGAAAAATAGCTAACTAGTTTCGAGACCGCTCATAAATATACAATTTTACCCTCCCAGTAACACTATTTATAAACCTCTCTTTCTAATCTTCCAAAAGGAAGAAAACCAGTTTGAAGTAGAATTATGAGGGAGAAATACATTTAATTTGTTTCTCCCTAAAAATCCCCTGTTCTTCTGGGTTCGTTTTCATAAATATCTATATTGAGTAATTCAAGTCCGTGTCCCACATGCTAAGGGACATTTCAGAATTCCAAGACATTTCATAATTTTTCACGATTCCCCTGGGGAATTGCAGCCCTTGTCTCCATCACCTCTTACTATGAATTACAACAGCTCACAGGTGCTGTCCTGTTTTTGGTCACTATAACCCACACAAGGCTCTCTCCTTCATTCTCAAAGGAAGCAATAATACAAGGCCATTGCATGTACACGTATAGTTAAATGGGAGAGGGGCGCCTGAGTGGCTCAGTCGGTTAAGCGTTTCAGGTCAGGTCATGATCTCATTGTTCCTGAGATGGAGCCCCATATCAGGCTCTGTGCTGACGGTGCAGAGCCTGCTTGGGATTCTCTCTCTCTCCCTCTCTGTCTGCCCCTCCCCCATTCATGCATCCATTCTCTCTCTCTCTCTCTCTCTCAAAATAAATAAATAAACATTTTGAAAGAGATTAAATGTGAGAGAGCTCTGTATACTCAAAATAGGGAAAAGAGTCTAAAAAAATGTTGGACATTATTTTCCTTAGGTTCTTCTTAGATTCTGGCCTTTATCATGCGTTGGAAGGAAATTACTTTGGCTTGTTTTGTTTCTCTCCAGTTCACTACTTCTGACATTAGCATTTAAAACATTCCTTTTTTTTTTTACATGTGACAATCTTCTCTGTGAAAAAAAACCATAGTAAATAGAATCCACAATAATTTAAGGAAGATGTTTTGCTCTGAGAATACTTCAATACTTTTGTTTCCCATGGCAAACATAGTTCCCATAAAAACTCACAGCAAGGCTAAACTAATACAATGTTCTAAACAACTGGATTTTTTTTTGTCACGAGTCAAATGAACCAGACTTTCAAATCTCACCAACATGCACCTGTAGATTAAAGAAAAACATTGATGCCATTGTTTATTATTTCTAAATAATTAAATGCTGAGGTATCGTGGCTTTGAGTGAACATGAAACAGTGGTTTCTTTGGATTGTTAACAGGATCATGATGCTGTATTTGGGAATGTTTTGCAAGCAAGAGAAATGAAAGGTTTCTTGTATAGAAACAGATGAGAATGATATAATTTAAATATTAAATTATCAGTATTAATACATTTGGCATTGAGAATCACTGTGGCATCTCGAATTCATCTTAGATGTCAACAGATCATGAACACCACATCACCAATGACTTTCCTGGAATGTTTTCAAGATTGATCGTATGCATTTCTGTCCTTAGCACATCACAGATGGAAAGAATATATGGAATGCAATTCCCTTTTCCAGATTTCAGAGGCAACTGGTCCTTAGGGTTTCTGAAGCTTCCTCACACAGAGAATCACTGTACAGCTCAATGCTGTGACTGCTCCAAAAGGGGTTTTGGCCTGGACCTCCATGGAGGTAAGAGAGCCCTTTACAGAGTGTGCTCAAGAAAAAGAGAAAGAAAACAAATTTTTTCAGCTGCTACATTCCCATACACTTCAAAAATCCCCATTAAAGAAAATGTTTTTCCAAACTGCTGTCCATAAGTGCAGGTTTATATTTGTGATGATAACCTTTCTTACCGTTGGCTCTACTGAAGTTTTGTGAGTGAACACAGGATAAGAAATGAATGATCCCAACAATTTACTTTCCTATACATTTCAGAAAAGCAACTTTTTTTTTCTATATAAAATGTAATCATTTGAATCTGGAATTAAACACAAAAAAGCAGAACTGCACAGTATGGTATGAGAACACAAGGCTGTGCCCCCTGCCCCAAACACCCTCCTTTTATCTGAATTGCCACTTTCATTAGGGTGCTTCCTAAAATTCCACCATATTTGCATAAGGAACACTTATCTCCACTCGATGAGTATTTAATAGTTACTACTTAGTAACTATTAAAAACTATTATAAAACCTCAGTTTAAGGCTTACTTGAACATTGCTTTCAACATGTATATAGATAAGAATTAGCAGAAAACAACCAGAATGGTTTAATCAATCAAAAGTATTACAAAAGTAAGACTTTTCAAAATAACTTAATAGTCTGCTTTAATCAAAGTATCAATACCAGGAAAAATTCTTTTTGTGTTTGTTGTTTGTTGAGCAGACCACACTGGAAAATTGGATTAAATTTTGGGAAACATGAATAAATGTTCGGCATATTTAATAATTTTCAAAAATTATGTTCCATTTTATGTTCACCATAAACAAGTTTCTTGCTAAATACATCTTTCTGTAAATCTTATCAACCATTGTTTATCATCTATTCTAGATGATTTGAAACTAGAGTGCCCAAAGGTCTAGATATTCTGGAATATCTAGATCTACCACATGAACCACCTGAAGGTCCACCACATCAACTGGCCATTTTTGAACTACAAAAATGGCCAAACATCAGCAATTTCATATCATTCAACCCAGAGTAAGTGAGAGTGGTTAATAAATGCAATAAAACAAAGTTATTTTTACTATTTTTGAATTTTAAAGATTAGCACATTACAAGCTGACAAAAATTCTGGTTATTTCAGGGTGACCAGAATCTATAAGTTTTAACTAAATACACTTCTACTTAATAAAACTGAAAAATAATTATTT
Organism: Acinonyx jubatus; assembly: GCF_027475565.1. Lineage (NCBI taxonomy): Eukaryota > Metazoa > Chordata > Mammalia > Carnivora > Felidae > Acinonyx > Acinonyx jubatus. The sequence goes on from NC_069384.1 coordinate 41,599,772, forward strand.
AATAAATACAGTTTGATAAATATAAAAACTTTACATAACAGTTCTAAAATTTGCTGTAATGCTAGTTGAAACAACTCTGACATTCAAAAATAGAACTTTATTTTCCTCTTACTAAATTCATCATAATTCTCAAATGCTTATTTCTTTTTTTTTTATTTTTAATGTGAAATTTATCATCATATTAGTTTCCATACAACACCCAGTGCTCATCCCAGCAGGGATACCCCTCACCCACCTCCCATCAACCCTCCCACCCCCCATCAACCCTCAGTTTGTTCTCAGTTTTTAACAGTCTCTTATGCTTTGGCTCCCTCCCTCTCTAACCCTTTTTTTTTCCCCCTCCCCTCCCCCATGGTCTTCTGTCAAGTTTCTCAGGATCCACATAGGAGTGAAAACATATGGTATCTGTTTTTCTCTGTATGACTTATTTCACTTAGCATAACACTCTCCAGTTCCATCCACGTTGCTACAAAAGGCCATATTTCATTCTTTCCCATTGCCACATAGTATTCCATTGTGTATATAAACCACAATTTATTTAATCATTCATCAGTTGATGGACATTTAGGCTCTTTCCATAATTTGGCTATCAAATGCTTATTTCTTTCAACAGGAGGAAACACTCTAGATAATAAACATGTTCACTTCCTGTTCATATAAAAGTCTCTTTTTTGATAGCCAACCAAATCCAGAGTTCTCTCCCTCTCTGTTCTCCTTTTCTGGGGAGTAATCTAAGTTTCAGGGTCCTATTAGCATGACTTTGAGGAAGGAGAGTTCACTTTGGAGATTCTTATTATAGGGGACATAAAAGTTTCCCCCGATCCTCTTAGAGTCCCTGGCTGGGTCTGAAAATTAAACTAACAGGAGAAAAGTGCACAACTTTCATTGCATTTTTACATGGACACAAGAGCCTTTGCAAGAGAATGAAGACCCAAAGAATTGGCTACTGCAGGCAGTTTTTATACCTCTGAGACAAAGAAACAATAAATTTGAATAAACAAACGGGTTTGGGCAAGCGGTAGTAAATGGTGAAGAAATAACTAGGAAGAGAAGGGTTAGTTTGACAAGGTTTATTTGTTGACACCAAATTCCTCAAAGGCTCTTGTGATAAGAATCTTTGCTCCTTCTTATTCAGAGAGAGTACCTTTCACATGGAATTTTTAGAATTTGTTTCAGATCAGAAGGGTGAGGGGGTGAAAGGTCAGAGTGGCCTGCTTCTACCGGTTTTTAAAATTCCTCTAACGATATTTAATAAGCCAAGCCATGGTCTTGGGTAGTGTCCTGAATCCCATCATTATCTTCAGGTATCCATTAGTGAGTAATTCCTCCATTCTTTTCCCAGCTGGGGAAAGGCAAAATAACAGGTGGAGAATACTTAGCAGTCTTACTGATTGTTTCATCTCTCTCCTCAGCTCCCACATTGTCCCTTCAGAAGCCAGCTAGGCCTTTGTCCCATTGACTCTGCTAGGAAGTCCTTCATCCCTTACAGTGACAATTCTTTGACAAGTGAACCATCTTCAGGTCTTTTTTTTTCCATCACTTATTTGGCTTTACCATGAATATATTTCCAGATTTTTTCCATATTTAAAATTTAAATGGTGAATGGAGACAGGGGATATCTCTCTGAACATTTTCTAGGTAGACACTCACTGCCAACATTTTTTTTTTCTATTGCAACGATTCCATGTTAGCACAGGAATTCCACAATGATAAAAACTTCTCATAGTCCCAAACACAAATATCACATCTATCCACAGATTCTCACATCTAGAAGTGTCTATCCTCCCCACTGGGAGGGTAGCTGAAATAGGGATTGACAAGGAAGAGAACACCACAGTAGTGGTTAAATTTTGTTTCCCTTTCTCAATCTTCCCTAAACCTCTCCCCTGAGCCTAGAAATCATTCTTGCCTTTTTTTTTAATGTGGAAGTAAGTATATGATGTGTATGGTGCCTACATTCTTCATTCAATACTCTTCATTCTTTTGTTTATGCTATAAATAGGGGATCTGAGGCTTCCAAATTTTGCTTTTGATACTTAAAACCAACTTGAAAAAATTTTTAAGTTCGAAAACTCAATATGGAAACTTTGTTGCCCCCAGGTGCAGGCTAGTTAAATCAAAAGCCATATAGAATTCATGTAATTGCAGTTTAAAGACAGATACTCTCCACTGTAGTGAATACCACCAATTTATAGAATAATGGTAAGGTAAGACTATTAATAACATAATTATCTTCATAATCCTCTCATTTATATACTTTCTGTCTTATGTTCTTATAATAACGCTGTAAGTTATATTGAGTAGAATTAACATGTTGAATAACACGGAATTGCCCCCTTTTATACACGAGAACGCTAAGGTGCCACATTTTACACATAATTTAAGTGATGATTCAGTTTTATCTGACACTAACTGATAGGGCTAAAATCTAGCCTAGAGCTTCCTTGCCTTTCCTATACCATATCTTTTTTCATATAATACCTGAAATATATATGTATAATCATTTAAGTAACTTTCAAAATATTGGGAAAAGAGCAAACAATACTCTGAAATGAAACAATTGCACGTTTCTAGATTTCAAACCATTAGACTAACACAGATTTATATTGAAAAGAAAGATTGAAATCTCCTCTAATAACTTTTTCATCACAGGACACAATTTATGGCTTTCTGCCATTTGATAATGAAAGTTAAGTTTTCCATGCTATTACTGGAATTGGGTACAATAACTCATTCTCCAAAACCAATTTATACAGAAAACATATTCAATACAGAGATGATTGAGTTCCTGTATTTCTCTTTTGTCATTTGGCAGCAATCTGTGTGAGACTCAAGAAGATAGAGTGAAAACTGATGGTAGTTATTTCTTCAAGATAGGTAGAAAAAGCCAATGGTACTGAAAGCATGTGTCAGTTAAAATCATTCATTTTAGACTAAACTCACAGTCTGCAGTGACAGAAATCCCAAAGAAGATATCTATCTTTAAGGATTAATAGAGTTTTATCCTAGGATTATTCTTGGTCAAAAAACATGGCTACAAGTTGTGTTGTTGTTGTTGTTGTTGTTTTTCCTTTTTCTTTGGTAGCTCATTTGACAGCCATTGTGGCCATAGACAGCAGTAGATATTTGAATCTATTTTTTCCGAGGTATGTGAATGTTGGATTGAGTCTTTGGTGACTTTACAATTCATTTTGAAGGCACAATGGACTTTGTAATCTCTGTTCTTCAACACTCAATAAATCTGCTAGTTGCCTCTATCATTGAAAATAAAAGTTTTGTGAAGGTAGTAATTATAAGGTGGCTGGCAACTCCATTTGTAAAACTGGCAATTTCAATTTCTGATCCCGTAGTATCTTTTAAAACCTCTGAAGTTGAGGCCACGAAGTCATGGTTTTTTTTTTCTCTTTATTTCAAACTTTTTGGAGTACTTCTTCAGTAATGGTCATTGTGATAACCTCCCCCAGCAATCTCTAAACATTCTTCATCGTGAAGCAACTGTGTGGGTTGTATGGGATTGGGTGGACCCTGAGAGGTCCACATCCTTTGGGTTAATCCCACATTCCTTACTATAACCATTGTCACAGCAACTCACACAGCAAATGTCTGGCAATTTAAGACAGATTCACTTAATGTATAGCATTTTCTTGGCCACTGAAATTAGTTGAAGATTAGCCCAATCATCACGAAAGTTGGTAATAATAAATTAAATTCTGGAGCCGGATGCCCATCTTCTCCTAATGATGTGTTTTATCAATGTGCCATCAGTCTGCCACCCTGAAGGACGCCAATTTAAAGATACAGATAAAACACATTTAGGCCAAAGACTTGATAAATCGTATCTAGGTATGTTATTTCTCTGAAAATTTGAAGTGATCTGAATAAATCCCTTTATAATTTAAATCATTTCAAAATAGATTTTACATAACAAGTGAAACGGTCATAACTGCATCTCTTCTGATATCTTAAGTCTAACAAATATTTCTGTAGCTAGAAGTATTGTGCCTCATGATTTTTACAGTTTAGTTACATTATCTTAAATTATTTGGTAAACAATTAAAGAGAAAATAATTTTCCATTAATTTGTTTAAAAGGTTGAAAGCAAAGGATGCTGTTTGTTAAGTCACATACTTGCCTAATTAAGTTCTTTGTCTTCTTTTTCTGTAATCAAAGAATGCTAAGATGAGAATAGGATGACAATGATCCTTTAATTGAACAATACATCTGAAGCTTGAGTTCCGTTCCAGTTGGTCATTAGTCAACCCTGTATCACTTCCACTGACAGGAAACTCATACCTCCTGAGGTAGCTTCTGTCTTTATTCAAAATTTGTCGGTGAGCTCCATTTTCACTCATATTGGAATGCTACTAGTTCACTGAAAATACTACAAATTTTAACAGTATTTATTTTCCTTTCTCTTTAGATAATAGTTTATCACTTCAGGCAAAACATTCATTGCTAGATGCCTTTGAAATTTCTGCTGTCTTTATTCAAAGATATCACTTCAATTTTCTTTTTAGCCAATTCACTTTGGGCTACTGTGTTTTTTCTAATTTAGTCCATTATGATTGCAGAGATTAGAAAAGGAACCGTGATTCTCATGTCTTTTCTAAAATCCGATTATCCTGTTCAGAGATGACTAAGATTTCTGGTAGTATAAGTTGATACAATTCATCAATTTTGGAAAATTCTTGGCCTTTATCTCTTTAAATATTCTTTCTACCCCATTCTCCCTCTGCCCCTTTTCAGATATTCCATTTATAAACAAATTGGGAATTGTTCAAATATCTTTTGTTTCAAATATTTTTCTTTTTGTTTTCGTGTGGATGTAGTCTATCAACTTGTCTTTAAGTTCACTTCTCCTTTTCTGCTATTTCCATGCTCCTGCTAAGACTCTTTAGTGAATTTTTCATTTCTGATAATGCCTTCACTCTAATATTTCCATTTTTTTTCCTACAGCAGATGCCTCTTCCTCTTGCCATTCTACCAGAGGTAAAAGTAATTGTGTAATTTTCTCCCATTAAGTATATTTTTGGAGTTTAGCTCTTTATGTGTTTCTGTGTGTACTCACATCTCTGAGGGTTTATAAAACTAGATTCTGTAAGTTATCTGGATTGTTTTGGTTGTTAAGATAAGTCCCTTGCCACTTTCTAAAGCTGAACTAAAACCAAAATTGCCATAAGGTTTTAATTTTAAAATCATATAATTGTGATCTCCATTGACATGATTTCAACGATATGAATTCATGACTCAAAATATGAATGATTTTAATTCAGCCAATAATTAGATCACTGGTCTTGTAGATGGAACAGTATATCAAGAATCTAGAGACCTGTGCCTTGAAACTCGCATTGTCACTCATCATTACCTGAGTGGCTTGTGCGATTACATTTAAACGTATAGTTTCTCCATGTGTAAATATATTAGAGTGGTTACTGCTAGAAAGTGAAAGTAAGAATAACATTCACATAAGAAATATGAAAGACCTCATGTGTATTTCCTTGAAAAAATAGGAAGGAGGAAGATGAGACAACTATGACATAATGTTCACAATGACTATTTCTAGAAAGTCAATAATACCATTTTAGCATTTGTAATTTTCCATGTTTCTCGTAAATTTTTCAAAATTAAAAAATGTAATAGTAATACTAATACATCACTCCAACCAGTGTAGCAACAAATTATATAAAGGGAAAATGTACTGATTGCAGATCAGCCAGGATAAGGGGTATGATGAAGCAAAACTTACAAAAATCATAAAGAAATTATTCATGGTCTGGTGTTTGACTGGCTTGTCTGATGTGAAAGTTGGAAGATCCAGTTGTGAAAGTCCTGGAAAAATAAGAGAAAAAGATTCCTTTTTTTTAATTACGAAGGCTTTGTAGAATCCCAAGGATCTCCGCCCAAGTATGCAAATAAGCCCAGCGTCCTGTGTTATTTGTCATTCTCCAAAGTACTTATAAATATAATTTTTTAAAATATTCCACTTGTGAGTTATATCATGTAGTATTTGTCTTTCTCTCTTTGGCTTACTTCACTTAACATAATGTCCTGTGTTTCATCCATGTTGCCACAAACGGCAGGATTTCTTTCTTTCTCATGGTGGAATACCATCCCATATTCTTGTTCTATTCACCCATTGACAGACATTTATATTTCATCTGTATCTTGGCTATTTGTAAAGAAAGCTGCAATGAACCTACAGGTGTCGATATCTTTTTACGATACTGATTTTGTGTCCTACAGATATATACCCCAAAGTGGGAATGCAGAATCATATGGTAGTTCTATTTTTATTTTTTTGAGGAGCCTCCATACTGTTTCCCATAGCGGTTGCACCAAATTACATTTCCACCAACAGTACACAAGGGGTCCCTTTTCTCCACATCACCACCAACACTTGTTACTTCTGTTTTTGGTAAGTGCCATCCTAACAGGTTGAGACAATATCTCATTGTGGTTCACAGTAGAATGGTGATCGCCAGGAGCTGGTGGGTAGACTAAGTAGAAGACTCTCTTCAAATGGTGCAAGCTTTCGGTTATAAGATGAATAAGTTCTGGGGATCTGATGAACAGCATGATGACTGTAGTTAATAACACTGAATTGTATACTTGAAATTTGCTAAAAAAGTTGACCTTAAGCATTCTCACCGCACACACACAAAATAGATAACTATGTGAGGTGATGTGTATGTTAATTAACCTGGTTGTGGCAATTATTTCACAAAGTATATACGTATCGAATCATTACATTGTACACTTCAAATGTATGCAATTTTTCTGTCCATTATACCCCGATAAGAAAAAAAAAACTGTAAGAAATGTAAGCAATGTAGCAAAAATATACAGTCCAGGAAAATAGCAGATTGAGCTGTTTATTTAGCAATCACACAGAAACACAGAACAGTAGGACTTGAAATGATTTATAGAGTTCTGGCTCATCACATTTATTTTTAAAATGCTTTTTAATGTTTATTTATTTTTGAGAGAGAGAGAGAGAGAAACAGAGCACGAGTGGTGAGGGGCAGAGAGAGAGGGAGACACAGAATTCGAAGCAGGTTCCAAGCTCTGAGCTATCAGCACAGAGCCCAGTGCAGGCTTTGAGCTCACAAGCTGTGAGATCATGACCTGAGCCAAAGTCAGATGCCCAACTGAGCCAACCCAAGTGTCCCTCATCACATTCATTTTAAACAAGAAACTAAGATTTAGAAAGCTAACATACACTAGAGGTTATTAAAATTAGAAGCTCTATAAATCTGTTCTTTCAGTCTACTAATATGTGTACCATTCCACTGACTTCTAGACAAGTTCCACTAGAAATTTCAAGGAGAGCTTTAATACTTGTCTCTCTCTCTCACTCTTGACCTAGTTAGAGTCAGCAACCAAACTTTATTAGTTCCTCATCTCAAAACCCAAGTGTTTCAACTTTAAGATATATTTATATGTTTAAATTGTCAAAATATGAGAAACTAGAAAAATACATACAACTAGCTATGTGAATTATGAGACCAAAGTCACCAGTTTTTCTGCTATAATAATCATAATTTATTAATCAATGTAAAAAATAAAAACTCACCATTACAACATCCACAAATCTGGGTTCATTCCTACTAAGCATTTTAAACATTTCATCTCTATGCTTCAAAATGTCTTTTACTTTTGTCCTTTCTTAAGTAGTCTTCTTGTCACTAGCCCTTCAATGTGTACACTTTCTATCCCATTTTCTTGCTCTATCCAGACTTACTGACCTCAGACAGATTAGGTCCTGTTACTTCATTTTTCAAAGATTTCCAAAGGTATTCACCTTCCAAATATCTACACCTACACACATGTCCACACACACTCTAAAATATTCCAACATGTCATGTAAGAATTTCCATGGGATAAAATTTGGAATCAGCAACTTTTTTTTTTTTTAATCAGAGATAGAGTAGGAACTTAAAAAGGAAAACAAAACAAATTGAAAAGTTCCTTAGCTTAAGACTAGAATTCTAGGGGCGCCTGGGTGGCTCAGTCGGTTAAGCGTCCGACTTCGTGGTTTGTGATTTCGTGGTTTGTGAGTTCGAGCCCTGCGTTGGGCTCTGTGCTGATAGCTCAGAGCCTGGAGCCTGCTTCAGATTCTGTGTCTCTCCATCTCTCGGCCCCTCCCGGGTTCATGTTCTGTGTCTCTCTATCAATAATAAATAAACATTAAAAAAAGACTAGAATTCTAATTTGGGATGTACTTGGACCAGGAAAAGGATATTGTGACGGGCATTAAGTTCCACAAAGCAGTGACTAGAATAGAAGGGTAAGCGTAGCACTACAGCCTAGATCTAACATATCAAGGAACACATGCTCCTTAGATCCATGTTTCACAGTGTATCTAAAATCCTCACCCTACTGCACTTAAAAAACACAGTCATCAGTCATTTTCACTGTTTAACTAGAATAATGTATCTTTCTATTGTTTAAGACACTGTCTACTAATCATCTCAAAAAGACATACCCCAACCAGCCTCTCCTCAGTAGAAATAGCAAGTGATCATTGCAACCTACTAAAGGAGGAGGAAATCTCACGATGCATGCATTTTAGAGAAAGTGGAATTGATATGCCCAATGATGAATCAATGGCTTTGCCAGGGAAAATAGGATATCCTGACCGGCCATTTGCCATTCCTTATTAATTCCTTATTAATGTATCTAATTCAGAGAGGGTATTAAGAGGCAATTCATTGAAGCAGCAGGAAATGGGTTCCCTAAAATAAAGAGGTATTTGTATACAATAAGAAGAGAAAGAAGAAATGAAATAGTTCTGGACACTATATCAACTAGTCTGTCACAAAGCATAAAGGAAAATTTTTTAATGAGATTTGGTAAAAGTTCCTCATTATCTATAAATTTGTTATTGCAGCCAAATGGTTAATTTTAAAATGAATTAAGCATAAACATTTTATTAAGTATAAAATATGCAATGATCAGATTCTGTGTCTTCATCTAAATAATTTGGGGTTTGTACACTTGGCTATCTTTTATTTTCCTAGTTGCAACTGATTAATACCCCCATTTAATAGTTAATGTTGATACTCTTCAAACCATTCCAGATGCCATGTAGCTTTTCTTTACTGGGCAAACCTAAAATATAAATTTGTGGTCTTTTTCCTCCCTCCACTTATGATGACAACGATAATAACATTTATTGAACATTTACTATGTACTAGGCACTGTTTTCAGTACTGTATGTGTTTTTTAATTGCAGTGTCAATTACAGTGTTATATTAGTTTTAAGTGTACAATGTCGTGATTCAACACTTCTACACATTACTCAGTGTTTTTCATGATAAATACACTCTTAATCCTCTTTATTTCTTTTACCCATCCCCTCTCCTATCTCTTCTTTTTCAAATTTTTTTAGCATGTATTTATTTTTGACAGAGACAGCGTGAGTGGGGGAGGGGCAGAGAGAGAGGGAGACAACAAAATCCGAAGCAGGCTCTGGGCTCTGAGCTGTCAGCACAGAGCCCAATGCAGGGCTTGAACTCACGGACCGTGAGATGATGACCTGGGCTGAAGCTGGACGCTTAACTGACTGAGCCACCTAAGTGCCCCTCTCCTACCTCTTCTATGGCAACCATCAGTTTGTTCTTTAAAATTAAGAGTCTGGTGTTTTTTGTTTGTCTTTTTTTCCCCTTTGTTTGCTCATTTGCTTTGTTTCTTCAATTCCAGATATGAGTGAATCATATAGTATTTGCTTTTCTATGACTGACTTATTTGACTTAGTATTATACCCTCTAGATCCATCCATGTTATTGCAAATGGCAGGATTCCACTCCTTTTTATGGTTGAGTAATATTCCATTGTGTGTATGTGTGTATGTGTGTGTGTTGGTGTGTGTGTGTGTATATATATATATATATGAAGTGGATAAGAGGAAGTGGTATACCACTTCCTCTTATCCATTCATCTATGGATGGATAGTTGCATTGCTTCCATATTTAGCTATTGTAAATAATACTCCAATAAATATAGGAGTGTATGTATCTTTTTAAATTAGTGTTTCCATTTGGGGCGGGTAAATATCCAGTAGTGGAATTACAGAATCATAGGGTAATTCTATTTTAAATTTTTTAAGGAAACGCCCTACTATTTTCCACTGTAGGGCACCAATTTGCATTCCCACCAACAGTGCAAGGAGGTTCATTTTTCTTCACATCTTGTCAACACTTGTTATTTCTTTTTTTTTCTTTAAGTCTATTTTAGCTATTCTGACAGATGTAAGGTGATGTCTCATTGTGGTTTTGACTTGCATTCCCTGATGATCAATGATGTTGACATTTTTTTCATGTTTCTATTGATCATTTGCATGTTTTCTTTGGAAAAATGTCTATTCAGGTCCTCTGCCCATTTTTTAATCTAATTATTTGTGTCTTTGGTATTGAATTGTATAGATTCTTTATACATTTTGGATATTAACCCCTTGTCAGGTAAAACATTTGCAAGTATCTTCTCCCATTTAGTAGGTTGCCTTTTTTTGAGAGCATCGTCTTAAATGTTTGTTTATTTATTTATTTATTTTGAAAGAGAGAGAGAGAGAGAGAGCACATGTGAGTGGAGAAAGGGCAGAGAGAGAGAGAGAGGGAGAGAATCCCAAGCAGTCTCTGTGTGCTGTCAGCACAGAACCCAAAGTGGGGTTTCACCCCACAAACCACGAGAGCATGACCTGAGCCACAATCAAGAGCCCGTGCTTAAAAGACTAAGTCACCCATTTGCCCCAGGTTGCCTTTTTGTTTTGATGCTTCCTTTTACTGTGCAAAAGCTTTTTATTTTGGTGAAGTCCCAAAAGTTTAATTGGATATGTTTTAACCATTTAGATCACATATCTTAATGCAAAAGAAAATTTGGCATAAGTTTACAGTAATTTTTTGGTTAACTTGGCATTAAGATGCAAAATTGGCTCTCACATCTCAATGCCACTTAAATTAACAGATTTTTTTTTTCAGGCGTCTTTTTAACAAACTCTCATTTGCATGTGCGAAATCTTGCTGTGAGGCTGCATAAGGGAGAATTAAGAATAGATTTAGAGTACATTACATCTCTATCACATAAGAAAGCCCTAAATGAATTCCCCAGGTCTGTCACACCCTTTGGTTATTTAAAGAACAAGACTAAATTTGTGTGTTCAGCTGTGATATCTCTTGTCAGGTCATCTTACAGTGTTCGAGAATAGGTCATCTGATTATTGTGGCATGTGCATGGAGTTTATACACGTTAAAATGGTGACAAATCAAGTTAGAGTCTGCAACAGAAAGGCAGAAGGCTTAATGTATCAAGTTAATATACAAATCATCTATGACTGAAACAAAGTGAAAACACTTTTGTTATAAGGACAAGCTACAAATATGAACCATGAAAATAAACGATGGATCCATTTCATGGTTATGGAAAACATAGACCCTCCTATCACTATTTCCTATATCAGGTTAATGGAGCACCCAAAACGATTTAGTAATAGCATCGCTTCCATTTGGACAAAGACTGTATGTATTTCTATTCTGAAAGAACTGACAATTATATCATTTAAGCAAGGAGGACCTTGTGTTCTAGTAAGTATTTGTGGAAAATTATTAGGTGAAGCCCTACAGTGAAAAGGCAGTTACTATTTACAGGAGCTATATTTGAATTCACAATATGCTTATCTCTAAAATTTGGAGAGAAATCAATACAAAAACCTAGTGGTTAACATATTTTCTCTGTGGGTTTTTGTATTGATTTCTCTCCAAATTTTAGAGATAAGCATATTGTGAATTCAAATATAGCTCCTGTAAATAGTAACTGCCTTTTCTATATCTAGAATCTATCAAAGCCATACTTGGGAGATTTCTGCTTCTGGGCATTTTAAGGATAACAGGAACTGTATTCACCAAATGGTGCTAGAACATTTGAATATCCAAATGCAAATAATGGACATCAAACTCTACCACATATCATGTAAAATATTAACTAGAAGAAGATGAATCATACACCTAAAAGAAGACCTAAAGCTCTAAAATTTCTAGAAGAAAACACACCAAAACTTGTGACCTTGGGGTAGCAGAGATGCATTAGGTAGAATACAAAAAGCACTAACCATGAAATAAAATATCGATAAAATATCAAAAAGTAAAGGGTTTTTTCCCCACTTTCAAAGATACTGTTAAGAAAGCGAAAAGACAGCATAGACTGGGAAAAAATATTTGCATAACGTGTGTCTAATAAAGGACTGGTATACAGAAAATACAAATAACTCTTACAATAATGAGAAATATTACTCAATAAGATATGGATAAAATATTTGAATAGAAAATTCACCAAATAAGGATATACAAATAGCAAATAAGCACACGAAATGATCTTGAATATCATTAGTCAATATGGAAATTCATAATAAAGCATCATACCACTGAAAACACACTAGGATGGTTAAAGTTTTTCTAAGTTTATTTTTTATTTTGAGAGAGAGAGAGCATGAGTGGGGAAGGGGCAGGGAGGGGGTGGGAAAGAGAGAGAGAGAGAGAGAGAGAGAGAGAGAGAGAGAGAGAGAGAATCTCAAGCAGGCTCCACACAGCCAGCTCAGAGCCTGTCTCGAACTCATGAACTGTGAGATCATGACCTGAGCTGAGGTCAAGATTGGAACACAACTGACTCAGCCACATAGGTGCCTCTAAAATTTTTTAAAAACCGACAAGTTCTGGCAAGTATATAGAGCAACTGGAACTCATATATTGCTGAAAGAAATTCAAAATGGTATGCAATTTGAAGTTTAGGGTGATACTTTCTTATCAAACTAAACTTATGCTCATACAACCCACTGATTCTGCCCCTAGACATTACTCCCCAAAATGAGAATTTATGTTTCCAGGAAGACTTGTCCTCCAACATTTATACAAGATTTATTCATATAGGTAAAAACTGGAAACAACCCACATGTCCATCAGTTGGAGAATAAATAAACCCAGGGGGGAAAAAAAGAAAGAAGAAACTAATGATATACACAAGAACATGAATGGATTTTAAATCATGAAACTAAATGAAAGAAGCAAGATAGTAAAGATAACCTACACACTACATGATTCTATTTAAATGATATTCTAAAAAAGGCAAACTGTAGTGACAAAAAACATAGTAGTTGCCAGAGGCTGGCTGGGAGTAGGAAACAGGAATTAACAGCAAAGGGACACAAGTTTTGGGGGTGATGAAAATGCTTTGATATCAAGATTGTGCTGATGGTTCAAACCATATTAATTTCTACATTTAACTTATGGTACATAGATTAGAACTCGCTGCTATGGACAGAATGGTTTTGCCTCCCTAAAATTCACATGTTGAAATCCTGACCTCCAATGTGATGGTATTAGGAGGTGGGGACTAGGAGGGGGGTATTATGAGGATGTGGGGTCTTGGGGTAGGTTTAAAGGAGGTCATGAGGGTGGAGCCCCTGTGTTGAGATCGGTACCTTTATAAGAAGAGGAAGAGGGGCCAGAGCTCTCTCTCTCTCTCTCTCTCTGTCACATGAGGATAGACCAAGATGATGTCCATCTGCAAGCCAGAAAGAAGACCTTCACCAGGAATTGAATTGACTAGCCCCTTGATAGAGGACATCTCAGACTCCAGAACTGTAAGAAATCAATTTCTGTCATTGAAGCCACCCAGTATGTGGTATTTTGTTATAACAGACTAGAAGACCAAGATGCTCACTGACGCTTATTTTAATAAACAAATGGACGATAACACAGTTAAAACTCTTAGGGATATGGAATGGCATATAGTTAGTGCATACTTCAAGCTGCTGAAGTATAATCAAATCTGCCTCTCACTGTGGTCAAGTAGCCAAAGGGCTACTGAGTATGAAGCTTAGAACAAAGGCTATGCAGGAAGCTCTGGACCATGCATTGAGGGGGAACGCATTAAAATCCTATGCCCTGGTGCTAGAGCGATATAGGAGAAAGAGAGCTGGCAAATGTAACATTTCTGTAGGAAGTGGCAGCCAAGACTGAAGCAAATTCCCCCATTCGTAATTCTCTCTGTGTCCATCTGCCAAGAAAAACTAAACAGCAGCAGCACCAGCTGTTCTTGGTACTCCACAGATTGCAAGCCATGCTTCCCAAATTAACATCTCACCAACGCATACCCATGGAGTTTACATAAGGCAGGAACTAAGTCAAGATGGGATCTGGGAAGAGTGAGAGAGTAACAAGGAAGTATTATTAAGGAGCAGACAGCAAGAAGCTGTCCCTCTGATGGGCCTGCAGCCCAGTCTGCTGAGAAATTAGTGTGAGGTCAATTTGCAGAAGCGGGGAAGCGGACAGGTGTTTGAGAAGTGTAACTAGGGTAGTAAGACTATGATGCAGTACTTTGCCTCCCCCATTTCAGAAACCGAAGTGAGAAAATAAAGAGTAAAATAGCAGAGCATTATTAGTACTGTCCATATGCCAAGTAACGAACTCAATGTACTGCATCCCATTAGACAGATGCTTGAAAGTTATAGGTGAAATGAATTATGTCAACAATATGCATTGATTCAAATATTAAGATGGCAATTCTTCATGTCTCCCTAAGAAAGGCCCTTGTGATCACATAATAAAGGGAGTCTCATTTATTCTATTTTGAGAATTGTATCCCTGAACCCACATCCCTCTGGCTGCTGGGGAAGAAATGCTTTCCTGTAGCTAGTGGCTGCTGTCATGAGGCCAGCATATTCCAAAGTCACCTGCCTTTGATGTGAAGTGAAAGCCCTTGAACTGGTGAATTTTCTTGGGAAAGTGAAAAATAAGAAAGCTACTTTTTCCTCTCTTTTTCTCTTTACTTTTCTCTTCCCTTACTTTTCTCCCTATTCCTCTAATTTCTATCTCCTTCCCCGTAAACCTTGTCGGGCTCGCCCTGGACACACAGAGCAGGTTGGGATAATGGCCATGCTGTCTTAGATGGCAATACAGAGAGGAGGCATGCTCTCATTTGAAAAGTGTGTCCATCGCAGTGTCCTCTAAAGTATTTCATTTTGAACACGAAACACGATGAGAACAAGTGTACATTATCCTGTGTCGTATCATTGGGGGGTGGGGGGAGGGGTGTGCCAAAGGGGGGTTAACCAATTTAGCAATTTTAATCTTGAATATAAAAAGTTTAAAGCACCTGGGGTGCCGAGGTGCCTCAGTTGGATGGACATCCGACTCTTGATTTTGGCTCAGGTCATGATCTCACGATTCATGAGTTGGAGCCCTGAGTTGGGCTCTGCAGTGATAGCACGGAGCCTGATTGGAATTCTCTCTCCCTTTCTCTCTGTCCCTCCCCTGCTAGTGCTTTCTCTCTCTCCCTTTCTCAAAATAAATAAATTAACTTAAAGAAAAAAAGTCTAAATCATCTATTGATGCTCCCATGGTATATTTTCTGAAAGCTTTAGGGGAAAAGGTATTTAGAATTTAGTTTACTCCATTTACATCCACTATCAACAAATCAGAAATACTTACGGCTTTATTCTGCAAAGGTGAACATTCCATTTGCCTGTGCAAAGACAAATGAAAATAACTTATGCGCATGGAAGAATAATCTCAGTGACGGCTAAGTATATATGTACATATTTCCTTTTTTCTCTAAAACATTTTACGCATTTCTTATTTGCAAGATAAATGAGTATAAACAACTAACTCCAGTTTATAGGAGGCAACAGATACTTCTGCAGTCAGCCAACAGTATGTGTAAATATCATGTAACTGTCCTCCTAGGGTAACTAGGAGTTGCTAACAACTTATTTGGGCTTTGGGGTCACTGTGAGCTTTAATTGTCTCATCTGTATTCTGAAAGGACTGCATGAATAACACATTTATAACAACATCTTAAAAAGCCATTGCTTTCCTTTAAAAATAAAAAATAATAAATTTATAAAGCTTCTGTAATTGATGTCTGCAAACAAAACTAAGAGATATAAACAGTGTTGTCATTCAGATACATTGTTTCATATCCCTCTAAAAATATTGATTTCATTGGTTTTACGGGCTCTGCAGCTGACGGTTTTAAAGGGTTTGTATACTCTGCTGTTGGAGCAGACAGTAAATGCCATTTGCAAGTTTTCACGCCCAAAATAAATTTGCGTGAGACATGGCTATGAGACTCTTTTGAAAATTAACCTTGGGAAAGACAAATTTAAATTCTCCCCAAAAATCTTAACAAAATACAGGTCTTAGGTAGATAGATTTCTATTGTGGTTAATAGAGTGAAATAGTGCTAAGAGTTTGATCTGTAAGATTCAGGCTATCGGAGTTTACATCCCACTCCACTACATTCAAGTGAGATAATCCTGAAGTATTTCAAAATCTGCATTAGTTTTCCCTTAAGTAAAATGAAGGGAAGCAGGACCACTGCTTTTATTGTCTTCTTGTGAGTAATAAATGATACATGTAAAAAGCAGTTAAAAGCGTGCATAGCAGAGCAGGAACATGAATAAATGTCAGCTATTTATTTTTGAACAAATATTTATGGAGTGATTACTGTGCTCTGTACATTGTTCTGGTTGCCTGAGAGATAGTAGTGAACACAAACGATTAGATTAGAATAGCTTCCTTCGTGAAGATTACATCCCAATGGGAAGATTGACAATTAACATACGTTAAATGTACACTCTGTTTGTGAAAAGTACTATCTGGGGACAGAGAAGACGTCTCAGAGCCGAGGAAGCAATTTTAGGCAGGATGGCTAGGGAAATGTCACTGGAAAGGTGGTATAGGTGAGAAAAGACTTGAGGGTGATGAGAAAGCAAGCCATGAAGACTTTTCAGGGTGAAAAGTTTTCTAGGCTCGGGAAACAAGTGAGAAGGCCCTATGGAAGAAGTGCATTTGATCTGTTAGAGGAACAAGAAAGAGATCAGTGTGCCTAGAAGAGAGGGAGCAAGGTGGTGTATGATACAAGAGGTCAGACAGGTGAGCTGCAGGTGGGGAACAGCAGGCGACGTGGGGTGCAGATCACACGGGCATTGAGGGGACTATTCCATAGCTGATGCTCTCAGTGACATGGAAACAGGGAGGAACGGGGACATTGAGTTATCACTGATCTGTGATAACTGTTCCTCCAGTTGACAGGCAATGAATATTCAAGAGAATATTCAGCATATTCCCAGTATGAGATTCCTACAGCACAACAAGTTAGTGTCCCTCCTGTTTCTCACACGAGCTAAATCATCAGGGAAGCAAAGAGGTCAGTCAGCCAAGGGCTTGTGTTGCTTTCATTACAAGCCTGGAGAGCACTGAAACTTTCCAAGGAGAGAGAATTGTCTCGGGCTGCAGCTTCCACTCTCTTGAAGCCAGCTGTACACCAGCTACTCTCCATGCTCCATAAGGCACCAGCTTAGAGAATTCCACTTCCCCCTAAAGACCAGTCAGAACCGCTAGGAAAGACAAGCACTTCAAAGTAACACAGAAGTCTGGTGAATGTTCACATCACTTCAGAAAGCATTTCCCTGCTCACAGATAAGGGGAAAGCTGCATGATTCTGAAAGCTTGCAGAATTACAGCATTGCCCCCACCTGCTTTTCTGTTTCGCCTAGAAACTTACGTCAATCGAGAGGCATGTTTCTTGCACAGTTGATCACAAATAACAACTGGCTGGGAAAATAAAACAACAGTAATCTCCGCCATTGTGATTTGGGGGCTTGAGCATGCATGTGAAACAGATGTGATACCAACGACTATGACTTCTGGGTCTTGAAAATCTTAACAGTGCTTTTGACTGTCAATAATGTGACTGGCACGACTTAACGCCAAACTATTTTCTCAATATAAGAGAACGCATTTCTCTCTACCCTTTACCTTTTCTATGAATGAAGGTTTCCCTTGTCCAGAATGAGACTACTCTAAACTGCGATTCAATGTGTGGAGTTGCCTCTGAGAATATTCATTCCATCAATGAGAAGGGAGATTAACTGGACCTGGTGGAGATTCTCTCTGGTTAGGGGCTAGCACCACAGGAATCCAGCTGGCCCCTTTTGTTCCACAGAATAAACAGAGCTTATTTCATTTAATCTCAGATCATATAACGTAAGCAATTATATACATAGATTCCCTTTCCAAAGACATTCAGTAATGCTACTTGTGGGCTGCCATTTTCTTGGAACATGCCTACTGAAACCAATCCACTAAGAATACACAACTGCTTTTAAGTTAGTGTGTGATACAGTTCAATCATCATTCACGTGAAAATTCAATATCCCCAAAATGAAGAAACAACTGGCATTAAACAATTTCTACTCTTATTAGTTAAATCAATGTCATAAGCAAAAGAGTTTTCTTTTAAAAATTATCTGTTCTCTATCTTTGGAATCTTCCTGCCAAATCTCCTTCCCACACTTATCGCCCCAAATAAATCTTACACAGCCCACACTCTCCTACAGCTAAATTATTTGGGTTTGCCTGACAGGCACATGAAATGTTAATCAAAATAAATAGTCATCTCTTCCTTCTGAATAGAGTGACAGCTGGTATTTTTCTTTCCTCACCACCTCCTCAAAAGACCTCTCCTTCACCAATCAAACCTACTCTTTTTTTTTTAATCCTTCCCATCAATGATCAGTGGCTTTCATCATTTCTGTTAATTTGGATTATTCAAAGACAAAAATGTATGTCATTTTAATATCATTATTTTAATTCAGGGACAATTCCATGTGACCTAATATAACAATACATTGACAGGCAACATTAAGAACAATAGGATGTAACTGTCTGAAAACATACAGCCAATTAACAAAGAAGTTTTATGCCCCCTTCTTGAGTGTCACCTCATCCCTGGCTCTATCTATATACTCATTCTGCCCCTCCAAGTCTCCTAATTACCACATCCCAAAGTTCTACTCTACCTATCAGCAGTTCTAACCCTCAACTCATCCATCTCCCTATTCTACTCATGACCCTATCCCTCATTCTCTTCTATCTGGTCAAAATGGTTACTTCCATTGGGCTAAACTCTCCACTTTTGTGTTGAATGTGCACATCATAGGCAGAATAATCATTAATACGCCATTTTTTTAAATTTTTTAATTTTTATTTATTATTGAGAGACAGAGCATGAGCAGGGGTGGGTAGAGAGAGGGGGAGACACAGAATCTGAAGTAGGCTCCAGGCTCTGAGCTGTCAGCACAGAGCCTGACGCGGGGCTCGAACTCACAATCTGTGAGATCATGACCTGCGCCAAAGTCAGTTGCCTAACCAACTGAGCCACCCAGGTGCCCCAAGTAATATGCCATTTTTAAATGGAGTTACTTTGTTTCATCTTAAGAAATCTTAAATTCATAATTACGACTTTGTCAATCACTTAACTCAGACTCCTAATTTTATTTTTATTTTTATGTACATGCCTTTTTCTGGACATCCATGTATGAGTTCAATTAGCCAAACTCCTCAGCTCATGACATAGTCTATTTGTCCATGAAAGCTCTTCACATATATAATTTTATTCTTCCCTTCATTCCTGATATCACTCCCACCCCCTCTTTTTCCCCTGGGTTCTCACTATAGTACACATCATTAAATATCTGTTTATATATGAAAACACAATAAAATTCTGTAGAATTTAAATAGACATAAAGCTACAGGTCTATGTTATTTTTTTTATTTTTTTATTCCACACTGTACATTATAGAAATGTTACTATAAATGTACCTCATTCATTGCTTTTAGCAGTGGAATAGCGCATATATCATTGTGTTTTACGTATTTATTCCCCTGATGACAGACCAGTAGGTGTTCTCCATCTGTCTAGTTTAATAAATATGTGTATAGTTATTACTCATATAAGACAATTTGAGAAAGAATATTTACAAATGGACTATTTTTTTTAAGGTATGGATAGGATTAAGGGAACCACAGGGGTTAGTTTAGTAGCCCAGGGCTAAAAGCCTAGAGTTCTACAATCCCTAAGCTTAAAACCTTGGATGTGTAGTGGGGGGTTGCTAAAACCTGAGAAAAGACAATTATGTTGAAGTCTACCTCCTGAGAGGAGCAGTGACCTTGAGTGGAGGAACACAGCTCAAACTGCTGTCTCACGTCTCTGAGGCTCTATTCATTTTTCTTTACTCTTTTTTCTTTCTGTTCCTCAGACTAGATCATCTCCATTGACCTACCTTGAAGGTTGCTACTTCTTTCTTCTGTCAGCTCAAATCTGCAGTCGAGCCCTCTAGTGAGATTTTTCATTTCAGTTATTACAGATTTCAACTTGAGAATTTCTACTTTTGTTAAACAATTTCTATCTCTTTATTGATCTTCTCTATTTGGCGAGACATCGTTTTCATGTGTTCCTTTAGCTCTTTAGACAAGGTTTTCTTTAGTTCTATGAACATATTAAAGATAGCTGATACAGAGTTTCTTCTGGTAACGCCAATGTCTGGATTCCTTCAAAGACAGTTTTTATTCTACTGCCTGCTTTTTCATCCAGCATATGGGCCTTACTTTCTTGTTTCTGCAAGTCTTGTAATATTTTTTATTGAAATCTAGACATTTTGAATAATGTAACATTGTGGGGCACCTAGGTGGCTCAGTCAGTTAAACTTCTGACTCTTGGTTTTGGCTCAGCTCATGATCTCACAGTTTGTGAGTTCAAATCCCACACTGGGCTCTGTGTTGACAGTGCAGAGCCTGTTTGGGATTCTCTCTCTCTCTCCCTTTCTCCTTGCCCCTCCTCTGCTTGTGCTATCTCTCTCTAAATAAATAAATTCATTCATTCATTCATTCATTCATTCATTCATTTCAAAAAACTTAAATAATGCAATGTGGTAATTCAGATCCTACCCACCCCCAGTGTGGTGTAGTTGTTGTTGTTATTGCTGGGGTTATTTGTTCATTTATTGACCTACTTGACCAAATTTTGTAAATTATGCACTTTGTGTCACAAGTAGCCACTTGTCTCTGCCGGATTATTTTAATGGTCAGCTAGCGATTAAACAGAGATTTCCTTAAATGCCTTAAAGCATTTTACCAAGGGACTATGTTTGTACGATGTGGCACACCTTCAGTGATCCACCTGGCTGTCAACATTCTCCTTCAGCCTTTGCTTTCTGCTTGCACAGAGCTCCACGGTCCACTGAAGATGAGACATCAAAGACCTGTCGGGTCTCTCCTGGACTCATGTGTGGAGCCTTATAGACTCCCAAGGTTATCTCAAAGCTCACCAAAGCCCTTTCTGGCCCTCTCAGTACCCAGCATTTCCTTTTTAAGCTTTTTGGTCAACTTCGTGCTGATCCCAACTATTAATTGCCACTTCAGGCAGCTTCTAAGTTAATTAAACCTTTGTCCCTCAACTCTGTCCAGATTTTATAAATAGTTTCTCTATCCAAGGCCCATTGAATTAAATTTTACATGTGCTTAAATGTGTTTGATTTTTGACTGACAATTTATTTATGCTTTACAGATCTTGGTTAAAAACTCCCAACCCCACCCAAATGCAAAATTAGTTTCCAAATATTTCTGTTAACTGGCTTTATTCCATTTATTGTTTTATGTAATGTCTTAATCCTTTTAACATTCATAATTAGAGATAGATGTCTGTGTTACTTTCCCATTGCTGTTATAAGCAACTATCACTAACTTAAAGACTTAAAATAATACAAACTTATGCTCCTACTGGTTTGAAGAACAGAAATCTGAAATGGATTTCACTGGGCCAAGATCAAGGTTCCAGTGAAGCTGTGCTCCTCCTGGAAGCTTTAGAGAATTCAGTGCCTTGCCTTTTCAGTTTCTAGAGCTGCATTTCTTGCATTCTTTAGTTCATAGTCCCTTCCGCCATTGTCAAAGCCAGTAACACAGCATCTTCAAATTTCTCTGCTTCCATCTTCACACTGTCTTTTCTTTCATAAGGACCCTTCCGATTACATCAGGCCCATTGGATAATCCAAATTAATCTCCTCATCTTAAACTCCTGAAGATAAGCAAAGTTTCCTTTGAACCCTTTTATAAGGTAATATTCACAGGTTCTGTAGATTACGACTCTGAGTGGGCCATTATTCAGCACACCAATGTATCCTGCCTTATTTTACTCTATATGTGAGCCAGTTCTCTTAATGTCCTCTATTAATCTTTCCCCTTATTGGTTTATACTGCCAATTTCATCAAAAACAACATCTCTTATAATACATAGCTTTATTTTTGAGTAATCTAGTCTAATGGCTCTCAACTAGAAGCAATTTCACTTCCTGGAGGACATTTGGAAATATCCGAAGAACATTTTGCTTGTCAAAACCAGGGCAGGCTGGGTGGGGAGCCAGGGAGTCCTACTGGAATCTGGTGAGTAGAGGCCTAAACATCTTACAATACACAGAACAGCCCCACCCCCACCCCACCAACAATTTGGCTCAAAATATAAATAAGCCTGAAGTTGAGGACCTCTGCTTTATTCTGTTCCAATCGTCTGTATGCTTGTGGTTGCCTCAGTACCAAAGTATTTTTATTACTGTGTATTCATATAGTATATCTTCATATCAATTAGGATGTAGGCTTCCTCTGTTTAAGAAAACAAATAGGTTTTAACAGATAAATATTATAATAAGTTGTTTGGTCCCTCAAAATAACCTGCTAGAATTTTGGTTGGAATTACATATTGATTTTTTTAGATTGAAATTAGAAGAGTAAACATCTTTACAGTGTTAATGATGAGAGACAACTCTGGATGGCCCTGGAGACTCCCTGGGTGCCCTCTGTCACTAGCTTACCAGACAACTGGCTCAGCCTTTGGCTGATGTCAGTATCCTTGGCATGCAAGGCTGTTCCCACAACTCTTGTCTGCAGATCTCCGTCTTTCATATGCATAGTCCTCAGGGTTGCTCCTTGGCTAGAAAATCCTTTGCTATAGTTCTTGTTATTTAGAAAAGCTAGGTGTTCTCTACCCTTGTTGGATAGATTATGGATATGTAATGAGGTTTAGGGGCGGAGTTTGTTCTTGTTTTTGGAGTACACCCAGTTGTACATCCAACCTATCGGCCAAGGCAAGCCTCTATGGGATCATTGGCCACTCTGTTCACAAACCATCTATAAACTCTACCTCGGCTGTAGAACCCTGAGGGGTTTGTGCAAGTTCTGCACTACTCTGCTGCAAGTATTCCTTCCATAAACTTTATATTGCACTTGTAACACATGGCTTTAGTAGTGTATGTCCACAACCCCTGTGCATAAACTGTTAAGTCATTCTCTCCATGGGCAAGTTGCATTTTATTTTTTTATTACAAATATTCCTGTGTGTCTTTTAAAAGAGTGGATTTTTTTATAAAGTTCTTGTTCTTTTCATTAAGTAAAGCCTTAGGTCTTTTATATACTTTTATTGCTATTATAACTTTATTATATTTTTTAGTTAGTTTTGCCAGCGTAGAGGACTTCTTAGCTTATATGGGTTGATATTGTATTCATTTTTGTTGCATTTTGTATCAGTAAAACGACTACATTAGGAAAATTTTTGTTTTGTAAGTAAATGATCGTAACATCTTGAATAACAGTTTGCTTATCTACCTACCAGAGATACGTACTGTACTTCTTCATGTGCTTTGTGTCCTATTTCATTAACCACAGACTTTGGAATCCAGTTCTACTTTGATAAGTAGCAGTGATAATAGGTATCTTTCTTTTATTCTCCCAGCCCATCTTAATGATAATATGTTGATTGTTTCTTAGGTATAATTTATGTAGACTTATAACACAAAGGAAACACTATTACAGCTTTTGTCACCCTAAGGGAAAAGCAACAAACTAGTTATTATATACTTGATAAAACAGAATAAAGGACCAGACAGAACAAGTATCTAAAATAAACATATGAATTTTAATCAGGGAAATAAGGGAGAATCTGGAAAATATAAATCAAGAACAAAAAGTCTTAAAGAAGAACCCACTGGAAGTATTCGCTATAAAATATAATATAGGAGAAATAAATAATTTGAAAAGCAAGTTAAATATGAAAATGGGTATACCTGAAGAATAAATCAATATACTAACACTTTATTAGGAATGCCTTTATAAGCTATCAATATAAGATAAAAAATGGAAAAATATAAATGGAGAAGTAAGAGATAAAAAGGATAAGAGTACAAATGACAACATCTTTTTTGATAGATGTCCAAATAGAATAGGAAAAATTTTTAAAATAAATTAATGAATAAATTGATTAGGAAAATATACCCCAAGTAAAACATTTAACAAAATTCCTGAAGTTAAAAAAGATATTGAAAGGGCTTACCAAAAGCCAAACTATATAGAAAGCTTGAAAAGAACAAGAAGAACAAGAAGAACAAGAAGAAGCAGAAGAAGAAGCAGAAGAGGAAGAAGAAAACTACATATATTATGGTGCAATTTAAGGACATTTGAACTAGTCAAGGGAATCAGTCAGGGAAGCAAAACCATTGTAAGTATTCTGAAGAAAGTAACTTATTATAAAATTAGACAATAAACCATTGTGGAAGGATCCTAGAAAATAAGGTACAAAGAAAGGAGGTGAAGAATCAGAGAACGGTTACTAGTAAGCCCAGACATGAATGAATGACTCAAAGCTGGAAGAAAAATCTGGACTTTATGTAGGTCCAGCTGCTGGAGAGTGCCTGCAAAGTGAGATGGTGTATGAGTCTATGAAAGGTTGTTGATTCTTTATGCCTACGCTTCTGTGAATTCACTGCCAAAGTTCTCGTGATGGGCCTGCGATCACTGTAGGGCAGCTGGGCAGCGTTTGGAAAAGCGAGTTGGATATAGAACATAACCTAAGATGGATTTATTATCTTTCAATAAAAAGTTATCCCAAATTACAATTTTACAAGTGTAAAATTTCCATTTAAAATGAAGTAATGACTAAAGACAGTATGCAGATAATGAACGTCACTTGAGTCATTCATATTTCTCCAAGTGACAACCTAATGAATGGTAAAGGTCTGAATTACCAGTGTCTTTGAAAATGTATATTTTTTTTAAGTTAATAATATTTTTTCCTTCTCTTTTCCTCCAATATCCCATCTTAGACAGAGAGCTCTAGAAACAGATTTGGAGGTACAGTTGTATACATAAGATTTATATAGAAACACTCTTGGGGAATCTGCCTATAAGGAAGTGAAGAAAGCACATTAGGAAGAGGGAGAAGCTGACCGACAATGTGGTTGCAACCAGGATATCAGCTGATCTCACATGGGACTAGAGTGAGAGTTGTCTCCAATCAAAGCTACATGGCCGGGGCTTTGTATGCTTTCTTCTGCCAATTTTTAGCTGAGAACCATTCTCTGGGTGGGAGTGTGACACTAGAGAGAGCTGTTCTCAGCAGCCCAGTGAAATTCCCATAAAAGACACATCCATGAACCATCAGCAGTAGATATTTCTAGCAACAGAGGGATGATTGCTTTGACTTGGAAGAGTATCCACTCTAGTCCATTCCTCGGGTCACTAACAGCACTTGCTTCTGTGAGGAATTTTGCCCCATTTGGGGTACTACTTTAAGATCTGTTGTTGTAGTTGATCTTGAGCCCATAACTGATACTTAATCATCCCCCTTCTCTATCTGTGCTAAAGGCTTCTTCCTTCAGCTAACACCTCCCCTGGTCTGGGTAGAATTTTTGGTGGGGTGACCCTCCTCCCTGAGGAGTCTGAGCCCCTAGTTAACATGCCCATCTCAGATGATGGCCACTCTAGCAGTGAGGATCCTACACTGATAATCTACAGAATGTGGAAAGCCCCTGGCATCCTGTGATAGTACAATGGTTACAAATTTCACTGGTGGTAAATTTGGATGCATACTGGTAGAGGGGTCCCACTGGTTGTTATATCTAATACTAGAAAGAAACTAGGGAAATTATAAAAATAAGGCCTTAGAATTATGTGGATACTCTTGAATCATGTTGATTTGTTGTAGAGAGATAATGAAAGCTCTCTATGATTAATCATCATTAATCATCAATTCAAGAAAAAAATGAGACAGTACTTAAAAAAAAATGTCAGCATCATCCCTACCCAACTTTATCAACTGACTCCAGGCATAGAAACATCCTTTGGCCCTCAATCTTTTTAGAAGACACTATTCTTCTGACACTTAGCTTCTTCAGATTTCAATGCATCCACAGCTCTCTAATGACTTTAAAGAAAAGCAGGATTTTCTTTTTCATTTAGCCAGGATTTTGTGTTATTATAGCAATTTGGTAGTTTAAAACACATTTTTACAATCACTTTGAAATTCTTCTTCCTTAAAGAGATGAAATTTTATTCCTCTCCATTAGAGTGTCGGCTGGACTTAGGGACACACTTCTGAATAAAATATGGCTAAAGTGTTGGCATGTTTCCAAAGACTGCAGCCTCCAGGCTAGGGAAGATACTCTGTCTCATTCTCTTGATCAGATCACTTGCTTTGAGGGAATCAGCTTCCATGTGCTAAGAATGTTCAGGCAGTCTGTGTAGAGGCCCTCATGTTCAGGAACTGCGTACTCCAGTCAATACCTGTGCTAATGAGCTTTCTTGGAAGTGGACTTTCTACGACTGAGGCCTTAGATGACTGCAGGCCCAAGGGACTTGTCTGCAAGCTCATGAAATACCCTGAGTCAGAACTACTGAACTAAACCACTCTCGGATTCCTGATCCATACAAAGTGTGTGAGACAATAATGTTTTAAGCTGCTAAGATTGGGGGTAACTTGTCATACAGCAAAAGATAACTAATGCAACAGGACTAAAGACCTTTCAAAGCCTTGTACATCCTAACTCACAGCCATTCATTAGAGAATTTCACACACCCACTTGGATGATTCTCAAATTTAGATCACTAGTCCAGAAATCTCAAACTTTCACACATTATGATGTTTTCCATTTGTCCTATCTACCCACTTCCATTTTCTGCATTTTCTGCCTCTCTGTAGTCCTATTTATGTTAGAGGGGTTGGTGGTATCTTAATGTCCTGAATGTATCTCTATCATTGCATTTGTCACTTTGTATGATAATTTCTAATATTTCTTTTCAAACTACTAGGCAGTGAGATGCCTGAAGGTAGGAGGAGTGTTCATCTTTGCATCCCCTTGCACCTAGCACCTCAACACAGTGCTGTCAGTTAATGAATGGATAATTAATTAATCGTCATGATAGAGCCAGTCACAAACTGTCTAAGGCAACTGTGAATTGCAAAATGTGGTTTAATAGTTATTAGAGTCATCAAGCATGGAAAAATATAACAAACATTAATTGTATTTTTCACTTAGACTGGTGTTGATTGAGCTTCAGTTTATCGTCCCAGAATCCTTCATCAGTGTTTATGAAACATCTCCCATAGGAAAAGATTCTTCAATGAAATAACTAAATTTAAAACATGCCATCTAATAAAGAAAAAATGAAGGGAGGATTAAGATCATGTCTGAAATGCCAGATGAGTATCTGTATCTGATTTACCGATTAACTTAAGCCAGAATTAATTTTTATCATCATGGTATTTGCTAAGACACATAAGATCTGCGGATGCCCTACAACTAGTGCACTAATGCTTCTCAAGTTCATGAACCATGTCCCTTCAACCTTGACACCAGTCTGAATAGGATAAGGCCACAATATATTCAGTTTCTAATCCCTTGTTATCAATTGTTCAAGTAGTTTGGCATTAAAAGGATGGGGAATGCCACTCCTTTATCCCCTGCTGGTTATACCTCTCCTAAAGTCATAATCCTTGTGACAAAAATCGATTGAAGAGGGCATTGCTTTGATGAGGCTCTTTCACCTCAATCCTTTTACATACTGTTTGTAATCTGCACAGCCATACAATTATTCAGCCTCCTTTTGTTTTTATGGCATCTCTTTCACACTTGCAAAGCTCCCCAAACTTATAATTCAGCTTCCCTGGCATGAAGACAAAAAAACCTCCCAACTGTGGTTTAAAATCATGCCACCGTTGGCCTTAATCTCCTTTTTAAAGCCTTAAAATATAAATTAGGCCATATTCATTGTGTCCCAAAGAGCTTTCTTTTCTGAAACTAGTTCTCACTGCCTCGGGGTCCCCCCAACAGTTCACAATGACCATCTGGTTGGTTTGCTTTCCCAGATGGGCGGGCTCAGTCAGCACAGATTCCAAGGGCTAGGAAAAAGGATGGGAAAAGAGACATTTGGTAGCCGACTAAATTTAAAATTTACAATGTTGAGACAATCTGCATTTCCTTACCTCTCAGCTTTGCCATCACCTGCAAAAGTTATTTGTGCCTAATGGGAGCTGCCATCTTGCTTAACAAACTTTATAACAGTTTACGATTTTCTAATAAAAAAATTCTTTGAAAGGTCAGGGAATCGTATTAATGTGACAGGTTCCTTCTCTTAAAAAAACCTGTTACAAAAAAAGTAAATAGATGTTTGAATTATTGTGAAATAGTAAGTTTAAATGATGAGTTCTGTCCTACACATAGAAAAGTGTAAGAATGAAGATATATCTTGTGCATTTTTTAAATAATAGTCGAAAATGCTGACATATGGCTTAAATGTCAGGCAAATGTCCTCAGTGGTTTACATATGTGAACTCCTTTAATCTTCATAATAATCATGTGAAATGCCATTGTTAAAAAAAGAAGAAGAAGAAGCATAAAGAAGGTAAATATTTGGCGCAAAGTGACACAGATATTGCCAGAACTAGGATTCGAACTGATGGTCAGCTGCAAAGTCCGTGGTCCACTCTAGACTATCATACAAGCTCCTCCACGTTTTATCTCATATTCTTGATTAGACTACCTACATACGTCCACATTCCAAGACCTGATCTCTGTACTTTTCCCTCCAATTAAC
Organism: Acinonyx jubatus; assembly: GCF_027475565.1. NCBI lineage: Eukaryota > Metazoa > Chordata > Mammalia > Carnivora > Felidae > Acinonyx > Acinonyx jubatus. Next base: position 41,628,520 of record NC_069384.1, read on the forward strand.
TGGCACAATTGGCAAACAGTGCCAGTAGATCTGATGTATCATCAGGGGCAAGTCTGACATCTGGTGATCTCCACCATCCTCCATGTTAGAGGAACCCAGAACTTTGCTAATATTAACCCCTCTTAGGCTGAGGAATCAGGGCGGTTGGTCGGTTCAGCCCATGCAGCCCCTGAGTTTAAGCAAGTAATTGCTCACTGCCCCACAGGAACATAATCCAGCTTCCACTGCATTGGGTTTCTGGCTGCACCAAAAGCTTTCTCAAACTTTCAACACTCCAGACCACAAATATGTGTCTATGTCTGAGAACATATGTGTTTTAGATCAATTCAGAGTCAATGACTTGGTGTCCATACCATTTAGTACATCATTGGAAACTTGATAAAGTATGTGAATAACTATGTTTCCATCAAAATATACAAAAACACAGTTAAATATCTAATATTAAATCTTCTGCCTCCATTAAGCAGGCTCAGGGAAATGGTGCATGATGTGTACAGGGCTATCAGATTTAATACCTTCTACATATCAGGTGATCAAGAACTTAACCAAGAAGCCCTATTTTTACCCCTAAATGATAAAGGTGCAAAAGGGTGGGTTTTCTAAGTAGGCTATAACCCATGAGAAAAAAAAGTCAAATTATGTGACTGTGCTGTACTTGCAGGGGTGACCAGCAGCAGGGAGAATCTTGCATCAAAGAAGGCTTTGCCATGACCATGACCATGATGATTAAATTAGAAGATGGAACTTTACAAGGAAGTAGGCCGGAGAATTTGGGGATGGTTTTGAGCCAGTAAACATACATAGGTAGAGTTTAAGTCTAATTTGCCTGGATTTCAAAGAAGAAGAGAAGGACTGCGTTACAATGGGAAACAAGTTAGGCTCTCTTTCCTCCCTTCACGCTAAATCTTCTAGGGAAAACTGCAGGTTTTTTAACCTTGTGAATGAAGTTTCCATGGTTCTCTTGCAAACAAGCATTATAAACAAAGGGTGGAAATTTCCACAGCATTTTTTGCACTCCCTAAACATTAACAAGAGGAGAGTTATAAGGTATAAAATTCTTGATCTTTTAAGGAATACCCATAAATCTTTTAATATAAATCGGTATTTGATATTCAGGCAGGATTAAACCACATTAATCATCTCCAAGATATATGCATTTTAGCATTTACATTATTGTTTATCCTACATAACAATATGAATGTATTAATTTTCAACTACTCAAATTACTGTACAGCCTAAACAAGTAACAATAACATGTATTAAATGAGAATATGGAAATAAATTTGATCTTACAAAAAAAATAATAATCATAGTTTGTACTGCCTATGGAGTATCCTCTTTTCATGCACTTAAACAACAGCCTCCTAAGTGGACTCTCTCCCTCTCTTCATTCATGTTGAGCCCACAAATATGAATTATGATACATCACTGTTCCAAAGCCATCAGTGGCCCTTTACTGACTAAAATATTAAATAGAAGCACAGCATTTTATTATGGATCACGTGACAATAAAATGGTCACAATTGGAATTTTGCCAAACCAGAGTTTCCATGCTGGCTGTTTTAACTTGCATAAATGTTCTTTTTTCTTTTCCATTAAGATAAACAATAAATAATGGTATCTTGGCAGTGAAACGACAGTAATGATAATTTCCCCCAAAGAGAGTAAACATATAGGTAGTATGTACCGATACTCACTTTATAAAACTTGGCCAGGACTATTTTACAAAATTTTCTTGGCAATATAAATGGATCTCAAGTTGAAAAGTAATAAGAATTCTGTATTTTGAAATATTAACCAGATATTAATGTTACATTTTTTGCAATAGCTATATTCAAGAGTTTCATCTAATACTTTTTCTATTTAAAATGTTTCATATGTAGTCTTTATAATCTTGAAAGTAGAAGAAAAAATATAATATAGAACCAAAAATAGGAGTGAATTAGAAGAAGGAAGAGAGAGATAAAATAGGTAGAATAAGAAGTAGAAAATCATGGCATCAGGATGAAAAAAAAATGGTTAAAATGGCATGTCTAAAGATAATGGCTGTTTTAAAAATTTAAAAACAGTACATATTTAATTGAGATTTTAAGAAAATTATAGATTGACTTGCTATTGTAAAAAATAATATGGGGAGATCCTGTGTACCCTTTAGCCAGGTTCTTCCTTGGTAACATTTTGTTTTTTGTGGTTTTTTTTAAATTTTTTTTTTCAATGTTTATTTATTTTTGAGACAGAGAGAGACAGAGCATGAACAGGGGAGGGGCAGAGAGAGAGGGAGACACAGAATCGGAAACAGGCTCCAGGCTCTGAGCTGTCAGCACAGAGCCCGACGCGGGGCTCGAACTCACAGGCCGTGAGATCATGACCTGAGCCGAAGTCGGACGCTTAACCGACCAAGCCACCCAGGCGCCCCTCCTTGGTAACATTTTGAATCATGTCATTGACATTGATATAATCCACTAGTCTTACTCAGATTTTCCCAGTTCTACTTTACTCATTTATGTATGTGTGTATTTTCTTCTCTATATTATCTCATACATATAGACTCGTGTATCTACCACCAACTGTCAAGAAACTGAACAATTCCACCACCAAAAGTGTTCTTCCTGGTTTACTATTAGAATCACACCCACCTACTCTCCACCATTCTTATTCCCTGGCAACCAATGAGTCCTGCATTTTTGAATTTTGTCATTTCAAAAATGTTACATAAATGGAATTACAAAGTATGTAACCTTTAAGGATTGGCTTTTTTAACTCAGCATAAATCTCTAGAGAGTCACCCAAGTTGTTCCATATATAAGTACTTTTTCTTTTTATTGCTGAGTATTCTGTTTCTTCTAAGTTACCTAATTTTTTAGTATGCAGTTGGTAATACTATCCCCTTGTTCATTTGTTAAAGGCTGCAGGATCTGTAATGAGATCCAATATTTCATTCCTTGTATTAACAATTTTTCCTTTCTCACTTTTTATTTTTATTACTGTTAGTGATTTTTTTTAAAAAGAACAGTTTGCTTCATTAACTTTATTATTTTACTATTTTCAATTTCATTGATTTATGCTCTTATCTTTATTATTTCCTTTCTTCTGCTTGCTTTGGATTTATTTTACTTTTCTTTTTCTAGTTTCTTGAGGTAAGAACTTAGGTTATTGATTTGAAAGCTTTCCCTATTTCTTTTTTTTTTTAATTTTTTTTCAACGTTTTTTATTTATTTTTGGGACAGAGAGAGACAGAGCATGAACAGGGGAGGGGCAGAGAGAGAGGGAGACACAGAATTGGAAACAGGCTCCAGGCTCTGAGCCATCAGCCCAGAGCCTGACGCGGGGCTCGAACTCCTGGACCGCGAGATCGTGACCTGGCTAAAGTCGGATGCTTAACCGACTGCGCCAGCCAGGCGCCCCAAGCTTTCCCTATTTCTAATTCAAGTATTTATTACTGCATAAGTTTTTCTTTTAACACTGCTTTAGTGGTATCTTATGTACTTTGATAAATCATGTTTTTGTTTTCATTAAGTTCTATGTATTTTTTACATTTTTTATACTTATAGGTTATTTGGAAATCCTTTTTAATTTTTATGTGTTTAGAGCATTTCTTGTTTTTTCCTATTACTGATTTCTAGTTTGATTACATTCTGATCAGAGAACACTTCTACATTATTTCAATTTTTAAAATTTGTTGAGGATTTTTATGGCCCACATTATTTTAGTGAATGTTCCATAAGTGATCAGAATATATATATATATATATATATATATGTATATATATATTTGTTGTTGGTTGACTGCTCACATCTTCTTTATCTTGTCTTGATTTTTTGTCTAGTATTTCTTTTTTTTCCTCCAAACTCATTAACTTTATTATTCTGGAAATAAACTTCAAGAATTTTAAGTAATTTACCTTTTGTGGAGCCACCTATGGCAATAAATCATCAAGAATTTGTATCTAGACTTTGCTTCTTTTTTTTTAATTTTTAATTTTATTTATTTATTTATTTTAATTTACATCCAAATTAGTTAGCATATAGTGCAACAATGATTTCAGGAGTAGATTCCTTAGTGCCCCTTACCCATTTAGTCCATCCCCCCTCCCACACCCTCTCCTGTAACCCTCTGTTTGTTCTCCATATTTATGTCTCTTCTGTTTTGTCCCCCATCTGTTTTTATATTATTTTTGTTTCCCTTCCCTATGTTCATCTGTTTTGTCTCTTAAAGTCCTCATATGAGCGAAGTTATATGATAGTTGTCTTTCTCTGACTAATTTCACTTAGCATAATACCCTCCAGTTCCATCCACGTAGTTGCAAATGGCAAGATTTCATTCTTTTTGATTGCTGAGTAATACTCCATTGTGTGTGTATGTCTATATCTATATCTATATCTATATCTATATCTATATCTATATATATATAGATATAGGTATATATATATCAATATATATATAGATATAGGTATATATATATCACATCTTCTTTATCCATTCATCCATCGATGGACAATTTGGGCTCTTTCCATACTTTGGCTATTGTTGATAGTGCTGCTATAAACATTGGGGTGCATGTGTCCCTTCAAAACAGCACACCTGTATCCCTTGGATAAATACCTAGTAGTGCAATTGCTGGGTCGTAGGGTAGCTCTATTTTTAGTTTTTTGAGAAATCTCCATACTGTTTTCCACAGTGGCTGCACCAGCTGGCATTCCCATAGTATTTCTATCAGTAGCTGAGAAGGGGACTTTGAAGCCCCCGTTGATAACTGTAAATTTGTCTATTTCTCATTTCAATTCTATCAGTTTTTGTTTCATGTATTTTGAGGACCTGATATTTTGTGCATGCACATTTGGTATCATTATGTTTTCCTGACAGATTATTTTTTTTTTATCATTATACATTGCCCCTCTTTGTCTATGGTAATTTCCTTGCTCTGAAGTCTACTGTAATATTAGTATAACTAATCCTATTTTTTAATTTTATTGTTTGCATAGTAAGTGTTTTTCCATCATTTTATTTTCAACTGACTAAATTTGAAGTGAATTGTATGTAAACAGTGTACAATTGTGTCATTCTTTCTTTTAATCCACTGATCAGTCTCTGGTTTTTTATTGGTATATTTAGACAATTTACATTTTAGGCAATTATTAACTGACCTAATTTGATACAAACGTAACTCAAAGAGTCTGCTGGTAACAACACTTTACCACTTTGAAATGTGGAAACCTCATTTCCATTTAGGTAGATCTTCACTCTCCCCATCTTTAAACATCATTGTTTAGAGTAACTTTACTCATCAAATATGACTTATAAAATTTATGAAATAAAGGATGTCCATTGTATGTACCCATAATTTTTCACTTTCCTTTGTTTTTTTTTTCTTTTTTACTGATGTTCCAGGATTCTTTTCTCATTTCTTTCTGTTTGAAATGTTAAGAGTAAGTCTGATAGTGACAAATTCCCGTGTTCTCCCTTCACCATTCAATATCTTTATTTCTTCTCATTCCCTAAGAAATGTTTCACTGGATATAAAGTTCATGACTGACTATTCTTTTCTCTCAGCACTTGAAAATGTGCCACCTACCTCCTTTTGGCCCCCACGGTTTCAAATGAGAAATTCATCTTAGTATAAATTGGTCTTTTCCGGTAAGTAAGTGTTGTTCCCCTTTGCTTTCAAGACTTTTTTTTTTGTTTTCAGTTTTCAAAAATAAATTACGGTGTGTCCGGTGTGGATCTGGGGGGAGGAGGTGTGTCTTATTTGAGGTTTGCTCAGCTTCTTGAATCTGTAGGTTTGTATCTGTCACCAAAATGTGGGATTTTTCAAACCTTATTTCTTCAAATATTCTTTCAGCCTCATTTTCTTTCTTCTCTCTGGGAATCCAATGATATAAATATTGGATCTTTTGTTACTGTCTCACAGATACAAGTCTCCATTCAACTTTTTCCAGTCTGTTTTATGTCTGTTTTTCAAATTGGGTATATTTCATTCATTTTTCTTCAAGGTCACTGATTATTATCCTTTGTCCCTTCAATCTACTGTTGAACCTATCCAGCAAGGGTTTTTTTTAATTGTTATTATGATTATTATATTTTTCCATCTTATATCTTCCATTTGGCGATCTTTTACTATTTCTACTTTTTGTTGAAATCTTTCTATTTGTTTTTCATTTGTTTCCAAAGAATGTGTAATTGACCAATAAAGCATTTTTATAAATGCTCTTTACAATCCTTGCCAGATAATTCAAGCATCTAATTCATATCAGTTTTGGCATCAGTTGACATCTTTCCTCATTCAAGTTGTGATTTTCTTGTTTCTTAGTAAGACAGGTGATTTTCAATTAGATCACGGACACTTCATCTGTTTTGTTAGGAGATTCTAGGTCTTATTTAAATATTTTATTTTAGCAGGCAATCACCTTTTTTGGGTTCACCCAGCTCTTGGTCTCCTTTTGCATGTTTTGATTCCAATGTCAGTTTAATTTTCAGAGCTTGATTTCTGGTTGATTTTCTTGATGCCACTGGGGCTCCCACTTGTCTCTTTCTAGTATTCCTTGTGGGGGTGCAAGGAGTACCCCTACCACCCAAGGTGACTAGTGGATGAAAGATATTGGGGGGTTCCCTCTTACTTATGTCCCTGGCTGCCCTGGTATCTCTGGACAGGGAAAGGAGTCTCACACCCATGGGGTCAAAGAGGCTTCTGGGGCCAAGCTACATGCCGAGAGCACTTCCTTCTTGCTGGTTCTGCCCACCTGCCCCATGTCTGTGGGTGAGGAGTCTCATGCCTTTGGAGACAAAGAGGATCTATAACACACCTATTTATTTTGACTGGGTCTTTCCTGCCCATTCTGCCCACATGCTGTAGTACCTCCATGAGACAGGCCCAGAGGAATAAAGTGGCTTTTCAGACCAGATCATTCGCTATATCTGTGTTCCTATTGCCAATCCTTCCCACTGCCTCAGTATCCTTTGGTGAAGAAAGGAGTCTCAGGACTGCTTACTGGTAGGGGGAGCTGTCTATCAATCCCCTTTGTGGGTGGTGTCCAACTCACCTGATACTGTCAGAGGGACTCCCTTTGTATATGGAAGAAGGATGAGTTTACCTGGGCTGCTTCTGTTGCTAAGATGGGGTCAGAAAGCACTAGGCTGGGGTGACCTCTGTTGGGGAGGCAGACATCCTGCCACTGTGTGTTTCCTCTAGTCTTGGAGTTTCATACCTGTTTGTCTTTTTCTTGCCACATTTTAGAATTCTCTTTGAGTTGTCACTTTAACTGTGTCCAAGTTTATGAGTTGGACTTAGCAGGGAGAAACAGGTCCAATGCCATCTTGTTTGGACTGTAAGCCAACGGTACATTTAAAAAAACAAATTTCCACATTATCTGTAATATTTTGCTTTTTTCTCACTTCCCAATCCCCCCCCCACACACACAAAATGAATTAACAAACATAACTTGTGATCTTGATGACAGTTGAAATCTTCTTCATTAATTTTTAATATAACTTCGATTCTTGTGTAGATATGAAAAATAATAGAAATTCCACTTAGAAATATAAAATTCTGGCCTATATAAAATTGGTGAAATTATTCTTATACATATAGAAATTGTGGAAACAGTATTGATTTTTTTGAAGTTTATTTATTTATTTTGAGAGAAAGAGAGTGGATGCAGGGTTGGGGAGAGAAAGAGGGAGAGAGAGAGAAAGAGAGAGAGAGAACCCCAAGCAGGCTCTGCACTCTCAGCACAGAGCCCAGTGCGGAGCTTAATGTCATGAAGTGTGAGATCATGACCTGAGCCAAAATCAAGAATCAAATGTTTTAACCAACTGAGCTACCCAGGTGCCCCTGAAAACACAGGTGTTTTTAAACGTTTTAAAATTTATCTTTTAGAGAGAACATGCACACAAGCGGCATGGGAGGTGGGGTGGTAGAGAGAGAGAGGGAAAGAGAGAGAGAATCCCAAGCAGGCCTCATATTGTCAGTGCAGAACATGACACAGGGCCTAACATGGGGCCTGGACCCAGGAACTGTGAGATCATGACCTGAGCTGAAACCAAGGGTCTGCTGCGTAACCAACTGAGCCACCCAGGTGCTCCTGGAAACACTATATTTAAAAGCTTAATATATCAGGGGCACCTGGGTGGCTCAGTCAGTTAAGCATCTGACTTGGGCTCAGTTCATGATTTCATTTCATGAGTTCAAGTTCCCATTCAGATGAGCACAAGCCTTGCTTCCAGAGAGCCGCGCTTCTCTTTCTTTCTTTCCCACTCCCATTCTCTCTCTGTCTCTTGCTCATGAGCACTCGCTATCTCTCTCAAGAAAAAAAAAAGCTTAATATATCAAATTACAATCTTACAAAAATGTTTATTAATCATACCTCTAAATGCATTATAAATCATTTAAATAACATTGCATGGTTTTAAAATTTGGAAGGACACAGATACTATATTCATGATTGAGTAACAGAAAAAGAGGTGAAAATCTAATATCTTTCAAGGTGATTCTATCTTTAAACAGAGCATTTAAGAAGAGGATTAATTGCTAACCTTTAATTTGGTGGGGAAAATACTTTTAGAATTATTGGGTTTTAATGCCTGTGAACACTCTCACATTGAGTGATCTTATGCAAGACTGAGTCCTAAACAAAATTGGATGTATGCTTTTCTGAGGCAGTTGTATTCAAACAACTATAACCTTAAAATATGGTTTATCAAATAATAATACTTAAAGAGTTTAACATGTTATTTTGTGTCTTTTATCTATAGAAAATACATGTTTCACACTGATTTTTTATGAAAGATTTTTATTATTTTTTTGAGGGCTCACATTCAATATTTTATGGCTTATACATCTATGTTTCCAGTGAATCAGATATGTTACCTGATATGTTTTCAAATTTCCTTTGACATTTTAATATTTCAATTGGGAATTTTGTTTCTTTACATATGAAAGCCCTCATTGTGAAATTGTGCTTTTTCAGTTCATTTGAAGGTAGCATTTTATCTGAGCTTTGGGAACAATGACTAAAGACAGCAATGGTGAAAATACATTGAGATAAGACAAAGTATCACTCAGAAAATTTTAGGTAAAATGAAAGTATAAGGTGGGAGTTTTAAAATATATCCACAAATTCTTTGATATACTTCTCTTTAAGAGGTAGAGTTTAATTGTCTTCCCCTTGAGTGTGGGCTGGATTGGCAACTTGCTTTTATCAAACAGGCTATGGAAAAGTGACCATGTGTGACTTATAAGGTTAGATAATTAAGGACTTTGCAATTTCTCTCTACTCTCCTTTGAATTAGTGGTTCTGGTGACGCCATGTCAGGAGGCCACTCAAGTAACCCTATGTGAATGTCCATGTGGCCAGGAACTGAAACCTTCTGCCAAAAAAAAATTAATAAATAAAATTTTTTAAATAAAAATAAAAAACAAACAAAAAGCAGTAACAACATCAAGGAATTGAGACCTTCTGCCAAAAGTTACATAACTAAGACCTATTGGAAGTGAATCCTATAACCCTGGTCAAATTTTCAGATGATAGTAGCCACAGCCAAAAACTTTACTTGACTCTGACCTAGAACCATCCAGCTAAACCATCTTCAAATTTTTGACCCATAGAAAGTATAAGAGAATAAATGTTTGCTGTTTTCAGTCCCAACATTTCAAGATAAAATTTGTAATGTAGCAACAGATAATTATTAGAAATAGCTTCCCCTTATAGACCTTGACAGAAGGGTCATATCCTTTAATGTCCAGATGTAAACATGGCCTGAAGTGGGCTAAATTTTGAAAACATTCTGGTGAAACACACAGCTATTTCCTTCTAACAAACCCAACTCTTTCTATCCATTTCACCTTACCAATATTCTTACTCCAATCCTACTACACTACTGATTTTCTTTTTCATTGAAATTGGCATTGGAATAATAGATCTAGTAAATTTTTGTTTAAGTAGGCTTAAATCAGTCAATTTCTCATATTCTATTTTATGGTTTTCAATGAGGAGATTCTATAGTAGCATTGTCTGTTCCTCAGAAATCAGATAATCACATCTTTATTAACAAATAGATATTTTTGTGTTCCGATACCTCTGAATATTCTTGTTCTGAACTTAACATGAAATTGCATAATCTGTGGTTGTCTTACATAAACTATTTTAATATCATATTAAAATACAGAATGATCTGTATTTTAGCATTCTATGTTTGAATATATCAGGACATTCATCCTTTAATACAAATACTTCAGTGAAAATGAATGTGAAATTATCTGGAGCAAAGCAACCTGCCGAGTTGTCTGTTAAGCAAGAACTGTGGCAAATAATGACTTCCTAAACTGGACAGTCTTAAGAGTGACATAATTCTGTCAATGGTCAAATTATCTTTGCTGAAATCCCACTGTTTTGTGCAAGGAACTCCCAAACAGAGTGCCTTAGGAGTAATATTAACAACCCTGGTCAAGTCAGTATCTATATTTTTCCATCTAACACCTCGTGTGTCCTTTGGTTCTTACAAAGTGGCAAAATTGTACTGTTTTAGACAGATAGTTCTCCTTGAAGTGGAAATAAACTCTATGTCTCTCTTCTAAACTGGATACATATTTCTCCCACTAATTATTTCATCACTGTATTTGGCTTGGCCAACTACTGTGTAGTTCATGATGGCTTTTTCTAGAATAAATTGTTTTAACTCCAAACTTGGAAGATATTTTTCTTAAAAAAAAAATTGAAAACTACATTTCACTAACATGGCATGGGAAGGGATAAGTTGTTCCAAATATCCAAGTTCTTGGTAGAAAATTTTAAAAGTTACATATGATGGCTATATTTAATTAGCTTTCCCAATTTCATAATATCCTAAGAGTGATCCAAACAACAACAACAAAAAACAACGAAATAAATGTATGTACAAATCGCATTATATATCTTTAAGAACGATACAGCAACACATAGACTGCATTATGATAAGAATTAATAATTCAGGGTATTTCATCAGGAAAAGTTGTCTGCAAGTTGATTTGAATATTCTTTTAACATCAAATTGGAGTAAGGTACAACCAGAGTCCCATGTATAAAGACTCAGTGACAGTTATTAATTGCTAAAATGAAGAATTGTGTCATTTTAAAATTAAGATTAACAATTTGCCCTCACACCAATCACTCCTGACACTTAAGGCTGAACTGCGTCTCTTATGTTACCAAATTATGACAATACCAGCTCCTGTCTTCTACTGAAAGGGACATTTCAAAAGGTTGACAACTGATCCTCAGGAATCTGAAAGGAAATATCAAGTAGGTGTTACTTATCCGCATGTGAGGCTTCCAGGAAGACCAGGGAAATTTGTTAGGCTCAATATTGCTGGAAATTCACTTAATGCATTCTGTCCTTCTCCCTAGTGTCTACACAGGAATGATTTAGGAATACCGGCTGCCATGTCTTGATTTAGAACTAAGATCTTAATCACAATAAAACCCCTGCCTTGGCAGACCTTTCCTGTTATCTTCATAAAGACCTCAGCAATAACAGGCACTCAATTCCTCACAATTCTCACGAAACCACCTTATGGTTTTTCTGGGCATCCATTCTCTTTTTGGAATTTGCATTTAGACCAATTGGAGATAAGATCTGGTGCTTCGGGGAGCAGGTGCGAAGAGACCCAACAAAAAGTGGAGCTGTGGAGGGCTGGAGAGCAGTGTGGGTTGAAGCAATCAATTTTATTGCAGGACACTTTTCCTCCTGCTACTAACAGCTGCTCCGAGGATAGTGGGGAAGCTACCCTGCTGTGAGATTTAAGTCAGAGGATGGAAAATCCACCTCATTTCCAGGCTGAAAGGTCCCACATTAAAAGACCATAAAGCTAAAGTCATTTAAATAGTAGCTCCAGGGGCATATTAACTTTTCCTTCTTATAAAATGTCTGTTAATATAGATCTCAAAGACAAGTTCCTGGTCACTTTAACATTCAACACAACATAACAGGTTTTTTAATTTGGTTTCCTGCCTCAGACTTTTGTGTTTGCGCAAGCTTACACACACGCGTGCGCACACACACACACACACACACATTTGATTAAATGAAGAAAAGAGCACCCTATCCCTTTTTATACATTGGAAGCCATCGCCTCCAAAAAGCTAACACTGGCCATTTGAAACCTTTGCAAAGCATTTAAAGTACTGAGAGGGACATTTCATCATTTCTGTTGGAAAAAAAAAATTATTTATTGCCACACATAGTGCCGCTACAAGCTTCAGGAGGTTTTAAAATTTCTGGATTAAGGATTTGGAATATTTCTGTCCTGGAGCAATGCCTTAGAGGAACAACTCTGGAATATAAATTGGCCTTTGAGAAGTCCAGTGAGTTAGATGGCTGGATGCATGTCAACTTGCAAGTGTGCTCAGGTCTTCATGGAGAGACCTGAGCAGCGGGCTGGCCTGTTCCTGCTGCTGTCAGCCGGATGGCCCCTTGAGAGACGCAGCTTATGGGTGCCATACTCCAACCGTTAACTACTTGGGGAGAGCGGAGAGAGTGGGATTTAGAAATGTCTGGCAGCTCAAGGATCCGGTTGGAATGCCAAGTAGCAGCTGAGACAACTGTGTAATAGCTTTACATCCCCAAAGGAGACGGGATTAAAAAAAAGAAGAAGAAGAAGACAGGTTCTTGTCGACTGTTTTGAGAAGAGATAATGCCAGTGCTTCTCAACAAGATCATTATTTTTGGTTTTAGAAATAATATATAAGTACATTTCACACCCAGGACAAATTAAAACACTGAATTTATAATCAGTGTGCCTGTCTAAATGGAAAATATAAATCTGGCTATGTGATGTGCTAGCTATTAATATTATATCCTAAAGAGAGCATGATGAATAAGATATTTGAATTACTGTAGTCAGTTATTGTAATCCTTTGTGCAGTGTAGACATTGGCGTGGGCAAATTTTGTATGAAATTTTTAAAGTAGTCCTACAATATAAAAATAGCAGCATTATTTTATTTTAGGTAATCATTGTTTTTATCAAACTATTAAAGCCAGCAAAATCAGGTATTTAAACAGAAAACCGAGAGATCAATAGCTCTTGAAAGATGGCACTAAATAAGATACTATAGCATAACATTGCTTGACATTTCAAAATTAAGAAAGTGTAAGTTAGGAATCTGTAAAAAATCAACTACTGATAGAAATGTATGTGATATCTGGAGATGAAATTTTTCTAAATCTTATTTGTTGTTTTGGTGTGACATAACTGATTTGTCTCCGTGGGATTTGAACAGATTGCCTAGGTGATTGCCTAGCAATCTCATTTTGAAGAAAATCAAGCTATTTGTTTTAATACATCACTTTCCAGCTTTGAAACTCTAATCAGAACTTCCAGCAAATGCTCCTTCAGTCCTAAGAACATGAAGTCAGAGCATCCTATTTAGGGAAACTTCTCTTGAAAAAAAAATCTGATGGGATGTCTTTAGTGCAAAGGAGAGTTCAAAGAGCTTGCCAATGCCTGGGCCTGGGGGTTTGTGCCCTGACGGTGGGTGAGTCAGCATTCATTCTTCCACTGCCATATGCTCTTGTCCTTATTTCCTTGGGTACCTGCCTGTCTCCGATTCCTATAGCTCATCAGGAAGGCAGCAGCTGTTGGACTGTCTTCCTGAAGATGCTTATGCCTTAAGCCTGAAACTTCACAGAAAAGGAAATGCTAATTTGTAAACATCATCACCCTTCAATCACTGTGTGCCTGAATCATGGGGAATACCCAAAGTGATTTGTAAACACACCAGCATACAGAAGTGTTCCCTATTACATATCTTTTGCTCTGTCTTAAGGGAGAACAGGGCCCAGATGCTTATATGATTCCTACCTTAACCCCACACGTTTTGAAAATTACCAAGGGCAAGGGTAGAAAGGAAAAATACTTGGGTAGGTATGATGTTTACCATATGTACCAGATTTCAAGTATCTTTCATCAAGCATTAAAATATTCAAGATATTTCAACATTTTTGCCTCAAAAATGCCTATTCCATTCTGCCGCTGACACCTGGAAAGCCATGCATGTTCTATTCTGTGTCTCCGTTAGTTTGGAAAATACAGCCCTGAGCGGGTTGGTAGAAAGCCAGTGACTCTGGGGCATATTGTGAAAAGTCTCTTCTTATCAAATTAGCACAATCACTTAGACATAAACGTATTATTTTGGACACAGCTGGTGCTTAGTATTAGTAATTTTATTTTATTTAGCTCAATAATAAATGTCAGATGGATAATGATACCTAATCATTGTTGTTCTATATCCCTCAAGAATATAGACGTACTCAAGTGGACTACGGCAAGATCCATGTTTTCCACAGGAGAAAATTGCAAACCAGTCAGCACACAGGACATTTTCCCCAAAACAATGAAGGTCCTCCTACATGATCCTATGTACCCTCACAAAGAAATACTCAGTAAAAGACCACCTTTGCCACATAACTTCAAGGTTCCTAAAACTCATGTAACCCCACAAAGTGTGCATCCTGCACTAGAAATACCTGCCATTATTTTTTGTTTCTAGGACTAAATGTATGCATTTTCAAGAGGTCCTTGTGTAAAAGAAATACATTATCCGTCATGTGTAGCAGCTTATCATCTTGGCCCTCATGATCTCATGTAGTAAAATTAGATTTTTTTTTAGCTTTCCACCAGAGATTAGGAACTGTAACAAACTAAGTAGTTTTTGAAAAGAGTGCGTGCAGCTTGGTGACGACCTAAACCCAGGGCACATTGTAAAGTGACACACACAACTGGGGCAGCAGAGGGACGTCCTTTGGACAGCCAGGAGGATGAGCTCCTGAGGACGCTGGATTTCTATTAGAGGTTATTCAGGAACAACTACAAGGAACAACTACACAACAAACTCTACATCATATTTTTCAGCTCAATTACATCCCCTCGAATTCATATGTTGAGTGGATTTAAAGATAGGACCTTTAGGGGTGCCTGGGTGGCTCAGTCAGCCAAGTATCCGGCTTCGGCTCAGGTCATAATCTCACAGTTGTGAGTTCGAGCCCCACATCTGGCTCTGCACTGACAGCTCTGAGCCTGGAGCCTGCTTCGGATTCTGTGTCTCCCTCTCACTCTGCCCTTCCCCCACTTGTATGCGTTCTCTCTCTCTCTCTCTCTCTCTCTCTCTCAGAAATAATAAATAAATAAACTTTAAAAAATCAGATAGGGGCTTTAAAAATGTAATTAAGATAAAATGAGATCTTATAGCTGGGCCTTAATTTAAACAACTGATGACCTTAGGAAAACAGAAGGTTAGGACACCAACAAACTGAGGGAAGACCATGTGAAGACACCAGAGGAAGACAGCCATCTACAAGCCCAGGACAAAGACTTCAGACGAGACAGCCCTGCAGACACCTTGATCTCCAGTTTCTAGCCTCCAGAACTGTGAGAAAATATATGTCTGCTATTCAAACGACCCCCCCTTCATTTTGGAAGCCCTGGCAAACTAATATATCCTTTTTTTTTTCAGCATGTGGGCCAGAATGAAGCCAGCCTTAGGCCTGATAGCATGTTACACAATTTAAAAACTTCAAACATAATTTAATGGAGTTCAACAAAGTAAAAGACGTAACGTTCAAAAGACACAGTAGACTTTGAGGTCAAGAAAAAGAAATAAATGACGAAATAGGAAGAAAGGCTCTAAAAGACCAAGTCAGAAAAATTATGAATGAGATGGCTTAAGCTAGGAAAAACGAGACAAGGGAAAAACATGTGAAGAAACAAGTAGTATGTAGTCTATAGTGGTGATATTAACCTGGTGTTGCCAAATGGCATGGAGAATATGAAATGAAATAAGGTATGATCTTTTGATACCCTGAATAATGGACCCTTGGACAAAGTATCCAAATTATGACAAAGAATATTACATTTTACTTTTTAAAACATTGTTATAAGTAAAGTTAAAAAAACCCTGGAGTTTTTAGTAGAAAGGCTCTTTGGAGTCAATTCATGAATTGAGTCATAACGTGTTTTTATATTTTTTTAATGTCTATTTATTTTTGAGAGAGAGAGAGAGAGATCATGAGCAGGGGAGGGGCAGAGAGACAAGGAGACAGAGGATCCCAAGCAGGCTCTGTACTGTGAGTACAAAGAATGGTGTGGGACTTGAACCCATGGGCCATGAGATCATGACCTGAGCCAAAGTCAGATGCTCAACCAACTGAGCCACCCAGGTACCCCAAATTATAACATGTTTTTAAAACATACAACTGCATTATGTACTTACTCCCTAACAATTTACGAAACTAGGCTGACAAAAGAGCTATCGAAAAAAGAGAATTTGAATATAAAGGGAAACATAGTCTATAGCATCCTTTATTACACTGTATTCTAAATTTATTTTCCTCATTTTTCTAAAATTTTTTTTAAGTTTATTTATTTTTGAGACAGAGAGAGACAGAGCATGAACAGGGGAGGGTCAGAGAGAGAGGGAGACACAGAATCAGAAGCAGGCTCCAGGCTCTGAGCCATCAGCCCGACGCCGGGCTCGAACTCACGGACCGCGAGATCGTGACCTGAGCTGAAGTCGGACGCTTAACCAACTGAGCCACCCAGGTGCCCCTATTTTCCTCATTTTTCTATTACCTGCACTATTTGTGTTCATCATAACTAAAGAAAGAACTGAAAAGTTATGGTAGTTAAGCCTATATGAGTATTTAAGTAGCCATTCTATAAGACATGACAATAGACATGAAAATCAGTATGGAAGCCATGATAAAAATAAAGAGGATGGGGGTTACTGGGGGTAAATACAGTGTTTGGGGGTTAATTTAAAATGCAACAGGGTTTGAAAGGTAACGGAATATGGCTAAAGTAGCTTTTCTAAAAAATACCTTGCTTAAGTATTACTGAGCACAAAAGATATAAAAGTAGTCAGACAATTCTGACAGAGAAAAAAATTGGTCTCATCTCTCTATTTCAGAACCCATTTATCTATGATGGCAATTACCACCTTCTAGTAGGTATTTAAGTGTCTATCCTCACTAGTTGGACTATGGTTTTGATACTGAATTTTTTTTTTTGTTTTCTACTTTTAATCCTTAACACACTCCCTTTTTAAATATAATCATTTAGAGTGTAAATCTGGATATTTTCTATATCACTAAGAGGTTGATTAAGATGGAATATTTTGTGGAATATGTCATTTGTGAAAGTCAATAAGCTCACTCCAATCCAAGACAATTAGAAGGAAAAACAAGATACAGAACTAGTGCTGAATGTTTCCAATAAGCATTATTCCAGATCATCAACATGTCTTAGGAAGGTACTATCATGGAGCCAAGAACTCAAACAGAAAGTGATTATGATGCTGATGTCCCCCAGGAAAATAGAGATGCAAATAATTTAGCTGTAATATGATCACGAATTTGAATGAACATCTTGAGATTGCTGATATGTTCCCTTTTTATTAGGGTATTATTGTCCAGAAGTTTATTATATGCATGGCAGTATATTAGATGTCTCCCGAAGATGATCTTCAACCCTCAGACCAACACCATAATGTAGATTTCAGTATTCTCTTTGCTACCAATGAGTTGATAGAAAAACGACTGTCAACACTGAAAGCATTGTACATCTTTTCTTCTTCCTGCAAACCATTGTTGATTTACCAGCTCCACCTGAGAGCTATAGGTCTAACTCTGTTTGGAAAAAACTTCAGAGTTTGAAACATTATCTATTTTTTTTTATAAATAAGAAGATATAATTTTATATCCCTCTGTTTTGTTCACTATGGGACTCTATAAAGCATAAGCTCTACAGCTTGTGCCTGCAAATTTCATTCAGAGCCTAACTTCTTTTTTTTTTTTGATGTTTACTTATTTATTTTGAGAAAGAGAAAGAGAGCACGTACATGCACACACACTAGAGAGCGAGTGGGAGAGGGGAAGAGAGAGAGAAGGAGAGACAGAATCCCAAACAGGCTCTGAGCTGTCAGTGCACAGCCCAACGCAGGGTTCAGTGTAGGGTTTGAACCCAGGAACCGTAAGATCAGGACCTGAGCCAAAACCAAGAGACAGAGGCTTAACTGACTGAGCCACCAAGGCACCCTGGAGCCTAACTTCTAAGTAACAATAAACACAGCTCAACAAGGCCTAGCACAAAAGTCATTCTTGTTGAGTATCTGAGTGATCCAGCATGCATATACTGAAGTTTCTCTTAAAATTAGGCTCTTTTCAGTAAGAATTATGATTCTTACTCTCAAGCTTGATTTTTTTAAAACTGAGCTTATTGAAGGCATAAATGTCTTCATTTTTTAAAAAAAGTACTTTGTATCTTTAAGAAGTTACCTAAATAGCACACTAAATTACATCCCTAGAAATCTTCCTTGAGCATTTTAATAACATATTTTGAAATTTCTCATCTAACTATTACCTTTATAATATTTCTGCCAAGGGGGATTTCTTGGCTGCACTTGATTCTTTTATATTTATTTGATAACTTATTTGGATTAAGACACTGCTAAGCCTTCTATTAAAATTCCACAATGGACTGAAAAAAAGAATTTCTCAAAGTGCCTCATGAAACTAGAGAACGTCTGAAAACTGAGAGAATTAATATCCATAAAATCCAAAGCATAATGAAAAAAAATGATGTTCTACTTAGTAAAGATTGTCAAATTCACCTGCAGCACTCCATGGATTTTTCTTTATCTGCGGATTGCTTCTCAGTGTCTTCTTGTGAAAATTTATGTTATTGTTATTTCCACAGTTTAAATGTGACTCCCTGAATCCTCACTAACGCAATATAGAAATAATCAAATGCTTGTGCCAAGAATGAAAGAAATAATAGTACAATGGCTTTATGTCATCTCCATGATTTCTGCCTATGAGGGGTGACTGAACAGAGAAATGGTGGCTTCCAATGACAATCAGGTCACATGAAAGAGTTAAGATAACAAGGACTTCATTCCGCTTAAAGCTGCCCAAAATAAGTAAGTTGGACAAAATGCTAAATAATAACCACATGAAGAATGTGTCCTACTTTTGGCATAACCAGAAGATGCTGTTAAATATTTAAATGGAGAACATGTATATATGCAGATATATATGTCAAATATAAGGAAGCATACCCCCAATACTTGGATTAAGTGTTAAAAGTTATTCATTAGGATATGATAATATAGTTTAGCAAAATTTTACCACATTTTGTTCTGTTCACATCTTTGAAAATAACCCAGGGGCGCCTGGGTGGCGCAGTCGGTTAAGCGTCCGACTTCAGCCAGGTCACGATCTCGCGGTCCGTGAGTTCGAGCCCTGCGTCGGACTCTGGGCTGATGGCTCAGAGCCTGGAGCCTGTTTCCGATTCTGTGTCTCCCTCTCTCTCTGCCCCTCCCCCGTTCATGCTCTGTCTCTCTCTGTCCCAAAAATAAACGTTGAAAAAAAAAATTAAAAAAAAAAAAAAAAAAAAGAAAAGAACCCAAATGAAACTCTGTGAAAAATCTCTTTACAAATGATCAAATAGATGACTTACTAATCTTAGCAATTTATGATCCTGCTAATGTTAATATATCATACAAAAATTACAATAAGAAAAAATTTCCAACTTTTAGATTGAAAAAGAAAGACAGAAGTTAAATATTTCCTTTTCGATCAAAGTGCTATGAACTTGAAAGGATTTGCAAAGTGGAAACAGGTGTAGTCAACTGTTGGAGTATTTTTAAAATTGTTTGACACGTTATAATAGTGTGATCCAAAACTGAAACTTGACAGTACTATAAGCATTGGAAGATCATAAATCACTTTAGACAGCACACCGCAGTCTTAGTTTTTGCCCACTATAAGTATTTTGTAATACTTTGTATTTTTAATATGAGAAAACTTTAATATTTTTAACAGGGGAAAACGTTTTATTAATTTTGTTAATATGAAAAAACTTGGTATTATTTTGCTTCCCAATATATAATAATATTGTACTTGCTGACACACAATACACGAGAATATACAAAATAATTGTGATATTATAATGCATTAGGAAACAAAATATTACCAAGTTTAAAGAGTGAGTAAGATGAAAATTTCACTTTCTTCCCAAATATTCAACACATTGTATATAATCCCATATTGTTCGTAAAGCAATTAAAGATTTTTTCTGCTTTGGCATATTTTAGATATTTAATTAAAGAATGAACACTTATGAATGATAATTTCAAGTGGATGTCATACATATCCACATTTTATAGTTGATTTAATTGATGCATAATTAAAATTACAAAGAAATTAGAACAGCTAAAACAAAAAAAATTCATATTAATTTTGTTTTTATAATTAAGGACAGTTTCATGCAAATGCTAATAATTTCATGTTTTACAATGGCACTTTTCAGTGATCCCAATTATTTTTCATAGAAACAATCTCAAAACAATTTTATTTATCCCTATCATTTCATAGTAACACTGTTGAGTATAAAACAATCCAGGTCAGAAAAATGGCACACGGGATGCTGGCTTCCTCTCTCACTCCATGCATCACTCTTGGAGTAATGTTCTCACTCCAACTACAAAGTTTCAAAAGTTAACAGCCATGCTGAATTCTTAAGATTGCTTCATCGTTGCTCAAAAACAGCCTGCTATATTGCCTTTCAGTATGTTGAGAAACAGGAATAAATGGAACCTATTTTTCCGTCAAAAATGGATATATTAACATGAGCCAAAAATGTTTAATTATTAAAGAAATGTAATTAACCAATTGGCTTTAGGTTAGCCCAAAAGATGTCTTTGAAAACTTTACTGTTGACATACACATTATATCCAATTCTCAAAGAAATAATAAACAGTTTAAAATTTAAAATAATACTTCTGTCAATGTTCCTCTGTTTGAGTTTTTCCCCACTCTGGTCCCAGGAGATTTCTGCTATTTTTCCATTCAATTCCCTCATCTCTTTTTAATTTCTAGTTCTACTAGGAATTTTTAACATTGAGCTATGCTTTCCTAATGCTTCATGACACTAACAATATACACTTTTACTTGATTTTTTTTTCTATTTTCTAAGGCGTCTCTTTCTGTTGTGAAGTTTTCAAAATCTGAATGCATTTCATGGACTGAAAACATCCAAACAGTCTCTAGCAGGAAAATATATAGCACACGGTACTTTAAAAATGCATACAATAACAGCTGGGATTTATAATAACAAATGAGGGGAAAGATGAAGGAAATATACAAATCATAAGCTTCAAGAAACACATAAA
Organism: Acinonyx jubatus; assembly: GCF_027475565.1. Classification (NCBI taxonomy): domain Eukaryota; kingdom Metazoa; phylum Chordata; class Mammalia; order Carnivora; family Felidae; genus Acinonyx; species Acinonyx jubatus. The sequence continues at coordinate 41,649,719 of NC_069384.1, forward strand.
TCTTTATGAAGTTTTATCATAACTCAGACAGAACGTTATCCTTTCAAAACCTGCCAGATCACGCCAGACATTATACCCGCTTTAAAACTCAGGTGCTTTGAAGTTATCTTTGATGTCTTGTTGGTATTGGAGTTTTGGTCACTCTTCAGATCACAGCAATGCCTGCCTTGGTTCTATGCTGTCCTATTATTTCCCTAGGGCAGTCATTGTGTCTTCTTCCCTTTAATATAAAAATACATAGTTCGGTTATCTGTAATAGATAATATGAAAATGGTAAATATTTTTTGCATAAAAATGTTAAATGTGTAAAAGATAATAGAGTAAACTGAACTTGGTAGATTGCAAAGAGAAAACTTTTGTTTTTTTTTTCTTTCAAACTACTGTCCTCTTCAAACTCACACTACTTAGTTTTTCTTGCCTGCAGATGAAATTTGGGCCAGAATGTATAGCTTTTCTCATATGTAACTTATTTATTCATTCAAAACTTGTTTAAAATGTTTACTAAGTACCTAACACTGTTCTAGATGCTTAGACACACCAGTGGCCAACTAGAGTTTATATTCTAGTTGGGAAAAGGTATCAAAAGTAATTCTATGGGGAAAAAAAGTTAAAATAATCAAGCATGGTAAAGGGAGTCCAGTTTGGGGATGTGAGGAGCAGTACAGAAGGTGTGGGGGGAGGTCAGGATTTAGTATTAAGTACGGTGATCAGGGTAAGCCTCCTTGAAATGGTGAAATTTAGACAAGGTGGTAAGGTTAGCCAAATTGATTATCTGGTAGAAGAATTTTCCAGAGCAGATAGAGCAAAAACCTTAAAATAAGAATATATCTGGTATGCTCACTATGCTTCCTATCAAGGAAGCCAGTATGCTGAAGCTGACTGAGCATGTGTGAAAATGGTAGGAGGAGTCAGAGAGCAGAGGTGGGTAGCAGAACATGAGAGACCACATTGGCCACTTTCTGGATTCAGGCTTCTAATCTGAGTGAAATGGAGATATGGCATCGTTTGACTTATATTTTACAAGGATAACTCAGTATCCAGGCAAGAGATGATGGTAATTCAGACCAAGGAGGTAACAGTGGAAGTAACTTTTTGAAGACAGAATTACCATCATTTCCTAACAGATTTGATATAGAATGCAAGAGAAAGAATGGAGGTAAGCATTGCTCCAAGGGTCTCAGCTTATACTGGAGGAACAATGGAAGTAGAGCAGATGTCCAAAGGAAGGATTATTTGGAATGTCAGAAGTTTTATACATGGTACATTTGTGATGTCTATTAGACAGACACAGACACAGAGATGTTGAGTAGGCAGTTGGATATATAAGTCTGTAGTTTGGAGTACAGTCTGATTAAGAGGCATAAAAATTTGGGAAGTCATCAGCATATAGTTTCTAAAGTTATAAGACTAGATGAGATCACCATAAATCTTTAGCTAAAAAAGAGAAGTCCACAAACCAAGCTCTAGGCCATGCCAACGGTAATGGGTCGGTTAAAAGAGAAGGAATTGACAGAGGTAACTGAACAACCAGTAAGTAAGAAGAAAACCAATCAAGTGCAGTGATCTGGAAATGAAATTTTAAAAGGCAATGTAGAAGGAAAGAGAGAGAGATCAACTATACCAAATGCTACCAATAGGTTCAATACTTCCAGTAAAAACAGCCATGATAGTGTTAGAATTCAGATATATAGACAGAATTACATTTTGTTCTGGAAACTAGTAATCAAATAAACAACAGCGTAAGTCTTCAATAAAAAGGTCTATCAAAAGTTACAGAGTTTCTGTTAGCATCTCTCTGCTGTCTGTTAAAACTCTTGATCTTAGTAAAGATACTATCATTCCTCACATGGGATGTACCTGAATTGGATTTCAGCAGCCAAAATTTCCATGATAGTGGTGGCTACTGAACCCAAATCTACAATTTTTGGCATCCTCCAATTGCTTTTTGCTCTTGAATAGAAGGAATTTGGGTTACAAAAAAAAAATCTTCAGCTCATTCTTCATTTTCTGAAACCTTATAGACTGTTTCAACATATGTTCAATACCATATTTATGGCTGTGCCTGACTCAGAAAACTGATTGTATTTAATCCTCATATTATTACCTTTGGGAATAATACAGAAGTGCATACTTTGAAATTTTTTTCCCTAATATTGAAGCTTAAAAGACCATAACACAAAACTATAACACAGTAAAGGATGTCTGCCAAATGCCAATCAATCATTTTCCAAAGGAGTCTTTGTGGGAAATTAGAGATAAAACCCTTCCTAAGTGCTTTCTAAACATTAATACTGGAGTTTTAAAAGAAGAATCTAAAGGCATTCTTAGATTTTTTTTAGAGTATGAATTCATACTTGGTGTCATGCTTCACTAATTCTCTCAACTTGAAGCATCCAAAATCCAGGGTGCCCAGACCATCTCTTGCCTTATCAGTAAATATCACATAACTAGATTTGACAATAGTTCATCTAAGCTTTATTTTAAAAGATTTCTCAATTAAAGCTAATCATTTAAAACCCAAAAGTTTTTCAAACCATAACTTTTTTTATATCACTTTAACTTTTAGCAAAATATAGGCGATTTCTTCATAAAAGTAATGGATTTAATACAAAAAGTGGCATTTTCATTTTAGTAAGAAATAACAACATAAAATATTAAATATATGGCATAATCAGGCACTATCCAGGATGCCTGAAATACACAACTCAATTAATTTTCAAAAAATCTTCTGATTTAGATATAATTATGTTCATTTTATTAATAAGCAATCATGTTGCCCAAGTCCAATCTAATAGGTGTAAGTGAATAGTGCCCCTTGGAAAGCCACTGTGTTATTTGTAGCTCTGGAATATGAGCGTCAATCCTGCACCTGATATTTATTGTTTGTATGATCTTTAGAAATTCACTTAACCACTCAAAAGTCTTAATTCCTGGGGTGCCTGGGTGACTCAGTTAAGCATCCGACCCTAGCTCAATCACGATCTCACAGCTCATGAGTTCGAGCCCCGCATCGAGCCCTGTGCTGATAGTTCAGTCTGGAGCCTGCTTCAAATTCTGTGTCTCCCTCTCTCTCTGAACCACCCCTGCTCATGCTCTGTCTCTCTCTCTCTCTCTCTCTCTCAAAAATAAATAAAATTTGTTTAAAAAAATAAAGGTCTTAATTCCTTCATCCATTAAATAATAACATTTCCCATGTAAATTGTCTTTATTTTTAAGTGCATTATAGTTGAAAAGAACACATACTGTAAAATGTAGAATTATAATGTAAACAAACACTTCTGAAGTCTCCTCTGGCAGACATTGCTAGTTGTATTAGTTAGGATTCTCCAAAGTAAGAGAACCAATATGATGTATATAGACAGATTTATTTTAAGGAATTGGCTCATATAACTGGAAACATTTCTGTATCTCCCAGTGGAAGCATTTCTGTCTTTGGTCAAGAGTTCTTGACGAGCAAGGTCTGAAGATTATGTGGACAGGGAGCAAAAGTGTAATCAGCAGATCCTTAGAGGTAATAATGAGTGGTGATACTCTCATTTCTACCCCTTAATTTCCGGATCCATGAATCGTGAGTGTGGAAGAAACAGCACCTTATGTTAAACACTGATTGTGAGTATGTACCAACTCCTGAGAACTTTGCCTCAGCCCTGTGAGGTACAGCCCTTGCCTCCTCGCTGGGAACTGCAACTGAATTTTCAAAAGACCATTCCCCCACTCTATCAAGCCAGCTGCTTCACACAGCCAGAACTTAGTAAGACCAGTGAATTCCATGAGTATCGGCCCATTTGCTGTGAAGTGGGTTCCTTGATCAGAATCAATGCCGTGTGGAATACCATGAGAGGAGATAAGGCATTATGTGAGTCCACAAACAGTAGTTTTGGCAGAAGCATTACATGCAGGGAAGGCAAATCTGTATCCAGAGTAAGTGTCTATTCCAGTAAGAACAAAATTGCTGACCCTTCCATGATGGAAGTGATCCAATGTAATCAATCTGCCCCCGGGTAGCTGGATGACGACTCCAGAGAATGTCTCTACATCAGAAACTCTCTGCTTCTGGCACACTGGACACTCAGCAGTGACTGTAGCAGTGGCTGTTGGCCCTCATGAGTAGAAGTCCCTGTTACTGAGCTCATACATAACCTGCCACCATGGACACTTTATTCATGAGCCCATTGGGCACTGACAAGGATGGCTAGAAAAAGAGGCTAACTGCCATCCACAGAATGGGTCATCCCATCCACTTGATTATTAAAATACTCCTATACTGATGTCACTCTTTGGTGAACATTCACATGGGACACAAATACTTAAATTTTTTATCCATTCTGAGAGCCCTATCCACATACCTCTTCCCAGATCTCCTTTTTACTAACTTTCCAATCATCTTCCAAGTCCCTAACCATCTACTCAAACCATTGGCCACAGCCCATGAATTGGTATACAATCCCATATCTAGCCATTTCTCCTTGAGCAAAAAAGGAACAACTAGATACACTGTTGAAGTTCTGTCCACTGAGAGGATCTCCCTTCACCACTGTTCTTCAGGGATGTCCCAGAGAAGAGCTATAGTGTTGTAGCTACCCACTTCCAGATGGTGTCTGCCTATCATACAGACTCATCTGTGAACTAGGCCCAAATTTCCCCTTTCCTTATCAACTTATCATAAAGAACTTCCTTATGAGGCCATAGCTGCAGGCTGTGAGAAATAAGGTAAAGTAACAGGAGTGGGGACCACGGGTATTTGGGAATTTCTTAATGGAACCTACTTGAGCTTCCAGAGCCTGTTGGAACCCAATTCCATACGTACTACTTGCTTTTGATGGTGGTGTGCTAGTGTGAATACCCAACTTCATGGCTTGGGAGTCAGACAACACCCAGTTCGTGGTACGTCAGGTTGCCTGATAACGTAGTGGCTCATGGTTAAAATTCAGTCTCTACTAAGGCCCAATAGCAAACCAAAAGCTGTTTCTGAAAAGGAGAATAATTATCCACAGAAGATGACAAGGTTTTCTTCCAAAATTTGAAGGTTTTAAGCTGATATTCATCTATGGGGGCATGCAAAGGCTCCAAGCAAAATCTTTATTTGCCACTGACACATCAAGCCCCATTGGATCTACTAAATCAGACGGCCCAAGTGGAAGAGCAGCTCACATGGCAGACTGGACCTGTCACAGAGCCTTCTGTTGTTCTGGATCCCAATAAAGAGAGCAGTTTTTTGGTCACATGGCAAGTGGGCTGGAAGAACACACCAAAATGAGAAAAATATATTGCCTCCAACGTCTAAAGAGACCCGCTCAATTTTACATCCCGTTTTTGGTTGTGGGAGAGTCCAGATGCAACAACCTATCCTTCATATTAAAGTGGATATCTTGACGTGCCCCACAGCACTTGAGTCCTAGAAATGTCACTGACGTAGGAGGCCCCTGAATTGTTGTCAGATTTATTTCTCACCCTCTGATCTGCAATGTCTTACCAGTAAGTCTAGAGTAGCTGCTACTTTTTGCTCGATGGATGAATGTCATCAATATAACGACCAGTGGGTTATCTTGTGGAAGGGAAAAGTGATCAAGATTCCTGCGAACTAAGTTATAACATAGAGGGGGAGAGCTGACATAACCCCAACATAAGATAGTGAACGTGTGTTGTTGGCTCTGCCAGCGGATTGAACTACTCTGCTGGTCTTCACTAACATGGATGAAGAAAAATTATTTGCCAGACCAATACATACCAGGTACCAGGGAATGTGTTAATTTACTCAAGCAATGAAACTACACCTGGCACAGCAGCTGCAACCGCAGTCACCACCTGGTTGTGCTTAGGATGATCCATCGCCATTCTCTAAAATTCATGTTTCCTGCAGCCAAATAGGCAAGCTGAATGGAAATATAGAGGGATTACCACCCTGCATCTTTCAAGTCGCGGGTGGTAGCTCTACTCTCAGCCATCCCTGCAGAAATAAGATACTGCTTTTGAGTCCCTATTTTCGTAGAGGCCGTTGTCCTACATAGAGCCTTCCACTTTGCCTTTCCCACCTGAAGAGCCCTCAATCCACGGATCAAGAGACCAGTGTGGGGATTTTGCTAGTTGTTAAGTGTGTCTATTCCAATCACACATTCCAGAACTGGACAAATAACCACAGGATGGGTGAAGGGACCCACTGGCCCCACTGGCCCCACTGTGAAATGGATCTGAGATAAAAACAAACAAACACCCGAACAACAACAACAAGAACTGGCCTTCAAATGCTCTCACTTTGGTAGATCACAGAGGTGTTTTGGGTCTCCTGGAAACAGTGTCAGTTCAGAGCCAGTGTTTACAAATTCCTGAGAAGTCTGCTTATTTCTTTTTCACCAGTGCACAGTCTCCTAATGAAATAATATATCCTAATGTGTACTCAACCTATGCTAGACACTTAATTATTTCATTTATAGCCTTAATAGTTTAATTTTTAATACTGGGCAGATAACTTTTTTCTCTTTTCTATGAAAAAATGTGTAATTACCCTAATAGTCAGAGTTTTCTTTTAATATCTAGAAATATATTGTAGCTTAGATGTAGATGATGTTAATCTTTTCCTCAAATGGCTGTTATCAGGATTAGTTATAATAATGAAAATTTGCTTTTGTAAAAGAAATATCTTTTAAAAAGTTACTAACAATTTTGGGGGGTGCCTAGGTGGCTCAGTCGGTTATGCTCCACCTCTTGATTTCGGCTCAGGTCATGATCTCACAGTTCATGAGTTCAAGCCTCGCATCGGGCTCAGTGCTGACAATGCAGAGCTTGCTTGGGACTCTCTCTCTCCCTTGGTCTCTGCCCCTCCCCCATTGTCTCTCTCTCTCTCTTTCTCTCTCTCACTCTCTCTCTCTCTCATCTCTATCTCTTTCTCATAATAAATAAACTTCAAAAAAATAAAAAGTTACTAACAATTTTAAATATCTGTAAGGAAAACAGATTAATTGATATTTGTTCTATGTTCCCCACTATATAATTGAACCAGGACTAGGGCTCAGATACTCTGATGCTCATTAATTTTCTAAGAATTATAGTCCATCAGGATCTTCTATTTCTTAGGTAAATGATAACCAGATAGCTGGATATGAAAAAGAGAGAGAAGGAGAGGAGAAAAGCCGAGAAAGAGAGAGAGAGAGAGAGCAAGACAAAGATATTGAAGAATTAATATATAATTTACTCAAACAAAATTTTATTTATTCTCAGAGATAGAAAAGATTCTCCCAAAGCTACACATTTTTCTTAAATAATTATTGTCAAAGCAAGAAGTATAATCATCTTTGAAACCATAGCAGTTTCTGTTTTAGCAAAAGAATATGACTCTTATAACTTGGAATACAGATCTGAGATGCTCTGGGTGACATTTGTTGCCAATGGTGTCCAAGAAGTATCACTTTGTGTGAGGTAGTAAATAAATTGTCATGAAGAGATTGGATCTTAGAATAAAAGAAGAACACAGAATTCTAGACTGTTAGAAGTCATTTCATCTTGTTGCTTTATATCCCGAAATCTGAGATTCTACAATATTAGAAAAATGTAATAGGTTCTACCTCCCCTGGCTTTTTCTCAAAATATCCATGAGATTCTAGCCAGGTAATGCCACTAGCTCTCTTAAACATGGAAATTGGGTAAGAAGGTCGTACTTGACATACAGTACTCATCTTTGAGCAAAAGGGAATTGAAATAATTCCTTGGAGGAAAGGTGAAAAGTCAGAACAAACTTTGGTGTCCACAAGAAGGTAATACCACATCCAAGTTAAATTGACAATAACATTTCTCTTCATAAGTTGAGCAAATGTGCCAAATAAGGTAGAAATCCCTCTTCTGCACTCTGGAGTTATGAATAAGGATGGGCCAGAGAAGCAAGAATTTGAATGAAGATGTATAGACACCCCTTTAGGTATAGCAGCTAGAGTGAGCATTCTAAAATAAAAGATCATGCCATATGTCTGCTTAAACCCTTATCATGATTTCTTATACTCAGAGTGAAATAACTTTTTTTTGAAGTTTATTTATTTATTTTGAGAGATAGAGGGGTGTGAGGGGCAGAGAGAGGGAGAGACAGAATCCCAAGCAGGCTCTGCACTGTCAGCATGGAGCCCACACAGGGCTCGAACTCATGAACCATGAGATCGTGACCTGAGCCAAAACCAAGAGTCAGATGCTTAACCAACTGAGCCAACCACGCACCCCCAAAATGTATACAATTCTAAACAGGGCCCCTCAGTATTCACTCCCAACCTCTATTATCTCCCTGACAACACTTCTGGGATCAGTGCTGTGAAACAAACCACCTTAAAATTGACTTTAAACACTCAATTAGTTCTTATGAACCTAATGGTCAACTACGTAGTGTCCTCTGTCAGCTGGTGGGTTCCCCAGAGCTGACTGGTCCAGGAGGACCCCAGGCAGATGCCAGATGCCTCTGCTCCACTCCGTGTGGTCTTTCATCATCCCTGGGCTGCCCTGGGCTTCCTCCGTGGCAGCGGTAGGGTTCCGAGGGAAAGGGAGAGGCTTTTACCAGCTCCCTCAAATCAAGTATGCTGCCATCCCATTGCTGAAAACAAGACAGCTGACCAAGCCCATAGCCAGTATTGAGAAGGAGTTAGTACAGAGAATCATGATCAAAGAGTATGGAGAAAGGAAGGCAGAAAATATTGGGGCCATTGTGAAAATCATTCACACTTTTCTTTTTTACACTTTTTGCTACCCTTCCTTTCGATCACACAAGCCCAACCATACTGACTTTCTTGCTGTTCTGTGAACACAACAGACTGCTTCCTGCATTGGGATCTTAACTTAGCTGTTCCTTCTGCCAGAACTGCTTTTCATTAGATATTGGCTTGGCTGACTCAATTATTTCAAGTTTCTGTTCTAACCTTTCCTTCATGAGCCCTACCTGCCCACTCTATTTAATAAGACAATCCACCACAACCTCCTTACTTGTTCTTTTTCCTTTTCTATAACCTGGAAGAATTTCTTACATAATGTTGCATATGGGTTTTTTGTTTGTTTGTTTCTTATAAATTACGGGTTTGTTTTGTTTCTCGTCTATTTCTCTTTTCAGTTAAATGTAAGCTCTGATCTTTGCCTATTTTGTTGAATGATGTAACTTAAGATAATTGTTAAATTTAATTTAAAATACTTGTCAAATGAATTAGATAGATTTCTGCTTCTGTAACTTAAATGTGAAAAATGTGAGCTTTGTGGACATCACAAAGTGCACAACAATCAGGAAATGAATACAACATGATAAATAATAAATATATAATAAGTAATAAATACATAATAAATATGAATGTTCTGTTCAGTAACTTCAAAACAGGTAGCCTCTGTTTTGGAGCAAGTCACAGCAGGTGCAAACCCAGGAGGTGAAAGCCAAAAAAAAAATCATTTTATCCACCCTCCTTATTTAATTAACGAGGACAATTAAGCCCAAAGATGTTAAGTGTATTGAAGAATGTTAAAAAGTCAGGTGGTGCAAAACTAGGATTAGAACCAAATCTTCTAATTACTAATACCATATTCTTTCCACTTGCTCATATTAACAAAATCACAGCTCAGACGAAATTTATAACAATCAAAAGTGCAAAGGAAGAAATTTCCAGCATTATTGAGTATTTAAAAATATAGGGCTTTGAAATTAAGTTTACAATTCCTAATTTCACCAAATTGAAATCCAATAGTCTGATAAATTCATTTCTCAAAAAGAGCACAGATGACTGTGGTTTAGCTTGTCTGAATGTAAAACGGTAATAGAAAAGAGAGATGTCTTCCTGAATCTAAATTTACAATCTCCTTGAACTAAACTATTGGCTTCTGCCAGTCGGTGGGAATTTCATCTTCAGTACTGAAATGAACATAATAAAAGCTACTACTGAGAAAGGGAAAGATTGTTTCAACTAGTAATGCGAAGGAAGTAGAAGTTATCACTGTAAGTGAATATCTTTTTAGTCTATTTGCTGCTGAATAGTTTCAAAGAACTTCTTTTTTTCTATTTAAACAACCAGGGAGTTAATTTTCCTAGGAGAAAAGCATCTAATAATTGTGGTTATGCTTCTACACACTGAAATCTACCAGTGGAGTATAATTCTCCCACAGAGTTTTATAGAATGAGAATCTGGGTCAGTGTTTTATATCACTGACTTCTAACCACAAAGTAATGTGATACTCCCTCCTTGCTGCAATGGAAAACCAGGAAGTTAATAATTTTGTAGCAAAGTTTATCATTTTCTTTCCCAGACAGACATTTTGTTCTTTTGGTCTTGCGATTCCTCCCCCACTTCGATATTATAGTTAATTGAGATGCTTTTCTAGCTGATGAAGGCTGAATGAATCTTCCCTGGTAAAAATATTATACATTTATAGCTACTAATGTCCCTCTATTTAATTCCCACTTCACTGGCAATAAATTAGTTATTAGGTTTCCTATACAAATTGGCAACAAAAAGTCCATAAAACTAATCATTTAAAGGTCGATGTTTATATAGTTAAAGAAAAATAGAATCTAGACAACCAGTTCAATTCTTTGCTTTGCACCAATTAAGAAAAATGTTCTACTCATCAACCACTACAATTCTATTCTGTAAAATAAAATTAGAATTTCAGCACCATCTGCAAATTCTCTCACATTGAAAGTTAATTACATTATCATTAAACTGATTTGTTAAAGCTTGAAATGTTGTGTTATAGCAAGAAGACATGAAGACTCTTTCAAACTCTGGTATCAGATTGTTCTCATTTCCAAACAAAACACTGCCTATGTATTCAATATAATTTTGTTAACAACTGAAATGGTAGGATTCTTTATCCCTATTATTGTACAAGAATGTTAAGTTGTCTCTTTGGGAATAAAGAAATAGTTTGTAACAATTACTTTCTAAATTTTAAAAACTAGCAAATTTATCTCCCCCCCCCCAGTAGTATGCATTTTTTATTTGAGAAACTCAACTTCCATTGCAGATACTTCAAACCTTATTTAAATGCAAATGGTATCCTGAAATACTTTCCTTCTACATACAATTCTCAATTGGAGACTTAAACAATGTAAAGAAAAAGATTTGATAAGCAACTCATTAACTGGAGATTTTCATTAAGTTCATGGTCTTCCTGGAAATATTTTAGTTTAAATATATTTCACACAATATAAGTAAAAGTAATGTATTATTTTGCAGTGATGTCTCAAGAAAGAAAAATATGCCTAACATATTTGGATCATTCCTGAATTATAAATATAACAATGCTAGAATTTTGTTACAACTTTGAAAGCTTGAGGGTCGCCTCCTCCACCATATTTTCTCCTGGATTCAGCAATGCAAAGATCTATGTTTAATGTAAAAATCCTCCTAAATTTGAATACCAGGTTTCTAAATTATTTAACATCTTAAAAAAGGGGGAGGGAATCCCTCTTTTTTCCATTTAGTAAATTATTCTAAAAAGTAAACGTAGCATTAACTGTATATATAATAGATTATTAACATGTCAGCATAACCAAATCAGCTTTCAGTTTAGCCTCTAAAATTTAAAAGAGGTTTTAGTAACTTGAAAAAATATTGTAGGTTCTGACTGTGTTTTCTATATCTCCATACTTCTTTTGGATTTGAAAATGGTAAGATGGTCCATTGTAGACTAGAAACACAGAACATATCCCCATTCCAAAAGGACAGGAACCAAAAGTGTATCTTAAAAAAGTAGAAGTCTACCTGGGTCATCTGGCCAAACTTGACTCACAGCATTTCACACACAAGGCAATTTATTCTTTAAATTGAGTAACAGTTTCACAAAAGAATAACACTATAAAAACAGACAACACCCCTGCCCTATAAGACCTCAATATGTCTTGCTGCCCAATAAGAGAAGGTACTCAAAGAGAGAACAGAAATCCATAACCAGAGTGGGAAACAGTCTTTCAAGTATGTATTTCTCTACAAACAAGTAGCAAGAACAAGAGGGAGAAAGTAAATCAACTCAACAAGTTGTTTCAATGAGGAACTATCAAACTATCTGAGAAGCAACAATTTTCAGAACAATAAGCCCACCATTTTCAAACGGAAGGAGACCTGGTACTCGGGATATTTAGGACCATAAGGAGATGAGCAAATATTTAAGGATGTAGACACTGATATTTTAATTTTAATTAATTGGTTTTTTTTATTTTTAATTTTTATTTATTTTTGAGAGAGAGAGAGACTGTACATGAGCAGGGGAGGGGCAGAGAGAGAGATTCCGAAGCAGGCTCCAGGCTCTGAGCTGTCAGCACAGAGTCCCATGTAGGGCTCAAACTCACAGACCGCAAGTTCGTGACCTGGGCCGAAGTCAGACACCTAACCCACTGAACATCCAGGCGCCCCGATTTTTTAAAAAAGTTTTATAGCCTGCAAAACAGAAAATAACAATCACCAAGTTACATTTTCCATTTCATTGGGTTTAATGGTACTTCAATAATGGTAAAGTAAGTCTGTATGCTTGGACTTCGTGATTGTAAAATCTCATTTTACAGGGATGCCTAGGTGACTCACAGGGTTAAGCCTCCGAGTTCAGCTCAGGTCATGATCTTGCAGTTCACGAGGTCAAGCTCCGCATCAGGCTCTGAGCTGGCAGCTTGGAGCCTGGAACCTGCTTCAGATTCTGCATCTCCCTCTCTCTCTGCCCCTCCTACGCTCGTGCTCTGTCTCTGAAAAATAAATAAACATTAAAAAGTTTTTTAATCTCATCTTACAGTATCACTGTTAACTTTAGAGAATAATAGCAATAGCTAACATTTATTAAAAGTTGATGACAGACTAAGTGGGTACTGTTCTAAGTACTTTTTTTTTAGCTTATGTAAATCCTCACAAAATAAATTATCTTACCTATTTTTACAGATGGGATAATAAATAAAGGCACAGAAGGGCACCTGGGTGACTCAGTTGGTTAAGTGAGTTGGATAAAGTCATAATCCTCGATTCAGGTCTTAATCTGATGATTGGAGTGTGAGCCCCGCAGTGGGTTGTCTGCTCTCAGCACAGAACCTGCTTTGGATTCTCTGTCCCCCTCTCTCCCTGCCCCTCCCCTGCTTGTGTTCTCTTTCTCTCTCTCTCTCTTTCTCTCTCAAAAATAAATAAAATATTTTAAATAAATAAATAAATAAATTTTAAAAACACACAGAATTTAAATGATTTACCCCAAATCACATAGCTAGTAATATCAGAACTAATATCTGAACCCCCTAGTCTGACTCCCAGGCCCACCTACTTACACACAGTTCCTTATGTCTTGGAAAGCTTGATAAGGAGTGCCTGGGTGGCTCAGTTAGTTAAGTGGCCGACTCTTGCTTTCTGCTCAGGTCATGATCTCATGGTTTGTGAGTTCGAGCCCAGCACCCGACTCTGTGCTGACAGCTCCAGGCCTGCTTAGGATTCTCTCTCTCCCTCTTTCCATGCCCCTTCCCTGTGTGTGTGTGTGTGTGTGTGTGTGCTCTCTCTCTCTCTCTCTCTCTCTCTCAAAATAAATTAAAAAAAAAAAAAAAAACGCTTGATGAAGTCAAAGGAACTTGGACATTAGCAACAGAAGCTTAACTTTTTATAGTCAGGTCCATTTTTTGGTGAGTGATCTTGCATATTACTTTTTATTCTACTATATTTTAAGCTCGGAGAACAGCTATACCTTGCAAAGATTGGACAAATACTCATTTTAATCAAGGCCATAAATAACATTTGCAAATAAGCCAACATTTCCCTTTGTTCTGATCATTTTCCCCGTGTGTACTCCGAGTGCAGAATTACCCTGAAAACGACTGCAATCATTTGGCCATAGGTTTGGGCTCCCAGCTCCTTTTTTGTGAGGTTAAAAGCTGTACCCACCTTCACATTCCCGGTCTCTTTGTAGGGTGCACATCAGTTAGATAAGATGTCTAAAAAGTATTAGCCACTCGGCTGATTGCCTATTGCCCTGTCATAGCAGCCTAATTCTCTGACCTCTCAACATAGAAGTAGGATAAGAAACCTGCACTCTGTGAAACAGTATACCTACCTGGATGCCCCAAAACTGTCTGAATTGAGAAGACGGGCAGCTACCGGAACCCAGCTTACTTCTCTCTTTCTGTCAACATGTGTTGCTAAGAAATCACTCTGTCCCAACAAGTAAGAAGCTGCACAGTGAAGAATCGACAACTCTCCTGGGATCCACAAAGGAGAGGAGGACACAGAGAAAACCCTGATCCCAAGACAGGAGAGACAAAGAATTGCACACAGGGAGTCGCGGCTTACTGGAGCTATGTGAAACTGCCTCAGGAACCAGCGCTGGGGTAGGAAAACTTGAGCTGTAATTGACAAATTGCTGGAGGCTCAGTGTGAACAAGTCGGAGAGTTAAAAATTCCAAGGGGACCCAGTTACAGGGGGTCCCCATGCTTCTGTGAGTTTTACCTCTAGAAGAGCAACCAGGTTCTCACAGTAAATATCAGAGAAAAATTCCCTCTTGCTTCTGGCAATGGTTGGGTGAAATGGAACTGTTTTGAAATACACCAGAGCACTTGTTTCCTAACAAGGCCTGCCCTCAGGGGAAACTAGTTAACCTAACAGGTTAACAGGCTAACAGGCTAAAAGCCTAACAGGCTAGGGTTTTATCAGAGCCTAACTGACCTGCAGTCAGAGAAATACCCAACTCCAGCCCACTCTGGCCATCCTGCCCCACCAAGAGGGGGGAAGAAAAAAAGAAAAACCTTGTGAACATCACAGTCCAGAGGCACAGCCTCCCTGAGAGTCACGATCTTTCCCTCTTTTTGTGATGCTTTTTTCAACCTCGACAAAGGATTGCAAAGCTACCAGGGAAAAGAGGAAAAGATCTTTTGTATTAGTGTGTGAGTGTGTGTATTGTGTTTGTGTCTCTGGGTGGGGGAGTTTTGAGGGGAGGGAAAGGCATTAGAATAAAGCTATTTAGAAGAACATGTATTTAGCTAAGAAGGAAATGAAAAGTGATGCTAAATCTAACACTCGAGTAGATAAAGCTTCGACCATCTTCACAGGAAATAAATGAATAGTGCTAATAGCTGGATCCAATTTATAAGGCACTAAACGGATATTATAAGAGGAAGGGAGATAATTAATCTTCAGCTAGAACAATGAAGATCAGCTGCAGTATTATCACAGTGCCACATTCCAAGACACTGGAGGTGCTTTGCCTTCCACTGTATTAATCAAAGACTATCCAGAATTAGGATGTTTCATCATTTGCAAGGATTCTTTGTATTTTTTATCTCTGCATAAAGCCACTGATTACTGTACATAAAAAGTTTTCCCTTTAATAGCGATATTAATAGCCTCTGAGTATAGACATAAAGATTTTTTTATTTCCAAATTTAACAAAGCTATAGTTTTTTGTGATTATTTGATAGATTAGAAATTTGATTTCAAATTTAATAAAGCTAGAGTGGTGACTCTTTGAGCATTTGGCCTTTATTTTTTAAATCTTAGAAATTCTAACAAATAGCTGTATTCTACTTTCCATTGATTCAAATAAAAAAAATAAATTCATGATAGTTAAAGACAGGAAAAAGTGTCCAAATATTAATTCTGTTTTTGCAGGAGACTACTTCGGATATGTGTAACTTTGGTAATGAGGAGGCTTTGTACAATCTATGCCACTTTACAAATACATAAAATAAAATGGGAGAGTTGAAAGTCACAGAACATTCTTTACCTTACAATATTTAACAAGTTGATTCTTAAAAGTTTTGTGAATGAACCTCTATCATTATCAAAGTGATATAAATCATCAAAATGACACTGGTTGGCTACTTTTCCCATAAACAGGTTTTAAAACAGGGGTGTCATTTTTTTCTGCCCTTCTAACACATACACCTTCCCCTCTAGTTTGAAAAGACTGTCTTCCACTGTCTTCTATTACCCTGACTCTCCCCCCTAGTACTTTTTACAAGTATGATCACATCTGCCTTTTAGCGGTCTCTAGCTCCTGTCCTTTCTTCTAATTATTTCACAACAGTCAAAAAGTTCTCTGCATATGCAGATTGATCATGCCTTACCTCCATCTTTAAATCTTTAAAGGTTTTCTTACCCTAGAGATCTAGCCCAGACTTCTTAGTATAGCAGTTACAGCTTGCCATTAGCTGGCCCCATTATTACCTAGCCAGTTATTTCCTATGCCATTCTGTTATCTTTATTTCAGTCAAACTACCAAATGTTTCTTGAGATACTCTGCAGATGTTTGCCAGATCTCACACTGCTTTCTTCATAGAATTCCTTTCCCCAACGAGTTACATTATTACCCTTGGAAAACTCACAGTATCCTCCTAAGACCCGTGTAAAGACAATTGTTCTTCACCTGATTCCTGCCACTCTTCCGAGGGGTAGTCCCTCGTCTGTAGTACCACCATATCCATGATATAATTACATTATAGTTACTTTACATGTCTCTACTGTAGCTTTTGTATGTCCAAAAGTAATAAACTGTATTTAGGACATTGTAAGTGCTCAATAAATATATGCTGCATTAATTCTTGAACGCTACCCTATTAGTAGATCAGCATGCCCCAAATACATGTAAGCTGAATTACTGGAGACCCTTCACTTTTGTCCTAATATGCGCACCTCTAGCAAGCTTGGTTTGCCATTCTTCTCCCCATGAGAGATTCTATTTTAACCCACACTTTTATTGAATAAAAGCAAATACAGTAATATTTTGGTAGGAATATAAAAAGAAAAAGTCACTACTTTTAAGAACTGGTTGTTGGAAGACAACTCTCCATATATCTTAAGCAATTTCACACTTCTTGCAAACAAACCCATTTACTTCCCTTTGGTTCCAAACAACCTTTCAAGTATGTTTACATGGAAAGCAGCCTTGGAAAATAGTGTCTCCCTTCAAAGAAGAATGCAGGGTTTTTTTAATTGTCCACTATAAAAAAAAATAATGTCTTCTTCTAGGGTAAAATTGTTTAGAATTGCTTATAACTGATTATAAAAGATTCAGGTTGCTTAAGCTCGGTGTTCCTCAACTGTGCCAAGCCACCCCCCCCCCACGTGGGACTTGGTGGGGTAGGGGGAAAGGTGTACCACTGCAAACATAAGGCTCATATTTTCTGATGTGTTATGAGTGATAAGAATCCTTTGTTTCTGACTTGGAGTCCCATGTCTTCCTCCAGCTTCCATGAGCATATGCCAGGCTAACTTAGTAGTTTGCAAGTAGCAACATCTCTCACTGGAGATCGAATGTTAACAGAGCCATGGCTTTCTGGAAGAAAAAAAAATAAAGGGGTGCCTGGGTGGCTCAGTCGGCTAAGCATCTGACTCTGGTTTTTGGCTCAGTTCATGATGTCACGGTGGTGAAATCGAGCCCTAGGTCAGTCTCTGCTGTGGGCATGAAGTCTGCTTAAGACTCTCTCTCTCCCTCTGTCCCTCCCCAATTGTATGAGTGTTCTCTCTGTCTCTCAAAAATTAAAAATACTAATAATAATAACAGTAATAACAACAAGTGCCTCATAGGCCTGTGTTCAGGAGATGAAAGGACTCCCCAGGATTCAGGAAGGAATACTTTAGAGTAAGCAGAGGCAGCAGGGAGGGGGGATTCAGGGAGGAAGTAAGTGTCCCCTTCTCTCCTACCTGTTAATGAATGTTTATGGGCTGAGTGACTGATGAAAACTAGGATTGAATTAAGTTGCCCCAAAGGGGATATAATTATTGGTCACTGTCCCCCAGGCAGGAGGAGGTGGGGATATCATCAAGGCAATGGAGCAGCAAACATCACTACCCTGGCTGAAAGAAAATGTGGCTGCAGCTATGAGTCCAGGAGTCCCTCAGGCTAAAATAGATGGTGTCAGTAATGATGAACTTGCCACCTGGTATAGTCACTAAGCAGGTCAAAAACATTGTTTTGTTTTGTTTTGTTTTGTTTTGTTTTGTTTTGTTTTCTCAGTTGAATTATGTGCAGCTCCTGCACCACCTGAAACCAAAAATGAATGTGATTTGCTTACTAATGTGGACTGTTCTCTCCCACAGTATCCTCTACCCTTCCCTCCCCGCACTCTCCTAATCTCAATTGCTTTATGGAGAAAGAAAATTAGTGGTGGGCTGAAGTTCCCCTGTCATCAAGAGGCACTAAGAACCACATACACCCATTAATGTATACTGGGAAACTTCAGGGACAAGAGGAACTAACTTTTATGACTCTGTTAAATATAGGCCCCAACTCACCATCCTACCCTGTCCTACACACAAGAAGATGACCAAATTCAACTGTTGCTATTTGGACAGTGTTCACAGGGGTGTCAGGGGGGGCATCTAATGTGACTGTGTATGGGGTACTTGGGTGGCTCAGTTGGTTAAGTGTCCAACTTCAGCTCGAGTCATGATCTCAAGGTCTGTGAGTTTGAGTCCCCCACTCGAGCTCTGTGCTGACAGCTCAGAGCCTGGATCCTGCTTCCGATTCTGTGTCCCCCTCTCTCTCTCTGCCCTCCCCCACTTGTGCTTTGTCTCTGTCTCTCTCAAAAATAAATAAACATTTTAAAAATTCAATGTGACTTTGTAGGTGGATCCTTTGGGGTCAATTCAGTGTGCTGTTGATGCTTCTACATCTGAATGTACAGTAGGATTGATGTGTTACAGGTTCATACGTCACTATTTTGTAAGTGTCAACAGGGCTGCTATCGGTTAGGGAAGAACCACAGCGAAAGAACTGTTAGTAGGACAAAGTTTCTACCTAGGGGCAGGTCAGAATTTAGCATGCATGCCTCTACCTTCTAATGCCCAAAGCTGTCACTAGATAGGAAATGTCCTGTTGGTTGGTGAGTCAGAAGTTCTAGTGTCAATGGCGCTTAATGTAGCATCATCACATCTCTTCAGCAAGAGTGGATGATTAATCCTGGCAAAAATATGTAAGGGCCTTCACACCAGGTGATTTACTGGGAATATTTAGGTGGACTAACAATGTTCAGTGCTTCCAGAAATCAAAGAAAAACTACTATCTCTCTGGATCTCTGTGACAAAAAAGGAGAATCATCATGTTAATACACTTTAGGCTTTGGAGATAATACTCTCACCTGGGAATTTTACTTGATTCTTTATATCAAACAATGCGCAAGTCAGCATCCTCTGAGCAGAGCTCAGACCAGAAAGTTGCCCTGGAACTTGTCCAGCCAGCTATGGAACACCTTAGATCTTTGCAGTCCCATAGCTTTAATGACGCCTTTGAGCTATGAATATCTGATCTGTGTGAGAGAGACTGCGCAATGGAAAGTAGCCTCCACCAGGAAGATCCCCTCGTGATTCTGTACTTGGGCCTCCATGATACAGCTACTGAGTGCGTTCCTTTCAGAAGCCGCTATCAGCTCACCAGTGAGCTCTTGCCAGAAACAAATGACTAACTCAGGCAGGTCTTATGACTCTGTAGCCTAAACTTCCCATTTCGGGGTGGATCAACTTGCACTCAATAGTTATAAAGATGGGAAGGGACCAGCAAGCCACTCTTGGCATTTTCAAAAACATACTAGGCCTGACTCTAGCGGTATTTCAACTTTATATGAAAAAGTGGCAACTCTCCACTCTACTTCCTGAGTCAAAGCTACTGGCTCATTAGGCCCCCAGCTCACAGAGATTCCTGGAAAAGCCTGGTCTTGATTCAAGTAGACTGAATCCAGTGATGACCACTGGGCTGTTAAAGCTATCCAACCTCAGTACCAGCTATATAGCATCAAAAATGGAAATTACTGTGTGATCTCACTTATATGTGGAATCTAAAAGGAAAAAACAAAGAAAGAAAAAGACTGAACTCATAAATACAGAGAACAGATTGGTAGTTGCCAAAGGTAAGGGGAGAGGGGTGGGTGAAATGGGTGAAGGGGGTTAAGAGGTACAGACTTCTAGCTATAAGATAAATAAGTTATGGGGATGTAATGTGCAGCATGGTGACTATAGTTAACAATACTATATTACTTATTTGAGAGTAGATCTTCAAAGTTCTCATCACAAAAAAAATGTAACTACGCGTGATGATGTTAACTAGACTTATTATGGTGATCATTTTGCAGTACATACGAATATCCAATCATTATGTTGCACACTTAAAACTAACATGATGTTATATTTGTCAATTATGTCTCAATTAAAAAAAAACAGAAGTGTTCATGCTGCTCAGTGGGCAAAACTCAAGGCAGATCAACAGCATTCTATATTTGACTTCATCTCAGGACTATTATTGGTGCCTTCCAACTGTTGACCAATTTTTAGGTTACAGACTTCCTTTTTCGGTCCACTCTGGCAACAACATTCTGGTCTTTGAATTAATATGAGTCACTGTGATGTCCACAGGCTCCCTTCACTTCTGCCACCTGTTGCAAAGTTAAGAAGCACAGTTCATAAGCCACCCTCACTTCCGGCAGCAATTGTAGGTTCGGCAGCCTTCAAGACTCTCCTTAGGTTCAACAGTTCACTAGAAGAACTCCCCACACTCACTGAAAGCTATTATGCTCACAGTTATGGATTCCTCTGGGGAACGGATACAAAGTAAACTCAGCCACAGGAAGAAGTACATAGGGCAGAGCCCAGGAAATGTCCAAAATGTGGAGCTTCCAGTTGCCCTTCCCAAAGAGTCTTAATGTTACCTTCTCAGAATTGCTTTGTGATAATATGCATGGTATATTATAAACCAGGGAAGCTTACTTGATGCTTGGGGCCCAGAGTCTTTACTGAGACTTAATCACATAAACCTTATTGGCCACCCACATGGCTGACCACAGTCTCCAGTGCCTTGAGTGACTGAGATTTCTTCTTTTTTATTTAAAAAAAAATTTTTAATGTTTATTTATTTCTGAGACAGAGGGAAACAGAGCGTGAGTGGGGGAGGGGCAGAGAGAGAGGGAGACACAGAATCCAAAGCAGGCTTCAGGCTCTGAGCTGTCAGCACAGAGCCCAACACAGGACACGAACGCACGAACCGAGAGATCATGACCTGAGCTGAAATTGGTCGCTCAACCGACTGAGCCACCCAGACGCCCCCTATTTTTTTCAATTTTTTAAAAATGTTTATTTCTGAGACAGAGAGAGACAGCTGACTGAGATTTCTTGACTCAAAGCCTCCACCTTAAATCATACTGTGTCTCAAAACCTGCAGGTAAACAAATATATTTTTAGCAGGCACAATATGCCAAGAGCTTGGAGATGACCTCTCAGGGACTATCCCTCTCTTTTCAGATCATCTTCAATCAGACAATGGTATGCTTTTTATTTCAAAAACAACTGAAAAATTGGTTGAGTGTTAAAATATTCAATGGTCCATATGGACAGACCTTCCACACTCCCTGACCTCCCAAGCATTTGGTATTACTTACTTTTGGAATTATCTTCTCAAAAACAACACAGAACATTTCTGTCTTTTGCTTCCTTACCTTCTTCTTGTCCACAGCTTAGTAAGGTAGTTTGGTCACTGAGTATGGTCATCTCAGAAAGAAATAATCCTCTCTCAGCCACTTCCTGGGTGACAATGATGAGCAAAGTGTGGGGGTGACATACAGACATCTTTTGAAAATGTGAGATTTTATTCTAACCATTCTTGGGCATATTGCTACTTTCTTTCTCCCAAGGACAATTCTTGGCTAGGTTGGTTGTCACACCTTCTTGACTGCCAACCCAAAAAGGGGCATATGAGATTCAAACTTAATTAAAGTCCAGCCACCTGGATCTCTTCTCACTTGATATAGTCTTACATCATCAGGATAATGACCATTTGGCTCTCCACTACTTAGTGAGTCCTCTTACAGTAGCCCATATAGGACGAAGTATGGGACATAGTACGTATGTGTAAGTTTTATAGGAATGCCCTGGCTGCTCTTGCAAATGATCCTTTGTATAAAAGGGTTGGTGTGAGTGCAGGATGACTGGAAAAAGGGTGAGGTTATAGCTACTGGAATGGAAACACTGATTTTATGAAGATGAAGAAGAGGAATGATCCTGGCACCTGAAGAGGGAACATCTTACATACCAAGAAAAATAAGGAAAGGAGGAAAATTAATGATAATTTCCTTTCAGAGCCTCCTATGGAAAATTTCACATGAAAGAAAATGTCTCAGTAAGGCTCTTCAAAACTTAACTTTAGTTACTTAAAGTCAATTGAATCCTAGGTCAGCCATCTATTCCCTTCCAGATGAATCTGACCATTCCTCTTAATTTTCTCACTATGTCTACCTGAGAACTGTATGGCCCTTACTCCCAAAATACATCTAGATGTCTTCTCCACTCTAACTTTTAATCATTCATATGGCAGAAGAATGTCAACTAGCTGGTAGTGTGGAAAACTGGTAGTCCTGAAAGAGAGACAGAGAGAGAGAGAGAGAGAGAGAGAGAGAGAGAGAGAGAGAGAAAGAAAGAAAGAAAGAAAGAAAGAAAGAAAGAAAGAAAGAAAGAAAGAAAAAGAAAAGTAGATTTAATTATTTAAACTGAATTTTGAACCTCAAGGCAACAATCCAGCCAGGTGGATTACATTGGAATGACTCTCAACTTCTGCTTCCATGACTGATGTAGGTTCTATTTGGTCACCATCAATTATAAACAACACTTTCTTTCCAAGAGCATCCTCAGAATTGCCTTTTCATGTAGAAGCCAGGCACTAACATGTCTTCCTCCCCAAAACATAGTGGCTTGCACCTTAGCAGGGGTCATAACAGACCTTCCATGTTTAAGGAATACTCCCTCTGCCCTGGAAGGCATCCAGCTCGGTCAGAACTCACTGACCAGGGTTGAGAGAGAATTGCCCTATATTTCTTACTTGCAAGACAATGTAGATATTGGGCAATCTTGAATACATTTTTGTGCATCCAGCTTAATTCCTCAAGCCAGGTGGAAAGATCAATTTGGAAATTTAAGGAGAAACCATCTGGTTTTCTACAGGACACCCTAATGGTTCATGGAGTCATGGCATGATTGAGGTAAATAGTGCATGTTAGCCCTATCCTTCTGCTTGGAACCTTGCCTAGAATAGTCCCAATTAAATGCTGTTTGAGACAAACTAAATAGATTTGGTCCCAGCTCCTATCAGTTAGATTAGCTAGAATGTTGTCATCTTGGACATGTCTGCCATAGCAAAGATGATGCAGAAACAAAAGATAAAATTATTTGGAGAAAATTCCCCACTGATATCTCATATTTCTGCACATTTTGTGAGCAAGGATACTACCACTAACTATGCTTTTTTCTGGACTCTTTCTAAAGATGTCTGTATAGCAAATACCTTGGAAGATAGAAACAGTGTGTTTCCCTCCAAGAGAGTAAACAAACCCTCTAGTATTATAATGTCTCCTAAAGGGCAAAGATCAAACACATCTGCTTGCAGTTTGTTATAAAATATTGGGGTTTCTTAAACTTGGGGTTCCTCAGCTATGATGGAAATCTACTAAATTCACAGCATTCACCTGAGCCCTTTTGCATCTCCCTCTTATGGGTCTTGAGGGGCAAGGACAACTGACATACACATGAAGCTCGTAGTACTTGCTGTGCTGGGAGTAACACACCCTTTGATTCTGACACAGGAGCCCCATGTTTTCTACCAGAATTGAAAACACGGTAGCAGGCCAACTCACCAGCTGTCTAGTAGAGTAAAATCTCAGACCTTTTACAATTCTTGAGAGTGGTCAGAACTTTCAAAGCAAATATGTACCTAGCACGGGAGACGGGGCCAGGAGGGTATCCAGAATAAGCAAAAAAAAACCTGCATATAATTTCCAGAGTTGTTAATTTGTGCATTTTTTTTCCTAATGGACAAATTTCTCTCTTTCAGTTAAGCAGAGACATATACAAGAACATAGTTCTCACTATCTAGCCTCAAACTGAAAAAACATATATATATATATACATAAACAGGCTTGCCTTCATTTCATAGGTACAATTTGGGAAATTCATATTTTTCCATTGAAATATAAAGATCCTAAATAACATAGTAACAATTGTTTAAGAAAATACTTTTCAGGAGTTATTAAAGTGGGATTATAACTCTTAGACTATTGCTTTGCCAGCTGAGCCGTACAAAAGATGTATCTATAATGAACGACTCATGCAATTCCAGAATTACTGGAAAAGGAAATACTGCAAGCAGCATCCAGTCCCATGGCGGTTATACTGAACCCCCTGAGTGCTGTATATTTTTGCATTATGTACAAACGTGTGATAGTTTCAACTGGTCTACCTAGGTATATGCCTTCTTTCAGGGTATGAATATGCCAGTATATAATAAGAGTAATTAAAGGATGTTGTGCTTTAAGATCAGTTGTGAAATTATTTATAAAACTTTTGTAATCTGGATCTTTTCTACAATTGTGGAAAATGTACTTCATCCTTTCTGGAATGGATAGCAGGAATATATACTCTGGGACATTTGAGTATAAAGGCCCAAAGGGACACAGGCCTTGGGAACAGCTGGTTTTTGGGGCCTGACTTCTTGTAAATATTAAATCTAATTTTTCCCAATTACAGCCAGCACATATGGATGTAATACTAGTAGGGGCATCTCATTCAAAAATATCAATATAGTTAATATATTCGGGTTCATTTAAAGTTTATAGTCAGAATAACTTAAACTGGATTCAAACTTCCAGTGTCTGTTAGTTGGCAAAGATCCAAGTAAGATAATTCAGTTGGTTGCCATTTTTGTCTCAAATGCGTTTTATAACCGATTCTTATTGTTACATACTAGAGTCAGAAATATTCCACAAATAATGGTTAAAGAATATTTTAGAACACAGAAATAAGATATCTTTATATACGTTCTTAGGAAAATGCTTCATGTTATTTTCATTATATTTCAGTGTTATAATATTATTTCACTTCGGGGGTGCCTGGGTGGCTTAGTTAAGTGTCCGACTTCGGCTCAGGTCATGATCTCATGGTTCATGAGTTCAAGCCCCACACTGGGCTCTGTACTGACATCTCAGAGCCTGGAGCCTGCTTTGGATTCTGTGTCTCCTTCTCTTTCCCCCTCCCCCACTCTCTCTTTCTCTCTCAAAAATAAACATTAAAAAAATTTAAAAAATTATTTCACTTCTTATACACCTGATAAATTTATATAAACAAAAATTATAATATTTAAAATCAGAATTTTTAAATCTGACATTAATCATAAATTTCTGAGAGATTATTTTGCCATAATGTTATACTTGAGGGTTCTTATTAAGTATCAACTTTTTTCAAAATGATTGATGAATTTTAAAGTATAAATTTTATGTCACTAGTCTTATTTTTTGCAGCAGACTCTCTGAGGTAAAAACTCTGCTTCACTTGATTAATGGATATATGTTTGTGAAGTTGGTAGTTCAATAGCTCCATCACTTTTAACCAGATGATGGGTAAGTATAAGTGTATTGGGTTTTGAAAGAAAAGAAGAAAAAGAGGATGAAGGCTGGGAGGGAGGGGAGTGGGAGGGAGAAGGAAAAGAAGAAAGAAAAGAAAGAAAGGAAGGGAGGGAGGAAAGAGGGAGAGAGAGGAAAGACAAAGAAAGAAAGTTTAGAGAAATGCAAAAATGCTATAAGCAGTCATCCAGCAAATAGGGCACATTTTTTAATTCTTAGTCTTTCAGTTCACTAAATGATAACTAGGATTAACTGTGAAAATCACCTGCCTTCTATCGGAAAACACTTTACTTCAGCAGAACTGTTTATGTTAGATTACCCACGTCCACAATTCTGAATGACATGGAAGTTCAGGTGTGTAGATAATGAAGGGAAAAGGATTTCCCAAACAAGAACGTGGAGGAGGTGGGAATACGTTCCAGTCAACTATTGTCCGTGGAACCCCAGTGCTTGATTCAAATTCCCTGCTAATATTCAAAACTAAGTTGTAGTGTCTGTGATCCTGTTTGGGACACTCAGACATGCAAAAAAGAAAATAATCTGCCCACTCCTTGAAAGAAAACATCTCTTCCTCTCATCCTTTATGTCAGAGGAATTCTGTACCCCTTTTGTGACTCTTATCATGTCCTGCCTTCTTTATAGCTATTTCACAATGTCTCCTCTCTGTACATTCCTCAGGTATCTGATTCATGTTTGTATCATTATACCACCTAGCATAGGCTTTGCACAGAAAAGTTTGGGACATGAATGAATAGAAAAAAGAATGGCTCCTTTATACATGTGACCCTTTGTGAATGGGGCTGGGATTGTTGACGCTGGGAGCCTAGTCCAGAATTTATTCTTCTTCCCTCACATCTGGGCATAATTCTGAATGTCACCATCAGTCACCACAGTTGACTTGGAGCTTCAGGGTAATAGCTAAGAGAACGGGCACCGAAGCCAGACTGCCCTGGATCTGAACGCTGCCTGCCTCATTCCTATCTGTAACGTTTTGCAAGTTACCAAAGTTCTCCACATCTCAGCCAGTCTTCAGTATGGGATTGTTATGAGATTTAAATGAGTTAATCCACACAGGGCATTGAAAACATTGCCTGAAACATGGAACGCATTGCCAGGCCTTAGCCATCATCATCATCAGTATTATTATAGAATCGGAATACTGAACACAGATCATTCATGTGCACAAACTTGAGAAGTACCCATTGGATTTCTCTCTATTCACAAAAGGAGATCAACTTTCCCGGAATATAGGAAAGACTCAACTTTTTTTTTTTTTAAGTTGAACTTTATTGAGATGTGATTGACAAAATTGTAAGATATTTAAAGTGTACACTGTGGAAATCTGATAGACATTGTGAAAGGATTCTCCTTTCTCCCCCAAATCCAATTATACAATACAGCATTGTCACCTACAACCACCATGTTTTACTTTAGATCCTCAAGACTCAATTTCATGTGTCTTAAAAGGACCCAGGAAAGGGAAGGTTTGATTTTACTTCTCTCAAGAAAACTTCTTTGCCCAACCTTTCTAAAATTGACCAGTCAGATATCAGCTGCAAAATATCCCTTGACAACCTTTCCTTCTAGGTCTCCAGATAACTTCTTGATTAGTAACCACTATTTCTGATTAATGAGAAAAGATGTCATACAACATTCTGTAACATGTCTCACTCTGTGAAGTCAATCAGAGCTGGTTTCAGGTCTGAACACAGCTTTCAACATTGTTCTCCCGGCATGAGCTGGACCATATACTTTTCTCCCAGAGGCAAGCTTGAGAAGACAGTGATTCACTGCATTTGATTAACTAAATCCTCTTGACAAATACATTCTTGGCAATGGCAATATAATGGATACTTATTTTTAATCTTGTGTTTTGATCATTAATAGATCACCAAAATAATAATAATAAAATAAATCCATTGTCTGATGGCCGGGATAGGCATATCACCCTTGGCAACTTGACCAGATTATCATTCTTGACACATATTGTCAGAAAAACCAGAAAAAATTTCAGTCTTAAGAAAGTGAGAGACTGATCTATGATGTACTCAAGAAATAAATAGCTCTACTACATTAATAGAATTCTAATATACTTCACCCAGTCTTACATGGAACTTTGTAATGACAGTATATTTCAGAGAAATTAACTCAAGATATGTAAATTGATTGAGTGCTGAACTGTGCTGCAGTTATTAGAACTAATTTGGCCCATCTGAATCTTACATTGACATTTATACTGTTTTAATAAGAATCCATTATGAGTCTCATTTTAAGGAAAGGGATTCTATGAAGCAAAAGTAACCACCACATATGCATCCAAGCAAATGCCAAGTAGAACAAGTAATAGATTTTAAATGGAAATTAAAACTCATAAATGTAATGAGTAATAATATCTCATAATTTGTATAATTCTTTGTATTAACAAAGCCCTTTCAAATATCCTGTCTCATTCAATCTTCACAAAATTTTTTGGCAAAGAAAGATATTTATCTGGAGTTTAGGTCTGACACCCTATGGATTTCTATTGCTGTTTGACAATATTATCTTATGAGTTGGGAATTTATCAAGGCGATATTCAAGCATAAACCATTGGAATTGAATTAGTCATTTTTAAATGTTCTAGGAGAGTCAGTGGAGCTAAAGAACATTACATTACCTTATTTCTTATCCTTTCAAAAAAAAAATGTAACTAATTTGCATGAGAGACCAGGTGGTCAATTTGCATAGATAAGACCCTAGAAAATGTGTGCTGCATTATAAAGTTTGAGGGCCAGGGGAGGAGAAAGCTGGAAGAATAATGCACTGTGTGCTTTTTTTTTTTTTTTTTTAATCTTTAGTTTGCTAGCTCAGGCAATGTCTGACTGGATCAGTGGGGACCCAAAACCTCTTTGTTCATTTTCTAAAACATTGGCCATTTTTCAAATGAAAAATAACACATTTATATTTTAGGTACACTTAATGAAGTAAACAATAAGATAATAAATTAATCAAAAATAATAAAAATTTGAATTTAGAAATGTAGCATGCCTAAAAATATTGTTTTAACAAATCATAAATTTCATTTTCCTGGTATAGCATCACTTACTTTACACTGTTATTTAAAACACATTATATTATCAAAAAGTGTCCATTACAGAAATGATACTGATTACATGCATTTTATGTAACCTTTTGGTTAATAGTAATGAATATGAAAATACTTCAAGCTTCTTAAAATAAAGCTAATACAGTTGTGTCCACCTTTTTAAAGCTGACATTAGGAAATGGAATGTTCACTCTTCTTGAATCAGACTTGCTAGCTAAAGCAGGAGGGACAAGTGCCACCATTTGTAGGGTTTGCTCTGATAAGGGACAGAATAGTACTTCCAGCACTACAAAATCCTCCCTTTTCCACTTAAAATGACAGTTGATAAGAAAGGGAAACACTGGTAAAGACTAAAGTTATCTCAGTAACTAAGCTTCACATTATGGCATAGAAATCTCTGGTTATCCATGATAGGAGTGGAGAGGAAGGATGATATCTAAATCCCTCTAAATATAGAATAACAGGAATTTCGCATTTATCCCCCTGATAACACAACAGATGGGTAAAGATTCTCTCGAGGGAAAATAAAACAGCCACATCAACTCGCAATGGGAGAGAGCTTCAGATGTGAACCTTCAAGAAAGAAATTTCCAGTCACAGAGCATGGTCAATGAGTGGTTATTTAAGTAATGGCTAATGTCCAAATTCAAGTTGTTCCCTTTTTAGATTTGTAATTAACCACCATCATTCCTAAGTATTGACTTAAAATCTCCCACATAGCAAAAGGAAAAACTTGTGTTATTTGTGCACTGAAGAATGGAGACATACAGAAAGAATGAAGAGACAGTTCAGCCTAATCAAGCAAAAGACAGGAGCAAGAACAGAGTGTTTCTTCTTTCTGCAGTGGAAATCCTTGGAAATCCTGTGAATGTACTGGAATGCCCAGAATTTGCTAGGATGGAAGTTGAAGTTTTATTTTATTTTGCTTACAATATATATTAAAAGAGAAAAAGCTGGATAGTTAGAAAATAGTTTACTACATATGTAATTTTTATTCATGTGTAAACACTATGTATGCCAGGTTCATTTAAAGTGCTGTGGTATTTAATAAGCTGGTAATAGGATATTTCTTATTGCTAATTTATTTCCTTATTTGTGTATACTAGGAATGGGGGCAGCCCGTTGTTCTAGACAGGGCAGACAATTGCTGGCCCAGCAGCAGACAGCAAACAGCTTGGTTATAATTCTGTAATGGAATTTCCTGGAGATTAGGGATTTTTGTCATATGTGATGCTTGCAACTATTTGATGCATGAAAATGTGTATTTCTCTCTGGTTCATTATTTAAAATTTCTCACAGTAAAACAAACAAACAAACAAACAAACAAACATGTTAGGGGCGGCTGGGTGGCTCAGTCGGTTAAGTATCTGACTTCAGCTCAGGTCATGATCTTGCGGTTTGTGAGTTCGAGCCCCGCGTAGGGCTCTGTGCTGATAGCTCAGAGCCTAGAGCCTGCTTCAGATTCTGTGTCTCCCTGCTTCTGTCTCTGCCCCTCTCCCACTCGCGCTCTCTCTCTCTCTCTCTCTCTCTCTCTCTGTCTCAGAAATAAACATTAAAAAAGTTAGTAGTGCGTTTAAAAATGAAAGTATACAAAGGCACCTGGAGGTTTAGTCAGTTAAGCATGGACTCTTGATTTCAGCTCCGGTCATGATCTCACAGTTTATGGGATGGAGCCCCTAGTCTGGCTCTGCACTGACAGCACAGAGCCTGCTTGGAACTCTCTCTCTCCTCTCTGCCTCATCCCCTACCCCGTCTCTCTCTCAAAATAAATAAATGAAAGTATACGTAAAGAGTGATTTACTCAAAGGTTCAAAAACAATAAATCCTGAAAACTTACCCTAAAATGGGACTCTTTACATAAGATTTTAAGGTAGTTTAGTTCTGATAGGCAATTATTGAGAAAAGCATTTTTGTTGTCGTTGTTTACTTATTTATTTTGAGAGGAGGGGAGGGGCAGAGAGAGAGAATCCCAAGGGCTCCATACTGGAGCCCAATGGGGGGGTTGAACTCACAAACTATGAGATCATGACACGAGCCAGAATCAAGAGTCAGACGTTCAACTGACTGAGCTACCCAGGCACCTCTAGAGAAAAGCAATTTTAATTTTTCCTTTAATTACTTATATCTGTTACTAAAATCTTGTTGGTTTTTTCGCTATGAATCATTCTCCAGATAATGCCATTTTGAGCATTAACTGCAACTGACGAAAGCAGAATTTTCATTGCTTGGGAAGGTAAGAGTAGTTTTGATGGAATGGCTATGTCACCGTCAATATAATATCATTATATTTCCTGTATGCATACACAACAATCCTTCAAATGTCGCAGATTTGAACACTTGATTGAAAGCGAAAATCTTTTTTTTTTTAACGTTAAGAATACATTTCTCTCCTGTCCATGCCAATAAAGAGTCCCAATAGATACGGCAATCTGTATAATGATTTCTAATTAGTCATGCCAACTTGCATCTCCACATTTTAAGGAAAAGCATTTTAAAGAAATACATAGTCTTTGGTAGAAGTACAGCTTCTTGCTAACACTTCGTCCTGTGTTATAATCTGAAACAAGTAAAACCACATGCTTTATGGGTTTTAGAAAAAGGGATACATATTTTCCCCTACAGGCCAACTCATTAACAAATTTTACTTTTCTAGACACTTTTACTTGATCGAATGCTGCTACCTAGTCTTGCATTCTATCCCTTCAAAGAATACCTCTGATGTTATACAGCTACTGTTCTACCATGCTCTCTTATTTTCACTTTGCTGTCTCATGCCAATCTCTCCGGGTAACTTTACTTTGACAGCTTAGCGTTGCATTCTTTATTCATTTTGTTTCTATAATTAGAATTCCGACAATAAGAGGATTTGGGGAAAATGGCAGTGGCAGACGTATCTCCAATCTCCTAATAAAAGCAGAACAATGGCTTGAGAAGGCAATGGAAACAAAGACCAGGAACACTGAAATTCAAATTGGGGAGGGGAGTGAAGTCAGTAAATCGCAGAAAGCAACTCACCATGTTTCAGCACTATAAAAATCATTTTGAAATTAAAAAAAAAGGAGACAGAGCTCTGGAAATTAGAACTATGTTAAACCACATCTTCTTCTCCTTTTTT
Organism: Acinonyx jubatus; assembly: GCF_027475565.1. Classification (NCBI taxonomy): domain Eukaryota; kingdom Metazoa; phylum Chordata; class Mammalia; order Carnivora; family Felidae; genus Acinonyx; species Acinonyx jubatus. The sequence goes on from NC_069384.1 coordinate 41,681,250, forward strand.
AAATGATGAAATGATTGTTTTATTCTTATTTAACAAAAATGAAGGGTAAAGAAAACATATCTTGATATGAGTTACTGCAGTATGGAAAAAATATTCATTGTATTGAGTACTCTAGTAAAGATGGGCTTCTGCTAATATTGTGATTCAGTGGTAAGTAACAGGGTCAAGTTAACATGAAGCATGGCATGCACCAATGCTTATCCCAGGACCAACCTTGAACCAGCTCAAAACAAAAAACGAGCACAAAGTTGGGATCCTGTATAAGACAATTTGAGAATGGCCCTTGAAGTTTAGATATAGGGACTGGGAGTAATTAAAAAGACTTCACTCAAACCACTTAGATTTAAAACATAGGCTTAAGTTCAGGGAAATTTATTTTTAAAGTTCATCCAAGTAAATCAGTACATCAGTAAAGTAAATCTTTCTGAAAGATTAAGAAGCCTAATTTAAAAAAAAAAAAAAAAAAAGAGCAACAAGAGGGGTTAGAGGCTGTTGGGCAAAATGGGTGACAGGGAAAGGGAGATTCAGGCTTCCAGTTATGAAATGAGTATGTCACAGGAATAAAAGCACAGCTGAAGGAATATAGCCAATGATACTGTCATAGTGATACATGGGGACAGATGGTAGCTACACTTGTGCTGAACACAGCATAACGTATAAACTTGTGAATCCCTATCGTACACACCTTAAACTAATGTAACAGTGTGTGTCAGCTATAATCAAATAAAAAAATGATACAAATTTTTTTAAATTTTTTAAAGTGTATTTATTTATTTAGAGAAAGAAAATGCAAGAAGAAGAGGGGCAGAAAGAGGGAGAAACAGAATCCCAAGCAGGCTCCGCGCGGTCAGCACAGAGCCCAACATGGGGCTCGAACTCACAAACCTTGAGATCATGACCTGAACCGAGATCGAGAGTCGGATGCTTAACCGACTAAGTCACCCAGGCGCTCCTATAAAAAAACATTTTTTAAAGAAAAGCTAACCAAAGAGGTTCAGAGAGTCTCAGGGTTGATGAACACGTTCAAGGGCTGGGGGTGTGGCATGACCAGAGAGGGTATGGAGGCTCAGCACCCTGTTTTATAATACACCAATAATCTACTAAGAAAAAATAATTTTTACATATTTATAATACACCAATAATCTAGTAAGAAAAAATAAGAGACAGCACAAAAGGGTCATAGGAATTTCTATACAAAGTTATTGTAAGAAAAAAAAAAGACAAAGTAAGGAGCAGAATAAAACCCTACCGTGAAAATAAGGTAAACTACAATCCTAAAAATAACAAATGTAAACTTTAACTCACTGTTTTGGAAACAGCTAAAAATATGAAAACAATGATACAAGACACAAAATAAATCACGTAAATCTGAATTAGAAAAAAAAATAAGAAATGAAGTAGTACTTTGGAAAGAATTAAAAATAAAACAATCATGCAGAAATGCAGACTAAACTAGGAAGAATACAACAACAATGAAAACAGTAGATGGTGTCTTAGTATAAATAGAAGATCAAGGGAAAGGAAGAGATAAATAGGATTAATAGAATGTGATGATTGTGGAAGACAGATATGCTCTAACAGATACCAGAGGATCCTGAAGAAAACAAAGCAAGGATACAGGACAAACACACCAAAAAAACCTATATCCTAAGAAAACTCTCCAGAGACTTAAATAAAAATATATTTGTAACTACATATTCAAATAGTATACTTCATACCTGAGACTATCAAACACTAAGATATATTCTACTAAAGTTACTGAGCTTTACAGAAAGAAAAATCTTTGAGTATTAAGGTAAAAAAGTCAAGTGATGAACAGCCAGCTAACAAAAGAAGGATAACTGGGTTATTAGCAAATGGTTTGATTCACTGATTTATAGTACAAGAAATGGAGTAACATGCTGGTTAGTGAAGGAAAGAAAATGTGAACCAAGGACTGTATAAGCAACAAAACTGAATTCCCCGTATAAATTTATCTGATATCAATGTGCAAAACTTTAAGATGTTCCTTTGATCCCTTCCTGAAGATCTACTACAGAACAATTTCAAACAACCAAAATGACTAGAGAGACCCTGCCTTAAGGACTGAGGTGAACATTAAGGGTACAGTTACAGGGACAACTAAGACCAGTTAAGAGACAAAGTACAATATGTAATGTCTGTCTGTTCCGACAAGGTGGATATACAATGACTGCAAACAATAGGAAAATGAGGGAAACATGCAAGATATTTTTAACTGTTTTCAGCCCGTTTTTTTAATTTTTTTAATGTTTTTATTATTTATTTTTGAGACAGAGAGACAGAGCATGAGCAGAGAGGAGCAGAGAGAGAGGGAGACACAGAATCGGAAGCAGGCTCCAGGCTCTGAGCTGTCAGCACAGAGCCGGACGCAGGGCTCAGGCTCACTGAGTGTGACATCATGATCTGAGCTGAAGTAGGAAGCTTAACTGACTAAGCCACCCGGGCACCCTGTTTTCAGTCAGTTTTTCATAGGTGTTAATATTAGTACTGCAATTCTACATGAATTATACAAATGTTTGGTAAAAACAACTGAATAATTCAAATTCTATCATCCTCTGAGTCCTTAAGATTGATAAAATTGAATAAAATGAAAGAAAAAGAAAGGGGAAGGAAGAAAAGAAAAGGAAAGAAAAAGAAAAGAAAATTTTAAAAATTGTTCACTTCTGGAAGACCAGAAACAAAGGAACAATTTTTTTTAAGAAAATGAGTATAATTGTCTTTTTGAAGAAGTTTCACTTTCCTTCCTCTACTTTCTAGAGGACATGGACTAACACTGTGTCTTATTTGGTTCTCATACCAATCCTGTAAAATAATTATTATTATCTCCATGTTACAGAGACAAAAATGAAGCTTCAAGACTCTAAATTATTCACACAAGATCTCACAGCTAATAAACTGAACTACGGTTCAAATTCAATTCTTTTGAGTCAAAGTCCAATGTGCATTCTGTTATGACACATGTGCACACAAGCACCAACAAAACACAAGAGAAAAGACTATTATTTGCTTTTAATTTGTATTAAGGTATAAAATACATGGGGAGAAGTTCACCTGTCCTCCTAGCTCAATGAATCGATGAAATTTTGCACAGGTCTACATCCCTACAATATTGAGTATCTTCAGTATCCCAGGGGGCTCCCACCCGCCCCTCGCAGTCAATATCCTCCCCAAAACTAACCTAACTTGTATCAAAAAAGATATGTTTTCACTATTCATAAATTTTATACAAATGGGATTATATAGCGTGTTCCATTTTGAGTCTGGTTCATTTTGCTCCGCACCGTGTCTCTGAGATGCATCTGTATACTTGCATCTGCGTGACTGTATCCTTGCAGTTACTCTAATGTGTTCTTTTCGTTTGATGTATTTACTCTACTGTGTGAATATCCACAATGAATTTATCCATTTTTCTGTTGATAGAGATCAAGTTGTTTTAGTTTGAGGTTATTAGGAGTAAAGCTGTAAGAAACATTGTTTTGCACGTATTTTGATGACCATAAGCACTTGTTTTTGTTGGGGATAATCTCACATCTCATATCACAGGGATATGCTTACCTATACATGAGGTGAGTGCCATTATAACCTAAACAATTCTCTGTGTGGCCCAAATAACCACAACTTCTTAAAGGCATTTGACATGTTTCCCATCGCAGGAAAACTTCACAGTCCTTAAAGGCCAATAAGAAAGGCCCTTGCTGCACTTTTTGCTCACTTCTTTTCCAGCCTGATCTATTGTCAGTACTGACATTAAACCTGACTCGCTAGAGTCATAGAACCGCTTGAAATTACCTATCGTGCTGTTAGCGCACTCGCATCTTTGCTAACGCTGAAACTTCTGCCTATGGAGTTCTTCCCCTCAATGTTAATTTTGTTTCATCCTATTTATCCCAAAAGATGTATGTATATTTCTGATGACTCCACCAGACCGTGAGTTCCTTCAGAACATTCTTTCATTCATCTTCATGTCTCCAATCCCTAGCATTATATTTGAAATGTACTTATATACATGAACAAATGAATTTAGGAAACATCCAGAATCAAAGAACTGGAAGAAAAGATATTTGGCCCAAAATGACAAGTTTTTTGTGCCAGCTTCTGCCCCTAGTTCTCTTCCTTACAGTGTGATTCATCTCTAAAGATACAATAGAAAAATCAAATGGAATAAATTTAAATATCTTAAATCTCTAAGATTAATGTATAGGGCCTAAATTTTGAAAGATTATGGTTACTAATTTTGAACACAAATGCAAAATTTTAAAAACTACTCTGTACAACTTAGCATGATCTTAATAATTTCAAGATGATGTTCCAAATGAAACTTCCACAACAAAGACTAAAAATATTATATTTTTTTATAATTTAAGCATTAGGATTTCTGTATATACATATAAATTGATCTGGAACTAGACTGTACATCTGGAAACATTTTGTAAACTGGATTAGAACCTCATGAGAAATCAAAATGCATTACAGACTTAGTGTAAAATTTTAGCTTAATTGTACTCTTCATACCCTATAACAAGCATGCTTTAAGACTGGATTGTCATCAAAGGCATATGGTTAACCAAATGTGCGAAGATATACAAGGTTTCACAGTAAAACATTAGCAATGTATATGCAAGTGAAAATGTTGTGTGTAACTATACCAAAGTAGACATGTGCTTTAAATAGTTGCCTCTTCTCCTCATCACAGAACCATTTCAGTTTTATGGAGAGGTACAAATGTGTTTAGTGTGGGAGCTCAATAGACAGAATCTTTTAAAAGCCAAAAAGAACAATTCTTGATGCATTAGATCTCTTATACTTTGCATGGCAATTTTCACTGTGAAGTTCCAAAGGAAAATCTTATCTCTCCCTCTCTCCGTAAGGTTTATAGATGTTTTATTTTTCTTTTATTGGTTTCAATTGTTGCTACAAGAAAAAATAAAAAAATAACCTGATGTCTGAGCCACGTGCTGCACTAGCTGACGCTGAACAAACAATGACATATGTTGATCCAAGTGTAGAAGGTGAAAACTTCTGCCATCATTAACTGTGATTAAATCTTTTCCAGGAATCAGATATTATAACGTTACCTGTTTTTCATCTTTTACTTAATATAGTTCCTGTGAAGCGTGAAATATTAGAAAAAATTTCATATAGATTTTATTTATGGAGTGACTTAAAAAGAAAATTCCCTTCCAGATATCTAAATGATCATCTTACTAAATTTGGAAAAACGCAGAATGATGACTGAGTTTACTAACAGGTCCTAAAGCTTTACGCATTTCTTTTACTATTTATTACTTTTTAATCCTTACCCCTTTTAAACACCTTCTCTTATATTTTTTTTATCAAGCTAGTTCACTGGGGAAAAATTTTAAATACAGAAAATCTATAATAACTGGGAAAAAGTTAATTTCTAAGCCCATTCAGAGAATGGTACATTCTCTGTAAGTAAGTACAGCCATATTTAATGTAACGGTTTTTTGTTTTTTTCCTAAGAAGGATGGAAGTTGTCACCAAAATTATGATAAAGGTGTAGGGGGAGGAAAAATAATTTTCTATCTCCCATGTTTGTGACTAAGACATGCCTGCAATAAAAAGACAGATTAATTGGAGAAAATAAATTTTTAAAACTATGTATACTGCCTGGGCACCTGGGTGGCTCAGCTGGGTAAGCGCCTGACTTTGGCTCAGGTCCTGATCTTGCAGTTTGTGGGTTTGAGCCCCACATTGGGCTCTGTGCTGACAGCTCGGAGCCTGGAACCTGCTTCAGATTCTGTGTCTCCCTCTCCCACCTCTCTCTCTCTCTGTTTCTGTCTCTCTCAAAAATAAATAAAACATTTTAAAAAATGTATACCGCCTCTATACATGGAAGATATCCAGGAAAAGTGAGTAACTCCCCAAAATGACTAAAGTTATCACCTTAAATATCATTTTCAGCTAAAGACAAAGATACTGTGAATGGGGATTCAGCTGTGGGAGGTTACCAGGAAAAACACACTAAATAAGTTTAAGGTTGTTGTGTAGATTTAAGTTGTTGCCTTCTGCACTGATAAGAGTTTCTAGAAATTTGGTCAACCCCCTTTTCCTGGTACAGCAAGGGAGATATCCTTATAAATAGAGATTTTCCTTATACATGTAAATATCTCTTACAAAAAAAACTAACTTCTACTATTTTAGGATCTTCTCTTATGTCTGCTTTTTCTTAAAAATAACCCCCTTAAAATAATCCTTAGACCGAGAGGTGCATTTAGGGGTAGCAAATTCTCCTCTGCTTCAAAAGCCAACAAGTTCTTGGAGATTCTGGATTTTATAAAGAAAACAGACAGGACTAAACTTCTCCCAAGAATATTTGATCAATTCTTGGGTGTCTCTTAGAGCAACTGTACTTTAACCAATTGCAACTGAGAACTCTAGGAACTGAAAACTCTAGGATTATATAAGCTACATAGAATATGGAAGTAATTAAACTCAGGAAATGGTAAGGAAAATGACAACAGAATAACTATAGTATAGAAAAAGCTCACAAGGATTTTTAAAGAAAGAGTCAATGAATAAGTAAATAGAGGGGGGATGGTAGGGGAAGGGAGAGGTAGAGAGAGAGTGAGAGACAATGAAAAAGCAGTGGACAGAAAAACTGTCAGAAAGTTCCTACTGGATTTCTCCTGAATATCTACAGAAATTACAGGAGAGAATGCATCAGAGGAAAAAACAAAACCCAGCAAGCACAATTGAAACCTGCAAGAAACCATGGAGACAACTACAGATTGTCCCAACCTGGTCATTGTGGTCAGGAAGTTGTTCATATTTTGCTCTTTTCCTTTCTCCTGGGTTGACTTAGGAAAATCACCAGTTGCCACTTGGGCACAGAAGCCACCAACATCCACATCTCAGAGTGCTGCAAAATCCCTCTTGGGTGAGAAGTGGGTTCAAACAGATCTAGGGTGACCGTCTGCTCTTGCATTCATTCTTTAATGTCTTCCTATCCCCAGATAGGAATGATTTACAAACTAAGGAAGCAGTCTTCTGTCTTATCAAGAATTTAAAAAATGAGTCCTTGACCATAGGAGTGGTCTGATGATGTAAGCAGGTGATCTATCACCAGTGGTCCTCATCTGATGATGATAAGCAAGACTAAACAACAGTGGTTCTATAGTGCCTGAAAATCTTTACTGTGAGCTTCATGTCTTTCCATATCCCAAAATTTACTAGGAGAGAAGCAATTAAAAGTTAGTCCTCAGTGTTTTCCAATACACATTACCGGGCAGAGTAGCTGATAATTCCATAGGATAATGTGCTTACAAGACAAAAGAACAAATACAACCACTATAAAAGAAAAACAGTGAATTGAATATGCATGAATTAAAGTTGAACAGAAAAGTAGAAATATTAAAGTATAAGTAAAATATAAAATATATTTTATAACACTTAAATATATGAAGGAAGATGCTATCAATGCCAAATAGGAAGAAGAAACACATTAGGTCTAAGAACAATAAGAGTGGAAAGAAAGAAGAACAGAGATATTGAATAAACAGCATGATGAACACAGTTTAAATACAGATTACTGAGCAGGAGATCAGACTCAAGCAATCTTCCAGAAGAGAACAAGAAAAAATACAATCTAAAATGGCATAAGACATAAAATTTAAAAAGGGTGGGTACAGAGTCCAGTTGCCAACATCCAGATAGTGGGAATCCCTGAAATAAAGGAAATAAAAATTTCTAAATTTTTAGAAAAGGAAGAAAGAATGAAGATAAAATTCCTAAAGTTAAACACAGAAGACAACTTAAAAGTATAAAGACATGAGTTCTCCACTACAAATTCAGTGCAACCCTAATCCAGTAGGGGTTTTTGAGCAATTTGATATGTTTACTCTAAAATTTATATGGAGAAAAAAGGTCCACAAATAGCAAAGTCTATTTAAGAAGAAGAGGCTATAAAGAAGAAGAGGGAAAAAAGGAAAATGTGGCATATCTGATATTTGTTCATAGTATACAGCCTTATTAAAATATCTATATATAAATAGATATAAATATAAGTACACACACTTACATACTATAATGGCGGTGTGTTATTGCCACAAAAACAGCATTGATCCAAAGAAAGAAAATAGAGAGTTCAGACACTTACCCATGAACAGATATGTATTACAAAAGTGGCAACACTACCAATGGGCAAATGACAGATGAACAGATGGAGTTGGAAAAAATGGCACTGCAGTAGATGAAGTGAGGTGAACGATGTAGGCACTATAATGTAGTATTAGACTACTATTGACATTCTGGCAATATATTAGGAGAATCATTTGCTTCCAGACCACATTTGACCATGGGAAACAGAAACCAGGGAAACCGAAGCCATGGATAAAGGAGGACTACTGCATATGGAGAAAAATATAATTGGAGCTCTATCTTTGTGTTTTCAGGCTGCTCTAACAAGCCATGGACTAGGGGGAGTTATAAACAACAGAAATTTATTTCTCACAGTTCTGGAACCCAGGAAGCCTAAACAAGGGACTGGTGAGGTTCCATGTTCCAGTTCATAGATGGTCATGTTCTCACTGTGGAAGGGGTAAGAGAGCTCTTTGGTGTCTCCTTTAAAAGTCACTAATCCCATTCCTGACGGCCCCTCCTCCTGACCTAATCACCAAAGACCCAAAGACCACACCCAAAGACCACACCTCCTAATACCATCACACTGAGGGGTAGGATTTCAACATATGAATTGGGGAGGGTGATGAGGGACACAAACATTAAGTCTATAGCAATCCCCATCCACATCACATATAAATGTAGACTACAAATATATTAAGGACTCAAATATGTAATGTGAAAATCATAGTTGATGGTAATTAACATGGAAGAATAACTTGAGGACATGTTGGTCAGAAATGACTTCTTAAACTCAAACTACACATGAAATTAGACATAAATAATTATATTGAATGTGAAGATTTTGCTCAAAGAAGAATGTCATAAATGAAGATCAGAGAAAAATGGAGGATTGGAAGTTTTCATTGTCTAAAATTATCAAGGTTCCAACATACAGACTGTGCTGAGAGAATCAAAAAGGAAAACATAAATCCCAAGTGAAAACTGGCCAAAATATATGTTCTGGGAATTTATAGAGGAGGTAGTCTAAAAAGCCAGCTAACATATGAGATCTTCAAACCCATTAGTAACTTTTTAGAGTGCCCATTAAAACAATGAGATGTTATAATACCTCCAGACTGACAAAACTTAGCAAACTAGATAATTTCAAGTGTCTGCAGGCTTGTGGGAATGTGAGAATCCTCAGGAACTGCAGGTAGGAACGGAGACTGGTGCACACAGCAATGTGGTAATACTTATTTTCATTAATGATGTGTATCACCTGTAACCCAGCAACTTTGTTCGTATGTAAATGTCAAAGAGCTCCTCACATAGGTCCATAGAAACATGTAGCTTTGTGTGGAGGACGGAGGCTGCAGACATGGATGACACCACTGAGGAAATCAAGAGGGAACACATGGCAGATACCCATGTGACTATATTATAAAGTGACTATATTATATATAATATATATTATACTATATTATACATATAATATAGTGTTATACAGCAACTATATAATATATATAACATATATTACAAATATTATATATACTATAATATATTATTATACAGTGACTATATATGTAACATGTATTATACTATATTATACGTACTAGAATATGATATATTATTATATATACTATATTATATATACTATTTCTATTATAGTATATTATTATATATAATATATTATAATATAATACTTATAATATATTATATTATATTATTATAATATATCATATTATACAGTGACTATATAATATATGTGATATATATTATACATATTATATATACTATATTATTATACAGTGACTATATAATACATAAAGAATATATATAATATATATACTATATATTATATTATATTATTATAATATATTATATCATATTATTATACAGTGACTATATAATATATGTGATATATATTATACATATTATATATACTATATTATTATACAGTGACTATATAATACATAAAGAATATATATAATATATATACTATATATTATATTATATTATTATAATATATTATATCATATTATTATACAGTGACTATATAATATATGTGATATATATTATACATATTATATATACTATATTATTATACAGTGACTATATAATACATAAAGAATATATATAATATATATACTATATATTATCATACAGTGACTATACAATATATTATAATTATATAATTATACAGTGACTATATGGCTATATATATAGCCACAATGAAGTCTTAAACCATCCTTCTGAGTGAAAATGATAAGAACAAGAAAATAAATCTATTCTAGTACCATTGACATAAATTAAAAACAGATGCATGTGAAACAGTAATGCATATTTTATAAGAGTGTAGGGGCAAAAAGATATACATTATGATTGTCTTTTGTGGAGAAGGGTGTTGAACAATGAGAATAAAGGAAATTCATCAAGGAATAAAATAGAAGGCCCTTGTTCAGAGCACTGTTGAGCATGTCCCATAAACAGGAATATGGTTAATTTAACTTCTTGTATAACTTTTTTAAATAGGAAGAAAAGAAATAATAGGACAAAAAAGAGATAAGAAACAAGAACATGAAAAGATGAGATTCAAACACAAAGAAATTTGGGGTAGGAGTAATGTTCTCCCATGTGTTCCTCATGAAGGGATGCAGATTTCAGGCTTTTGATAGAGCAAGTACAATGCCACACTTCCTTCCTGCCTCAAGCACTGACAATAAGGAAATTGAGACTTGCTTCATTTGAATAAAAATATCCTATGTCACTAATTTCCTTGCTGGCAATTATAAATTACAATAAACTCAATGATGATGGTATACTTTTTCTTATTTTTTTTTCAGAGCACAAGAATCATTACACGACTATAATAGAACTTTTAAGACTTTAAAATTGAGAGAATAGATGTGCTTGAACTATCTAGTCATTCATTCCTTAAACACACTTGTATTGAGGGCCTATGCTGTAATACATATGGCACAGAAATGTAATAAGAAAACAATACTCAGCAATGAATAAAGATGAACCCTTTCATATTATAAAATACAGATCATTAATAAAATATTTTTAATTTTGGGGGTGCCTAGGTGGCTCAGTCAGTGAAGCGTCTGACTTTGGCTCAGGTCATGATCTTACAGTTCGTGGGTTTGAGCCCCTCGTCAGGCTCTATGCTGACAGCTCAGAGCCTGGACCCTGCTTCAGATTCTGTGTTTCCCTCCCTTTCTGTCCCTCCCTTGCTCATGCTCTCTCTCTCTCTCTCTCTTTCAAAAATAAATGAAACATTAAAAAAAAAATTTAAAATATTTTTAATTTTTGATTTGAAATTGTTATTCTTGATTCGTTACACCATGTACATATATAGAATTTGCACAATTTATATCATAATCCTGTCTCAATGCTGCATTGTAACTGGACCAAAATCAGGCTTTGCAATCTGTCTTGTTTCCTTAAATGTACATAGTGCATATTAAGAATCTGCAGTGGGGAAATCCATTTGAAAAATAATCTCCTGACCATCTCGCCAAGCCTGGCATTTCTGGCCCTTATTAATCACCTCCCATAAATCTGGTCTTTGACACCACAGACAAATACAACTTTATTAGCTACAAATCTATTTGGCGGTTTCTAAATGGCTTTCTCAGATTGCACTGCTCTCACAGTGCAAGGAGTCCTTTCATGTTGATTAAAATATTTGAGGGATACAAACAACAACAACAGAGTAACAGGAAATCCAGTCATTCCTTTCATCTTCCCAGTGGGAGCCAGTCAGTGTAACTTGACTTTCTTCAAACAAAACTCCCCTTTTTGTGGCTGAAGAAAGGCTTTGGCAAACACTTATCCTTTGATATGATATGCACTTGACAAAAATCACAGAGCAAATCAAGCCCCTGCTTTGAAGAAAATGCTTATTAGAAACCTGAAGCTCTTAAGTGCACCAGGACTTAATACTGTTGCCAGCAACAGGAGGCCAAATGTGTCTGTGGCGTCAATGTAAAGTCAAGTCCAAAGGTATTGACTTCAGGGCTGCAGCTGCCACCTCATTCCTTAGTCTAATTGCAAGTATACCTTGAAGAATTGTTTAGTTTTCAAGTCCATTCTGGAATGTCAGTTCTGTATTTCATTCCAGTGAAGCGTACATTTCATTATTTAGCTAGAAAGGAATGTGAGAAAATCCTTGTTCTATAGCCTTTGCTTAATGTCCCAGGGCCTCCGGTAATATGCCGATTTCTTTTTCAAGTAGAAACTCAGGCCCTGAGGACAGAATGCTGAGGTATCCAGAGTCAAACTAGAATGTCAACATAAAGAGCTGGGGTTGGAAATCCTCATACACCTTCAGGATCCCACAGAAACAGATGGCACATTCAAATTCGGATAGTTCGAGGGCAGTTGAATAAAAAGATGTTACAAATGTATGAGAAGGGGTGGAAAACCCAGAAGGGATGACACAGTACCCCTGGCCTTTTAAGAGGTAGACAGTTAGCAACCCTAGGGCTGTAGGAGAGTGAGTGGTCACCAAAACCCAGACACAGATGGGCTGGGTGGGCTGCAGTCACCCTCAGCAACCCAACAAGAGAACAAGAGGAATAAATTCCCAGGCGCACCCTCCCCCCTATTTCCTATCTCCTATTCATTTTCCCCGCTGGCTTTACCTTAACCAGTGAACAGAAGAAAAGGGATCCAGGTAGCTGAGTCTCCACGGGTCAGCTTCCCAGGACCAGAAAAAGGTATATGTGGATCTGCAGGGCACACAGAACATAGCCAACAAGGACGCGACATCACTTCCCGCCTAAGTCACCCCTAAAGGCCGATGGCTCTTGGCAGGAGTACCAGAAAAAAATCAGCCACCCTCTCGAAGTTTTGACCTCAGGTTAAAACTCCCAGATGCTTTGTGATCAAGCCATTTCATTTTCTAAGATGCAAATGTGAAAGTTAAGTCAAATTTGTAATTTAGTTAAAAAAAAAATCAAGTAGATTCTTGTAACGACGTATATCCCCTCAAATACACAACTATGTTAAAATTATAGTATACTTCATTGAAATCACTATGACAAAGATACAGAAAAATATATGCAGAAATTAAATTGTAAATATTTCCTGAAATAGCATATTGTCAGAATGGTTTGAACAAAATATTTTCTTTCTTGATTCAAGAAGTCATCACTCAAGAGAAAGTGTAGACAGAAACATTTTTCCCAGTAGCTCAGCTCCTGCTCATCTCTAGACATTTCTCTTTGACCCTTCAAGTCGAGCTTCTGTAGAAACAAACTCCTCTCTCCCCTGCAAGACTACTAACTCCCCCAAATGATGAGGTATGTGTATGTCTGTGTGTGTATACACACGCTGAGGTTTTTACATAGTAAATGTTTAACGGAAATTGTTTATTAATTATGTTTTTTTAACATCTACTTTAATAGAACAATGGAATTTTGCATGAAAAATAGAAGCGTAGCCAAGAAGGTACTAACTCCTTTGCTACTCTTAGGTGATCAGGATTTTGCCAAGACTGAGCACTGATTTACAAATGTGTTCACTCTCCTTAGAGTAAATGTGGAATTTGATCCAAGAATCTTTATCAGTTAAATTAAAATAATAGTCTGTAAAGGAAATAAATGAATGCATTATTAACCTGTCACAAGCATTAAATGTCACAAAAGTAATCCTAAATAATTAGGAGATAGTAAAACTGGCACATAAGGGAAGACTTCAGTTTAAAAGTATAGTGGTGGGAAGAGCAATAGCCAACAAGCAGGTGTTCCATGCCAAATCTGGGACCAATTACCTGTATGACCATAGACAGTTCCAAAGTGCCTGGGATATAAATGAAACAAGATGAGTCTTGAGTTGATGACTGCTGAGGTGGTGTAGTTAAATGGGAGTTCTAGGCCAACACTGTCCAATAAAAGCATAATGTGAGCCATATACACAACTTCAAATTTTCTAACAGCCACATTTTTAAAAGTAAAAAGAAGTAAGTGGGATTCATTTTTCTAACGTTTATTTATTTTTGAGAGAGAGCACGAGTGGGGGAGGTGCAAAGAGAGGGAGACAAAGGATCTGAAAACAGGCTCTGTGCTGACAGCAGACAGCCAGATGCCAGACACGAACTTACGAACTGTGGTGAGATCATGTCCCCAGCCAAAGTCAGACGCTCAACTGACTGAGCCACCCAGGCAACCCAAGTGGAACTCATTTTAAAATACGTTTGCTTGGGGCGCCTGCGTGGCTCAGTCGGTTAAGCGCTGACTTAGGCCCAGGTCATGATCTTGCGGTTCATGAGTTCAAGCCCCGCGTCGGGCTCTGTGCTGACAGCTCAGAGCCTGGAGCCTGCTTCGAATCCTGTGTCTCCCTCTCTCTCTGCCCCTCCCCCACTCGTGCTCTGTCTCTCTCTCAAAAATAAAATATACATTAAAAAAATTTAAATATATTTGATTTAACTCATTATATGCAAGTATGATTATTTCAAGGTGTGTCGCCAGCCTAGAGTGCTGTAATGTGATGACCTGATCGGTCAACAGAGTCCTAGGCTATTCAGTTTACTTTCATGTATGTTAAAAATGTTGTCTATAATTAAGAAATTAAAAGAAAAAAAGTCAAAAAACCTGTGTTGATCTCTTTCTGTGGCTCGACTTTTCCACCGATATGTTGAGACAAATATACCGGTTATTACTTAATTTCCAAGGTCCCTTCTAAATTCCCTGTTTCTTTTTCCTTCTCCTAAGTATTCTCACTCTGGTTTTTCACTACTCTATGGAAAACTGTCGTTTAAAAAATTCCTTTATCCTCACAGAGATATGACCTGGAAATTACCATTGTTTGTGTATCTAAGGAATATTTGTGGATAAATGGTCATTTATTTGTAAAATAGGTTTTCTTCTGCTGCACGACCAAGCCGTAGTATAGGAGCTCCGTTTGTATTCACTACTGTTTTGTTCGTTCAGTTTTTTTTCTTTTCAGGTAATAAGATTTACCACTCAATCAGGGTGAGAGATGGGGATTGGGAACAGCCAAATTCATAACACAAATATAAATCCTAATCTATGTTCAAAAAGTGACTTTGAAGGAACAGAAATCAAAATACCTTAGGTATTTCTCACATCATTTGTAAAAATTTAGTCCAGTAATTTCATGGGTTTATTTCATTTGTACATTTGGCTTTCTTTTGGTACTGAGTTTTATAGTTGTATTTACAGAGACTCAGCCTCTTACCATTCAAAATAAAGTAAAAGTTAAAGTAGAAATTCCTATAAAAATCGAATGTGTGTACTTAAAAATATCCATCTTTATGACAAAACAAATGATTTAATTTTAATTGAATTGTTTTGATGGCTTGCCGACCCACTCTCTTATCCTAGCTCAATATTTAGGTCAAGCTCACCAATAACAATGCCCCTGGTATCATTTTGAAGAAAGGCTATAGGTGTCTCTTTCCTTTATGAATCTCAACGAGAAGGAAATTGCATATTTGACCAATTTTAAGAGATCTAGAAGATTGCTTGCAATATTTAAGAGGTTAACTACCAAAATAAGATCCCTGCAATTTTTTTGATAAGAAACTATTTGGGGTACACTTACGTGATAATTTTAAGTTTTGAAAATCAATTTTCTTGCAATTATTTAGGGATCAATTTTACATCTCTAAAGTCTATAGAAATATCTACTGAGTTAAATGGTACATTTCTGTTGAGACTTTTCTCCCCAGTTATGGTGCATGCCTGGGGTAGACATAGAATTACATCCGGTCCTTAGAATGTGAAGTAAGATGTTTTTGTACCAGGTACTCTATTTACCTCCTTCAGTTGTGAGTTTAAAAATGTGGTTGGTCTTTTTTTTTTTTTTTTTTGGTAGCTTTAATAATGTGGGTTACAGGTGAGAGTTCAGTGTATATGAGGGAATCCTATAAAAAAAATTCATAGCTTGAAGTAAGACACATATATATTTTCTATAAGTGCCTTCGCTATTACTCCCATGAGAGAAAAATTAATTAGGGAGTTTTTTTGGACAAACAAAAAAATCATTACCATAAATCAATTGTTTCTTTATGGTTTTCTTCATTTAATCAGCTTGTCTGGTCTTTATTACCTGTGAGGTTCCAGTCATCTCATTCTACAACATTCATGAAAATAAAGATCCATTTTCCTTAATGGGACTAAAAAAATCTATTGGCATTAACAGGAACAGAAGCCTTTATGCAGTTATGGGAATAAAGGTTGGTTCTCAATTATGGGAATAAAGGATTGTTCCCCTAAATTGGCAGTTCTGAAACACAGCAGAAGGAGAAAAGGTAAGAAAAGAGTGAATTGAATAAGAAAAGAATTGTATTATTAGCAATACTCTAAGCACACATTTCTAGTTACCCGATGATTAAAATATTTAAAGATGCAAATGTAATTTAATTAATTCAGGAAGCGACTTTTCCTCCCTCTAATTTATCCTCAAGGGTCTCAGTGTTTTATCACACAAGCTCAGCATTTGTGGCTCCTGGTCTGGCAGAAAGTTTTCCTACAGAATATTTTTCACAAACGGAAGCCATGGGGAAGACTGAAAATCCTTGATGTAACATGGAGCTCTGTGCTCTCTGTGTAACAAATCAGCTGCCCCAACACTGGAACAACTTCAGGCCTCATATGTCCTGGCCGTAGCCATCTGCCAAGGGAACACTTTTGTGGATGAAATGCCAACGTTTCCGCAAGAGTCAAGACTCTCTGGTAATATTTCGACTTGTGTGATTAACAAGAACCCGTGTCAGGAAAAAACGACTGGCTATGGTAACTCCAGATGTCATACCTACAGAGAACATCCGGTTGTTCTAACAAGACGAGTCGGATATAAAATGAGGTGTGCCTTTCAAGACCCAACTTTAAGCGTGATCCACTATGGTCCACAAACCCACGATTACATATATATTCAAAGTATTCACAAAATGGACTCACTACATCTTTAATAGTTCTTCCCACTTTCCCCTACACATCTTTCCCTTTTCAGACATAAATCTTCCTCGTTGTTGCCAAGGCATAGCTGAACATCTCTTCCCAACACATCCTCTGCTTTTCATTTCAGGGGATGGAATGTCTTGATATTTCAAAACGAAAGGCAAAATCCAATTTTCTGAAGCCAATTACGACAGATGTAATCTACATGAAATTACATATCTAAACTCCCATGGTCTCTTCCACTTATTTGGCACTTAAGTGCTTCCTTTAAAGTTCAATTTGTTTTATGTGTCACTTCTAGTTGCCACTCACAACTGTAGTGTCATCCTTTCACAGCACTAGCATCTGCTTAATTCATCTTTGTTCCCCCTCCCCCAACACCTAGTACATTGCCAGGTCCCCATGTGGCATTTAATAGAGGTTGAATGGATTTTATAAATGAAGAAAGGGAGGTGGTGAGAATCAGTATGGTCCTCAATATTGAAATTATTCCTTGGTGAAAATTCTGAAACTAAAATGCAGATTTCCCTCTTGTGAATTTAGAGCTCTTTCTAGCAACTAATGTTGTTTTCCAACACTGCACAACTTTTCCTATGCATGGTTCAATTCTAATTCCCAATTCCAAAATGAGATAATTAATGCTGCCATTGATAAGTGATGCCATTTATTTTTGATGTGATATAAACAAGACTTCTAAACTGTCACAGCAGGGGCACCTGTGTGGCTCAGTCGGTTGAGCATCGGACTTAGGCACAGGTCATAATCTTGCCTTTCATGAGTTCCCCCTACATGGGGCTTGCGGCTGTCAGTGTGAATCCTCTCGGATCCTCTGTCCCCCTCTCTTGGCCCCTCCCTCACTTGTGCTCTCTCAAAAATAAATAAACATTTAAAAAATAAAAATCTACAATCTGTTACAGCAGAATGGAGGAGGAAGAATAATTGACCGTGAAAAACAATTGTTCGTCTATAGCCATTTCATTACTTCAATAGCGTTAGAAGATAATGAACAAGGCGTGATGCAGAATAGATGGCAATACGCAGGTAGTAGTGCAGTCAAGAGGAAATAACAGCAATATCAAAAGGACAAGAAAAATACCTGGCATAGCATCCGGTTACCCAACAAACGTGTAATAAGGATCTACTGCCTGCCAGTTAATGTGATAAACAATTACAGAATAAAAATGTTGACTTCTCTCTCAAGGATCTCTGGTAGGAAAGACAACATCTCATAAATAAGTATAAAATAATAAATAAAATGGATAAATCATGAAGGAGATTTAAAGAGCTTTGCTTGGGGGTGGGAGTAGCAGGGGAGAGACGTGGCTAGCCACCCAGGCAACTTGTTCTCACTGCATTGCCTAATTTAATACAGCACCCGGCTCTCTGTGGGCACTTAATGACTATCAGTTGGCAAATGGATAAATGCCAGTGGTTGGGGCAAAGAGAAGAGTGTGTTATCTCCTCTGTTGCCCAGCAAACTGGTGTGGCTTGTGGGGGGTCCTCCTCAGCTGTGATAGCTCTACAGTGACTCCCAGTGGTCACAAGTTGAACCTGATCTTTGATCATAGTCTAACAAGCATGTAATTTAGTATAGTATCACACACACACACACACACACACACACACACACACACATTACATAGTTGAGTATAGTAACTAAAGCCATCACCCTTGTTTACAAACTTTGGTATTCATTCTGCTTAAAAGTGAAAAGTGTTCTGTGAAGCACAATGATGTGTGCTAGATGAACAATAAATTCCTTCCCAATTCTGAAAGCCAGATTCAGTTGTTTTAAATTAACTTTCTAATATGGTCCGGTATGGTGTTAAACTTAACATGATACAGAACAAATAGAAAAGACATTTATTATGAGAAATAAACAATGTTGTCTCCCAGCTAATGGAAATGCCCTCCTCAGGGAAAAACATGCAATATTTCTTTGAGTTCTGTCTAAAAATTTTTCTCCACTCAGAACAATTATTAGTTTGATAAAAGCTCCAACTTGTCCCAATTACTTATAAACCATGTGCCTTCTCCTTTTGCATAAAGAAAAAGAACAATAGATCATTATATTTTAGGGTATCACTATGTGGGTATTTCCAATGATGTTTAATATTTCTTTACCAATAAAAATAGCCATACAGTAGGTCATTCTGGTATATCAGTATTTACTGAGTTCCGTTCAGAACAGCTCAAAAAGCACAATCAGTGTCAACTATATGTGAAACATTATGATAAGTACTAGGAAAAAAAAAAAACAACACACATACAGCCCCTGCCTAATACCTTACAGTGTAGTGGGCAAAAAGGACCTCGCTATGTCCCAGAAGCAGAGGAAACAAGAAGAAAAAGAGAAACTGGCAGTTAGATAAGGCATTATAGTTATAATGTCACTCTCATATATGGCTCCCACATGTATGGCTCCCACATGTATGGCTCCCACATGTCACACCCCAAATGCAGGCATTCTGTGAGCAACTGTCATCTTCAGTCCCATTCATAAAGGTTTTGGGAAGACCCTGACCTATGATTCTGCTGTGGTCCGCCATCCTCCTGCCCCTGCATATTAAATTTTAGATGAAGGCTCTGAATCCACATCAGACAGAAGAGAAAAGAGACGGCTAAGGGAAAAGAACAGTTAAGCTATACACTGAAATCCTTTGAGAAATGTCCTGTCAAGAGTGCAGCTAGAAAACTCAAACTGCAAGAAGCTGTATATTACCATGTAAGTATCCAAGGAGATTCTTCTATCCCCAAGCGAAAAAGCATTGCATGAAATCAAATCGTAACACCGTCCTGAAACTGGACACCTGAGTGATATATATGGACATCTGTTCATGAAGGCTGACCCCTGGCGGTATAAATTGATTGTTGCAGGGAGAACAGTCCAAAAGATTACCTTTAAAAACAGAGCTCACTCCTCTTCAAAATGTAGTGATATATACTTTCGTAAGCATGGACATTCTAAGTGAGATGTGTGGCCATACTGTCATCTATGAAAATAAATAAAAATAGCAATATAATCTACAAAATTTATTATGAAGGAGAAAACAACTTAACAGAGAAAAGACCTATCTAGAATCAATGGGACTACCTCCTTTAAATGACTAGATATATGTTATTCTCTGTCACCTCTAGTATTGTCACCACACATGTGTGTCCATGAGACAACATTCTCAAAGTCTTCATAATTGGTTGCAAATGCCTTACAACAAGTACTCTTTTCAACTTTTAAACTTTATTTAGATGAATTTTGACATGCCACAGAACAGCCTAGGTTACATTATGAGCACATCATTTAAAAAGTAATTTGTAATTTCTACGTAATAAAAAACCAAAACATATATCATCGATGTGTTAACTAAAAAACGTAAAATAATGTGACAGCACCAGTTAAAATGAAGAGCAACTCATTTCATATACATTATTGGCTCTTTTTTTATAATGAAACAAAAAATTACATATGAAAGTCAAAATTGTATTTAGGTTTAAGGAAAGACGAGGAAAAAGTAAGTAAATGGTTTTATACATCTAAAACTAGAAGTGAATGGCCTTTTCTCCACCATCAATGTTGAACGTAGATTAACTTAGATAATTCTTGTTATAATTAAGGAGTTTGGAGACAAAAGCCACCGATAGAGGCCAAATAAGAGGTCTTGTGTGTATTTTCTTTTTCTTCTAGATGTTCTTTTTTCCACTTTTAAAAAATTTTTTTAATGTTGATTTATTTTTGAGAGACACAGAATGTGATCAGGGAGAGGCAGAGAGAGAGAAGGAGACAAAGAATCTGAAGCAGGTTCCAGGCTCTGAGCTGTCAGCACAGCTCATGAACCGTGAGATCATGACCTGATCTGAGGTCAGACACTTAGCCAACTGAACCACCCAATGGCCCCTCTTCCATTTTTTTCTATTGGCACGCCATGGAGAAATTGCAAGAACCTCTATATGTTAGACAACCTTTATCTTTTTTCTTCTTAAAGATTACTATTTCTATTTTTTGCTTTTCTACCATCCCTACTAGATGAGTCTGTGAATCATCTTTGAGGAAGTAGGATGAGGTAGTTACCCAAAGTACGAGTGCCTAAAGACTTACGTGTTGTGTATTTCCATCTACTTTTAGGTTCTTGCTAGCCTCATATGAGAAAAAAAAAAATACCATTATGGCAAATGACAATTTATAGGCCATCTGGAAATAGTTCCACCATGAGAACATAGACTCCTATGTACTGCAGTCCATGTAAATAGTAAAGGAACCATGAATTGTTAACTATGCGAAGTGTATACATACAACAGAAAATTAAAATCAAAAGAAATGAAACAAATGAATGCAAACCACTTTTAGAATAGTGGAGTTAACCTGAAACGGATCTCTAAATTCAGGAATTCTTGAGGACAACCCATCAAGAAACTCCTAAATGATATGGCTTCTTCAAAACTTGATGTCCTACAGAGTAAACTTTTAAATTTAAATTTAATTTAATCTTTTTAAATTTTCCCTCCTTCTCCACAACCAAAACCCCAGTAACAAAAGAAAACTAACAAACAAGCAGAAAGACACAAAGTCTTCCTAAAGAAAATAAGGAATTCGATCAAAAGCACAGAGCCCAAGCCAATAAATGCTTGTTTATGGCACTCCATATCCTTCCCATTAGAACAACCCAGAACATTTTAGACACTCAGGCTGTAAGGTTTTGCAGTTTTGCACCTTCCTTTTATTATTTACATGTAATTAGAGAACGAATAACAGTAATTCTGAGTAGAATGACCAAAACCTATATCAGAATGGAAGTTGGGGAATTAGTTTCAGATAAATATATATTTTCAGAAAAGTTTATAACAGACTACAATTTCCAGATCATTTGCACTAAATTAAAATTCATATTCAGATTTTTTTGCAACCTGTGTTCTTCTTAAATAACTTATCTTTTAACATGCTTTAAAAACTATCTAAAATCCCATGCACACATTTCTCTTTTTTATGTTTATTTATTTTTGAGAGTGAGAGAGGGCGGGGGAGGGGCAGAGAGAGAGGGAGATACAGAAAGTGAAGCAGGCTCCAGGCTCTGGGCTGTCAGCACAGAGTCTGACGTGGGCCTCGAACTCACAAACCGTGAGATCACGACCTGAGCCGGAGTCGGACACTTAACCGACTGAGCCACCCAGGCACCCCTCCCATGCATACATTTCTAAGCTTTCTCCAGTCATTGTCAGCCACTCCTCCTCTGAACAGTAGGAGCCAACATGCAAGGTGTGGGACTCAACAACTAAAGCCTCTTCCTTCTCTTTGAAACTGCTTAGTGACAGTCATGTCTGTTTATCAAAGAAATTTGTTCTCACACTTTTCTGCTCTTTCTCTCTTACATCAGTGTTTTGAGAATCTAATGTAGTCCAATATTCTCAGCACACAAATCTCTATAAATAAATCTGTAATTCAGTTGCAAACACACTAAAGCTTGAGACCATCAATCAAAGAAAAGACACACAAAACCAAGCACAAATTCCCATGTCAGCACAAAAGTAAAATCTTCAGATGCAACAAAGGAGTGGAGAGCTAAAAAAGAAGAGGGACCCTTATTCCAGTGTCCCAATTGCTGATCCCATTTCAGTCTTTTTTGTTGTTGTTGCGTTTTTTAAAAACATATTCTTGGGGCGTCTGGGTGGCTTTGTTGGTTAAGCGGCCAACTTTGGCTCAGGTCACGATCTCACGGTTTGTGCTTTCGAGCCCAGAGTCGGGCTCTGTGCTGACAGCTCAGAGCCTAGAGCCCGCTTCTGATTCTGTGCCTCCCTCTTTCTCTGCTCCTCCCCAACTCATGCTCTGTCTCTCTCTCTCAAAAATAAAAAATAAACATTAAAAAAAAAATATTCTTTCCTTGTATTAAAGTCGTGTCAACGATCTATCACAACAAAGAGATCCAGATGGAAAAACCAAAATTGGTCTCCAATTCACACTACAGAATGGACCAGAGGGCTTAGGTTTAATCACCACTACTACATAAATAAGTCTCTTAGGTGCCCTTGCATTCTCCAGTTGAAAAAATCTTCAATTTCAACATGCGGAAGATTCAGCCG
Organism: Acinonyx jubatus; assembly: GCF_027475565.1. Classification (NCBI taxonomy): domain Eukaryota; kingdom Metazoa; phylum Chordata; class Mammalia; order Carnivora; family Felidae; genus Acinonyx; species Acinonyx jubatus. The sequence goes on from NC_069384.1 coordinate 41,704,352, forward strand.
CACTGGGCTGTTATTTGTAATAGGTCTTGCCCTCTCTCTCTCCTGCAATACTCCATAGAGTGATGAGCAAATGTATTCCCCTTACAGTTAAAGAGTTTGGAAATTAAACCTATCTACCCAGAGGTAGATAAGTAAAATCTCACTTTATGAAAGCTTTCCAGATGTCTTTACATCCGCTTCTTTCCCTTGAGGCAAAGAAGAACCAAAGAGAGAAACCCTGAGACTTTAAATAATTCTCTTTTTGTCTGGCAGTTCTTCCTACACAAGTCAGGGTCTGCAAAGGATGCTGTAGCTGCTTTGGCAGCCTGATGTTCACAGTCACGTGCATACCGCGAAGCCTCAAACATTTTGTTTCTTCTAAGCTCAACAACCACCACTGAATGTAAACTTAGTTGCTGCGACACGGGAAAGCATAACAGGCAGAGAAATTTCAATTAAACAAACTATGCTCTTTTCCAAACACTCCCTAAGGCCAGATCCTCGGGATTAGTCAAACGTAAATGTCATTCCAATCACTCTAAATATGTCACTAACACATACAAAAATCTAAAGTAGTCATCTTTTTTTTTTTTCCAAGCTGAATGACCTATCAATAATAATACCTTAGAGTTACTTAAACCCCCGTCTCCAAGGATCTCAATGTTCTATCTACCCTCTGCCACTCAAGACTTAGGTAGGATACAGGCAGAGTTCATACTGTTGATGCTTAGGCAACAGCACTTAGAAATCAAGTAGCAACCAAGAAGAGTGAGGCGAGAGTGAAGCCAATAACACAGAACGGAATGAGAAAGTGAATGTGATGTATGAAGTAGGGAAGACAAGTGAGCTAGGCAAGAGCCAGCACACTTGAGCAAGCAGCATGGGTTGACAGAAGTCCTTTTCCACTGGCTAACAGGAAGGCTGTGTTCCCATCGCTCAGATGGGTCACGCAGATAACCTCAGTAGTATTTGAAGCTTTTTGTGAAGACAAACAATAAATTTAATTCCAACCTTTATTTTCTCTTCACTAATACTCAGCATGATGTCTTTCTTAAAGCATAGGATAAATCTATGTTTTAATTTCATTTGAAATTTATTGGTGACTCTTGGGTGCAAAAATAATGGTGATAAACACAATTTATCCAATTTTAAAGCAAGAATGGTTACTGGAGCTTACTTTTCCCAATCCTCCCATCCGTAAAAAGAAAACTGAGACCCAAATGGTTGACACGACTTGTTCCACACTATATTAAGAATAAGAAAAGGAATTAAGACTAGACCTTAGATCTACTGGTTTTATGTCCTTTTTCCTACTCCAAGTGGTCACTCATAAACAAAGCCCGCCTTTTTGAGTTTTTATTTCCTCCACTGTGATATCAGGCAGTGAAGGATCAAGAAATAATTAAAAGTGAAACACTTAGAAAGAGGAAAATATCAATAAACAAATTCTGACTTTCTGGGTACAATGGAGAAATTCATTCCAGTATCTAGGGAATATTACCAGTTAATATCTATTACCCTTTATTATAAAACATCAATCTTCCTGATTCTCACATTTAGACAAGTAAATCATTCCACAGACATGAAATTTGTTATTTGGAACAAACCTTTCGAGGTTATCCTAATTTTATGTCTTGTAACTCCTTTGTGTCACGTAAGAAACTTGAGACTTTGTCCAAATGTTTCCCCTTTCCAAAGTACGAGGTTCTTCTCTCTCTCTTTCTTTTTTAACTGAAGATCTTTGTTAACAGGTGCTTGTACTTGGTTGACATTTTGGGGAAAAAAAATCAAGTTGTAAATTTTTATTACAAATTAAAAGTGTGGTTCTTTAAGAAAAAAGAGAGAGAGAAAGAAAAAAAGAAAAAGGAAACAATCGCAACTTGCCCAGACGCGAAACAACGTAAAAACTTCAGCCCCACCTTGCTTAGCATCTGGAGCCGAGGAATTTTCTCCGGTGGAGGCTGCTTTTGTCTTTTTGCCTTCTTGCGGTTTGGGGTGTTCTGGGCCTCGGGTGCGGTAAGTGAAGAGGTGTTGGCACTGATGACGAGGTGGCTGTTCAAGTCCGTGCTATCTCCTCTCCTTGGTCTCGTCGCCTTGACATTGCTTGTCGCGTTCACTGCCTTTGTCCCTAGGCTCTTCGGTCAGCAGGGCCCCTGCAGAACCGTGGTCTAGGGCCTCGGGGCCGATTCCATCTGGCTCGGCTGCGCCCTGCTGTCCGCACCACGCATCACTTCTGCCCGCACTGGAGGGCCGGAGCGCTGGGCTGGCGCTCGGGGGGTAGGGCCGCGCTGTCGGGTCTGGCCTGCGTTAGCCCCCTCCAGTCCCTCACTTTCCCACTCTCGCTCCTCTCATCTTTCTGCCGGTAACTGGTGCAGGTAATGGCGCCCGTACCCCCCGCAAGGTGGCCGGCGTCTGTGACGCTTCCGGTCGGCTGCACGTTTCCTGCCTTGCCCTGGAACTGCACCTGCAGCATTGGCTGCCCCGCCCCCGCTGCGCCCGCAACTTCAAGTCCTGCCCTGCGAAGGTGCTTCCCTGGGGCTGTTCTTTGGGGCCGTCTGCTCTACAAATCCATCTTCCTTGGTGGCATTCCTGTTGATGAGACCATATCCGTTTGTTACCTTGAGCCGTTTTCGGGTTCCCCAACTCTTCCTCGAGGTAATCCCGTAGTTCCCGCCACAGGAACCCGCATAGCGAGGCTCCCGCCACCGCTCCCAGCGCCGCAGCGGGTAGTGCGGGGCCTAGTGTCCCAGCGCTGAGGCCGAGAGGCGGGGCTGCCGGGCTCCGCCTCGCTGACCGGGTGTACCGTGATGGTGACCCGCGCCTGCCGTGGCCCCGCTCCTCCCCGGTGTGCGGATAACTAACTAGGCCTGTGGGGGAAGTGGGGCGGCCCAGAGCTCTCGGCCCTCCGCTCCTGTTCCGGCCACCAATTCAACTGTGCAACAAGCCTCTGTTTTTAATTTAATTTAATTAATTTATTTTTTTTTTAATACTTATTTGCAAGCAGGGGAAGAGCAGAGAGAGAGAGAGAGAGAGGGAGGGAATCCCAAGCAGGCTCCACGCTGCCAGCACAGAGCCCCCGCCAGGCTCAACCAGCCTACAAACCATCAGGCCATGACCTGAGCCAGAATCAAACAGTGGAATGCTTAATGGACAGAACCACCCAGGTGCCCCCACAACGAGTTTCTTAAATGACTACCACACTGGAACAATGTCCTAAAAATAATGTCTCATTCCATTCTTCAGAATTTGTACTAAGCTGGAAATGAACTGGGATCTAGGAAAGGAAGATGAGTGGGTTTTAACTAATAAGGGCTATTAGCTGTCAAAACCTATATTGTGTTATAAACAAGGGCCCTGCCATATTAATTTCTGTATTGGATAGTGGAAAGCCTTTAGGGCAATTAGTTTCTTGTAATATTGAACCCAATTCTGGTAAGACCTATCCTATAATTTCTGTTTTCAGTTCAACCTGTATTAAAACCTTCAAGTAAAACAGGATTTCTAACTCCAACTGTGAGTGTTTTGCCTTGAAACATATACTGAATTTAAAATCACATTCAGTACTTGAGCCTTCTAGGTACAGTATGTAAATTTTATTTTTCAAGAAAACATGGAATGGATGTTCCAACATAATGAATCATATGCAAATTTTTCTGTGGAGAATACATATGTGAATTTTAGAGACATTATGGTTTCCCTGGGGCACATTTATTATCGTTTTTGAGACCTAGAAATTTGCAGTGTCTTACATTATAAGGGAAGAGGAGACATAACTGGTTTTATTTCTTACTACTGGGTAAAATAGTTTTCTAAGCTCTGTGTAAACACAGTATCTTTCTAACAGCATGTTTTGCTTTTCTGATAATGTATTTTTGCATACAAAGCCTTTAAGGGTAATAGGTTCTCCAGACTGCGAATGGAAAGTAGGCTTGATGTCTGACTTGAAAGTGGCTATGATAAAAGGTCAGCAGACATCATCAATATCTGATGATTTCTCATCAGTGCCTCACAAGGCAATTTCAATCCAACAAATATTTATTGACAGCTTATTCCGTAGTGAGTCAAATCCAACTCTGGGCTGTTATCAGTTTCTGTTCATATGCGCTAATAAACAAATTCTGAAATAGCCCAATGGTGGAGACGCCTGGTCTAGGCAGAGAAGGGAGCAATCACAGTAACTAAATCTGACTTCTCACACCAAAATAGGGACAATGAAGACCCTTCCACTTTTAAAGGATCCTACAGAGCAAATTTGGTTCACTGTCAACGAGCAGGATTATGTTATACCAGTTGGCAAAAAAGTAAAAGATTTTATTTCAGATTTTTGGTTTCATGTGTTCTTTCGGATGTTTGGCATTCACTCATGGTGACAGTGCTTGTAAAAAAAAAAATACTGAAGGTTCTTCTTTCTTCTTAAAGATTTTGCCATGTTCTACATTTTGAAAACAAACTCAATGAAAACATCAGCAAAAATCTTGCTGTTTCCATTGAAAAGACATAAAGAGCTAATGAGCAGTTTCTCTTGTGTGCTCAAGGATCTTGAAACAAGAATGCATTTCACAAATGGAAAAGAGAGTGAAGAAGAAAGGAACCAAAGTGAAACCCAAGAAAGCCTAATCACCCATCTCATGTCAAGTTCTTATTAAGTGAACAATTCATGGAAATGAGAACTTGATGGTGGCCAAATTCCCATTGTATATGAGTATTTAAGTGGATAGAACACTGGATTAATGAAGAGGCTGCTTTATCAGTCATTTGGGCATGAGAAAGTCTTTTTGTTGAAATACATTGACTAACTAAATAGCAACTAAGAGCTTCTCTGTGCAAGCTATAACCGGATATTCGTTTTTTTAAGAAAAAATGCCTTAAAAACAGGAGTGAAAATAGTGTGAACACAGAGCTCAAATTATAAGTACTGTATAATTTATCTCTATGCCTCCTACTAAGGTAGCCAAAAAAGCCCACAGGAAACAAAATTGAATAAGAAACATCAAATCATGTTCAAAATTGAACGTCAGCTAACCTGTAGGCTCCAGAGATGAAGTACATAGCATACTATTTTAGTTTGACACTTATTTGAAGTATTGCTATATTGTCCAACGGTAAGTCAGTTATTCACCATATGGTGATTTTTCTACAAATAATTGCCATTTTAAAGTGTTTACAGTGAAAATGAATATTTCTGACACATGAGTTTATACTCGGAAAGACAAGCCGTAGCCTGGAAAACATGTGAATGATCAATAAAATTCTATGTATGATGATCTAATTTGTTAAATGAATCCCAAAGGAAATCAATAATGTTTTCTTCCTTAAATATGGCTTTCTCTGGAAAATTACTTTAACATTAATCCAAGGCCTTTGAAAGTTCCAAACATAGGGCAAATAAATACATTGAATGCAACAAAAATACATTATTTTAAATTTTTTCCAAGAAGTTTTCTTGAATTTTACTGTCTCACACTATACTACTCTGGACCACATTTGGTTGAGCGGAGTTATAATATTGGAAATAATCATCAAACCAAATCATAGCTACAATGCATAGCCAGATGTGGAATTGTCTTAGTGGGAGATGTCAGAGAAGCATAGTCTATTCCATGCTAAAATTTTTTAAATATCTATTGAATACCAATCCCGAGCAAGTCTTTGATTTATGTTCTATACAAAGTATATAAAAATCAAAGCCAGTAGGGAGGCTGGGTGGTTCAGTTGGTTAAGCATCAGACTTCAACTCAGGTCATGATCTCGCGGTTCATGGGTTTGAGCCCCGCTGGGCTCTGTGCTGACAGTTCAGAGCCTGGAGTCTGCTTTGGATTCTTTGTCTACCTCTATCTGTGCCCCTCCCCCACTTGTGCTCTGTCTTTCTCTCAAAAATAAAATAGAACATTAAAAAAATAAAAATAAATCAAAAACAAAAGTTTTGACCTTGAGGACCTTACATTTTAATGTGAAGGGTGTTCATAACTGTTAGGAGAACTATACACTCTGTGACAGAGGCAATTATTACTAGTCCCAAAAGAGACTGGCCCTTTATAGAGTATGAAGATTTTGAGATGCGTGGTTACAGGACTTGGGATAAAATTAGCCCAGATGAGGGGAAACAGGCAAAATCGGCATCCCTTGAATGAACCTGGCTTTCAGAGACTATATATAAATACACAGAGAACATAATGGATGGCAAATGTAGGCAATAGTAAAATGGACAGACACAATAATAGTGTTTATTGTGATCTAGGACATCAACAAAATATGTTCAAAGATTACATGCAGAAAAGAAAGAGAATTCATCTGAGTCCAGTACCCTTCACAGGAAACAATTGCCAGAAACATGTAGGCAAGAAGTACCCAGCATCCAGTCAACCGGTATCCATGGGTAGATGGTCTCCCAAAGACCTAATGACCTGAGGACACAGGTGAGAATGGGGAAGACAAAAAGTAGGAAGGAGCCATTCCCACTTGGATAATCTGAAAGGGCTTCAAGAGGAAGGCATTTTTTTTAACTGAGACATGATTTAAGGTTTCAGACAGATAATAATTTTGAGAAGAACATGTAAGTGCCCATAAAAATCAGGTGTGTCAGAAATATATTTTCAGCACAGGGGATCGGTTGCTGCAAGCCAGAGAAGGGGTGAGAATAATGCAGACACATCAGCTAGGTAGCTGGAAGCCAAGGAAGTCATGTGAGCTGCAGGGTACACAGAGCTGGCAGGTGCACAGGCAGCCCGTATGGTTGGGAGATTTATTGTTATAAACAAAGTAGTAAATTGATTGAGCAAATAACTGTGTGTGTGTGTGTGTGCACGACTACATGGGTGTATGGAGAGGGAGAAGCAGAGACAGAGAAAACAGGGAGCAGATTTCTCACTGTCAGAGAAGGGATTTACAAACATGGACAGAGGAGAAGAGAAGTCTTCAGAAGAGTTTAAATAAGAGATACTAGCATGAACTCATTTTTTTTACAATATTCAGATACATAAAGAGAATACAGAGATATGTACATACAGGTGTATGAATATATGTACATGTATTTCCTAGTTCTGTTTTCTGAGAGTACTTGAAGCAATGCTATCCCAAAAGCTATGAAGTACTAAGTACTTAGTACATAAAGTACTAAGATCTTGGTTTCTGAATACCATCCTTCATTAAAAAGAATCAGAGTTTGTGGCACCTGGGTGGCTCAAAAGGTTAAGGGACCAACTCTTGGTTTCAGCTCAGGTCATGATCTCAATGTTTCATGGGTTCAAGCCCCGCATGGGGCTCTGCACTGATAGCAAGGAACCTGCTTGGGATTCTCTCTCTCCCTCTCTCTCTCTGCCCCTCCCCTACTCACACACGTGCTCTCTCTCTCCCTCTCTCTCTCTGCCCCTCCCCTACTCACACACATGCACACTCTTTCTCTCTCTCTCTCTCAAAATAAATAAGTAAACATTAAAAAAAAAAAGAATCAGAACTTTTTGGAAAGTGACTGATTCCAGGGCTAGAGGGAGGTATAAACCAGATAAGCCTCAGACATCTCATTATGCCAAACAGTAAAAAAATACAAAAACAAATGAGTTCTTTTGAAGGGGCCACATCTATTACAATTTACATCAGAATAAATAACAAGAGTAATGGATTTCTAACTCACTGAACAAAATAGGGATTTGTAATTCCATATATAATAAGGTGGAAAATAATAAAATAAAAATAAAATCCATATAATATAAACAAATAATAATAAAAAGGAAAATCTCTCTACTACAATAGAATAACTAATACATGAAGACAATTAGAATATCACCCATTTGACAACCATTATAGATTGGTGGCTAATTCAGGAGAAAACCATCAATGGATGCTAAGACTGGTCGACATTTTGGTAAGTAACAAGTCAGTAATGTAATAGAATTTCTCCTTGCAGAAAACTAATAAATTACAAAGGGGAAAGTAGAGATTCCTGGAATATTCTGTCTTGACCAAGTGATTAATATCACCAGTTGTAGGACAACTTCGCTGATATGCCTACATTCTCAAGAATTGAGAAGAGCACTGTGTTATTTCTTCCAAGAATGCAAGGCTTGACTACAGTTAAGAGAAAGCATCATTTGGACTCATGTTGAGGATCAGATTATCAAAGTCCTAAGAGGCCAGGAAACATTGAGGAATTTTTCCAGACTCAACAAAACTGAAAGGATATGACAACTAAGGGAAACACAGGTGTCTAGATCACAAAGGAAAAAGCAACATTGTTGGAGACACTGGTGAAATTTAAATGCTGCCTGTAGATTGGAAGATAGTATTTTTTCATTGTTGATTTCCTAATATGGGGGTCAGTGTGAAGGTTCTGTAAGAGAGTGTCCCTGTGTTGGAGAAGTAGATATTGGAATATTTAGAGGTAATGGGGCATCACAATTGCAATTTGCTCTCAAATGGTTCGACAAATGACAGTGGATATATACATAGAGCAAGAAAGGCTGATAAAACACAGACTGAATCTGAGAAAATATGATGAGGGAGTTCTTTGAACTATTCTTGCAAGTTTTTTTTATAGGTTTGAAATAACTTAAAAATAAAGTTTAAAAAAGAAACATGACTTTATAAACTATTACTCAATTTCATTTCTATGTTGAGTCACATTTCACTGAAATGACAGAAAATGAATCACAGTAAATTCCAGGTTTTCCCTTCTCCAGGGATGTGTCTAACCTGGTGAGGATGGATGGATGGATGGGAAGACAGAGTTGGTGTCAGGGCATGAAGGAGTCTGACCTTCCTAGGTTTGAGTCATCCTACAAGGCTTGCCTGGACTGAGGAATTCTTCACCCCACCTAACTCTCTCATCTGCTTCCACAGTTACTGCCTCTGGGGGTCCCCCCTCCCTTCCTATCTACACTTGCTATTCAGTTCCTGTGGTTGCCCTGCCCTCTCTTCACTAGGCCCAGTGGAGAAGAATCCCTTTTCTATTTTAAAGCTGTGGCAAATGACCTCTGTGAGACTAGCCCCTACTCAATCCTTTCCTCTTCAGGGTCTACTCTTGTCACTTCCCACACATCTCTGCTCATGGCATCCTGCTTCACCCAGCCCTGGTTCCAGGAAAATAATTTTTTTCTGAGGGGAGAGAGAAGGGTCAGCCTGACCTCTTATCCTACATGTTAAGTTTTCCTCAAAAGTAACTATTGTATAAGTCTGTAATGGATTCAAATTTGGAGAGACATTTTCTCTTCTATTTTTAGCACTGAATTATTTTTCATCCATTATAGTAAACACAAAGTCAAGGATCTACTTGTGTAAGGCAGGAGAGCAAAGGATGTAAGTGGAGGGGCTCCTGGGTGGCTCAGTCGGTTAAGCATCCGACTTCGGCTCAGGTCATGATCTCGTGGTCCGTGAGTTCAAGCTCCGCGTCGGGCTCGTGCTGACAGCTCAGAGCCTGGAGCCTGTTTCAGATTCTGTGTCTCCCTCTCTCTGACCCTCCCCTGTTCATGCTGTCTCTCCCTGTCTCAAAAATAAATAAAACGTTAAAAAAAATTTTTTTTAAAAAGGATGTAAGTGGAGAACATTAGGTTAGCTAACATTTTGGAATTGTAAGTTAACCAGGTGGTACTCATTCTGGGACCTCACTTTGAGAGCCACTGGCCTAACCTAACATTTTCCAGAAATCAATTTTTACTGATTTCAGAAAGGTTTATTGGTTTTGGAGTCTGGCAGATCTAGGCCTTAACTCCTGGCATTGCTTCTTACCAGCTATGCTAACTTAAGTAAGTTGAATTCCAATAATCTCCTACTTCTACCAAATTTACCAACATACAGTCATATGATAGTCATAGTACTATTTTCCCGATGAATTGAGTGTAAACATTGTTATGGACTGAATGTTTGTGTCCCCCCAAATTTATTTGTTGAAATTCTAATCCCTAATAATGTGATGCTATTAGGAGATGGGGCCTGTAAGAGGTAATTAGGGTGAAGGCCTCGTGAATAATATTAACACCCTTAATAAAAAGGCACAAGAGAGCTTGATTCCTCTCTCGCTGCTCTTTTCATCCCGTGAGGATACAGTGAGAAGTCAGCAGTCTGAAACCTGGAAGAGAATACTAACCCAAAGCTGACCATCCTGGCACCCTCATCTCACTCTTCCAGGCTTTAGAGCTGTGAGAAATCAATTTCTGTTGTTTACATAAGCCACCAAGTCTATAGTGCTTCGTTATAACAGGCTGAACAAACGAAGAAAAACGTCATGTTGAATAACCGAACTGAAGTGTTTTACTGTCCATAGTTTCACCATAACAATGTAGTTGTTTGCTTACTTCATGATATTTCAAGATTAGAAGGATAACAAAAGAAATCTCTAACTTACTATTAGAGATTGAAGCCGTAAGTGGGGAGAAAGTCCATAATTTCAGGGGACAGTGAAGTGTGTGAAGGCTGCAAGGAGCGGAGGCGTGGTTTGTTCAGGTACCTGGGTAGAGCGTCTTGAACAGCACCCACCTCACTTTCAACTGCAGACACACTGAGACCCAGCCCCAAACTACATGGTGGAGCTGGGGGTACTGGACGCAGCCAGGCTGCTTGCCAATTTCTTGTAAAGGAATGTTTCCTTCCATGCAGAGAGTTTTGTGAATTACATGTCTAGCTAGAGCTTCCTTCTTGAAAAAGCAAGAGACCCTGGAAAAGATCAATCCAATGAAATAGCCGATTTTAATGAAAACTATAGAATATGATGATGCATGCCTCAGTGCATCAGTCAGTTCAGGGCTCTCCTAAGAAATGGAACCAATTACAGATTTATTCTTGCCTTCATGGGCAATCATAGAAATAGACCTCATTTCAATTATATATGGTATTTAATATATAATATTAATATATATGTATATATAAAGAAAGAGAGAGAGACAGAGATATAGGGAAAAGGGGACAGATAAATACAGAGAGAGAGAGATTTATTTTAAGGAATTTACTTATGTGATTGTGAGGGCTGTTAAGTCCAAAATCAAGGCAGGCAAGTAGACTGAAAAGTCAGGCAAGAGTCTTGTGTCATAATCTTGAGGCAGAATTCATTCTTTTCTGGGAAACCTACGTTTGGGCTCTTAAGACCTGATTACAGAAGCTCATCCACATTACCAACGACAATCTCCTCTCCTAAAGTAAGCTGACAATAAATGTTAATCAGACCTGTAAAATACCTTTATAGCAGCATCCAGGCTAGTGTTTAACCAAACAACTGGTCATCATAGGGTAGCCCAGCTGACACATAAAATTAATCATCCCTCTCAGTATCTTTTAAAATTGTTTGAATTCTCAGAAAATCACTTTTGAAAAGAGCATATGAAAACATGGAGATGGTCTGTCCAGTTCTTTCACTTCAGAGACAGACAAACACACATACATGCAAGACTCTAAAACATGCCCAAAATTATGCTCAGAAGTTTATTACTTGGAGATATAATCTATTTAAATACGTATGTATGACTGAGGTTTACTCAATTCTGAACTCTAATCCTAGAAGAGGAAGAATTTTTTTTTAAGTAAGTTAGTCTGGAAGATGATGAGAGGGTTAACAAAAAGACAGCAAGAGAGATAGATAAAAGAGAAAGGAAACAGAAAACAGAGGCCTATTGACAAAAGGGGAAGGTTTTATTTACATCCTCACGAATAATGACTCCAGCTATATTTGAAAAAATTGCCAGGGGGCGTCTGGGTGGCCCAGTGGGTTAAGTGTCCGACTTCAGCTCAGGTCATGATCTCATGTTCGTGGGTTTGAGCCCCATGTCCGGCTCTGTGCTGACAGCTCAGAGCCTGGAACCTGCTTCAGATTCTGTGTCTCCCTCTCTCTGCCTCTCCCTTGGTCACACTCTGCCTCTCTCTCTCAAAAACAAACATTAAAAAAAATTTTTTAAAGAAAAAATTGCCAGGATTGCATAACTAGACTTAATTGAACCATAGTAACAAGGACAATTAGGGTGTGTCCAGACACACTGCTTAAAAAAAAAATAGCAACTTCATAGGCTATCATAGAAATAGACCTCATTTTAAAAATATATCACAGGCAACAGCACAATTGAAAAGATCTTGTGTATAGAAAATTAAGGGATCTAAACATAATAAATAAATTCAAAGAATTTCCCAAAATGGACCCAGTTAAATTCTTTGTATAGAAGGCATCAATACAAGTCTTTTCACCTTGCAAACCTGCCTCTCTTTCCTCAGTCCTTTTTCTTCTAACTCTGTTTATCTTCTTTGTACACGACATTCACTTTAAAGTTAATGAGGTTGGAAAGAAATCATGCAGTGAGCATTTGAGGGGAAAAAGGCGGGAAGGTTCAGATTAATTCACCATGAAGATCAGCCACGTTCTGTCCACAGCCTTATCACTTTTCATTCTTGCATATAGAAAAACATCTTCAGTATGTTTTCCACAAATTAATTGGTTTGGCTTAATCCCAGCACACCACTCACTCCTTTTAAGTAGGTTAAAGCCCTTGAAATTTTAAGCTTTTGCAGAATAATTTAAATATTTTACTTGTGGAAATGGCTTCTTTACTGGGTTCACATAATTACATTTTGCTAGGAAAAAAAGTAAAAAATAATAATAATCTGCCTTGAGTTTATTCCTCAGAATTAAAAAGAAATCTTTATAAATTAGTAATTATTCAAAGAAAAGTTGCAAACGGAAGAGGAAAATAAGGTATCAGGCATAAGTTGAATCATAGTTGAAGACCTCCATGTTTGTCTTCCTGATCTGGTGGTTATGCGATTGAGTGCACATGTAATTCAGCTCTTCAGAGTTTAAAAACAGTGCATAATTATTTAATAAATTATTTTCTTACAACATGGGTAGATTGTAAAGACAACATTTCCTTGGATGATAACATTGCTCAAAACATGGTTGTCATCTGACTTACACAATCTCACTTAGTTTGTCCCTATAAAATAGGCTGGACAGGTGGGTAATACTAACCTAATTTTATAAACAGGAAACTAAGGTTTAGTAAATTAATCACCTTGATTTAGAAATTTAACAGGTGTAAAGGTGAAACTAAGATTTTGACTTCTGGCTTCAAAATGTTGCTCTTTGGGGGCTCCTGGGTGGCTCAGTCGGTTCGGCATCTGACTTCAGCTCAGGTCATGGTCTCACAGTTCGTGAGTTCAAGCCCCGCCATCTGGCTCTATGCTGACAGCTTGGAACCTGGGGTCAGCTTCGGATTCTGTCTCTCCAGCTCTCTCAACCCCTCCCCTGCTCGCACTCTGTCTCTCTCTCTCTCTCAAGGATGAGTAAACATTTAAAAAAAAAAATGTTGCTCTTTGCAATAACCTAGTTGTCTTTTGTTAATGTTGAGCTAATATTCCTGGTGACATTATACAACAAGATAATCGAAGACAAATACTGTGTGATATCTCTTATATGTGTAATCCAAAATAAGACAAAACACAATCATGAAAACAGAGAGTAAAATGGTGCTTACCAGGGGTGGGAGAATAGGAGAGATAGGAAGGATACCTACTTGCAACTAGTAGGTAATTATACCCTAAGGACCTAATGTATAACACATTGATTGCAGACAACAAAACGGAATCATAAACCTTAAACTTGCTAAGATTAGGTCTTAATTGTTTCCAACATTAGGAGAGATGATAGTTATGCGATGGGATAGAGAAGTTAGCTAATGCTACAATGGCAATCATCCTGCAATATAAATCCATCAAATCAGTATGTTGTATACCTTAAACTTTAAAAAATGTTGTACATCAAATATATCTCAATAAAAACATTTTATCAATATAAACCATTTAAAAGGGCTTACTATATGCTAGATGCTCTAAATACATTAATTCATGTCATTCTCATATCAGTTCCATAAGGGAGATTGTATTTTACAGACTGAGGCTCATAGTCACTCAGTTTCCCAATATCAGAGCTGAGCTTTGCAAAACCTCTAAGCCGAGATCAGGGCTACCCAATTAGATGCATCGGCTCATTCTTAGATCATTTTCTGAAAAAGCACGGAGTCAGTAGAAATTGTAGCACATGCAGAGAGATGTGAAGGGAACGGAGACCAACATTTATGGTCCACATGTTTGAACTAGACGTGGGGCTTTACATGTATTCATTTGACTCATTCAGCACTCGGCCACCAAAAGTATCGTGCTATTCTATTTAATCATCACAAGTACTCTATGGGATAGGTACTATTCCATTTGACAAGCGAAAAAATGGAGACAGAGTTGGTAAATAATTTGCCTCGTATCAGAGCCAGGATTGAACACTAGTTAAATCCGACTCCAAAGTCATAATATTTTCACTTTGGCATTCCTGACTAACAATGCATTTAAGTCAGTTGAGTAAATGCAAATAATGATAGTGTCTGGTAATTCCTGGGCTACAGATAACTCACAGACAGCGCTGATCACGACAGCAAAATTCGAGGTAGACCTCAAGGCACTTCATAGCATTTTTTTGAACAGTCAACTTTTACTAAGTATTTTTTTCCCTGACCTGGTCTACAGCATTAATACAGGTGTTCAGCCAATGCTTCTTAGTCTTTCTTATTCAAAAGTTATTTCCTTTGCAATACGTTGATAGATTTTCTTATATGTCTAACACAGATGAAGTCGCATTTTCTGCTTTTGCTCGTGACCTCTCGTAGGCCCTGAGACGCCAACTGTGGCAGTGAGTGGAAGCACTTGAATAATATAATAAAAAGATGTCTAGTCCACGCTGGAAAAATAGGCCTTGCCAGAGTCCTCCCAATAGTTCACTGGTCATAGTCTGTCTACAGGATCTGAAATGGTAGGAGAGATTCTAATGAAATATCTGGCCATTTCTCAGCATCTCTCCCCCTGCATGGCGAGATACCCTCGTGTAATAACAATTATGTAGCAACCACCTTTGAAGCTAGTACCTATTCATTCAATAAACGTACATTGAATGAGTGTAAAGTAATCCTGAAAATTCCAAATTAGTATTACAATGACTTCACCAGGCTATTGATTCTTCTTGTTAAACTAATATTGACTTTTCTTGTAAAATTTATATTTATCATCAAGGGATCAGGGTTCATGTGAGAAGTAGGTTTTCAATTATTGCACAAAGCAATTAAATATCCAAGTCTGTGATGAATCAGGCCGACAAGTGATCTTCAAATGTCTCAGTCAACTTCTTAATAGATCACCCTAATAACTAAATAAGAAATTACATTGACTGCAAGACAAAACAAGTAAAACCTGCTATAAGAAACAAGTGGGTCTGCAGCAATATTTTTTCAATAATGTCCTTATATTGGGCACCTCGCTGGCTCAGTCAGTTGAGCATATGACTTTGACTCAAAATTCATAAGTTCGAGTCCTACATGGGGTGAGCTCGAGCCCCACTTCAGGTGAGCGTGCTCTCTCTCTCTCTCTCTAATAATAATAATAATAATAATAATATCGTTATGTTTCCTTTTCTGCACCTCAACACTACATCTCCCTCCATCACTACCAAAAATATAGCAGGTAAGGACAGAAAAACAAAATTCCCTAAAAATATTAATGCTAAATCATAACACCCCTCACAACAAAGTATTTTCCTGACTCTAATGAATAAGTAGAAAGATAAGGAACACTCCCAATCTGCTCGTGATCAGAGTCTAAGGTTAGCCTAATGTAAATTCATGTGTATGTTAATTCTATATGTCATATGATAATCAGCATGGTAGGCCAAGTTTGAGTCTTGGACTTTTAACTAAAGCAATTACAGTAAAGCAATTACTGTAAGATGATTTCATTTTTTCGACATTAAATTTTCAGGAAATTGAACTGTGATACAGAAAGCCACAAAAAGGATAAATCAATGTATTGAATAAAAATAAAGGGGTAGCTTGCATTTATAATAATTGTTTTAAGAATTCTAACTTGTTCAGAGCTAGCCGTTCTGTAGCCGTCAATAGGTATGAATATACTTCAGTTCACGACAGCTCTTAGACCCAAGTTCTCTGAAAAGTAATTTGCTTATAAGGAAATATTGGTGGAGACGGAGCATCCTGAGGCCAAGGACAATGAGAGAGGAGCAGTGAGGCGAGGAAGGACGGCAAACTCCAGCCTTCTTCATTTTCACATGATGGTGGCAGCAAAAACTAAGAGGCAGCAGCCATCATTAGTGGAGGTTAAACTACACTTAGTGGTGGAGAGAAGAGGAATGGTAAACGCGTAAACATGTATTTAATGAGTCTTCTGTGATCAAGACCCTATTTCAGAACCCTTAAAGCACTTCCAACCTAGGGTTCTGAAGAATAGACGTTAAATAACACTGATCTAGACCCATTCCTTTATTCTATAAAGACCCTTAACCATCATGGAAAAATAATTCTCCAGGCAGCAAAGCCACTTAGTGGCTGAATTAGCACTAAAAGCTGGGTCTCTTGGTCCCCATATTTTACCTGCTACACCATAATGCTTCAGAGAATAGTTTTCTTAATGTGTTTACAAAATTGAGTGAATTTTGTGAAACTGGGTATTTCAACTTTCTGTTGCTAAATAACTTTTAAATGCTAGTATGTTTTGCTAACCATGGTGTTAAACTGATCTGGAGCAAAAGAAGCAGAAAAGCCACATAATGAAAAATGTTACTCTTCTAGACAATGCTTATTAACTGGAGATAGCATTCTTTACTTTAAATTGCATGTAGACTTTTATAGTGGGTTTTATTTGCTGTTCTTTTTCCAGCTTCTTAAGGTGTAAGGTTAGGTTGTGTATCTGAGATCTTTCTTCCTTCTTTAGGGAGGCCTGGATTGCTATATACTTTCCTCTTATGACCACCTTTGCTGCGTCCCAGAGGTTTGGGGTTGTGGTGTTATCATTTTCATTGACTTCCATATACTATTTAATTTCCTCTTTAACTGCTTGGTTAGCCCATTCATTCTTTAGTAGGATATTGTTCGGTCTCCAAGTATTTGTTACTTTTCCAAATTTTTTCTTGTGGTTGATTTCGAGTTTCATAGCGTTGTGGTCTAAAAATATGCACAGTATGATATCGATCTTTTTGTACTTACTCAGGGCTGATTTGTGTCCCAGTATGTAGTCTGTTCTGGAGAACGTTCCATGTGCACTGGAGAAGAATGTATATTCTGCTGCTTTAGGATGAAATGTTCTGAATATATCTATGAAGTCCATCTTGTCCAGTGTGTCATTCAAAGCCATTGTTTCCTTGTTGATTTTTTGATTAGATGATCTGTCCATTGCTGTGAGTGGGGTGTTGAAGTCTCCTACTATTATGGTATTACTATCGATGAATTTCTTTATGTTTATGATTAATTGATTTATATATTTGGGTGCTTTCACATTTGGCGCATAAATGTTTCCAATTGTTAGGTCTTCTTGGTGGATAGACCCCTTGATTATGATATAATGCCCTTCTGCATCTCTTGATACAGTCTTTATTTTAAAGTCTAGATTGTCTGATATAAGTATGGCTACTCCAGCTTTCTTTTGCTGACCATTAGCATGATAGATGGTTCTCCATCCCCTTATTTTCAATCTGAAGGTGTCTTTAGGTCTAAAGTGGGTCTTTTGTAAATAGCATATAGATGGATCTTGTTTTCTTACCCATTCTGTTACCCTATGTCTTTTGATTGGAGCATTGAGTCCATTGACGTTTAGAGTGAGTACTGAAAGATATGAATTTATTGCCATTATGATGCTTGTAGAGTTGGAGTTTTTGGTGGTGTTCTCTGGTCCTTTCTAATCTTTGTTGCTTTTGGTATTTATTTATTTATTTATTTATTTATTTCTCTCTCTCTCCCCCTCTCTCTCTATACACACACACACACACACACACACACACACACACATAGTTTTTTTTTTTTCCCTCTTTTCTCCCCTCAGTCCCCCTTAAAATGTCTTGCAGGGCTGGTTTAGTGGTCACAAACTCCTTTAATTTTTGTTTGTCTGGGAAACTTTTGATCTCTCCTTCTATTTTGCTGCATATTTTTCAGATTCAGCACACTGAATATATCCTGCACTCCTTTCTTGGCCTGCCAAGTTTCTGTGGATAGGTCTGCTGCAAACCTGATCTGTCTTCCCTTGTAGGTTAGGGACTTTTTATTTTCCCTTGCTGCTTTCATGATTCTCTCCTTGCCTGAGTATTTTGTGAATTTGACTATGATATGCCTTGTTGATGGTTGGTTTTTGTTGAATCTAATGGGGGTCGTCTGTGCTTCCTGGATTTTGGTGTCTGTCTTTTCCCAGGTTAGGAAAGTTTTCCAATATGACTTGCTCACATAACCCTTCTACCCCTATTTCTCTCTCTTCTTCTTCTGGACCACTATGATTCTGATGTTGTTCCTTTTTAATGAGTCACTGATTTCTCTAATTCTTAAATCTTGCTCTTTTGCGTTAATCTCCCTCTTTTTTCTGCTTCATTTTTCTCTAAAGTTTGTCTTTTATATCGCTGATTCTCTGTTCTGCCTCATGCATCCTTGCCGCTGCTGCATCCATCCATGATTACAGCTCAGTTATAGCATTTTTAATTTCATTCTGGCTATTTTTTACTTCTTTTATCTCTGCAGAAAGGGATTCTAATCTATTTTTGACTCCAGCTAGTATTCTTATTATTGAGATACTAAATTCTGGTTCAGACATGTTGCTTGTATCTGTTGGTTAAATCCCTGGCTCTGTCTTTGTGCTCTTTCTTTTGGGGTAAATTCCTTCATTTTGTCATTTTGAAGAGAGAAAAGGAATTAATTATGTAGAAAAATTGAAATTTAAAACAAATTAAAATTTAAAAATTATTAAAATTAAACACACACACACACACAAATCGAATAGGTGATGCTAGATCCTAGGTGTGTTTTGGTCTGGGTGTTGAAAGTGATTTGACAGATTAGAGAGAAAAGGGGGGGGGATCGTTTGAGAATTTGAAAAAATGAATACACTGAAGTAGACTAAAATGAGATGATGGGGGTTAAATATAATTTGAAAAATATACACAAAAGTAAGGAATATAGTAGAAAAAATTAAAGAAAAATATTTTAATAAAAATTAAAAATAGATATGATTTTTTTGTTTTCTGTATTTAAGAAAAAAGAAAAGAAATGAAAAAGAGAAAAAAGATAAAGAAATCGTTTGAAAATTTTAAAAAGTGAATACACTGTAGTAGACTAAAATAAAACGATGGAAGTAAAATAGAATTTGAAAAAATTCACATAAAATCAAAAAATATAGTAATAAAAATTAAATGAAAATATTTTTAATAGAAATTGAAAGTAAAAATGAAGTTTTTCTCTTTCTGCATTCAAGAAAAAGAAAAGAAACGAAAAAAGAAAAAAGGAAAAAGAAAGAAAAAAAGCAAATTGTTTGAAAATTTGAAAAGGTGACTACACTGAAGTTGACTAAAATAAAATGATGGAAGTAAAGTAGAATTTGAAAAAAATTACACAAATTAAAAAATATAGTAATAAAAATTAAAGAAAGATATTTTTAATAAAAATTGAAAATAAAAATGAATTTTTCCTCTTTCGGTATTCAAGAAAAAGAATTGTAAAAGAGAAAAAGGAAAAAGAAAAAAAAAGAAAGAAAATTGAATAGGTGAACCTGCTAACAGATTGAAGTAGGACTGAAATTGCTTCATTTTCCCTTAGAAGTCAGTCTATGTAGCTCTTTGTAGTCCATAAATTAAGCCGGCAGTAAGACTTATATTCTTGAAGAGCAAAGTTGGCCCAGTTGGGTGGGGCTCAGTGTAACAGCTCCACTCTCCACTAGATGGCGCTGCTAGCCTACTGGGGTGGATCATTGCCACACTCATAGGTGCGAATGCGCATGCGCGGGAGTGGTGAAAATGGCACCACCCAGCTACCCAGTCTGTTCTCCTGGATCAGCAATCACGCACCTGTCCGCCGTCTTCAGCTCTCATCCACTCCCCACTTTTTCACTCTCCATGACCAGGCCCCAGGCAGTACCTCTCTCCCAAGTTCTGTCTCAGATCCAGCCATTTTTCCCCAGCCCCCTACTTCCAAAGGACTCGGACTTGACCCACTCCGCCCCTCTGTGGGAGTGTCTCACCGAGCAATGGCCGAATGAGCAATGTCCGAACATCGGCTGCACCCAGGAACACCCACTGGACCCTGGTGCTGCCAGTGCCCCGAGACTGCAGCCAGGCCATCCCAGAAAATGTTCGCAAGACAGTGTAGCAGCAGTGTTTCAGGGATTATGGAAAATCACAACACACATCTAGCACCAGGCTTCACCCTTAACAACTTTGCCCCAGCACCAGCAAATGTGGCCACCTTCTGGGGTGTCCTGGGACCAGGTGGCTCCAACAGTCTCTACCAAATGTCCTTCCAGCAGTGGAACTGCTTTTCCTCGTGTGGCCCGAGAACCTCCCAGTCCCCACTCTGTTCCTGGGGATTTGGCCTTCCCACCAGAGCACCGTCAGGTATCGAGTGGCGGAGTTGCAGCCTTTGAGCTCCCCTTGTTTACAGTCTTAATGGAATTTAAACCCTCTCCTTTCTCCTTTCTCCCTTTTTAGTTTAGTCCCTGCAGCTGTTTCCAATTTTCTGCTTTCTCTCCAGCTGTTTTTGGGGAGGGGTGCTTTTCCGGTATTCTACCTCCCACCCCAGTCTCTGTCCTCTCTCCACCCGCAAAAGTGGTTCCCTACCTTTCATGGCTTCTTGCTCCCCAAGTTCAGGTCTCCACACCGCATACCTGCTGAATTCTGTGGTTCAGGTTGTGCAGATTGTTGTGTTAATCCTCCAATCAGTTTTCTAGGTGTGTAGGATGGTTTAGTGTTGGTCTGGCTGTATTTCATGGACGCAAGACACACAAAAAGCTCCCATGCCGTTCTGCCATCTTGGCTCCTCCCTAAGGTTTATTTATTTTTAAGGGAGAGAGAGAGACAGAGCATAAGCAGGGGAGGAGCAGAGAGAGACAGAGGGAGACACAGAATCCAAAGCAGCCTCCAGGCTCCGAGTTTTCAGAGTCTGATGCGAGGTTCAAACCCACAAACGTCAAGATCATGACCTGAGCCAAAATTGGATGCTTAACCAGCTGAGCCACCCAGGCGCCCCTTTGTTATTATTATTATACATCACCTGTCTCTAACATTTCAGAGATAGAACCTTTGCTGTATTAAATGTGGTATAATCCTTTTTTCACTAATTTGACCCATTTCAACTTGGTTTTAATGACTAAATAATAACTTTCTGGGCAAGGAATGATGATAGGAAGGAGTAGTCCCTGGAGAAGAAATAACCCAAGCAAGGTACGAAATTATGGATGTGGTGAATTAGAGTGACGACTCATGGAAATCTTGGAAGACTCATACAATGGTCCCAGTAAAAGATAATCTGTAGAGAACAGTGACAGTTGGGTAGCTCAGAGAGATTCAAGAAATTTCTGGTTAAAGCACCTACCTGACTTAGGCATGAACTGGATGTAGGTAGTGAGAGAAAATGAAGAACTATTGAGCATGACATCAAATTTCTAGCATGAGAAGCTGAGTGGCTAGTGATGCTTTAACTGAAGTTTAAAAAGACTGGAAGAGAAGCAGATTTGGATATATTTGGGCTATAGTTCTTGAGTGAATCCACATATGTTTTCTTGTCTCAGCTGAAGATTTAGATTTGAAGATCCTTAGCATGTTGATGGCTTTAGAAGGCAGACTTCTAAGATGGCCCCCAATGATTCTTATCTTCTGGAATTCATATCCTGTGTAATCCTTCCCCTTGACAATGAGATGGACCAAGGATTTGCTCCTCACCACTAACATATTGCAAAGGTGATAGGATGACACTTCCATAATTAGTTTAGAAAAATTTTGACTTCCACTTGGCTAGCAGATTCCCTCTCTTGTTGACTTTGATGAAGCAGGCTGCCATGTTGGAAAAGCTCACATGGCACAAACTGAGGACAGCCTCCAGCTAACAGCTGGTGAGGAACCGAAGCCCTTTGTCCAATAACTCTTAAAGAACTGAATCCTGCCAGCAACCATGTGTCTGAGCTTCAAAGAGGATTCTTCCCCAGTAAGCCTCAGGTGAGACTCCAACCCTGGCTGACACCTTGGTTGCATTCTTATAGAAGACATTAAAGCCAACCACCCAACTAAACTGCAGCCAGGTTTCTGACCCACAAAATCTGTGAGATAATACATGTGGTATGCTATTTTAAGCCACTAAGTTCTGAGGTAATTTGTTTCATAGCAATAGATAACTAACACAATGGTAGTTAGAATCACGGGAGTAAATACGATTTAAAGTAAAAAGAGTCATCTAAGGCAAATTTTTGATGGAAGTTAAGAATACCTTTGGGGGGGGCGCCTGGGTGGCGCAGTCGGTTAAGCGTCCGACTTCAGCCAGGTCACGATCTCGCGGTCCGTGAGTTCGAGCCCCGCGTCGGGCACTGGGCTGATGGCTCAGAGCCTGGAGCCTGTTTCTGATTCTGTGTCTCCCTCTCTCTCTGCCCCTCCCCCGTTCATGCTCTGTCTCTCTCTGTCCCAAAAATAAATAAACGTTGAAAAAAAAATTTTAAAAAAAAGAATACCTTTGGGCTCCTGCCCTCTCTGTGTTGCCATTTCTGGGTCTCCAGATTCTCAGTTCTTTTATCTGTCATCTCTCTCCTTGTTAAAAAGAAAATCAATTTGGCAAATTTATTCCCAATACAGTTTTGGGAATTACGTTCATCATAACATGCTAATTGGGCATGTAAAATATTTGTACTTTGAGAGAGAAACCAAGGAGAAATACTCTAATGTCAAAATATCAGCACTGATATTTATGAACTTCACTGTGCCCACACAGCCCCTTAAGTCACTCCACATGGGTGACTACCTGTTGTTACTGACTTTAAATATGAACTTTTATCTGCCCATGGAAATATGTAAATGTAATTCTTACTTGATTCCAGATTTAATATTGTGGTTTAAGATTCTCAAGGGTGAGCAGAGTTTAAATCATATCAAAACAAGGCCTTGAGTAAAATACTCGCGTGAAGTATCTTTTACTTTCAAGATTGATTTAGTAACTCAATGGTGACACTGCCCAAATCTTCATAGTAATATCAAGTGGCTTCTGCATTGTATCCAAAGGCACGATGGCACCAATGAAATCAGGAGAGCAAATGCTTTTCTTTCTGATAAATTTTATTTGGCTGCCTCACATGTTTAATTATGATTCTTAGTTGGAATATCATATAGTATATTTTTTTTCATGTTATACATTTGGAGGCAGAGTCTCCTGGAGATCTTTATTTCTCTGGAAGTAGATCAAACATATTTCAATATTATGACTGTGTTTAGGGGAATAGAAGCCTCAGAAAAGGTTCTGAATTTAAAAAGTGAGTGAAACCATGGTCTTTCCACCAATGCTAGCCTCTTTAGCAATGACACACACCAAGAAACTATGGATACATGTAATATATATTTGATTATCTGCTAAATGACTAGGCAGTAAAAGAAAATTAAAAGGAAAATCCAAATTGCTTAAAGGGAGAAGATGTTATGCATTAATAATTTCTCTATCAAGGTATTGTTAAGAATTTGCCACAGTCTTGTAAATAAAA
This sequence comes from Acinonyx jubatus, assembly GCF_027475565.1. Taxonomy (NCBI): domain Eukaryota; kingdom Metazoa; phylum Chordata; class Mammalia; order Carnivora; family Felidae; genus Acinonyx; species Acinonyx jubatus. The sequence continues at coordinate 41,727,836 of NC_069384.1, forward strand.
ATATAAAATATTAGAGTACAAACTGTAGAGTTTTTAAAAACATCATTCACAATATTCATGACTTTTCTACCAAAGAGGCCCAAATATTCATGAATGTCGCATCATTATGCTTCCTTGAAAGCACCTACCAATGAAAAAATCCCTAACAGCCTTTCAGGTTTATCTCTTGGGCCTTCAAAATTTGGAGTTTTTAGTTGCTGAACCACACAGGTTGTGATTCATAGTCTGAGAAGGCGTTCTAGGCTTTTGTGTTCTAGGATGCCTTCTACGTGATTCTGTGTGAAGGATCACAGGTTATTAGAATTTTTGAATGCAACTCTTTCTACTTCAGATATTGACGTGTCAGTGCCAGAGAGAACAAACACACGGGAAGTGTGAGAGGGTTACACCTATATAGATATTCACACCACTGTGAACTGATTTTATGGCTCTTGAATCTTCTCAACAAATCAAGGACCAATGAAAAACGTCAGAGTGTGGAGAAAGAGTAAAGATGTCATGAGGAAAATATTGCTGGGGAAAGCTATTTTCACTCACCCTAATGGAAGGATGTCTTTCTCCTCATCTCAAAGGGGTGACATGTTTCAAGAGGACCACTCTGACGACTTTGAAATGTGTTCTCTGGAATTGAGCAACACAGAGGACAGGGGACAAATCATGCCTGAGATAGTTAAACAGAGAGTGGGTAGGTTTAACTCCCTGACAATCTAGGGGTGGGGACAGTGTCTAACAGCTACCTGCAGACGGAATCAGGAGATGGATGCTATGTGGCCGATGAGCTGCTCTCTCCATATACATCCATGGAGCCCATCACCATATTCAGATGGTTAAGAGGCAAACCATTTATATTTCACATTCAGCTTCCTTGAGACCAAACACCCAAGAAAAACTCATTGTATACTCTTCATTATCAAAAGTAAGTGTCACACGTACCATCATGAACACTGTTTTCCTAAGACTACTCTCTAAAAAAAATAAATTCTCCTTAACTGCGGGATCTATAAGTAATAAGGAAGAGATGTCCAAAGAAGTGAAATAGAAGCAAAGGTGCCTAGAGTCCAGCTGTTTACCAAAACTTGCATTGCACGTGCTCTTAGATGATGAGTGGAAAAAATATATTAGCATATGTATGAGTTTCCTATGGCTGCTGTAATAAATGACCACAACCTTGCTGGCTAAAAATAATAGTTCCTTGGTTTGTGGCTACATCACCCTGCCTTCATTGTTACATTGCATTATTCTCTTGTATTTGTGTAAAAATCTCTATCGGACTCCCTCTCATAAAGATACATGTGATTGCATTTAGGGCCTATCTTGATAATCTAAAATAATCTCCCCATCTCAATACCTTTAATTTCATTTCTCAATACCTTTAAAAAAAAAGTACAAAGACTTTTTTTTTTTCCAACATAAAGTAATATTCACAGGTTCCAGTGGCTTATTGGGGGGCATTATTTTTGAGCCTACGACAACACATAAACAACAATATATGTTATATAACATGCAGAATAAGATTTGGCATATATTCCCATACTTTATTTTCTTTTTTAGTTTATTTATTTATTTTGAGAGGGAGAGCAAGCAAGGGAAGGGCAGAGAGAGAGAGAGAGAGAGAGAGATAATCCCAAGCAGGCTCCACACTCTCAGTGCAGAGCCCAGCACGGGGCTCCATCATGTGAACCACAGGATCATGACCTGAGCCGAAATCAAGAGTTCAAGAGTTGGAAGCTTAACTGACTGAGCCAACCAGGGGCCCCTAGGCTCCCATACTTTAGATAACAACCTGGCATTCAAAATTCAGAAACCACATTGGATTTCAATAACATCTTCATTAATGTGATTCTCACATCATTGCTATAAGTACAATTTTTTAGATCTCAGCAGTGAAAATAAAGTAGATTTCTGGAAGTGAAAACGTGTTGGTGAAATGGTCTGTGTAAACGTGGGGCCAAATTATTGTAAAATTCCATTACTCACAAATGCCTCCACTAAGAGTTCTACATAAGAAAAATAAATTTATTGCTATCCCTTTAGGATAGTAAAATCTAAAATAGCTCAGCACAAGCCTTAGCTCACCACAGAATTTTAGCGCTAGACAGGATCTCAGCCCATCATCCTAACTTTTTAGATAAGAAAAGTGAGACTCAGCCAAACGCCTGCTCTTAGTTCCCAGAGCTCCTAAGTGGCAGAGATCAGAACTAACATTTCTTCACTCCTGGTCCGTGCTCTTCCCTTCGAGCTATGCAACTCTCCTCTCTGGTCATTTACTGAAATAAAAAAAGCCAGTTTTTACCTTTTCAGGTAACTTCAATCCTTAAAATTAGAGCACATTAATTAAAATTTAAGTCTTTTTTCTAGATTTAATGAAATAAATATTCCTACTGACCCCCTAGCAATGAAAGTCTGATTTGAAGGGGCGCCTAGGTGGCTCAGTTGGTTAAGCATCTGACCTCGGCTCAGGTCATGATCTCCCGTTCTTGAGTTCGAGCCCCATGTAGGGCTCTGTGCTGACAGCTCAGAGCCTGGAGCTTGCTTCCAAATCTGTGAACCCCTCTCTCTCTGCCCCTCTACTGCTCATACTCTGTCTCTCAAAAAAATAAACGTTAAAAAAAAAAATTAAAAAAAAAAAAGTCTGATTTGTGAAAGAGGGAATTTAGAAGGACAGCGCTCATTAGTCAACTGCTATTAGGTTAATTCACTGGAATTGGTTTAGTTAAGATTTAATGTAAACAAAAGGAGATAAAACCTGCAAATGCACTCAGTCCAAAAACATCTACAAGAAGCAGTGAGCAGGACTTAATTTGTAACAGCTGGGGAGGTTTCCGACTACAAATTAATTTAAAGATGCAGAAATATTCTCTCTCAAACCAAGCAATTTGGTTTGTGGTTTTCTAAAAACTCACTTTCTACATATCTATTATTTCTCATGAAGAGAGGCTTGATAAAAGGGCACAATGTCAAGCTGATACCCCTTGTAAAGTTTACCAGGCAAGTTTAGCAAGGAGACAGCTGATTACATGACCTGCCCCTGTGCCTCTAACTGATGCCAGGATGCCACAAATCCAGCTTTAAAAACCTGAGTGGGTAGGTGATTTTGAACCGATGGTGTAGTTGTCCATAACATAAAACACAGGTAACATTACAACATGGTCCAAATTTTTTCTGAGCATTACATATCATGTTTAGATAGTTAGAACTCCCTGCAACTGTTTATTCATGCCAATATAAATTATTCTCTTTACGTGAACTCAAGTCACGTAAACTCTAGCTTCCAGGAACCAGAGCATGCTTGCTTTTGGAGAGATGTGAATTTCACCTCATTCCTTGAAAATTGAAAAATCAAATAACAAACAACCCTAGTGTTTGCAATCAATACTGAGTTCAGTAACTCCTTGAGATTGCTTGACTCCAGTGTGAGTTGAAGTCTTGGGAGTATTAAGGACTCGAAATCTTTTTTTTTTTTTGCTATCAACTCCAAACCCAAGGTGAGCTGCAGTAGGGAGTAGCCTTTATTATGGGGGTCTGAAGAGGTTCTCTGGTTTGTTTTATTTATCTTAAAGCCAAAAGCCAATTCAAGGATGATGAATGGTGTCAGTTTGACAGCACTGAAGACTGAAATTCTTCATTTCTTCTAAGGTTTAGGAGGGCAATGACTGCTATTTCTTTTACAGTTTACCAGGTGAAGTGCATTAACTCTTACCTGGATAAGCTGATTCTAAAAACGTGGTATTAGGATCATGATCTATTCTGATAATCCTTTTCTCCTGATAGAAAGGTAGATGTAAGTGTGAGGGTAGATGTATAAAAAGAGATGCTTTTTACTTTTTAAGAGATTTTTTTTTCAGTTGGAATTGAATAAAGCCTTCTGATTGAATTTATTCAGGTCAGCACAGTGATTGAAGGATAGAGCTGGTGTGAACCTGACCCCAACAATGACTGTTCCATGGGCCCAATCTCAGATGGGGTTCAGATTTATTGACCTGGATTTTTCCAGATTGAAAGGAAGTCTTGGGGAAAGTTTAACCTTACATAGTCTACCTTTCTACTTTAACCGAAACTTACCCCGCTCTTCGTTTGGCACCAATAATGGTGAGGGGGGGAATGGATATTTCTTTGTTTCTGAGGGACATCTGTGGAACAAGTGGAGAAACAGCTATGTTCAGCTGGTTATTACCATCCAGGTAATAATGACTTCTGGTTGCTAATGTACAATCTAGTTTCAAATGAGAATCCTTTTGTCTGAAACAATTTGTTTTTCACTTATTTTTTCCCCTAAGCAACTAGTTCATAGTATTTGAATATATTCATTGAAATAACTATAGAAACTCAATAAAAGGATGGAAGATATTATTTCATTTCTTGTGCATTCTTTTCTTCAACTTTTTAAACATGATATATATTTTAGAAGAAGTTTGTTAACAGAGACTGGAGCTGGGTTTATATGAATAATAGTAAAAAAAAGTTTGAAGAATCATTATAACAAAATTTTGCTGAAATAACTTCTACAGTGAATCATTTTTAAAAAAAAAAAATTTTTAAGGTTTATTCATTTTTCAAAGAGAGAGAGAGACAGAGCGTGAGTGGGGGAGGGACAGAGAGAGAGGGAGACACAGAATCCGAGACAGGCTCCAGGCTCTGAGCTGTCAGCACAGAGCCCGACGTGGGCCCCGAACTCATGGATGGCGAGATCATGACCTGAGCTGAAGTCGGATGCTTAACTGACTGAGCCACCCAGGTGCCCCAACAGTGAATCATTTTTAAAACATAATTAACTGTTAGATAATATGGCATGGACTCCAAATACTTGGAGTTCAGATAAGGAAGAAATTAAATGAAGTATACAGTTTTCGAACTGTGAACTAGAATTTGGAAAAAAAAAAAAAGTATATTTAAAAAATAGGTTTGGAGGAGGACATTGCCAATCAAAAAGAAGATGCTATCAGATGGTACGAGAATGGATTATATTGTTGAAACAATGAAGATTTCTCATTTCTCTAGTGGATGAAGCACACTTTGAAATGACTTTAACGAAGATTGTTGTTCCCTTCACTTTTAAGGGAAAACTTTTAAGAAGTGAAAATCTGAGTGATTGTTAAGATAATTTCAACTCTGTCAAAAAATAAAGCAAATTACAGCAAACCAAGTTGGAAGGGAGGAAAAAAAAAAGACAAAACACAATTCCTTCTCTTAAAGGATTGAATTTTTGTGTTAAGATTTGCTGCCCACGGGCTTGACAGATTTTTAAAAATCTCTTTCTTGATTTAAAATGATGAAAACTGAGTGAGAAATGTTCTTGAATTCATTAGACTAATGTAACACTTCATAGTTTACAAGTATAATCACTCACATTACTATTTTATCTTAGACTGGAGAGAGAATAAATAGATGGTTCTAGTATCACCACTTTCCAGCTATGGGACTTTGGCCTTTCATTTTTCTATTTTGAACATCTTTTGAAGTTTAGTTTTATTTTCTGTTAAATGAAAATAATGATACTTACCACATAGAGTTGTCATAAATCCCTTAAAAACATAGTGCTTAGTACAGAGTTGGCACTCAAGCCTAAGTCCCCTGTGCACACCGAGCATGGCCACCATCTAAATGATGACAAATCTAGAAAAAGTCAAGTTACATCAGGAAATGAAGACAGAGATAGCAGTAGTTTTCAGATTTAGCATCTTGTGATTTTCCTGCTGTATTGTATGGCTTCAAATACAAATAATTTTTCATATCCTATCAATAGATGCGAGAGTCTTTTTTTTAATTTTTTTTTTAATGTTTTACTTATTCTTGAGAGAGACAGACAGACAGATTGTGAGCCAGGGAGGGGCAGAGCAAGAGGAAGTCACAGAATCTGAAGCAGGCTCCAGGCTCTGAGCTGTCAGCACAGAGCCCCATGCGGGGCTAGAACTCACAAGCTGTGAGATCATGACCTGAGCCACAGTCAGTCGCTCAAGCAACTGAGCCATTCAGGTACCCCAATGTGAGGAGTCTTTAGATACATTTTTATCTATATCTAACAAAGCCAAAATCACTTATATATTTAAGCTCTATGTGTGTCACTATTAGGCGTCATAAACTATGCATCCATGGGGTATGTGTTGGGGTGCTATTGTTATTCAAAATTAAAGATTAAATTTGGAGCACCTTAAAGATGGGGGAAGGGCAATATTTTATATTAAAATAAGTAACCACATATAAGCTATATATAATGAGGTAGACTTTCCATTTTTTAATATGAAACAAAAAATGTGCTTCCATAAGTTGGTTTTACCTCATACCCCAGTCCCTCGTTTACATGATCATGTTTTCTGCCAGGCTTGATACTTTGAAAGGAAGGTTTGATGAGCAATGAGATACCATGTCAAAGATCACAAAAGCAATTGTGCTCACAGAAATCTACACTTTCAGAATATAGGCTAGTGATTGGTATGCTCTGTAATCCTCTCCTTATACTGTAATTTCTATATACTCTTATTACCTACTCTTTCCCATTTCTCCTTCTCCTCCATTTTGGATGAAGGAGTACTAAGTATAGCATGGCCAAAGGCATTCTAAGGAGGGAACCCAGAAGGAAACAAACCCAACACTTAAAATACATAATGGTTTCTCTATTCTAAAGGACGTGATTTGACTTGAGATAAAATTAAAATTCTTAATTATATGAAATGCTCTCGTATCAGTGGCATGTGTGCTGAATAGATTTTAAACCCAATCTGCTATAGTGCTCTTTGCGGTGCTGGAGCTAGAGGTCTGTAAACTCATTTCGGCTTTACATAGCTGGATCCCTGTCGGATTGTGCCAGTAGGGGGTGCTAGAGGGAGATCGGAAAGCCAGAGGATGAAAAAAGGCTTGCTGCTTTGTGTCTGCTTCCTGTTCTCGTCCCAGTGGACCCTCCCACATACCTTCTCCCTGCCAGTGACACTTGTTCAGTAAGCACAGTTAATTCCTATTTGCGGTTTTTCCAACATTCCCACTGTCTTGCTTTAAATCACTGATTTAGGCATTGTTTCTTTTAAAATCATTTCCTCAGTGCCTTGGTTATTATCACAAACAACACTGACAGATTTTTGCTTGTTTTTATTTTTTTTTCCTCCAACCTGATCTCCGCCAGAAATCTCCAGAGCAATCATACTATCTCTCATCTCTCCCCCAAGAATTCTAGATGGGTTGGGTAATCTCCTTTTGTGATTACTGGAAAGAGAATATTCAAATAATTAAAATAAAATTTGTCTCAACACTGAAAGCCATGAGACCACGAGATCCTATTTCAAACCCTGTTTCAATGTGTCCATATAAAATATTATTGAATGAAGTAATTAATTTGGACTTGCAATTAAAAAAAAATCTCTTGAGAGTTTCTATGGGATTAGAAACTATTTTTTTCATTTCCTTCACAGATGCAGCATAAAATGCACCAGAAAAACTAAACCACTATGCCTCTCACATCTGTTTTTCCAACTTTATATGTAAGTGGGAAGACTTATATACAAGTCTTCATTTTTTTCTTTTTCTCTTCTCCGTATAATGCTCTACAAGGCCTTGTGAAGCAAATGTTTTCAGTTTTCTACCATTCCATAGGAAATAAATACCCACAAGACCATTTTTTAAATATTTTTAAAGTTTTTATTTTAAAGATTTTTAATCTTCCAAAAAAGTAAAAAGTTATATAATAATTTCCATATACCCATTAGATGATTAATTTTATGTGCCTACATGGCTGGGCTACAGTACCCAGATATTTAGCCAGTGTTATTCTGGATGTTTCTGTGAAGGTGTTTTGGATGAGATTGACATTTAAATTGGTGGATTTTGAATAAAGTAGATTGCCCTTTATAATGTGGATGAGCCTCATCTCATTAGCTGAAGGACTAAATAAAACAAAAGACTGTCTCACTCTGAGCAGGACAAAATTCTGCCAGCAGTCTTCACTCGTCAACTGCAACAGTGGCTTTTCTCTGGTTTTCAGCCTGCTGACCCATCCTACAGATTTTGGACTTGCCAGCTTTCATAATCATGTCAGCCAATTCCTTCAAACAACTATATATATTAACAATTATGTGTGTGTGTGTGTGTGTGTGTGTGTGTGTATAAACAATTATATATATATATATATAAAGAATATATACATAATTTAAAATTTTAAAATAACTACACACACACACACACACACACACACACACCCTATCGATTCTATTTCTCTGGAGAACCTTGAAAACTATACCCATTATCACGATTAACAATTGGAGTTGCCATGGGGCACCTGGGTGGCTCGGTCGCTTAAGCATCCGACTTCGGTCCAGGTCATGATCTCATGGTCCGTGAGTTCAAGCCCCGCGTCAGGCTCTGTGCTGGCAGCCCTGAGCCTGGAGCCTGCTTCAGATTCTGTGTCTCCCTCTCTCTCTGCCCCTCACCCACTTGTGCTCTGTCTCTAGCTCTCAAAAATAAATAAATGTTAAAAAAAAATTTTAAAAACAATTGGAGTTGCCATATTTACTTAATCTATTTTTGTTTGTAATTATTTAAATTCAGACATCTTGACATTTCATCCCTAAATAGGTCAGCACATTATCATCATAATCTCTGAAAGTAATATTTTCCCACATAAGAGAATACTATTATCACACTTAAGAAACTTAAAAATTCTTGACGCTGATCTAGCTGCATCTCAGGGACAAGAGAGGCAAAGAACTCCCATGCTACTCTGCCATCTTGGCCCCTCCTCCTAAGTTTGAAACTTAATAATTCTTTATATCAGTTAATACTTACTCCATTTTGAAATTCTCCCAATGGTCCAAAAAATGTCTCGTTCAAACAAGAAGCCAATTAAGAACCAAACATTGTGTTGGGATGTGATGAAACATAATACTTTATAGGTAATGTTATGTAAATCCCAATGTATCACAATAAGAAGCACACAATGTTTGCATTATTATTAGTGATGTTCACATTAAACTCTGGTTCAAGAGGATAACAGCCTGATCTCTCCTTTGTAAAGTTCCATCTTTTTCTTTTTGTGACTGTAAATAATCTTTGTGATGATATTTTGGCATCCTATGAAGATCTATAGCAATCTTTCCTCTAGTGATTTTGTCATCCATTAATGATCCTTACCTGAATCAAATTTTATTAAAGGATGCAAAAAAAAAATGTTAGTGGACTATCCAAAGATAATTCATTGTAGGATTACAGGAAAGCCAGTTCTGTCTTCCATCTCCTCCTAATTTGTTCAATTCTGAACACACTAGCTTAGAATTTTGGGTTATTATGGTTGCAATCTGTAAAATTAAGTAAAAGAGAATTGCTCTGGATGGAAAAGAACCTACCTTAAGGTATGATTTGTGTAAGATGAGGGCAGTCTAAAAGACTAGTAATAGAAATATTGATCTTTAAAAGTCCCAACCCAGATATCACTTTAAAAAATTCCTTGGACAGGGGCGCCTAGGTGGCTCAGTCAGTTAAGCATCTGACCCTTAATTTCAGCTCAGTTCATGATCTTGCATTTGTGAGTTCAAGCCCCACAATGGGCTCTGTGCTGACAGCATGGAGCCTGCTTGGGATTGTCTATCTCCCTCTCTCTCTGGTCCTCCCCTGCTCATGTGCACTCCCTGTCTCTTTCTCTCTCCCTCTCTCCCTTTCTCTCTCTTAAAATAAATAAATAAACATTTTTTTTAAAATTACTTGGGATATATTGTATAAAATGTTATAATAGAATGAGGAACAGATAACGGATGAATTATGTCTTATAGTGCAAACCAAGGAATTATTAGCTTGGAATTTTTTTCCAGCTTTACTGAGATATAATTGACAAATAATTGAATTATTTTTATAAAGACCTAGTCAAATGACATTTAGTATATAGTACCTGCTAACTGAACACTGTTTTTACCTATTGCCATGTATTTTTGTATGCTTTTGGCAATTCTTAATGTTTTTTCTTCCCATTTTTTTTCACATATTCACTTTGAATCACAGGTTTTAAAACTCTGAGCTTTACCTCTTTGATATTAGATTTGCATGTTTTTCCTATCACTGTATATCTTCTGCATGTATCAATTTACCTTCAACTTTACTAAGTCTGTGACAGGAACACCCACCAAGGATAAATGGAAAATGTATTAAATTTAAAGGTTATGGGAATTTAGAAATTACCATTCTGATAGGAACAAGAAGATGCTGAGACAATACTGGAAAAATGCCAGTTCTCTCTAAATTTTTGGTCTGTTCTATAGATTGTAGACATTCAGTTAAGATCCCAATAGACTTTGAACTCAGAATACTTATTCAAACTCATTGTGAACCCTTTGAGGTTGACTCATTGCTAATATTTTTCCATTTTAGGGTAAGATTTCCCCCTGACACTAACCAATACAACCTTAATGTGGATAAGTGGAATAGGAAGTTCAAGATCACTGAACTCTTGTAAAATGACTTATTTATTGTTTTTACTTAACTCCTCAGACATGCTCTGTGGGTTTTTTATTATTACTATTAGATTTTTAAGATCTACTTTCCATCCAGTGGCCCTGATCTTCCTAAGAAAATCCTGAACAACAGGGACAGCTGTTAAAAGAATGAGCTCACTAATTAGTTTCATGTTGGAAAAATAAATAGTGTAACAAGTAACTTACCTTATTGTTTATTTCTTAAGGGATGGTGTGGAAAATGTCCACTCATGACTTAACTGCAATAAAATAAATAGGACTTGATCTGTATGCCTTGGTTGACTAATTTTCTAAGGGTAGAACTGTGCCAAATTAAAACAAGAACCTGTCTTCATAAGCTTGGTTGTTATTTATCTATCTGTTTATTCATCTTTTTAGTCAGAAAAATTCAATGCTGAACAAATCATTCTCTTAAATCCAGGTGACATACAACAGTGTCCTCCTTAAAGTATTCCAGTATTTAGTGTGCATGACATTCTATCATGGGAAGTAATATAGGAAACATCTACTGAGACATAGATGATAGGTTTCCATAGATTCTGAATAAGTATCTCATACACTGACATCTAATTGTTCTATTTCAATCATGGAGTTAACGCATTTTACCTATTCTAAAAATGATACTTTGCTTTCTTTAAATGTAGATGTAATTGTTTCTTTGTATTTTAATTTTCCTTTTCATGTCTCCATACAAGAACTTACTGGTTATGAACTAAATGTTGGTTTCCTCTCAAAATTCATATGTGGAAACCCTATTCCCCTAACCCCCCATATATGGAAACTGTACACCCCTAATGGTATTAGGATATCAGGACTTTGGAAGGTAATTAGGATCAGATGACATCATAAGGGCTGTGCCTTCATGAATGGGATAAGTGTCCTTAGAGGAATCACCAGAGAGCTTGCTTCTCTCTGCTCTCTGCCCTGTGAAGATAAGCAAGAAGACAGCTGTCTACACCAGGAAGTAGGTTCTCACCAGACTCTACTGGGTCTTCAAGCACCTTGATCTTGGATTTCTGAGCCTCCAGAACTATGAGAAATAAACAGATGTTATTTAATCCACCCATTCAATGATAATTTGTTATAGCAGCCAGAACTAAAATTGTCTAAATAATTGCATGTCACTACAAAAATAAGAACACGTTTGAAAAATAATGCTGGGCAACTCCAACATTGCACATAAAACTATTTCACCTCATTTTAGGTTTTTACTTCTTACTCAAAAGATACAGTGTTCTGCAATTCACAAATACATCTTCTTTCTGGACAAACTTAAAATGTAATGCCCATCAGAATTATTATGTGGTTCAACACAACTTTGCTTCTCATTTTAGCCTGGCACCAAAGTGAAGACAAACCAGCCAGTTCCTGTGAGGGCACAACATGCCAACAATCATGTCTCCACAACCAGCACAAGCTAACTAATTGGCTTCTTACTTGGAAGTCCTCAAGAGCACCCAAACTTTAGGATTGCCTTCCTATGTTTTGTCACCTCCACTGTTAAAAACTGAGGAAAAGGTGAGACTAACAGAAGCAGTAAGGAAAGGAGTGGCTGGTGAAAAAAGGAAAAAGACAATAGGAAACATTCAGAGTGGATTTCTGATTTCCTTTACAATGTTCTCTAACAACGTTCTAGAACAAAAGTCCATTGTAACATGATGTGTAGCTAGTAAACTGCAAAAGTGAGGAGGTTTACAGTTATTAAAAGTTAACAAGTTTATAGTTATTAAAAGTTACCGTTAAAGTTATCAAGCCAAATAAATCAAAAACGAGTAAAAATAAAATATTTTCATTGAATTTACTATTTTATTAGATGTATTATTAAATCCTAACAAATGCTTGAGATAGTAACTTCAAGCAGTTAAGTGATATTAACACATTAGCTTGAGAAAATGGATCACATGTTTACTTCCACCTGTAACACTTAGCTATAGAATCATTTATGGGCTTTCATTTGCTTTCAAAGTATTTTCCAAAGAAGTTTATCATAGTGCTCTGTTTTCTTCCTGTTTTTTATATCCAACCACTTTGCAGTTGAAAACAAGTTTTAAAAGTCTGTGACAAAATTCTTGCCTTTTTTATAAGTAGGTATATTAGATTAAATATAAATAGCATCCAATAAATCTGCAAATTGCTGAGCCATGAATAAACTCCCATTAGCTTCTGCCCTTGTCTTTTGGTGATTCTGAAGTAAAAAAAAAAAAAAAAAAAACAACCTATATATTATGACTGATTACTGCCTAAACTACAGGCGAAGACGTGATTAGTGGTAAACCAAAGAGAAGGTTCCAACTGATACCCCTCAAAACTTGTTAACCACATATCCTGAGGCAGAATGTATTTTCAAAAAAATGGCCACAGCAATATTTTTTGTTCCACAGAATATTTTCAGATCCTTGTGATTCCCCCATCAGGAAGTAGAGTCTATCTTTCTTCCACTTGAAACTGAGTGGGACTTTATGAATAAAATATACTTCAAGTGATGCTGTGTGACTTTGAGGCCGGGTTATCAGTGATGGCGTGGCTTCTGCTTAGCTCTTTTCCAGTCTCTTGGGACACTCAGCTACGGAAACTGACCCCTACATGGAACCTGTAGGTGTTCAACTGACAGCTCCTAAATTTAACCCAGGACAACCACATGCGTTTGCTAGTTACACATAGGAGTAAATGACTCCAACCACCAGGCTTCTGGCTGCCCCTGTTGACACTGAATGGAGCAGAGGCGAGCTTAGCTGCTGAGCCTTGCCCAATGGAAAATTTGTCAACAAAATCAATGTTGTTTTGTTTTTAAGCCACTAAGTGTTGTGGATTTGTTATTGTTATGGACTGGACCATTATACCCCCTCCCCCACCAAAATCCATAATTGTAAGCTCTAACTCCTAGTATGACTGTATTTGTAGGTAAGACCTTTAAGAAAATAATTAAGGTTAAATCAGGTCATACAGGCGGTGCTTATAAGACAAGGAGAGACACCAGAGCTCACTCATTCACTCTCTCTCTCTCCACTGACATAGAAAGGAAAGGCTATGTGTAGACACAATGAGAAGGTGGCCTTCTGTAAGACAGGAAGAAAGGCTTCATGAGAAATTGACCTGCTGGCACCTTGCTTGATCTTGGACTTCTAGCCTCCAGAACTGTGAGAAAATAAGTTTCGGTTGCCTAAACCACTTTGTGGTATTTTGTTATGGCAATTGAAGCAGACTAATACAGATGTTGGTATTATGAAGCAGGGTGCTCCTATGAAAAATATCTAAAAATGTGACAGAAGTGCTACCAGCTGGACTAAAGACAAAATGGGACAGAATGAAGGAAAGCTGTTGGCTTCTATAGGATGGAATGATAGAACTCTCCAGCTTTGACCTTGCATTATCCTTTAAGAAGAGGAAAGAATGGCTACGAAGGCAATTCAGAGACCATCGGGAATGCCACTCCCATCCCAGACCCAGGGGGCAAGGCTGTTTGCTCAGTGGTTGCAGAGGGTGGGGCCACCTCCTGGATTTCTGTGGGCCAGGATGCTGCTGTCCAGTGCTTCAGGGACAAGAGCATCCACAGGTGAAGGGGTGGGCTGTCACCTCAGGACCAGGGAATGATACCATCACCCAATGGGCCCAGAGGGCAGAACATTGAGCCAAAGAGGATTATTCTCAAGCTTTAAGACCTAATGGGATTTTTACCTGCTTGGGACCTGTCATCCCTTTTGTATTTCCAATTTCTCCCTTCTGGAATAGGGGAGAATATGGAATATGTCTATCCTATGTTGTCCCACCATTGTATTTTAGAAGCACATAACTTGTCTAGTTTCATAGGTTCTCAACTGGAGAGGAATTATGAGTCAGGAAAACCATACCTCAAGTCTCACCCATACCCAGTTGAGATGAAATTTAGATGAGACTTTGGGATGGATGGTGGAATGGGTTAATATTTGGGGAGGGCTGTTGGGATGGGATGGATTTCACATGGGAGAAAGACATGAATTTGGGAGGTGAGAGGACAGAATGATAATAACTGAACTGTGTTCCTTTCAAATTTATATATTGAAGCCCTAACCCTTCTCCCTCCCAATGGAACTGTATTGGAGATAGGGCCTTTAAAGGAAGTAATTAAGTGTGGTCATAAGGGTGGGACCCTAATCCAGTATCCTTATAGGAAGGTGTCCTTATAAGAAGTGGAAGAGGAACAAGCACATACACACAAAGTCTCTGTGAGGACACAGAAGAAGCTGAATGTTAAAATCTTCAACTGTAATTATAGGTTTGTCTATTCATCCTTTTATTTCTGCCTGTTTGGGGTTTCATAATTTGAAGCTCTGTCATTAGCAACATACATATTTGGAATTCATATGTTTCCTTGATGAAGTGGCCCCTTAATCATCATGCAATAGCTTTCTGGATCTCCGCAAATAGTCTTGGTTCTGAGGTTTACTCATCCTGATACTAATATATTCACACCCACATCCTTGTAATTAACGTTTACCTTGTTCATCTTTTGCCATCATAGCTATGTTTTTATATTTATAGTGAGTTTCTTATAGACAACGTATAAATGGGTTTGCTTTTTCATCCTGACAACTGTCTTTAATTAGGGTGCTTATACTATTTACACATAGTATAGATTACTTGAATATTGTTCTGAATGGTGGCTTTGCAGGTAAGTATAACAAATACGGAGTTAATTGTAAATTTATACAAATAAAATCTGATTATCCGTTGCATAGTTTGGAATTCTGAAAAAGACATTTTTTGAAGACAAAAAAGGTTTTGCCACCAAAATTATCTACAAATCACACATGATTTTGCATTGCTCAATTATTAGCTTTCAGTTAAGTGGATTAGTTTTGACTGATCTAAACTGAGGTGTCTTAGCAGATGCCCAAATGAACTTGCATTTCTGATTAGAGATATGGGTCATGTTTATCACTTATATTCAGAGTACCACAGTACATTTATAGAAGTAATTCTGCCACCCTCTGGTAATTCTACCATGATAATATGCCTTAGAAACTTTGAGTTTTGCTAGTCAAAGGAAAGGAGAACTATTTTCTCATAAACTTTGCACTTAGCTTCTCTCCAGAAATATGTATTGACTTTGCACCTTACCGGCAAGTCTAAGTTTCCATTCTAACACCTAGAATATGAAAATAGTACTATTTTCTCCAAAAGAAGTTACAGTATGGTCACAAGAGAATACATAATATGTGATATTTCCTAAGATTTCCATTGATTCTGAATCTCTGAATGCAAATCTTATCTTTATATCACCTCCCTCCCCTAAAAATGCATCCATGCTATGGATAAGACATTTTTATCTCTTCTCTTTTGTTTGGTAAATTTAACTGAAGAAAAGCCAAATGCTGATACTATCCAGAGACTAGCCAAATTGCTCTTAAAGGAAGGTATCTATGAATCACTTGCTGGGCTTTAAAAGGGGTTGGTAAAAATACAAATGATTACAAATTGTTATAATAAAAACCATTAGTTTTAAAGATTCTACCCTATCTTTCAAGTTAGTGTTAGCTAGAAAAGAACAGGTAGAAGGAAAATACTGCATGGAACAAAACAAAAGTTCACTTGCTTTTAATTGAATGAATGTGACTCAAATTTGAACTCCTGTGTTTCCTCGGAAAAATTCTCTTAATTAGTTATTTATTAAAGATAGGGAACTTCAATGGAGAATGCCAATATATTGAATCACAAGCTAACTCCACAGAGAAAATAATAAACACCCATTTTTCTCAAACTATGTAAAGGAGAAAAAGGTAAAATTCTGTATATTTATCAGAGATTTCTCTGTGATGAGTTTAGTGAAATCATACATACCAATTCAATGAAATCTAGTCATGACTGCTAAATCAGCTTATATTTTACATTGAAATATATTCTGCTATATGGCAATAAAGAAAAAATAATATTATAAAGTTGAGAAGTAACTCTTCACTACCCCTTTAGAAACTTCTCTCATTTCTTATAATCTCTAAAATTAAATAATCTAACCTTTAAAAATGTAGATGACAAATCATTCACACATATTTACAATTTTTTTTCCAAATCCACATGCATGAAATGCTGAACCTAAATTTACAAAAGTACAGAGCTGAAAAATGTTAACACTTAGAGATCATTTTTAAATGCATCTGGATCTAGAGTTCTTAATTTACGTAATCAATTACATAGTTTTTAACACATCTAAACCCTGCATGTTTATTTGAACTCTAATAAAATAGCATTTTGAAATTTAAAGAGACCTTGGAGATTATCTAATCTAATTATATTACTTTTGAGTGAAGAGAATTTAGGTCAAAGGAAGATGAATCACTTGCCTGAATGTCCCTGGCTACTTAGTTCGCCAAAATGGAATTAGAACTCGCATGACAATAGTAAATTAGAATAGTAGATTACATTGCAGTTAGAAAATCACTTCCAAGTAAATATCATTTTATCTAATGTACTTTCTACCACATCAACTGGTTTTATCCCTCAATTTGGTTTCCATTGTTTATTCTGTGTAGTTTATGATTTTGGTTAGAAATAGCAAACTATTTCACTTTCTTTTTACCTGGAATAGAACAGCTCATCTTCTTAAAATGAATGCCATTCTTCTATCTTAAGCAAAATGATTTCTTATATGACAATTAGTAATATTCAGATTTATTGACCCGGACAAATGAGAACAGTGAGTTTTTAATTCACATTTTCTGCCATTGAAATGTTCCTGACTAACAAATGATTACCTATGCCCATTTGGTCTAAGCTGAAATTCAACCACTCATCTATATGAAATCCCTGTATGTGTATACTTATATCTTTCCCTTAAGTATTCTATCAGTTGGGTATGAAATGATTTTTGAAATATGTTCTAACATACTACAATGGCAGAAAATAGAAGGCTAAACCACTTTATTTCATGGTGAATTATTCACTAGTCTGCTTTCTTAACCATTTTCTTCTAAGCTTCCATTACATAAAATGTTGGTGGTCATATTTTGAGAGAAAAGAGATACTTGCAAATAGGATTGAAATTGCAATGAATGTCTCTAATGAAGATTAGAGTATAAGAAAAATAAACATACTATTGTGAGTAACAGATAGAATTTGCTGACACTCAAACCCATCATTTTAATATTCGGGGGGAACTACCAAAGACAGATATGCTGAAAATAGAAACAATAGCACTTTACTAAGAAGCACAATATTGAATTGTTTCATGCAACATTTGTTTCTATCTACAAGGTGCCACAAATCATACTGAACTGTGTCCCAAAATTGGATCGATCTGCAAATAAATTTAAATTTATGCATGTAGACATAAATGCAGACATAAAGAAGACTCCTATGTCTACATGATTTATATTTATGTTTGTCTATATTCATTTACTTCCTGTTCACATTAAAACTGTGTTCTTTCAAGTTTCTGTATTTATAAGATAAGCCGAATAATTTAATTCCGTATCTTAGGTATGATTTATTTTCCTTCCCTTTTGGGGAAATGGGCTAATTCCCATGGATTATCCAGCACTATATATGGTTTCACTATCTTTGTTTATTCAGATAGTATTCAACTGCCAACTTGATGGTGACTATGAGACACAAGCTAGCAAAAAAGAGGTTTTCATTTTGATACCAAGAAGTCATTAGGATTAACAAAGGAATGTTTATCAAATTACCCTAAACACTCAAGTGCATATTTTTGCATTAGTACAAAGGATTATCTGGTAAACCAGATTAACAGAAGTGAACAGCATGGCAAAACAAGAATCATCTGCTTTACGGAATTAAGTAATTATATATAATTAATGGAAAGGAATAATAATTAGTGAATACATAATACTTATACAATAATCAGTTAACACTTTAAAAATAATTAACTTTCCTAATGACCATTTTCAACATTATTAATGTATTTTGCATGAGTAGCTGGTGACAAGTAAAATACTAATAGCTACTCATTACAGCACTGCCAGAGGGGGTAGAAAGAAGACGGTGAGAGCAAACCTTCATGTTTTTCATTAGTAAACTCCTCATGGTTCTTTTCCTGAAGAATAATAATAATCCTTCAGAAAATTTAGCATTGGTCGAATTTAAGTGATAAAAATACACATATACATTTATATCATATGCATGTATGATGTAAATATGTATATTTATAATGACTGCATTTAAATGCCTTCATTTCAGAGAAAGTAATTTTTAGACTATCTCAGTGTCATCTTTGATGCTTTCCCATTCGTCCTTATATTTAGTCAGTCAGGAATGTGAGTATTTTTTCCCCTTTAGATCTATTTCAATCTTTTCATTCCACACACTCCCATCATTAGAGCCTGATCTCCTCCAGGTATCTTGCTTATGTTTTTAACTCCTACATTTCATCCTATGCATGGTCAGCAATCTATTTTCTCCCCTAACACATGGTTTACAACCACGTCCTAACCCATTCAAAAAATACCAATGGTTCCCCATTGCCTACAGGATTAAACCCCAATGCTACAGCCTGACACTTAACTCTGAC
This sequence comes from Acinonyx jubatus, assembly GCF_027475565.1. Lineage (NCBI taxonomy): Eukaryota > Metazoa > Chordata > Mammalia > Carnivora > Felidae > Acinonyx > Acinonyx jubatus. Next base: position 41,746,784 of record NC_069384.1, read on the forward strand.
CAAAATCCAACCCAGATTTTTTCCCAAATCTTACTTCATTCTTCTATTTCTGCCTTTTAAATAGTTCTTAAGTGAATTAAATGACTACCCTTGTTTTCCTAAAGTTAATAATTCCAATATTCAATGGTAAGAAGATCAAAATTCAAAGTACCCCAACTTGTCAGCTATTATAATGATCTTTCACACTATGCTGAGCTTTCTCATTAAGGTGAGTATTCTGAAAAATAACTACTCATCAACAGAAAAATAACTAAGTCCTGGTCAATGAAACAATGAAATAAAACTTCCTGCTGTCACTACACCGGCTTCCAAGGGCTGTACGGTTATCGCCAACTCTTTTGGGACAGAAATATATGCTGCAGGAATTTACCTTCTTTTTTTTCATCCTTGACTTTTGAACATTTGCCTCACTATCTAACCACTTGGGTGGCCCGGGTTTGCCCATCTTAGCCACCTACATACCATACTACTCTTGGCAAAACATCCGCTAGGAGTCTTTTTGAAACATGACAGCTGAACTATGGGGGGGGGGGAAGGTGTGCTAGAGACTGACTTAACCCACAATATTGTTTTAAAGGCAGTGAGGGGAACATCGCTGTAATAATAAGAAGGAGATTATATTAAGAAGAGATGAGTCTCCCGAGAGGGTAAAAAAGACACAAAGACGTAAGGAATTCAGGCAATGTTAGAGCCAGGGAGGTCTTTAGAGCTTATACAGTTGAAATACCTTATCTTGTGAATAAGTCCAAAGATACAGAGTGACTGGTATAGTATTCTCCAGTCCGTGAGTGTGATCTGATTTAAAAATGAGTGTTCTGACTGAAAGCTGGTCCACAATTTTTCTGCGAACCTCTGTTCTAAATCAGGGGTCTCCAAAGTGGCGTGCACACACCCCGGAAGGTAATAAACCAAACCACTGTACTGAGTGTAGACAATGTTAGCATTTCTCATTATATTCACTTTTTATATTTAAAAGAGAAAAAGAGACTGCGTACCTGGGCGGCTCTGTCAGGTGAGCATCCAGCTCTGGATGTCAGTTCAGGTCATGCATGATCTAGTGGTTCGTGAGTTTGGGGCCCTGGTGGGCTCTCTGTGCTCACGGTGCGGAGCCTGCTTGGGATTCTCTCTCCCCCTTTCTCTCTCCCCCTCCTCTGCTCACTCACGTACACACACTCTCTCAAAATAAATAAATAAACTTTTTTTTAAATAAATAAAAGAGAAAAGTAGATACGTAATTAAGCTTTACAAGATTTTAATGTACAGACTGACACTAGTCCCCTCACTAAGGTGATATATATGTCAGATGCTCATGTCATCTACAGTATTCAGCTGTCCTGAGAAAAGAGTGCGACATCCACAGTTATGAAAAATGAGATGGAAGTTCCTTTACTTATGCATTTGCTTTCATCTTATTGATGCATGTTTTGGTTCACATTTATATTGCACCAGAAAGTGAATTTGTAGACCAGCAAGTGAATTTACAAATCGTATTATCTAGTTTCCACTAAATTAAGCCTACATGAAATGGGCAAGAGGCCACAATTACATGACTGTAATCCTAGTCTGAGAGCCTCACTGGCCACATTACAAAATAAAAGTGAGAACGCAATCAGATCGGAAAAGATATCAACAAAAATATAAAAATTATCAAGAAAAAAACCTAGAAATATGAACATATATATACTTCCAGTAATGGAAAATCTCACCCTAAATCTGTATTGCATGTTGAGATATGGGTTAATAATAATGATCTATACATATATGAGAAATAAATAAATAATAAAAAAATAAATAGCTGGTACAACCAAAAATATCTTGAGACCACTGCTTTAGTGAAGGAACTAGAGTTTGAGGTTATTTGCCATTCACAAGTAGAAAACTGGTACAGAAGAGGAGAAACAAAACTGTTCAGTGGTATATTGATATAATGGAACAGTACTCTGCAATAAAAAAGGAGAAATCATGGATACAATCAACAACATGCATAAATCTTCAAAACGCTATGCTGAGAGCAAGAAGTTAGACCAAAAAAAACCCCCAAAAAACCCAAAAACAACAACAACAACAAAAACAAGAACACACCAACTGATTTCATTTGTATGAAGTTTAAGCTAAAACAATGTTACTATGGGTTGGAAAATGAGTGAAATGGGGCATGAGAGGACTTTCTAGGATGATGAAAATGTCCTATGTCTGGTTTGGGGTGTTGATTACACAGGTATATGCCTTTATCAAAATTCAATAAATGGTACATGTGAAGTCTATACCTTTCACTGTGTATAACATTTGCCTCAATAAAAAATTCCAAAGAACACATTTAAATGAATAACATCAGGGTGAACTCGCCCTTTTATCTGAAGCTCCCATATTCTAGCTCTTCTTATATAATACTGTGATTTTCATTAATATATCCTTCTCTCTTCCCTATTAGGACAGATACTGTGACCTATTTATTCCTACTTTATTCTGCCACACACAGAATATCACAGCAATGTGTCAAGGCAGGTATTGTTGAACAAATAAATGAGGCATTCATTTTTTATTTACAAGTTCTTTAATATTCTTTTAATTAATGAGCAGTTTTCCATATTCACTCCATGAGGAGGCTTCTCATTGGTCCTAGAACAATAGTAAATAAACTCCTCCAAGTGCCTAAAGACACTCTGGCCTTCAAATCAGTCAGCTTTAGCCCCAATCCCAGATGGGCTTCTTACTATCTGTGGGGCCTTAAGTAAATCAGTTAACCTCTCTGGGCCCATTTTCTCACTGATATATAGAGATGATGATAATAAGACCCAACACAAAGGTGTTTAGGGTTGTAAGTTAAAGAGAAAAGCCCTACCACATAATATGACACATACAGTAAAGATGCCATATGAGTTAGCTTTATTCACACATCCTGTAAACAACATGGGTGTATTTCTCCTGGAGTCATCAAAATAATACAGCCTAATGTTTCTCTCAACCTTTAAACATGTGTGCAGACGGCCAGAGAAGTTCAATAATTAACCTCTGTTCCTGCCTGATTTCAAGTTGCCAAGCTATCTCTCCCCAGTCCTCTGTTTTTAATTGGTGTGACGGGGTCAGTGGAAATGTTAAGCCCCACATCTTTTGTGGCTTGTGTGTCAAAATCCCCTTTTAAACCTACTAGAAACTTCCTCCCAGAGCACACCAAAGCTCTTTTAAGATGTGACAACTGAATTCAACAGCTCCTTTTAAAATTCAGTTTTATGAGCCTGCTGAATTATCTAAGGAGCCTCTTCCCTTCCACTTACTGTTTTACTGCCAACCTCACCCAAAAATGTAGTGTATCAGTTGTTCCCTGCTAACTGCCTCATAAGGTATCCCATTAAAAAAGCAAAACCTGTTGGGAGGAAAGCCAGCAGTTTATATTTGTTCTGTTCTCTATGAATACCTCATTAAAAAAAAAAAGAATAGGCAATGTTTTTATTTATAGCAATAAAGCTGAGCTCTAAACTTGGGCAAGGTTTCTGCAGACTCACAACCCAGGAGCTAGCATTCGAAATTCACAAGTCTCTGACAAGTCCTGGTTTCCGTACTTCAGGCATTTCACAGCTAAATCTATAGATCATAGTTATAACAAGCCCTGAAATTTTAACTTTTATGAAACAATGCCTACCAACTAACTCCTTCATATACGTAATACACTCAAATTTAATGCGTGTGATTTCAAGGAAGGAAGGTACGAAACTGGAAACTAGTCTCTTGATAAGACATTTAGATTTTAGCACTTTAACATAGAACAATTTTTTTTTCTGAATCCTTCCATTCCTGCCACATTTTCCAACTAATTTAAATAAGAAAACAACCAATTTAATTAAGTTAACTAATTTAAATAAGAGAGATAATGTTTATTTAACAGAATGGTGTTTTTACTGGACATGCTGGAGGGAGATCCATGTGACATCAGATGACTGCCAAATCCACAGAAGCCTCCCAAGAAAAGTGGCCAGAACTGGTTCTTTCTTGCATAAGACACTTCCAAATATATTTTGAGTGAAATCAACCCCAGTCTTTTGGTCACAACTGATTGCAGCAATAATCAGTGCAGTAGTCAAAGACAACCACATTGGAGCAGGTCAAAAGGGAGGCCAAACATGTCTGAAAAGCTTTAGCCTGAAACTCTACCCGAGAATCTTGCCCCCTACGGAAAGATGATAAAACAAGCCAATCAAATCTTCATTTTTAGAACTAGAAATGTTAAATGAAAAGATGTCTCATATTCCTGTTAGATCCTTGGTAATACTGTTATAGTTTCGGTTTTCCAAAGAGGGCAGTACTCTCTTAGAAGAACTTTCAACCCAATATTTCTATATAAGCTTAACAAGCTCCCTTTGCCAAAGGTAATTCCCGTGTGCCTCTTTCCTGCAGTATTAAAGAATCTGACTAATATAACAATACCGCTGCTGGGAATAATGTATTTATTTTTATGTGTATAACAGAGTAATACAATAAAACAAAGCCTTATCATTGACATCACAGATCACATTTCTCACTTGCAGCTTTCCTAACCATTGGGAACATGTTTAAAGGGAATACACTTTGGAGGAACAAAAGGAATTAATTTGGCCAAGCAGTTGACTGTGAAAATTGTATTATTGAGAGAAGAATACTAATTGCAAATAAATAAGTGGCCTAGTTCATTGCACTAAATTCTCATTTTCCTAGGGCTGTGCCTAGGTTAAAAGTGGAGCTTTCGTTTTAAAATAAAAGGTTGGCAAATACCAAGTATATAATGAAAATTCTCCCCCGTTTACACCACAAACCAATTCCAATCATCACTGGCTTTCCATCAACGAAAGTAGCTAATCAGAAATAAGGTCAACACAAATGCTACCCAGCCAAAAAGTTTTAAAAACACCAAATTACAGCCAAACATGTAAAATAAATTCTTAGACTACAGTTTGGATCCTATCAGTGGCTAAAGTGGGTAGTAATTAGATATACAGGAACTTTTAGTTTAGCACGGTTAATCATTATTTCTCCCATAATTTTGCCTTCTCAATAAGCCCTGATGCAATTTGCACACATTTTGCATATTTTCCATAATATATACTACCCTATTTATAATGCAAATCTAATTATATTCAGTCATAAAAAGGTAAATGTATTTTGCTACTTATAATTGGTTTTAGTAGCAACAAGGCAATTATCACTCAATTTCTGTTAAGGGCATTGTGTCCTCATATATGCCAGTTATCAGTGAAATGAAGTATTTTTCCATGTTTTAGTCTTATATTTCTGATTTTAGTCCTCACTTTCTCCCAATAATTTGAAGGCATGAATACACTTTACTAGTCTAACCATTATATTCCATCTTCTGTATACCTGGTCTTGCAATGTTTTATGACACAACTTCTTTTCTACCTTTCTTGCATGGTGATCTCACACCAGACCTCTTTGGTGACTTCCTTCGTCCCTTTTCTGGCAACTTCTTTCTGCATCTCCAATCACTGTCCTCCCTTGTTCTCCTTTCCCTTTGATCTTATTTTAACCCTAACTCAAAACTTTTGTGTACACGTTTGTTAAGTTTTGGTTTGGAGAGGTTGAATTGGTTTTGTGAGGATCATCTATTCAAATAACTAATTGGACTACTTAGTCTTAGGTGGCAAACAGAAACTGAATTTATCAGAAAAGACCCGAGAAGAAGCCCAGGGTCAAAATCTTTGTTTCTGAAAAGAATATTGTGTTTAAACAGCTATCAGTTTTACGTGAGGTTAACAACATAAATTAAACTATTTGAAGGCACTTGCCTAGGATCTGGCAGAGTATTAGATTGCAAATTCAAAAGCAAGTTCGTAGAAAAGTTGACCCAACTTTTCTCAAAATGACAGAACAAATGTAGCTTGGATGGTGAGTAGAATTATTCTTCATCTACCCACCACTGTTATCAGAGGACATGTTAATTCCATCAGACTCATCAAACATTTACAGGTATTCTAAAAGCATTGTGATCCATGTCAGATAATGTAAAAGAGAATAATAATTTCAGTATAAAAATTTAAAAAAAGGTTCCTCCCCGCATGAAAGGAGACAAAAGAAAGCCTGCAATTTGACCCTAGATACTAAGCATTCCAGTAACTTTGCAAATTTAAGTTAAACAATCCTCCCATGAAGAAACATTGGTGTTTAAACCTAGATAATGAAACTTATTCTAAATATGCGTCCTGATAACTCCTTGTACTTCTAAGTGGTGAGAGATACAAAGAGAAGTCTAACTTCAAAATATACAGAATGCACTGGAAGTACCAGTTAGTCCTTGTTCTCCACACAAATCATCTACAAAAGAGACTATCTTTTGAAATTCTAAGGCCATGAGAGAAGATAAAGCTAAACTTAAAAAGTTTGCCCCTGAAATGCAGAATTCAAGATGCATTAGAATTTCATTATTCATATGCAACCTTTCAGGAACTTCAGATGAGATTCAGTTTTGGGCTCAGAAGCTCAGAATATGGTGATTGAAAATCTGGAGGGTCACTCCTGCGCCTGATAACATTGATATCTGTCATTTGATTGGTTGGTTCATACTCATGGTTCGTGAAATAATCTCTAAGTCAATAGTTCTAGAATTCATAGAGCCTTAGAGCAGAAAGGGACCACAAGAAATCACCTGCAAATAAATGACTTAGTGATGGTTTTTTTTTTTTTTTAAAAGACAACAGGACCAAAATGGAGTCACTTGCGCTAAGCCTCATGTAGGCAAAACAGTACTTAATACCTAACATAATTGTAGTTCCAGCCTCTCCCAGGAATGTAACCTTTAAGCAGTCAATTTAGAATTACTTGATCAGCATAGTGAGGTAATCCCCTCAATAGACCTCTTCCATCTCCCATAGGAAAATGACTTGAAAACATTTGACTCTTTGCTAGAAACTTTCTTTTCCTGCCTCCTTCTGCCTATAAATGACTTTCATTTTGTACAGCGCTTCAGAGCAGCTCCTTTCTATCTGCTAGATGGGATGCTGTCCAATTCATGAACCATTGAATAAAACCAAAAAGGTCCTTAAAATTTACTTGAGTTTTGTTTTTTAACATGGGAAAGTCAATCCTGTGACTCGTTAGGGGATAGAGAGCACTAAAACCAGTTTTTCTGCCTCTTGGACCAGTGTTTTATTCCACTGAAGCAAATACAGAGGAAAAAAAAGCTTTTGTCTATTTGGTGATTTCATTTTCCTTCTACTTTTTGGTTCTTCAACCCTTTTACACTCTAACCCTGCCTTCCATAAATCTCTAAGCTCTCCTGAGGTGTGATTTTTCTACATTTTCTATTGTAATTGCTATTTATTTAAGTAAAAAATAATTCTAATGGACTCTTTTTTGGCTTGCATCTCATCAGAAAATGTGAAATTTCAACCCTAAGCTATTCTTTCAAATAGTAAATACTTTATTTTTATTTAAATAAAATTACATTTTGTAAGCATGTTCCAAATTATTGTTCCAAAACACTTTAGAAACTCAAAATGCTATATGAAGCCCGAAGGAAATACTTTGCTTTTTGTTATAAGAGGCTTTATCTAAAGAGTAAAAGATTCAACTACTAATTCAATAATATTTTACACCAACTCAATTCTAAATAACCTGAAAATATGCTCTTAAAATTTTAAGTGGAATGCATACCTTTCCTAAATAAATCAATGGATTATTTTATGTACTGGCAAGAAAACAATATATATACACCAGGACTATTATTTCAGTGACCAGAAATAACTCATTAAAACAGAGCTGAGAGAAAAAATAAAGATCCAACACACTAGAAAAACAAAGGAAATACAACAGTGTGAAGACTAGGGTTTGTGTAAGAGGTTTTTATCTATATAAAAGGAAAAACAAAGTGAATATGGACTTCAGGGGCCCAAAATCATCAAAGCAAATTTTGATGAAAGCATGAGGGGTGGACTCACAAGAAACAAGAAAGAAAGAGATAACCAGAACATTTCTAAGATTCTTATTTGTTTTTTGATACACATACATATATCTGTAGGTCTAATTTTGTCATTTCTATGTAGGAGCAAGAAATCAACAAGGGAAAAAAAATGTACCAAAAACACTTCTCCCTAGCCAAATTTTTAAAAAGAAATTTACAGGACCAGGGAATTGAGACGGGTGGGATGCACACATGGGACGGTAGCTGGATTAAAAGAGGCTCAGTCAGCCTTTTTGATCATCTCCAGTAATGACTAGTATCAGTCACGGCTGGCCCTGCGAAGTCTCCAGCCCTGCTGGGTAACCATCTGAGTATTGAACTAAACGACCCTCCGTGATTCCCAAATACTGCCGTAGATCAATTGCATTTTAACATTTGCACAGCTGGTTATTTGGTTAAATGTGGGCAATTCCCCAAGTCCTCATTTAATTTTGGAATGTATCTGTTCACTTAAAGCGCACTGTAATGTGCTGTCTCAGAGAGTGTATTTGTACCAGGGGAACTCGTTCAGCAAACCTGTTCTCCCGCAAACAAAACATCCCTCCTAGGGAGACAGTACAAGGCATTCTGAATTCATTGGTCAAAGCCCTAAATACACACTATCTGATAATTTTTTTTTTTAAACAAAGGAGCCATTAAGATTAGCTAAAGGATCATAAGCTCAAAAAGAGTGGGAGCCCAGTGGCAAAATTAATCCCCAGATGATTTATGACCCAATATACAATCTACTAAGGTTGCTGAATTTTAGTATAGTTGAAAAGCAACCCTCTCAAGAATTGGGTTACAAAATACCAGAAAAATTGTCCACAGACTAAAAAATTTAGTAGGCTAGATTATGAGACTTGTGACTAATAAATGTTACTTATGGCATTTTCAGTTTATCAGAGAGCTTTGAAGTCTTTTCATATTAAAAATGTATATTCTTTATACCTATTATGTGGGGATTTCTTTCTACCATCCAGTGAGGAAAACAGAAGCAATCTGTTCTTCTATCCTCAGAAGGGAAAAGAAGTGAGATTATTGGATCAATGTAATCTAGCATCTGTCCATTGCTGCTCCCAGAAGGCTTTGCTGCTACCCTCTAATAGCCAGCCCCTCTGGTCCCTGTTCTCAGATTGTTTACCGAAAAGCAACAGTTCCAGATCCTTCTTCCTCAGTCACTTTAGCTTCAGGACTTTTGTTTGGAGAAAAATAGTTGGATATTGCATTTGTTCAATGAGTTCTTAGGAAAGAACTACCCAGATGGTGGTTGTATGCAACCTCTCTTAAGTCTCAGTATCTCCCTCTACAAAGGAGAATGATTTGGGACGTCTGGGCGGCTCAGCTGGTTAAGCATCGGACTCTTGGTTTCCGCTCAGGTCACGATCTTATCACTCTTGAGATCAAGCTCCGCACTGGGCTCCATGCTGACAAGCACAGAGCCTGCTTGGGGTTCTCTCTCCCCCTCTCCCTCTTCCCCTCTCCCACTCATACTCTTTCTCTCTCTCTCCCTCCAAATAAATAAGTAAACTTTAAAAAAAAGAGAATGATTTACAACTCTATCTCAGGAGCCTTTGTGAGAAATAAAAGAGCAAATGCCCGTAAAGTGTATGTTACAAGGCCTGGAAGTTGGAACATGTGGTGTGGATACGAAGTCTTATTATCAAGCACCCTAGTAAAAGACAAAAAGGCACTTTAAAAAAATCTGAAAAGGAATTTGTAGCTTAATATTTAGGGCAGAAAGAGGCCGAAGAACATTAAAAGAGGAGATAAAATAACGAAGGCAAAAGACACTTCACTTTAGTTCATGGAGCCACATCTGCTTTGAGCTCGGCTGAGGTGCTAAAATGATGAAAGCTGAGTTGTTCCTCACTCCATTCCTTTTTTTGCTTCCTTTACAGAGCATCCCATCTACTTCAAACAAAGGCTACAGAAATATCCGTTTCTGAGCATAATGGAAATTTGTTAACGCTGTGATATTTTTATTTATGTCTCAGTCACCTAAAATAGCACATACAAGGAAAGAGTGGGAACTGGTAGTCAAGAGTGGGCTTTGAGTAGTGAAAAATCTTACAGATTTGACAAAGCTCTACCTACAATATCTCCCCCAAAAAACCCCAATCTGAAACGGATAGATATATGTGCATCCATGAATCTTTTGTAATTTTATATTTTTATTTTTAAAAAAGTTAATGTTTATTTATTTTCGAGAGAGAGAGAGAGAATGAGCAGGGATAAAGAGAAGGGGAGACATATAATTCGAAGTAGGCTCCAGGATCTGAGCTGTCAGCACAGAGCCCGACGCGGGGCTTGAACCCATGAACTGCAAGATATTGATCTGAGCCAAGGTCTGACGCTTAATCGACTGAGCCACCCAGGCGCCCCTCTTTTGTACTTTTAGAACCTTCAGAATTCATTATTTCTCTTAAAAGTGACTGAGAATGAACACATGTACAGTTGCATGAGTATGAAATTAAGAAAAATGAAAGTCAAAAAAGCCCTTTCTAGAGTCACTCAGGTGTCAGCATTGCCATTTACCCCTTGATAGATGGATTTAATTATTTTTGTCTGTACACTTTTCTAGGTTCTCAAAATCGAAGTTTTGTTTCTTCTGCAAGGAGTGAGGAAGGATCAGACAGCAGAGAAGTAGGAACTGACCCCAAAGGGTTAATGAGGGTAGCCTCAGTGGAAGGGAGACAGGGCTAGGTAGCTGGTACAGCTGGGGATTGTTAATAGCAATCAAGGGCCACTATAAACAAATCAGCAGGAAATAGAGAGACTCTACATTTTCCTGGCTTGGTAGCAGGAACCATCTGGACAGAGGGAATTTGGCTTAAAAGACACATGAGGGAGCTTGGCTTTTTCTTTTTTTAACTATTCTAGCATAGTAGGTCACTGAAGTAAACAAATTGAACCTGCGTATGCTATAACAGATTAAGTTACTATCACAGAATATAAAATCCACTATGGATTATGACTAATGTAACACAACAACATAGGAAGAATTTCACAGCTAGGGAAAAGTGGGTATAGTTTTAAGAGTAGCAAGGGAAACTTAAACAAAGAAAGGAGAAAAAAGTAGAAAAATTTATTGGTTTATAATATATATACATACATATATATTAGATTCTCCAGAATTTAAGAAAGAAATCATTTGTTTAAAAGCATCCAAGTCAGCAGAACTGGTAAACTGGTAACCATAATCAAATTTCCTTGAAAACATCTCATAGGTAGTCCTTGGTCAGGGAGTTGACAATAAGAATAGAAGTAAAAAATAATCTGGAAAAACAGAGACTGAAAATATTTCTCTCTCTCTAAAAAATAAAAAATAAATTAAAAAAATTTTTAAAGGAACACAATAAAAAAGGAGGGCAAGCAACCAAATGGCTGTTTTTTTCCAAGACTTTTTCCTTCTGCCTGCACACTCACAAATCTCCAATCTCCATCATCTCTGTCCCAATTTCAGATGTTTGCTACACTCGGACCACACTCCAAATCTTCATTGTTGTTGCTTACTTGTAGTTGTTGTTAGCTTCGCATTTCCTTTACTGCTCTATGGCTCCCTTTGTTTCTATCTATAGGTTGCACATTTCACTATTAAGGGGACAGACAGGGGGCATTCTCCATCTATGAATCAGCAAGGTTAATTAGCTCTCTCTCCTGACTTCCTTTCTCTTTTTCAATTGTCTGCTCTTATAAGGCTAACTCTTTCAAATATTATATCTAGCCAAAACTTTGAGTTCAGGATTTAAAGAATTGATGTAAATTCAGGACCATACATTTGCCATGATTTGGTATTATCTTCTTCTTTTGGCTATGAAAAACTCAGTGTTAAAAAGTTAATATGAAATACATTCATTATTGCTGTCAGTTCGGTAATTTAATCCTAAGGGATACCCTAAAGATGTCTAGCCCCATGGACATGAGTTTAAAAAGACAGAAAGGTTTTACTGCACCTGCTATTAAGATTGTATCCAAGTTATGGCCTCCATATACAATATGTTTGGTAGTTAAGAGGGCGACTGAGGGCAGAAACTCTGTGCTATCATTTAGCAGCTGTGTATTAACTAAGAAAGGTACCTAACTCTCTAAGATTCAATTTTCTCATTTGCAAAAGTGGAGAACACCAATTCACAGTGTTGTTTGAGGATTTAGCATTTTAATGTGTGCAAAGTCCTTAGCAAGGCGCCAGGCACAAAGAACAGGCTTTTTTTTTTTTTTTTTAAAAAGGTCAACTCGTTACTTTTTCCAGGGACTGCTTTTGAAAAATTTTATGACTTCCCTCCATTTGAGGCAGACTCATTTGACTCATACCCAATGGTGAAATTATAAATATTTTGCTATGAATAGTTTTACCTCTCCTTTGTCATTTTTTTTGTCAAGTGCATTATGTGCACACAATTCCCACCAAATAAAGGCAGACACAATTTCTTGGTTTTTGCTTTTCTCTCCTGGGCAGCAATTATAATTTGCTTGGAACGTAGTTTATTGTAAGTCATCAAATACATTTCCCCAAGGCGTCATTGCATACCACCTATCTAAATATTTTTCCTGCTGATTTACTTATTTATTCTTCAGAATAAAAATAAAGAAAGCCATATGACAAAAAATATAATTTACTTATCCAAGGGTCTTACACAAAAAGCATGTAGAACTTTAGTACGTTGACCCTCTATCGACAATGATGATTTCAAGTACCATAGAGTTTTTAAACTAATTCTATGCTTCCCAAAAATTCTTGTTTGGACTTATACACAGAAGAAGAGATTTACATTAAGCATAGACTACATTTGAAAAAGGAAAAGCTCGGGTATATGTTCAAACATCATGGAACCATTTTTTGTTTGTTTTCAATCATTAAATTAACAAACATATATAGAGCACTTAGATGTGTCCACACTCTGCTAGGCACTGAGGATATGATGGTGAAAAAATTGCCTTGCCCCAATGGGCCTTGAATTATGCTGTGGAAGATAGAAAATGAACAAATAATATACATGATGTGTTAGATCGGAATTAGTGGCGAGAAGAAAAAGATAAAGTAGGAAGGGAGGATATGAAATGAGGAGATGAGAGGTTGAGATTGCACACATTGATTGGGGTGGCTCACGGTGAAGGTGAATTTTGATGGGAACCTGGAAAAACACAAAGGGACTAAGTCTATGATATCTGAAGACACAGCATTTCAGAAGAAGCAGCAGCAAGTGCCAAGTCCCTGAGTCAGGAGTATATTTGGCTGTTTGAGGAAAAGCAAGAAGGAGCATGGCTAGCATGGAGAGGATGAAAGGAAATTAAACTTTAATTTCTCATGAGAGTGTAAGCTTGCAGGGCCTTACCTTTGTATATTCTTTGACTCAGTAATAAATATTGACCAGAAAATAATGATTTTATTTTCAGAGAGAGAGAGAGCACAAGCGGGAGAGAGGGACAGAGGGAGAGACAGAGAGAATCTTAAGCAGGCTCCACACTCAATGCAGAGCCCATTGTGGGATTTGATCCCATGACTGTAGGATCATGACCTATGCAGAAATCAACAGTCCAGTGCTCAAACGACTGAGCTACCCAGGTGCCCCTAGAAGTTTTATTATCCTACCAAGTACGTACTCTAGATTAAGGTACCCTAAAGAAATATTTTAAAGAAGGAAAGAAGGAAATATATATTATAATATATATGCAATATAATGGAAACAATAGAATTCATCATATGTATGATAGAGATATATATGTATGGATATATAAATAAGGACAATTACTTATCAGACCTTAAGGTTAAGGTCTTGGAAGTGACTTTTGACGCCCAAACTCCTTGTTTGCATGTGTATTACCAAGAGTGAGTCTTTTCTATACATCATCTTTTAATCTGAGGCTAAAGATACATATTGGAGAAAATATGACCATTGAACTTTTTTTTCTTTTTGGGTTAAAATCACAATGTTAATCATTTGATGCCTTTAGTTTTAAAACATAGTAGAGGGGCTCTTGGGTGGCTCAGTTGGTTAAGCATCAGACTTTGGCTCAGGTCATGATCTCACGGTTTGTGAGTTCGAGCCCTGGGTCGGGCTCTGTGCTGACAGCTCAGGTTCTGCGGACAGCTTCAGGTTCTGTGTCTCCCTCTCTCTCAGCCCCTCCCTTGCTCATACTCTGCCTCTCTCTCTCTCTCTCTCTCTCAAAAATAAATGAACATTAAGAAAAAAAATTTAATAAAAAAATAAATAAAAATATGGTAGAGATTAAATTATGATAATCTATAAAACAGAATTAGATTTAAGTTGCAGGTAAGAAGTTCTACATGGTAGGGGCACCTGGGTGGCTCAGTCAGTTAAGCGTCTGACTTTGGCTCAGGTCATGATCTCCTTGTTTGTGAGTTCGAGCCCCACGTCGGGCTCTGTGCTGACAGCTCAGAGCCTGGAGCCTGCTTCAGATTCTGTGTCTCCCTCTTTTTCTGCCCCTCCCCGGCTCACGCTCTCTCTCTCTCTCTCTCTCTCTCTCAATAATATAATAAATAAACGTTAAAAATAATTTTTAAAAAAGAAGTTCTACACAGTAAAAAGGACAGTTTACTCCTCATGGTTAAGAAGTCCAACTTCATAACGCTCAGTGAAGATTCCTTCGGAAACTCCTGAATTCACTGTAGGGGAAAATTATTAGCAGCAGAACATTAACAGGTCTATAAATGATACAATTCCTCCACAATTGTAGGACAAAAAATGCTCAAAGGAGACATGAGAACTTTTTATAAAGAAAAGACTTAAGTACTGAACCTCCAGTAAAAAGGGAGGAACCAGGAAGGATTAAATGAAACTGACATCAATTAGGTAATGGGAAGAGACCCGTGCTAGATACACAGAGAGGAAAAGCATTACCATCTAACAGAGAAGACAGATATTCCTTAAAAAAAAAAAAAAATGAATTTTGGAACCAAATGAAACCAAATGTTTACAGGTTCATGTTTATAACTTCTAATACAAATTTACTGAGATAAAATAAAAACTTTTAATTAGGATGTATGAAACATGTAAAACTTATTCATCTAAGAGAAGAAAACATGTTATATTTCATTTACATTTGCCTCCAAAATTCTGAAACTAGCACATTACATCAATAAAATGGGAAATCCAGGAATACAGTTGGATCTCGGTATCAGCTTTAAAAAGTAGCCTGAAATTTATCACTTTGTTCATTTTTGACAGTTACGTGGCCTCACCAGGCTTAATATTAACTGGCATTTGATATAAAATATATTTTGATTTAGTTAGTATATTGCCCCAGGAAAGCTAGAGAGGGAATTATTTTGAAAATATTTAAAAATTATATTTTTTAAAATTTATCAGATTATGCCACACTTATCAGGTATCATAACTTGCTTTCAGGTATCTTCACTCACTGCCACCAACAAGAATATGGATAGAGGTCGTGAAACTATTGTCTAGCCAGAGCTGCACCAGGAGCATGAGTTTCCCTATAGTCACCTCATGCCTAGACTTCATCTATTTGGGGTTTTTTTCACCTCTGAAGTCTAAGAAACGAGAGTTCTCAAAAAGCGACTTCCAAGTAAATTAACTTTAACCTTCAATAAATAATTTTCCCTATCTATCCGTCCATTTCCATATATACAGACATACGTATACACGATAAATTCTATTGTTTATATTATTCTACTATACTTGCAGAATTATAATATAATCCATTAGAAATAAATTCTATCACCCAAAATTCTTGACACAAAACTTCCTCTCACTACCAAAGCCGCAGCGAACCCCCTCCCTTCTTTGCAGTATGACTCATTTGACACTCCTAAATGGTTTTCCCTAACATTCCTGATGCAAACGAACACCTGTTTCTCAAACGTTCACTTGAATCCACACTGATCTCCCTGGTTTTCACTGCCTCTCTTCGTCCACCCTCTCCACCGGTTCTCCTCGGCAGCCTCCGGTGTCTACTTTCAATCTTCCCAGGACCCCTCCCTCCTCCTCGGACCTTTCCACAGTGAATAGAAAGAAACTGGCACATGCCTGCAAAAGAAAATCCCCATGATTTCCCTTCTACCTTTTTTTCCCAGATCGCATCCTAACTCTCTAGCCTTTTACACAGGTCTTCAATTTCAAGTGCTTTTCTAATTCATGTTTTTAATAGAGCTAAGGCGTGCACATTGTACATGTGTTAACATACAATCTTCACAACCATTCTGTGAGGTCAGTACATGACTAGTCCCGTTTTACAGGGGAGGAAACTGAGGCACCCAGAAGTCAATTGCCAAATGTCGCAAGTTAGTGAGTAGAAGAGCTGCTTAGGTGGCTCCAGAGTTCATGCTCTGAACCAGTTCACTAATCTCCTTTGTGTTCAATATTTGCCTTTTATTTATATTTTTAAAGCCTATGCAGCTGTGTTGTCTGTTCTAGGATACTAAAAACTCCATTGTTACAAAGACAATGCAGTTTAATTCAAACTATATTTGAATTTTTTTAACTTTTATTAATCATTAGTAGCTAATGCATTCAGAGGACTAACTAACTTGGACAGTGCCATACAAAATGTTAATACATAAGGGAAAAAGACAAGGAAGAGACAAGAGAAATATGATGAACCTGTATAAATAATATATTCTCTGAGATTTTCTTTAGGAAATTCATCATCTCCTTTCAAAGTTGTCTACTGCCTCAAACCATTGCTGAAAGATTATATTAATATTCTAGTCCCTTTAAATGGATTACTTGCTTTGTCAGCAATATTTGTGGGGGAATTTTTTCCTTGGAAACTAAAATATACCTCAAATGTTAAAATTGCATTGTTGTTTACAGTGTCCTTTTATATACATTACTTCGTTTGACTAAATCAGCAATCACCTCTTCTTTTTTTCCTGTCAAGGAGTAAGTAAAGGTGACATAAATATGAGAATGGGTGTCTCAATAAAACCTTTATTTTTAGCAACTGGAAGAAGTTCCTCATGATATATATATATCTTCCCTTTCCTAAGACCTAAATATCTATCTTAACCTATAAGAAGGTTTATAATACCATTGCAGGACCATCATTTTTTTTTGTATTAGTTTCTACTAAATAATAGTCAAGGGAAATGAATGAAAAAGGGCTGAGAGCCAGCCTCAATTCACACATAGTGGGAAGTCATGTACAACTCTATCTTAACTATGCTCTTAACTTCTTATAGAAAGATATTCATGGCTAAATCACCACAGATGAAAACCTCTTATACACAAACACAAATGGATATGAAAGTTATTTTTTTTTAATTTTTTTCATGTTTTATTTATTTTTGAGACAGAGAGAGACAGAGCATGAACGAGGGAGGGTCAGAGAGAGAGGGAGACACAGAATCTGAAACAGGCTTCAGGCTCTGAGCTATCAGCACAGAGCCCGACGCGGGGCTCGAACTCATGGACTGTGAGATCATGACCTGAGCTGAAGTCGGTCGCTTAACCGACTGAGCCACCCAGGTGCCCCAAGAGTTATTTTATTAATGTATTAATGTGTAAAATTCATTTATGGAATTTTTCACATAGTAACAGCTGATTGAAAGTAAGTAGGTGGTCTCTTATCAGGTATGATTTACTCCTATTTCAGAGAATATGTGTTAGGCTTAACAAAACAATCGAGGCTAAGCGAATTGTAAGAGTGACTCTACTTATAAATTGTAACTCCTTGGATTCTTAGTATTTGAGGGGAAATTTTACACTTTTTATATTGTTTTTATATTTCATGCTTTTAAAGGAACTCTTCCACTGAATTCACAATAATAGCAATAACCTAAAGATTGTTACTAGTCAACAAATAATAGTAGGCTTCATTAAGGAAAAGATCACTAGTACTCTTCTTTATTCTGCAACCAATAATTTTACAATTACAGAAAATAGGCCAATTGCAGTATAGACTTTCCATAGGAATTCTTGTGATGTGACTGCCAAGAATAGATTTCTACACCTGCTTAATGGTCTTTGAAGAAATGACCCATTTTCGAAGTTTAACTGATAAATTTCTTCAGATGCTCTCTTACTTTAATATAATAAAAACAAAACAAAAACATATAACCAAGGGTTCTAACGTGCATAAGGAATGTTTCAAAATCTAAATTTTTTGCCCATAGCATAAATAAGTGCCAAGTGCCTCTCTAAACTGAGAAAAAGTTATTCTCTCTGAGCAGGAGACTAAAGCGCTAGATGGAATATACACCAAGCTTCTTGTCTGTGTGAGTTTGCCTTTCACAGAAAGGGAGTTACTCAGCACATTTTTACCACCCAGCAACACAGATAGCCCGCAATTATGTTTAAGACAAATCCATATTGTGGAATCGAACAATCGCTGCTGTATTAAAATTTTCAAGTAACACAAAGATGGTGTTAACACACAAAATCCATCAGATTGGTGTTTGAAGTCCACAAAGAAGTCACTGTAGCTTTTCTTCAACTATTCCTTTGATTTCTTTTTCTTTTCTTTTTTTTCCTTTTGCTTTTCTTTTCTTTTTTTTTTTTTTTTTTTTTACTTCCTTTGCAAAAAATCAGACCCTGATACTGGCAAGTTGAATTACAAACCTGTTGTAGAGACATCTGTAAATGATTGTGTAACCAATGGCCATGGCCAGACCCCAAATTTAATTATGTGTAAAATGATAAATAAAACAGAAAAAGTTCCAAATTTAATTAACATGGTGAACATTAAATAGATTCAATGGATGTTATATTTAGAAAGTTCCAGCATTTAACAGGCGCATAACGCAGATGCAGTATTTTTCTTTGCATCACACACAACACTGGTCATGAATGAGAGCATGCAACAATTGATTGAAAACCTTTGTGAAATTGTGGGTGTGTTTTTCGCTATGCAAATATATCCTTGATGATACTATACAGCTCCATTATGAAGAGGCCAGGCCAATGTCAGGCTAATAACATAAAGAGAGGACAGTTCCTTCCTTGTCACCGACCAGAAACTGCTCATTTTTCCTTCCTCTTGGCTAACCACACAAAAAAAACCTTTCATGTCATTCAGATTTTTTTTCTAGTTTGAGATATTTTCCAGGAGTCTATTTTTGTTCAAGTGCTCAAAGAACGGTAACATGTTCTGGACTTTGGTCAGCACTGTAATGCCTGCCTAGATCCCTGGGAGCAAATTAGCAAAGATGGCAAATGCCAGCATTCCTCAAGTGGTGAGCTGGCAGCAGCAAAGGCGTGTTCAGTGACATCGACTGATATTTGCAAGGTAGTATTGATTAATAATAAAGAGCAAAAAGCCCTGGAACCAAGGGCCTGGGTTCAAGCTCCTGTTCTGCCACTTTCTGTGACTCTTGCCAAATTACTTAACCTCTGTGCACTTCCGTTGCCTCAATATGCAAAAGGAGGATAATTATAAGGTTGTTTGGAGGATTGAATGGGTTAACATATATGTAAAACTCTAGAAAATATATGCTAGTTATATTGTTATATTTTATGATTTATAGTTACTCAGAAGACATTTTGATTGTATGACACTATAACAATGTTCTGTCTATTCCCAGAAGAAAATGAAGCTTCTTTATGCCTCTGGTTTCAAACCTGGCTACACATTGGCATCATCCAGGCAATGTTTAGAACTACTCACAACTGGTATAGACTATAGCCTAGGCATTCGGATTTTTAAATGAATCCTACGGTATTTCAATTTGCACCCCAGTTTAAGAACGATTGATCTGTGTTCCTCCTTACCTGGATGGAACATCTGTAAAAAATACAGTGAGAGTGAGGTTGGGAGTGGATGATGCTAGTTCCCAAGGTTCCCTGTGGCCTATGACAGTTGTTCTTAATCTTCAGTGTGCATTAGAAATATTGGGAGGACTTATTAAAATAGAGATTGCCAGCCACACCACAGAGTTTCTGAATCAGTAGGGATGAGGCTCAAGACTTTGCATTTCTAACAGGTTCCAGTGGAATGCTCATGTTGCTGGTCCAGTGATCAGGAGTTGGGACAGGTAAGCCCACAGTAACCCCCATGATTTCCAACTCCGAAATATGGCCTGTTTTAGTCAGGATTCTCCAGAAAAACAGAACAGGATGTGTGTGTGTGTGTGTGTGCGCTACAGAACAGGATGTGTGTGTGTGTGTGTGTGTGTGCGCTACAGAGGCTTTCAACTGATTGGATGAGACCCACCTGCATTATGGATGGTGCTCTTCTTTACTCAAAGTCCACCAATTTAAATGTTAATAACCAAAAAACACCTTCATAGAAACACCTGGGTACTGTGGCCCAGTCAAGTTGACACTCAAAATTAACCATACATATTCTCATCTGTCCACAAGTACTGAATCCAAGATGAAAAAGACGTAACTTTTCTTCTCCAAATCTCTTCATTATTGCAAATCACCCCGAGAAAAGTTCAAATGAATAAGATGGAGATAGAAACAATAAGAAAGTTGAATGATCCAAAGTCACTGAGTTTGGCCATAGTCAGTGACAAAGTTCTCAGTGTATTTAGTGACCCAACAGAAATAGCTTTCTAAATAAAATTTTAGGATACTTATGAAAAACAGACACAGGATTCGCTCTAAGGACAATTATGAAGCTGACTTCTTTCCGGTAACTGCTCTACTGGGTGACAGGGCTCTAACACTGTTTGAAACCTGCTAAGTTGTCCCATTCCCTCCATCAAAACCTATATGTCCTGTGTTCCTAGCCCCAAATTTCCCAACCTCAGCTGTAAATATTATAACAAATCAAACTAGGGTGTTAATATGCCATGAAGTACAGAAATAATTGATAGATAGACATTGACTGATTTTTGTGTAGCTTAATAAACCCCTGCCAACATTATTTTTCCAGAATTGCAAATGGACAGCAAAACCAAGCACACAAAGGGACTTATTTTCACACTGGGGTCTATTGCAAGATTAGCATTAGTGGGAGAGCTTTTTCAAAACATACATCGGGTCACTATACACACAGGATATATTAATATGCCCGGTGATGGGTTTGTTTCAGATAATTCAAATAAAACCCCTTCTCCCTCTCCCATCAGTAGTTCTCAACCTTAATTGTATATTAAATCACCTCGCGAGCTTTTATTATATACAGATGCCAGGGCTCCGCCTTAATCCAATTAAGAAAGAACATCCAGGATGGCTGGGGAATCGATGTGTTTTAACAGCTCCCCCGGTGATTCTAATATGCAGCCAAGGCTGAGAACCACTGCCTTACATTAGGAAGCAACGGTAAACTATGAGGTCACTGAGTTTGTAAAGGAAAGCAGACTACACTATTTATCATAAAATAAATAAAACTTTTATGGTATCAGTTTTACAATATATAGTTACAAACTTTATACTTACAGCCAGCTGAAGTTAGAAACAGCCTAGTGTGGGAAGAAGTTTGGGGGCAACACAAAGATCTTCAACACCTTCTAACTTCTCATTCTCTCAGCTTTAGTATTTTTATCCATTGAAAGATCCTTACTCACTGAAAAATACCACCATAAGTCTGCAACATTCCAGGTACTTGGTCATAGCAACAATTTTTTAAATAAAATAATGATTAAAAAGAGAGGGGCTTTTCTCCCTTAATTGGGCTTTTTGTTTGCTAATCTAATGAGCTTAAAAGACAAATGTTCTGCAAACATCCTGGAGTTTTCTTGTAACATTTGATCAACCAGAGCAGGGGGCATGTCCTAAATCAATTGAGGCCTCTCCGTGGTTCTAGCTCAGACAGGAACTCAATGAGTATTATTGATTGGCTGACCGAGGATGAATTGTTTTAACTGTTTTATTTCCATTTTTAAGGTATTTTAAAGACACATATTTTAATGCATATTTGTAAGTAAGATACATATTTATATAGTTTGCTTTTAGAAAAGCAATGTAAACCTTCAGAAAACATTTATACCGCACAAGTTTTTGCTGGGCCTCAAAGAGGTACATTTGAGAAAGATCTAAGAACTAATGCATACAAAGAATATCGGAAAACTGTTCTCAAAATATTTCAGACTTTAGATTTAAGACAACTTAGGGGGAGAAAAATATCATAGCTGTTACAAATCCTTATGCAAAGGAAACAAGTTTCAAATAAAATGAGACACGTTTGGAATTGTAAATGGAGTAGGCCCTTATCTACCTAGTTGGATTATAAAGGTACTTGGCATAAGGCCATACTTCCCCTCAAAACCACATCCATTATGACTGAAATGTCACCAGTGTTGTTGAGTATAGCTGTAGGCATTGATCACGGGTAGCAAGTACTCCTGAGAAAACTAGGAGCCCCAATGAATTAAACTTGACTCAGCTCTGAACCGAAAGTACCCGGTGTGAAGAGCAGGCTTAGGGCCTTCCACACGGCAGCAAAATCTACCTTTGTCTACTCTTTAACAACAGAAATTATGGGACTCACCTACACCTTCTCAGGATCAGTCTCTCCATCTAAAAAGATGTGAATAACCTTGTGCAGCTCTGGAAAGCTGGAATTACTTACAATTAGACGTATTTGAACATAATTTTGACAGCTGGAAAATCTGAAAATCTAATATATTTTTCACATAACCTGAAATGTAGAAGGAAATGTTAAAAATGTTTGACAAGAAGAGTATACTCAATAAAACTTGAGGGAAGACATCAGGGTAATTAACTTGTCAAGAGCATAAAGAAAATTTTCAAGGACTACCAGAATGCCAGAGGCTAGTCTACAATAAATATGAGCACCACATTTACATTATTTCAATACGTTTTAAGATAACACGGATCATTAATATGCAATTTCCAAGTGGGTAATGCTAGAGATGTTTTTAATGGTGCGTGTTGTTGGATTCATTTTAATTCATTTAACTTTTCAGTAATGTTTCATTTTGTTTGCAATTGTGCCACAAAATAATTGCAACCATATCTGCAAATAAGAAAGGAATGAATGAGGGGTGCCTGGGTGGCTCAGCCCGTTAGGCGACCAACTCTTGATTTCAGCTCAGGTCATGATCTCACAGTTTGTGAGATGGACCCCCACGTCAGGCTATGCTTTGAGCGTGGAGCCTGTTCCAGATTCTCTCTCTCTGCTCGTGTGCTGTCTCTAAGGAAAGAAAAAAGAATAAATGAGATTGTAAATGTAATATTGATAACAATTAATCTGCATATTATATTTATGTAATGATTTATATAATTGTACAATTTTGTTTATTTTCTTATGAATATAATTTTACATAATAAATGTATTATAACATTAATGATACTGTGCATAATTAATTGAAAATAGTAAATATTTTAAATACATGACATTAAAGTATTTGACCATATTATATGTGTGTGTTATTTGTACAAATCAGTTTTCATGTTAATATTCTAATACCACTTCCTTCCTAACCTTGTAAGAGAAGTTTCTTTTTTATTTTAAAAACAATTAAGGAACATTGCATTCAAATATTGAGTTCAATAGATCTCTTTAGAAATAAAACTAAACTATCATAGAAAACTTATGTTAACTGACCTCATATTTTAGAGATACATGCTAAAATGGTCATTAAATTTGAACACATAATCGATAAATAAACACAAATTATTGTGACCCAAACACTGAAGGTTTTCAATTTTAAATCTCTTACTGTTCACAATTTCAGTAAGTGAAAATACATACAAACCTCTGTAAGGAGAATTCCTCACTGGTTTTTAGTCAGCCCTACCTGAATTTGCTATTCACCTTCTACATGATGCTGGGCTTATCAACAAGTTTCTAGTATCTCAAACTAAGATATCTTTGAAAGTATGAGAAAAGCCATTTATCAGGCAAATTTTCCTGGACCATTCAGTGACTTCATCACAAGATTTAGGAGGCACAGAGTCAAAAGAGAAATTGTTCATGATTTAAAAAAATTGTTTTTATATTAAAACAAATAATATCATGGAGTTAGAATAAGAAAATCCCCCAGAATGTTTAGGATTAAATGGGATGTAGCCAACATATTTGATTACAACTGCTTAGCCTACTCTTCAGCCGCCTAAACACTCACCAGTCTCCTCTGCTTCAAGGACAGGATATTTTGAGAAATACGGCTGTGGTCCCTTCCTTTTGCTCATTGCACTGCCAACAGCCTCTCTTACCTTGCATGATGCAACTAAATGCTTCTTTGATTAAATTCAACAGGTAAAGAGAACTTATGAAGCTGGCACTTTAATACACATTCAAAGAGATACTTGAGGATAAGACACAATAATTGAGGAAAGAAACAAAGTACAGTAACTTTTATAGCTTATAAACTCATTAAACATATAGGACAGATACACATGAAATAATGCATTTTAATAAGGCACACAATAGTTCCCATGAGTGATGCAGTGATCACTATCACATATGGGAAAGGGAGACAGACCTGAGCATTAGAGGAAGGAGTGGACAGTACTCTAAGGCCAGAGGCTGACTTTTGTTCATAAAAGAATGGAGAGAGAGAAAGGGGCCAAGCTTCCCCATTTGGAAGAACAACTTGAGTACAATCATATCACTGGCAATAATCAAGGTCTGAGGAATATTGTAAAGGAAGAAATTGCTCGTCATGAAAGATTGGACGAGGGTGAAGACTGAAAGAAAAGATTATTTCTAAGTTCCAAATCTTGAAGAACAAGAGAACGAAATCAAGGTAAGTCTGAAGGGAACTCTCACAAGAGAAAAGCTTGAATTTGGGTTTGTATGTTTTGAATTCAGTCATTTCTGGGACAACCAGAAGGAAATGAAAAGTGGTATTAAAACTTGACCAACATGACAAGAGATCACTGCTACCATTCCTCCTACTGGGAGAAGCATAATAACTAAAACTTTTCATTATTTGGATCACAGCATCTCTTCTTTCAACATGAAACATCGAGCAGTGAATATTTTCAGTGACGGTTTCAGTGGGATCCCTAGAACTCCTAAACATTCAGCCTCTCTGAGGAATGAAGTTCCACTCAGGGACATTGAGTCAGGCTCCTTCTATGACTTCTCTTACAGGCTCACTTTCCTACACTCATCGAAAGTTGTCCTAATTCTTCTAAGCATCTTCTAATTCATTATCCTGAACTTTACTCCAAGGAAATGAGAAAACAACGTGTCTAGTAAAGGGGCCTAGAATATGAATGTGAAGCGTGATCATACTTCCATCCCTGCACTCCCGAGAAAGATGGAATGGTACAAGCTCCCCGCCAAGAGATGGGCAAAATGACCACAAATGTTTCCTACATTTGGCAACCTGATGCCTTCTAGAAATAGACGATAACTCAGGTAACAGCCAGGCTCCGGTGATCCAGGTTCAGCTCAGACTTTTGGTCAAAGAAACACAATAGAGTAACTACAAAGAATTAAAAGACATTCAAATCATTTAAAGACGTCACTTAAAAAATGGTGACAAGATGGAAATACACTTTAAAAACTACACATCATCTCTAATGTTCATTCTTCCCGTCCCTGCAACTCTTAACTGTCCCCACATGGATTAGAAACAGCTCCTAAAAATCTTTCTCTCTGATGCTCTTAAGGCCCGCGAGTGCTCTCCTCAGCCTCACCACCATCCCCTGAAGGTCTTTGCCTTTCCTTCCTCCCACTTTCCTTCTAAGACTATTCTTTTTTTTTAATGTTTTATTTATTTTTGAGCAAGCGCAAGTGGGGGGAGGGGAGGGGAGATGGACAGAGAATCTGAAGAAAGTTCTACGCTGACAGCACAGAACCCAATGTGGGGCTTGAACTCATGAACCGTGAGATCATGACCTGAGCTGAAGCTGGACACTCAACCAACTGAACCACCCAGGTGCCCCTCTAACACTATTCTTTTTTTCTCTTCCCAAAGTAAATATTCCATCCTCCCTTTTTATCTTTTTTTTTTAATTCATTGACCCAAAACAGCATCACAGTAACATAGGAACTGAAACAATTTTCCTTGGAGGTCAGAGGCAAGGAGAAAATCCAGGGCTTAAGTGGGAAGGAGTAAGAGCATGGACACATTAGCATTTGTCGTTCCCATCAAGTGTGGATGCTCAGTTTCAAAATACTTTACTGTTATTATGCTTTATTTTGTTCTCAAACTCTAGGCTTTTCAGAAGAAAATTTAAATTCTCAGAAGATCTCTGGATCTCTCTTTTAGGATCCCTTGGACTTTGGGAATCAGTGAGAAACTGAATAGAAATCTCCATCATTCAGTCAAACCACAGAGACCTCAAGAGTCCTCCAACCTTGGAGATGCCAAATGTCTTCAGTGCTTCCTGGCACGTGAGATGAAATGCTGGGACACAGTGCAGGGAAAGGGTGCTCACTGGCCCTCACCACATGGCCACTCACCGGAAGGCAAGCATGGGATTTCTGTCTGCTCCAAGACCTGGTGCGTTGGCATTTCCGTGTTGCCTGTTTCTCTCACACAGATTGTATTTTTGTCCTATTTTGCTTTTAATGAGTAAAGAGTTTGATAACATGATCAATCAAAAATTTTTTTTAATTTTTTAAGTGTTAAGAGTACTACCAAGAAAGAAAAACCCTGTAAAAATACATAATGCTCTCTTTTTCTTTTCTAAAATGTCCCAAGAATTTTATGTTAGGGGTAGTGAACATCTAGTTAACTAAAGATTTTTGTACCAATTACTAGTTTCAATGACATAAAGTATCATGACCCAAAAATAACAATGTGTTAAATATAATTCAAAGTATCCTTTGGCATAGAGTGGGAGCTCCATAAATATCCATAAAGAATCGTTCTCCTTTGAGAGACTAAATTATGGATGGTGATCGCAGGTAATATTCTCTTTACTAGAAAACTAAAATACTACCTTTTCCTGAAAAAAAAGTTTAAGAAAATTTGCTCTTAAGGAGTCCAATTTTAAGTGACTTATTTGAATCATGTCCTCTAAAATAATTGTTCTTTATAATAACAATTATTATAAATGTATCAAGGAGTGCTACCTTTAAGCTTAATCTCCATTTACAGAACAAGAAACCATAGTATAGTGAGTCCAGAGGAATAAGGTTTCTATAATGGTAGGATACGTACTTCCTACTCAACCCTCAACCTGTCTAGCCCTACTTCAATTATGCGATGTGTAACTATCCATTATACCTACTCAACTGTTTATTCAGCTGAGTAAAGAGACATCAACCTAAGTAGCACCAAGTAGTTTCAGAGTTGACCTAAGTGCTAGAGAACTTTAAAGACACTAATGAATTACGATTACATAGCAGATAACGATTACATGAAATAAATGAAAATCATCAGAATGAATGAATTCTTACTTAAAGCATATTATGTACCATTTAGGAAACGTGCTGAATACTTGGCCTGGGATGAAAGAAAATTTGAAATAAAGTTCCTTAATTTTAGATAGCTATTCTGTGAATGCATGTGTTTAATAGCATTATAAAGTATCGCTTCTGAAGCACCATTATATTTGCAGACAGCATATTCTTAGGTCACAAAGTTATGATTCATATATATCAAGTCACTTAGCACTGCTGGCAAGTGTTGCCAGCCTGAAATATAAAACAGAGAGGATAATAAAACTTTAACAAGCAGCAATAAAACTAATGAAATATAATCTCAAATATACTACTCTAATTCATCCAGAGAGGAAACACGATCACCCAATCCTGAGGATGAGGAAATGAAGCCAGCTCCATAAAAACACATATTCATCACAGTAACATGGATCATTTTAGAATTACAACCAAAGAAAATTCAAGCTCGTTACAGTAGTGTAATTATCATGGCCAAGTAGATGAGGATGACAGGATAAAGCAACAGTTCACAAAAGCTTATTTTGGCTCCATATTTAAAGCAATGGAGGTGAAAATATCGATATTATTTTTAATAGAGGCAATCTTTCATGCTGAGGACAGAGAAACTTCATGATAGTCAGACTGAGCAGCATTTAAGAAGTTAAGACTTCCAAGATCAATATGTAAGTGGGTCACAAGTTTATTTACATACAGTTTGCATATGCCTGTAATAGCCATGCAACCTAGTCCGAAAGAACTTCAAGTTGATGTTTATCACTGTGTCCCTTGGGTTATAATTTAACAATTACAAGTTTCCCGCTCCCCACCCCCAACCTATTTCTTGTCATTCTCACCTGTGCTTGAGAACCTAAAATTCCAAATTTAAGAAGAAGCGACGAGAGAGCAGGAAAGGAAAGGGAGAGGGAGAAAGGGCGGAGTGAGGAGAGGAAGGGGGCAGAGGAGAGGAGCAGTTTATTACACGAGCCCTGCCTCTACCGCTTTGGTGTTCTGCCCACAAAAGTAATTTAAGGCAGCAAGCTAAACAGAGAACAGACCTCTCCAAAACTGAAATCAGAAGAGCCAAGGAATATTGTCTTTTAATACACAACCTATGTGATTGTGCATATAGTATAGTTTATACATCCAAGTAAACTAGTAAAGGGAAACAGGTCAGTAGCTACCCATTCTCAGAAGCATCAGAAAGACAACTAAGGGTTCTGTGCTTGGTTTTCCACTGGGGAAGATTAAGGAAAAAATTAGAGAATTCATATCAGTGATTGATTTCTTTTATCCAAGGAGACTAAGGAAACATACAGTGTCAGGTAGGGTCAAATAATGAATAAGCCAAGTTATGGAACTCTGTTCAGGTGTGTTTAAGATAAGCAAAAATAATGGAGGAGAGCAAGATACTGTACAGAGATTATATAAGAGTTTGGAATTTCTATTAATCAAAGGGCAACCCGGATAGGCTAGTGGGAGTGTCTTCCTAATGAACCCACTAAGAGTCAGATTATCTGCTGCAGGTTGAACTGACTAAGGCATTTTTAAAAACTCAAACTAATAAGGTGCTTGAAAAACAATAATGGAAAAAAGTGTGTCACCTGAAAAATGTATGAATGATAAGAATGACTTTTTCTTTTTTTAGTCCTACACTTTATGAGTACAAGATAGAATATGAGGTTAAATTCAAGTATTAAGAACCAAATTCATCTTACCTTCTGTTGCCTCAGTTTTCTTTTTAAAATATATGTGCTTCTCCCCATTGGTTTTATTTCAGTTTGTTTGATAGGAGCACTAACGTTGACCACAAAATTGTCCCCTTGTAAAAGATAATTTCACTATTTCCCCCATCTTGAAATTTTAATATCTAGGCACATGACTTTCCATCTTAATGGTAGTAATTATTTAATTTAGTACTCACCTCTGAGAGGTGTCCTGAGAATTAATAATGCAAAAGGAAGAAAACACTTTATAGAAATGAAATAACAAGGTTTATAAGAGTTATACGTTGATAAAGAGCTAATGCTATTATTTTCCTTCTGACTATAAATGCCTGATAATTCTTTTCACTAGAAATAAACTCAAGACAACATCTTTCACATCTACCTGCTTCCAGGGTTTACTACTAATTCTGTCAGTCTATGGTGGGGGAGAGAAAACTTCAATAAAAAGAGCATAAATTGACAATATTTTCATTATGAAGAACGTTCTTTGGAATTGCAGAACTGAATTAGGCCACATTTATGTTTTAAGTGGATAATTTCAGTTGTTCCATCATACAGTTTGAAAAGGAGTCTTTTTAGGGCTTGCTCTCATTATAGAGCATTCACTTAGCACCATCGTGTGGTAACTCAAGCACATAGCAGCTTATTTGGATTACTGTGAAAAGACCCCAAAAGAGATAAAATGGGCTATTTGTTTTGGTTCATTCTGATCACCTCCATTTTATCTAAAGAGCCTAGAAAGAGTTAGCTGCAGTAACCTCATGCCACAGATCTAAGCCAAAGAACTTGTTCTCTAGCAGGCGTGGATAGACTGGGTTTGAAGTCAGAACCACATCAACATAACTGATGAAAACACAGGGAGCAAGTAACATTTCCTATTTCAGAACTGTTTAATATTCTGGGTATTTTATATAAAATGTCTATCAACTTTTCAAAGTCATGTCATTTATATATTTCCAAAATCACAAGTTATGGGTAAAATGATGATTTATAACCCTAGTGCCATTTTTATCTAACTGAAAAAACCTGGGTACGTGAAGGGACAAGTTTAAGTGCATACAAGGGGTGTTTCAAAGCTACTTAAATTGGAAATGTTAAACATACAGCCCAATATCATGCTTTTCTCAATTAGATCATTTATACCCGTTTTCAAAAGCACAAAATCCAACTTTTATTTTAACTCTCTGCTGCTTAATTTTCAATGTCATATCTAATACTGAGGAATGGGTATAATAACAAGATTATCTTAACAGATTTATATTACAAGTTAATATTTTTCTTCTGAGATTAGAACATGGAAATCAAAAACATAAGTTGGTAAGGGAGTAACTCTGGATTTAAATACAGAAGTTCTTATAAAGTGTCTGAATTTTTTTTCAGAAACAAAAAATAATTAAAATTTAAATTTAGCAAAAACTACAGAGAAATGCAAATCTGTTAATGATTTCTCTCACTTTGGAAAGTATTAAATAAGCGGATGAAATTTTTACCTTTAATCAGTAGTGTAAAGCAAGAAAATGTGATTATTCAAACTCTATTACCTTTATATATTGTTTTAAGAAATGCCAAGTGTTTTCAAATATATTGCCTCAGACCATAAATTTAAACACACGAAACAACTTTGTGAGATGAAATCCTAATTTGTTTTCCTATTTTACTTTCTCCATTGAACACCAACCACAAATTGCGTATTAAATTTAGAAGATAAAAAATTATCAACAGATATAAAATCAGAATATGAGTAAAAAAAAAAATGACCTAGTAAGTAAATATCCTAAGGAAGAAGGAAAAGAAAGTATTGAGTAGAGAGAGAGCTTATCTATCCCAAAGATTAGATAAACTGTTATTTTGGCTATATGAGTGTCTATTACGAAAACAAAACAAACCCGGTAAATAGACATAACAAAAACATGTAAAATACCTAATGGAATCTTGACATTTTTAAAGGACTTAATAATTAAGGAAAGTGAGACCACAGCTGAGACAGTCCACAAGTTATTTAATTGCCTGCCAATCCCAGAAAAATTTAATTTAGTCATGGTGGCCTTGACTCAACAGGAGTGTCGGGGGCAGCTGCCAATGGCAGGGCTACAAATCTAAAGTCTCCAGAATCTTCACCCCAAGAAGAAGATGAAGGGCATCTAGAAGGTCTGGCCATGAGGTAACATCAAGGAAGGAGTACTGGTCACCTTCATAGCTACATGTCTATTGTTTTAAAGAAAAAAAAATGGAGGCAATCTTAGTCAACTTTCTTTTGACTGCAAGTTACAGATACTCATTTAAGATAGTTTTTACAAAGAATGGGCATCTGTTACATGGATAGAAATGTATAGTGCTACTCAAAGAGCAATCCAAAGACAGTGATGGGATTGGTTATACAAATGGAGACTAACTATTTTTAAAAGTTGTATAACATTTGATAGGGTACCCTTTTGTCTGCTGATTCTTTAATGAAATCTGTATTACTTTCCTATGGCCATTGTAACAAATTACCACAACTTGGTGGCTTGAAACAATAGATTTATTATCTCATAGTTCTGGAGGCCACTCAAGTCATTTTCTTTCAAGGAGGGCCTTGAGCTAGTGAAGCATCTGAGGCAGCATAAGCAGAGGGCAGGAAGCCCTCGAGAGTTTACAATCACCATTGCCTCCCAAGATGGCTATAAGCCAACAACTGATTGGTGAGGGAATATGGAAGCCCAGCAACTTTGCCTTGAGTTAAGACAAACAGTGCATTGTATCTTACATTCCAAATTCCCCTACTGAATAAGGCTGTCACCACCCTTGCTTGATATAGCACCCTTGCTGCTTACTTTCCCTCTCTTGCTTCCCTCACTCCTTTATCAGTTTATCTGGGAGCGCTTTTTTAATAAATGACTTGCATATGAATCCCTTGCTTAATGTCTTATTATATTGAAGAAAGTGACCTAACACTAAAGGCATTTCACAGAGACTTTGCTTAATGCCCCCTTAGACTGGAACACCCGACCTAAGACAAAAGCTATCTCACACAAACAGATGGCATTATAAGCATCCAAACCTTATTGAAGAACCAGAACTAGATCCATCCAACTTTCCCTCTGGGCCTCCAGAGCCTCATGAACTATTCATGCCTATTTTATCTTTGTCTCTGCATGCATCCATCTCTGCTTTACTGTATGTGACCGTAACTTTCAACCTAACTTTTTGGTCTCTATAATTTTCTTCCACTTAATATAGTGACTCTCCACAATCTGCTAATGAATTTTATAGTAGTTTTATATAAAAGAAGTTTATTTATTTCAATGAACTTCAATAGAAAAAAAAAGGATCACTCTCTAGCTTTGGAGACTACAAAACTCTTCATAATGATAAACCAGATTAATTACTTCTCAGTCCCATTCAAGTGTAGAATGAAGGTGGATCTGATTGACCCAGATTACATTGAGGTAATAATATTTAGTAGGATCGGTAAAGATATATAGTGTACAAATGACTGCCAACCTTCACCACTTTAAGATGTTTCCTCTCTTTTAAGAAAAGAGGTGCATGCCAAAAAGAATAAAATAACTAGGAGCAAACTTAACCAAGGAGGAAAAATATCCGTGTTCTGAAAATTTTTAAATATTGAAGAAATTCAAGAGGACACAAACAAATGGAAAGATATGTCATGCTCCTGGATCAGAAGAATTAATATTGTTAAAATGTCCATAAAACCCAAAGCAATCTACAGATCCAATGCAATCTCCATCCAAATATCAACACCATTTTTCGCAGAACTAAAAGAAATAATACTAAAATTTATATGGAACCACAAAAGACCCCAAATAGCCAAAGAAATCTTAAGAAAGAGAAACAAAGCAGGGCTTATAACAATTCCAGAGTTGAGCATATACTACAAAGCTGTAGTAAGCAAAACAGTATGGTACAAAAATAGACACATGGATCAATGGAATAGAATAGAGAGCCCAGAAATAAACCCATGCTTATGCAGCCATTTAATCTATGACAAGGGAAACAAGAGTGAATGATTGGGAAAAGAGTCTCTTAAATAAATGGTACTGGGAAAACTGGGCAGTTACATGCAAAAGAATGAAACTGAACCATTTTCTGACACCATATACAAGCATAAACTCAAAATGGATAAAAGACCAAAATGTGAGGTCTGAAACCATAAAAATCCTAGAAGAGAAAACAGGCAAAATTTTTTCTGACATTGGCTGTAGCAACATTATTTTTGGATATTTCTCCTAAAGCAAGAAAAACAAAGCAAATAAACTATTGAGACTACATCAAAACAAAAAGCATTTGCACAGCAAAAGAAACCATCAAGAAAACAAAAAGGCAATGCACTGAAAAGGAGAAGATATTTCCAAATAAAATATCCATTAAGGAGTTAATATTCAACATATATAAAGAACTTATACAAGTAAACACCAGAAGGAAAACAATCTGATTGACAAATGGGCAGAGGATCTAAATAAACATTTTGCAAAGAAGACATCCAGATGGCCAACAGACACCTGAAAAGATGCTCAACATCACTCACCATCAGGGAAATGCAAATCAAAACCACATGCCATGTTGCTTCACACCTGTCAGAATGGCTAAAATCAAAAACCACAAGAAACAACAAGTATTGGCGAGGATGTGGAGAAATAGGAACCCTGTGCACTGT
Source organism: Acinonyx jubatus (assembly GCF_027475565.1). Taxonomy (NCBI): domain Eukaryota; kingdom Metazoa; phylum Chordata; class Mammalia; order Carnivora; family Felidae; genus Acinonyx; species Acinonyx jubatus. The sequence continues at coordinate 41,780,268 of NC_069384.1, forward strand.
TGGTAGAAATGAAAACTGGTGCATCCACTGTGGAAAACAGTAAAGAGGTTCCTCAAAAAATTAAAAATAGAACTACCTACTCTATGATACAGCACTTGCACTACTGGATGTTTACCCCAAGAATACAAGAATACTAATTTACCCTATGTTTATTGCAGCCTTATTTACAGTAGTCAAATTATGGAAGTAATTTAAGTGTCCATTGACTGAGGAATGGATAAAGGAGATATACGTACACAATGGAATATTACTCGGCCATAAAAAAGAATGAAATCTTGCCATTTGTAACAACATGGATGGAGCTAGAGAGTATTATGCTAGGTTAAATAGGTCAGTCAGAGAAAGACAAATACCATATGATTTCATTCATACGTAGAATTTAACAAAACAAATGAACAAAGGAAAAAGAGAGAGGAAGAGAGAAACCAGGAAACACACGCTTAACTATAAAGAACAAAGAGAAGGTTACCAGAGGGGAGGTGGGGGGGGAGGGGAATGGGTGAAATAGGGGAAGGAGATTAAAGGATACACTTATCTTGATGAGCCCTGAGAAATATATGGAATTGTTGAATCCCTAAATCCCTAAATTGTACACCTGTATGACTACAACCGTATGCTAACTACACTAGAATAAAATCTATTAAATATACATATTTTATTAATTGAATGTATATATTTTTATTAATTAAATATACATTTTTTTAATTCAGAGAAAACAGTATAACCAAAACTGTGGAAACTTAAAATGAAACTCTGAGGGCAGAAACCCATTTGCTGCTTTTTTTTTTTCCTATCCTTAGCATTTATCACAATGCTTGCCATACAGTAGCTGTTCAGTAAATGAATTGTTCAGAAAATAAGTGCATCGAGAGTTAACTGAACTGTGGAATGCATAGAAGAAATTCAATATAGAGAATGACAATGGAAACACAGGCAAGGAGAAATGCAATCACCCAAGTGGGAGAGGAAGTGAGCAGAGGGCAGAAGTACTGTAAGTGGTAAGTGAGAAGAGATAACAAATCCCAAATCAATTCAGTGGTAGAATTGACAAGATGTGGTAACCGAATGAATACATACGAAGGAAGCGAGGAAAGAAAGAAGCATGAGGTCACAGATGAAAGGTTCGCAGAGAAAGCGCCCAAGTGAATGATGATCCTTTTATTTAAGATAAAGAACACAACAGGAAAAACAGACTTGCAGGAATTAATAAAAAGTGCAATTTCGGGCTCTGTTAATTTTGAAATGCCAGGGATGTGTTGGGGATGTTCTAAAGATACAGAACAAAAGCTCAATAGAAGTCGGGCCAGAGATACATCTTTGGAAGTCATTTCCAAAGAGTTTGACCTCTCAAAACGGAATATGCACAAAAAGGGTCTATATACTTAGCAGCACAGTAAGTTTACACTAAGTCATAGCAGACTACAGGGTGTTCTCCTAGGACAAGTGATCTCAAACATTGGCAATGGGAAAACAAATTTTTTTTTAATTTTTTTTTCAACGTTTATTTATTTTTGGGACAGAGAGAGACAGAGCATGAACGGGGGAGGGGCAGAGAGAGAGGGAGACACACAATCGGAAACAGGCTCCAGGCTCTGAGCCATCAGCCCAGAGCCCGACGCGGGGCTCGAACTCACGGACCGCGAGATCGTGACCTGGCTGAAGTCGGACGCTTAACCGACTGCGCCACCCAGGCGCCCCAGCAAATTTTAAAACTAAGCTCATGGCGCGTAGCTCTTGCTGAAAGAATTCAGTTTCCAGGAAAACGTTAAGAAAATGATTCTCAGAATGTGTCGGTGCAGAACATCCTTAGAGGACAGGCCGAGGCAAATGGAAAGGTATCGCTTGATGGGTAACTGTGAATACGGATGAACAAGAATGGCTAATGTGGCTTTGAAGTTACTTTTTAAATAACTGTCATCAGGTACATCAAAACTCTACTGAGTGCTGCACCTTTGAATTCATTGTGTCAGCTGTATTTGGAAAACTGCGTAGAAAGAAGTTTATCTTCTACACTTGGGGTGATGGTGTTCTGACGGGGATGGATGGTACTAGAAGGATAGTGAAATAGTATGTAAAATGAACTACATCAGAAACAGCAGGAACTCAAAGTCAGAAGTGACTGAGGAAAGCTTAAATGCCTCTCGCTGCCACAGAGTCACCAAATCCCCAGAGAGTTGGAGGGGGACCCACAGTACATGGTACGAGGTTTAAGCAAACACAATAATCATTCCCAAGGACAGACTACCTCACCTGACATTTTAGTTACAAGTTTTATAAATTAAAGAACAATAAATACAATATCAAGTGGAATATAAAATCCACCTGAATTAAGATAAAACTCAGACCTTCGAAGTAGTTTTGTGCTTAGGGTGAACAACTTCATGTTATGCTTCCAAACCTTCACAAGACAAAAGTTCATTCTCATTTGCTGTTGGAGCTGTTTTTTCAGTTTGCAGAACAACTAAAACAGAAGACAGGAGATGGAATGAGAGATTGTGAAGTCAACCATGGAAGTGTATAAAGTGAATAGAAAGCCAAATATGAAGTTTTAAAAAATTCAATTTAAAGGATGGCTTTCCCAGAGTTGGCCCCGCACCCAATGTTTTCTTTCTTTATTTTCCCAGAGGGGATGGAAAAAGAATCCTGAAAGAGACAGAGCACAAAAACCAAAGACCAACAGTGTTTCAGATCAAATAGTAGGCCCTGGTCAACAGGGTCAAATGTGGTTAAAAGGTCTTCGAAAATTATAATTAAGATCTTCAGTTTGGTAAATGAGAGGTGACTTTTACAAAAACAGTTTTAGTGGAATCTGGGGCATGGGTTAAGTTGTAAATAGATGACTTTTTAAAATGAGCAAAAGAATACGATGGCTCTCTTGAGAAGTTTAGAAAAGCAGGCGGTAGTCAAGAGATAAAAATGGACTAAAGCCTTTCACAGAGTGGAGAAATCATGGACCAGGGAAACAGGTAGAAAGAAGAAAGAATTGATTAAGAATGTAAGGAAAGGGAGCCTGGGTGGCTCAGTTGGTTAAGTGCCTGATTTCACCTCAGGTCATGATCTCATGGGTGTGAGTTGGAGCCCCGCGGGGGGCTCTGTGCTGTCAGCATGGAGCCCGCTTCAGATCCTCTGTCTCCTCTCTTGGCCCTTTCCCTGCTTGCACACATGCTCTCCCGCTCATCTCTCTCTCTCCCTTTCTCCCTGTCTCTCTCAAATAAATAAACATTAAAAAAAAAATGCAAAGGAAAGAGGGTATTTGGGGGCACAGGGTACCAACAAAGTGGAGGCAATATGACAGAGGCACCGCTGAGAGAAGAAGGGGTAGAAGAGGTGAAAAGCTAGGAAGTCTGTGAGGCTTCTGCCTTCTCAGAGGATTTAGACACTGGTGAGAGCTGAAGGCACAGGGTTGAGCTCAGTCATGAAGAGATAACAAAAGTTTGTTAAATATGGTCAACTCGAGAGAAGTAAAAGAATTAGTGAGTACATTGTAAATGCACTCGACGCCACCAAATGACTTTAAAATGGCTAATTTTATGTTATCTGAGTTTTACTTCAATTAAAAAACCAAAAAACAAAAAGCAAAAAAAACTGGTGAGCAAAAGCGAGAGCCTGAAAAGCACCCAGTCAAGGTTAGTGCAAAACAATAGGAAGGGAGAGATATAGGTTTTGCTCAAAGACCATGACATGTTCTGCCAAATACGTTACAGTTCTGGTTTGACTTTACTGACCTGAAACAAAGTTAAGACTGAAATATGAGTCTATCTTCAAAGGCAGACAGAGAGAAAAAGCAGTATCGTAGGCAAAAATATTATATGTACAAAAGGAAAAAAAATGTAGTCAGATATTGGGCTTTTAAATCAGGAGGGGGGAAAACAGGTCTGTTAAATGTAAATAATGGGAGATTTTTCCCTTTGTGATGGAGTAGAGTTCATTTGAATTATTCCCAAGGATGTCAAGGTCATGATGAAACACTCCTTTTGTAAGAGTATTTGAAAAATAATGACATGACCAGGTTGATATGAAAGTTGAGGATTTCCTTCGAGACAGTTCTGGCAAGATTTGTGGGTGTGGGCTGTTCTACAGTAATATGAGTCATCTGTTTTGCCTGGGACATGAAATTCCAAGAATGAGGAGGAAAATAGGATGCATCTTTGCATGTCAATATCTTTCCTACACGATAATCTCTCTTTAGAGTGCAATGCCTTTTGCCCTAAATCATCTGGTTGTGGACTTGCATAGAAATGGCTTGTTCTTGCCTCCTTTTAGAGACAACAGAAACACAGAAGCCTTCAATGTTTTCCTTTATATCCTGCAAATGTTCTGCCATAAACATTCAGCTCCAAAAAACTTCATTATTGTGATATTCTCTTTTAGATGAGATAGTAGGTGAAGCATAACATACTTCCTCTCTGTGTGCTAAAAAAGCGCTTATGGAAACTCACGTGCCTCATTCTTTCCCACCTTCTTGCTTGTTCTTCTTTGACCTTCACTAGTGCCTCGTGATTTTAATGAGCCTCGATTTTTGAAGTATCCATGAAGTCACTGGTATTTTAGGAGGCAGACAGATTGTCCAGAAGCATCTGTGGATTCAAAAAGAATAACAGGTATTTTCCCCATATGAGAATATTTGCAAATTTGTTGCAAGTTGGAGAGGAAGTAAAGCAAATACTTATAAACAAAAGTATTTAACAAATATGTATAACTTAACAAATGCCAGGCACTAGCGTAGAGATAATGCCCAACTTTCATAAAAATTGCAGTCCCTGGGAGGGCACATTGTAAATAATCAGTGTATATGAAAGTGTATAAGTGGGATCAGGTGCTACAAGGGAAAATGGATGGATTAATTTGAAAAAGTCTGGATTAAAGTAGGAAGGGCTCTGTTAGTGGACGAAGACAAGGGGATTAAGTGCTAGATTAGTAGTACCTGTGAAAAGCCACAGAGTAACTGACCTAATGAGGTAGAGATAATGGCTGGGGAAGTACTGTAACAGGAGGAGAAAAGATTATGAAGGACCTTGGAAACTCTGCAGGGAACTTACACATAAAACAAAGCAATTAGTGGCCAAGGAAGTAGCCTGTTTTTAAAATAAGCTTAAGCAGACTCATCACTTTTGTCTACAATGAGGATTTACTCTTAGTCTTTTCACTGGAGAATTTTGCAGGTGAGGGAAAAGGTAGGAGTCAGAGAAAGCACCTGGGGACGTGTGGTAACTTGTCATTTTGTCTCTAGTTGCCTTCGGTTTTACTTACGAACTTAACTGAAAGCATAAATGGAGAGAAACTTCATGCAAAAGCCTTCTTTAACACCTGAGTAATTAATGGGGTGCCTGGGTGGCTCAGTCAGTTAAGCGTTTGACTCTTGATTTCAGCTCAGGTCAGGATGTCATAACTCGCCAGATAGAGCCCCACGTCGGGCTCCGTGCTGACAGTGCACAGCCTGCTTGGGAGTCTCTCTTTCCCTCTCTCTCTGCCCCTCCCCTGCTTGCTCACTCTCTCTCTCTTTCTCTCAAAATACATAAATAAACTTAAAAAAATAAAAATAAAAAAATAAAATAAAATTTAAGTTATTAAGAGCAAAAATGAAAGTCATCTGATCATAGTGTTAAATTTGGATAACTCATAATAAATATTGAGCTGCTTTTCTCAGCCCTTAGATACACTTTATAAACAGTACATTTTATTATGCAATTAATGGAGCTAAATATTTTTTCAACGTACGTTATTACTGAGTAGTTGCATAAATGTAGAGTAATAGAGAATCCTAAGAATAACTTCGAAATATACGTTATTTTCCTGACTTTACCTCACCATGGTCACGAGACCACTTTTTTGGATCTAACAGCCTGACGCTTTCTAGTTTCTGGCCAGGCAAATTAAACGTGAGTAATAATAACACAGATAAAAAGCTACTTTCAGAAACACAGTTTTGTTCATTACAACTGACATTTTTCATACCAATTATTTGAATTATTTAGCATTTCCCATTCTGCCCACCCCCAGAAGGGTCTTATATTTATTTTTAACAAAAGAGATCTTATCCTTTCTCACTCCCATCCATCTTGGCAACTGCTCTTGCTTGGGACCATCCCGCGCCTAAGGCAGAAGAGGGTGGCCACAAAGACGATGAAAAAGCCACTGGAGTGAATCACCTCTAGGCTCCAACTCACTGTGAAAAGTGGAACGTACGCACTGGGGTATAAGCAGACTGGAAATGATCACACATGGCAAGCAAAACTAGTCATCCTCCTCAACAACTGCCTGGCCTTGAGGAAATCCGAGATGAGATACTGTGCCATGTTGGCCAAAACGGATGTCCGTCACTACAGTGGCAATACTATTGAACGGGGTGCAGCGTGTGGGAAATATTGCATAGTGTTGCACGGCGGCCGTCATGATCCAGGTGATTCTGATATCATTAGAAGCATGCGAGAACACACCGGTGAAAAGTAAACCGTGCAGAAGTTTTCCTTAATAAAACCCTCTGGAGCGCGTTAAAAAATAATAATAATAATAATTAATTAATTAAATAAAAGGGATCTTAAAAATTTAAAAAAAATAAATAAACTAAAAGTTCAATTGAATTGGATTTAAAATTAAAGTCAGAAAATAGAACAAAGCATTAAATAGTAATTGCCTATGTAATTGACCAGATCGTGGAAGATAATTTTTATTTGAATGAATCTATGGTCTACAAATGAGGGTCAATTTGAAAATGGAATTCTAGAGTTTTTCTTCTTTTTAACTTTCTAAACCACATAATTGGCTATCTGAAAATTCTATAGAAGAAGCATAATATGTCAGTGTTTTAAGTAATTCCTAGAGGAAGCAACAAAGACATTTTAATACTTGCAGAGGAAAGGCATCAAAATGACTTATGTGAGTTAATTATATGTTATATTTCTTACCTTCCCCCTCACATAATTTACCAGGGTGTCAGAATCTATTTATTTTATTAAATAAACATTAACATGAGTGCTTAGCGGACTAGCATTTCTGTTCTTGCATCATAATGAATCTGAATGAATGTTCTAGTGACGCTGATTCAAATTGTGATGGTGAAAGCATATAGCATTAACACATCTTTCAAGGTTTTCAAAGTTTGCTTTTTCCTAAATCTGGAACTGTTGGAGGAAGGGACAAACTTAAGCCATTTTGATCAAGTAGAAGGTATACATTCTCATCTCCAATTCAAAAGAGGAACCAGGAAAACAAAGCAGCCTGTTACCATTTTCAAGACAGACCTGAGACAAAATTGGAATGTACAGATGAATGAAGTTGGATCTTTAGTCCACTCCTTTCAAACCTAGTTTGTGGACTTCTAAATGGCAAATTTCTGGTCTTGCACAGTAGAATATTTTCAATCTTTAATAAAGGCCACTATTTTAATGAATCTTGGGAATCCAGCCAACCTCCCTCTACTTAATAATAACAATAATAAAAATACTAATAACAAACACATATATTACTATGGGCAATTTAATCTTCAAACCAACCCAATAAACCAGGCATTATTATCTCACGTTACAGATGAGGAAATAGAGGCACAGAGACAATAAGTAACAGTGCTAACAGTTAGGTAGTGATGGAACTGGTATTTAAACTAGTCTGGCTCCAGATTTCATGTCCATAATAATAACATAATATTCCTCTCACTTTCAGGGCACATGGGTGGCTCAGTCAGTTAAGTGTTTGACTCTTGATTTCAGCTCAGGTCATGATCTCATAATTCATGAGATTGAGCCCTACGTCGGGCTCTGTGCTGACAGCTCAGAGCTGGAGTGTGCCTCAGATCCTGGGTCTCCCACTCTCTTCACCCTTCCCCCACTCTCTCTCTCTGTGTCACTCAAAAAGTAAATATTAAAAAAATATTCCTCTCGTTTTCTCTGTTCTCTTAAATTTTAACATCGATCTGAGTTTTATAAATTTTTTTTTAACATTTATTCATCTTTGAGAGACAGAGAGAGAGCGTGAGTGGGGGAGGAGCAGAGAGAGAGGGAGACACAGAATCTGAAGCAGGCTCCAGGCTCTGAGCTGTCAGCACAGAGCCCGACGCGGGACCCCAACTCACTGGCTGCGAGATCATGACCTGAGCCGAAGTCAGACACTTAACCGACTGAGCCACCCAGGCACCCCTCTAATATGAATTTTAGACTATAGTAAATGTAATGGGCTGGATGGTGTCACCCCACACTCCAAAAATACATGCTTACATCTTAATCCTGTAAACTACAGATGTTACTTTACTTGGAAAAAGAAATTTTTTTTGCACGTGATTAAGTTAAACATCTTGAGATGAGAAATCATTTGGATTATCTAGGTGGACCCTAATTTTTTTTTAAGAGAGAGAATGAGGGAGGGAAGGAAGGAGGGAAGAGGGGCAGAGGGAGAGAGAGAGAGAGAGAGAGAGAGAGAGAGAGAATCTTAAGCAGGGTCCACATCCAGCACAGAGCCTGACACTGGGCTCAATCTCAAGACTAAGATCATGACTGGAGCCAAAACCAAGAGTTGGACACTTAACTGACTAAGCCACCCAGGCACCTCAGATGGGCCCTAAATTTAATGGCAAAGGCCATTGAAAGAGACAGACGCACAGCGAAAAGACACACAGAAGGGAAAGCAATGTTAAGAAAAAGACAGAAATGGAGTAATGTGGTCACAAGCCAAGAAAGCCAAAAATGCTGACAGTCACCAGTAATTAGAAGAGGTAAAGAATGGATTCTCTTCTAGAGCCCCCAGAGGAAGCATGACCTTGCCAGATTTTGAACTCTGGCCTCCAGAACTGTGAGAGAAGAAATTTCTGTTATTTTCAGCCACCAAGTCTGTAGTAATTTGTTACAGCAGCCTCAGGAAACTAGTACAGTAAACGATGTGTTGGTTTTGGATGACTACACTGGAAACACATTTTGAGGAACTATTAAGAGTGGTATAGCTCAGACAGACTTGTGAGAGATGATTCTTGAATATTCAAGAATTTTGCAAATTTGTTGTTAAATTGCTACCAATCAGGCATCCCCTTACCCCCTCAGAATCACTTGCCTATTTCCCCACTACCTCTACTTGATACACTACTGGAGCTGGGTGTTCTCTTGGCCTAGGTCTCATCTTTTCACAGCCCTCACTCATTGAGTCTAGTAGAGCTCTGGATTCTGGCAATAGGCAATGTTTTCCTTTCCTCAGGAGAGGCATCTTATGCCCTTTAGCAAGTTTTGATTATTACTGTTAGTGTGTATAGGGAGAAGAAGTGTGGAGAAAGCAGGATAAGAATATGAAGTGTTGCTAAACAGCAAAACAGGGGCTTCTATAATAGACCTGTTAGAAACCCTAGTTAAGTATCAACACATTCAACACCTCCCCCCACCTTCTCTCTACCTGCCTCGGACACACATATACTTCTATTCTAAAATTCAGCTTGTATTTCATAGGATAATTCCTGAGATCAGAGATTCTTGAGTCAAAAAATGTTTTAAATCAAAAACTGGAATATTGTAACTTCCCAAAACCCATAGACATGCCTCTACTGTCTGAATATCTGTTGATTTACCCTGTATTTTTTCCTTCTATCCCAAAACTTTTACCTAATTCCTAACTACAGGAAACCTTCCGCTGTGTATTGAATTGTGCTTGCCCAAAATTTATATGTTGAAGCCCTAAACCCTAGTTTCTCAGAATGTGACCTTATTTGGGGACAGGGTCTTTACAGACCCTAAGTATCAAGTCAAAATGATGTCATTAAAGGAGCACCTGGGTGGCTCATTTGGTTGAGTGTCAGACTTTGGCTCAGGTCATGACTTTGGCTCAGGTCATGATCTCACGGTTCATGAGTTCAGGCCCCACATCAGGCTCTGTGCCGACAACTCAGAGCCTGGAGCCTGCTTTGGATTCTGTGTCTTCCTCTCTCTCTCTGCCCCTCCCCTACTCGCATTCTGTCTCTCTCTGTCTCTCAAAATGAATAAAATAAATAAAAAAATTTTAATTGTTAATATGTGTCCTAATTTAATATGGCTGCTATCCTTCTAAGAAGGGGACATTTAGAAACAATTATATAAGGAGGAAGATGATGTGAAGACATGGCAGGAGATGGCCATCTGTGAGACAAAGAAAGATGGAGGAACATATCTTCCCTTCCCAGTCCTTAGAAAGAGCCAAACTTGCTGATATCCTGAGTTCACATTAAGCCTCCAGAACCATGGGACAATGAATTTTGTTATATAAGCCAAACAGTTTGTGCTATTTTATTCAGCATCACCGGCAATTCCATTCAATCATGCATAATCTGAATAGAAAAATTGGACAAAGACAGAACCAAGAAAAATTATCTAGACTTACCCCACTTATGAGTATATAAAAGTGTCAGAATATACTATAAATAAAAACCCTTTATTTGACAAATACAAGAATAGTTCAATGTTAGGAAATCTGTTGATATAACTAACTACAGTATATTAAAGGAGAAAAAAATAATCCCAGTGGACACTAATGACATACATGATAAGCTTCAATAAGCAATCTGGAAAAAACCTAGAAAAATATGAAGTATTACTGTTAAGTAATTTATAAATAAATTGATGAGTAAGTAATATTTTTAGATATCAACAGCAAATTTTAACTTAATAATGAAATAGCAAAAATAATCCCGTTAAAATCAAGAGCAATATAAGAACAACTGTTAACAATCAGCAATATTCTGAAAGTCTTAGCCAATATAATTAGTAATTAAAACAAATGAAGCATAGTGTACAGAGAAGAAAAATTACCACTATTTTAGTAGTAGTGAAAACAGTAAAAACCAAAGAAATATACTGAGCCAATCAAATGGAACATTCAGTGATAAATAATAGATGATAGATGGTTTATACGATAAATAATAGATGATATTTAATATCTGTGATATATAAAGAGCCCCTAGACTTCAGTAAGAAAGACAAACCATTGAATCGCAAAATACATAAAGAACAAGCAAGCCTCTTCTCCCCAACCAAGTCAACATAAAATTCCAATAAATGTGTGCAAAGTTTCTCAGCCCCACTCGTTGTTAGTAAAAGGCAAATAAAAACAACAAGCTGCCACTTTTTTCTCATCAGATTAACAAAATATAAAAAAGATTAACAATATAAAGCATTGGTGAGAAAGTGGAAACAATATTTAAATACATTTTGAGGGAATAAAGTTTGGTATCTGACCAAATAGAATGATAACATCAGAAAGCATGGTAATTTACAAGAGAACCAATCATTTAAACAGGTTTTACCAAGACTCTCCAAAGCAATATAAAGGTAAATTCAAGAAAAAATTTAACATTGTATTCCAACCAGGGTTGCTTTAAAACATTTCTGAAGAGCCAGAACAGGCAGAACGTGAAACCTGGAAAAGAGTTGGCCTCAGTAGATCCCACTGCCAAAGTGGTATCTCCTCCACAACGGAAGAAAGTAATTTATAAAAAGGAGTTATCTGCTAGCGTAAGTTTTATGCCAAAAGTTTGGTTTGTTTTAGAAGCATATACGTTTTCAGGCTTTTCTTTCTGTATGAAAAGTATATTTCAAGTTAGAGGGTATTTTAAACAAATATTATTTTTATAAGGTATATATATTACCTGCTAGAGTAAGTTACTTTTCCTATGGTACATGAAGGATTTTTTTGGCATGTGTTTTTAATAAAATCTTTAACCAAAAACGTGGCAAAATAAGACACGCTTTAAAAATGGGGTGTAGAAATATAGCTTTTATTGAATAGGTTAAGTAAGAAGGTTCCTTAGAAACAATAGAAAGTTTTACTTCATGGTGGGAATCTACAGGTGGTTGCCAGGACCGCTTCTTTGCAATTGTTCGCACTCTCACCCCCCTCCCACCCATCTAGCTTCATGGGTGATGCATGTTCCTGTGATGTGCCTTAAAATCACCTGCAGAGTTTTAAAACTCTCCATGACCAAATGGCACACCAAACTGATTAAGTTAGAATCCTGGGCTGGAGTTTGGAGTCTGGGGGTGAGGCGAAGGGGATGGAGGTAAGTGGTCAATATTTTTAAAGGTCTGCAGGTGATTTCGCTGTACAATCAAGCTTGAGGACCACTGGTCTAATGTAAGCCCACCATTGTTGCTTTCCTACCATTGTTGATGGTTCAGAATGAACACTTGACCCAGGCTGGGCCACTCAAATATTCCCCTTGGAATTCTGGAACTGGAGATGAAAAAAATATTACCTCTGAGCTGTATGTGACCTGAATATGCAAATTCAGAAACAGTTGGCAGCCATATTCCATGATGTTCCAATTCAATAGTTGAGGAAACCAGTATGTATTCTTATGGCAAACTATAGTTGTTCAGAGAGAAACAGCCATGAGAAACAATGTGAGGAAACTTTCCTCATTTATTACAGCAATCCAACCCTCAGGAACAGTTTTTACCCTTAAATTCTGAAAGTCAACTAAATACCTTTCTAAAAATTATTTTTGTGTAAGCTAGTTCCAACTGAATTCCTGCTACTTGCAACCAATAGAATCCTAATTCGTTTGTGTCAGTAATAGAGGAGCATTTAGTGTTAAGTGTGGATACTCTGATTTTCTTTTAATATAAGGAGAGCTTTCTCAGAGAGCTGACGGTGGCAGATAGGGAAGCATGCTGCTTAGACCACCTTTGAGAACCTGCTGTTGGAACACAGCTGACTGACAGCTGCAGTTGTTCCCTCCCTGGATCCATCTGGAATGTTTCCCAGCCAATAACTAACCACAGTTACAGCATTTACGCCAGGCCACTCCTGCCTTGTGCAAAACTCTTCTGATGGACAGTATTTTCAAGAAGTCCTCATCAACCTAGATGAAACTTTCTCAGAACTACACTGAGATATTAGACTCTTCCTATCAATCTATTTCCTTCTCTCTTTGTATGGGTATCAGACATACCTGGCTACCTGAAGATTCTCCCTACCCATTCCTGCTGTCTCCCACTTTTTCCTTCATAGGTGATTCTCCCAATAAATCTATTGCCTGCTGTATTTGCTAGGACTGCCAAAATAAAATACTACACATCAGGTGACTTCAACAACAGAAACTTGTTTTCTCATGGTTCTGGAGGCTGGAAGTCCAAAAACCAAGGTATCAGCAGGTTTGTTTCTCCTAGGGCCTCTCTCTTCTTTGCCTTGCAGATGGCTGCCTTCTTCTCGCTATGTCCTCATATGGTTTTTCCTCTGTGTGCGTACATCCTGTCTCTCTCTCTCTCTCTCTCTCCTTATAAGGATAGCAGTTGCATTGAATTAGGACCCCACTCTTACGACCTCACTTAACCTTAATTACTTCCTCAAATGCCCTATGTCAAAATACAGCCACACTGGGGTTTAAGGTTTTAACATACAAATTTTGTGGACATGTAATTCAGTTCATAACATCTGCCTAATGCCTTCTTGGTATCTCCTTCTTGAAGCTTCCAAACTAATGCACTGAGCAAAGAGAAAAGGAGCTTTCTCAAATAGTGAGCCCTGCATCAGTGAAGGTGTTCACACAGAGCCTGAAGGATCACTTCTCAATGATATCATCTGGTCCTACTGATTAGGTTTCTATCTGAATTCCAGACTCAAATAAGTTTTTTTTAATGTTTTATTATTTATTTTTGAGAGAGAGAGAGTAGGAGCAGGGGAGAGGCAGAGAGAGAGGGAGACACAGAATCCAAAGCAGGCTCTAGGCTCTGAGCTGTCTGTACAGAGCCTGACGTGGGACTTGAACTCACAAGCTGTGAGATGATAACCTGAGCCGAAGTCAGATGCTTAGCCAACTGAGCCATCCAGATGCCCCCTCCCGCTTTTTTTTTTAATAAACATGAGCAGTAAAAAAGTAAACTGAAATCTGGAATACAAAGTAAAACCTGATTTAAATTAAGCCATGATATGCAAAGAGTCACAGAAGATACTTTTGCTTTCTGGGTTGGACCTCTAGTTTCTTTTTTTCCCATGACTATATTTGTACATAGGTGCAAGGTTTTCACTCATGTAGCCCAAGTACCTACAAGTGTAGAACAAGTGTAGCATATTGTATGTGTTCCACAACAAAACTTTCAGAAGTTTTCCTACAATCGTGTGCAGTTCATGGCCTTCAGAAACCCCACAGATAATTCTCTGGGGTAAACAATCTGATCACCAGGAAGACTTGATGTTATTATACCAATAGTTTTCAAGCAATCAGGGCCTGTAAGGCTTAATCTTCCTTACTAGAAAGGGAGGAAGGAATAAAGATGGAAGGAAAGAAAGGCAGGAGCGAGGAAGACATCTTTGTGATCTTGAAGGGAGATTCATGATTAGATGCCATGCTCTATGCACAGAGCTCTTGTGAAGCTAGATTGAGCTAAGAGTGAAATAACAATTACTATTTAAAAGTTACAGTTCCCTTGGGGCGCCTGGGTGGCTCTGTTAAGCCTCTGACTCTTGATTTCAGCTCAGGTCATGATCTCACATCATGAGATTGAGCTCCGCCTCAGGCTATGCACTGGGCTTGGAGTCTGCTTAAGATTGATTCTTCCTCACCATCTCTCTCTCTCTGTCCATCCCCTGCTTGCAGGCTCTCTCTATCTCAAAAAAAAAAAAAAAAAAGGCTATATATCCCTAGTCTTTTCAGGCATTTCTAGAGTATTTTAAACAACAGACGGGAAAGTACAGATACCACAGAGTGTGAGGATTCAGCTCAAAATGGCCTGGCATAAGAGAAAAATTTTCTTTGAAAGCTACTATTTTTAGTTTCATATGCATCTGCCAAAGCCTTCCAAGAGCAACATGTTCAACAGCAAGTTTCACGCTTTGGGGAGATTCTGGAAAAATGTGGTGCTTGCAAGGAAAATAAAAACACATTACTTAAATTTCCAGACAATTAGTTTCCAAAACTAATTGTTCTACATGTTTTGGGGTCTATAACAAAGACAAAGGAATGTTAAAAATCGAGCGAAGCTGTTCCAAAGAGGTGTAAGGAGATGGCTACATTACCTTAATGATTGATTCTACCGGAGGGTGCAATTCAAGCAAGCTTCTTCCTTCGTGGAATATGATATGACACTCTCTGTAACTCAGTAGTTTTCATAAACTTGTCATTTGCAAATACGACTGGATTTTCTTTCCTTCACTCCTAGGGGTTGCACATTTATATAACTAGACCACTATTAATAGGCCAGCAGCCACAGGCTATGATGCTTGGATTCTCATACAACAGTGGGTTTAAAAGTTTTTGGGGTGCCTGGGTGGCTCAGTAGGTTAAGTGCCCGAGTCTTGGTTTCAGCTCAGGTCATAATCTCACGGTTTGTGACTTTGAGCCCCGCATCAGGCTTCACACTGACAGTGCAGAGCCTGCTTGGGATTCTCTCTCTCCCCCTCTCTCTCTCTGCCCCTCCCCTGTTCACTCACTCTCTCTCTCTCTCTCTCTCTCTCTCTCTCTCTCTCCCTCTCTCTCTCAGAATAAATAAAAACTTAAAGAAAAAATGAAATGTAAGTTCTCACTGTTCCAATTGTAGCATCGATCTCACACCATATTTAAGAGTGCCCTCTCTCCTCTGCATTTCCCCAGATGTAATTCCTGACAATTCCTTTTGGTGTAAACTGACTGAGCCCCTAATTTCAAAGAGGTCAGAAATAAGGCCAGAAAAATGCCAGTGATGCTAGTGGCAAGCCCTTCCATCCATTCCTGGCAGAATGGTACAAGAGCATACCTATGAATTCCCATAGAGGATTCCTTGGTGATGATTTTGGGGACACTCTGGGGTGTATCCTATTTAGCAGATACTTGGCTGAGAGCTCCACCTCCCAGCATGGAACATCATCTCCACCCCCAAGTCTTACAGTTGCCACCCTCACCTTGGGTAAACTGAATGCGTCCCCTCTACTTCTTGCCTTCCTCTATATTTCTGGTTCTCTTTCTTTCTTTCTTTTTCTCTCTCTCATTTCTTACTTTTTCCTCTTTCAATTATTACTATTTCTTCTTGTTCCTGCGTTCTCTTTTCGGACATATTCTCTTTATTTCTACATCTGCCCCTTTCTTGTTTTTCTTCTGGAACTCTTTCCCTCCTTCTTTCCATTTATACTTGTTCCTTCTGTCTGCCTATGCTTGGCTTATCTCCTCCCTACTTCGTTTTTTCTTTCTATGCTCATCTAGTCTTTTCTGTTTGTCTCTTTCTACCTTTCTTCTTTCACTTTTTCCTTTTAAATGTCTTTTTCTTTTTTAATGTTTATTTTTGAGAGAGAGGGAGAGAGAAACAGATTGTGAGCTGGGGAGGGGCAGAGAGAGAGGAAGTCACTGAATCTGAAGCAGGCTCCAGGCTCTGAGCTGTCAGCAGAGAGCCCGACGTGGGGCTGGAACTCACAGACCGGGGGGAGATCATGACCTGAGCCGAAATCAGACGCTTAACCGAATGAGCCAACTGGGCGCCCCTAAATTTCTTCTTATAAATTATTATCTCTATTTCATTATCTCAGTCTTTCTCTAATCCCTTTTCTATGTGGATCTCAGTTTGTCACTACTAATATCACCTACTCCTATCTAAGTGACTAGAGGAAAGTAGATATTTCATTTCTTTTTATAGTTTTTCTCTATATCATATTCTCTTCACCAATATCTGTCTGTGTTCTTTGCTTTTTCTCTTTCCTTTTCTTCATTTTGTATCTTACCAAATCTTTCACTGAACCTGTTTTCATATCTTTCTCATCTCCTCTCATTTTCTCTTTGTCCTTTCCTCTCCTCCTGGTTTTGTTCACACACACTCTCATACCTGTCCCTCTCTCCCTTTCTCCTATCTCCACTTTTCACTGATTTTTTGCTTTATGTCTGTTTTTCTGTGTGCCCCCGTGAGCTCACATGCACATGGGAGACAAAAGGAGACAGAGGGAAGAACCCAGAGGCTGGATCCGTGCCTTGTGACTCTGGTTATCCACGGGAATCTTCTGATTCAGTTGTCTGCAATGGGGCCAGTGAATCTAATAAGCATCTTGGGTTGAGATTCGCTAGTTTAATGATAAAAGCTCTTGACAACTAGGATTAATCATCTGTACTTGATGCAATAATCAATAGGGAAATAAGGGAGATTTTGAGAATTATGCTGAAATAAGATCTCTGTGTGAGAGATTACCAAAACATTATGGGAAAGAGGACTTGGAAGCAGAGAAACTAATGGAAATTCATATGTTCATATATATGTATATATATGTATATGAATATATATATACTTAATGTTTATTTTGAGTGTGTGTGTGTATGTGTGTGTGTGTGTGTGAGAGAGAGAGAGAGAGAGAGAGAGAGAGAGAGAGAGAGAGAGAGAATGAGCAGGGGAGGCGCAGAGAGAGAAGGAGAGAGAAGGGAGGGGCAGAGAGAATCCCAAGCAGGCTTCATGCTCAGGGCAGAGCCCAATGCGGACTCAATCTCATGACTGTGAGGTCAAGATCTGAACCAAAACCAAGAGTCAGATGCTTAACTGACTGAGCCACCCAGGTGCCCCAAGAAATTCATATGTATCTTATTAGGCCTAATTTAAATAGCAACTCACTAGGCTTGCATTTGTAATCAATTTCTCCCTCACCAAAACCCCCTGCATAGGGTTTATTCCCCTGTTGCACCTCTTACCAAACTCAGGCTCATATTTGAATTATTTGTACCATTTCTCTACTATCTCCTAGACTGTGAATATTTTTGTGGGAGGACTAGAACATTTTCTCCGTTGTTTTCCTAGGACAATATATAGCCCAGAGTTCTAATTATATACATTTTCAGAGTCATTGTCAGCATTTCCTTAATTTCATTAAGTAATATTAATTTGTCTTCAAAACTATTAAATTGTTAATGTTATCAGCTGAGAATCAAAGACATAGCACGTCTTTGCTATATAGAGCTGAATACAGAATTTGTTCACACCAACAATTAACATTTACTGAGTGGTGGGATAACTGGTAAGGATATAAGAGCAATATAGATTTTTGAATTTGGACATGGACTCTTGATTCAGACGACCTAGTTTGGATCCCCTCCTAGTAACCTGCTAGCCACACGTACAAAGCAGGCTAGGACTGTACCTATTTTGCAGAACAGCCAGCTGTTAATCCTCTGTGGCTGCCTTGTCCATGCTGAGTTGGCTCAGTAAGGTATTCATCCCTGAAGGCTCCAGCCTCAACCCATGTTCAATATAGCTCTGTTTAATTACATTTTATATTTATTATTTATATCTGTATAAAATAATTTATTATTATTTTACATTTATTTATTATTTGGCAACTCCAGATAATGATATTAGATTCTTCCTATGTCATTTAAATATTGACCCAACCCCCTGAAGATCAACTTGAAAAAAGATCAGATGTATCCAGTGGTTTTTCTGTCTGGAGACTACTAACAGAATAAGACTTTAGATCCCACCATTTGAAACTTTAGTAAGAAAAACGATTTATCCCCTTCTACAGGAGAAGATCCAATTTTCAAATGTAAGTTCTCTGGGAAGCCTTGAAGTCTGGTATAACAAGTAACCCATGTGTAAAATCATTGTCGGATGAATCTTGTTTGTAAGAAACACCCCCCGCCCCAAGCCACGTGTACATGCATCGCAAAGAAAGATGGAGCCTCTATGAAGGTCACTGCATGTTGGAAGTTTTCTGTTTCTGATGGAAAATGTGGAATTGATCCCTATAGCTGTCCTCGTATCTGGGCATAATTAAGCAAGAATGTGAAAACTCCTCCGCAAAGAAAATTCATTTCCTTCCTTCCTTTCCTTTTTTCCCTTTCCATATGCTTTCAGTTTTTGTACTTCTTTGCTTTTTTACACCAACATAATTGTCCATAGCTGTTGACTGAATTCATCACCCATAGTACACCGTAGTAATTGGGAGAAAGATTACAGCCAGTAAGATGAGCTAGCACAATTTCTGGCATGAGTCAAACACTCAACACATATTACCTTTGCTTTTCTTCCCTTTCTGAGCTCCAGCATACACCTTACCCATAACTACTGATCAAATATTTGAGCTTTACACCTTTCAACTAAAGAACTACTGTACTGTGTGAAGACTCACATGTATATTACATAATTATACCTTCTGTTCAAAGAGTTGATAGAATATAGATAAGATTCCCATAATTTTTAGAAAATACCCCAGTCGATTATGTTTTACATGCTATAAAATATCTACAGTAGAAAAAAAAATTTGTTTCCAAAACTATCAATGAAACCTTTGGTACCTACCTAATGTGACTGGTAGGTTTGGGAGTGTTAAAACCGCCACTGGAAATGCATTACCAACAAGGACTTGGCATCCTTACCTCCTCATTCCAAAGACACAATCTTAACTATGTCCCCGTGTGGTTATCCTTTCATTACATCTGTTTTACTTTTCAGAGTTCATTGCCCTTCAACAATCACATGCTGGCAAGTTACCCTGGTAATTGAAGTTTGATTCAAGAATAACTATGAACGTCCACCTCATTCATTCTCTCATTCATCCTTTCCACTTAGGTTCTGCCTTTTCTAATCTAGAGCTTGTGCGCCCCCACACAGCCAAATTTAAGGAGTGTACCCGTCCCAGGTTTCCACGCCCATTCCAGCACAATCTAGTATCTCATCCTTGTGAACTCCAATTACTAACCAGCAAGAACCATGAGCTCTCGTGAACAGGTGTCCCACTTGTTTTGTAACTCACGAGAGCCACTGGTTAAAATGTGAAGCTAAGAGAAAGAAAAATGAAGCCAAAACTGGTCCGCCTGAGGAGCTGCTGGGAATAAAGCTTTAAAGCCTTCCACTCAATTCATACTTAGGCCACTGTCTCTCCTTCTGCCTTCATTAGGAAATAACGAAAATAAATAAAATAGTATCTGCTATGATCACAAGTATTTAGTACGTGAACTTTTGTTTGAGTTTACTTCCCTACCTTCCAAAAAAACACAGATATTTAAGCACCAACTCATGGTGATAAAATTAAATTTTACTTTTGCAAACATAAACATGCAGAAATGTCATTTGTAGCAAAAAAATTCAAATTAGAAATGTTTGTGTATTTCATTATTTAATTTCTAGGCAGCAATAGAGGTAAGAATTTTTTAATGTGGTTTGTATCACAAAAGGGTCTTGTTCTCTTGAAAAACAACCTTTTTTAAAATTCCAGGAGAGTTGAAGTACCATCAAATAATCAAGGCCTGAACACTGCAGGTAAAAACCCTTCAGCTATTATTGAAACGTAAGTATAATTACACACAGGAAAAAAATATCATCAGCACAGGAAAGATGCCTTAAGAATTCTTTGTTTTTTTCAAAACTGATGGACATGAGTGAGCTCTAATATCATTATGCTTAGAAATGGCTTCATCCAGATCCAACTGAACACCATTAATGCTCATTTCCATACAGCCATTATAAAAAGCATTCACTGGCGTGGCGCTGAATGGAATATCTGTAAAAACAGAACGTTCAAATATTAGCCCAAGACTTTTGGCATCTTATTTGCTTACAACTAGAGGAACTATTCAGACTTCCCATTTCCAACCTAATTCTAATCATAAGGCAAATGTTAGTAATGTTATTCTATCCAATAAATTTATATTAAGTGACTCGTGTATATAAAGTATTGTGCCTGGCACTGGATTCAGCATATCATGAGTTCCTCTGATTTCATAAACACAATCAGTCTCATCAAAACCTAAGATAAGTAAACACACTTGAAAAAGAGTCGAAAAGAGCATATTCTTACTTGCGATGTTCTACTTTATTATTTTCTCTTTTTAAAAAATTTTTTTGAGAGAGAGAGAGAGCATGAGAGCAGGAGAGAGGGTCAGAGAGAGACAGAGAGAGAGAGAAAGAGAGAGACAGAGAGAGAATCTCAAGCAGACTCCATGCTCAGTGTGGAGCCAGATGTGGGGCTCGATCCCATGACCCTGGGATCATGACCCAAGCCAAAATCAAGAGTTGGACACTTAACTGACTGAACCGCCCGGGCGCCCTTATTATTTTCTCTTTAAATTTGAACAATAGTTTATAAGCATTTTTAAATCATTTTTTCAAATCCAAACTATAGCTACTTGGAAATCTTTTTAAAATGTCATGATAAATATATCTCTTTTATTATTGCTAGAATAAAAGCAGATTTCTGTATTTTCCCAAAAAATAGCTTCTTGCTGAGCATAAAATGGCAACTCATGATAGGGAATTCACTTTTATGTGCTGTTTGGTGTTCTAAAAAATAATTTGAATAATGCTTCAGTGACTAGTTTAGGGTCTTTGGGCCTTTCTACACTTTCACTTTCTTCATCAGACTTAGTACTTGAGTTACACCCTTGAATTCCTAAGAGCTATGATTCATCGTAACAACAGCCATCTCTATACTTGCTTCTTTCTTGGCATCTTCTCTCCATCAATTTAGTTCCCAATGCACATTTTTCAGCCTTTATTCTTCTTCCTTAGTGCCTTCTGCAAAAAATATTCAGTTCAAATTTTCTACCTCTAGTTTGCCAATACAGTGAATAAAGTCCATACTTTTCTAGGGGCTCACAGCATTTTTTATGAAACCCTTTCAAGTCTGGCAGAGCATCAAAGATTATGCCACTATTATAAAAATCCTCAGAATCATCAATTTTCCCTGATTTTTAATTCATAACATTCAATTCAATATGCCTATTTTGCATGTTAACTGGTAATTTACCTATCCCATTGTTTCTACTCCTAATATGTCAATTGTCACAGTTCTCCTCAATTTTCCTCACTCTTTTTCTAAACACATCTTACCTGAAGTCAATCTAAAGTGTTGGTGAAAAAGTCCTGGAACCACTAAAATTTGACAGTTTTACCTCTTTTGAACTCTTTTGTTGTCTGATTTACAAACATTGCATTCAACTAATTTGTAAATAAGGAGGTAGATTTTGATACAGAATTCATTTATTTGAACAATAATTATACTTCCTAATAATTATCCACAGTAACTTAAGTAACTTTGTAATAATTAACAATGATAGATTTTCTATCTGTCTAATCTATCACTTTAAAAAAATTTTTTATGTTTATTTTTTTAATGTTTATTTTTTGAGAGAGAGAGAGAGAGAGAGACTGTGAGCAGGGGAAGGGCAGAGAGAGAGAGGGAGACACAGAAACCGAAGCAGGCTCCAGGCTCCGAGCCGTCAGCAAAGAGCCTGATGCGGGGCTGGAACTCACAAGCTGTGAGATCATGACCTGAGCTGACGTCAGACGCTTAACCGACTGAGCCACCCAGGCGCCCCATAATCTATCACTTTTATAGAATCTTTACTTCTATTCCTCAAAAACCCAGATAAAATTTCCATATACAAAAATGAAGGCCCTGAGCAGTTAAAGTTATATAATGAAGATTACTAGAAGTCCAGACATCAAACTCAGAATTTTCCTAGGAGAATAACCTGAAAATGGTATCAGAAAATATTCCTCAAAAACTCTCTCCCTCAATTATTTTTGCCATTTAAAATGAAAGATCGATGCCAATTTCATATTTTCCAATATTAAGTTAAAGATGAATGTGCTCTTCCTCCAGTTTTCCCCATCTTACAGTAAATGGAATCTCCACCCATGAAACTGGACATGCCACATACCTAAGAAGGGGATCCCTACACCTGCCTTTCTACCCTATTAAAAATTTTAATGTTTATTTATTTGTTTTGAGGGGGGAAGCATGGGAGGGGGCAGAGAGAGAGGGAGAGAGAGAATCCCAAGCAGGCTCCTCACTGTCAACACAGAGCCTGATGCAGGACTTGATCTCACGAACAGTGAGATCATGACCTGAGCTGAAATCAAGAGTTGCTTAACCAACTGAGAAACCCAGGTGCCCCAAATCCTATTAATTTTGTTTTCCACATACATCTCCAATCTAAACACTGTGCCATCTTCACTGCCATCATCCTAGTCCGGCAGCCTTCTCATCTGTAATATGGGGATAATAATAGCACCTACCTCACAGGTCTATTTAAAATTAAAATTAAACAAGTGGATCCATTTGAAGCAGTCTGAACATGCCCAGACTGGTCACTAGGCACTGATTGATGACGGTATGCTTGTTGCTTCTGTTTGTTACTACTTCATTAGCCCCCAGTTCATCTCATCCACTTTTGCCTTCCACCTGTCCATCTCCATCCATCACGCATGGTATATTGATATACCATTTCCTTGCCTACAAATTTTTAAAGACTCCCATGGCTCTTACAAGAAGACTCAGGACCCCAGACCAGGTCTACAAATCCTCACCCAGTTCACAGCCTCATATTGTACTACCATCCCCTTGCTCAATGTGCTCGCACCATACCCATCTTCTATATATTCCTCAAGCGTGTCAATCCCCCATTCTGCCCACATATAGACCATTTCACTTGCATATTAATTCCAATTCCTACCCCATTACTTGGTTAAGTTTAATCCTTCAATTTATCATATTTACATCTTAGCCTTTTCTGTAGAGAGCTCATTCCTGGCCCCCACAACCAGACCAAGTCCCCATTTTCAGGCTCTAAGAGCAATACCTACTATTCCTTCATAGGAGTTATCACTATTTTAACTATCCTCATATTTTCCTAAGTGGTTATTTAATGACTGCCTCTACCACTAGATTGTAAAAGGTTTAGAAACAGGGATCATATCTTTTTTTTTTATTACTATGTCCCTGGTACCTGGGATGTAGGTTCTTAATAAATATAAGGTAAACAAATGATGGATGAATTAAAGAATAAATGTTAAACTCACAAGACTATTTGAGGATGAACTGAAATAATAAATATGTTTTTTTTAATTTTTTTAATGTTTATTTATTTCTGAGACAGAGGATGAGTGGGGGAGGGGCAGAGAGAGAGGGGGACACAGAATCCGAAGCAGGCTCAGGCTCCGAGCTGTCAGCACAGAGCCTGACGCAGGGCTTGAACTCATGGACTGCGAGGTCATGACCTGAGCTGAAGTTGGACGCTCAACCAACTGAGCCACCCAGGCACCCCAATAATAAATATGTTCTGACTAGGATAGTCAGCAAAACTTGGTTAGTTTTAGTTCACTATTAAAAACAATTAATAAACAAAATGTACCAATAAAATGTCAATATAAATCCCCAGGAAAAGACTAACGGGTACCGGAATTTTGTCTGCCCTTCTAATGCCCTTTTATTAAAATGAAAATTTTAAAATAGTATCAATTTGATTAAAACATACTTTGAAAGATGTTTTAAAGATAACTTTGAAAAAAAAAAAAGTAAGAAGATACCTGGAAGGCCACCCAGGTAAGTGGACACTCTTTCTTTCATTGCTATGTCCAAAATGGCAAGTTGACTTTGAAGGTCTTCGGAGTAGATGATATCTTTTTTAAGTGGAGTCAACAGTTCCAGACTGGTTCTGTTGACCCTTACTTCCAGATGGAATTGTTCATTGGAACACAGACTTATGGCCTCTACCCGAGATACTACCATATTTTCGACAGATACCAGGATATCCTGAAAAACAGAGCAAAGACAAAATATAAGCAAGTATTAATGGTAATGCCACTTAAGAGTGACTTTGGGGTTTTTAAGTTCAAAAACTGACTTACAATGAGGAAAAAATAAGTATGATAGAGCCTCCCAATTTAAATTTAAAAATTTTGTTATAATAATCATAACTTTAAAATATACATTAGCTATACGAATTTCAGGGTCAGCTAAGATGTATAGTGGCTTCTAAAAATTCAGTAAGCCAAGAGAGTTGTCTGCCTAAACTCATGTCTTAAGCAATATTTTTCTGTTTGTGAGCCTTCCTAACTTCAACACTTACATGTGAAAGAGGAAGGAGCTGAATAACCCTTTGTTGGGGAAAAGACTTGGAAAATGTAAAGTGCTTTAGTAAGCACATGCCAGCAAGACTGAAAGGGTTTTGTGTGCCACACAAGCAATCCTGTTAAGACTTGGGACAAAGTGAGCGAAGAACTCCTGACAGGGAAAAGCCAGGGTTCACCAGAACTAAGTTAGAGTATTCACCGGATGATATTCAAAACACAGAATGTTTTCATTTTGTTAACTTTTCAAAGTGCTGATACACAAAATCACTCAACTTGTTGACAGTGATCTATGCATATAACATATGTGTATGTAGAGGAAATGTAAAAAGACAGAAAATAAAATGGGGACTAGGAACATGGATGTTATGAGACGGTAGAAAGATAGTCTGAAATATTTACTTAAGAATCCAAGATACCTATGTTAAGTCTCTACTTCACAAATACAGGCTGTCTGAGGAAATCTGTTACCGTTATACATGTCTATATCCTTGAACTCACTAATATGAGTCTTAAAATGGCCAGCTGACAAACTGTTCCAGAATGGTCAATAGTATGTGAAATAATGTTATGAAACGCTGCACACAGATCTTGAGAAGGCAGTCTGACATGGAAATGAAGAAGGAGAAGGAGGAGAAGGAGGGGGAGCAGGAGGAGGGCGGTGGGGGGAGAAGCAGCAGCAGCAGCCATGGAGTCAAACACGGAAAAGACCAAATAAACATCAAAGACATGGCATGCCTTAATGTCCTCTACTGCATGGATGTAGTGCTGAAGATAGGATTTCCATTTCATTAAAAAAAAAAAAAGGCAAACAAAAAGTTGAAATCAAGTTGAAATCTAAAACGTAGTAAGCTCCTGGTGGTAGACTGGAGATAAAAACTTGGCAGGATCTCTTAGGTTGCTTATGCTTAACCACCAGTAACTCTCTGCAATCATCATTAGTCTGCAAACAGCACATCTTTGTATTATTACAGACATGATTCAATTACATGTCTCTTTCCAAAAGCTACAGAGAACATCCAAACCAACCTGGGCATAAACACAAGCTTCTTGTTATAACTTGTTGGAATCCACTGTCGATGACACATGGTCAGAGCTATTAGCCTCTAATAGAAGGCTGAATAATACAGATCTTCTGATAACGGTCATGTTTGCTTTTATCCAAGAGGTTTTTTCCTGTTCTTCCTCCTAATTTGAAATCAGAGTTGCCAGCAAGAAGCCAGGTGGACTGGTTTTACTTTTCTCTAGTTCTTTCTAATTTACTCATGGGAGAAAAGATTAAGAGTGCCAGAGAGCACAAAACATTATAATTAGGCACAGAATATCTGCGAGTGAATTTTAATCAGACTCACTTTTATGTTGTTAGCACAGACTCCCATGATAACTTCCAGAACTCTAAATAAAGGTGGATCTCTATGAACTCTGGGAAACCTCGAGGCAGCCTGTGTGTGAGTCTACCTAATCTTGGCTGTAGACGCAGTAACAGGCTTTTTAATTTCTCCTACTTCTTAGATCAGACCTTGGAAATAATCCAGTAAGAAAGTAATAATAATGGACATTTATGGAGTCTTTACTGATGTACTAGAGACTGTGTGCCAAATACTTTGTACATGTTATCTCATTTAATCTTCAAAATAGCACTTTGAGGTAAATACTGCTAATATATCCACTTTACAGATAACAAAACAAAACAGAAAAACAAGAATCACTAAGGTTTAGTAAAGTTACCTGAAGCTTTTCAGAGGTGGAGTCTACCAAAGACAAGGCAAAGGGCACGGTGTAACCAGAAACCAAGGCGAACATAACACCAGTGCCCGCGGATGGACGAATATTCAAGGACACGTTTACTTGCCAGCCCTCAGCGTTGGATATATTATCTGTTTAAACAATAAAACAGAAGCAGGATCAGTGTACTCCTAAAGTACACCAGAAGGAATTATTCCAATCCTATTCATACTCAAAGCCATTTTCGTGTAATACTAAAGATTTTAGTTCTCCTTTGTTAATGATCTATATAACTTAGGCAAAAAAAAACCAAAAAAACAAAAAAACCCACAGAAAAACAAAAGCCATTTTTTTTAAATGCAAGCAAAAACCAAATAAATAAAGCCCCATTCTTCTGGTCTTTCTAGAATAAAATTCTAGATGTGGTATTTCAGATTATTATGAATTTTCCCTGTTTGCTATTTTACAGATATTCCTTGCGCCTGTATAATCACCAGTGGTCAAATCTCAAGGTGGTCATATTTGAAAGCACACATTTAGAAGGAAGTTCACTGAATTTATTATAATATTTCTGAGGGAACACTTAGGTATAGCCCCACCACCCCACCATTCCTCATCCTTAAAGTTGGGGGGGGGGGTCAGTTCAAAGCAGAGGGAAGGAAAAATAAGGATTTATACAAAGGGCCGTTAGATATTTGATAGCAGAGAAATACTCTGAAATCAATTCTGGACTCTGAAATTCTAACAGGAACTCTTCTCCTGTGATTCTCTTGTCATAATAGTTAGTTAACATCCTTTTTATTCATTACTAGGTTAATTGTCTATCCCACTAGAGTACAGGCTCTACATGTCTCTAACACCATGTTGTTCTCCACAGCAGTCACTCAACAAACATGTGTTGAATTGATATGTTTCCAAAATAGTGTAATTCCTAAAAATATTAATCCACAATTTGAATAAAGTATTCCTTATTTAATAAGAAGTAATATATAGCAATAGCCCAAATACTGCTTGTAGATTTTGAAAAGGTAAATGTCAATGGAGAAAATAATGGCCCCCTGACAAGATGATCTTCCACTTAGCCACATCTAATGCTATTACATTTTTTCCTCCTAATCCTTAATTTCCACTCAAGAGAAAAAAAAAAATATATATATATATATAAAATATAATCATTTTGAAATAAGTAAGTTTACAATAAGATATTAACAAACTCAAACTAAAATAAACATGCAAATGTACAGAAATTATAATGTAACTTTAAATATTAATTTAAAAGTTGGTCACTTTGGGGCAGTATGGTACTGGCACAAAACCAGACACTTAAATCAATAGAAAAGAATAGAGAACCCAGAAATGGATCCACAAATGTATGACTAATTAATCTTTGAAAAAGTAGGAAAGAATATCCAATGAAATAAAGACAGTGTCTTCAGTAAATGGTGTTGAGAAAACTGGACAGCAACATGCAGAAGATTGAACCTGGTCACTTTCTTACATCATTCACAAAAATACACTCAAAATGGATGAAACACCTAAACGTAAGACAGGAAGCCATCAAAATCCTAGAGGAGAAAGCAGTCAAAAACCTCTTTGACAACAGCCACAGCAACTTCTTACTCAACACATCTGTGGAGGCAAGGGAAACAAAAGCAAAAACGAACTATTGGGACCTCTTCAAGATATAAAGCTTCTGCGCAGTGAAGGAAACAATCAAAAAAACTAAAAGGCAACCAACAGAATGGGAGAAGATATTTGCAAACGACATATCAAATAAAGGGTTACTATCCAAAATCTATAAAGAACATATCAAACTCAACACCCAAAAAACAAATAATCCAGTGAAGAAATGGGCAAAAGACACAAATAGACACTCTTCCAAAGAAGACATCCAGATGGCTAACAGACACATGAAAAGATCCTCAACATCACTTATCATCAGGGAAATACAAATCAAAACCACAATGAGATATGACCTCATACCAGTCAGAATGACTAAAATGAACAACTCAGGCAATGACAGATGTTGGTGAGGATGCGGAGAAATCCCACTACTGGTATGAATGCAAACTGGTGCAACCACTCTGGAAAGCAGCATGGAGGTTCCTCAAAAAATTAAAAATAGAACTACCTTACGACCCAGCAATTGCACTACTAGGTATTTATCCAAAGGATACATGTGTGCTGTTTTGAAGGGAAACATGAACCCCAATGTTTATAGCAGTGCTATTGATAATAGCCAAAGTATGGAAAGAGCCCAAATGTCCATCAACTGATGAATGGGTAAAGAAGAGGTAGTATGTGTGTGTGTGTGTGTGTGTGTGTGCATGTGTATATATATATATATACACACACACACACACATATATATATATATATATATACACACACACACACACCCAATGGAATATTACTTGGTAATCAAGAGAATGAAATTTTGCCATTTGCAACAACGTGGATAGAATTAGAGTATATTATGCTAAGTAAAATTAGAGAAAGACATCATTTGACTTCACTCATGTGGAATTTAAGATATGAAACAGATGAACATAAGAGAAGGGAAGTAAAAAAATATAAAAACAGGGATGGGGGCAAACCATAAGATGCTCTTAAATATAGAGAACAAACTGAGTGTTGCTGGAGGGGTTTGGGGTGGGGGATGGGCTAAATGGACAAGGGACATTAAGGAAGACACTTGGTGGGATGAGCACTGGGTATTATGTGGAGGGGGTGAATCACTGGAATCTACTCCTGAAACATTATTGCACTATATGCTAACTAATTTGGATACAAAATGTTTTAAAAAGTTGGATCACTTTCAAGTTATCCATGAAATAGCTAATTACTTATGAAAGTGATTTTTTTAGACACGATGTAACTATTTTCATTTTCTTTTTTTTAATGTTTATTTATTTTTGACAGACAGAGACAGAGCACAAGTAGGGTAGAGGCATAGAGGGGGAGACACAGAATCTGAAGCAGGCTCCAGGCTCTGAGCTGTCAGTACAGAGCCCGATGCAGGGCTTGAACTCATAAACCGTGAGATCATGACCTGAGCGGAAGTAGGAGGCTTAACCGACTGAGCCACCCAGCCGCCCCTCATTTTCTCTTCAGGGAGTTTTTCCTTCAAGCAAATTATTATGGGCCTAGTTTTTTCCTGCATTCAGTCATCAACTTTAGTTAAAACATTTTTTAAAAATCATACACAGAACTAATGTTGAAGACATTGCATTAACTTATGTTAGGAATACAGAAAGTACCAGCGTAAGATTCATCCTTAAAACTGTAGCAATACTTCGTAGACTGCAAATAAACACATTTCACATATAATTTTTTTCTTGGGGCGCCTGGGTGGTCCAGTCAGTTAAGCATCCGACTTCAGCTCAGGTCATGATCTCACAGCTTGTGGGTTTGAGCCCCGTGTCAGGCTCTGCGCTGACAGCTTCAGAGCCTTGAGCCTGCTTCGGATTCTGTGTCTCCCTCTCTCTCTGCCCCTCCCCTGCTCTCTCTGTCGAAAATAAACATTAAAAAAAAAAATATATATATATATATATATATATATATAATTTTTTCTTAAAGCAGAGATATCAGAATAACATTAAATTTATGACGCAAAATTTAGTCACTCAAATAACGGACTCCTAAACAGAAAAAGACAAAGAACCTAATAAGATAGTTAAGATATAAAAATAGCTAATTAGCATCTGGAGAGATATTCAACTTCAGTAGAAACTGGGATAACCATACATAAAACTACAAATTGTAATTTTTCAACTCACAGATTGGAAACAAATCTCAAGCACAAACTCTCTTATTCTGTTGGTAGGAGTGTAAATTCATAAAACATTTTTGGAAAAGCATCTAACTGAGCAACAGGAACTATACATTTGCATAATCTTTGACGGACAGAATCTAAGATTCTCTCCTACAGAATTAATCATATAAAAGTACAAAGATGTATGTCCTAGGATATTAGATATATTATTTGTACACACAAAAACCTGGATCAGTCTGGCAAGAGCTCCTGTTCTGCTTAAGACTGTAGACAAAACTGGAAATAGCACTGTTCCTGCCCTTACAACCACAACAACAAAAGACCAATTATATACTTAAACACAATTTTCTTGAACTGTCAAGGAGCTGTGGTTGCAGAGCAACTAACAAAGTAGAAATCTGAAGAAAGATAAGTGCTTCCATGGAAAGACAGGAAGAGTTTCCTCTCTTACTCAGAGCAGACACCAGATGCTATACAATTTGATGAGAAGAATTTAAATAAAAATATTAACAAACTGATAATTCCAAATGGGGGCTCATATGAGAATACAGAAACCCTGGGAACTTCAGGCACATGAGGAATCCACACCCATTTATAGGCTCTTCTTCATAGACCTTAAATGGGTACTCAAGAGAAAAATGGGGCAGAGAAAGAAATTAGAGAAAGCTTCCCTCCTGGTGCAGGCCTAGAAGAGAGGAGCAGTAACCTGAAGGGAGTATACAAGTCCCACCCAGATCCTTCTCTGTCTTCTTTAGGCAACAAAAGCCTTACAGCTTTGGGAGAAAGGCAACAAACTTTGTCATCATTCGGACACATGCAAAGACCCATTACATCTTCAGGTTAGGGAAAGGAAACCGGAAAAAAAAAAACAAAACAAACAACCAAAGAGCACCTACCATGGAAAAGAAGCAGAAAAACATCTTGAGTCTTGACCATTAGGTATCTCCCCCGCTGGTGGTTGGGAGGGGGGAAAAGAAAAGTCAAAGGATACAACATCTGCCAAAAATTGAATCTGTACCAGAACATTAGAGAATGCTCTCCAGACCCCATTGCCTTGCTAGCAAATGTCAAGTAACGAGAGCATTCTTCTGGGGTGAAGCAAGACCATGGAGAGACACTTTCTTGAGGCATACCCTAAACAGAATACCTAAAACTAACGATGGATCAGCTATTAAGAAAAATCCTCTAGAAACCATTCCCTACCATAAGCACTAGGTAACAATAAAGGAATTTGAAGAATATTCGTGGAAACAAGAAAGCTTAAGCAGCTCAACTCTTGATGAGACTGATTCAACCACCTTATTAAGGGCCTAGCAAAAGCAGAAATATGCTCATTTCCAGACAAAAATATTATTTATCTGTCTCTACTATTCTACATAAGTTGCTCATCTTTAAACCAAAAATTATCCAATTCAGAAGGAAACAAAGAAAAACAACATATCATCAAGAGACAAAGCAGTCAACATGACCAGTCTTAGCTATGACTCAGATATTGGACCTATCAGACAGGGAATTGAAAATAATTATGAATAATAAGTTGAAGGCTCAGGTAGAAAATGTGTACAGATGAACAATTTCAACAGAGGGGTGGACATTTTAAGAAACAGTTACATGAAAATGCCAGAAATGAAGACAAATCCTTTTGATGCATTAATCAATAGACTCAATACAACGAGAAATGGGTGAACCTTAAAATAGGTTAATCGAATTTACTTGAAATTGATCGGGTTATGTGCCAATAATCTTTAAATAATAACATAAGCATATTCAACTACTTTTTCCCCCTAATATACTTCAAAAAGTTAATTTAAAAAATATATAACAATATGAATTAGCCTAACACCATTCCTGGCACATAGTAAGTACTCCATAATGTTTACTGAAGGAATTACTGAAGTTTGTCAATGAATAAATTTAGTCATTAATGAGAAAAGAGAAGTAAAATGAGAAATCACTTACTATAATCTATGCTAAATAGGGCAACTCCAGAACCAGGATAGTAGGAACCCTTCTCCACAGTGACAAGACAATGCTTATTTTGTTTTTCTTGAATAATTTCCTTTACTCCCGAAGCTCCTTGATTCATCAAATTCCAGCCTCGTATACATCCATCTAGACGAGGGTTAATCTAACCAATTGAAATATAGGTCAAGGAGTGCAACTTAAACAAGTCAGACTCAGAGTGGTTTAACTGAATATAGATGCAGTTTTCATTTAGAGGGAAAACCCTTTCTTTGACGACATTTTAAAATATTTTAAATGTTTCGAATTTTATCTAATTTTTTAAGGTATCCTTCAGATGGACAGTCTTTTTCAGTTTATGCCATCATAGAGCCCCACTGGGATCCTAATGATTTTTAACACCTCAAGTCCTACTGGCCTTTCCCAGCCAGAGATGGTTTTTCTGCTCTCAAGTTCCATGTACGCTACTAGCTGTGGCCCTGGGCTGCAAGCTGCTTTCTTTAGTTGCATTTATAATATAGGTTTGTCTTGCCATCAGACCCTGACTGTCTTCGGGAACAAAAGTGTTTGCTTTCTTCAGTCAAAAAAGCATCCAGACTCAAGACACACAGTAGCCATTTTACCAATAGTTTTTGAATAATTTATTTTACTTTTAAAATGTCTTGATTTCTCAATTTCAACGGAACAGATATATTCACTCTGACATGGGTTAACCAATTCAGGTTTTATACCATATTGCAGAAATCTTTCAAAAGTTATGGTAACTGAATTGCATGAGTAAAAGATGGATATAAAATAGTAAATATTTAAGGTAAATCAGCAAGTATAATTGGCAGGCCCGTGACTTCAAATGAAATTTTTAAAGCTCTTCAAGGACAGTGATTAGTCTCCTTCATAAAACCTATTCCATGGTTATTAGACAAACATCATATGCAGAAAATCATCTTTTATTTATAACTTTAATTTATGACAGGCTGAAGTTGTACTCCCAGCAAAGATTTTTTTTTAAGATTTTTAGAAGTTCTATCCTACACGCTATTCTATCTCCCAAATTTTAAGTCCTAAAATAGACCTAAGAAAATTCTTTGACTGGCTTCCATAAAATATTGTATTTTCGGACTCAAATAAATGTACTTGTATCTGCAACAGCTGAATATGGACAGTTATGTTGACATTGAATTGATGCTTGAGAATTGAAAAGGCCTACTTCTCCATGAGTAACACTGGGGATTTAAATGGGCTCAAAAACACGACATTCATTTTCTTATTTCCTTAATACACTTTCAAGGATCACTATGTGATTTTTCCTTGTTCAATTCAAGTTGTCACAGTTGGTGTGTTCAACAAAATAACTTCTTTGACTATAAGAAAAACACATCTTCAAATCTATTACAGACAAGAGGAATTCATCCATGATAAATGATAGAAGCTTGGATCATTACCGGTTTAATGAGTACATTCTCCCCTTTCCGAGGTAATCCTGCAAAATAAACTTTAGTTTCTAGAAATCCATTTGCAGGCTTAAAAAGGCTTCTGGGTTTATTTATATTCATTACGGCTTCTTTAGCTATTTTTACACTAATACTGTATTCTAATTCTTCCACAGAGACCTACAATTAAAAATACAGAAATTATCAAACAACCAAACATCACTGCATGTCATTTGAAACACTAAGATTGAAAAAATCCTGGTATTATTCCAGTAAATAATTTTTCAAAATAATCATTTTAATGTAATAATTAATTTGTCATAAACCCATTTGAAATGTCTAATTACTATAAAGATGGTAAAATGTGTTTTAAAGTGATAATTCTTGTCTGAAAAGTAAATGAATATTTTAAGGTAAAAAAATCAATATTATTCTTTTAAATTTAAACATTCAATTATAATACATCTTTCAACCCCAGTGTGTAATTATACAAAATCTTAAGGAAACTTTTAAGTGTTCTTATTTTGCAATTGTCTGGAAGTATACATATGGAATCAATAAGGGAAATAAATTTTTAATATAAATTATGAGAAATCAGTATCTCTAGTGTTCCGTTCATTACATACAAATTATATTTTATTTCAAAATTCAAAAGTAATTGAGGTCATAAGGAAATACAATACATTAAATTGGGTTTTTCCAATTTTGAAAGTGGTTTGGTTTTTTAAAAAAGATTGAAAGTGATGGCAAACAACAATAAAAAATCCTCCCAAAAAGACGACTTGAAGAACCAATCTCCTCAAGCAAAACTCTAGCACTCAAAATGAAAACTCTTCTTTTACTCATCAGTAATGGAAGTGAAAAGGTAGGCATGTTAAAGCACCACTACAGGAAGAGAAAAATTATGCTCTAATGTAAAATAACTTTGGTAACATTTACAGATTTAAAGTTCGTCAATGCTCTGTCTTCAATGCAGCCAATCAGTATCCTTTTACTCAAATGACTATTCCCTTCTGGAGAAATTTTTTTTTTCAATATATGAAGTTTATTGTCAAATTGGTTTCCATACAACACCCGGTGCTTATCCCAAAAGGTGCCCTCCTCAACACCCATCACCCACCCTCCCCTACCTCCCACCCCCCATCAACCCTCAGTTTGTTCTCAGTTTTTAAGAATCTCTTATGCTTTGGCTCTCTTCCACTCTAACCTCTTTTTTTCCTTCCCCTCCCCCATGGGTTTCTGTTAAGTTTCTCAGGATCCACGTAAGAGTGAAACCATATGGTATCTGTCTTTCTCTGTATGGCTTATTTCACTTAGCATCACACTCTCCCCTTCTGGAGAAATTTAAGTTAGCCTCTAGAACTTCAGTCTAGCTTGCTTCTGGAAGTCTTACCACTCCATCTCTGTCTCTTTTGGGGGCTCCTCCTT
Source organism: Acinonyx jubatus (assembly GCF_027475565.1). Classification (NCBI taxonomy): domain Eukaryota; kingdom Metazoa; phylum Chordata; class Mammalia; order Carnivora; family Felidae; genus Acinonyx; species Acinonyx jubatus. Next base: position 41,815,325 of record NC_069384.1, read on the forward strand.
TTCTTTTCAACCTCTATAATAAGCCCCAGAGCTCAGTTCTCAGACCTTTTTCCCCTTAGTCATGCAAATACTTTTAAATGGGGGCTCTACTCTCCCACTCTCGGGCATTTGGAAAATTTGGGGGTGCGGAGGGTACTTAGCTGTTGCAATGAGTAGGATGCATGCTCACATTGCAAGATGCTGGATACCTGTAATAGGGAGGATCGTCATGCACAATAATAAAGTGCCCAATATCCTGCAAACCTCCTGAATATCCCTGCAGGATATTCATGCAGAGTGTACTCATGCTTATCTGAGTTTGGCATATATGAACACAAAACATTTTTTGTACCATTTCAGCATTCACTGAATTTTTCAAGAATATCAACAGTCTTGCAAACCAAGGATAAATTGATGTTTGTTTTGCGTGGATCTTTACCAAGAGTTTCTCACTATTTTGGAAGATTACCTTTACTGATGGTATCTATGCATTTACAGTATTTGAATTGCCAATACAATACTCCAGCATGAGTCTTCATTTGCAGCTTTCACATTATTCTACATATAGGAGCAAGCTTTGACAAATACTGTACTTGCACTTGAGCCCTTATATACTGAAATATGTATTATTTTCTTATAAATTACTTCCCTTTATTTCTTTGTATAGTAATTAGGGTATTATATTGGTTTCTACTAGGGATATGCAAAAGTAGCTTACATTATTGATGCATTTCATTATAGGACAGGAAAGGAGCATTATGAATATATGGGCACTCGATGAGACAGTTTAGAACCACAGATAAACAATAATCAATCTCATGGCTGTTAAACCCCTCTTTATGTTGAACATTCAAAACTTTTTATCTACCTTAAATTGAAGGCTGAAGCTCAAAAGTATATCCAGAATCTGATTACTTCTCACCACCTACCATCAACGCTCTAGTCAGAGATGCCATCTTCTCTCCACTGAGTTACTACAGTGGTCCAGTGGTCTCATAAGCCCATATCCTGTCTCATTCTTACTCCCTACTATCTAGTTTCCACAAAGTCATCATGTCCTGATTAGGATTATCTTCTTTTTTTTAGTGTTTGCTTATTTTGGGGGGGGGGGGGTGGAGAGGGAGAGGGGCAGAGACAGAGTGAGAAACAGAGAATCCCAAGCAGGCTCCACACTGTCAGTGCAGAGCCCAACATGGGTCTCGATCCCACAGACCATAAGATCATGATCTCAGCTGAAATCAAGAGTTGAAACCCAATCAACTGAGCCACCCAGGTGCCCCTAGAATTGATTATCTTTTAACATACATGCAAATTAAATCATGTCACTTCTCAAAATCATCTTAGGTCTTTCTACTTAGCATAAAATCTAATTTCTCAATAGAGTCCCCATGGCCCTACCTGGTGTTATTCCAGACCACATTTCTAACCTCATTTTCTATTCCTCCCTCCCTCCCTTACTCCACTGCATCTATGCTGAGCTTTGCTCGTTCCTCAAATACAACAATCACATCCGCTTGCCTGATGGTCTGTACTTGCTGTTCATATGGCACAGAATCATCTTGCCCCATATATTGCTCATGATTTGTGCCCTCAAGTCTCCGGTCAGATGTGATTTCATCGGAGATGGCTTTCCTGATTCCACATGCACACTCACCATCATGACTCTTGCCTGGCCTTGCTTTTCCTTTTCCTCTGAGCACTAACCACTATCTGATGTAGCTATTTTGTTCATGCATTCATGGTTAACATCTCACCACTAGAGTGCAAGCTCCACAAGAGTGGTGATTTTGTTTTAATCACTATTGTAGCCTCACTACCTAGAAGAAGGAACAGCACACAAAGCACTCAATAAATACCTTTTTGAATGAATAAAAATATGGTACAAAGTACAAATTTCCCACCAATATTGGAATTATACCTAAATATGAGATGTAATGACTTATAATATAGCCTTATTTATTTCTATGGTTTATAACCATTTTAATTAACAATTACCCACATTCTATTTATCTCAATTACAACAATCCTAAGCTCTACATTTTAAATTCTTATTTTCAAAGTATTTTATTTGAGGGGCACCTGGGTGGCTCAGTTGGTTAAACATCTGACTTCGGCTCAGGTTATGATCTCACTGTTCGTGAGTTCGAGCCCCGCATCAGGCTCTGTGCTGACAGCTCGGAGCCTGGAACCTGCTTCAGATTCTGTGTCTCCTTCTCTCTCTGCCCCCACCCCAAGCTTGCACTCTGTCTCTGTCTCTCAAATATGAATAAACATTAAAAAAAGTTTAAAGTATTTTATTTGAAATTTTAAAATTATTTAAAATTAGTGAAGCAAATGGTACTAAGTGAACACTCCAGTTTGCTTAATGTAACTTAAGTATTAATGCTTAATGATTAATATAACTTAACTTTGTCAATTAAAGCATTTACTTGAAATATCTATTTATTTGAGATAATTTCCGTGTCTGCATAAATTTGCCTGAAACTGTACAAGTTATTAACAAACCAACAAAACTGTAAAATGGTAAAAATACCATGAAGTAATATTTTTTAAATGAAAGAGAGGGAGAAAAGAAATCTTATTTAAATGGCGGGGGAGAAAATTCATAAATTCCTAAAATATCAAATTAAGAATTTTTAAAAACTAGCCAGCATCAAATTTATTACCAGATTAAAGTTTTTCTCTGATTTCCTTATTATTCTTAAATTTTTAATGTCAAGTTGTATTCAATTTACAAAGGGAAATTTTATGTTTTATTTAAAATATGGGCATATCATTAAATAATAGTTTAGTTTTAATAAGAATCATAAATATAGAAGACAAAATGTATGGAACTGAATAGCTAGCTGCCTTCTATCCAATCCAGAATCCTGCCTCTAACATATCATTCATGGATAATTCATTAGTAAACACTATCTGCAACTCAAGATGTTAGCCTTGCAGGTAAATATTTACCTTCTTTATATATATTCTATATTACCTAAAATGTATCTAAATTCTCCTCCAAACAGGTGACACTTTCAATTTGTATCAATTGATCAGAAAAATTCTGTTTGCTCTCTTTTGCTGAAAAAGTAATTTTAGTGATTTTTAGATAGGAGATGTGGGGACACGAGGCAATAAAATGTATTCTTCAGGAGTGCCTTGGTGGCTCAGTCGGTTAAGTGTCCGACTTTGGCTCAAGTCATGATCTCGTGGTCCATGAGTTCAAGCCCCACTTCGAGCTGTGCACTGACTATGCGGGGTATGCTTGCCTTTCTGTCTTCCTCTTTCTGTGCCCCTCCCCTGCTCAAGCTTGCCATCTCAAAATAAATAAATAAACTTAAAAAAATGGGGCGCCTGGGTGCCTCAGTCGGTTGAGCGTCCAACTTTGGCTCAGGTCATGATCTCACGGTTTGTGAATTCAAGCCCCACGTCAGGCTTTACTGACAGCTCAGGGTCTGGAGCCTGCTTTGGATTCTGTGTCTCCCTCTCTGTCTCTGCCCCTCCCCCACTTGTGTGTGTGTGCGCGTGTGCTCTCTCTCTCGCAAAAATAAATATTAGAAAATTTTTTTAAAAAACTTAAAAATGTATTCTCTAGGACAGTGGAGGAATAGCTGTATGAGCCAAGTATTCTACGTATAGATGCAGTAGGAAAGATGTAGCGGCAAAGCTACGCTAATGAGAGCATTTGGAGAAGCCAGAAAATTTTAGTGATTTCTCTGACAGTTGCATCTGATCATGCGCAGACACTGTTTGGTCAAGAGTCAAGAGCCCCGGGGCACCTGGGCGGCTCAGTTGGTTAAGCATCCAACTCTTTGTTTTGGCTCAAGTCGTGATCTCACGGTTTGTGGGTTTGAGCCCCACATCAGGCTCTCCACTGACAGTGTAGAGCCTGCTTGGGATTCTCTCTTCCTCTCTCTCTACCCCTCCCCAACTACCCGCTGTCCCTGTCTCCCTCAAAATAGAATAAATAAACTTAAAAAAAGGTGTATTTAAGAGTCCAGAGCCCCAAATCTATGGCTATCAAAGGACAGATAGCCCCATTTTTGGTAAACCATATCTGTGTGCAACTGTACCTAATTTGCTACCTGTACTGTAATGATTTCACATTATATTGTATTAGTTCATAAGGCATCACCTGTTAAATTGTGAGGTACCAAGTAAGCTCAAGAGCAAGGAAAATCTCTTGCCATAGCTCTAGTGCCTTGAACTCAGGAACTTAGCATTTTCATCAATTCTTTGTTTTAAGTTGATTTATTTTGAGAGAGAAAGAGACAGATGGCACATGTGAACATGAGTGGCGGAGGGCCAGGGAGGGAGAGAGAGAGAATCCCAAGCCGACTCCTCACCGACAGCACAGGGCCGGATGCAGGGCTGGAACTCACAAACCCTGAGATCAATGACCTGAACAAAAATCAAGAGTCAGATGCTTAACCGACTGAGCCACCCAGGAGCCCCAGGCACTTAACATTTTAGAAGTGCTCACTAAAGGCTTAGTTAATATATGAGTGCACGAGTGGGGTAAATAAAGAAATGAAATAATGTAGTGATGATGTCACATGTCTTTTCAATATAGACCTCTTGCCAGATCCCACAGGCATATAAAGTGTCTCTTTTGGGTACCACGTTCTAAGGTGAAGCTGATTTCTCAGTTAGAACCTGCTGAAAACAGCAATGACTCTTGCAGAAAAGAGTTCTCCCCATTATAAATGAAAGTAATCCCTTCACGAAAACTTCCATTTTAGGCTCACTTTTAGTGATTATCTAAAAGAGCACTGTAATTGGTACTGGCTAGTATATACTCTCTATACAAATTGGTTCCTTATCTATATGCTAATATTTGAAATTGAATTAATTACTATATGTACTAGTCTTTCGATGTGTATTTCTATGTTACTATTGCATTTCCCTTTCATTTAAAAAATTTTGGTGGCTATTCAGTATTTTTGTCCTTGATCAGTAGTATCTTTGCATAAACTGTTATGCCCACTAATAACCTATAGGAGAGACATCAATAAGTCATTAAAAAAGGTAAAAAGTTAGAGAGTAGTTTAAGCAAATAACTGAAAACAATGTTACAAAAATCCTAAATATATCCTGTGACAGTATCATTTCTCAGACTGTTTCAAGGATTTGCAGGGTATGTAGTATACTTCATATAACATCAAATAAATCCAACTCCATTTTGATTTGGTATCACCATAGAAATAAATTATTAATGATGTTAAACTGTGTTAAAGTAGAGATATTCTTTCTAAAATCTATAAAACATACCGTATTCCATAAACCATTATTAATAACTTTGCCTCCAGTTGTGATTTTGGTTGTATATTCATTCTTAAACTGAATTTCAATCTTTCCATCACGAAGAGCAATCAGGAACCAACATGAGTGGTCAAGAGATTCTGCGTACAGGATAACACCTTCTGAATCATAGGTCCGGAAATCAAATTCAGCTGAAAATCTATATAATGGGCAAAGAGACAGCCTTAACAGAGAAATGGGCAATGCTTAATGCATTATTCTTTTTCTCTTATACTAGAAACAGTAATATGTTGAAAGAGTCAAGTATTTCTTTCTTTCCTGGAATTAGTAAAAAAGTAGAGCACAATTAGACTGTTCATGTGTTATCTCTGGCTCTGTGTATGCTCAAAATCAAGGTATTCTATTTTCTTTCGTATTCTTGGAGACTTTTTCTCCAGTGAACAGATGCTTTGGTACTTTTTCATCTCTTTTTGGCATTTGTTTTGAAGGTACTCTTGTAAATGCTGGAATTCATACATATGTACAAAATATTAGATATATTGTATCTCTCCTGGAGCTTTTTATACACTATATAATCTGATGTTAAGATTCCTTTTTTTTTTTTTTTTTTTTTTGGCTGTATCCTTGATTAGTAAAAGATGTTACCATCTCATGACTGGTTTATACATCAAAAGGCCTGTTTTCCCTGTGACTTCATATATGTCAGGAAGGAATCACTCACAGAGATATACAAAACAGCATCTGGATGACTGCAAACATAATTAAGTCTTTGTGTGTGGTAAGAAAAGTAAAGTAAAAAACTCTAAGATAGATCTGTTAGCTTGATTTAAAAAAGTTCTCCAAAGCTTTAATTGTATAAATCATTACACTAGAGCACATGGAAGGAGACCTGAAAAGATATAGTCTAGTCATATGTTTGGGGGTACCTGAGTTTGGGTAATGTCTGTTGCTATTAAGACACCGAGTATATATGTAGCTATTACAGGGGAGGAAATATCTTAGAAATGCTGGGTTAAAAACTAACATGTATCCGGGCCCCTGGGCAGCTCAGTCAGTTAAGCATCCGACTCTTGATTTTGGTTCAGGTCATAATCTCACAGTTTGTGAGTTTGAGCCCCATATCGGGCTCCACGCTGACAGTGCAGAGCCTAATTGGGATTCTTTCTCTCCCCCTCTTTCCTTGCCCCTCCCATGCTTTCCCTCTCCCTCTCTCTCTCTCAAAATAAATAAATAAATTTTAAGAAAAAATAACATGTATTGATTAGTGCCCTATGACACTGTAATGAAAATTAGCATTAACATTTCCAAGAAACCATCAAATCAAAATGATTGAAAAAAGACAAACAAGGAATAGAAAAAAATAGTTGTATAATTGTTAGTCACTTGAATTAAATTAAAATAAAGGTGATTTAAGTTAAAAAAAAGTCAGGACTTCAGATAATTTGCAAGAAAGGCCAGAAAGAATTCCCATAGAGGCACTATATGCAATGGGGAACAGACTTAACTTCAAATAGAACAAAGAAAGGCTGATGAAATAAATGTTTTAATCTTAAGAATTCCAAAGAAATATTTTAAAGAGGTTATGTGGAGGGAAGTATGTTGGACAGATAACAATGTAGTAGGGATTTACTGAACTAAGATTATTTTGTTTATTTACTTTTGCTTAGGATAAGGACCTCTATTCTCTTTCATAATCATCACATTTTGCTGATGTGAAGCAGGTATTATCTTGTCAAAACCCAAATCTGCGTATGCTCAGGATCTTCCAGAAGTTGATCCTCTTAGGGAGATAATTTCCTTCTCTTTGCAAAATCATGCTACACCAGTAACACAAAGAGTTGTGTTCTACATTCTTTCTGTCTGGAATACATCAGCATACCCCGGGGAACAATTCATTCTTTCTCTGAAGTTTTGTAGAATGAAAAAGAAGAGTGAATTTGTTAACTTTAGGGTGGGATAAGTATTTGATCATTGGAGACTGAGCTGAAGGAATTTGCAAAAAAAAAAAAAAAAAAAAGGAAAAAAGCCACAACAAAGCACTAGTTATTCTTTGTGTTGGTTACCAGGTGGCAGTTTATAAACAGTTCATCAAGTTGTATATTTAAGATACGTGTTTATTTCTATACACATATATATATTAAACTTCAATAAAAAAGTTTAAACTATATAAATAAAGGACAAATAAATACTGGAAACAATAATAATTTGGCTTATGTTATTCCGTGTTACAGCCCAAGCTATTGTGAATTGTCAGAAATGAATCCCCCTGACAGTGACTAAAGGTATGCAATAATTAACCTTTTTCTCTCTCATTCTCATTATTATCTTAGCAAGGAAATGTTGTCTCCAGTCTATGTCACTAGATGACATTATTTGCTCTGAGATATTAAAGGGGAAAACCAAGTCTTGGTAGATAAAAGAGTGTTGAAGGAGCACAATTACATTAGTGATTTTTAGAATAATGTTCCTTAAGGATACAATTTCTATGAATTTAGTTGAATTATTTAATGAATAATCATTGTCCATATGCATGCTTATCTAATTAAAATATTTTAAAATATGGATTCTGTAATCAGTCTTAAATACATTCCCTTTCTATTATTACAACAAAATTCTAATTTCCTTTTTTCTAGTTTCAATCATATATGACTCTTAGAAAATTTGATAATTAAAGGAGAACCATGACTCTAAATCATCAACAACTATTCTTTCCCTAGACACAACCTAACTACAGGAATAGCAGATAAGCTACTCAGACAATCAACTAAAATCATGTGATGTGTTTCTTTAAAATACCACTTACACAATCTTATGAATTTTCCTTAGTAATTATGAATACAGTATATTCTGAAAGCAATACTTTCAGTATTTTCTTTTTACTTAGCTTTTATAACATGTATAAAGAAGAATGAAAATTTGACAAATATATTAAATCTGCTTTCCCAACTTCTTAGTAAATTTGTATTCACTAGAAATGGAAAAAGGATGGATTAAGGTCCAATGATCATTGGGGAAGTTCAGCCTAGAATGACCCAAATGATTTTAGCATGAAAATTACATGTGTGAAGGGGTGAATTAACGTTAGGGTTCCCTAAATTATCTGATTGATAATATATCTAAATTATCTAATTGGGAGTGCAATTTCATACATTTCAAACCTTTTTGGTCACTCTTCTTCTGTCCTTACCTGCTTACCTCTAGAGATTATCACTGACATTAGTACCTCACCTGGTGATTTCCGGCAAACGAAATTTTAAATATAAAACCACCCCTACGAACTGCTCTGCCAAGTAAAGTAATTCATAATTTTTGTCAAGGTTCAAGGGAAGGCACACTGGAACAGCCTGGAGAAAAGGAAACAAAACACATAAAAACATGCATAGATTATTGCTTGCTGTTTGTGTCAGGTTATATATTCTTTCTCTGGTTCCTAGTGATCTTGTCAAATGTATTCTTTGGGATACATTAAATAAAGAACACCCTTGGTAATAAAGCAACAGCTTTTACTTCCTTATATAGTCCACAAGTAAAACCTCCCAGAACACATGTTTTAAAGTCTTGTTCAATGTGTGTGGCTTTATATTTTTGTCCTTAATATTTCCTTTGCAAATCTCAGAACAAAACACAACCTTTTCCTTCCAGTAACAACATGTATCCCCTTAACTAACTGCAGTTCTGATGCTTTCAAAGAATTACATTGGAAGAAAAAAAAAAAACTGGAGTCAGAAATCATGGAAGAATTAATATACCAGTAAGTAGCATCTCATACACTCATTCATTTATTAAGAAAAAATTTTCTGAGCAAAAATATACTATCTAGACAGTGAAGCTGAAGTAGGGAAGTTGAAGGAAATCCATTTTAGAAAGGCTCCATTTCTGCTGTTTTCTTGCCAGGCCCTATTGTTCTCTATTTCACTTTGAGTCTATATAGAAACCAAAGAAGCCATATTCCCACTCCAGGGGGGAAACAAGAAAGTTGATCATTTTCTGAATTTTGTCCTAGGGCCCCCAAACACCTGATAACATCTAAGAAGAGCCAGATCCCAAACATGTTGCAGGACATTAGCCTCGGATAAACCCCAGCTGATGCTGGCATCAACACCCCCTACCTTCTATGATTGTAAAATAATGACTATTACCCACCACCACTTGCCTTTGATTGGACCCTATCTAGATTCCTGAAGGAACATGTATTCTGGACCCTTTCCAATATATACCCCTAACCCTAAACAATGAAGAGACTCATTCTCTTTTCCTTTCTGTGTCCCCCAGACACTCTGTCTGCTATACTCTGTTATTCATGCTATTCAATAAACTCTGCTTTCACTTTCTCCGGTTTGCATTTGATTTCTACCCTTTGCAAAGCCAAGGGACCTCTTGGATGATCCCGTGGGGACACCCCGCCCCACCTCAACCCAGGTTCTCGGACTCAGCCTGACAGCATCAAAGAGAATGCCTAGAAAACCTAGATAGGATAAATATAAGCAAATAGATTGTGTTAGTCTCCAAGGAATTTACAAAAAAGTGATTCAGAGTCATTAGATTTAATATCAAGTATTTTTTTTCCAAAGAGTAACACCAAACATTAAAATGGAAAGATTTTGGGGTGCCTGGGTGGCTCAGTCGGTTAAGCGTCCAACTTCAGCTCAGGTCACGATCTCACAGCTTGTGAGTTGGACCCCCGCATCAGCCCCCTTCCTGACAGCTCAGAGCCTGGAGCCTGCTTCAGATTCTGTGTTGCCCTCTCTCTCTGCTCCTCTCCCGCTCATGCTCTGTCTCTCTCGGTCTCTCAAAAATAAATAAACATTAAAAAAATAAAAAAAAATAGAATGGAAAGATTTTTAGGGATAAGTTTTCAGGCATACATACAGGGATGTTCTGGGGGAACTGTGCACATGGCACGTAAACAACATCTCATCTCCTCTTAGAACTTTAACAAACCTATTCTAAGGAAGATGGTGATGTATAACTACTATGAATACTTAAATAATAAAAGATTAAATTACAAAGTAGACATTCACGTGGCATGGAATTCCATTCAATAAAATCAAAGTTACTACATAGATATAGTATAATCTCACCTTCCCTGTCTTTACCAAGGAGGTAGCATATATTGAATGTTTCATTCTTGGACATAGACAGTTTTGTCTTGCTAACAGATACAGAGGTTTGTGTATATACATGATTAAATCATTATTGAGGTGGGGTTTTTTGTTTGTTTTTTGTTTTTTTTTCTTACTGTCTGCTCCATGATCATATAACATTTTACCTTCACTTATGAAAAGAAATGCCGGAGTTGGACCAAGAATCACTAACACATGATCCTTAGTTAGAGGGAGAAACGCTTCAGATGTTGACCTATTTATTTCAGTGAAGGAAAAGCTACCCCCAACATTCAATTCCTGGATCAATAATGAATTAAATCCAAGTAACTAAAAGCAAGTTTGAGACATACAGATTAACAAAATCAACCTCTCTGAATTTTGATGTACTTAAACCTCACTGAATCCTATCCTGACAGTTATTTCCACCTGAGATTTTTTGAGCCCTCTTGCAAGTACCAACATGACGAAATGTGATCAGACTCGTCAAGAGTGGGATAAAGTATACGTAGGAAAATGTTTCTGCTAAGGTTTCTACATAAGATTTTTTTCCTCACAAAGAGAAGTATGAACTTCAGCTTGTCTTAATTTTTTAAATAAACATACACATTGGATTTTGTAAATGTATAGGCTACACAGATGAGTGCTCTCTGAACTATGACCTTGCAGCCTTTTTTAAACCTAGTCACTAATTATCCCCAATATTTATGGCTTACATGAGCAAAATTAGTAAATAGGCTGTGACTCTGAGCCTGCTAGATCTATAGCAATTATTATAGAATATCTGTATTTCCCCGACTTACCTCAGCTATATGGAAATAAGTACCCAGTTCTCTCATTTTAGAAAAGAGATGGGAAGTTTAATGTTGCAAAATGTTACCTCACAACTCTTGTGATCTTGGGCAAGTTTGAATCCTTTTTTCCCATCACAATAACAAGAGTAACCTCCAGGGTAATTGACACAAAGTTGAGCACACATGTTCTCAGAGCATTCATCCACATCTGGGGTAAAAGAGAACATAAATCTTAATATCTTCTAAATGTTCAATCCAAGAGGAGTATTCTGATGTTAGTGTAAGATAATCAGTGATAATAGATTCTTTAGTGAAAGGAATCTCTGTGACATGAAATCACATTTCAACACTTGGCAGAAATTTAAATGAGTTACAAGCGTACAAGCGTAATGCCTATCTATTTATACACCTAAAGCAACAAATGTAATGTATAACTTTCAGCAATAAATAATTAGTAAAAATATAACAACTACACTAATTTTCCAATTTTTGAATTTGAGGGAAAAAAGACTAAGAGTCTCAGGATAAGTATCATTTCTGACTAAATAAATTCCATTAAGACTGCTTCACCATTCTTTTCTTGGAAGAAAAGAAAGGGAAGGGTAAGGAAGGGAGAAGAGAGGAAGGGGAGGAGGAGCAGATAGTGAAGAGAGGGGAAGGGGAAAAAGATCCCTTTTAACTGAAGGTTAATGTAATCGGGTATTAAATAATATCGAGAACATCTGACTTTCCATAATGCAGTGATTAATGGTGGCAATATATTTAAGGTTCTATCTTTATTTCTTATCAATTAAAAAAGAAAAACACACCTCACGGTACTATAATCTCCCATATCGTGAAATCTTTGATATGGCCCTGTCCTCACTCCATATTTTGAGAAAATCATTCTTGAAAAGTTGTAATGATACACTTCATCTAAAGTACACTTCAGAGCTACATAGGATCCTTGATATTTTCAATAAATGCACCCTGCAATCTTTGAAAGTTCCCAAGTACATTAACGCATATATTCATGGCATATAAATTCCCCCATAAAAATGTCTCAACATACAACTCCAAAATTAGTGATCCCTTAGCATTAAAATTAATTGGCATATAATTCAGTGTGCCTGGGTAGCTCAGTCAGCTATGCATCTGACTTCAGCTCAGGTCATTATCTCACGGTTCAGGCTGACAGCTCAGAGCCTGAAGCCTGCTTCGGATTTTGTGTCTCCCTCTCTCCCTCTCTGCCCCTTCCCTGCTTGTGCTCGCTCTCTCTCTCTCTCTCTCTCTCTCAAAAATAAATAAACATTAAAAAGAAGAACCTATTGCCAAATCCAAAGTAATAAACAATTTACAAAAAAAAAATAAATGACATATAAAGTACTCTGAATATTGTACATAGGTACCACACATGTATCTTTTTAAAAAAAAAAAATCTGTCATTCTTGAATAAAACTAAAATATACACAATGAAGTTGGCTAATAATAAATCTGAATATCACCACAGTAATTTCTATCTGGAGTCGTGGGAGAAGAGAGATGGTATGTGGAGGGCATAATTTTTGATGAGTGTATGGGAGGTAAAACATCAAAATATCAAGAGAAGCACATATATTTGAGAAAAAAAACCTATTCTGGAATTACTATTGATTTAGGCAAATTAATATAGAGAGGAATTAGATTAAAGGTTGTCTCCCAAAAAGTAGATAGAGACAGAAGGTAGATTAGAGTTTAGGAGAGGAAGGAGGGGAAACTTATTGCTTAATGGTTACAGAGTTCTGTTTGGGATGATGAAAAGTTTTGGAAACAGATAGCCTTGATGGCTCCATAACCATGTGGAAGCAATTAATGCCACTGAATTGTACCCTTAAAAATGGTTAAAAGGGTATCTTATATCATGTATACACATATATATATATATACACACATGTATATACATGTGTATATATATATGTATATATATCTCCACTATGAAAAATCACTATTGATTTGATTAGTTTTAATTATATTAAGTTTATTTTGAAATTTCGCAAAATTTAAAGGAGGATATGAGTCTATTTGCATATATCCATAATAAAAAAAATCCCCCAAATATCTAAGCCTCTGGGACGCACCTGGCAGTGCGCCTTCAGCCAAATGAAGTAATGAGTCCAAAGGGCTCTCCCAAATGTGCAGGTGCTGACAGTACTAATCAATACTTGTCAAATTTCTAGAGCTCAGTTATCATTTAATTATGATGAGATTTTCCTTTTACACGTATTTAATTATCACAAAACTACGTCATTTCCTATTTGAGAATAAATGACATAATAATACACGCACAGAAAATCATCCAAAAGCTTGGCATACACCTGAAGGTTTCTAACCATCCATGTAACACCCGTGTGATTTTTCAACTTATCTTTCATTTGCTTATGTTTTTCCTTCCAGGTTGAAATGCTTTTCGTCTTTGAATATTATTTAAATGATGTGAACGTATTTTTATCATCCACGGGAGATCTCCAATTCATACACAGCTTTGAGGGCAAACAGACTGCACAACCCCAGACCCAAAGACCATGTGTCTTACGTACTGTTATTCTGGAAGGAAGCCAATGACCCCCAAACCGGCCAAGCTACATCACGGAGCTTGCCATCGTAGAACATCTGATTGCTGATTTCACACAGAACCAGTGCTTCTAATAGGAAAGCAGGACTCAAACCCACCCTCTGCGCCATCAACAATGATACCACTACAACTCTACCTTCACAAGACTTTAATGTGGGGTTATATCTGTAGCCTTCAGCGCATTCACATTCAAAGTCTCCTGGAATGTTCTTGCACACAGCTGTGCCACAAATGTCTGGCTTCATTGAGCATTCATCCACATCTATAAATGAAACCAATAGATTAAAAAAAAAATATTTTTTCCCATACCAGAGAATACTAGCAAAGAATGCTTGATTTGTGTTTCCTGGATCTAGTTTAACATATGTAATGAGAAAAGAGAGTGGCCTGGGAATAACAAAATTTTAAATCTGTCACCATGTTTTAGTTTACTAAATATGAGTTCTTCATACACACATACAGGGAATTTGATGTTTGCTATGTTCTTTATAGTTATGTAAAAGGAGAGGGCTGTAGTTATTTTCTTATCTACCGGGTTACATTACATGAATAAATGGGAGAAAAGATTCACCATATTCTTAATATATACCCCGAAATGCATGTTTTTGAAGTATGTTCTTAAAAGTAGATTCACTCTGTATTATCACAATCATAAAAAACAAAAAAGAGGTGGCTCATCAGTCACTTTTTCCTTTGGAAATAAACACTTGCTAAATCTGCATACTATTATTTTTGGCTAAAGTATTCAAGAGTGATTCAAATTTAAAATGGAATTGAGTAAGGTCTCAAAGTATTTGTAAAATCCCAATACAAACTTTAGTGCTAAATTAATATCCAGAAATTTCAGACTCATTTATTATATTACATGGTAGAGTAGGAAATAAAGTATTGATTGCAGCTAGTCACTAGATAAAAACATCTATGAGAAAAACAAAGCAAGAGACAGAAATAGTTCAATGGAGATGTAATTATTTTAGTGAACTTTTCTCATCTGTAATCTCTGGAGACAGACAAGTTCAGAATAGGAAAAATATTTTCTACTCTAAAAAATTGAGAGTTTAATTTTTTCACAGACTAATAACCAAAATTTCAGATAATACTCTAGCTAAAAAAAAAGCATGCACAGAAATAATTGAATCAATTCCTGTGGTAAGGGAATTTTTCTGTATCATGACTGTATCAATGTCAATGTCATAGGTGTGATATTGTACTGTAGTTTTGTAGAATGTTACTATTAAGGGAAACTCAGCAAAGAGTACATGGGATCTCTTTTTATAATTTCTTGCAACTGTATGTGAATCTACAATTACCTCAAATAAAATATTCATTTTTTTTAAAGAGCTATAAAATCCATATTTTTAAATGAAAGTAGGGGCGCCTGGGTGACTCAGTGGATTGAGCGACCAACTTCAGCTCAGGTCATAATCTCATGGTTTATGAGTTCGAACCCTGCATCGGGCTCTGTGCTGACAGCTCAGAGCCTGGAGCCTGCTTTACATTCTGTGTCCACCTCTCTCTCTACCCCTCCCCTGCTCACACTCTGTCTCTCAAAAATAAATAAACGTTAAAAATAAAATAAAATAGTAAAAACATATGACTAAAATTATTTGGTTTCAGGCATATTGCAGAGAATTACTTAAATCATATGAGTCCAAGTTATAGGACGTTGATTTTATTACTCTACACTGACATCTAATGTCTGATAAAAAGTTTCATTCTTCCATTTTTAGACAATTACTGGCAACTTGATCTCAAGCATATCCACATCTTGGCAAAGGCCTTATTGTAATAGCTATACACATATTCTTCTATCACCTAGTTTACAGATAAAGACTGTAAATCAGGATGCCTGGTTGGATCAGTCAGTTAAGCACCAGACTTCAGCTCAGGTCATGATCTTACGGTCCAGGGGTTCGAGCCCCGCATCAGACACTGTGCTTGGAGCCTGCTTTGGATTCTGTGCCTACTTCTCTCTCTATCCCTCTCCCACCTCATGCTCCGTCTCTCTCTCTCTCTCTCAAAAAACAAACATTAAAAAAAAACAGATTAATAAGAAAAAAATATTTGAAAAAAAGACTGCGTAAATGAAGTATACCAGAACACATGTTCTGGTCATCAGGGACATTCTATGTGTGAGAACTTCTTGTAATAATTTGTATACATGTGTATTAACTCAATGGATAAGAATTAAATACCTTTTAATTAAAAATATAAGTTACAACTTCTTTAGAAGAACAGACCATTCAAGTACTAAGATGCAGAAGTATAAATGGGTATTATTTGCTTATAGAATGCATATGGTTCCTGCATTATGATGGCTTTCTATAATGTGTTCTAACAATACTGGTATTCTAAATTTCTAACTTCAAACAGACCTTCAAATAGGCAGATGAGAAAGGTATATAGTCACAAATTGGGACAATGGTTCAGGAATAATTGTTAATAAATGCAGTTCACTTTAGAGTCATTTAACTGCACTTTAAATAATATAGTAAATTATACTAAACATTATAGTACGATGAGGGACAGATCATCTCTTGAATATGAATTCAATCTGGGGATTTCTCAAAGCAGATATGAATAAAGTTGAACAAGGATACTTTATGTTTTAACTTACTAAATTTTCAACCTCACAGCAAAAAGAAGAGGAATAGGAGGAAGGAAGAAGGAAGGAAGGAAGGAAGGAAGGAAGGAAGGAAGGAAGGAAGAATGGAAGGAAGGAAGGAGGGAAGGAAGGAGGCATGGGAGGGAGGATGGAAAGAAAGGGAAAATTGCTCCCAATTTCTAAAGGCAAAATTTAACTCCAGGCTAGGAAATTTCATTTTTAGTCATCCACACACCTAGCACAAATATTTGAATATTTACCTATGGCAGATAAAGGAGTCAAATAGAAAGGACAATAGGCAGAAAGAAAAAGTAAAAATTGAAGGGAAACATAAAGACAAAGAAAAACAAAAGAAATACACTAGTAAAATGACTTACTGAAATAACCTGACAGGAATTTTTTTTAATCTGAAGGAAAAAAATAGTTATGACCAAAGATGAGATCTTAAATGTATAAAGAGAAAGAAAACAAGTTCTTCATCTTTCCCAAAACTGCAATAGGAGATAAGGTGCAAGAGGAAAGGTTTATACTGGATACGCAAAAGGTATTTCTAACAAGGAAATACGACCTACAGTGGGAGAGGTTATGAAGGATTGGATTATGGTGCACTACTTTGTATAGATGGTGTATACTTTGTATAGATGTTTACCTTATTGGAATAAAGTGCATAATATTATAGTGTCTGACAAAACTACCAACAATGGTTTTGCAAAGACTCTAGTAAGCAAGGATTTGCACTGAGACTTCACGTTATCACCATTTGATGAAATTCTTTATTCAAACGTGCACAGGCACACACACACACACATACACACAGTAAGAAAACAATAAAATACTCAGTAATAAAATACAATAAGAAAACACTGAAAAATTCTATAAATAACAAAATATGAGTATAAACATTAACCTAAAAGGCAGTCCCCTAGTATCATAAGGCTTCAAGGTGGATAATAACGTATATATATTAAAAGCACTTAGAACCAGAGAGTTCCAAGCATTTTCTGGGGGAAATTCCTGTAGCGGAACTTTGCTCTCACACTTACCTTTACAGTCCTTCTTATTTGAAAGCATAACAAAACCACTTTTACAGGAACAGTGGTAACTTCCAGGTGTATTATCACATATCTGACTGCAACCTCCATTCACATGTGAGGGATCTTTGCATTCATTTATATCTGAGAAGGGAAGAACAGATTGTTTTCAAAGAGATAAAGCCTTTGGAGACCTTCCCAGGAGGTCACTCCGGACGAGCCAGGCGGGTTTACCATACGTACCATATTCACACTTGTCTCCTTGCCAACCTGATTTACAAACGCAAGTGAATGTAGCTTGGCCATCTTTGCAGCTCATATATCCATCTTCATTGCATGGTAGAGGACTACACTGGTCTGGAATGGCTGAAGGAGATAGACAACTATTTAATTTTACCACGCGCCATGGTAAAAAAAAGAATTATATGCCCTTTAATAGAAATCCTGTGCACGAAGCCTGTAATCAATACCAAAAAAAATTACAACCCCTTCCTTCAAGTAACACTTTTTCATAGAAAAGTGAGTCCATATTTATTTTTTCTTCTATGACTGTTTGCCTTGTTTTCCAAACTCCACATACGAATGAAGTCACATGGTATCTGTCTTTCTCTGACTGACCTACCTCACTCAGCATAATACTCTTCAGCTCCGTGTTCACGTTTCTGCAAATGGCAAGATTTCATTCTTTTTTAAAAAGAGAGGCAGACCATGAAGCCGCCTTTTGACTATAAAGAGGTGGATGGTTGCCAGAAGGGAGATGGGTGGGGGGATGGGTTGAATGGGTGATGGGAATTGGAGTTACGATTGTGATGAGCGCAGGGTGTTGTATGTAGGTATTAAGTCACTATATTGCTCACCTAAAACTAATATTGCTTTTATGTTGGCTAACTGAAATTTAAATAAAACATAAAAGAAAAAGGAAATAAAAGAAAGAAAACACATAACTTCCTGAAAAAAAAAAACTGATTCCACTAAACAAACCTTTATAATTATTTTGCAAAAGGGAACTACTTCTTTATTTGCAAATATAGACAGTACTTAACTGTAATTTGATATTTTTCATATAAATTATTTTATTTGATCCTTAAAATGATTCAGTGAGGTGTGCAGAACAAATAAAACTACTCAGTATCAACAGAAAATGAATTTGGGACTTCCAATTTGGCTAAGAAGAAGTAACATGGACTAGATTTATCTTCCTGCTCAAAATACATAAAACAGTGGTTTCCAGACACTGGACAACAGGTAGCAGAGTATTGGTGATGCCCAGGGGAAGGCTATTTTCTTCATAAAATGTTATAGCACCTTATCATGATCTTAAATGATATGCCCATTTGCTTCTTTACTAATTTGTGGTCTCTCTCCCTCCACTAGACACTGCAATGGTCCCTTGGTTCCTGTACATTTCTGTTTCTCAAGCCTTCCTAGTTAACTCTGCAAGTTCCTTCCATCCTTCTAACACATTTCCCTTTGCTTAAGTTAGCTAAGGAATTTTCTGTGACTTGCAAAAAAAAAAAAAAAAGTTTTAAAACTAACCAAAACCTAATTACCCAATTTTTCAACAAACATCCTCATAAAATCATCAAGTTTTTTGAAAAGTAGTAATAAAATAGGTATTAGTTACAATGATAGAAAACAAGCTAATTAGCAAGTTATCAAATTATTTTCATATATTTTGGTAAATTAAAAATAAATAAAGTATGGACGCCTGGGTACCTCAGTCGGTTAAGCGTCTGACTTCAGCTCAGGTCATGATCTCACAGTTTGTGAGTTCGAGCCCCACCTCTGGCTCTGTACTGACAGCTCAGAGCCTGCAGCCTGCTTTGGATTCTGTGTCTCCCTCTCTCTCTGCCCCTCCCATGCTTATGCTCTACCTCTGTCTCTTAACAATAAATAAATGTTAAAAAAATTTTTTAAATTAATTAATTAATTAAATAAAGTAGGGGTGCCTAGGTGGCTCAGTCGATTAAGCGTCCAACTTAGGCTCAGGTCATGATCTCACAGCACATGAGTTTGAGCCTCACATCAGCCCCACACTACCAGCTTGGAGCCTGACTGGGATTCTCTCTCTTTGCCCCTCCCCCACTAAGGCTTTCTCTCTCTCTCTCTGCCACTCCCCCACTCACACTTTCTCTCTCAAAAAATAAACTTTAAAATAAATAAAGTATGAATTAAATATGTTTGTTCAGCAAACCGTTTTACCTGTGTAATTAAAACCAACTTAAAATTAGAGAAAATGCAGATAAATGAATATTTAGATAATGCCGATGCTATATGTACAATGTTCACTAGATAAACATCCCAATTTACACCTTGCAATTTCACCTTTGTCTCTTTGACTCTCAATTGGGAAAATGGGTAATGAGAGACAAATAATCTACCAGAATTATCACTACGCCCTATGTGAACTTTAGCGGGAGAAGGCTAATTTGATATTCAAACAGTTTTCACATTTATGTTACTGATGCCAAAAGTTAGAAGAATAAACATGGCTCCACTTTGACCTATCAATCAACCGTAACATTTGGTCATACTACATGATTATGCAACAACATCCAAAATAAAACTGTTTGGGAATAAAATTCTGAAGTCAATGACCTAAAGCTTAGTAAACAAGGAACACTGTTCAATTTAAACCTTAGGTGGAATATTTATTTTGAGTAAAAGAGCAGCATATGCATTTGAAAAAACCCTTTTCCAAATGATGTCAAAAATATCTCCTTGCTGGGCATAACAAGTCTTGTAGGGCTCATTCGTTGATTTTAAACATCAGTTATATTTACATGGTGCATTTACTTGCAGATTTTTATTTTGTTTTGTTTTGTTACTCAAATGGACGACAGCGGTGCTTACCAGTGACACAGCTCCTTAGATCAGGGTAGGCATCGGTTGACTGACGTGCAGCAGTGAACAATCCAGCTCGGAAAGAGCCAAGACAATCTGGAAACATAAATGTAATCTTAGAGTAGATACATTTACCTCATGTGAAATCATGGTGGGAGTAGAAATTATCCAAAGTGATAGAATATTTATGTTCCTGTGGATTTATAGGATTCAGCATTCAAAATGATGAACGTGATGGAAACGTGAGCCCTAAATGTTTCCATCCACCTTTTTGAAAAATTAAGTATCTATAAGCAAGATGACAATACATACAGATGACAATAAGGAAAGACAGGTTTATGGAAGCTTCTTCTCAGAGAAGAACCTTAAAGCAAGAAGTGAAACGATGTTAGGTTAACAAAAAAATTTATTCGCAAATAAGTCTATGTTCTTCATTCCGCAGCAGAGACCTAAAATTACCCTCAAATCTGTAGATCAGAGCCTGGTTTAAAAGCATCTATAATTAAATCAATAGACTAACTTAGTGTTTCTGGTCATTGTAGGCAACTTCTACTTCTCCTAGTGTTGCATATAGATTAATATAATAATATTTGTGTAATGCCTCAGTATTACAAAGTAGGTTTACTTCATTCATGTTATTCCTCACTACAACTCTGGGAAATTAGAGCAATCTGGCAGCAATAACAGCTGAAATAACAGATAAAATACTTATATACTTAAAAAATAAAATAAAATACTTACTTATATACTTTAACTAGGAGTCATTTAGTCTCAACAACATAACATTTCTTAATAGTCCCTCAAGACAACATTGTATAAATATATATGTATGTATATATACACATATATATCTTACTTCACTATACAGCTAATCACAACTTACTAAAAAAGTGGTATTTTTATTATCTTTTGCTAACAACCCCCAAAATCAGAAGCTTAAATAACAACTCCATTTTAGATTAAATTTTAGGTCAAATATTTAGAAAGGGTTTGGTTGGGCTGTTTGTCCCTGCTGCACATTAAGAGTCAGCCAGGGTGGCTAGGATCGGAAGATCCACTTCCCAGATGGTTTTTCACTCACATGGCTGACAGCTCAGGCTCCTTGGCATTTCTCTCTATACACATGTCATGTTTCAGGGCTTCTCACTGTGGTTGGGTTTCTCTTAGCAGGCTGGTCCTAGAGTGGTACTTCTTTCGTGGTAGCTAACTTCCAAGAGGAATAAAGCAGAAACTGCCAGGCCGATGAAAGAGGCATTTTGTCACCTTTGCCACAGTCAACTGATCAAAGCAATCCCAGGGGCCATCCAAAGTCAGGGGGTAAGGGGGCACTATATTTTTATGAGCACTTCATGCTGCTGCATAGAAGTTACTGTTTCTAATTTATTGCTTGTTAAACATTACTCCATGGCAAGCAACGACCATTTTTATAATCCCCTCTACCAATGAAAGATACTCAGGTTGCCCCCAACATCCCACCTCCACAGGTGCACTGTGATGGACATCTTCATATGTGTCTCATTAGTATATGCATAAGAAATAGATACCTGGGGGTTCCAGAATTGTGAGATCATTAGATAGGCAGGTACTTTGTGACTCTCTAGAGGTGCATTCCCACCAGAGAGCACAAGAATTTCTATATCTTGGCTGTCTAATTTTTGCCAGAATAGGTAATAAAGTGACATCGCATATTGTTTTTCTGATTTCTAGTGAGATGCAGCATACCGTTATGTCATCTAAAAAACTTTTGAGGGGCACCTGGTTCAGTTGGTTAAGCCTCCAGCTTCGGCTCAGGTCATGATCTCACAGTTTGTGGGTTTGAGCTCCAAGTCGGGCTCTATGCTGACAGCTCAGAGCCTGAAGCCTGCTCTGGATTCTGTGTGTGTGTGTCTCTCTCTACCCCTTTCCTGCTCATTTTCTTTC
Organism: Acinonyx jubatus; assembly: GCF_027475565.1. Lineage (NCBI taxonomy): Eukaryota > Metazoa > Chordata > Mammalia > Carnivora > Felidae > Acinonyx > Acinonyx jubatus. The sequence goes on from NC_069384.1 coordinate 41,837,437, forward strand.
TTTCTCTCTCTCTCTCTCAAAAATAAATAAGCGTTAAAAAATTTAATAAAGAAATAAAAAATTTTTGAGTTTCCTCCTCCGAAAATTTTCATTACTAACCATTTTTCTATTGGCAGTTATTTATCGTTCATGTGGGTTTGCAGAAATTTAAACATTTATAAATATCATCTCTCATTCTGTTATCTCTTAAACTTTTACGTCTCTTTTAAGAGAAGTTCCTAACTTTGTTGTAATCAAATTTACCAAATACTTTGCCTTATGGTTTGTGAATTTGCAGGTGTTTTTCCATGCTGTTGATTACAAAGATATTACAAAGATATTCTACTGTGTTATTTCTTTAATTTCATGGTTTGTCTTTAACATTTTTGTCTTTATTCCACCTAGAATACACCATTACATTTGGTGGTACTTAGGAACCCAGATTTATATTTCTGGTTAGAGTTAGCCATTCTCCCCCACACCATCTTCTCAACAACCCACAGTGATTTGTGGTGTCATCTTTATCAGATATTAGGTTGCCATATATACATGGGTCTCTGAACTCTCTAGGTTGATTAGTCTACATGTTCTGACAGTATTATATGGTTTTCTTTATAGCTTTGAATTAATATTTGATGAGGTACTTCCTCCTTTTAGACATAGACATAGGTGAACTTTTATTCCCTGATTTAAATGCTAAAGTGAACTTACTGAATTCCTTTAAAAAATCTGATATTCTAAATGGGATTGCTTTGAATATATAGATCAATTTGCAGTTAACTGATCTCTCTTTAGCATTACTCAATTCAAGATCATGAAATGTCTTTCCATGATTTCAGTTCATCCTCTATATCCTTAATTCACGTTTAAAAATTTTTTTCTATAGAGATCTTACAGAATTTGCAGCTATAGAAAAAGGTATCATCTTTTCATTTTCCAGTGGACTACTGTTTGTGTAAGAACTACTACTGATTTTTATAGGCTAGTCTTAGAGCTATCTAAAAATCTCCTATGTGTTCTAATATATTGTCTACGTATCATTTTTATTTCTGGGCATATCATTGTATCAGTTATAATTAATGCTAGGTATATACTTTGCCCATGAGCTATACAATTCCTATTTCTTTTTCTTTCCTTATTTCATTGGCTATAACTTCCAGTGCTTCTCTTCTTGTCCTCAACCATAGACTATATCTAAACTTTACCCAGTAAGTATAATTACTGCAGATTTTGAGTTTTTCCTTCCTTCTTTCTTCGTTTTTTTCCATCCTCTTTTTCTTTCTTTCCTTCTTTTTTTCTCTCCAGTTGTGTGTATATCATTAAAGTGACCATACATGGCAATTTTTCCAGAACAGTCCTAGTACTGGGTAGTACTGGTCCTGGACAAAAGTATCAAAATTTGTAAATTATATGGTTATTCTGTATAACCTTCACCAAGTTCAGAAAGTTCCCTGAAAATTATAGTTTGCAAAAAGGTTTTATAATTAAGCTCTGAATTTTATCAACTGCTTTTTCTGTATGAACTGAAGTAATAATATACTATTTACATGGATAATTACATTGATAGACTTTTCTGATGTTAAACCACTCTTAAATTTCTGGAATAAACCTAATTTATTATGATATACTCTCTTTGATACATTTTAGATAGATTGGATATCATATTATTTTCTTGTGTTGTTCTTACCTGATTTTGACTTTTTTAAATTTTTATTTAATTTTGAAAGAGAGAGACAGAGCATGAGTGGTGGAGGGGCAGAGAGCGAGGGAGACGGAATCCGAAGCAGTCTCCAGGCTCCCAGCTGTCAGCAGAGTCCAGTGTGGGGCTTGAACCCACAAACTATGAGATCTTGACCTGAGCCGAAGATCATGACCTGAGACGCTTAATCGACTGAGCCACCCAGGCACCCCTTACCTGATTTTGGAATCAAGATTATACCAGCCTTTCTGAATAAGCTCACAGCATAGAATCTTATTCTCTCTTCTAGGGCAATTTTATAAGAGAAAATTTAACTTTTTTTTTAATTTTAATTTGGAAGAAGTCATCTCTAAAACATCTAGATCTAGGAGATCCGGAAGAGGGCTTTGGTTGAGGTTTTACTTTTTCACTAGTTATTTATAACCAAGTTATCTATATCTTCATGTAAAATTATAGATGTTTCCTACTTTTCTAGGAATGTATCCATTTTATCAAGTTTTCAAATATATTTTGGTATAGCTGTTTGTATTATTTTGTGATTATATTTTATTTTATGATACTCTTTATTTTACCATTATAAATTCAATCAATGTTGGACTTCTAGTATTTCTTCTTTTTATCCTACACCTTCTATTTTGGCATTTCCTCTTTCCTTCTTTTTCTTTTTCCTTAATTATTCTTGCTAAAGATCAGGCTAACTTAATAACCTTTGCACCAAATGCAATTTTGCTTTTGTGAATGTTCTCTTTTGTTTTGTTTTCCTTTTAACTTATTTCCATGTCTATTTTTGTTATTATTTTTTGCTATTCAGTGTCAAATTTAAGAATTTTTCTTGATTTGTATGTTAAGGTCATCTTGTAAATTCTCCAATGTGTTTTTTCACTGCTGCTTCAGAGGTCACCACCCAGTCCCCACACACACTAGGTAAATCCAGACTTCAGCTTACCCATGGATTCCTCACATTTCTTGTTGTTTTTCATTTTATGTTGTTATCATTAGGGCCTGGAATGCCAATGTTTCTCCTGAGATGATTTTAAGAGAAGGAGTCAGCAGTTTGGGCTAGTTCACCAACTTGGCAAGAACTAAATAACTAAAACTTATTTCTAACGTTTATATTTAGGCTCAGAATTAGCATTTTTCCAAAAATTTTCTCTCCCATTAATAAAATCATCCATTCTATCAGGTGATATTTTAAAGGCTCATATAAATGGTAGAGTTATTTATTCTATTTTCTAAGGAAAGAACACAACTCAAAAACTTATGTTTGTATAATGAAGCCCCAGAGAATTTCTGACCAAATTCTATGTTTCCAGTGCAGCACATAGGATATGTGGATAAATTGAACCACTTTCTAAGCCTCTGAATCTCTAAATCTAAACACTGCCCACTGTGTTAGTATTAGTGGTCTAATTTCTTAGGTGTCCTTATCTTGCTGCAAGTTTTCTGAATGAGCTATGATAAGTAGTAAAATTATGTTAGATTTACCAAGGACAGGATTACAAAGTTTTTGTTTGTTTGTTTGTTTGTTTGTTTGTTTCCAATTAGGGCCATTGGCCTCTAGAATGCACATATCAAATGACAGAAAGGTTTAAGTTAGGTAGAGCATTTCTTTTCTGTTTTCAGCAGTGGGATTCATTGCATATGCCTATATACATAAGTAAAGACCCAAATATAAAATATGAATCAAAAAATAAAACATAATAAAAAGTATATATTTTTTATATTATGAGTTGGTTAAATAATAATACTTTACATTTCAAGACAGTTCCATGCAGTGAAAAACCTATCTGCATACATATACTTATTTGTTATTCCCAATAGGTCCAAAGTTAGAAAATATAATTATGGTGTACATTTAAATGCAGAACCTGAAAAGCTAAATAACTTGCTTAACCTGACACAGTAGAAATTTTTAGACCTAGGAGTAGAGCCCACATCTTGTGTTTTCATTTTTTTTTCCTTTGTTTGCACTTGTTTTTTCTACCAAGCTGCCACATAAGATAAGCAAAGAGAAGAAAAAGTTGAGTCGAGCCAGAAAAGAGGAAGTTGAGAAGCATAAAAGGAGAAAAAAAGCAAAGTATTTTATTAAAGGCACTTCCCCAGAATACATAATACTGTATTAAAATGTTATTTATATTCATCCAAATATACTCTGTGATCAAAGGTCTGTGCTTCTAGAGTACTGATATCTGCAGAAACACAGCTTCATTACATAAACCTAAGAAACAAGAATTAATACTATTTTTTAAGCTTTTAATTTTTCATAGCCAAATATTATCTTTTGTTTTTAAATAAAATATGTAAATTCCTATCTAAAATTGAGTAGCTGAAGCAGCCTTGATATTCTAATTTTTCTCCATTTTAACAGTATAAACACTTAGTTTTTGTTTTAGAAAGTGAGTAACTTTACATGTGTAACTTTACAAAAGAAGAGAACTTTTTCATGGATGTGTATCTATACCCCATTGCTCTTTAAGATACGGCAGCTAAAGATTTTAGAGAACCTTGCTGCATTTTCACATCTATAGACATGAGTAATATTACTACATAGTTTTTATAGTGTCCTCTTTCCAAATTTGAAGGAAACTGTTTAAGTTTGTTATCAGCAGCTAGAAAAGGGAAGGCAAAAAAGAAAATGGGAATAGAGGGGGAGTCAGGGAAGAAAACTAAAAAGGACTAGCATAACATATTCCTCTATGTACTTTCAAAACATCATCTCATGTTATTTCTTGCTAGAAACGTATTGGTAAATTGCTGTTATCCATCTGACCACTGAGAAAACTCGGGCTCCTTCAGGTAAAGTAATTTTAAGATCTTGCAGTAGATACGTATTAGATTGGAAATTATAGAAAGAAATTATAGTAAGTCAGCTGGAAAACACCCCGCAGCCCACAGAACATGGGTTCAAATGGGTCATGCCATGAAGATCTAAGAGATACCACTGAACTGATGTCTTACAACTGTTAACACAGGTAAAATGAGATGGAGTATATTGCAGTTAAGTCTCCTTGGCTCAGGATATGCCACATAAGTAAGAATTCAGACCGTCATGGATACAAAACATGTAAGAGTAACCACTTCAGGAATTATGAAAAAGGGCATGTGGTTCTAAAAGGGTGTTCTACCCAGTAGTCTTGGGCTCTTCTCTTGCTAATTGTCCTGAAGGGAAAATATAAGAACATACCATCATTTCAGTATAAATCTTCCTAGGAAAAGGGGAAAGGTATAAATCTAAAGACCATCTAAAGATGGTCTCTGAAACTTCATAAACAAAACAAAAGCAAACAAAAAGTAAAGCCCTAAACTATAATGAAACCATCTAACTTCAAGAGAAATGCATTTAACAGAAAGAGTTATTTGCAACATTATATTAATAACTCTAAGCTGCATAGTTATTAATGCGTATAAGATCACATTTCTACTATTCTTTCTCCAAGGAAGATTTTTCATTTCTGCAGTGCTTGAACCCTCAAATTGGCTTGGATAAGAGCTGGGTGGAAAGAGGTACAAATGGTGAATATTCTGAGCCTAAAGGAGGAGGGAGAGCATGCCTGTGTAGGTTGGACCTACAGAGAATTCCATCAGAAAAAGGGGATTTTTGCAGATTTGCAAATTATAGTCTACTTTTATTGTTTGGAAATATTGACAACTTTCCCAAGTAATATTAATATATCTCAACATTTGCTTAAAGCAAACTGGAGCCTTGTTATCTTTCATGTCTATTGAGTTGAAATCATCTAATCTATTTGGGTGTAGAAATACCACCTCCCTCCTTGAGAATCCAGAATGGTATCCAAAGGCAAAACATGGGTAGGGATACTTCAGGGAATGGTGAAATGATGTTTCAAAGAGAGATACTAGTAATGATTTCTATAACTATTTAAATTATGATGATTTCTGTCATAAGCTCTGGGGAGTATAGAGATCTTTCCTTTCATTAAGAGATCATCTATAAGCTCCAGTTACAAAGTAAACAAGTCGTAGAGTATAATGTATAGGATGGTGACTACAGTTAATAATATTTGAAAGTTGCTAAGAAAGTGGATCTTAAAAGTTCTAATCACAAGAAAAAAAATTTACTATGTGTGGTGATGGATGTTAACTAGACTTACTGGGTAATCATTTTGCAATATATACATACACATATTAAATATTATGTTGTATGCCTGAAACTAATCCAACATTATATGTATGTATGTTAATTATGTATCAATTTTGAAAAGATAATCCAGGGTGTCTGGGTGGCTCAGTTGGTGAAGCGCCAAATTTGGCTCAGGTCATGATCTTGCGGTTCGTGAGTTCAACACCACGTTGGGCCCTGTGCTGACAGCTCAGAGCCTGGAGCTTGCTTCGGATTCTGTGTCTCCCTCTCTCTCTCCCCCTCCCCTGCTCACACTCTGTCTCTCTCTCTCTCAAAATAAATAAGCATTAAATAAAAATTTTTAAAAGGTAATCCATGAAAATTCACATGCTTATAAAGAATGTCCTGATATATAAATATAATTTATCAACAGCTCATAGACCTTTATAAGAAAGATGTGAGAATGAAAAAGGCTAAAAGTCAAAATGCCACATGGTAGTTAAAGAACCATTTCAAATTTTTCTACATGTCTTTAAATAAAAGGACAGCAAAACTGAATATAAAATGAGATATTACTCCCAAGGCAAATTAAATTATATTGGATGGAATATATGGATGGAAGATTGGACTTGATCAAATCGAACTTCCTTTCCATTTCTAAGATTATATGATTAAGATTCTTTGAACTTACCTAAGTATTTTGGATAAAAATAATCCTAGAAAGAAAGAAAAGAGAAAAATATATCTTAGCAAGCCTAAATTTCACTATACAGTTAAAACTCAATTTTATCATGTGTTTTGTATTAATGATGCAAATATATTATATATAAGTATCATTTCCATGTTACATTTTTGCTATAGTAAAATATAGCAAGAGTAGGTAACTAATAACATTAAGTCAATAAGATGCTTAGCTTAACTCAGTATTGATCAATAAAATCATGTCACAAAAGCTTCTAATCTGAAAACAGGCTCTATTGAAGATGTTAAATATAACATATGCCCTCTATTTGTAACTCCTTTAATTTTTCCATAATGATCAGATACCCAAGTGACACATTTCATGTCATGCTGATGACACACACCAGATTTAATGCTGAATAACAGTGCCATAATTTGAAATTAATTAAAGTGAACATTATCTTTTAGCATCTTCTGTACATGTAATCCCTTACTTACAAATTGGTTACGTACCAAAAGCTTGTCTGTAAATCGGTAATTTGGGCTAAGGAATGTACTTTACCAAATGGAGAAAAATGTTAAAAATGATTTCTGCAGGTAACATTTCTAGGCTGGTTCCCCAAGGCCATCTTAAGCCACAATATATCTAATATGTAACATTAGTAACACAAAAAACCAGTGCTTCAACAGAAAAACATACTCTAGTAAGGAACATACCTGGTCCAGTATAGAGTCAAAGTCTTCACTCTTGCCTCCTCTCACATATAAACCTACACAACATTTACCTACTAGTTTATAAGGATGGGATCTCCCACCAAGTGATTCCAACAGTGGTGTTTTCCTCTACAGAACAAAAGCCAAGAGGACAAGCAACGACGAATGGGTTCAAAGAGAGATGATGTGAGGGGAAAGGAAGATATTAGTGGCAGTGAAGAGATGAGCAATAGGGTGGATACTGGGAGTGCGGACTATTACAGCATGGACAGGGAGAGGCTGGGGTGGGATAGAAAATGAGAAGCAGTCACAAATGTTTTTTCCTTTCTCCCTTTTCTTCATTACTCTCTCTGTCATCTTTCGCTTTCATATATGAGGCTAATGTCAGAAAGTGGAGGAGAGGAAGCACATAAATGAGGTTCCCTTCTCCACTACTTTCCATCTTCTCCACTATGGTCTTCTACATCACTCTCCATTTGCTATTCAGAGACTAAGCTACCAGATCATATCTATGGTATTAGACATATGTACTCAAGTATTTATGGGCAATGTAATAATATGATATCTCAGGGATGCAGGCTTGCCTTAAGCAATCCAGCAAAACAAAACAAAAATTAGACTGGGTGGGGTAGAGAACAGGCAAAACAAGAATGGCTGATTGCTAATAACTGTTGAAGTCTAGGGAGGTATGCTATATATACCACATATATGTGTGTGTGTGTATATATATATTATAGTATAGTATATTACAGTATAGTATATAGTATAGTATATAAATACATACTATGGTATTTAAATTTCTATAATAAACAACATAATAGTTTACACCCCACACAACAAGAGTACTGGTCTGCTATATTGTGTGAAATAAAATTTTGTTGCCTTGTCAATTGCTTACCCACACAAAGCAACAAAACTGAGAGAGAAACGTGTTGACTTAATCCTGGAGAATATTACAAACGATTCCTTGGATATCTTGGGGAAAAAAATGTCTTTGAACCTGTTAGAATATGCAGAGGTAAAAGGATTAAAGAGGAACTGTGGAGAACACAAGCTGTTACTGTCTTGGACAAGTTCTCTAATATAGACAAATGTTCCTGTTCATCCTCTCTCATCTAGTGTCACGGTCCCAGAAGCCACTGCCAAGCTGAAGGAAGTACTTTGTATATGTCTTCTCCCTCATTTCATGTTGGTTACATAGTTCATCTCAGGAAAAGTATCTGAGGTAACCCTGAGAGGTATCAGATTTGAATTCTCACATTCATCCTCATCCTAACTTTTAGAGGCACTGTTTATAATCCTGTTTTCCACAGGCATATTAGCAAACACCCTCCCCCAGGGAAACTGGGGGACTACAGATCACGTCGAGGGCTCCATATTTCTGTATGATATTTAGTGGTCTTTATGATTAAATTCTTCTAGACTAACTTGGAAAAATGTAGACACTAAATATATATATTCTAACCCCAGGAATTACTGATCATATTAGGTGGACTCAGGAAACATCCCAAGGATCTTTGTTAAAGATTCTACTCAGAGAATATAATACAGTCATGAATTCTTCGGTAAGTATTCACTGGGTACCAATTATGTACCAAACTCTGGATCAGAGGGCCACCAAATTCTGGTTGGGAGAAAGTATTTATAAACCATGAGGTCAAAACCATTGCTGACTCTGAAGTATAAGGAAATCATAGTTTGGTTACAGCACATGGCTATGGCAGCAGTGTCTCCCTAACAAAGCCCACTTTCCTTTGAAGGTACTCCCTACTGAAATGCTTCAGTGGTTACACGTGGAAGGCGATAGACACAATTAACTTTGTAAAGGAACACAAGGGAACGCGGATTCAAGCTGGAAATGTTCAGTCTTTCACTGTATGGCTAGTATGCTAACTTATTAGCTTTCATGAATTCTTACCGTTTCCGGGTTATTTTCAAAGATCTCCCTGGCTTCTTCCTTATTGCACAGTTCTTCAATACATTCTCGTTCCAGATTACCCTTTTTGGTTTCTTCAAACATAGAATTTGCACGGCGTTTCCTAATCAGGACTTGTGAAGCATGCTGCTTTGACAAAACTGAAGGAAAAAACAAGTTGGGGGGGGGGGGAGTAAGTCTTTCATTTCTCCACTTAAAATATTTTATTAAACAGTGAGAATTAAAATCATTGTCTGATTGTGAATTGCATAACATTTAAACTCAGTATAGGTGAACTGAGAAGAAAAAATGCAGGTACATAAGCACTTTGGTTAACAATTCAAAGAGCAGGTTTGGTGTGCAAACTATAGCACTTGTAGAATGATCCACACAAATCATTCAAGTTCACACACAAGGTCAAACATACCAGACAATATTTAATGTTCACTTTATTATGACCATACTGGAAAAAGCATCATGCTGAAATGTCTATATCAAAAGTTACAACCACACATCTTTAAAGCTGGAGTAACTAACCTTCTCAATTTTAATGGAAAACCACATGATCTCTGTAAAGATAGAGAAATGCAGGAGTACGGTCTAATCAGCTATTTGAAAGATACCTGATGGGCTAAAACACTTGATTTATTCATACAAAGGAAAATAGGAATCTTTGAAACAAGGAAGACCTTGTACAAAGCACAAAATACAGAAGGCAAAGAGAAAAAAATTTGGTAATATCGACTACATAACAAATTTTAAACAACTGAAAAACAACAACAAAAGTAACAAAACAAAGTTCAACATCAAGCGACAGACTAGAGGAAAATATTTCATGATATAGAATGGAAAAAAAATCACACATTATAGAATGTATAGACAACTTTTGCAAACTAAAACAATAACAACAGCATTAAGACAATGAATAATGAGAATGTGTGCTCATTCGGTGGCTCAGTCAGTTAAGTGTCCAACTTCGGCTCAGGTCATGAACTCACCATTTGTGAGTTCGAGCCCTGCACTGGGCTCTGTGCTGACAGCTCAGAGCCTGGAGCCTGCTTCGGATTCTGTGTCTCCCTCTCTCTCTGCCCCTCCCCTGCTCATTTTCTGACTCTCTCTCTCAAAAATAAACATTTTTTTTAACGTTTATTTATTTTTGAGACAGAGAGAGAGCATGAATGGGGGAGGGTCAGAGAGAGGGAGACACAGAATCCGAAACAGGCTCCAGGCTCTGAGCTGTCAGCACAGAGCCCGATGCAGGGCTCAAACTCACGGACACGAGATCATGACCTGAGCCAAAGTCAGCCGCTTAACCGACTAAGCCACCCAGGCGCCCCTCAAAAATAAATATTAAAAAAAAAATTTTTAATGAAAATTGTCTGGGATGCCTAGGTGGCTCATTTGGTTAAGTTCAGCTCAGGTCATGATCTCCCAGTCCGTGAGTTGGAGCCCTGTGCCCTGCCTCAGATTCTGTGTCTCCCTCTCTCTGTTCCTCCCCAGCTTGCTCTCTCTCTCAAAAATAAACATTAAAAAAATTAAAAATGAAAATTGTGGAATGCCACACCTATAGCATAACCTGATATATATATCAGCCATACTTGTAGATATGTAAGTATCACGTGGACAAATTCATAGAAAAGAGTTTGAGAAGACAAACTACTGATTGCAATTATATTTGAAAAAAAAAAAAAGACAGTATGAAGCTTTGGTGTCATTGCTTTAGTATGTAAACAGAACATTGTTTTATAGTACAAATTTTTTAAGCCAAAATTAAAATCTACAAATAATTTTTTAATCTTGATTTTAACCACAAATGGTTCTTTCATTAAGATAAGCAAGTAACATAAATAGATAATTTTGTTTTTCTCTTATTTATCTTATTACCTGGTAAATAAGGCACACACAACAGATGACAATAGAAGGAAGAAAAAAAGCAAAAGAACTAATTAATCAAAAATCTTTCAAGAAGGAAGGAAGTAATGTTACTATTTCTCCTACTTGCCAAAACAGATGTTTAAATGTGATGATTAAATAAATAAAGTGTCTGGGTTACATTTTTAGCTCTATGTTTTACCATTTTTATCAGTGTTCATTAAGATCAAGATTAAATCAAGGCTGTATGTGTCTAACAGATGGGTTTCTGTGAGCACATTACCTCCCAAGTGTGCTACTGACTGATAAATGGTAGTCCTATCCACAATGAAAGAGTCTGACATGGCCAATTATTTCATTTATTTGAAATAGTCTTAAGGATGCTACTTTATAATAAATATAGCAAAAACATGTCCCTTTTGAACTTCAAAGCAAATATGTACGTTTTTCTGGGGAAAGCAAGAGCATCATTCTTTGAAAGATAAATACAGTGATTAAGTAACCAAAAAATCAAGGTCAAATGCACTTAGGAAACTAACCATAAACATCACTCTTTGGTATTTCTTCCTTATGGAATGTTAAGTTTTGGACTTTAGATCTTAATATTGGTATCTAAGAATATCTGGTCCCCTGCAAGGGACCCTGCTACAGGACACAGAACAGGGTTGATAACACAGACTATATTCACATTTGTGAAAGGGAAAGCTTTCAAGTGTCCAGAGAGAACTAAGGTAGACATTTAAAGGAATGCTTTCGTAAGTTTATAGAAGTAGAAGAAAACAAAAAAGCCTCCATTATTTCAGAGATGATGAAACTCACATAAAGAGCATGCAAGATAGTTACCCTAAGTTATAATAGCAAAATTAGGACTTAGATGCCAATGTCCAGACCTGTGACTATCCATTACTATTTTCTGCTTCTCAAAAACAGAGGGTTCATTTTCTCCATTGATTAGAGGAATACTAAAAAGGAAAATTGTTAACAGCTCCGTCCTAAAGGATAATGAAGCTAACAATAAATAACTAATTTTGTCTAGATTTGAATGTTTATGTTTTATTTCATCTAGGTTCAAACCAATAATGCTTTAAATTGTCACAGTACTTAATAATTTTCAATGTGTGTATTATTTCATTTTGATCCTCACATAAATAATGAAATAAACTAGACTGTAGAATTATCATCCCCACTTTCCTTGAGTTACTTAAACTTAAGCTGAGAGAGGCTTCATGTTTTAGCCCAAAGTCATAGGGTTAAGATGTGGTCTAATGGGACAGGGATTCATATATACCCATCCTTCTAATAAAGTGCTCTTTCCTCTGTATATTCTGCCACTAAATGACCACAATGTACTTGATCTAAAAAAAAAAAAAAAAGAAATTATGTGACTGTGGCATGGACAACTTTGATATCTTCAATAAGACATTTACTGCCCTTTAGAAAATAAACCCATCCATTTAACAAGTGTGCTTTCAAAGAAGTCTACTATTCCTTCTCAAAAAAATATAAACATAACATTACAGATCTGAATTAAAAACTACAGAACTGTAGGATGAGAAAAATATGTGCGTTAGAAGTGCTTTAACCAGATGCCTCCGTCTATCCACCTAAAAGCATCCACCCTGCTGGACTTCTCCATTATTAAAAAGTTCCATTATTTATCAGAATAGTCATGGTATATAAGCATATGTATGCTGTTTTTAAATGATCTCCTTCAATACTAATCACAACTGTTCTAAGTAGACAGTAATTGTCCCATTTTATACATGAACAAACTACAACTCAGGGAAGCTGAGTTCATCTCACCAAGTTCACACAGCTGATCACAGAGCCAAGCCTGCCTCCAAAACATGTTTTCCTTTTGCATTACTACACTGTGGCTAGTCATTTGTTTCACTTCTTTGGGTCAAGAAGTATTTCAAGTAAGCCTTTGTTAAAACTCAACTTTGCTGCTTGAAATGTGTTACATTCAGATTCAAAATTTCAGGTTATTAGGTTCAGTTAAGAGTCTTTCAAGTTAGAAGAATGATGGAACTATTCACATTTTTAACTTATCTGAGTCCTCCCTTCTTCAAACAGTGTCCATAGCAGGTTCAACAACTACGTCAATAACATAACCATTGTTCAAACATTAACTGGAATTCTTTCTTGACATTGCTTAACAGCCTTCAAATGTTCCTCTTTCTGTGGGGGCAAATCTTTGTTTTTTGAGCACAAAATTTGATTGTCTTATCTCCAAAAAAGTAATTTATTGTTATTGGTACTTCATCAAAGCACCTGTAATAAGGATAAGCATTATCCTTATTAACAATTAAGCATTATTAATAATAAGTATTAGCATTGCCTCTGCTCACAGGAGAATTTCCCAGTGTTCAATTCAGTTCCACCACGGTCACAGGGCGGTACTTTCCTCAGGCCCTTTTCCCACTTAAGTTTTCAAACTTGCTACCATCTGTTCAGTAGGTGAGGACCACAGATCTGCAATTTGCCCAAAACTGATCAGTCAGATGTGAGTGAGGTTTCAGACAAAGGAGATGACGAAGGTTCATGCTTTAGGAAAGTCCATCCTCTGAATCTTCTCCATTCTGTTCTCTTGTCCTTCGCAAAGCTGGTTCTCACATCCCTCCTTCCAAAAGCTCATCCTTTTTTAGTTCTGCTTTCTGTCTCTTTTCCCCAGGATCTACTTATCTGGCATCCCAGGAATGAAAAACTACCCTAGAAAATGTGTCTGAGAATCTCTGGTAGAATTTGGGTTGGCAGAGTGTTTGAATCCTTGTTTCTGCTTCAGTCTGGGATGAAGCAGGGGAAAATCGCTTTCAATGTACAAATAGAACAACTAGACAATACTCTGAGATATAACTGTGCCTCATATGTGTCAACTATTGAAATGCCATGTTTTCATTAGTCAAAGCCTGAGAAACATAGAACTGCATGTAATATAGAAAAACTGGGAAAACATATGCCCAGATATTACCAATTGTATTTAAAATAATCACATGATAATCAAATGTAAAATGTTTCATTTTTTTCCATAAAGATTTCTCCCACAGAATATTTCTAATTGAGGAAGGATATTTTAAAATATGAAGGTTGCAGGGACTATGAAAAACCAAAAGATAGATTTTTTTTTTTAAGGCAGGCTTCATACCCAGCACAAAGCCCAATGTAAGGCTCAAACTCATGACCATGAAATCACGACCTGAGATCAAGAGTTGGACGCTCAACTGACTGAGCCACCCAGGCACCCCCCACAAAGATAGATTTTTAATTAGGCATTTGTCAGACTGTATAATTATTACCAATTTTCAGAGAAGTTTGGGCTAGCTTTCAGGAAGATATGCTATGTCTGTATGCATGGTACACTTCAATCTTTTTTTAAGTCAATTTTTTGAAGACAGCTATTACACTTACTTTTCTCTAAAGTTCTTACTTTTGTTTACAATGAGGACTATGCCACTGAGCAACTGATTCTTCTCATATTTTATGTTAAAGGTTAGAAACGTGTTAGAAAAAAGTATTCTCTAAAGGTGAATTATCCATTCTTCAAGACGACTAAGCAATAAATAGGCTAGTAAGAAATACTTTAAAAGAATATTAAGGAATAGATCTGGATAAGAATTTAAATCTGGGAAACAAAAAGAGGAAATAATCTGTGAGTTACCTGTTGTACATATAAAGCTGAGTCCTGGAAACATCTGGATTAGAAGAGATGAAGGTCGGCTTTCATTTAGAAGCTGAAAAGCCATTGATGGCATTAAAAAAAAATGCGATCATCGACCCCCATTCTGGATGAGGAGGGAAACAATGCCTGAACTGTTTAGCCACAACTGGAGTGACATGGACCTTTCCTTACTCCAGGATTTAATTATGACTTTAATTTACAGTCCCTATTCTAGGGGGGGTGGGGATGGGGGAGAACAAATCAAACACTCTGCTATTGTTTACCCAAGGTTAAAACCTTTGATTGTAGCCATAGACAGAGAAAGTGGTACATTTCACTTATTCCTTCCAAAACAACAAATACTTCTACCCAAAAGACAGTTTATTACCCAGAAAACAAAACAGAACAAAACACTACGTTAATCATTTCTTTCATTTGACTTGTTTGCTCTTGGTGAGTGATAAATTACGGTACTTCATTTGAAGGGACTCAGAGTTCAGATTTTGGCAAGGTGTGGAGAAGAATTTTCTATAGTCCTCTCTTTTCTTCTCTCGACTACCACACTGCAGGCTATACTTCCTGAGGCTACAGCAGGAGGCCTCTTTTATGACGTGCACAAGATATTTCACGCAGTCAGCTCTCCTTGTCTTTTTTATCTCCTACACACTAGGACACCAAAACACCATCTGATTTTGACGTCATGTACCAAGAGGTTACAGCCCAGGAAAAGTTGTGTTTTTGTTCTATTTGACCTATTTGTTAGGATAGCATCAATTAATATTATTAGTTCACTGGCCTGTGTCTGTGTTTATGTTTGGAAAAGCAACAGGCAAACTGTTCCTGGACGTTTTTAAAGGCAACAATGAAAGAGTTGGCCTAATTCTGCACTATCCTACTTCCTGCAATATCTCCCAGATATGAAACAAGACTTAGAAAGACTCTAGATGCTTCTCCTTTGACTCCTAGGATATATCTTTCTTTAAGTGCTGATGTGAAAATGAGATTATTTGGAATATTGGTATAGTATTGAATAAATGCTTAGAATTCAATTTTTACATTTTTGCTAGCCCCTTGTTGACTTTCTAAAACGCTGTAAGATACAGTCTAAATAACAATGGAATAACATAATTTCTTTTAAAAAAGGGAGAAAGCGATTGGGATAAGGAGTGGGAACAAGAAGGATAGCAAAACAAGTAATAAGGAAAGGTACACTTAACATACAGAAACTCAGGCTCACTTAAAAAAGTTAGCCACAAAATTAAAAAAAACTACCTCTCTCATTCCATAATAACAAAAATAATAAATTAAGCAATTGTGTTCCACTTGACAAGGCATTATGGACTGAATGTTTGGTATTATGGTCTGAATGTTTATGTCCACCTCCCATCCCCTACGCCCTGAATTCATACGTTCAAGTAGAAATCCCCAGTGCAGCTGTATTTGGAAAAGGGGCCTCTAAGGAAATAATTAAGGTTAAATGAGGTCATGAGGGTGGGGCCCTAATACCATACGATTAGTGTCCTGATAAGAGGAAACATTAGCAAGCTTGCACACCCCATCCGCACCCCCCCCTTCTCTCTCCCTGCAAGCATATGGGCCCTGAGGAAAGGCCACGTGAGAACACAGTGAGAAAACAAGGTCTGCAAGCCAGGAAGAGAGTCCTGGCTAGAAACTAAAGTGGCCAAAACTTTCATCTTGGATTTTCCAGCCTCCAGAACTGTTAGAAATATTTTCTCTTGTTTAAACCATGTAGTCTATGATATTTTTGTCAGAGTGGTCCAAGCAGACTAACATATAAGGCAAGAAGGTTGGTGACTATTTCTAGATGCTCTTTAAAGACATGGAAAGTGGTGTTTATGGTTAGTGATGTTAAAGAGCATTTATCTGCTCTCTATCCAAGACAGCATTAAAATGACTGCAGGAGAATTTTAAAAAGGAAAAACCAACAACAGTTGAGACAATGGGAAGGGTCTTTGGCAGATAAGAACTTTAACAAATTCTCCAGAAGCTGGAAACCTGAGGAAAACCTATTAAGAAATAAGGGAGAGGAAGCCTTGACCCAAAATACACCCATAGAGATATAACAGAAGTAAGAATGCTCTTGCCTTTGGGAAATAAAAGCTCAGAAAGACTGTAATACAGCATTTAGTGGGAGAGTGGGAGAAAGGCAACTAGAAGCAGAAGATTAATTTGAAAGTCCAGCAATGACACAGCACTGGTTTCCCAGTACATCACAAAATACATGAAGCAGTACACTTAGAGTAGGCTCAATAAACATTAATTGTATAAATGAATCATGTAATGAGTGTACATAGAGCTACCTGCTAACTCTCCCTTTAAAAAAAAAAAAAAAAGAAAGGAAGAAAAAAAAAAGACCAGCAGGAAGCCACACAATGGAGTCACCTAAAGCCTACCCAGTACTGTTGCTTAAATATGAAGAGACAACCAAGAATCCTCAGAAATATGGAGGAAAAAAATTAACAGCTACCAATAGCATGAAAAAGAAAACCAATATGAGAAAAAACAGGTAATTCAGAGAAGAGAACTTTAAAAAAACTTTTTTAAAGTCTAATGAATATCGTCATAGTGACTTAAGAAGATAATGAATCCGTAAAAGGATGAAAGTAAAATCAAAGAAAAAAATACTTCAAGAAATTTACAATATGATTGCCAGTATAGAAGGTTTGAAAGAAAAAGTTAAAGAAATCTCCTGGAATATAGAGCAAAATTTTAAAGATATAAAAACATGAGAGTCAAAGTCATGAAGAATCAATTCTGGAAGAGTTCTAGAAAGAAAACAGAGGCTATGGAGAGAGGAAATGATCATGTAAGTACAGGTAGAAAAATTTTTGGAGCTGATGAGAAATACTAATGTTCATATAAAGATGGTATTAAAGACACAAAAGATAACTTAAAAATGTATACTAAATATCCTAAAATAAATTGAGAGGATCTGGCATCCATAAAACAAAAGTAGGCTGCTATGAAAAGGGAGGAGAGAATTAAAATACGATTTTGAAATAAAAAAGTTAATGGATAAACTGAAAAACAGAATGGACTACTTTTCTCTCCCACCCCAAGAAAGTCACCCCCATTTATATCCCTATTGCACTGACAAAAATTTAAAAAGAAGTTCATGTCTAATGTTGGTAAAGATGAGAGGAATTAGGGACTCTTAAAATCTACTTTTAAAACCAAATTTCCAGGGAGAAATCTAACAATATATACCCAAAGCCTTTAGACATTCAGCTAACCATTCTATTTCTAGGAAATTAATCTGAGGAAATGAATATGGACAAATGTAAAGAAACACTTATGAATATGTTCATCACAGTATTATTGATACAAGCAAAACACTGGAAATAATGTAAATCTCCAAAGATACATTTTTGGTTAAATATATTATGATGAACATATATGAAAGAAAATTATAAATCTATTTTAAAGTGTGACAGAATTTATGGATATGAAAGCCATCATATCTTAATTTTATTTTTTTAATTAATTAATTTTTTAAAATTTACATCCAAGTTAGTTAGCATATAGTATAATAATGGTTTCAGGAATAGAATTTAGTGATTCATCACTTATACATAACACCCAGTGCTCATCTAACAAGTGTCCTCCTTAATGCCCTTTGCCCATTTAGCCCATCACCCTACCCCAAATCCCTCCAGCAACCCTCAGTTTGCTCTCTGTATTTAAGAGTCTTTTATGGTTGGTCCCCCTCCCTGTTTTTATATTATTTTTGATTCCCTTCCCTTATGTTCATCTGTTTTGTATCTTAAAGTCCTCATATGAGTGAAGTCATATGATACTTGTCTTTCTCTGACTAATTTTGTTTAGCATAATACACACTAGTTCCATCCACATTGCTGCAAATGAGAAAATTTCATTCTTTTTGATGGCCAAGTAATATTCCATTGTATATATATACCACTTCTTCTTTATCCATTCATCAGTCGATGGACATTTGGGCTCTTTCCATAGTTTGGCTATTGTCGATAGTGCTGCTATAAATATTGGGGTGCATATGCCCTTTCAAAACAGCATACCTATATCCTTTGGATAAATATCTAGTAGTACAATTTCTGGGTCATAGAGTATTTCTATTTTTTAATTTTTTGAAGAACCTCGATACTGTTTTTCAGAATGGTTGCACCAGTTTGCATTCCCGCCAGCAGTGCAAAAGGTGCAAATACTCGCCAGCATCTGTTGTTGCCTGGGTTGATCATTTTAGCCATTCTGACAGGTGTGAGGTCGTATCTCATTGTGGTTTTGATTTGTATTTCATTGATGATGAGTGATGTTGAGCATCTCTTCACGTGTCTGTTGGCCATCTGGATGTCTTCTTTGGAGAAGTATCTATTTATGTTTTTTGCCCATTTCTTCAATGGATTATTTGTTTTCTGGGTGTTGAGTTTGATAAGTTCTTTATAGATTTTGGATACTAACCCTTTATCTGATATGTCATTTGCAAATATCTTCTCCTATTCCATCGGTTGCCTTTTAGTTTTGCTCATTGTTTCCTTCATTGTGCAGAAGCTTTGCATCTTGAAGAGATCCCAATAGTTCATTTTTGCTTTTGTTTCCCTTGCTTCTGGAGAAATGTCAAGAAGTTGCTGTGGTCCAGGTCAAAGAGGTTTTTGCCTATTTTTTCCTCTAGGATTTTGATGTCTTCCTGTCTTATGTTTAGGTCTTTCATCCATTTTGAGTTTATTTTTGTGTATGGTAGGAAAGTGGTCCAGTTTCATTTTTTGAATGTCGCTGTCCAGTTTTCCCAACACCATATGCTGAAGAGACTTTTTTCCATTGGATATTCTTTCCTTCTTTGTCAAGGATTAGTTGGCCGTATGTTTGTGGGTCCATTTCTGGGTTCTCTATTCCATTCCATTGATCTATGGGTCTGTTTTTGTGCCAGTACTATACCGTCTTGATGATTACAGCTTTGTAATACAGCTTGAAGTCCGGAATTGTGACACGTCCAGCTTTGGTTTTCTTTTTCAGGATTGCTTTGGCTATTCAGGGTCTTTCCTGGTTCCATATAAATTTAAGGATTGTTTGTTCTAGCTCTGTGAAGAATGCTGGTGTTATTTTTATAGGGATTGGATTGAATGTGTAGATTGCTTTGGGTAGTATTGACATTGTAACAATATTTGTTCTTTCAATCCATGGGAATGGAATGTTTTTCCACTTTTTTGTGTCTTCTTCAATTTCATTCAGAAGCTTTCTACAGTTTTCAGTATATAGATTTCTCACCTCTTTGGTTAGGTTTATTCCTAGATATTTTATGGGTTTTGGTGCATCATCATATATTTAGGTGAAACATCAAGTTCAAAATAATATTAGAAAAAAATAAAATAAAATAAAAAATAAATTTAAAAAGGGGTACCTGGGTAGCACAGTCAGTTAAGTGTCTGACTTAGGCTCAGGTCACAATCTCATGGTTCA
Source organism: Acinonyx jubatus (assembly GCF_027475565.1). Lineage (NCBI taxonomy): Eukaryota > Metazoa > Chordata > Mammalia > Carnivora > Felidae > Acinonyx > Acinonyx jubatus. The sequence goes on from NC_069384.1 coordinate 41,857,487, forward strand.
TGGGTTCTAGCCCTGCGTTGGGCTCTGTGCTGACAGCTGAGAGCCTGGAGCCGGCTTCGGATTCTGTGTCTCCCTCTTTCTCTGCCCCTACCCACCCCCTCCCAAAAATAAACATTAAAAAAATAATAATAATAAAAGAAAAAAAATAGTATTAGAGCACAATTCCATTCTTGTATTTATGTATTTTAATTTCTAAGAATGTGTATATGCAGACAAGTTTGCTTAGAAGAATATAAAGCAAAACAATACTTTGGTCTCGGGCTAGTGAACTACAGATAGATTTTATTTTTTTGTTAGTGCAATATTACAGTGAATATCTGTATTCCCAAATTATATTAATCATGGATTACTTGAATGGTTTAAAAATGTTAGGGAGTTGGTAGAATATAGCTGGTAGTTTAAGCTGGAAAAAGATGTTCAATGAGGCTAGAAGGTCAAGTGGAAGCCAAGGAAACTTTAATATTTAAGGAAAAACAGAGATCAACAAAACAACAGAAGTAGAATTAGTAACACACATATATAGAGAAAGAAAGAATAAATTTTTTTTAAGCAGGCTTCACACCCTGCACGGATCCCAAAGCAGGGCTTAAACTCATGACCCTGAGATCAAGACCTGAGCTGAGATCAAGAGCAGATGCTCAACCGACTGATCTACCCAAGTGTCCCAGGAGAGAAAGAAAAGTTGAAGATAATGTTTATAGACATAAAAGAAGGTCAATTTCCAAAAGGTAATTTCAATAGTGTTAAATGTTGTAAGGAACTTATTAATAATAATTACCATGATTTGCGATGAGAGGTGAAATGTAGTTGGTTTAACAATAGGATCACCATTAAAATTCCCCATCACCAATACCAGCGGGAGGTATACCAGAAGGAAGAAAGGAAATAGAAACTGCTAGAATAAACTACTTCCTCAAGAAGTTCAAATGAGAGCAGGAAAAGAAAGAGGGGGTAATAACTTTCTGTAGAGGGGGAGTAAAGGTAACATTTTCCTAAAGATGGGAAGGTGAATCACAGAACAGCTGTAAAACTCAATGAGAAAATGCCAAAGACACCATTTTGAAATATGGAAACCATCACACAAACACATGAAGTTATAATTTCGCCATTTTTATGAAGATTTAAAAGCCATTTTTCTTTTTTTTTTTTTTTAACGTTTATTTATTTTTGAGACAGAGAGAAACAGAGCATGAACGGGGGAGGTTCAGAGAGAGAGGGAGACACAGAATCTGAAACAGGCCCCAGGCTCTGAGCTGTCAGCACACAGCCCGACGCAGGGCTCGAACTCACACTGTGAGATCATGACCCGAGCTGAAGTCGGACGCTCAACCAACTGAGCCACCCAGGCACCACAAAGCCATTTTTCTTGAATGTGTCTTTTCAAAGTCTATTCCAAAAACAATGAACAAGAGGACTAAGAAGAATTCTACTAATGGCCTAGAATCAGTTTATATTACTTTGCTTACTGTAGAAACACTCAGAATCTATTTAGATAAATATCCTTACTTCACTTCCCCTCAAGCCTGGAGGATTCAATTTCTATAGTTAGAACAATATAATATAAACAAAACTCTTATATGAGGTTGTTTCCTATACTAGAGTAATAACACAATTTATTATAGTTATTAAAAACAAAAAGGTAAACAAGGAATAAAAAGCATCATAACTCCCACTGAGTATTGTATGTAAATGATGAATCACTGAATTCTGCTCCTGAAACCAATTTTGCACTGTATGTTAACTACCTAGAATTTACATAAAAATTTGAAAAGAAAAAAAAAAAAAGCATCATGCCTCTACTCTCTAAAGACACTCACTATTAAAATGTTATCCATTTTCTTCCAATCTTTTGTGTGCACAGTATTTTCTTGTCTGAAATTAATGAATTATTAATATTATTAATTAATTAATTAATATTATTATAATTATTTACTTATGTATTTCCCCAATATATGTACAATAAAATAGGAATATTTAGGTAAAAAGGATTTGCTTCACTTAATAGAAAAAAGAGTCAAGACTACTGTCTGTTTTTGCATCACCAAGGTGAGTTTTTTCTTTTAGTGTTAACAAAACATTTACCCCCAATCAAAGCTTAACAATTTAAAAATAGCTTGAGTTTTGCTAATGTCACATACCACCGTGACCTTTTTTTTTAAGTCTATTTATCTGTTTTGAGAGAGAGGGAGAGAGAGAGAGCAAGAACAAGCGGGGGAGGGCCAGAGAAAAAGGGAGAGAGGGAGAATCGCAAGCAGGCTCCCCACTCACAGAGCAGAGCCTGATGCAGGGCTCGAACTCACCGACTACGAGCTCATGACCTGAGCTGAAACCAAGGGTTGGATGCTTAACCAACTGAGCCACCCAGGTGCCTCCATCTTGCGCTTTTTGATTCACTGACTGGTGACCAAAACCCCAATCACATACCTGATAAAACGTCTCTTAAGACTTCTGCATTCTTTTGTAGCTGAGGTTCTTACGAGTCACTACTCACTCAGTGTGTTAGCTTTCAGTAAACTGTTCAAGTCCGTTGCATCTTATGGAACTCTTCTCTTCGTTCTTAACCAACTTAAATGTGGAAATAACCTCTTCTGAAGAAACACTGGGGGTAGGTGGCAGGGGGAAGGTGCGAAGGGCTATGGTTTACATTAAAGCAATTTTTGCAATTTAAAGTTGAGTCTCAAAAAAAAAAAAAAAAAACCAGTTCCTAAAGGTCCTCTGTCCATCTCACATCTAATAATTTCTTCCTGGAGACCTTTTCACAAGCTGCATTCTCTTGCCTTGTGCTCGCTTCTTTTCTCCCTTCTCTGACATCCTCTCCCCTTTTGTCTCCCTGGTTGCCTCCTACTGCTATCCCCCTACTGCCACCCCTGTAAATTTCTGCTCACTTCTTATGCAAAACCATTGATCACTCTTTTCTGCTATCTCCTTATAGACCAAACATGATTCAAATTTTAAACGTGCATAGGAGTCACCTGGAATCTTCTTAAAATGCATATTCTGAATTGGTAAGTCTGGGGTGGGGCCAGAGAGGCTTCATTTCTAATAAGCTCACAGGTAATGCTCCCACTACTGGTTCATGAACTATTCTAGAACAGCAAAGCTATAGATCATGTGTTCAGGACTTCACTTTCTAAACCTAAAGCCACTTTTCAATCTAAAATAGTAACAGTTCTCACAAGAGAAATAATTTCAGTATCACCTATTACCCTATTTTTTTTCACCTTGCTACATTAACCGCCAACTCACTGTCATCAGAGTATGTCCCCAGCTTAGGTCTATTGGGCACAGTTAATTATGCCCTCCCTATTTAACAAGTAGTTATTACAACCTCACACTTTGTAAGTATATTACCAAAGGTAAAATAAGCAGTAAGTATTTGTGTTTCTCTTAGAGGAAGAAATAGTAATCTTAACCTTAGAGGAAAGATATTTGTAACAGAAACAATGCTGACCAAATATTCCATGTGCTTCCCTGGGTTGGAACTAACAGAACTATAAGCAGAAGTGAGTTTTGTCACTTCCGTGCACAAGTCCACGTCCTCCACTGCTCTCCCTTCTCCTTCCTCTCATTGGAGAGATCAGTGCACTTGGAAGAGGACGCTTCAAATGAGATCTCAGCCCTGGTGGACCCCTTGATTTTAGCTTTATGAGACCCTGAGCAGGTCCCTGGACTTGAGCCTGGACTACAAGATAATAAATTGTGCTGTTTCAAGATGCCAAGTTTGCAGTAATTTGTTATACAACAATAGAAAACCAATACAAAAGGCATGTGTAATTTTCCATCAGGCTGAATGTATTAATATTGCCGATTCCATCCCATGTGCTAGCTAGGGCCACCAGTTTCAGTTCTAACAGTGGCTTGGTTGGCTAATGCCATCCTAGACAAAACCTCGGCACACCCTAAAATGACTCAAAATCCAGACATTCCTTGGCATAGTATTAAAGCAAGAATTCACAAAGACTAGGAGACAGACATTCTGGCTTGAATCTGTCACATTGTTCCTACCTATTCACTTCCTCACTTACCCATCCCACCTCCCAGTATGAAATAAAAGAAGGCATTTTCAAGATTATCACAGAAATAATTATTAAGGAAACCACTGGGCCTTCTAAAAGGGATTTTACTGGCTGTTCTCCCTGGATCAGAAATGCTGGTGGGAGAGGTTGCAATAGAAATGGCCTCCCAGATCTCAGGTGGAATGGGAAGAACCTGGGGGGTGGGTGGCTGAGTTTAGGTGGCAGCTCATATTCACATGAATCAAAGTCAAGGTGTTGTAGTGATTGAATGTTGGAGAAAGAATTAACAGGTGAAGATCCTCCTCGAATGAGATGGGAAGACAACCCACAAAGTTCTTCACTGGGTTTTTTTTTATCCAAAAACTCGGTGGGTTAGCAAACAGAGGCTGTACTTCAGTCACAATACAAAGAAATCGCCACGTCTCCTGAATCACCAATCTTGAGTCAGTTGATGGATCCAGAACCTCTCGAATGGAGGAGAGGAGAGATGCCCTTGAAGAAGCCTCCTGTATACTGTGAACTTTTCTCCTTGTTCTCTCCAAAGCAAGTTAACTTTATTGGGTAACTGCACTAAGGGAAAAGATCCCAAAAACCTTTAGTGATTATTAGGTATTGGCCTTTAGAGAAGCAAAGCATCTAAAATCTAAGGTTTCTCATTAGAACTGAAGCTTATGGGGGTCAGTTGATTATGGGAATTGTGTCCTAAAACTACCTAACTATAGGTCCAATAAAACTGAAACTCCAAACTGATCCATTCCCCTGAGAGCATTGAACTATTTTCAGCAACAGTTTGGTCATGCTAGAATATTACTGCCCAAGTGAGAGACAACCTTTTATAAACCTAGGTGTCCAACACTAAGGTGGAAGAATACGTATTTGTGGACCTCTCATTTTTGAGGCATATTCCATTTTTAGGTGTTCTATTCTGATCTGTTTACCCTATGAATCCAAAAGGTGCCAGATGTAGATGGGAACCAGAATAAGAAAATGCTCTCTACCTATTTCAAAGTTCAATTCAAGCAGTCTGTCAGTCAGACTAGCCAGTGACCCATCAGATCCAATTGTGTCAAATTGTCCATAGGATGGCAGGGTACTTTGGTCCTATACCGGGTACCATAGCAAGTCCCAAAAGAAGAATTTCCGTAGAGGTCCTTCCGATTAGAGAGCAAGTCACATTTCTTTCTGCAAGTAACTAGTCTACCCTTGACAAACTGTTCCTGGCATCCTTTTGGACCTCAGTGAAATCTGCAAATCTGACCACAGGATACCTGGTGACCATGTGATTTAAATAGCTCATCGTGAACTGGCTGCTACCTTTTCCGTCTAGCCAGAAATTTAGTTATGATGGCAGTTCAACTGTGACATGTTCAAATGGTATGAACAAGATGGAACTAAAGGCAAAACTATGTGGCCTGAGCAGGTTGCTCACTTTTCTAACTTGAAGAAGTCCTCCTGTAAGCTCCCTTTACAGCCTTAGGAGGGAAAGCCCATGACCAACCTACTGAAGATGCAAATCAACCTACGGAAGATGAAATCTCTAGTTTACAGATACTTCTTTGTAATGTACCAATATGAGCAAGAGGTAGATCTGCTATGAAGATACAGCTTACAATGAACAAATAAACAAACTACAGCCTCCCTGCGGCTGAAATAGAATCCTGAGGAGAAACAGAATTTTTGGAGAAACAAAAACCTCACAATGGGCAGACATATAAGCAGTATTTCTCATTGTCCACTTTGCTTAGAATGAGATCAAGATCTATTCTGCTTCCTGAATGGTTGTAAATGGTCTGCTTAGTTGTTCAGAGACCTAAAAAGAGCTAGATATCAGGTCTAGAGACAAGGAAGTTTGGAAAGAATTGCCCAGAGCTGAGAATATTTCTTTTCCAGTTGAATACTCACAACATAGCACCACACCAGAGAAGTTCTTAATAAGAGGGGATAGAATGATCCACTTAAGGATTGTCAGTTGTGTTCCTTTCCAAGGCAATCTAGTACAAGGGTCACAAACTCAGAAATCTACAAGTTTCAGATAGATACCATAAATAAGAGAAGAGAATTTAATGAGAGATGACAGGGGATGCTTAGAATTGTGGTTAACTGGATAGAGTATATTCTACCTTAAGAAGGCAGCTTTGAATGTGTGTCCAGTATGGCCAGATCTTCCTTTATTTGCTTTCCTTTTTTTTCTTTTTAATTTTTTTTAATGTTTATTTTTGACAGAGAGAGACAGAGCACAAGCAGGGAAGGGGCAAAGAGAGAGGGAGACACAGAATCTGAAGCAGGCTCCAGACCCTGAGCTGTCAGCACAGAGCGGGATGTGGGGCTTGAACCCATGAACCGCAGTATCATGACCTGAGCCACCCAGGTGGCTGCTCCCCCTTTAGTTGTTTTTCAAGAGAAGTCATAACACAAACTTTTTAGGTGAAATTTCCTGATCTTTAAAATGCCACGAAGGCCAAACATACAAGTCCGTGGGTATCTTTGGTGCTAAGGCTATCTCGGGTTATCACTTGCTGTGTCACTGGGTCTACTGTTGTTCGATACACATACCAGGTGGCAAGGATGGACACTATGTATTGACTCAACTATACAGATTTTTCCTCCCTCAGATCTACTAGGCTCTTACTACTAAAAGACACCACATTTGCTGGCAAAATTACCATTCCTTCTGCTGTTAGAGATTAGACGCATTGCAAAATCCAATCAGATATCTGGTGAATGGTTGATTAATTAGGGCTCTTTTATCATGCAGGAGCAGCACACTGTTCCCAGACACAGAGATATTTATTCTGTATTTAGATTTAGTTTTTCTATCGGTATCACTATTGTTAGGCTTACTTAATGCTTTATGCTAACCACACAACTTTACCTCTAACTAAAGAATTAACTCCACGGTTAAGGAAATACGTCAATAGGATGTTGATTATGGTGTTCATGGGTCCTACTGTGTACCCTAATACCTGAAAGGAGCTAGCCTTATAGCATGATGGACTGACCAATTATTGAAGGTTCTGTTACTGCCTTTTCAGACACAACACTATCTTCCAAAATGTGGTTAAAAGGTGTGGTATGTTTTGGGGGCCCCTCGCTGGCTCAGTTGGTAGAGTCAGCGACTCTTGATCTTGGGGTTGTGAGTTTGAGACCCACACTGGGCATAGAGCTTACTTAAAAAAATGTGGTACATGTTTTGTGCTAGACATCATAAAATTTAGTGCTTTTTCCCCCTAAAGCTAAAATACACAGGTCAGGAATAAAGGTAGAAAGGGAAGAAGTAGTTGTCATGATATGATGCTTACTGACTGTCATGGATTGAAAGGTGCCCCCTATAAAGATGGTAATGACCTAATCCCCCACTACTTACAAATATGACCTTATTTGGAAAAAGCAGTTTTGCAGATGATCAAGTTAAGACAAGGTCATAAGAGTCAGCTCTAATCCAATATGATTGATGTCTTTATCAAAAGGGGGAATTTGCAATGGAACCACTCGTGCAGAGGAAAAATGATGTGAAGACATAGGGAAAATGCCATCGATAAACCAAGAGATGTCTGAGGCTACCAGAAGCTAGGAGAGAGGCATGAAACAGATTCTCCCTCACAGCTCCCAGAAGGAATCAATCCTGCTGACACTTTAATCTCAGACCTCTAGTTTCCAGAACTGTGAGACAATAAATTCTGTTGTTTAAGCCACCCAGTTTGTGGTACTTTGTTACAGCAGCCTAAGAAATTAATTCAATGACCCATTCCCAGTGTTTTTGCTTTCTTCCCTTGTTCATCTCAAAATTGGTAAACCAAGAAGAAATGCATTCACCATGGGACTTAATATATTTCCACTGAATTAGAAGCTGAGACTGTTATGTAGCCATTTCAAGTTCCTTATTCCTGTTGAAAAAAAAAATTAAGATTGTGCTGGTATGACAGTAATCAAGGCAAAAGAGTGATGTTGCCACATATAAATCAAGGCTAGAAGGAGTGCTGCTCCCTCAAGATGACTATTATGCACAATAGAAATTGTCAAAGAGACGGATAAAACCGACCACAGCTAGAACAAGGCTCAGATTCTTCCTGAATAAGGGTGTGGTTCATCTCAGAGAGCAGACAAAAAAATCAAACATAAGGGAACTACCTGAAAGCAAGAGACAAGTCGAATTGGGTAGTGAAGAAGGAGGTCGTAAATACCAGGTCCAGCTCAAAAGAAAGAAAGACAGTTCACCCTAAAGTCAGTACTTGTATTCCCTCGCTGTCTTTTGATTATTATTGTTATATTATCATTGTTGTTGTTATTATTATTATAGTATTGGTACACTACAACGTATCATTGTACCCACAAGGCATAGCACATTGACATGAGAGGAGGCAGGCACATCATTCAATGATCCCCTAAACTAGGAAATGGTAGCCTTGAGCCTTCCTCTTTGGATGTGGTGACTGGAATCTTCTAAGAAGGAGGTCCTTTCTGCTGTACCTTAGTTATTTGCATTATATGAAAAATATCTGCATTATACTTGAAATATTTCCAAATGGCGTTTATGGAAAGAAGGGCATACGTGAATGTTGTACAACCAATTAGAATGTGTAGACTTCTCTTGTTTCTGCTTCCTTTGCAGGACGCATCCCTTCGCTGGAGCTGTCGGGGCACTTCACCTGATTCTAGTGACCTGTCAGTCACAGGACTCTCCAAAACGATCAAGCTCTCTCTCCTAAGAATTTTGATCATGAGCGGGGACACCCAGGACTAGAAGGCAGTTAGAACCCAGTCATCTGATGGCAGCTCCTAACAGTGAGTGCATGAGTTCCCACTGTATAGATCACAGAAATGCCCAAGTTCCTGGCTTCTGTAGGCCGAGTTATTCACCATGCCATTCAGTAGTCTTCCAATAAATTCACTCAGCTTGCTCTTTCTTCCTTCCTTTCTTTCTTTCTTTCTTTCTTTCTTTCTTTCTTTCTTTCTTTCTCTTTCATTCCTTTTTTGTTCTTCCATTCTTTCTCTTTCATTTTCTTTTCTTTCTTTCTTTCTTTCTTTCTTTCTTTCTTTCTTTCTTTCTTTCTTTCTGCATTAGTTAGCAAGAGTTCATTACTGTTGCTTGTACCTAAAGACTATTGATATCTGTGTTATCAAGCTTCTCATTTTTTTCTCATAATATGTCGAAAATTTAAATATAGATCATTTAGGTGTGAAGAGGATATTGAACGTGGTGGACAGAAAAGGTCTATTATGAAGCAGTACTTATGTAACCTGGCATAGAACTGATGATAAGAGAATGTGGCAAAGGGTATTGTGGTTGTTGTAGCAGAAATTGTCTCTAACTCATCCCAACCTTAAAATAGTTTCTCCATCAGTGCAACAGTTTAAACTCTGAAATAAAGGGAATATAAGAGAATAGAGGTAAACAGTGAATGGAATAGTTAGGGAGAGAAGAGAGTGAAAAGGAGAAGAAAAATATGAGTCAGTAATGTTAAGAGTACACTCACTATATCCACCTACAAGAGGAACTCTGGATAGGGCCAAACTAGTCAGAGAAGATCTCTTTTCTCCTATTTCTCTTCACCACAATGCTTAGTGGCAAATGATGAAATATGTAGACAGTATATATTTTAAATCTGTCTCTCCTTTTCTGTCTCTCTTTCTCATATTTATTCTAAATATAAGAGATATTAAAAATCTTTCGTATATACAAATGTCTGCAAATTCAGTTAACATCTCTGACAAATTCTTGTTAAAAGGAAGATGTTGAACTGGACAATTTCTAACAACTCTCAAAACTAAAACCGTGATTTGTAAACCTTTTTCTTGAAATAGCAACTATATCTCTATGGACTAACCAATGAATTATAAATCAAATATTTAGAGTTCTAATTCTATCTCAAATTTAAAATCTTAGGGAGTAAAACATTCCAGCTGTATCTTGGTTTCCTCATCAGTTAACCAGAGATGATTTTTAATCCAATGAAACTACTCATATTTATTAAAAATAAAGGCAATATAGGGCCAACTATTCTTTATGTGATGTATTCGTACAATTAATTTCTCTATTCTATCAGGGTTTGTATATAACAAGTGCATCTCTTCATATATATGGTTTGATTACCTGTGTGTAATACATACAGACATTCACATCATTTTTAACTCTATCTAGATTCAATGAAAATGTAACAATCTCTACAGAAAGAAAGGGTTTGTGATGACAAGGAGTGAATGTTGGAAGATAGTTTTGCCTCTTTCTGGTTACCAGGCAAATATTTGATTGTTCTAATGAACCATATAAATAATAAATTCATACATGTGGTCTACATATAGGCTTAATGACAGTGGTTTGAATAGAAATGCTGGTATTGTAGCTCTTTAATATAAAATCAACAGATGATGTTTTAACCTGTAAACTAGAATTTTAAAATACCTCATTCATCCTGATCAGTAACTGATACAAACTAGTGGGATGTTAGTAAATTCCTACTGAATTCTCCTAAAATTACCATCTTTGAAAAGTTTCCACAGGAGCTTGAAGCAGCCTAAACGTTTTTGCAATTCAAAGTTTATCTCTCCCATGCCATTTCCTGAGAATAAAATGTAGCACAAGTAAGCATTTTTAATCAGGGAACATGCTTAAACTTTAGAAAACAAATTAACAGGCAATCAAAATGTACTAAATGCCTCAATATTCCCTATATACTTTACAGAGAAAACTCAATATCCTGCCTTGAATCCACCCGTGGGAACATAAAGAACTGGAAATACAAAAATAAAGCACAAAGAATTCATGCCATGACCTCAGATCAGTGACAGTGTCAAAAATAGTACAAAATGATCCGAGAAACACAACATTTAACAGTCCTTTTGATTTCAAGGTTAGAAAATGACATCTGCCTACTGCCATGCAAACCAGCAGTGATCCTAAAACAATTGTTTTGTCAATGTTGAGATAAGCAAACCAAGCTCAAAGTCCAGAAATTGCAAAAGGGAGGTAAATTGCAACAAGGGGTGCTGCCTGGGGACAGCCACTTGTACAACGGGTATAAAATATAGTAGGTTCCCCTTTCCCCCCTATTGTTATACTGGAAGGTGCTCATCCCTGTCTTTTGACTGGGAACTTCAGCTGTTGAGGGCCAGTGGGTAGGTGTTGTAATTCCTTCACTGATATTTAGTGTCACCCGGGTTCTTGAATCTGTCCTGTAGGCAGCGCTTGACTCCCAGAGCAGGGCAATATCGCCCCTGCCCCACCATTACACTGCCCGCTAGATCCCGGGCTGCCTCCATCAGCCCGGAGATTGTCGGGACTTACTGGAAACTTTCTAGCAGGCTGCAGCCCCAGACGAGAAAATCCTATCTACAGGGCTCCCGGTTCAGAGGGCACTGCTGGGGAGAGAAGACAGGACGCTATTGCTTACTCACAGTTTGCCTCGGAGACGGGGAGCACTAGCACGAGGCACGCCAGCAGCGCCCCACAGCGCCCACCCAGGACCCTCATCGCGGAGCGGGCGGAGGCGCGGGCGGGGACCCGGACCGTGGCGCGGCGCGGCGCGGCGGGGACCTGCGAGCCGGGGCGCCGCTCTCCGAGGACTGCGGCGCGGCGGCGCCTGCGAGCGAGCGCTCCGGTGGAACAGCGGGAGCCGGGGGCGGGGGGACCGCCCGCTCCCAGCCCCCAGCCCGAGAGGGGAAGTGATAACGAGGACTTTTCCAGGAAGCTTTTCGACGCTGGGGGGCAGGGCTCCGGGAGAGTGTTGGAGGCCTAGTAAACACGGTGGAGACACCTTCCTCGCCCGCTCCCGAGCTCCTGCGTTTCGTTCCCAGTCTCCGCAATGTGAACTTGCCCGAGAAGGGAATTTAAACGCAGTGGAAACCTCTAGCGAGCTAGGGTGAGAGGCTCAGGGGCCGGGGAACATTGAGGACTCAGAGGACAGGGTATCCGAGCTAAGATGGAAAAACCATGCCGAGACACTCTGATGTTGGGGATGAAGACATTCGTCAAGCCTAGAAGCCAGTAACTCCAGGAAGGCGACAGAGAAGAGAGAGAATGGAAACAAATGGGATAGTTTTGATCATCTACATTTTTATTTTGTTTTTGCATTTATGGTGTAAAAAAAAAAACTATAGCAAAATATGTTTTGAGAAGGAAATGAGAAATATATCAATTCCATCACCTTCAGACAGCTCGTTTTGTTTTTTTTGCAATATAACCCCAACTTTTTGTGCTTAGACATACACATTTGAAATGTTATGTAATGTTTAAGGGGGCATCTGGAGCTAAAACGCCTGATTCAAATCTCGATACTTCTATCACTAGTTCTGTAACTTAAAGCAAATTGCTTAACCTCTATAAGCCCCAGTTGTATCATCTGTAAAAGGGGATAATAATGGGTTTTCATAATGTTAATGTAAGGATATTTTAAAGTGTATTTATTTATTTATTTTGAGAGAGAGAGAGGGAGTGCAAGCGCCGAGAGTGGCCGAGGAGAGAGGGAGAGAGGGAGAATCCCAAGTAGGCTCCTCACCACCAGCGCTGAGCCCCACGCCCCATCCTGGGCTCCCCACTCCTGGGCTCCAACCCACCCTGAAATCAAGATTTGGACCCTCAAGCAACTCAGCCAACCAGGCACCCCTGAAATCACTATCATGAGATACTGTACTCCCATATTCATTACAGCATTTCTCAGAATAGCCAGGATTTGGAAACCACAACCTAAGTTTAATCAATGGATGAATGGATAAAGAAAACATATGATATAGAGATAGAGATAGATAGATAATAGATATCTCACATTTATATGAGATGCCTTTTGGGAAATTATGCTAAGTGAAATAACCCAGACAGAGAAAGACAACTACTGTACTGAATCACTTATATGTAGAATCTTTAAAAAAAAAAATTAAAAAAGAGAAAATTCATAGAAATAAAGGAGCTGAGGAGTAAGGAAACGGAGGAACACTGATAAAGGGTATATAAACTTTTAGTTATAAGATGAATATGTTCTGAGAATTCAATGTGCAACATGGTGACTATAGTTAATTACACTATATTATATACTAAAATTTGCTATGAGAGTAGTTCTTAAATGTGTTCTCAAAAAAAAAAAAGGTTAACAATGTAAGGTGATGGATGTGTTAACTGTAGGAATCATTTTACCATGTATACATATATTAAATCATCGTATTGTACACTTCAAATATGTTACAATTTTGTCAATTATCCCTCAATAAAGCTGGAAAAAGAAATCAAGTAACATTTAGGCTGCTAAATAATCTCTGGGAGAAGAAATAAGAGTCTTAGCTAGAATCATGACAGCAAGATAGTTTTCATTATTAAGAATACACTAGAGTACACTATGGTGAAATAGTCATGAAAATACAGTGGCTTAAGGTAAGTGATTAAGTGTTTACTTCTTGCTTATGGAAAGTTCACTGCAGGACTTTCTAGACAGACATCTTCCATGTGTTGGCTCAGCATTCCACGCTGTTTGGGTTTCATAATACTTCAAAGTTAACAACATAGTCTTCCACAATTACCATTTCACTCAATTTCACTGGACAAAGCAAGTTGCATGACTTCTAAAGGGTAGGAATAACTATCGTATATGCTTGTAAAAGGAAAAGGAAATGAAAACTGGAAATAGTATGCAGTGCGTATGTCTACTAAACCACTTACGGTATTGAAAAATAGTACTCAATTTAGTTGACTAACTGACCATCTATATGTGACACCAGAAATATTTGGTAATGTATCATTCTCAGGGAAGACAAGAAGTAGAGCTGAGGTTGAGTATATTTGGGGGTGGGGGGAGGGGAAGAGTGTTGAGTACAGTTCCAGAAATGCTGAAGAAACACCTGCATGGTAAGTCCCTTCAGGTACAGAAGTAAGTAATTGGATTCGTCAAGAGAACATGTTTTTCTTTATTTTTTATTTGTTTACTGAGAGAGAGAAAGAGGGAGGGAGAGAGAGAGAGAGAGAGAGAAGGAACAGGGGAGGGGCAAAGAGAGAGAATCCCAAGCAGGCTTCTCACTGTCAGCATAGAGCCGGATGTGGGGCTAGATCTCAGGAACCGTGAGATCATGACCTAAGCTGAGATCAAGAGTTGGACACTTAACCGACTAAGCTACCCAGGCACCCTTAAGAGAACATGTTTTTGAAAAGGAAAGTAGAAGGGAACGCCTGGGTGGCTCAGTTGGTTGAGCATCAGACTTTGGCTCAGGTCATGATCTCACAGTCAGTGAGTTCAAGTCCTGCATCGGGCTCTGTGCGGACAGCTCAGAGCCTGGAGCCTGCTTCAGATTCTGTGTCTCCCTCTCTCTGCTCCTCCCCCACTCACTCTCTGTCTCTCTCTGTCTCTCAAAGATAAATAAATGTTAAAAAATTAAAAAAGGAAAAAAGGAAAGTAGAAGGATAAGGTCAGATCCTGGAGAATACATATTGGAAGCTGAAGGAAGAGTGACCAGTGAGATCAGAAGAGAACCAGAATAGTATGTAATTGTGAAAAGTCAAAGGAGGAAAGAGTTTTAAAAGAGTTAACTGTATTAAATGTATTAAGTAATAAAAAAGAAAATGAGAACTGACTTGGTAATTAGGAAGATAGAGGTTACATTTAAAAATGTGCTTTGCATAGTTTGATGAAGCAGAAGCCCAAACACAGTACATTGATAAAAAGAGGGAAGAGAAAAAAAAAAAAATAGTGCTTTAGGCTTTTAGTGGTAAACTACCAGTTTAAAAAGTTAGGCTGTGAAAGTAGAGTCATCAGAAGAGAACTAACCTGGCTCATAGCTAAGGGGAAATTGTGGATCTTTCCTGCCCTGCCTTCTTACCCCTTCTCCACCTGGAAATTATAGCCAAAGGTCTAGGAAAATAAAATGGGGAGGGATGTATTTCACATGTTGGATCAAGAATAATCAGGGGCACCTGGGTGGCTCAGTTGGTTAAGCTTTGGACTTTGGCTTAGGTCATGATCTCATAGCTCATGAGTTTGAGCTCCATGTCAGGCTCTGTGCTGACAGCTCAGAGCTTGGAGCCTGCTTTGGATTCTGTCTCCCCCACCCCTGCCCCTCCCTCACTCATGCTCTGTCTCTCACTGTGTCTCAAAAGTAATAAATGAAATGTTAAAAAATAAATAATCAAAGGAACAGGATTTCAGAAAAGTTGAGAAGTAATGTTTGTCAAAGTTGCAGGAAAGTGGTTAACCTTGGACAAGATAAGGTAGATACCTTCAGATATTAGAAAATGAGAGGAAACAGATAACAGTGAGAAAAGAAAATTCATGAAAGTATAATCTAACTTTTCCATTAGCACTGTAGAATAGAAGTATTATTGTTTCTGGATAGGACAGTCCAGGCAGAGGAAGCATCTGGCATGAAGGGCAGGTTCACTTAGGAAAACCAGTAGAGGTCATGCAGCCTGCAGTGACTGGAAACAAAACTGAAGTTATCAAGTTAGGACAATAAAAATACTAAACAAGGTCCTACCAATTTGGAGAAAGAGGTGGGAGGTCATGTGCCATAAATGTTTATTAGGCAAGCAACACCAACTTCAAAATCTGCTGTTATTTGTTAGAAACTGCACTTAAGCTTTATTTCTCTCATTTCATCATCTTAGCATCCCCACAGTGTAGGTATTTTCATTGACATTTGGCAGATGGGGTGCTTGGGTTCAGAGATAGCAAGCTGAAAGAGATGTATATGAGTTTGAATTAGGGTTACATGAATGAGTGAAGAACAGAGAACAATTTTAAAGCTAAATCTATTGTAGTCCCAAACCATTATTTTTCCCCTGGATACGCTGGACATTACAGGGCCCTCTCTCCTCTTACCAAGTTTTGAAAAAATTTATTTAAGTAGAAACGGAATAGACACACATGTTCCTACAGACCATGCATGCATTTTTTTCCCTACAGGAATGTACTTGTCATTTCTTTTTCAATTTTTTAAACGTTTATTTATTTTTGAGACAGAGAGAGACAGAGCATGAACGGGGGAGGGTCAGAGAGAGAGGGAGACACAGAATCTGAAACAGGCTCCAGGCTCTGAGCTGTCAGCACAGAGCCCGACAGGGGGCTCGAACTCACGGACCGCGAGATCGTGACATGAGCCGAAGTTGGACGCTTAACCGACTGAGCCACCCAGGCGCCCCTTGTCATTTCTTTTTCAAACAAGTATGAAAACAAATGCAGACATTACATATCTTTGTAAATAAAATAAGACATAGTACAAAAACAGCATATCATCATCTCCATCGTGCAGAAACCAAAGAGCTAGCAACCGAATACTTTCTAAAAATCCTAGAAAGTATATTGAAATGTTAATATTGGTTATCTTTGGGTGGTGAATGTGAGATCTTGTTTTCTGATCTTATGTTTTTTTCAGTGTTTTTCACATTTCCTACAATGAACATACTATTTCTTTTGAAATCATAACCCCCCACAATATCATTTTACATTTTCTGTAACAAACAGCAATAAACATTATAGAGATTAAAACGTCACTGTCATCTGAATTATTGGATAGTTAGCAAATGAGTTTTCCCCTCGTCCTTAACTTATAATAACTGTCGCAGGGCATTGTTTCTGCAGTTGTGCAGTCAGTCTACCGGAGTCCCAAAGGATCCCAGTCCTGCTTGACAAAACAAAACAAAACAAAACACGCACAAGACCTAAGTAAGCTCTCTGGATCTCATTTGGGGTTAGAGACACACGAGGAACAACACCCTCGGCTGGCAACACATTTTGTGTGGGTATACAGAGAGGACTTGCCCAAGATCTGTCCGGGATTTTTCAACTCATCTGTGGACGCTCCGGTTGCCTAGTTACGAGCGCCACCTCCCCGCCCCCCGCCGTCCCGGGGGAAGGGGAGCCCGACCCTTCAGCCACTCAGCGGCCCGCACCACGGGCCGACGAATGCTGATTGGAGAAGCGGAAGGCCGTGCTTGGGGAGGGCCTTCCGCGCCTGGGAGAAACGTCAGCGCGTCGACGCGGGGTTTTCACTGGCGGGGCTCCGCTAACACTACTCGGGTCTAGGTGTCTGCGCCTTTGGCCAAGCTGTGCCTGGGCGAGGAGGCCGTTGTTCGCTCGTCGGCCGGCGCGGTTACCGGGACTTGGCGCTGGGACTGACCACCTCGACCCCACTCCAGACTTCTCCGCCTCCGAGGTGCTTCGGCACGGCTGCGGCCGCCGGGACTCGGCCCGGGGCAACTAGGGGCCCTTCCTCGCTCGGGGCTCGGATGGGAGGCGTTGGGAGGAGCGGCCTGGGATGTTCAGTCTGATGGCCAATTGCTGCAGCTGGTTCAAGCGGTGGCGGGAGCCCGTCAGGTAAGCTGCACCCGGCTGGCCGGGGCCGCCCTAGGGGATTTGGACAGTTGCCCCCTGAGGGGCCTGTTGGGGCGCCACCTTTCCTCCGGGAAGAGTCGCTCCCAGGCCGCGGGGGATGGTTTTGCTCCCAGTTTGAATCGTCTCCGAGGGAGAGAGCAGGAGGTAGCTTTTTTGCCTAGTTACATTTCAGATTTCTCAGAATGCGTACTCTTATTATTTAAACGGGTTCGAATTTCTTAAGAAGTTGTGTCTTTTGCGTATGGAGTTGGAAACTACCCGTTGTGTGTTTTTCCTGACTTTTGTAATGGGATTTTTTTTTTTTAACATTGAAGCATGGGATACAGTTTTCATAACATCCACACATTATTTTCCAACACACACACACACACACACACACACACACACACACTCACTCACTGTTTTAAGGACTTAGGTTTGAAATCTGGCTCCACTGCTTAATGATTACATGAGTTAACCACTTTGGCCCCTCCTTTGTCATCGATTAAATGGGGGTGATAATCTCTGTGCCTTAAGAGTGTTGTATTAAGTGAGAATAGCTGATGGAAAGTGTCTTCCTAACTGTAGTGTAGCTTCAATTTTCATGTAACATCTAGTTAAGCCTTTAGTTGAAAAAGTCCACTTCTTAACCTTTCATTTTGGAATGCTAGATGTATTAATATTTAGCACCTGCTACTTGATATTCATTCATTTGTTGAGAAAATACCATGTGCCAGGTACCGTGCTAGGAAAGAGTCCGTGAAAATGACACTTTTTTAGGCTTACCCTATAAAGAAACCTTAAATTTGTTACTCCTTATAAATAATGTTGACTTTGGAATTAGACCAAGAGTAAATTATAACAAAGTTTTGATTTTCTTGTGATTTCCCATTTCCTAGTGAGCTTCAGTTATTCAGCATTTTGTCAGAGATCACAGAGAAGACTTTTGGGATACAAGAATAAACCTAAACTTTTACCCCAAAATTTTTTGTTAAATTTTATTGTCAAAAATACAAAGTCTCTCTTTTGTCTTCATAGCATTGATCTGTTTTCTTTAGTGTGCCAAACATGCGCAAGCCTCTCTTACCTAAAAAAACAACCCAAACCAAATGTTTCCTATTGCTGCTGTAACAAATTACTATTAACTTAGTGACTTAAAACACAAATTTATTATCCTGCATTAGACTTCTGAGGTCAGAAGTCTAAAATGGGTCAGCAGGGTTGCATGCCTTCTGGAGGTTCTATGAGAGGATCTGTTTTTCTTTGCCTTTTCCAGAGGGGTGGGAAGCGGGGTGGGGGTGGGGGGGTTGGGAAGAGGTAGCCTGCTGTCCTTGGTTTGTGGCCCCCTTCCTCCATCTTCAAAGCCAATTGCATAACATCTCTTTTGTCTGATCTTTTACCAGGACATTTAAGAGTCCCTTTTATAAGGACTCTTGTATTGAATTGGGCCATCCCAAAATAAGCTTCCATAAGAGGTCCTTCACTTAATTGTGTCTGCAAAATCGGTTTGCCATGTAGGGTAACATATTCACAGGTTCCAGCGATTAGGATGTGGACGTTGTGGGGAAGCCATCATTCTGTGCCCACCATGATAAACAACCCTCTGTCCCTGCAGCTATGGTTGCTTTTTCCCTTCACTCCAGATGGAAGAGTTGGCTATGGATTCCTGTCTCTGACACTTTAACTCCTTTCCTCTCATGCATTCCTTAACTTCCTACATTAGGAGACTTCTGCCCAGAAGTTGTTCCTGCTACACCAGATGCTGCCTGGTTATTAAATCCAATGGATTCTTTTCAATCTCTTGGCATCATTTGACACATAAGACCATTCTCTTCTTGAAATTCTCTGATTTTATTTTTTCTGAATTAAAAAATTTTTACCTTTCTATCTGTTGTCTTTTCTGTCTCTTTTTGGCATTTAGCCTTTCTTCATCTCACTCTCAAGTCTTCCCCAGGATTCTGTGTTCAACTCTCTCTTTTTTCCGTATATTCTCCTTTCCTGGGCAATTTCACCACACAGAGACTTCAGCGGCTACTTAAACATTGACCTCAAGTTCATATTTCCAGCAAAGACTCCTCTACTGCTTGAAGACTTATCCTGTTCCACAAGAATCCTCAATCCCTACCCAAATCTAGCCAAGAGTGATTCTAGATACCTCTTTGTGCTTTGTTCTCTCAAATCATCAAGTCCTTTGGTTTCTACCTGTTTAATACCACTGATATGTCTTACACTCTTTTAGCCTTTCCATACCCACTCCTCTGTTTTAGCTATACTTTCCATTATTTCTCCCCCAGATGTCTTTGACAGTCTTTCCACTGTTCCCTTCTGATTGATTCTCTACACTGATGCCAGTGGTCTTTTTCCTTTTTCCTTCTGTTGTGCCAGTTTTGGGGTACTTAAGTTCTCTAGCCCTCCATACCTCACCAAATGCCCTTCTTTTTTTTTGGCTGTTCCTAATCATTCCTCACTTGTCAGTTGGGCAATTCTTTCAGGAAACTGTCTTTGCATTCCAGCTAGATTCTTTACCCTTTCATTGTGTTTGCTTTGCACCTTGTATTTGTCTCTACTTACCCATGTTTTGTAATGAAATGTTTATTCAGCTCTTCTCACTGGCCCTCTAGGATGGCTTGATGGCATGGATGGCTAAGCAAAAAAGTGGCAGATATTAGTTACCCTCAATCTCATACCCAAAGATTCCCATTTTGGTGTAGAATCTCTTACATATCTGTAAAGTTTCTTTTTATTGAAGTGTAATTGACATACAATATCTTATTAGCTTTAGGTGTATATCATAGTTACTCAATATTTTTATACAGTATCAAATGATCCCCATGGTAAGTGTAATTATGATTTGACATTATACAAAGTTATTATAGTATTATTGACTGTATTCCTGATGCTGTATATAACATCCCCATGAATTATTTATTTTATAACTGGAAGTTTGTATCTCTTAATCCCCTTCACCTATTTCACCTGCACACCATCTCTCCCCACTCTGGTAACCAAGTTTGTTTCTTGCCTCTGTCTCTGTTTTGTTTGTGTGTTTATTTGTTTTTTAGACTCCACATATAAATGAAGTATATGATATTTGTCTTTGTCTGATTTGTTTCACCTAGCGTGATACCCTCTAGGTCCATCCTTGTTGTAAATGACAGTATTTCATTCTTTTTCATGACCAAGTAACATTCCATTGCATATCTATATAGTTCCTCTTCTAAATCTGTCCATTAATGGACACTTGGGTTGGTTACGTATCTTGTGTATTGTAAATAATGCTGCAGTGAACATGGGGTGCATATATCTCTTCAAATTGGTAGTTTTGTTTTTTTTGGATAGATACCCGGAAGTGGAATTGCTGGATCATATGGTAGTTCTATTTTTAATTTTTTGAGGAGCTTCCATACTATATGTTTTCCATAATGGGTGTGGTTGCACCAATTTACATTTCCACTAATAGTGTATGAGATTTCCCTTTTCACCACATCTCCACCAACACTTGTTATTTTTCGTCTCTTTGATAATAGCCAGTCTGACCAGTATGAGGTAATATCTTATTATAATTTTGATTTACATTTCCCTCATGATTAGTGATGTTAAGCATCACTATGTGCCTGTTGTCTGTCTGTAGTTGTCTTTGGAAAGATACTTGTTCACGTCCTCTGCCTGTTTTTTAATCAGGTTGCTTTTTTTTTTTCTTTTTTTGAGTTGTGTCTGTATATTCTCCTAAGTTTTATACATTTGGATATTAATGCTTTATTGGATGTATGATTTGCAAATATATTCTCTCATTCTTTGCCTTTTTGTTTTGTTGATAGTTTCCATATGTGTGAATTTTTAAACAATAGATAATAGAGTTGCTGTTTCACAGCTTTTTATTTATTTTTGTTCTAATCATAATTAACATCTTTTTGCAACATTACACGTTTCTCATCTTTTTAAGCAGAATAGTGTGTTCTATACATTCACCAAAGAATGTTTAATCATTCCTGTTATTAGATATTTAGGATATTTAAAATATTTCACTATTGTGAGCAGTGCTTGGGTGGGCATCCTTATATAAATATTTTTAGAAATGGAATTTGAGATCAAATGGTATGAAAAAGTTTAATGTATTTGATATCTGTTGCCAAATTGCTCTTCAGCAAGGCTTTAAAGAAAATCTCTTGTTACTCCTACCAGAAGTATATAAAAGTGCCTTTTTCCCCTCAAAAAGTGAGAGTCATCACTTGTTCTTTCCAAGTTATAGGGGGAAATGCTATCTGCTTTTAGTTTCTATTTTCTGAGTTCCTAGTAAAATTGTTTTTTCCCTTGGACTTTTGTATTTCTTGTTTTGGGAATTTCCCAACGATTTCCTTCTCTATTTTTCTATCGAGGCAAGTGCATTTTCTTACTGAATTTTCTAAAACAGATTTTAAATGTATACAGTAGTAACCATTTCTCTGTAGTATATATTGCAGATATATTTTTTTGATTTGTTGTATTTGTAAATTTTTGGTGGCATTTGAAGCATAACCATTAAAAACATTTTTTTTATTGGGTGCCTGGGTGGCTCAGTCGGTTAAGTGTCCGACTTCAGCTCAGGTCATGATCTCACAGTTTGTGAGTTCAAGCCCTGCATCAGGCTCTGTGCTGACAGCTCAGATCCTGGAGCCTGCTTCGTTCGGATTCTGTGTCTCCCCCTCTCTCTGCCCCTTCCCTGCTCATGCTCTGTGTGTCTCTGTCTCTCAATAATAAATAAGTGTTAAAAAAAAATTAAAAAAAATTTTTTATTTAAATGCACCACTCTTTCAGTGTAATAATTAGATTATATTCCATTATATGTATCCAAGATTGTATTCACCTACACCTTTTTTCTAATATGTTCATATTTTAATTTTTAACATTTAAAACTCTACTGAAATTTATTTTGTGTATAGGGAACAGGCTTTGTCCTGGATACAGACCCCAAGCCATGGTGGTCAGTATATTCTGGACCTTGTAAACAGGTCCTTACCCTTACATATTATCATTTACATATTTTAAATGCCTATTATTTACCATCTTGGTATTAGTGCATATAAAATATGATAGAATATGCAAGAATTGAAAGACGATTTCCAAGATTTTTAGCAAGAATAGAAAGCAGGATTTTGGAAGCGGTATAATTTTGCCTGGATCTTGAAGAAATTTGTGCTTCCCAAGCTTCCCATGGGCATGAATTCAGAAGTGGCTCATCTAACAGAAGCAGAAAATTAATATCAATTTAAATGAAAAAAATTTGGCAACAAGAGTTATATAATATTATAATTAAAAAATAGGTAGGGGCACCTGGATGGCTCATTCGATTGTACGTCTGGCTCTTGTTTTCGGCTCAGGTCAGGATCTTCCCGTTTGTGGGATTGAGCCCTGCGACACAGGCTCTGTCCTGACAGCATAGAGCCTGCTTGGGATTCTCTATGCTACTCCCCCCGCCCCTCCCCGCTCCTCTGCCTGGCCTCTGCCCCTTCTCCCCCTGCGTGTGCACATGTGCACACTCTCTCAAAATAAATAAACATTAAAAAATAAATTAAAGGTATTTTTACTATTAATGTAAACAAAAAGAAAAATATACTAGGTACTCATGTGCCTATCACCCAGATTTTACAAGTATTAACTTTTGGTTAGCACATTTCTGCTTTTTTTCTAAAGAAAAATAGATAACAAATCTTTGAAGCTCCCTACATCCTATTCATCTCCTACCAATCCATCCCCAGAGGTAACCACTAGCTGGAATTAGTTTCTTGTCCACCTGTGTTTTTTGTTGTCACAATTCAGCCTATCTAAGCTTTACCGCAGATTTATTAGTAAATTGTCATTCATTTGGCCAAGTCTAAAGGAAGAGACTCAGATGTTACAGTAAGCACTGCAGATTAATGCTTTCTGTACATCACCGTGGTGTTTGGTAAGGCGTACATAGCCATGTTTTTTGGTTTAAAAAAATATAACTATAAATCCTAGGCCATTTATAGAAATTGCTGAGTTTTTAATTTGTTAATTAAGCTGTACATACAGATTAGCAAGGATTATCTGATGTGCTGTACACAGAACTGGAATGTTTCACATTTCTTTTTAAACCCCTACGGCTTCTTGTTTATCCTCAGTACGAAGTTTAGAATTTTAGGATAAAAAGGACTTAGAGACATTTGTATTCTACCTCTTTATATTTTAGGAATGAATAAATTGACACTAAGAATTTGACTTAAGATTTCAGAGTTAGCATATGATCTCAAGTTTGGTCCTCTTGCTATTTACTAATGCTCCATAAATTTAGGTAGTGATTTTGATGTAATATTATCCTGAACTCCACAGTTTGAATTAAAATGTCAGCAAATAATGCACTTGTACAATAAAATCACGCCATAATTTTTTTTTTGGTAAATATTTTTTATTGTATCAATTTTTTTTGTGGTAGGTTTTTTCTTTCTCTTGTACATTTATCATAAAATAATGTTCCCACGTGTCTTCTCCTACATGTGTCTACATTACTTTTTAACTTTGGAACTTGCTTTATGTGGTTCCAAATATTTTCAGTAATATCAATTTGATGTGTCAGGTTTTTTTAGTGTTTTACTGAAATATTTTATTTTGACTTGCAAAATATTTTTGAAGTTAGAAATAGTTTCTATGTAATTATCTCATTTGAGGCATCGTCTCCTTAGTTGATAGATCAGGAAGTTTAGAATTGTAGATGTTCAAATGATCACAATAAAATCACTCAGAGAAGATTAATAATTCAAGTATTTTCTGAATCTGAGTTCAAAAGCCCAGTATTATGTTGCTTATATTTCTGACATATCAAATTATTTATCTGTTACATACAAAGAGACTCTGAGATTAAATATATAAAACAAGCTTTTGACTCTTAATCCCTACTTTTTTTTTTTTTTTTTACTCAGAATTGCTTCAGTTTTAAAAATCTTTCTCACCATTAATTATTTCCTTGAAAACTTGGGCATGTAAACTTCTTTAGAAAACTTTAGTCAGTTTGGTGTAAGAAGATAAATAATTGTGATTACGTTCTCTATGATTGAACGGTTACTTTTATGTGAAGATTAATATAAATTAAATCCATTATAATACTTTATCAACTGAAAATTCTATATTTTCGTTTTACATAATGTTTACTCAGGCAAATGGGGGAGTCAGAAAATATATTATGCTGTGTCATTCCGTAAAGATGCTTAATGTGTGCCCAGCACATTTGATCCTGGGGCTCCCGAGCTGATTGACAAGTTCCAGTAGAGGAGACTATGTGAGAAGTTGCATGAGAACGTTAAGGTCTGTTTGCTGTGGTAGCATGGACGGTCAGGAAGGACAGAAAGGACTAGGGGAATAGCAGGACTAGTAGGCCTACTGGAGGAGAGTGTCAGAAGAGGAGTCTGCAGAGTTGGGACTTGAGTCTGTTTAAGGATCTTAAGCAGAAAAATGCTATAGTTAGATTCCATCGACATCATGATTAGGTTTTATTAGCCGCATGCAATTCATGACCTTAGTATCCCTGTTACTAGGTAATCTGCCCTCTGTTAGGTCCATAAACTAGGTTATGATTGTGACAGACCTAAGTCTGGGGTGATACTTGCAAGGTTCCTTGATGAAAACGAGCCACATGTTTATCTCTGTGCATGTATATAAATATTTTCTAAAAGAGAGCTAGGGAGAAGCAGGCTCCAGACTCTGAGCTGTTAGCACAGACGTGGGGCTTGAACCCAGGAACTGTGAGATCATGACCCAAGCTGGAGTTGGATGCTTAACCGACTGAGCCACCCAGGCGCCCCTGTGTGCATATATATGAGGTGAATAAATTACAGGCTAAACAAATGGTTCAAGTTTCCTTTCAAATAATTATTACTATTTTTACAAACCATTGTATTTAAACTTCCCATGGAAACTTCTGTTGACTAACTTCTTATTAGCGCTATAGCCTTGAGTAACTTGTACCTGCTCTGCTTGCAGGGACAGTATGATGTAAATGATAGGATAAAATAGCTTTGAACTGTTGAGACATACTGTGTAAATTCAAAGCATTGGTTATTGCAGGATTTGGGAAAAGATGAGAGCATTTTCTTCTGAGTTACTTAATTTGGGGCAATTATATAAAAGATACTTCTATTTTACAAAACTTTGCAGTATTTGATATTGATTGTCTCTTCACCCCTCTGGAAACTATTCCCGGTGCAGCCATTTCTTTGGTCTCATTTCTTTCTGACTGCAGTTTTAAGAGTTTTTTCAAAGGTTCTTGGGGTGCCATGTTCCCCTGGCTCTTCTCCATCCTGCGCTCTCCCTGGGATCTTTCATCTCTTCTCATAGTTTTAATTACCAGGTATGTCTCATAAACCCAAGACAGATCTTTCTACAGCTTCAGACTTCAGTGTGAGATGAGCGAGCACTGCTGTCGATGTGTGTAAAACTGAAACCTGTTCATTCTCTTCTGTAATCTGGTTCCTGCCTGTTTTTGTGGTCTCATCTCATGGACTCCCTAGCTTAAATTTTGTGGTATAGTAAGAATAGCTATTGATTGAGCACTTATTTTGTGCCACAGACATTGAGCACTTCACTTGCATTGTCATATTTCATTTTACCACATCCCTATGGGATAGTTGTTATAATCTCATTTTACTGATAAAATTCTAAGAAGTTAAATAACATGGCCCAGGTCATATAGCTTGGAAGTGGCAAATCTGGGACTTGAATACAGGTCTCTCTAATACCAACTGTGTGCAAATATATCAGATTGCCCATAATCCCTGTTATTTGTTCCTGATAAAAACATAGTCCTTCCCATCCCAGCCTTTCTAGTTTGATATATAATTAAAGACTCAGGGATAAACTGCAATAAGAATGAAGTGATAACTTCTGGGAAGGTCACATTGTTAACTATTTGTTGATAATAGTGCCTAAAGCAGAAGTATATCAGGTTTCCTTTACACTCAATGTGTAGTTGTAGTGAGTCGTGATTATGTATGATGAGCCTCTAGCAAGCATGGTCTCCTTTTGTTTAATACGGCTCTACTGAGGTGTGCTCTTAACCCCTGGGTTTAGCAACTCGACATCCTGCCAGTTCTCCCCTCCTTGGTATGGATGGTATCTTCCCAGGCAGTGTTCTCAGTCTGGAATCTCTTCATTCTCCCTCCTTCTGTTTGCACCTTTCCCTTGCTTGGCAAACTTCTCCACTTTAACAATTTAGCTGAGGCATTGCCTTGTGTAAAAAGCTTCCCTGATCTTCTGTATCTGTATCTCTAGGCTAAAATCATCTTGCCCTGTATTACTTAAACATCTTGCATATATAGATGTGCATATTCAACTGTCATAGTGTCACAATGTGCTAATATTTGTTTATGTTTTAGTCACTCTCATTAGAAGATGAGTACACTGAGATAGAAAACCATGTCTCAGGCATTTTTGTGTCTGTAATGCCTAATGCCTAATGTACTTTTATTGAATTACTGTCTGATCAAATGACTAAATGATTGTTTTTTTGCTAGTGTCAACTTTTCCAGATGCTATGACCCTAAGAACACTGTATACTGTTTTTTTTTTCAATTGAAGGATTAATGTACTTGATCAGTAATCATAAGACTAAAAGACATAGAATGTCTTCCATTTTTGTACCACAGCCAACTGTTCCCAGTGATAATTTACCATACTTTAAGCAGGTGTAATGACATGTACATTTTAACATGTGTTAGATTGTACATCTTCATGTTTTAAAACGTTGCATAGGATTTTGAGTGTTAGGTGAATGTTAACCTTTTAAATCCATTCTATTCTGAAAGTATAAATTCAGTGTTTTGTTATCAGAGATTGCAGTAATTCATGCTGATTTTTATTTGTACTGCTAATGTTATGTTTATTCATTAAGACTTTAATGACCTCAAGTATTTAATTAAAGTCATGTTTTCAAGTATATAGCATAATGATCTAAAAAATTAACTACTTTCAACAGTAGTCAAAGTAAAAAAGAAATCTAGAGAGGCTTATTTTGTGCCAGTCTCAGCATAATTATAATTTTCCAAAGTGATTTGTATGTTTGAAGGACTTTTTTTGTTTGAACCTAATATTTTAGTAAGAAAGGAAAGCATTTTTTTTAAGTTTACTTATTTATTTATTTAGAGAGCAAAAGCAGGAAGGGGGAGAAGGAGGGAGGGAGGGAGGGAGGGAGGGAGAGAGAGAGAGAGAGAGAGAGAGAGAGAGAGAGAGAATCCCAAGCAGGCCCCACACTCTTAGCGCGGATCCCAGTGTAGGGCTTGAACTCACCAGCCGTGACATCACGACCTGAGCTGAAACCAAGAGTCAGACACTTAACCGACTGAGCCACCCAGGTGCCCCTAGAAAGGAAAGCTTTTAAAGTAAAAAGCAAATATCTTTGGTAGCTAGCTTTAAGAGCAGTGTTTCAAAATATGTAATAGCAATTACTTGGAAGGTTTTTTTAGGCTGACAGACAAGAATGGAGAGAAAACGTTAAGATGCAACCTGTGTAATACAGAAGGAAGGACAGCAACCTGTTTCTTGTAAGGTATAGGAGGGCTAGGGATTGTGGATGTTTGTGTGCTGCTCTGTACAAGGTGTATAATTAATATTTATAGAATAAATGATGCACATAAGCATAATGTGGGCATTTGTTCCCTCATGGTAATTGTTTTGGTTTATGGTCAGGTTTGAAGCATGGTGGATCTTGAAATGCATCATACATTTTTCAGAGGACAATTGAATTTGTTTTAATATCATTTTAATCTAATTCATTGTATATCTAGTAACTTGAGTTACCTAAAATATTATATAAATGCGACATTATCCATCCATCTCTTTTGGATAATCATTTATTGTATTTTGTTTAGGGAATTATTTTGTGTTTAAGTCTTATTTGATATTTAGTAGTTATGAATTCTTCAAACAAAATAATAAATTTATATTCTTAAAAATCACACACAGCTTCCTTAAGAAGTAAATTCATATTTTTCAAAGTTGATAATGCAGGCAAAATTTCTGTATGCACAGAGATATCTGGACCTCACATACAACCTCAGCTCCTTAAATTCGTGCCAGTACCATAGTATCTTGATAATTACAGCTTTGTAATACATCTTGAAGTCTGGACAGCTCCTTAAATTCGTAATCTGTCATGGTTCTCTTTGACATTCCCATTGACCCCACCACGGGCTGACAAGGTTGGGGTAAGGGGGTGCTGCTAATTGTGGCTTACTTTATTCTTGCACTTACTCAAGCTTAGATATACTTCCATTCATTTCCCATGGTGGGTAGAGATGGTTGAAACATTTAGAAGACTAAGGCTCTTGGATAACAAAGGAAATTAATATGGAGAGTAAATTACCTTCATTCACAAACACCACAGCCCTCAACTACAAGGCCCCGCATGATCTGGCCTCTGGTGTCCTTCCCTGCTCCCTGTCCTTCCCTGCTCCATTCTCTCTGGGTTTTACCACATTGACTTGCATGCTGATGCTAGAACATTCCTGCATACCCCCATGTTAATGCCTTTGCCCTGGATGTTCTCTCTTGCCCTAGATATATTTGCATGACTAACTCCCTCCTTCAAGGCCTTGCTTGGATTTTACCTTCTCAAGAAGGTCTGCCCTGATCACCCTAATGTAAAACTGCAGCCTGGCTCCCATCTCCATTCCTGCCTCCCTTTAGCCTGCTTTACTCTATATTCTTTTTTTTATAGTAACTAATCACCTTCTAACATACTGCATAGCTTATAATGTACTTATTTCTTACATTTATTATTATTGTTTCTTTTCACTAATGTGTAAATTTAGTAAGGGAAGAGTTTCTGTGTCTGTTTTTGTTTGCTTTTTTTTGTTGTAGTCATTTGAATAAAAAGGTATATCTCAAGTACCTAGAACACTGGTGCCTAGCGTCCAGAGGGTGGTCAGTAACTATTTAATTAGTTTAATAAGCGACCAGTTTGGTTTTTGCAAGACCGAGTGTGTTCTTCCTCAGTGTGCAACCCCTAACTTGTCTGCCTCACACCTCAACTCTGTCCTTTCTTTTTGTTATATGAATCCTTTGAAGACATCTGGAATTAAAAACAAACAAACAAACAAAAAAACTCAACACAACATATCGAAGAGAGTCAGGGCTAGAAAGATGAAAGAACACCCCTTCTAACATCTAAGCTCTGTTTTTTTTTTTTTAAATTTTTTTTTTTAACGTTTTATTTATTTTTGAGAGAGAGAGAGAGAGAGCGTGAACAGGGGAGGGTCAGAGAAAGAGGGAGACACAGAATCCGAAACAGGCTCCAGGCTCAGGGCTGTCAGCACAGAGCCCGACGCGGGGCTCGAACCCACGGACCACGAGATCATGACCTGAGCCGAAGTCGGATGCTCAACCGACTGAGCCACCCAGGTGCCCCCTAAGCTCTGTTTTTTTAAACTCTTCTTGAGATGATCCTTAGTGAAGATGAGTTGGCAGAAACCCTGACTGTATCGCATAGGAATGTGGCCCTGTGGTTTTAACACAACAGCTGTGTTATGCTGCGACTTTCTCTCTATATTCCCAAATCCATGGTGTTAATGAATGGTCTTCCCTCTTGTATTGTGCAGTGGTTCAGCCTGAAACAGAAATGAGCTTTAGTGATAGACTGAATTGCCAGCGTAATAGGACCATTATAATAGGTTTGTTCCTTTATACCTATGCCAGGTTTAAGAAGTCTCTAGGAATTAAGTGACTTAGGTTCTGGTTTTGACTCTAAGCAACTTGTCGTCTTACAAGTCTGGGTTTATGTTTCTTCGATTGTAAATTGAACTAGGCTTTTTTTTTTTTTTCTGATTCTCTGAAGTTTAGCTATGTCATCAAAAGTATTTTAAGGTTTATAATTTTAGGAACACTCTTCCAAAATATGTTAGCACTTAAGTTAATAATCATGTTATTATACTGTATTTAAGATTTATACTTGGAAAGGTGCTGCATATCTAAAAACAGAGCTGAACACACCGTTGGTGTGTGTGAATCTTTAGCCATGATAAATAGCTCATGTGTTAGAATCTTTTTCCTTCTTTCTCTTACTTCTTCTCTACCTTTTGTACTCTCTCTTGTACAACTTTCTTTTATTTTTTTCCTTTTTTGCTTATATAACAAAAGGATGACACTTCAAGGATATTTCTCAAGAATTTTGTTTTTTGAATCTGTTTCATTCATTACTGAACTGCCTGAGGTCCAGCAGATTGTCCTATACGTAGTAGATGTTCCTTATATGTTGCTTGAGTGAATGAATTTGCTTTTATTTTCCCCTGATATTGGATTAACTCAAAAGTGATTTTTAAATTTTTATTATTTTAAGAAAGGTGACTCTTGTGATGGTGGGACTTGATAATGCTGGTAAAACGGCAACGGCAAAGGGAATCCAAGGAGGTAAGTTGAAAATGTTTCTTATTAAATTACTCTGAATTATTTATTTATGTAAATTGTTTTGTTACATAATCATTTGGTACAGATAGTATACACTCCATCTCTTTATATTCTTAGTAGACTTGTGGCTAATATGGGGAATAGATTCTAGCTTACTAGTACCAGCCTATTAACATGTTTCAGATGTGAATAAATGCAGAGGTGCAGAGGATCCTTGAGGTCTTTGATCAGATAAAAGACATTACATCTGTCTTCTCAGCACAGGAGGGAAAAAGTAAAAAAAGGACATGCCCATCTTTAAGGATACCTATCTTCCACTTGCATTCTCTTGGCCGGAATTTAGTCCCAAGGCTGCACCTAAATCAAACGGAGGTAGAAATACAGTTAGCCAGCATGTCTTTCCTTGCGCGTCTTGATTGTTTTTCAATATGATATGTAATTTTTATAGTTATGTTAAAAGTAGGGCCTCTTTTTTACTAAAGAGTTTTATGTCACTTATATTACATCTCATTGGGTGTATTTACTTAGTCTTAATTTAATGCTGTTTACTACAACATAGAAGCAACTGTGCTAGTGAGTTTGTTGTGTACCCAGAAGATGTAGCATCAGCCAAGCATGAGTATGAATTGAGAAGAAACTTAACATATATTTTTTGCTGAAAAAGAATGTTGCAACAAGATACGCATACCAAATAGTCAGGGGCTTTTATTTATGGAGGTTTATGAAAGAAAATTAACACCTTGCAAAACTTGCTTTTGAAGGAAAATGTTTTGCCACCCCATATTCTAGCATGTAATATTAGATATAAATTGTGTATTATTATCTGTGGATTCTTATGGTACCCCTCGTGCTATCTCCTAGCTTATATCCTCACAGAGCACTGACTGTCATCATCTTAACCAGGGGCTGGCAAACTTCTTCTGTTAAAGAGCCAGATAGTAAATATTTGAGACTGAGGATCACGCAGTCTCTTTCCCAACTATACAACCCTGACATAATAATGCAAAAGCAACCATAGGCAACATGTAAACAAATGAGCATGGCCACCTTCCAATGAAACTTTGTTTATGGACACTGAAATCTGATGTGTTATGAAATACTATCCTTTTGATTTTTTTTGCAGTTATTTTAAAATGTGAAACGCATTCTTAGCTTGAGGGCCATATAAAAATAGTGAGCCAGATTTGGCCTGCAGGCCATGACTGCTTATCTAAACATCTTCACTTCTTCCATTTCTTGAAAGCCTTACATTCAAGGGAGTAGAATCTAAGAATCAGACTATCTAATTGTTGTGTGTACTTAGAACATCCTCTTTCCATTTCTCTTCTGATTTTCACCTCCATATATTCATCGGTTTCTCTTTCTGAGTTTAGAAAAAAATACTCAGGGTGATACATCATGAGCAAAAAGTCAAAGCTGCTTTCCACTTTGAGCTCCCCTCTGGTTCTGTTTTTGTTCTTTATCTCATATTTGTTTACTCCTCAGCCTACTCCAGTGGCTGATTTCTTACCTTTTTTCTTTTTTTAAAGATTCCAGTTATATAGAGCTACATGAAATTTTCCAGTGGAACCTTTTCATGCTTTTGTATTTGTTTATGCTCTTCCCACTTGTCTTAGTACAGGGAATATCTGCTTTTAAAGCAGAATATCTAAATGTCTCTAAAGATGGTTTTTTTGTTATATAGTCTCCTTTATGAAGTCTTTTCCAATCTCCTGCTACCTTTACCCATTCCCATCACCATCAGTAGACTTGGCTACTTCCTCTGCTTTGGACTATACTTACCTATACCTGCTTGTATCACTACTTAATTACCCCCTTTGTTCCTGTATCCCTTCACCTCTCCAGACCATAAATTCCCAAAGGGAAGTTTTACTCATTTTGGTGTCTCAGTTCAGCCATGCCATAGGTGTAGTAGGTGGTCTTCTACAACATATCTGCCATGGCTTCCACTCTTCAGCTTATTTCTGCCTCATTTCTGTTTCTTTTCTTCCCTTTCTTCCCCCCCCCCCCCCACTTCTTTTGGGATATATCTGCTTCTCTTCTAACTGTAGTGTCTAAATCCACATCCTCAGTGTCTTTCATCTAGAATGTTACAGCTTCCTAATCAAGGAATACTTTCTATACCTTGACTTTTGCTTCTTTCAATCAACTTCTCTTTTTTAATGGCTGTCAAAGTGATTGTATTCATTGGATATAGGTTCAGTTGTCCTAACAAGAGACCTAAAATAACAATGGCTTAACAAAATAGAATTTTATTTCTCATAATAGTGCATGCAAAAGTAGTGTAGGGCTGGCATAACACCCCCATGGTGTTATGTTCCTTCTCCTCTTTTTTTTTTTTTCCCTTGCCTACCTGGTCCAAGATGGCTCACGAGTACTGTGCATTTCAGCTGAGGGAAGAGGTAAAGTGGAAGGGAGGCCATTTTCTTTTCCTTTAAGGGCATGGACTAGAAGCTGCCACATCACTTCAGTGGTATTTTGGAGCTGGCTCTTACTTGCTCTTATTGGCTTATATCAGCTATCGAGATCCAGTTAGGTATATCCCTTCCCAACCATGTGTTCAGGTACCTCACACTGGTAGTTTGAAATTGGCCATAGTGGGAGTATTCACACCATGGAAAATGACAAACACTACATATCAAAGTCCTGCAAGAGAGGTTAAATGTTTAATGCTACACCACTAGCTCACTATCTAGAATATGTTCTAATAGCCATTCCTAGCTGCCACAGAGGCTAGGGATTTAAGTTTTTATCCTAAATAGGTGTGTGCTCAGCTAAAAAACTAGGATTCTCTGACTGTCCAGTGCTATTTCCTAATAATTTCTAAGGAACAGTTGTTTTTTGGGTAGCAAAATTCTTCTTTGTGTAAATTGGTCCCTAACATTGTTGGATATTAAAATATCTTCATTGTATTATGTTGTTTGTTTATGTTTCCCCTTTTCTCCTCTATGTAAGAGCTCTGTAAAGTCAGAAGATGGATCTTATTATTGTGTATCTAGGACCTTGCACGGTGCTTAGCATACAATAGATGCTCAATAAATAAGTTATTGATGATATATTTCACTTTATCTTGGACTTCGCAGAGATTGTCTTAGCGCATATACTTTACCGAAATCCTCAGGGTTGGGGACCATTTGTCTTTGTACCCCTGGTTCTTATATGATCCCTGATCTATAATAGACACATGATAAATGGCTACTAGCATGAATGGATGGATAAATATGTGGCATGACAAAAGGAAGGATGGATGTAAGAACAGTAGCTTCAGCTGTCATGGCAGTCTGTAATGTTGAGCCACTAAATACTTTGTGCTAAGTATTAAGGATACAACGATTGGTCCCAGCTACTGGGAAGGTATAGACTATTGTGAAGACTAGCAAGAAGACAGAATATTATGATAGTGCAGGTGATACTGAAAGTAGGAAGGAATTATCAGAAAGGATTTATAGGGAAGTTGTATCCAGAACATTTAGTCCTGAGTCTTTTTTTTTTTTTTTAACGTTTATTTATTTTTGAGACAGAGAGAGACAGAGCATGAACGGGGGAGGGTCAAGAGAGAGGGAGACACAGAATCGGAAGCAGGCTCCAGGCTCTGGGCCATCATCAGCCCAGAGCCCAACGTGGGGCTCCAACTCACGGACCGTGAGATCGTGACCTGAGCTGAAGTCGGACGCTTAACCGACTGAGCCACCCAGGCACCCCTAGTCCTGAGTCTTGAAACACAGAACTGTGAGTAGGAACCAGAGGAAAGGATAGACAAATCAGGGAGGGAAGACTTTTAAAGTTCTGACCTGGATTTGAGTCCTGGCTCTGCCTACCATATAACCTTAAAAAAATTACCTAATTTGAATTGGTTTCCTGAGAATGTTGCCATCATTTTATCTGTGCTTATGTTGCTCTCCTGCCTAGAATGTTCTTCTCCCTTCTTTATTATAATTTTGTGGTTTTTAAGACTTCATTTTTATTTCACGGCCTTTCTGAAGCCTTTGTGTACCATAACTTTCCCCTCCCTCCTCTTTACCCTTTTCCTCTTGAATGCCCTCAGTCTTAGTCTGGGCTGCTATACCAAACCATAGGCTGGGTGGCTTAAACAACAGTTATTTCTCACAATTCTGGAGGTTGGAAGTGTGAGGTCGGGGTGCCAGCATGGTTGGGTTCTTGATGAGGGAGTCCTCTTCCTGATTTACAGACAATTATCTTCTTTCTGTGTTCTTATGTGGTGCAGAGAGACACAAGACAAACTTTCTTGTGTCTCGTTTTATAACGGTAGTAATCCCATCATGGGGACTATACCCTCATGACCTCACTGAAACCTAATTACTTCTCAAAGACTCCACCTCCACCTCCCTAACACACTGGGGATTACGGTTTTAACATAGGAGTTTTGCAAGGTGGTGGGGGAAAGGGGGGGCATGGACACATGTAATCTATAGCATCCTTATAATATCCTCTCTAGACCTTTTTCATAGAAATATAGGTTCTTGTGTTAATTCCATTAATACATATCTGTTGATATTGTACTGTATGTTCTTTGAGGACAGCAACCCTATCTTATTCATCTTTACATCCTGATGCCTAACAAAGTCCTGGTACTGAGTAGGTGTCTATACGTATTAGTTCCCTCATCCCTACTCCAGCATAGTTGATTTATTTGCACTGATAATTTCCTGGGGGCACCTCTAAACTCGTATTCAAAGATGGCTGCCTGTTTTAACTATGGAAACCAATTCTGGCCTGGATTAGATCCATTTGTTTTAGATGTCTAGGGTAATCCTGTTTTAGGAATATCACGCTGCTTATATTGCTTCTAAACTTTTCTTTTTCTCCTAGATAAAGAAGATCTTAGAAAAGTGTGACTTGTAACGTCTCTGCTAACTTTCTAGGGAGTTGTTTAAATTTTTTTTAATGTTTGTTTATTTTTGAGAGAGAGAGAGAGAGCGTGCGCAAGCAGGGGAGGGGCAGAGCGAGAGGGAGACACAGAATCCAAAGCAGGATCCAGGCTCTGAGCTGTCAGCACAGAGCCTGATGTGGGTCTCAAACCCATGAGCCGTGAGATCATGACCTGAGCCAAAGTCAGTGGCTTAACCAACTGAGCCACCCAGGTGCCTCTAGGGAGTTGTTTAAACTGCACTAAAGTAGTTGCTGAAAGGGAGTAGTATGTGGCAAGTCTGTTGCCCAGTTACACCTAAGCCTAGCAGCAAATGCCTTTCAAATTTATCTTTGTAATAGCAAATATTCTGTTGAATGTGGGAATAATAACACTAGTGTTATTCAACAGAGCTTTCTGCAATGATAGAAATGTTCTGTATTGGCTCTGTCTAGTGTAGTGTGGGCCACTAGCCTTGTGTGGCTCTGAGCACTTTAGATTTAGATAGTTCTATTGAGAAACTGAAATTTTAATTTAATTTTAATTGATTTTAATTTAAAAAGCCTAGTGTAGATTGTGGCCATTGTAAACAAAGTCCAATGGAGTAATGTTTGTTGTTGATTCTGGTGGTGAAGAGAGAGTGAAAGAGACAAACATGAAGTTTGAACTCTTCTTCATAACCATTGAGTCACCAGGTTCTATTAATGTTTCATGAGTTCTCTCTTTCCATTCTTCTCATTTTCATATCTCTCTGAAAAGTGGCCGTCACTCTCATTTCTAGTCAGCTCTAGAGATTTTGCAAAGATGTACCTTAAAAAAGCACTACTTTAGTCACATTAATTATATGATTGGTCTGCTGAAATACCTTCAGCTTCCATTTCTCTGTCTTCAGAACTCTCTTATGTCTGCATTCCCAATCTTAAGGGTTTGCGCCAAAGTTCAGTTTGTACTTTCTTTCCTTTGCTATTTCTGCTACTTAGCTCACTCTTTTGCCTGTCTACATACTACCTAGCTTTAAGGCCTAAGTCTGAGCTCCTAGTTGAAGTCTTTCTTGAACCTTAGTTATCTTTTTAATGTTGTCATTATTACCACCCCCTTGGCAGTTATAATCATGCATCCTATGCCTTCTTTGTATTGTCATATACAGAAGTCCAAAAAAATTCAATTTTAAATTTATGAAAACATATGAAACATGTTCCTTAGAAACAATGAAATCTGCTCTATGTTTGTAAGCTGTCCTGAAAAGTTTTTTTATTTCAATTGTAGCTTTAATTCAGTAGTTTGAAAAGAGTGGTCCTACTCTTCATAGCTTCTCCCATTCTTTGGTTCTTCTCAACTATTCTCTAAATATTCAGTTTTTCTTTATAGCTTCATAGAAGTTGTAATGGTCCCTGGGGATGGCTGTAGTGTTGAAGGGTTGAAATTTTTATTGTTTGTAACTTGGAGAGTCAATAGCCTTAAAGGCAAGAGTTCATTTATTTATTTATTCATTCTACAGATATTTATTAAGTACCTGTTATATGGTAGACATTATTCTAGGACCTGGGGTCAATACAAAACAAATAAGCAAAATACAGAAATTTTTATCTGCATGGAGCATAAATTCTGGTTGGATATTTTATAGTATCTACCCTTCCCCATATCTACCAGTATGCTTAGATGTAAAGCTTAGTGTGTAAGCAAATGATAAACATTCCAATTAAGACTAAATTATGAAAAGTACTTTTTATGTCCTTTAATTTGTGTAGTTAATGTTATTAATTTAAAGTCTAAGGTTGTTTCTTTTGTGTCATTTGAAACAGAGTATCCTGAAGATGTAGCTCCTACTGTTGGATTTTCCAAAATTGACCTCAGACAAGGAAAATTTGAAGTCACCATCTTTGACTTAGGAGGTGGAAAAAGAATTCGGGGTATCTGGAAGAATTACTATGCTGAGTCCTATGGGGTAATATTTGTTGTGGATTCCAGTGATGAAGAGAGAATGGAAGAGACAAAAGAGACAATGTCAGAAGTGCTAAGACATCCTAGGATATCGGGAAAGCCTATACTAGTGTAAGTAATGTTGGTGTCATTGTAAACACAGGAGCAGTGGCATTAGCCAATAAAAAAATTTACCTAAGTTCCAAAATAAGCTAAAATAAGCTGAGTAAGCTAAAATCATCATGTCCTAGTATAATAAAATGTATGCAGTTAACGGGATTGTTTATATAGTGAGACCTTATTGTGATGACCTCTGTAGGGATTAAGGGTTGAGGCTATATTATAAAGAAGAGTTATACTTCAATCTTCTGGGTATTCAAATGTAAACTCTTTGTTTTGTTTGATAATTTACTTTTTATCAAATTTTGCATTTTGAAATGACCTATTAGTAAGATTCTAGAATGGTTTTCAGAAAATTTTTTGCCCTTTTTTAATAACTTATTTATGTTTTGCCTTTGTCCTGTTTTTCTTAAAGAGTATTCTTGTCTGGAAGTTATTTAAAAAGTTTATTCTTCTAATGCCACACTGATTGCCAAATTTTTATTTCTATATTTCCAAATTGAATATATGATCTGTGTTATCAACTTAGTCATATGCTTGTATCACTTTGTCCAGCTGCCTAACACTCTTTACAAAGTGACAAAGGACTTTTACACCACCTGCCCTCATAGCCTTTCTGCATAGTAAACACCAGATGGTGCTGTACCTATAAGACGTAGTATAAAGTGAAAGTTCTTTAAGTTGCTCTTCAAATCAGAGCGAGCTGAATGTGTGCCCTTGCCTTCTTGTCCTTTTTCCTCATGCTTGTTTCATTACTGAGGATTAAAAAAAAAAAAAAAAAAAAAACCAACAACCTGCTTACCACATGGTTAAGTGAGAAATTATCAGCAGAGTTTCTTAGTGGTTCTCAGTAGTAAATGAACATTTTTAAATGAGGCAGTTTGGAAGCTCTGATTACACGAAGTAAGACTTTATGGCATTATTTATTGGTACAGGTTTTATGGCTTAATTTTTATACATTTAACCAATTAGAAAAGTGATTTGTGTAATAAATTCTTACCTTTATTGAATCTGAAGGAAAGTTTAATAGACATATATATGAAGAATTAATTTTGTTGAACCACATAGGCTTAATTATTCTCTACACGTTTAAGCAAAGAACCAGCGTCTTCTAAAATAAAAAGTATTAATGACTGAGAAGACTGATGCTCATGTGTAACATAATCGTGTGTGTAGTTTTTAACCTAATAGTCATTTACTGAATTTATTCATTTATTAATTCGTGCATGTGTTAATGAAGCAAATATTTACTGAGCATCCACTATGTGCTAGTCATTGTTCTGGTGATGGGGATACCGCTGGGAACAAAACAATATAATCCATGGGTGGCCTGAGAAGCTTACATTCTAGGGCTGGAGACACACAGTAAATGTAATAAATAAGTTATATCAGACATTCGGTGATAAGTATATTGAAAAAAAAGTAAAGATCTCTTATCCTATGGTGGTGGTATGGCAGGGGTATGTTGCTCTTATAATCAGGATAATCATAGTGGGTCTTACTGAGGAGATGACACTTGAGGAGAGAGAGGCAGTCAGGCAGAGGTATGCGGAAAAGCCCCGAGATGGGAGCATGCAGTTCATAAGCGACTGCAGTTATCACTGAAGAATCAAATAACAGCAGGAGGCCTGCTTCCAATTCTTTCACCTCCCTCACCTAATAGATTATCAGAATAGAGGTGAAAAAACCCAGAAAACCTCCAACTAGGGGATTGCTTCACTATTATAATTTTGTGGTCAGTGAGATCTCACAAAGACATGAGAATTCATTATGGATACTATAATATGCTTGTGAAATATAGAATGATTTGCCATTTGACCAATTTTCATCTGGGGAATTTTACAACCAAAGGGTTCTTATTAATAAAGGTAAACTGCTTTTTTGAAATGAGTGTGCTTAAAAAGTATACAAAACATTCAAAAAGTATACATTGTTAATAAATTTAGAACATGTAGGGAAGAGTGAGTTAAAAAACGTTGATCGAGGGGTGCATAGGTGGCTCAGTTGGTTAAGCATCGATTCTTGATCTCGGCCCAGGTCATGATCTCAGGTTTTGTGAGTTCAAGCCCCACATCGGATTCTGTGCTGACAGAGCTTGGGATTCTGTCTCTCCCTCTCTCTGCGTCCCCCCGCCCCTAGCCCCCGCTCTCAAAATAAATAAATAAACTTAAAAAAAAAAAAGTTGATTGACCATGCAGAGCCAACCACTGCTAACATTCTGATGAATTTCCTATGCATAGTTTTGCAAAATTCATAATATATACAGTTGCATATAATATATAAAAATTTGTACCTCACCTTTTTACATTTTTATGTATTTTTTTAAGTTTTATTTACTTTGCGAGAGAGAGAACACATGAGCAGGGAAGGGGCAGAGAGAGGGAGAGAGGGAGAGAGAGAATTCCAAGCAGGCTCTGTGTTATTAGTGTGGAGCCCAATGTGGGGCTCGATTTCATGAACTGTGAGATTATAACCTGAGCCAAAATCAAGAGTCTGACGCTCAACTGACTGGGCCACCCAGACTCCCCTTAATTTTTATTTTTTTAAAAAAGTATATATATATACATATACGTATATATGTATATAAGTTTATTTATTTATTTTTAAGTAAGCTCTCATGACCCCAAGATCAAGAGTCACATGCTCTTCTGACTAAGCCAGCCAGGAGCCCCTGTATCTCATCGTCTTTTATATGTTTCTAAACCCCTCTTAAATATCTACCCCAAACCTGTGTTTGGAAATTCTCCTGTTTACCTTTTTCTCTCCGACCTACAAGTAATTCCTCTTGTTGATATTACTGTATTAATATGGCTTGAGTCTCCACTTCCCTCTCTATTCGCCTTGATGTACTTCCTTTCATCCCCTCTACATTCCTCCCCTGTGTTACTTACTGGTCTTGACCAGTCTCTCTGTTGTCTATCCCATCCTCCAAGCTCTCCTCTGCATTGCTAGCAGGAACCTTTTTCTTTTTTTTTGTGATGTTTTTCAACTTTACAAAATTTGGTGTTTTACCAAAAAATTTGATGTTTTATAAAACTGGTACATGCTGTAACAAGTGAAACAATGCAGGAGTATATAAAGAATGTGAGAGCTCTTTTTAGCATACACATTTGATCATTTTACAGTTCCTCTGCTTAAAGTCCTTCAGGTAGCCTTCACTGCCCCATGCAGATAAGAAATTGTGCTTAACTGATACAACCCTAGCATGTAATAGGTGTGACATTGAAGAGTCCACTAGGTAAGAAGTGGGAAGAACCCTGCTAAGCTCAGTGCTAGGAGCTCTGGTGGGTTGTGGAGAGGCAGGGCAAGGTTACTTGAATTAGGAGGCAGGCTCTAGTGCCCCTTGTTGCACTTAGCTGCTTCCTTCCAGTCCACAAACATCTGGACCGATCAGGAGCAAAATTTAATGACAGCATCTCATCTCATCTTCTGTTCCTCCCTTGACTGAGCCTAAACCAGCTGATTTAGGACCCACAAAGCCTCTCAGAACTAACTTCAACATCTAGATAACTTTCTCTTCCCACCCTAGAATGATGAACAAACAGAGAACAATATCAGACCTCTGAGAAAATTCAGCCATTCAACAGAAGGAAATAAACCTGAAAAATTAGAGTATTGTCTATAATCACAAAACTGCAAATTGGTGGAGCCAGAATTCTTTCATGCTATGGGAGCAAAGTGAGATCAGCACAGTAGAAGGTCCTAGACAGTCTGTGGCTCTGCCTGACGTGCTGTTGCACACCAGCCTGATAGCATGTGTCACTGCAAATGAAGCCTCAGCCAAATGTCACTTTATGTCACAGCCTTGAGAGTTCTCTTGAAAGGTCAGAATCATAGAACATCATTAGGCTTCTGTGCTTTATTAGCTCAGAAGTTATGTTTTACAGTTCTATAGCTTTACTACTTAATAAGCATAATATTTTGATGAAAATCTCTGAAATAATGGTGAAAAATTGACAAACCATGGGTTTGGAGAGAAGATGGAGAGTCTGGAACCTGAATTCTAAGAGCTGGTGTGCATTTGTTTATGAGTCTGGCAAGTCACTTCACTTCTTTGGACTTAGTGGTTAAATACCTCTTGTATTAAAAGTAGATGTAAAATATTGTAATTCTGTTTTTTGTATTCAGCTGTATATAATCATGTGAACCGTTTCAGTAGAAAAGTAAAAGTGACTGAAGAGATTAAAAATAGATGCTATTCAAACTTTTTGCCCTGTAATCATGTTAACCTGTTTATTTACTTAGAAAGTGTTCCTTTTACTCCCCTAGGTACAATAGAGATTAACCTGTACTCTGATTAAGGTATGAAATATATTATCTACCCTCATGTACCCCTGTATACTCTTGCTTTAACAATTTATAACTTAATTTTTAAAAAACTAAAATTAGATACTCTGAACAGATGAAGACCTTTCCAATAGAAAAAAAGTGAGTAACTTTTGCAGTAGTATGAATAGCACTGGAATCAACATAACCTCCAATTTCTTTTTTAGTTGAAACACAGTTGACATGTAATACTGGTTCCAGGTGTACAACGTAGTGATTCAGCAATTGTGTATACGTTACCAAATGCTCACCGTGGTTAAGTGTAGTTACCGCCTGTCCCCATACA
Organism: Acinonyx jubatus; assembly: GCF_027475565.1. Classification (NCBI taxonomy): domain Eukaryota; kingdom Metazoa; phylum Chordata; class Mammalia; order Carnivora; family Felidae; genus Acinonyx; species Acinonyx jubatus. Next base: position 41,899,694 of record NC_069384.1, read on the forward strand.
CTTACTACATCATCAACTGTATTCCCTTGCTGTACTTTTCCTTCCTATGACTTATTATTTTACAGCTGCAAGTTGTAACCTCTGACTTTGAAGTCAGACAGGCCTAGGGGAGGTTATTTGCTCTGAGTTTCCGTGTCTACACGTGTAAATAAGGATTTTAGTAAGTGTGTTGTCATGAGAATTTCACATCATGTATTTAAAGCAGCTAGTGCAGTGCTTTACTAGTGGCTTTGCAAGTGTGATTGATGATGGATATGAATAGTTATTGTTGATGATATGCTGTCTGGATGGAGACGAATTAGGAGAGCTTTTAAAATGTCTCATTATATGAATTCAGGCTACATGAAGCTTTTGATTACAGAAAATGACATAGCTTAGTAGGTGAGAACATGAGCCCAGGTGCTCATAGTAATTTTACCAGTAGATTTTCTAATATTGTCCCTCTAATGCTTAGTAAGTTTTTCCCTTTAAGGTAATCATTTTAAGGGAAAAAAATACTTTTAGTGCCTAGTAAGTGTGTGGATAACATATAAAATATGTTAAGCAACCAATTAAGTATTCTGTTTTTTTTTGTTTTTTGGTTTTTTGTTGCTTAGGTTAGGTGATTTTTTTTTTTTTAAGATTTTACTTTATTTTGTTTATTTATTTACTTTTTGAGAGAGCACACGCACGTACATATGAGCTGGGGAGAGAGGCAGAGGAGAGAGAGATTCCCAAACAGGCTCCGTGCTGTCAGTGCAGACAGAGCCCGACACAGGGCTTGATCTCACAAACCGTGAGATCATGACCTGAGCTGAAATCAAGAGTCGGATGCTTACCCAACTGAGCTACCCAAGGCGCCCTTCTCTATACCCAACATAGGGCGTGAACTCACAACCCCAAGATCAAGAGTCACGCTTCACTGCACCACTGACTGAGCCATCCAGTCCTCCCAGCGTGATTCTAATTAGTTTTAAAATATAACAGTAAAAATTATATGCGATATATTGCTTTGCCATGAATCTTTCTGTGTTAAGTCTTGCTGTAAAAGCACTATGTGCAGATATAAATACTAATAGAACTCTACAGTTTTACAAACGCTTTTGGACATAATTATGCTAGTGAATATTAAATAATACTTAATGTTCTCAGTTTCCATGATAAACAATTTGGGAACAATTATAAACCAGTATCAGTAATGTCATAGATAAAAGGATATAGTGCAACTTCAGAAGGGGCAGAAGAAATTTATCACCACCTGATTAGGTGGGGAGTTTGTCATTGGATTTAAATTTATCTTTTTTATAAAGTTCTTTAAACATTAGGAGCTGACATAGATGAAACATCTTTTTCTCTGGTAATACTTGATAATTGACACAGCAGAAAGCTCTTCAATTTCTTTGTATTTTATAATTTAAAATTTATTTTATAGTGTTAGGAGGTTATGTATATGTATATTCCTATTATCCATCAATTCCACTGTGCTTTCAACTAATAATTTTGCCTCCTAGTTCTTTAAGGAAGTAGAAACTTATGTAAGAATTCTTTCATTTAGGACCACCAAATTTGTTCAACTATCTGCTTTTATTCCTAAATATTGACTTTTCTCGAGACTATAATATGGAAAAAGTGCTTCTGCTCCTATCCAAGGCCACCTTCTCCATTTGTACTATAGATCCCAATCCTTTCTACTTTTGCATATAATCCCTTCCATTTCTTATATCAAGAGTTTGCCAGTGTGGATCGTTCCCATTAGCAGGATGTGCTCTTGGACTTCTTAACTTTAAGTGTTATGGAATCCTTTGACCCTGCATTCTTCTCAAGCAGTTCATTCCTTTTCACAGTCCTCTATTCACATAGCTGGAAAGTATACTTCGTAGTGGCTGCTATACTTCATATCGCATTCTTTCTTCAACATACTTCTCTTGTGCTTCTATCCCTACAAATCCTTGAAATGGCTCATGTTCGAGTCAACGATTTGTCTTCACTTTGCCAAATCCATTGTCAGTTTGCTGTTCTTATTTTACTTCAGGTTGACTTCTTCCTAAACTTTGTCCTTTTAACACTCTGCATTGTAGCACACTTTTTTGGTTTTCCTTATACTTCATTAATAGTTTCTTCTCAATCTCCTTTATTAACTCTTCCACTTTAGGTGGAAATTTTGGAATACCTCAGGCTCTTCTCTGGGTATTTGATTTTTTTGGATCTACAAACTTTTTAGGTAACTTCATTCTAAAATCACCCACCTCTGGGGCACTTAGGTGGCCCAGTTGGTTGAGCCTGTGACTCTTGATTTTGGTTCAGGTCATGATCCCAGGGTCACGAGATCATCCAATCAGTCTCCTGTAGATTCTAGCTTTGAAATCTATCACAAGTTAGTCTAATTTTTTTTTCATCGCCACTTATATAGTACCTAGTAGTTAAGAATTTGTTTTGGAATCAGACAGCCTGGGTTCAAATTCTGATTCTCACAGTTTCTGTGACCTGGGACAGGTTACTTAACCTCACCGTACCTAGTGTTTTTGTGGGCAAAACTGTAAAATTATTAGAACAATGCTGAGACATAACACACTGTATTAACCTTGAGTGTTAGTAATGCTACCCCCACCCCCACCTCCATTCCCATCCTAGTCCAGGCTTCCACCATCTCTTACTGGGATTGCTGCATTACCCTTCTGGTGGTTTTCTATACCTGCATCCTTGTCCTCCACTCATCTGCCTCAAATCCATTCTAACCCACATACAGTAGACAAGATGATTTTTCTCAGATAAATTATATAACGTCATTTTCAGGCTAGAGACAGTCTAAGGGCTTAACATTGAGTATACTTGCTGTAAACTTCAGACTTACATGGCCAACAAAGCCTTTCATCTAGCCCCTGCTGACCTTTCTTAACTTTATCTCTTACCTCATTACTCCTTTCTTACTATGATACAGATGTACTGCTCATTTTTCTTGAAACAGACTAAGTTATATCATCCTCAGGTTCTTTGTACTATGTCTGGGATATACTGTTCCTTGTCCTCATCATTTAGATATTCATTTAATGTTCCCTTTCAGAGATGCCGTCACTGACCACCCAAGGAAAAGAAGCCATTCCAAAAGTCAGTTTCTCAATACCTTAAGTTTCTGCCAAGAGCTTAACAGTATCTAATATTTATATTTGTTTTTTACCTGCTTTCTCCATTAAAATGTGAATTTCAAAACTCTATTCCTGTGTGAGTTTAGACTATATCCCTAGCCCATTGTGCAGTGTTCAGCTTCACCGTAAAGTGATAGAGAATCTTTTGAGAATGCAATTGCCTTTATTTTTTACTTTCTTTGCCAACCTTCCTGATCTGTACTACAATGTCCTGAATGGACCCAAGTTCAGGAAAACAGTGCCTTACTTTCTTAGGCCTTAAGCTAGATTCAGCTCTCAGTTACCAACCAGACTCTTCATTCAGTACATAGTTGGATTTTTCCATGATTTGTTGACCACCAAGTTAACTTACCCATCTGAGCATAAAAGATTTGACACAGCTTCTGGTTTGATTTTAATATAGCACTTTTTGAGGTCTTGTTTCATGCACTTAATTTACCACTGAAATGCTCTCAAATGAGCCAGAAGGATTGGTTAAGCAGTTGTCACTTACATTCATCTTGTTAAGGCATTAAAAGTTACAAAATACATAATAGAGCTTGGTACCTGAACGGAAACATAAGATCATTGATCTCATTTTTAGTAGTTAACTTGTGAGTTTAAAGTTAACTAGCTATACTGTTTTTGGTTTAATAAATGACTTGCTTTGTCCCTGACTGAAGAAGTTTCTGTTGGTCTAGCAGATAAGGGCTGAAGAGGAAAATTATGACTTAATCATGATGAAAGGTATGTGAATGGATCTGTAAAATGAAGAAAGATGCTGAAATATGGGACATCCTTCATTCTACAACTGGAAAAAATGTCTAAAATAGCTTCTTTATTTTGAGCCACAGCACGGGCAACACCAACAACACAATACCTTACAAGGATTTCTTTTTTTGTATTTTACAGCAAGTCCAAATTTCTCTTTAGTAGTGTTAACATATTCTTTTGTACCATTCACTATCATTTCGATATTGTTGATGCTTTCTCCTTGTTCCTCTACTAAAAGAGATATCTGAATGAAAAGGTCCCTTAAATCTTTTATTTGGTTCTCCAAATTAACAAGTTCCTTGTGTCTTTGTTCTATCTCTGAGAGTTGTGCTTTAGTGATAGTGATTTCTGTAAGTAAGCTTTCATTAAAAACTTCCCATTTGCCTTGATAAAGCATATCATTTACTTCTTCTTCAGGCACTTCTTTTCCAGCAACTTCAAGCTGACGGAAAATAAATGTCTTGCACTTCGCCTGCTTTGCTGCTAATGTATCATTGTATGTAAACATTGTTTGCTGAAATTGGCGGAACATCGCAGCATGCTGAGATTTAAGTATCCTTGTCACCACTGCTGATGGACCATTTTCAGCCTCTGACTTCTTAACTTCTTTTACTAAATCATCCAAACCTCTGTTAATGTGTTCTGCTTGTATTTTTATCTCCTTTGTAATGCTAGACTCTCTCTTAAGTAGACTAAACCTTCTCATTGAAGCCACCAGACTTCTCTGTTGCTGCCCAAATTTTTGAACATCATCTGTCAAATTGTTAATACTCTCCTGTAGTTTTTGGATCTCATGTAAGTGTCTCTCAGCTACCGGCTCTCTTTCATAAATAACAGCTTGCTGCAAAAACACCCCTTGTTCTTCTGCTTCTGTAGTCAACACATGCCTGTCTCTGGAGAGTTCGATTTCTTTTGTTCGTTGCTTTAGTTCTTGAAGTCGGTCTTTCATCTTCCGTTTCCTTTTAAGAAGCAAAAATGATTGTGTTGAACAAAGAAAAGTTTGGCATTTTCTCTCAGTAACGGTTGGCTTCACATAGCTAATGTGTGTCTCCCAGGAAAAATCCTCCTAGTTTTCTGAAAAGAGTTTGAAAAATTAGAAAAATCAGTAAGTATTTCCTCATAAAGATAACTGAATAGGAAAAGTAATGTAAAATAATTTATAAGTTACTGCATACCCTGTGGGCCTACTATGAGTCCTGTTCGGTTGGGTGAAATAGCTGAGAAAGCAGTGATAGAGATACAATTGCCCCCAAATAAGTAGTTCAGTCTCATCTCATGATTCTGCCATTTAATAGATTTTTGTGCATCTAGAGGATATATCTTAAAATGGAAGATTTGACCATATCTTCAACTTTTAGGAGTAAAAGGGCACTTTGAAAATGCTCTTATTACTAAAGATATTGTTCCTAATTAATTTGGTCTATGTAATGTTAAACTCATTTGCTAAATATGCATTTTAGTGACAGGGCAGATTCCATAGGAAAGATGGAAGCAATATAGATAATATTGGATTTTTTTTTTAATTTCTGAGGCTTCTAGATTGATTAACACATTTGACATAGCATTGTTTTTTTATCTATTATATACACATATATATGTATATATATATATATATATACATATCCATTATATCCATGTATGCTTGGTTTGATTATGCTGATTCCGTATTCTTAGCATTCCTTTGCAAAGATATCCAGACTTAGAACAAAATTTCTACCAATTCATATTAAGTGCTATTTTTTCAGAAATGACAATATATAAAATGCTATTTTGGGGTGCTGATAGGGTTGACATCACATCCTGTGTTGGTAGTTATCCACAGGATTAAATTTGGTGTACATTATATATACACACACACATATACATGCATACACATATATACGTATATAATTTATATATACATATATATGTGTTTAGGTCTATACACATGTATGTATACACATATATAATTTATATGTACATATATTGATTTATGTATATGTACTATATATACACTCATTGTTATGCATATATATAAAATGAAATGAGTAAGGGGAATGCAAACTGACGTATTCTCTGGAAAACAGTATGGAGTTTCCTCAAAAAGTTAGAAATAGAACTACCCTATGATCTAGCAATTGCATTACTAGATATTTACCCAAAGGATACAAAAGTAATAATCCAAAGGAATACATGTACCCCTATGTTTATAGCAGTATTATTTACTTCCAAATTATGGACGTGTGTGTGTGTGTGTGTGTGTGTGTGTGTGTGTGTGTGTATGTATGTTATCTCACTGGAATTTAGATAAAAACAAAAATATATTTAAAAAGACAATCCATGTTAATAAAATATTTTCATAGAACATCTTGACTTTAGAAGGGCATTTAATAATGCCTTTCATGATATTTTTGCAGATAAGAAGCTGTTGGGGAGTTACAAATAGTGTGTTGAACCACATATAATATCAGTATAAGCCAGAGAAAAATCAGCCAGTATTGCTAATGTTATGCTGTTATGCTATGGGATGTAAGTGTTTGATATTGCTTATGCAAATATTTTTATCAGTGATTTGGGTGTTGTCACAGAAGGCATACTTATCAAATATGTTGATGACACATAATTTGGAGAGATCTTCAAGTACAGAGTTGGGATTCAAAGATTAAAATAGCATAAAACACTCTACTAAAAGGAACAAAATTATGTTTAACCAGGACGGATATAAAATATTGCAACTAATTGTTTAGAAAGCATCTTTACATCTATAAAATGGAAGATCCTATCTTCATAGCAGTGCTGATCAAAATAACTGGAGGTTTTAGTTGATTATGAGCTTTATATCAGAATAATCATTATGCTTTCATGAATGATATTGTCATGTCTAGATTGACTAAGAAAGATATTTGTTCCACTGACTTTATGTTAGTCAAAGCAAATGAGAGAAGGACTGTGTTAAGTTCTGATGTTTTGAGATAAGAATTCAAAAATTGGGAATTTCCATACTATCACGGGAAGGTTGAGATTGGAAGACAAGCTCAGGGGCATAATACAAGGAGAATCACTGAAAAGAATGGAAATACTTTTCCTGCAACAGAGATGTAGGGAGTATCTACAACTGTTTTCTGAAATGTGTAGGTCTGTATCTATAAGAGGGACCAGACTTAAGTTGGCATTAATCCAAGAGACATGAGTGGAAATTACATGGAGAGAGGTTTGATTTAGTGTAATGAAGACTTTTCAAATGAGTAGAGTTGTCCCAAAATAGAATGAACTGCTTCATGAGTTAATAGGCTTGTTGTCACTGGAGATGTTCAAGATTCTTGATTGATGACCTAGTTGATGATGTGGAAATGAGACCTGCATTGCACGAAAAGTTAAACCAGTGTCCTAATAATATTCCTTTGGTTTTAAAGGACTGACATTCTGTCAAATAATTATTGAGGTTTACTATATGCAAAGTTTTAAATACTGTCGTATTTATTTAATAGTACCTGTCCTGGAATAATTTACTCTCTAAGGGGAGATGGCAATATACAATTAAACAAATAAATGAGACAATTTTAGATCTTGATGGATCAATTAAGCAAATCTTCTCTAAGGTGGTATTTGAACTATGAGACCTACTGTTGGGAAGATGAAGAGCCATGGGATAGTACCCAGGCTGTAGGAAATGGGGTGCCAAGGCAATGAATGGGATTCCAGAAAGAAGCCTTATAAGTTAGCTAATCAATTTCCACATTTTTCTTATGGGAAAGTTGAGAATCAGAAAAGTTAAATGTCTTACCCAGAGCTTGTTAATGGTAGTACTGGTTAAATAATGCAAGATTTCCTGGCTTCTAGACTAGTGCTTCTTCCAGTGTGAGATATATAATATAAATTTTCCAGAATATATATATATATATATATATATATATATATATATATATATATATATATATTACATAAAGCTGGGATCATCTATATGCTCTTTTGTATTCAGTATTTTATTAAATGTCTGATGATCATGCTGGTGAAGATATTTAAAAACACTCAAAAACATTGGGAAGTGATTGTAGAAACTTTTTCTCATGTGGAACTTTGTGAAAGCAGAATTACCACCCATAATTTACTATATACTTCTGGTAAAGACTCACCCTCTTTCTGGTGTAGAGGGAGGTTGATGCTAAAAAGTCAGTTAGCTTAATGATGTGTCTTGAATAGCTCCCTACTGTTCTTTGTTTGGTTTAGCATTATTTATTACTTCCTTATCTATATGCTCTCTCTGGTATTACCTTATTGATGCTGACAATAAACCCTTCCCCTTAGTGCTTAGGATGTCAGGTTGCTTGTAAACTTTGTCTTTTTTTATTTTTTTTGGCTGAGGTAATTTCTTTATTTTACACTGCTTTTCTTCCAATCTCCCCCTCAACTTTATTGAGGAATAATTGAAAAATATAATTGTATATTTTTAAACTGTTCAGTGTGATGACTTCATATACATTGTGGAATGATTACCAGTTTCAACATAATGAATACATCCTTCACTTCACATAATTAGCCTTTTTTTGCATGTGTGGTTAGAATACTTATGATGTACTCTGAGCAACTTTCAAATATATACACCATATTATTAACCACAGTCCCCATGCTGTACTTTATATCCTCAGAACCTATTTTTCTTTAAATTGAAAGTGTGTACTCTTTGACCTATCTCTGCTCATTTCAGTCTTTCCCCAGCCACCATTCTATTTCTATTCTGTTTCTATGAAATCAAATTTTTTTTTTTTTTTTTTAAGATTCCACATGTAAGTGACACAATACAACATTTGTCTTTCTCTGTTTGGCTTATTTCACTTAGCATAATGTCTTCCAGTTTCATCCATGTTGTTGCAAATGTAGAATTTCCTTCTTTTATTTTTTAATTTTATTTTTTTTAATTTGCATCCAAATTAGTTAGCATATAGTGCAACGATGATTTCAGGAGTAGATTCCTTAGTTCCCCTTACCCATTTAGCCCCCCCCCACAACCCTCCAGAAACCCTCTGTTTCTTCTCCATATTTATGAGTCTCTTATGCTTTGCCCTCTCCCTGTTTTTATATTATTTGTGTTTCCCTTCCCTTATGTTCATCTGTTTTGTCTCTTAAAGTCCTCATATGAGTGAAATCATAGGATTTTTGTCTTTCTCTGACTGACTAATTTCACTTAGCATAATACCCTCCAGTTCCATCCACGTAGTTGCAAATGGCAAGATTTCATTCTTTTTGATTGCCGAGTAATACTCCATTATATATATATATATAATATATATATATATATATATATATAATGTATATATACATCTTCTTTATCCATTCATCCATCGATAGACATCTGGGCTCTTTCCATAGTTTAGCTATTGTCGATAGTGCTGCTATAAACATTGGGGTGCATGTGCCCCTTTGAAACAGCATATCTGTATCCCTTGGATAAATCCCCAAAACTTTGTCTTTTTTAAATTGGCTTGTTAAATATGATTTTTTTCTCCTCAAATTAGCACGCATAGACAGTTTAAGAGGTCAAGTCACTTCAAAGCTTGTAAAGATACACAGCCGACCCTTGCCTGCCCCACCATGCCTCATTTCCATTTTCCCATTCCCAGAGGCAGTTGTTTCCAGCCCCTGAGCTGTATGTTACTTTTAAAGTCTTTGTTTCTAGGTAATTTGCTTCCATAGGTGTTTCCGCTTTTTCAGTTTTAAATATTCTATTGTATCTCTGCTATGAAAGATGTGGTTTAACCACGTTATACCCCCAGTCTTCCCTCAATTTTTCCCTCTCAGTATAGTTATATCACAATTTTTGGTTAGTATTCTGTGTTTACATTATTCTCACTACCCAAATATTACATATACCAGAGTCACAAAAGGTAGTATGGCTATATTTTCTTTCTCAGATAATTTTTTTCATTGTTTCTAGGGCTTTTCAGTGGATAAGGCTAGGAAATGTGTATTTTCACTTTAAGAAAGCTTTTTATTGAAATATTTGCACATATACAGAAAGTGTCCCAAATAAAAATGTATAGTTTGATGATTTTTCACAAAGTGAACACATCCATGTAACCACTACTCAGATCAAGAACCATGTAACTTTTAAATTTCTCTTGAAAATACTAATTACCTCAGGTTTTTAGTTGCTTAATTTTGTACATGTGCATTACTACTTCACTCTAAACTCTTGACTTGAACTGAAAATACCCTCTTAATATATTCAAATATAGTAGGTATTCTTTTTCTTTTATTTCATGTTGTTATTCCATCTTCTGAGGCTTCTTTCTCGAAACCCTCTAGTATGACCTGATTTACTACACAGCTTCTATGTTTGGATATTTTTCTCTTTTCTTGTGTCTTATCTCCTCCTGATTCCTAGTTCCTCATCTCTATTCTTGGTTTATTCCCTTGATTTGGGGCATACCATAGTTTCCTTTTAAAACATAAATGTGGTGATCACTTATATTTCTGAAAACATTTTTATTCTATCCTTAATACCGGAATGACAGATTTTCTGCAGATATAATTCTTACTTGGAAATTATATTCCATCGAATTTTGAAAACCGTGCTGCATTTTTATCTAACATTCTTTTTCGCCCTTAAGAAATCTGCCATAGAATTCCTGGTATTTTAAATAGGATCGTTTTTTTCCCCTTCCTTTCATAAAAGTCTTGGCCTTTTCTTTTTAATTTCAGTGTTCTGAATTTTCACAATAACATGACTTGGGGTACCTCTTTTTGCATTTATTTGCTGGAAGTTGAATGATTTTTCAGTCTGGAAATTGATGTATTTAGGGTTTTTTTGGGGGGGGGGAGGAGGTTCCTAATTTTTCAAAAACTTCATCTTTTCCTTTCTCTTTGTATTACTTTCCTTAAAATTCCCCTTATTTGGATGTTAACTTTCTTAGCTATTCTCTAACTTCCTTAGTGTCTGAAAGGTAAAGTGACTTGCCAGAGGCCACATAACTAAAAAGTGGCAGAACCTCATTCAGATACAAGACTACCTGATTGCAGATCTGTTCTTTTTCTGATTTCTATAGTGACTAGAAATAGGTTATCCTAGTGAAATATGCTCTAAATGAAGTTGATCTATATCAAATAGTGTTTTTAGTATAAGTACTATAATAAATTAGTATAATTACTATAAAGACTAAAATAAAGTTCTTGCAGAAGGTAATATAGTATATCAGAGCTAAAATAATTATGTTGTTTGCAGCTTTATTATAACCTGTAGTATAATTAGACCAAATTAAGCACTTTACAGTTTAGAAGAGGAAAAAGATTTAATTCTATCTCATATACCTATGTTACAGAAAGTCTCCAAGAATCTTTGAATCCTATCCTTGATACCATGGTAGAGATAGGTATTGTTATATTTTGTTTAGGCTCACAGTCATAGGCTGAGATAAGAGAGATAAGAAGTAATACTTCATTTCTATATATGTACACAGATTTCTGTTTTCTACTAACCTGTTACTATGAATTCTTACACCTACAATGTATATACTATGCTTTATATAGTTATGTTGTTTTTTACACTTTTATTTTTGAAAAAAACTGACTTTTATCCTTGATAACATGGGAAAAAGAAAAGACTGAGTATTAGAGGCTCAGATGAGAGATGGGGGAGGTAGGGACCAAAACAAAACAGATTCTGATTTTTATATTCATGAAAATTAAGTCCTGTTTAATGCTTATCTATGGCTAGGTAGTTTTTGGCAATGCTTAAATTTCACAGTTCTCAAGAACTGCAGTGTCCCCAACTTTCTCCTTGGTTGCATGGTTTAGAACAAATCCTGAAACAACCCCCTCTAACATTTTTATGGCTGGATAGATATGGTTTGTTTGTTTGTTTGTTTGTTTTAATTAGCAATAAGTGATCAGTACCATCAAAAGCCTTTTTCTCAAGCATCATAGTTTGAAAAAATGTTTTAAGGAATAGAATATTTCAGATTGCTATTGTAACACAGTATGCCTTTGTAAGTGCTTTTAGAAAAGTAAATTTTACTGTCACTGATTTTGGAAACCAACACATTTGACTCTCACCCTTGTTAAGGTTGTCTTTTCCTGGGTTTCTGTTCTTGAAAGATTAGTTCCCTTGTGTACCTCATTTTAATATTTTTTTTTTCACATTTTAATATTTGAATAAAACATGCTTTAAGGAATCCTTCAAAATATATTGATAGTATTTTCTATTCATTAATACTAATAATTTTTCCAGAAAAAATCAAGTAAATATTCCACATCTTTTATTCTGTAGGTGTAAATATGTTACTGATATTAAAGGAAAAACAGACTTCCTTTCAGTGCTATGTATCATGGCATGCATATTATAGTAAATAATGCTTATATAAAATCAGTGATACAGTTTATACTGTGTTGATCTTCATTTATAGATCCAATGCCTTTCTTTCTTTTCTTTTTTTAAATGTTTTATTTTATTTTTTTGAGAGACAGCATATTTCTTTTGAACATTTAAAGTGTATTTATGTTAAAGATACCTTAAATTATTAGATTATTTCTGGTTTCTTAGGAATAAATTCCTTTGTTGTGGCCACAGACTGTTTCTTCTGGTGGTGGGCAGGTGTATTTTGTGACCTTTGTCAGTAGTAGGTGATTATATTATACAAGGATGTCCTGAGTGCTCTGCATTATGGATACATCCTTAACCCATTTTTTGTTTGTTTGTTTGTTTGTTTTTGGCATGACTAGGGCCCTCTGGAGTTTGCCTTCTTAGCCCAGGTACTATAAATATGGGCTTGATTTTTCTCTAGTGCTTTTTCTATAGCCCAGGTATATACATATGGGTCTGGATTTTTTTCTTACTGATTTTTATAGCCTCAGTGGATACCTCACCTCCCACTGTAATCCTGACATTAAATCCAACAGAGATTTTCCTGTAACTGTATATGAACTATATTCTATTTTTTTCTAGTTTACCACTTTAGGAAGCTCAGTTTTAGTCCCCTATTATGCACAAATTCTAAACTGCAGCCTCTAAGGTAAAGTATTTGCATGGAGTTAGCTTTAATTCCTGCTTTCCATTTTGGCTGTGTGTTGCCTCTTCAATTCTAGCATCTGGAAATTTCCCTTTCTTACTTCAAATGTAATGATGCAATTTTAAATTTTGTGCTTTTTCCCTTAAGACTACATCAAACATGTCTACATGTTTTGTTTTGTTGTTTTTTTTTTTTTAATGTGTTTTATTTTGAGAGAGGGAGAGAGAAGTCCCAAGCAGGCTCCGTGCTGTCAGTGTGGAGCCTGACGTAGGGCTCCATCTCACAAATCATGTGAGTTGAAACCATGAGTCGAAACCTTAATCAACTGAGCCACCCAGGCACCCCGTACTTCCATATGTTTGTAGCAAGAGGGTGGGATATCTGTATATCTTGACTGAAAGTCATAGGTGATTATCTTTACAGAGTTAACATAGTTCAGAGTGTTCCTTAAATTCTTCTTAATCTGCCCCAAAATTGACTTAATGTAGGAGGTACTCAGTTGCACTTACATGTTACATATAAATTGTATTTCCTAGTAGTTACCTTCTCATAAGTACATGCATAACTATTTCCAATTTAACCTCTTAATTTTACAGCTTCATAAATTAGAATATTAAGTAAAGTGAGACATATAAGTATATTAGAATTTGAAAGTTGGAAGAGACAGAGTTCATGAAGCCATAAATGTGTAATTGCTTAGGCTACATGAAATTGATGAGACTACCATTGTATATAATCTTTCTGTACCTTAAATGTATTTTTCTTAATGTTGGAAGATTTCTATCCAAATATGAATCTTCTGTCAGTATGTTTAGCTTACTGTGTTGCTATACAATTTTTAATGGTACTGTTAATAACTGACTTATCTTGAGCTTAGACAGGATATTTGCAGAAAGAAAGAAGACTAATTTATAAATATGGTAATCAACTTTGACAATTTGTTCTGGGAAATAGAAAAGTAAACTTTGTATGATGTAAAACTTTCTCTGCCCTATTACAAACAGGGAACATTCTCAGAAACAGAAATATGAATAAAAATTACCTAATGCTTTAAGAAACATATACCCTGAGACAGATATTTACAGATTTATAGATTTTTTTAGTAAGAAATTTCTTTCTACAGTTACTGTATTAAATACACTATTTTAATAAATGTAACCAGTTTTTATCCAACATGAAATAGAGTATTCTTTTGCTTTTATGTGTGAAGACAACTTGTAACATTTTCCTAATTCAAAGTGAAAGCATCTGTTCATGGAAAATTCACTTCTTGGGCTGCTTAAATATGGAAAGCAAACTAAAAAGAAATATTGAAAATTGCATATATTTTCTCAGAGTTTAAATTATCTCATATTTTTTATAATGCAGTCTTTCAGTACTTTTTTATTCTACTCATTTGTTGTAAATAAATTGTTAAATTACCTTGCGTAATGTAACAATGAGACCATTTTTGTTTAAATATTTAAGACTTTGGTATAATTTTGAACTCCCACTTATCTTATTAAGCTGTACATACATGAAAAGATTTTTATATTAAGTTTAAAACTACATAGCCATGGAGATAATGTGTTCTAAATATATCATAGCCAACTTTCAAGTCCACCCTTAAAACATTTAATAAAAGTCATTATTATTTTGATTGAAAATGGGCTATTTATTAAGATCTAACATGGTAGGAATTATAAAATAACTTTGAAGAAATATCAAAAAATAAAATAGGTTTTGGTTAAGCTTCTATAGATTACTTAATTCTGAACATATCAGACTACCTATATATATGTTGCATTTAAATAGTACTGACTTAAGTTTTAAAACCATCAAATCAAATATATTTACATTAAGTTTTATAATTTAAGTACTTAGGATATACTTAAACATTAAAATATAGAATATAGAATATACTGAAACATTAAAAATCTGAGTACTTTGATATTTTTACTGTAGTCCTTTTACAACAAAGTTATTATCTAATTTCTTCCAATTTAAAAGATTTTCAGAAACAATGAAGAAATTAAGATATTACAGGAAATTATCTTAACTTTAAAAATATTATACATGTGTGTCAATGTGTATATGTGTATGGACATAAGCGTCTTTTCACAATTAAATGTAAAAGTATTCTGAAAGTAAGCACAGTATGACTAATTTATAGTCTACAAAAGAAAGCATTTTAAGTTTGTTTTTAGAGGATCTGATTTTCTAGTGTTTCCAAAATGAGAAGTTATTTTTTAAAGGAATTAAAAGAAAAAGTTGATTTTTATTATAGTGGTTTATTTCGAAGAGCTCTAAACCCAAACCTTATTCAAGATATAGCAGTATAAATGAACAGATCAGTTACCTGGTCGAAATCTAAGCAAACCAGTAACTTTAATTATCTGTTGAGCTATTTTTAAATGTCACACATTTCAGTCTATGGATGTCTTGCATTGAAAAGTACAAAAAAGTAGTTTTATTTACCTTTGTCTTGTTCTTTTTGTTGCTTTTCCACCTGCAGTGTTGGAGTCCTGCCCTTGAGAGAACAGCTGAATTATCTGTAACGTTTCAATCAAATTATTTAAGCCTGTGTCTTATAGTTCACAGGCTAATTTCTGTATGGTTTTCATCTAGTTAATGTAATTGAAAGCCAAATAATGAAGTCAAATAAGTTAGACGTAGAGTTGTCCTTTTGCTGTTAGTATCAAATGAGAAGAACAAATTGCTTGCTTCACACCTGGAGGATCCGGTTTTGCCTGTTAGCTCCCTATTCTTTAGATTAAAGGAAGATCATTTTCATTGGAGCTGGCCGGTAACAGGAAGTCCTTGTTAAACTGCCTACATAGAGCATTTGGCACAGGCTCTGTAATTTTGATCTTGTATTATGCATAAAAGATATTACGAAAAAGGTGGTTTGTCTTTAAATAGATGTTACTTTGCTTTCTTTAGGTATTAAAACTTGCTAAATATTACAGAATTTGGAATAAATAGGAATGGAAACAAGCTTGGGGTGAAGACTTTTTGTTCCATTTACTCTAAGATGATTGAATTCTGCTTTATTTTAGGAAATCCCAAGGGCTTAACTCATGAAATCATTGAATTTCAGAACCATACCAGCCAGAAAAGAGCTCATATTTAAACCTTCCACTTCACTCTTTACTTATACTTGCTATTTTCACTTTAAAATAGTTTCAGCGTAGAAAACCTAAAGGTGTGCAGCAATATGTGATACTGTTTATAATATACAGTACAACAATTCAAAATTAATTTTCACTGGAGTGAAATACTTACAGGAAGTATTAGAAATGAAATTTCTCTCACCTTACTGAATTTTCTTACTCTCCCTTTTTTGCTGCTGAGTTGTTATGATTTGAGGGTAAGACGAGGGAAATTGCTATATCCTTGGAATGTTTCCAAAATAAGAAATAACTCATCACACACTTACTCTTCACAGCACTCTTTGTGACAACAAATCACTGGAAACAACCCAAAAGCCCTTCCATGTAGGCCTGGCTGAATAAATGGAACATCTGTATAATGACCGTTTTGTTCATTAATAAAGAATATAGTAATAAAAAAGATTTCTTTATACTACAGGGTAATTGTAGAATTTACAATTAAAAAAAGCATGCTAGTGCACAAAAGTGTATATAGTGTAGTAGTTTTTGAGGCAAAAAGGAAAGGTGGATATACACACAAATACTCCTCCCCGCTACCAATCAATAATGGTGAATTTCCATAGTCTCCAAATTGTGTACTTTAAAATACCATTTCCCCCATATATATGTTTATATGTTCAAAAAGAAGCAATGGGAGGATGAGCTAAAAACTAATGAAAATAGTTACCTAGATGAGAATGGAAGGAATAGAGAGAGGGACAGGGACAGAGATGGAAAATAGTTCTGATTGTACCTTGTTTTTACAGTTTTGAATTTGGAACCATATAAACGTTTTAAAAATTAAATCTTAAAATAATAAAACTGTATGTAAAAAGCAAAAGAAGCCTGAAACAAATGAACGTGGCTACATATCTAGATGTTGGCATAGCCACACAGAGAAGCATTATTCCAAGTAATTTTAAAAACCAGTATTTTGACTCATGCATCTTTTGTGGGATATATGTTAGAGACAAAAATAACCACAATGAGATCTTAACCTGCATTTGGAAGTATTTTTAGTAATAATATTGGTATTGTGTTGAAACTCTTTATACTGTATGGTAAATTGTTAATGTCGGTGTGATTACAAACTGAAGTTTTTAAGTATAAGAAAAAAGAACTACAGGGGCACCTGGGTGGCTCAGTCAGCTAAGCGTCTGACTTCAGCTCAGGTCATGATCTCGTGATCCGTGAGTTCAAGCCCCGCATCAGGCTCTGTGCTGACAGCTCAGAGCCTGGAGCCTGTTTCAGATTCTGTGTCTCCCTCTCTCTCTGACCCTCCCCCATTCATGCTCTGTCTCTCTCTGTCTCAAAAGTAAATAAACGTTAAAAAAATTGAAAAAAAAAGAAAACATCTTTCCTTAAAAAAAAAAAAAGAAAAAAAGAAAAAAGAACCACAAATGAAGCTAACTAAAAACTAATATTTGATTTAAAATGGAAAAATCACTATGAGCTCATGATTTAATTTTTTTCTAAACCAATTTTTCCTAGCTCTATCCACTGAAAGGGTCTAGAAGCAATGGCAAGTCAATAGCAGTAAATGCCCATAGTCCCCAGATTTTGGTCTTTAAAATACCAGTTCCTTCCTTACTGAAAGGAATCAGGGCACCTTAGAGAAACTGATGATTTCGGGTCTGGGACATTGTTTCTTTTCTTTTCTTTTCTTTTCTTTCTTTCTTTCTTTCTTTCTTTCTTTCTTTCTTTCTTTCTTTCTTTCTTTCTTTCTTTCTTTCAAGTTTATTCATTTTTGACAGAGAGAGAGAGAGACAGAGCATGAGCAGGAGAGGGGCAGAGAGAGAGGGAGACAGAATCCGAAGCAGGCTCCAGGCTCTGAGCTGTCAGCACAGAGCCTGACGTGGGGCTTGAACTCATGAACTGTCAGATCATGACCTGAGCTGAAGTTGGCCACTTAACTGACTGAGCCACCCAGGCGCCCCTGGGATATAGTTTCTTATGGGAAAGCAAAGAAGCTATCAAAGATTACGGGAGTTGTGCCAAAAGAACACAGGAGCTAGTTCAAAGAGGACTCCCAGTGACCAAAAATCTGTAACTTTGAGCCTCAAAAAAGAACACTGACTAAGATAAACTAAAACACATTATCATATACATGTGTGTTTGATGATATTTAAGTAATCTCTACCCCCAACGTGTAGGCTCAAACTCCGGACCCTGAGATCAAGAGTCACATGCTCTTCTTCTGACTGAGCCAGCCAGGCACCTTTAAAAATCCATGAGTTCATAATGATATCTATCCCTCCACAAACCAAAGAAAGCAACTTGATTACCTTGGGAGGTTGATAAGGCACCAATTCACTCTTAGGAAAACTAGGAAATGAAGCAAAGGATCAAACATTTATGTTGACTTTTATCTGAATTGTATTTAAGCATTATCGAGTAGTTGATGAAAGTTTATTCTTTAGACAAAACATAGCTAGTAAATTCAGCAGGAATATAGAACTAGAAACATCATGATTTGATAAGCTCTTGTAAAATAATGAAATTAAGCAAAGGTCATTATGTCTGTTAAAATCATTAGATGAAAGAAAGGTTAGTCGGGAACTTTATTTTGGACGAATCAAGCTGACTCTAGACGAATCCACTGATCTATTATAATATCACTAAAGCTTGTATAACTAGATGTAATATTCCTTCTAAGTATCATATTAGCACTATCTATGCAATATGCTTGTCATAATTTCAACCAGTACATCTAACTACAGATGTCGCATCTACTGATGTGTATCTAATTACAGATACAGGAAATGCACGTTAAAATGACTTCATGAGGAGGGTATCAGCTGAATTGTACCAAACACAGGAAATTCTATAGAAATAGGGCTTGTTTTGTTTTACAAATAGATGTCATGGGAGGAAAAGAGGTGGTGGTGGTAATGTTGCAGGGGTGGGTGTGTTGGGACTGCAGATGATATTGATTCAGAAAGATGTAAATGAATACATTGTAATGTGTATCTTGTTTGGATCTGAATTTGGACATAACATAAAAAATATCAAGGAATGTTAATTTTTTTTTAGGCATGATAGTGTATTATGGTAATGTTTTTTAATTTTTAAATTGCTGGGTGAAGTAACTTGACTGGGCAGGGCAAGTAAAAGATAGTAGATGAGCAAGAATGGCATAATGTTGATAATTTTTAAAGATAGGTGATAAGGGTTCATTAGATTTATTATTCTATATATTTGTTAAATAACATATTTGGCTCTGAAATGTCTGTCAAACCCTGACCATGACAGTGTTTTATTAAACTTTTGTCCTCTGCCATCTGATAGGCAAACGGTGTTATTTTGTAGTAATTCCTATTTTTCAATAATTTATTTTAGTTTTTCATTTTGTTTTTCCTCAATATGTTCCTGATTGAGTGTCATGTTTTTTATGCCCAATACTATGCCAAATAAATTAAAAGTGGCCCCGGGGTGCCTGGGTGGCTCAGTCGGTTGAGCATCCGACTTCTGCTCAAGTCATGATCTCGTGGTTCATGGATTCATGCCCCCCACCGGGCTCTGTGCTGACAGCTCAGAGCCTGGAGCCTGCTTTGGATTCTCTCTGCCTCTCCCCCACTCGTGCTGTCTCTCTCTCTCTCTCTCTCTCTCAAAAATAAAAATAAAACATTAAAAAAATTTTTTAAAAAGTGGCCCCACCTCTCCAATAGGTTGCACATTTATGTGGACATATTCACACACTGAAAATATAGATGAACTCCAATAGTACAGGCTCAGAATGAATGTCTGGGTGTTTGAAAACATGATACAGTTTGTATTTTAAGAAGATAAGGACATGGGGTGCCTGGGTGGCTCAGGCGGTTGAGCGTCCGACTTCGGCTCAGGTCGTGATCTCGTGGTCCATGAGTTCGAGCCCCACGTCGGGCTCTGTGTTGACACCTCAGAGCCTGGAGCCTGTTTCAGATTCTGTGTCTCCCCCTCTCTCTGACCATCCCCTGTTCATACTCTGTCTCTCTCTGTCTCAAAAATAAATAAACGTTAAAATAAAAAAATTAAAAAAAAAAGATAAGGACATAATTAATGTGAAAGCTGGAACTGATTGCTGAGGGCTGTGGAAACTAGCAGTCCACTTCTTTTTCTCTTTATAGCTTGTTTTGTTGTTGGCCTATTGACCTATTGCTTATTTTCTTGACACTTTTGATTACTTGATTTCCTTTTATATAGGCCAAATCTTACAAACTTATTTTAGCAGTAATAAATAAAGTGAAAATGATAACATAGATACTACAATACTCTCTAAAACCAGTATGTTTTGTAATCAGTAGGCTTAAATCTTTAGACTAAGAAGAACATGATCAAAATAATTCTAAGTGACTTTATGCTTATATATTTGCTATAAAACTACTTCATTTATGTCTCTCTAGGTTGGCAAATAAACAAGACAAGGAAGGGGCTTTAGGAGAAGCTGATGTGATTGAATGCCTATCTCTGGAAAAATTGGTCAATGAGCACAAGTGCCTATGTCAAATAGTAAGTTTTTCGTGATTTTTTGCCCTATGAGATATGTTTTTGTAGAGGTGATAGGCAATTAGGTGGTAGGCAGCTAACAAAATAATTTATTAGTGTTTAAAAAAAAATTTTTTAACCCAGGAAATCACATTCTCCCTGTTCTGTTGATATTATTTAATACTATAACATTTGTTTTTCTGTTTGGTAGTTGCTTCCATAAACTATCTTTCATGATCTCCAAGACTTTAGATTTGCTTTTTGTTTAAGATATTGCTGATAGGAACTTTAAGTTACACAAACATGTCATGCTATAAATTTTGTAGAGGGGCGCCTGGGTGGCTCAGTCAGTTAAGTGTCTGACTTCAGCTCAGGTTGTGATCTCACAGTTTGTTGAGTTTGAGCCCACATCGGGCTCTGCTATCAGCTCAGAGCCTATTTCAGATCCTCTGTCCCCCTCTCTCTGCCCGTCCCTCACTTGCTCATAGTCTCTCTTCCCCCCCACCTCAAAAATAAGTTAAAAAAAAAACAACAAAAAAAAATTGTAGCATGCTCTACTATAAATACAAAATGTAAGCGTAGGAGAGGTTATCATGAGTTTGGAAGATTTTATCAGGAGAGTTATCCTACAATCTTAAGAAAGGTGGACAGAAGATTTAGTCACTCCTTCTGGCTTCAGAAGATGGCCATTAGGGTGTCAATCTTAAAAGATGTTCAATGCTGTAAATTCCCTGGTATAAGGAATTAAAACTTTCTGCTGTTTTTAATAAGTAGGGGTATTTTTCTTCTGGCAGTGCAGTTTTGTCTTCCAATGAGTTTGTTTAAAATTATAATTGGCACTGCCGACTTCTTGTAATGTCTTTCACAGCTTACAGATATTATCCACAAAATATATCAGATTATATGTACTAATGTTTAGTAATCATTGCAAAGGTGTGTTTTATAAGTTAAATAAACAGATGCTTCATATAATTAATTAATGGATTAGTTTTGATTTGCCAGTAATTACACTTAATAGTTTATAAACATTTTTGTGGAGAACTCTTAGTTTTAATCTTTAAGTCAAATAAATTTCGGTTTCTCAGGAACCTTGTTCAGCAGTCTTGGGCTATGGAAAGAAAATTGACAAGTCCATTAAAAAAGGCCTTTACTGGCTCCTACATATCATTGCAAGAGACTTTGATGCTTTAAATGAACGCATCCAAAGAGACACAACAGAACAGCGTGCTCTTGAAGAACAAGAGAAACGAGAGAGGGCTGAACGAGTGCGAAAATTACGAGAAGAAAGGTAAGTAGATTAATTTTGTACCACAGTGCATTTGAAAAGTCCAGAACCCCACAGTTTTATGAATAATTTTATAGTTTTGTCTATTCAGTTTCCCCTTGCTATATGAAGGAAGACACTAGGTAAATATTTCATTTCTGTGGATCTTTCTCTACACAAGTTTGAGTGAGAGGGTACTAATTTTCTTAGTGGTGTTATAGTAATTAAATTTATTCCGTAGGTATTTATTAATTCCCAGAATTTGAAGATTTTTCTCTCTTATTTCTTGTAGCGGTTCTCAATTCTTGGGGTGATTTTGTTTTTCAGAGGACATTTAGCAATGTCTGGAGACATTTTTACTTGTCACGGCTGGGAGTAGGTAGAGTGCTTGCTACTGGGATCTAATGGGTAGAGGCCAGGGATGCTGCTAAATATCTTGTGATACACAGGACCATCTCTGATAACAAAGAATTATTGGGCTCAATATGTCAATAGATTAAGAAAGCCTTTCTGAGGCACCTGGATGGCTCAGTCGGTTAAGCGTCTGACTTTGGCTCAGGTCATGATCTATTGGTTTGTGAGTTCGAGCCCCATGTCGGGCTCTGTGCTGACAGCTCGGAGCCTGGAGCCTGCTTCAGATTCTGTGTCTCCCTTTCTCTCTGTCCCTCCCCTGCCCGTGCTCGCTTGCTCTCTCTCTCTCTCTCTCTCTCAAAAATGAGTAAACATTAAAAAAATGAAAAAGAAAGGAAGAAAGCAAGCAAGCAAGCCTTCTTTAGTCTAAGCAAAGATAGAAGGCAAGCTGCCAGTGGATCTATCAACTAAAGTAAAATCTGATCTTCAGCACTAGTTTTGTCAGAAAGTAGATTAAATTGCAGTGTCTTGCTGCTGGTGGGAATGCAAACTGGTGCAGCCACTCTGGAAAACAGTATGGAAGTTCCTCAAAAATTAAAAATAGAACTACCCTATGACCCAGCAATTGCACTAATAGGCATTTATCCAAGGGATACAGGTGTGCTGTTTCGAAGGGGCACATGTACCCCAATGTTTATAGCAACACTATTGACAATGGCCAAAGTATGGAAGGAGCCCAAATGTCCATTGATGGATGAATGGATAAAGAAGATGTGGTGTGTATATATATACAATGGAGTATTACTCAGCAATCAAAAAATGAAATCTTCCCATTTGCAACTACGTGGATGGAACTGGAGGGTATTATGCTAAGCGAAATTAGAGAAAGACAAATATGATGACCTCACTCATATGAGGACTTTAAGATACAAAACAGATGAACATAAGGGAAGGGAAGCAAAAATAATATAAAAACAGGGAGGAGGACAAACCATAACAGACTCTTACATATGGAGAACAAACAGAGGGTTACTGGAGGGGTTGTGGGAGGGGATTGAGCTAAATGGGTAAGGGGGATTAAGGAATCTACTTCTGAAATCATTGTTGCATTATATGCTAACTAACTGGATGTAAATTAAAAAAAAATTGCAATGTCTCGGTATTTTAAAAGATGTTTTTAAAATTATTTTTAAAATACGTTGCTTGAGAGCAAACTCTTAAATGGAATTTAGCAAACTCTGAATTTAAAAAAAAAGTGATTATATAACTTTTACCACGAAATCATTTATAATAATCTTAATGCTGGAAGAAAGTACTCAGATTTGATTAGAAGTTGAGTTTAGTACTTAATCCCATGATTCTTCTTTCTTTCTTCACTGGATTGTTATATGGTAGAGGAGGGGGAAAATGAAGATTTTTCAGTGAGTTCCTGTAAGATATAAAGTTATCTTCCATATACCTAAATAATATTGGCTTTCTATGTACTTTAACACAGCTGTAGTCTGATAGGCAAGAACTCACTAAGTGCTCTTGGTGATGCCTTTGTGAGATGCTTCCTTACACTGTTGAAGAAACCCTCTGATTACTGGTATCTGTCATTTAATTCGGAGATAGGACCTAAAGGAAAGAAATATTTCTAGAGACATACTCTCCATCTCCAAGTACTCAAGAATATGAGCAGATCATTCATCTAGGTCTCTCTTGATACCAGTGTGAGGTTTTATTTTGGTAAATGTGAGAGTCTTTGGGTTTTTTCTCCTAGTGTATCATATTTTAGTGATATAAAGCTTGGTACAACCAATCATTCATGGAAGTATACCTTTTATGTATTTATAAAAATAAAATACATGACCACGCTTTTCTGAAGACTCTTTTGTTTTTCTTCCACTAAGAAAACAAACAACGAAAAAAATTTAGTTGGAAAGAAGTCGTCTAATGTTAGTCACTTTTTTTCAAGTTTTTACTTTTTCCATAAAGATATTCTAGATGATGTTAGGACATGTTGTGGCTTTTGTGATACCCATTCTCCTTTCCTCCTTTTTTCCTAGCCATGCCACTTCTGGTCTGAGGCCTCTCCTGTTGAGCAGAGAGACTTTGGAATTAAAAGTGGCATTTAGAGAAGAGTTATTAAAAAAACGAAAAAACTTTTTATTTAATTAAAGGTTCAGATATTTTTGAAAAATAGTAAAACATGCTGTTGTTGATATCTGAAAATAATATGTCAGTGCCAGAAACCTGAAATTGCTTACTAATAAATGAATAATATTACCATCCTGTAGGTATATTCATTTACAGAGTACTTTCACATACAGAGTACTTTGCACAACCTTATGAAGTACATATTTTTATAAACATTTATGGGAAAGCTGAGGCTTAAAGATCTAGATATAAGTCCAAAGTCACAGAGGTAATAAATTGCAAATCTCTAACTCTTGGCTTCCTAGGTTTAGAATGAAAGGATATATATTTCCAAAATAGAGCATAATACATGTCATAGTAATGAGCATTCATATTACCATACTTACAGTGTAGTTGTAGATCTACAATACTTATTCTTCTGTCTTCAGCTACTTGTTTATTTTTTTCACTCCAACAAATCTATTGAGTAATATCTCTGTCTTGAATTCAGCATAAGAAACTGACAATACAGAGATGAATCAGATCTGGTCCCTGCTCGTAATACATGCAGTAGTACAGTGGAGGAGCCAGAATTGTATGGAAACATTAGTTAAAATATTCAGTGACTTTGTTGTTTTATAGAGACTTGGAAAGACATATCTATGTTACCAGGGAAAAACCAGCTAGTTGGACATCAAGAAGCCCCAGGGATTGGCATCAACTTGGTAAAACAGACACAACACAGTTCTTATATAACTGGCCAGGATTTTTAGTCTTGATAACTCATTAAAAAATGGCGGGGGGAGGGGGGGCAAATTTCTGCCAAGGAAGTCCTCTACAGAGGGACCCTAGTATATTAATTTATAATTAAAAGCAGAGCTTGGTGGTTGCCAAAGGGGAGGGGATTGGGGGTGGAGCAAAATGAGTGAAGGAAAGTGGGAGGTACAGACTTCCAGTTACCAGAATGAGTAAGTGTCAGGGATGAAAGGTACAGCAAAGGGAACATATTAGGTATTATAATAGAGTTGTATGCCGACAGATGGTGACCACACTTATGGTGAACATCCAGCTACTCATTTTAAAAAGTAACTTATTATTCTTCATGTATGGGGCAATATTAACTATGAATCACAGAGATAGTGTATGTTTCAGTAGTAACTCATGTGGAAATACTTAATCTGAGTGATATAAAGCAACTTAGTTTTATAGTTTCTTTACTTCTTTGTAGCAACAGTTGTTATCTAGTCCATATGTGATATACAGTTTGACACAGCCCTGAAGAAGGCTGTTAACAAGAGGACTTATTTGTTAACACCAATGAAGAGGACAGCATTTGTTTGGGAGAGTAATTAACAAATCTGTGAATATAAACCTTTGGCACATAGAAAATTAATTAGCAACTACCACTGACATTAAGGAGTCAGTCATAGGGAATGTTATTTTTGTCAACATTTCCTTTTTTTTTTTTTAAATTCAAATGATTAGCAGTGGAATATTACTCAGCCATAAAAAAGAACAAGATCTTACATTTGCAACAACATGGATGGACCTGGAGGGTATTCTGCTAAGTGAAATAAGTGAAAGACAGATACCGTGTTTTCATTTATATGTGGAATCTAAAAAGCAAATGAAAAACAAAGTGAAACAGACCCAGAAGCACAGAGAACAAACTGGTGGTTGCCAAGGGAAGGAGGGGGGGGGGGGTGGACAGGCAAAATGGGTAAAGGGAAGTGGGAGGTACAGGTTTCCAGTTATGGAATGAATAACTGATGGAGATGAAAGGTACAGCATAGAGAATATTATAATAGTGTTACATGGTGACAGTGGCTACCCTTGTGAGCATAGCATAATGTATAGGCTTGTCACATCACTATGTTGCACACCTGAAGCTAATGTAATATTGTGGGTCAACTATACTTGAAATAAAAAGTTCCAATTATTACACGTGGCTAGGGGCCTATTACCAGAAGTAAGGATTTCTGAAAATCTCCTAGTAATTGAAAGCCATGTCCAGATGTTTAACTTACTAAATTTAATAGCGTTAAGCCGATTACAAATGTTCTTACACATGGTTCAGCGTTTTCTCATAAGGAATTCCAAAACTTTTCCCTCAAACAATAGAGAACAAAGAGAACGAGAGCAGGCGGAACTCAATGGAACCAGCAGCCTGGCTGAGTTGGACTCCGAACCAATTATTGTTAATCCTTTCCAGCCAATCGCATCTGTCATCCTTGAGGTACGGATGGTGGCAAATGTGATTTTTTCTATCTTAAGTTATAAAGTTAGAAGTTGAGAAAGGAGGTGGGGAGAAGTGTTTCACCAGAGATTATTCGTAAAAGAAATTAAATGGGAGAGATGGATTAAAGGCTTACTGCTTTTTTTCCTCGTAAAGTTTACTTTTTGATCTGATATAAAAAAGGAGAGATGACTTGTGAATTAACCGAGAATGAAAACGAAGATTGAATGTGGCAACTGCCATAATTACTGTCCTGCTAAATCTATTTTTTCTTTTTTGTCGTTTATTTCATAGGATAGTGCTGTATTTACTCTTTTTTACACTTTGTCCCTGTATTGCTGTTACTATCTCTTTAAAGTAATATTTGGATGCCTGTGATGCATTTTAGAGTATGTAAATGATTTTTTAATTACTTTCCCAGAATACTTAAGAATGTTGGAAACTATAAGTTCTCCTATATATGAGTATCATTTATTTTAATTTTGATTGTTAGAAATTTTACCAAAGTTAACTTGTAGATTTTAATCATGAAGAAGGAGCTGTGTATGTGTGTCTGTATGTCTCTGTCTTCGTTTTCATTTCTCCACTGGGTGTCCAGAGTTTGCGCTGGCCCTGCTTCGGTCACCATCTGCAGCCATGCCTCCTTTGAGGCAGAGCTTTCTAAATCTGCTCTCCATTCACTCAGAGCTTAATGTGGCAGCTGGCTCGCTGGTCCCACCTGTATGTTCTCCATTCCTCTTCCCCTGTCACTGCCTCCTTCCACACAGGTCCTCATCTGGAAAGGTGGATGATTGTTTCTTCCTTGGGGCTGCTGCTGAGGAGGGAGGCAGCTCCACAGGTAAGAAGATGATTGGATAGTTTTGGTATTGCTTTATTTTGCAGAATAATTGGTAATAGGAGATATTTTGTCTTGGGTTGCTTCGATACCAGAAGGTTAATTGTATTTAATCTTTTTATTAACCCCGCCACATTTACCTTCAGTATATGCTTTTCTAAGTACATTAAAGCTGTCTTAATAACTTGACCTATTGATTTATCTCTATCCTATTAAATACCATGTTTTCCAAGTTTTATTGTATGTTCTTTAAAAAATATTGGTAGACAAGGAAACCAAGTTTGACTTTGCACTTTGAAGCATTAATTTACTCTATATTTGTAATAAAGTTCACCTTGTGGATAATGACCAATTATTTTATAGCACAATGGTTGTAAATTACTTAGAAGGCCTTAGTGCTTCTATCACCAGTGTATTTTTCACAATATAAAGATGTGAACAATACGGTGTGCAGCGTAGCATACCTTATATTGAAAGTCCCTGAACTAATTAGTGGCATGCGGAAAGTTACTATGCTTTTAAACTGTGCTAATTTTAAGAAAATAATCAGTAAAGAAATGAAGTCAATGAAAACAAATGACCTGAAGTCTTCTTTTTACTGAGCAAGTATTTTTTTCCTTCTGTTAAACTTGTCTTTCAAAATGTTTGCATTTTAGAGAATCACCTTGCATTCCTTTGAATTTACTATAGATTAAAAAAAAAAAATGGTGAAGTATTCGTTCCAGAAGAGACTTATCAGTGGTACAGATAGTAACAAACCTAATTATACATGAGCATTTAGGGTAAGGTAAAGGTGACATTTTATATTTGAGAGAAAAGGGAGATGGAATAACTGAACAATCATTTGGAAAAAAGTAAAATTAATGAATAGCAAATACCAGATTGAACTCCAGAAGACTTAAATGTGTAAAATGTGTAAAGTAGCCTTAAAAGTACTAGCACATAATATAGTTAAATATTTGCATATACTTGGAGAAGGAAAACTTTTAAAGTAGGACAATTAAGCCACAAATCATAAAGTGAAAAACAGATAGGTCTTATATTTGTTTTTAAAGATCTGTTCTACAAAGCTAAAAGCAAAAAACTCTAAACAAACCCTAATGAAAAATATCTGAGACACGTAAGACAAACAAACAAACAAACCAACCCTTGGCAATTCCTATGAAAATAATGAGAATCTAGGAGGAAAAAAGAAAGGTTTTGGGTTACCATGGATAAAAGTAAAAATAAAAATGACAATAAGTGTAGTTGATAGTTCATTTTCACTAGCAATAAAAAAAAATGAAACTAACACTAAGGTAAAAATATGTATTTATTAGTTTGGTGGACATGTAAAAGATAGATAATGGTATACAGGGATTGAAAAGATATGGGGAAATGTCACTCTCTTAACCTTTTGCCTGGAGTGTAAATTCACTGTTGCTTTTCTGAAGGGAAGTGTTTAGTTACCTGTTGATCCAATAGTTCCACTGTTAGGAATTTATTCTAAAAAATGAATTCCATAACTGTATTTGTTATAATGAAAAATTGAAAATAATTTGTCTACTGATTAGGAGTTGGTAAATTACGTTATAACCTTGAAAATGATAATGTAATTGATGAAAGTAGTAATAGTTAACACATATAACTAACACTTTATTATGCGTCAGATACTAGTCTAAGCACTTCATATATTTGTTGACAAGGAAAGAAATATACATTCTTAAGTAAAAACTTAAATTCTTTTTTGTTTAAAAAACAAATGCATAAAATAAATATGCATATATAGAGAGACATTCAATCACATGTATGTTTGTGAGTGGCGTACCTGTACATATGTGGGGTAGGAGAAGAAAACACCTCTTAGTGATCATGCACCAAGTAGAGATCATCTCTTGATTGTGGAATTACAGATATTATTTGTTTTCTTTCTTTATACTATATGTGTTTTCTGCATGTTTACCAATTAGTATGCTTTAATGATATATTCAACGAATGCTTTTTTTAATAAAAATATCACGGTGCCCTGAAGTTACAGAATGCGTTTGGATTATTTGATTTCGCCCTTAAAACTGTCTTAGATACACAACTTTTATATTAAAAATGATATATTTCATTTTTGTTAGAATGAAAGAAAACTTGAAAAAGACAAAAAGAGACACAGTATGGAGAAAGACAGTGATGGCTGCCCCCCGAAACATAAAACGGAGAATGAGCAAATAGAGACACAGAGCCAGATCAGTGACAATAGCCAAAAAAACAATGAGCTTGGAATAGTTGAAAGTTATAAAGAGGCATTAACACAGCAGTTGGAGAATGAAGATGATACAGACCAGCGATCATCAGAATCAGGTGACAAATCTAGGTGATAAATATATTAAAAAAATATGTATATATATGTGCATATACACACACACACACACACACACACACAGAATTTAATGATACATCTATCATTTGTCATGATTATTTTCACAAAAAATGTACTATAATATTTTTTGTCTCCAAATGCATTATTTATCATGGTTTTCTCATGGTTTTTAGTTTCTCCTTAATTTGCTAACTTATGTTTTTATTCATGATCCCTTAAAATGTGATCCTTTGCAATTGAAATGAATTTCAGCAGAAAATTCTGTTTTCAATTTTGTTTCATAAATTTGGAATATAGCACATAGTCCCAGGAATCCTTGAAATATATTTAACCTTTAAGGCTCTTTTAGGGAGTTTTATTTGGGTTTTATTTTAAGCTTCATAATACTGCAATCAGTGTCACTTCTTTTATTGACTTGTTATTTCCATAGAATGCAGACCTACTCAGTTGAACAAAGTTTTTATCTTATTTAGTTTGATAGAGAGAAAGCATGAGTGGGTGAAGGGGGGAGGGATAGAGAGAGAGGAAGAGAGAGAGAATTCCAAACAGGCTCTGTGCGGTCAGCGCAGAGTCCGATGCAGGGCTAGAAGGCAAAACCGTGAGACCATGACCTGAGCCGAAATCAAGAATTGGACATTTAACTGACTAAGCCACCCAGATGCCCCATGAACGTATTTAAAGCCAGTAGCCATTTTCCTATTATTTTAATATCATACAAAATCTTCAGTTCATAATTGCTTTGTTTTCTCTAAGTGGTTTTGTGATTTAACGGGAAGTTCATGTCTTTGGTTTCGTAGACAGCCTGTGTTTGGAATCAGACATCTTGGGATAGAATCGAGATATTTGTTGTGTTACAGTGTATTGTTCTTCAGTCTTGGTTTCCTCATCTCTAAGGTGGGGATAAGCATCATATTTTTCCCACAGGGCTTTTAGTACTGATAACAAAAATAACCCTACAGTTCTTCTAGCACAGGGCCTGACATATGAACCAATAATCATACATCCTTGAAATTTCTGGCTAGCAGTATGGTTCCATTGCATATAAGAATTTTTGTACATACTTGGGGTGCCTCGGTGGCTCAATGGGTTAGGTGTCCGACTGTAATTTCAGCTCAGGTATGATCTCATGGTTCGAACAGCATGGAGCCTGCTTGGGATTCTCCCTCTCCTTCCCTCCCTCTAAATAAATAAATAAGGAAATAAACCTTAAAAAAGAATTTTTGTATGGTATCAGAAACATTATAAAAATAAGATCTCAATCCCTGAGGTTCAGATTTAAAAAATTAGACTTGAAAGTTATACCTTTTGTAAGTTGGGAAGTTAGGGCAGCCATATTCATACCCTTGTAGCTCTGTTAGCAGAGTTAAACAGAAAGTAGATTTAAAGTGGCCTCCCAATATGTTGAGAGAACTTTGAACAGTTACACATTGTTAAAGAGAAAAATATTTGGCAGATTATTTGAAAGTACGGTGTAGGAAGAAGATCTAAGATAGTCAAACATATAACTATAATAGTAATAAGTAACATTTTTGTGCTTTAGAACCTGGCTTCAGATACCTTAGATTATTTAATGCAGGATTATATTATTTAACGTAAATAATTTTAGGGTATATTATTCCCATTATTTTGAATAGGAAATCAGGGACTTGGAGAGGTTGAGGAGCTTGTTAAGATCATATGTCTTGTCTGTAGCTGGGACAGATCGTCTGCCCATTATCCTGTGCTGTTTCATGACCCTGAGCCCCTGCCCATCCTGAAATACCATATGGTTCTGGACTTTCTCTTCCCTTTTTCTCATCTGTAAAGCTTATGATTTAACTGTAAAACGATGTCTTTGTTTCTCTGTGGAGTAAGATGTCTCAAATGACACTACTTTATTTAGAAAAAGTATGTGTTTCTAAAAATGTTTATATTTCTCATTGCCTTGTAGATTTCATAATGTTGGCTATTTCTCACATAATAGATAATTCCCATTTTATAAAATGTGTTACATACATATAAATTAAGCAGTTTGAGATTGTCACTTAAAATACTTTAGTAACTTTGATGTTTGGTTATTTAACTACATGGCCATATGGTTTACACTGTTAAAACTTACATGTTAATGGCATAGATGGCCTTATATTGTTTATATGTGCTTAAGTGAGAATCTATAGTTATTTTTTAGAAAGAACACCGATTCTGCAATGTCCAATAATGTGATTTTGGTTACATATATTTATTTATATTGGGCATACCTTGTCTGGGGGTTATTTTAATGGGTAACGTGTTTAAGTTTGATTAGGGTATTTTTTTCACATTCAAAGGATTAATTTTGGATTATTCATACCTAGAATCATTCTATATATTCTATTGAGACAAATCAACATCTCTCCCCTTTCCCTGGGCCATTCTGAGTTTCATGAGAATGCCTGGAATTAGACAATTATATTTACTTGATATGACATTTGGAAAAAATACAAGTTACTTTTGGAAATGTGAACTTTTTTTTGTATGCTGAATAATCTCTCATAAAACTTAAAATACAGGCTTTTTTCCATTTGTGTCATATTCATTAAGTATTAATTCAATAAGGAATCATTTAAAATTTTATGCTTAGTGAAAGCAGATTCACATTTCATTACTGGTAACAATTTCCAAAGTTTGAAGATCTGTTTTTATGGTAATGATAATATCAGTAGTCTAGTTCCATTCTTTTTTATTGTAGAAGTTTACATTTTCTCAAAGGCATATAGTTCAATGTTTATATTCTTATAGATAACAGCAAAAAGAAAACTAAGAAACTAAGAATAAAAAGGAGTCACCGTGTAGAACCTGTTAATACAGATGACTCTGCTCCTAAGAGTCCAACACCACCCCCGCCTCCTCCTCCTGGTGAGTAAATTGATATTGGTACTGAATTTAGATTTACTGCTTTAAACGGTAAAGAAAAATAAAGAAATTTTGTAGTTTTATTCAGTATATTTATTTTTGTGTGAATTTATGAAAAGCTCTTTTCTCTCTTTTGTTCAAAATGTATCATTGCTTTTTTAATCAGAAAAAAATGTTTCCTAAAAGTAAAAAAAAAAAAAAAAAAAGTAAAATTAATAAGGACACTTTACACCAGCACTTTCTAGAATGAATTCAGGTCCTATTTGAAGTATTATTGTCCAGATTTCTGAAAGGAATTTAAGTTTAATGAATGGATGGCTAATGTAAGTTTTTAAATAGTTGAATCTTTCATCCTGAAAGTTAACATTTAAAACCAAGATGTGTGAATTTTTCCAATATATTTCCGACTTACATACTGACCTTCTAAGTTGTTATGAGAATTAAAAGGAATATTGCATGTAAAACACTAAGACATACTAACTGCACAATAATTGTAATTTTTCAGCACTAGGCATAGTACCTCACATACTATACATGCTCAATAAATATCTGAATGTATATATTTGTGGTGTCCTTTTAGCCCTGTTAGGAGGCTTTAGGTAGTAATATTTTCCTTTGAGAATTATTTCAAGACTCATTTCTAGTATTTCACTTATTAGAAGAAATTTCTTTTAGCCTTGGCTAGAAGCTAGAATAGTAGCCTAAGGTAATTTTTGATGGTGGTGAAGATGCTTATATTTTTAACTAAAGTAAAAACTTAAAAGAGATGTTACCAGCCTATAATTACATTTTTCAATAAAAACTATTTCAAATGCCTTTGTGGTTATTCAGTACTGTGTCATTCAACATACATATATGACCTGGCATCAAATATATACATTCCTGTCAAGGGAGGGAACCTCTCAACAGGCCTAAAGAGACATTGTTTAACAGTGTTTTAAAATGTTTTTCTTTTTCTTTAGTTGGCTGGGGAACCCCCAAAGTCACTAGACTTCCAAAACTTGAGCCTCTTGGTGAAACACGTCATAATGGTAATGCAAAAGGATCAGTTTTAAAATATACATATTAAATCCACTTTTCTTTACCTTGACAAACTTTTATTTTTGGAAGCCTTTCAAATCCACAACCATCCTTTTTCATTATACTTTACTCTTTTTATTTTATTTAATTTTTTTATTCTTTAGTGACTTTTGGCTCAATATAATTTGTTTACTCTGGAATACAGAGGTAAAAATAACCATAGTTTATGTTTATCCATTACATAATTATGTAAATTGTTATGGAATGGGGACAGTTTTAAAGCAATTTAAGTTAAATATGAGAAATTACAATTATCCTTAGTATTAAAAACAGCATTGTCCTGTATATGCTCAGTGTACTCAGTGATAATGCTTCATAATTGTTTTTTGTCTGCTTCTAATAAGTTGACTCAGCTGCTGAATATTGGAATGAAGTAAAAATCAACACAGTTTGTAAAATCAGAGACTAAATCAGTAAACCAAATGAAGTTCAGCTAAATAGAAAGTTACGAAAGACTTATTGACTCTAGAAAACAGTTTTCTTTGGATGAAATTAACATAAGGTGTAGTCCAGCCAATATATGGCATTAGAAATCCACATTTGGAAAGAGAAAGGGAAGCTGGGTATAGAGAACTGCTTTGTACAACAGGCAGAAGTTCTGATTTCAGACCATCAGGTCAGGCTGTTGCAATAAAATGTTTCTAGAATGCGAAAGTGTAATTATATATAGCGTAGCTCATTAAAGTTCTCCATCAAGAATATCCAGTTCCCTGGGCACCTGGGTGGCTCAGTCGGTTGAGCATCCGACTTCCGCTCAGGTCAGGATCTCGTGGTTGACGAGTTCGAGCCCCGAGTCGGGCTCTGTGCTGATGGCTCAGAGCCTGGAGCCTGCCTCGGATTCTGCGTCTCCCTCTCTCTCTGCCCCTCTCCCGCTCATGCTCTGTCTCTCTCTGTCTCAAAAATAAATAAACATTAAAAAAAAAAAGAAATAAAATACCCAGTTCCCTTTTTGATAGCTCTGTTTACCTAATCTAGAACTTGGTTTACTATGGAGATCCATTTGCCAGCGGAAAAAAAAAAATCAGAAGTTTAGAAAACCATTATCATGTAACCTGAAATTATATCAAACTGCATAAAATACTTTTATTCAAAGAGTTTTGAAACTGGAATTATGGCTTTGGGTCAGATTGTGAAGTCCCTTACACATATGTTAAGATGTCTGGACTTGCTATAATTTTCCAAGAGACACTATACATTTTTGAACAGGGAAGTAGTGTTACTAGGTGTATTGTTTAGGAAAATAATTTTTTGTCACAATGGAAAGTACAGACTTGATGGTGGCCACACTTGAGGTCAAGATCCCATCTAGGAGGCTGTTGTAACAGTTACAGTGAGAAGTGAGGTATAGAAATTGGAATGAAGAGTAAAAAATGTACGCAGAAAAAAAATCTTTTTTTTTTTTTTTTTAATGATTATTTATTTGAGAGAGAGAGAAACAGAGAGACAGAGACAGAATCTGAAGCAAGCTCCAAGCTGTGAGCTGTCAGCACAGAGCCCAACACGGGGCTCAAATCCACAAGCAGTGAGATCATGACCTAAGCCGAATTCTGATGCCTGACTGACTGAGCAACCAGGCACCCTGGAAATATCTTAATTATAGTAATTAATATTTGATGAGTGGATGTATGGGCCGAGGGACAGAGGAATAGAGGATTATTTATTCAAGGGGCTGGAAGGTTGGTGCTGTCTCTAAGACTGAAAATACCTGAGGAAGGAGATATGGTTTGGAGGTGTCTGTAGGCTTATTTATTTGTAAATGTCTTTTGGCCAATCAGTACCAGAAAGATTCAAGAACTCAGGAGAAAAGAAGGGACCCTGGTGGGTGGAGGGTTCGCAGATGGATTTTTTTTTTTTTCAGTTGTTATCACACAGTATGAAATCCTTGCCTGTAATTTATGCTTTGTAATCATTTACTGAATGAATGTGGGAAGGAATGATAGTTTCTTGTTTCTGAGAGAAATTTTATAGAATGAGGAGAAAAGAAGTAATGGTAGCATGCAGGGGGAAGCTAGTTAAGGGCAAGTGGAAAAAGGTCAAAAATGGGTTGAGAAGGTTATTTTGTTTTGTTCATCCTCACTTTCCTGTGTTTGTTTTAAAATTAGAATTCATGGGAAAGAATTGTAATAAATCAGCTAAGTTTAAGACCACCATATTCCAATAATTTAGTTAATTTTCAGTGTGTATCAATAAATGTAGCTTCCCAGAGCAGAGAAGAAAACACTGTAACTTCACAAGTTTTAAAATATTTTTATTGTTTTTTTCCCATAAGTTAGAAATTTTTTTTAATCTTTATTTATTTTTGACAGAGAGAGCGAGTGAGCGCACATGCATAAGCGGGGGAGGGGCGGAGAGAGAGAGAAAGGGAGACTCAGAATCTGAAGCAGGCTCCAGGCTCTGAGCTGTCAGCACAGAGCCCGACACGGGGCTTTGGCTCTAATCCATGAACTGTGGGATCATGACCTGAGCTGAAGTTAGACACTCAACCAACTGAGCCACCCAGGTGCCCCTTTCCCATAAATTTTAAATCTAAGTATACATAACCTGGGTTAAAAAAAAAAAAAAGTACAATCAACTGCTTTCATTCATAGGGAAGAAAACAGGTATAATTAAAAATTGTAATAAAAATAATTTTTTAAGGTTTATCATAAGATCTTCATCTGAGATGCTGATAGCTGCAAATTTTAAAATTGCATTCTCTTCTTTTCTCTAGCTTGGTACACATTTCTTTGCACTTGGTTAATGGCAAGTAAACAACAGATACATGATGAACTAGAGTAGTAATTAAAAGGTAACTACTATTGGCTTAGCACTTAAAACTTACTCGGTTGGAAAACAATTTTTTATAGTTATATTGGGAATTTTTAAGGCAAATTCTTACTTGTTCTTTGATAATAGACATTTACCTTGATAGCAATTTCATTTTACTTTTCTAATGTCTATAATGCTTGCTCAGCGTAATAGTTAAGACATGCATTGAGAAAAGAAACTTAAAAAGAGAATGTGTATTTACTATGTAAACACTCTCAATCCATACTTCATTAACATGTATCTTACATTATGGGAAATATATCAAGGATTCTGTTAGCTAAAAACACCAAATGCACTAAAGAATATTTCATATCTTAAAATGTGAATGAAGATAAAATTTTGTATGTAGTTTTACTACTCTTCAATTTCATGTTTAAAAAGTTTGAAGCTCTTTATAAAAATGTGTGTTAGCAATTAAGTTGGTCCTATCAGTTGGGCACTAACATCAACATATATTCCCTACATTTAAGGCAATAAGAAACCTACTTTGTATGCATGATTTTATTTCCTGGCAAAGAAATAATACAAAATAAATTGTAAAAATAAAATAATTTCTTGGGAGGGAAAAAGATATTTCTTGCCATGTGTATGTGATTTTTCTTTGTAGGAGGGTACTTTTTTTTTTAATGTTTATTTTTTGAGAGAGCATGAGTGGGGGAGGGATAGAGAGGGGGGACATAGGAGCTGAAGTGAACTCTGCACTGACAGGCTGACAGCAGCGAGCCCAATATGGAGCTCGAATTCATGAATCGTAAGATCATGACCGGAGCCGAAGTCGGATGTTCAACAGACTGAGCCACCCAGGAACCCCTGGAGTTTTGGTTGTTTAATAAACTTAAATATACCATATTAGAAACTATTTTCACTCTGGTTTAATTGTGAGTTCTGTTAACGTATTAAAATTCTCATTAATTTTGAAAATAAGAAATAAGAAAAGTCATACTTGAAATTTATCAAAATAATTGTTTTAATTTAAATAATAACAATGATATAGCAATAATATTAATGGTATGCTCTGTGTTCCTGGCATGTTGCTAAGCACTTCAGGTACCATTATCTCATTTTCATTCTCCTAAAAGCCTTGTAAGATGGGCAGTGATATCCCCATTTTTTGCACAGGGAACCTATACCCCAATGTCACACAGCTACCAAGTAACAATATTAGGATTTGAACTTAGGTGTGTCCAGCTTTCAAATCCATACCTTTCTTAATTCATTATGTTATACTATTACATTAAGATTTATTAGGGTATCCTTGCAACTTACTAGTTTTTTTGAATTTGTAGTTGCTTGAAAAGCCATTTTCTGCTGACACATTTTTATATTTAAAGTGGTTTTCTTGTAGATAGCCCATAGTTGGATCGTACTTTTTGATCCTCTCTGACTCTCTGCCTTTTAATTGTTGAATTTGGACCATCCAGCATTCAAAGTGATTATTGGTATAGTTGGATTAATATCTGCCATATCCATTACTGTTTTCTATGTGTTGCCCTCATTCTTTGTTCCTATTTTTGTCTTTCACTCTTTTTTAGCCTTTTGTGGTTTTATTCATTTATTTAGTTATTTGAAATGTTCATTTATTTTGAGAGAGAGAGTCCATGTGCACAAGTGGGGACAGGCAGAGAGAAAGGGAGAATCCCAAGCAGGCGCTGCGTTGATAGCCCTGACACAGGGCTCAGTCTCATTAACCATGAGATCATGATCTGAGCCAAAATCAAGAGTAGGATGCTTAACCGACTGAGCTGCCCAGGCGTCCCTGCATATTTTGGTTTTAATTGAGCATTTTATATGATTCCATTTTCTCTCCTTTCTTAGCACATCAGGTATACTAATTTTTTTTTTTTTTTACCGTTTTTACTGGCTTCTCTAGAGTTTGCATTTACATTTACAACCAATCCAAGTCCACTTTCAAAGAATACTATATGATTTAATGGGTACTTGAAGTACCTACAGTAATCAAATAATCTTAATTCCTTTCTCCTGTTCTTTGTGCCTTGATGTCATTCATTTGACTTATATATATAAGCATGCATAAGTGTA
The DNA here is from genome assembly GCF_027475565.1 of Acinonyx jubatus. Taxonomy (NCBI): domain Eukaryota; kingdom Metazoa; phylum Chordata; class Mammalia; order Carnivora; family Felidae; genus Acinonyx; species Acinonyx jubatus. Next base: position 41,938,098 of record NC_069384.1, read on the forward strand.
TATATGTATGTATACATACATTCATAAGATAAATATGTTTATATACATAAATACATTGAACAAACTTTTATGGATCATTTAAGAATAAGAGAAATGTGTTTGCATTTTACTTTTACTTATTTCTTCAATGCTTTTTCTTTATGTAGATCTGAGTTTCTGACCTATGTTATTTTCCTTCTTTCTAAGGAACTAATTTTTGCATTTCTTGCAAGGCAAGTCTACTCGCAATAAATTCCCTCAATTTTTGTTTGAGAAAGTCTTTATTTTTCCTTTACTTTTTAAGGGCAGTTTTGCAGGGTACAGTATTCTAGGTGGGTGTGTTTTTTTTTCCTCTAAATATTTTAAATATTTCACTTTACTTTCTTCTCGCTTGCACGGTGTTTTAGGAAAAGTTGGATGTAATTCTTATCTTGGATCCTTTGTTGGAAAGGTGTTTTTTTTTTTTTTTTCTGGCTTCTTTCAGGATTTTTAATTTTCTTTTATTTTCTGTAATTTGAAAATGATGTGCTTATATGTCGTTCATTTGGCATATATCCTGCTCAGTGTTCTCTGGATTCCTGGATCTGTGCTCTGATGTCTGACATTAATTTGGGAAAAGGCTTAGTCATTGTTGCTTCAAATATTGCTTCTGTTCTTTTTTCTTTCTTCTTCTGATATTCCCATTATAAATAAGGTATGCCTTTTGTACTTGTCCCACAGTTCTTGGATGTTCTCTTGTTTTGTTTTGTTTTTCCAGTCTTTTTTCTCTTTGCTTTTCAGTTTTTGAGGATTTTATTGATTTATCCTCAAGCTCAGAGGTTCTTGCCTCAGTTGCATCCAGTCTACTGATAAGCCTATCACAGACATCCTTCACTTCTGTAACAGTGGGGGGTTTTTTTGGTTCTTTTTTAGGATTTCTATCTGTCTGCTTACATTGCCATCTGTTCCCGCATGCTACTTATCCATGAAAGCCCTTAGTCTATTAATCATAGTTGTTTTAAATTCCTGGCCTGATAATTCCAACATTTCTGCCATGTCTTTTGCTGATGTTTGATCTAGCTCTTCAAATTCTGGCTGTTTTGCCTTTTTGAATGCCTTGTATTATTTTATTATTATTATTATTATTATTATTATTATTATTATTATTTTGATAGCCTGACATGATGTCCCAGGTGAAAAGAACTGTTACAAATTGGCATTTAGTAATATGGTGGTGATGTGTGGTGGAAGGAGAAGTGTTCTATATGTCTATGATTAGATCTTAGTCTTTTAGTGAGCCTGTGCCTCTGGACTATGAACTTCACAAAAGTTTCTCAGTTTTTTTTTTTTTTTCCTGCTGAAAAGGAATGCACAGAATGGATACAGCCAGCTGGAATTGGTGATTTCCTTCCTGAGATCAGTTAGGGTTTGATAATACCCCACTAGGTTAGGTTCTGGTTAACTAGTTCCTCCTGACAGCAGGTCTTGTGCCCCAGAACAGAGTGCCATGGGGTATTTCTACATGGTTTCTTTTCCCCTCTCTTGCCAGAAGCAGGAGGGGACTTTTCTCCCGTATTTATTGTGAGAATTTGTTCAAGTTCCTAGAGATAAATCTCACAGTATTGTGGGGATCCTCTTATGACTTAGTCCCCCTGGAGTCTTTTATTCTCAGACTTCTGTGTACTAAGCCTCCAGCAATTCATCACTACAGTTCGGGTTTTCTTTTTTTTTTTTTTTTTTTAATTTTTTTTTTTTTTTAACATTTATTTATTTTTGATACAGTTCGGGTTTTCTTACTGGGCACTGGTTTCCTCCACAGATTCTATTCATGAATGTCTGCTCTGGTAAACTGAGACTCCCTATATTTGCCAGTTTGTCTTTGGTATTGGGGCAGTGGTTTGTCTTATGACTTACCCCCCCTTAAGGATCTGAGACAAATTGTTGTTTTTTTTTTTTAGTCTGTTCAGCTTTTTTTACTTCTTGTAGCATGCAGTGGTGACTTCCAATCTCCTTAAATGCTGTTATGACTTTGTTAAATTGACATTTGTTAAGTAGGGCCCCTGGGTGCTAGATGGTAAACCTTGGTTCAAAAAGACCACAAGAGAAATCAAAGTGGGAGAAATTTATTATTCACAGGTTCTGGAGGAAGTATATGGCATACCTTGAGGGTTCCACAGGGGGAGATCAAGGCAGGGTACAAGCAGAGAGACCTGTAGGAACTGGGGCACATGCTAAGGCCAGTTTCGTGAATTCAAAACAAAAGAGTGTAGAAGCTCCACTATAGTCTTACCTCACGGAAGGCCCTGGAAGGTGAGGGAGACTGTTGGTCACAAAGGGCATTGGGGAAGTCATATCAGGCACTTACATTTACTTGTGACCTTGCAGGCTCTTATCTAGGGCATGTGCTTGTTTGCATGAGGGGCTAGTTAGCCAAACTCTCCACATATGTGAAACTGGAAACAGACCTGTAATACATTTTTAATATATTTATTTCAAGTGATCCTAAAAATCTTTGCTTCTAGAATAATTTTAAGGTAATAGGCTAGGAAAGAATTACTTCCTGAAGGTTTACATATTCTTAAATTTTTAAAAATGTTTTATTTATTTTTGAGAGAGAGGGAAAGAGAGAGACAGAGTGTGAGTGGGGAGGGGCAGAGAGAGAGAGAGGGAGACACAGAATCCAGAACAGGCTCCAGGCTCTGAGCTGTCAGCACAGAGCCCTATTCAGGGCTTGAATTCATGAACCCTGAGATCATGACCTGAGCTGAAGTCAGATGCTCAACCAACTGAGCCACCCAGATGGTCCTGAAGGTTTACATATTCTCTTAAATTTAAGCCAGTTTATAATAATTAAGGGACAGGAACTTGTTAAGAAATATAAAATAAGACTTTCTTTGCATCAGATATGTCTTAAATCACTAATAGTAAATCATCATTGTAAAAGATTACAACTTACCAGAAAACTAAGATAATTAACTCTTTTCCCAAAATACCTAGAAGTAATAGCCATTGGATGAGAACATGGATTATACACGTACTGACTTACCAGGGCCTTGGCAACAGTTTCCATGGATTTTGAATATTTGTTGTTTGTTCTAATGCAAATGAATGTATGATTGGAAATAACAATTATATATATATATATATATATATATATATATATATTAGATATAGCTTTTTATTAAATCAAGTGGAGATTAATTTATGATCTAGAGTTAGGAATTTATCCTACTGGTTGTGTTTTGAATCTATTCAAGTTTTCTGGAATTTTGACTTTTTTTTTTTTCTATTCTCCTCACCTGTTGTTTCTCCTGCCAATCAGAGTGCTCTACTCTTTTAAATTGTTGGTTGGTAAATAATGAATTGTATCAAAAATTTTGATTTACCACATTTGTTTTATATTTTTCGTATCCCTTCTTTTCTTAGATTTCTATGGGAAGCCACTGCCTCCCCTGTCTGCGCGACAGAGGCCTAACAGTGATGCTCATGATGTGGTTTCATAACCGAGTCATGTGATGAGCTTTTTAAAGATCTGCAAGATCAACTAGAAGACCTTCCTTCTCAAAGAAGAAAAACCCTAAGCACTGATGACTGGGGCAAGATAACCATAGTGATTTCAGTGAGATAAATAGCCAAAGACCTGGCTGATATGACAATTATCCATGTTATTCGTGGTTTAAAAAAAAGGAAGGAAAATGACCAATAGATGGGATGAGCATTTGAATCAAGTTAGCAGGAGTTACTGTTGATTCTGGGTCTTACAGTCCTGCTCATGGGCATATTCCTGAAGGAAAACCTCTTCAGAAAAAGAGCCAATGGACTCTGCACACTTTCTTTACTATATGTTTAATAGTCTTTATTATTGTATCCTAAACATTTTTTGTAAGATACATGTGCATGGAAGGGGAACTCTTGGGAATTTATAACCTAAGTTTTTAACTTTTTATATTTTTCTAAAACTTACAAGAATTTTAATTATTATGATATCGCCTGTGCACTTTTCTATAGATGCTTTGTTTAAATTGTGTCTGGAAATGGAGTTGATTTACTTGACAAACATGAACTACACAAACAGGACATATTTATATGATTTAAGGTATATTTCATAATAGTATTGTTCTTGAAGTGTACATTCTAATTTTACCTAATTTTAAAGTAATGCCTTTTAAAAATAGATTCTTAAATCTTTACTCTACCAAATTATATTATTTAAAAACACTACCCAAGGACAGTTCAATTTTTTTGTCATTTGCTTTTTTTTTTTTTTTTTTTTTGGTGATGATCACAATAAATCAACGAGACTTGAAATACTTTTTTGACCTATATGCTTTTTAAATGAATAAAAATGTTATGTGAGATATTATTAAAATTCCTAATGAACACCTCTTTTATAAGATAGACCTTTCAGATCAGGATGCTCCTTGTCACCCCCTCATTCTATCAGAAGCTTCAATGACTCTTTTAGGTTATTCTAATTGTTTTGTGCCTTGGAAATAAAGGCAGAGAGCCTGAAAAAGCCACTGTAAGTACAGAGACTTGTGTTTTATAACCAGGAAATGCTTGGGAACTAATCAATAGGAATAAAAATGTTGGCTTAAAATTACGAAATAATTCCAAAATAATTTCCCAATTTAAAATAATAGCACTTTTCTTGCAGTAAAGAATGGCATCTGTAGAATTCTCTACTTGTCTGGCATTTAGACAAACTTTTAGAAATATACTTTGAGTAATAGATTCATAATGTTGCATTTAATTGAAAGTGTACGTTTATATCAAGGTGAAAATGCAATATGAAAATACAATATGAATCCTTATCACCTTGTTAAAATTGGTAAGTTGGGTAACTTGTACTGACAACAGACATATACTAGTATCTAACAATAACAAGATTAAGTAGGTCTAAGGCAGTTTAATATGGTTATTTACTTTAAAAGTTTAACTTTGGAGCATCACATTTTAGTCATATTTTATAACAACCTAAATTTGATAAATGGCTGAAATGTAAGGAAAAGCAACACAAGAAGGCAGAATGTAAATTTTGAATTGGATTTTAGAGAAAAACTTGTTTGTACATCTTTTTGGCTCCTTTTTGTAACATTTACATTTAGTCATTTTTTTTTAAAAACTGAACTTTTACTTTTGCCATCTTTTAAATTTTCATCTAGTTTGAGAATAAATAAAGGTTAAATTTTTTTGTTTCCTACCAGTGATTACTGTAGTGTACAGTAATTATTGAGTTCATTTATTAGGAATGAATAAAAATGATTTTGAAATTAAATATATGATAAAGTGAAATAAATGTTTTATATCTCTCTCTCAAAAAAGTAATTTGTATTCTTAAAGCATTCTAAAAATATTTTAAAAGAAGTTTTGTAAATCCAGGTTGCTTTTAACAAGTAAATGCCTATTTTGTTATATGCTGTATTTTTGTTCATAATCATCATGAATTATGACATTTTCACACAATAAAAATAATTTATATCAGTATCCTACTTTGCTTTTCATTTGATAAATTTAAATGATTTCTTTTTGGTAATAAAATAGAAAAGGATTTTTCAAATATGACTTTTGGAAGAAATTTTAAGTCAATAGATTAAAATAATGATATTTATATGGAACCTTTTTTCTGCACACAAGTTTTTATGTTTGTAGAAAAGAATATTGTCATTTTAAAGGCAGTTAAAAATAATATCATATCACTTTATGATTCTAGATGATCCAATGTCTGTATTTTGTTAAAGCTGCTACTGATCCAAAGATAATATTTTTACTTATTTCAAAAATAATTACTTATTGCATAATTCTTTATGCAAAAGGCATACAAAACATATATCCAATATCATAAGTGATTCTAACTATGACACTATGATAGCAGCACTAGAAAAAAATGTTCCAAAACATTAATAATGAATTTTTTTAGAGTTATTGGTTGTGTGTTTTCCTCAATTTTTCAGACTAATTTTAAAAATTTTGCTTACTTTTATCATGGGAGAATCAAACTTACAATTTTGTAAAAATTAAGTGCCATGTTTTCTGCAAGCTTAAAATTAAATGGTCTTTTAGGTGTCAAATGAAAGACTTAATATATAAAATTTATTTTGAATAGCCCAGAAACATTATAGAATGTGCCATTATATTTGCAGCTGATCTCTTACTAAGTATTCTTTTACTAGGACAATATTTTATTTTATTTGATACTTAGTTCTATGTGCTGTGTCTTTCATATTATTCAATTTCTCCTGTTATGCACTAATCTAATACTTCTAGGTGTCAAAAACTTATCAGAAATGAAACTGCTTATATAAATAAAGCTGTCGCTTATAAACTTTATTATCCTTGGCTTTAAACACTTAAGTTTTCTCTATGTGGAGTAGACTTTGCAAGTGAGATTCTGCTAATACTATTTATCAAGAAAATATTCCATCTGATCCAAAAAACAGATTCAGATATTTGAAGACTTACTTTAAAGTATGATTATAAATTATCAAAATAACAATAATGCATTGGCTTTGTGGACGCACTAATGGAAGCCTTTTGCAGGGGGAGAGGGGAGATAGGAAATCAGAAATGAATTGCCTTTATTTTTACTTAAGTTTTCAAATGTTTATTTTTGAGAGAGAGAGAGTGCATGTGCACACGAGGGAGAGGCAGAGAGAGGGAGAGAGAATCCTAAGCAGGCTCCTTGCTGTCAGCTCAGAGCTAGAGGACGAGAAACTTGATCTCAGAACCACCATGAGATCAGGACCTGATCCAAAGTCAAGAGTTGGTCACTCAACCATGTAAACCACCCAGGTGGCCCAGAAATGAATTTCCTTTCATGAAGGAAAGCTGTTTATAATTGAAGGAAAAATAGGAATATAATTATTTGCTTGTTTAGAGCCTGAGTTGTAAATTCTTTCTGTGTGCTGATGAGGAAACAATTTATGATCTAGGTAAATGAGTAAGTGGTCTCTATATTTTTATGACACCTCTTTTCCAGTAAATATTTAAGTTATTGTATTTGTTTGGTAGATCTGCCATAACATGTATCGAAGGCTTGGTGGATCAAACAACAGAAATTAATTTTCTCACAGTTCTGAAGTCTGAAAGTCCAAGATCAGTCTGGAACCTTGTTGGCAGGATTGGTTTCTTCTGAAACTTAACTCCTTGGCTTATAGATGGCCTCCTTTTCCCTGTTTCTTCACATGGTCTCTATACTGTGTGTGTTTATTCTTAGCATCTCAGCCTGTTTAAATTTCCTCTTTTTATAAAGATACCAGTCAGATTATATTAGGACCCACCCTAAAGGCCTCTTTTAACTTACTCACCTCTGGAAAGAGTATTTCTAGTCACATTCTGAGGTACTGGGGCTTAGGGCTTCAACATGAATTTTGAGGGGGTAAGTTTCAGCTCCTAACAGTTATATACATGTTCGGCTGTACTTTGTACATGTACCTCTCCCTAATTTTTGTTTAAGTTTTGATAAAGTTAAATAAAAATACAAGTTATATTTACTTCCCAGTCCCAGTGGATTGTTTGTACATACCACTTGGGGGACCAAAATAATAAAATGAGAGTCTCTGCTAATTAGCTACTCTCCTGAGGTGAAATTTCAAGATTGCCTCTAACTATGCTTTGTTCTCTTGCTTTGATTGTGAATTTCTCTGTTTTGTTTTTCTGCCATTCATTGTAAGGAGCTAATGGTCTTTTGGTATTAGATTGTTTTACTGCAAAGCCTGTCTTTACCTTTTTGACACACAAACCTCTCTACAAACATGAGGGTTTTGAGAAATGTTTTATGTAAATATGAAAATTCGTAAAACATACAGAAGCCTATAAAGTATACCTATTCTGAAACACTTTTTAAAAATCTTTGTTTTTGAGAGAGAAAGACAGAGACAGAGCCTGAGCGGGGAGGGCAGAGAGAGTGAGACACAGAATCCAAAGCAGGCTCCAGGCTCTGAGCTCGATGTGGGGCTCGAAGTCAGGAGCTGTGAGATCATGACCTGAGCCAAAATCAGCCGCTCAATCGACTGGACCACCCAGATGCCCACTGAAACACTTCTTATATCAAATGGCTTTGTGATAAAATTGCTTAGATATGTAAAAATTCCTTTCCTGCCCAGTGTAGGTCCTTATTAAGTTGCTTTATTCTTTAGTAATAATAAAATATATAATTGCTGGTATTTGTGTCAGCTCAATTTGTTATCTGCAGTGATCTAAAGTCTGCTAACAGTTTCTATTTTTAAAATTCAGTGTGGAGCTTTGTTTATTCTTCAGTAGCTATTTGGTGTGAGATAGGGGAAGTCCACTAACATTCTCATGATACATTAATGTTGATTCTAGATAGAGTAATGGGTTAAATATTAAATATCAAACTGTAAAGAGAAAAAAAGAGAGGAAGAAACAAATAATAGCTTGCCTCTGTGAGAAGAAATTTCCAAGCCAAAAAGCAATGGAATCAATTACAAAATCAATTGCATAAAACTTCAAAGTATTTTCACATTTAAAGTCAAAGGATTGTAAGAAAAAATGGGAAAGTACTTGAAAATGTGATATGGTTAACACTCTAAATAAAAATAGCACTCAGGCATCTATAGGTAAGTGGACATGAGGTGATATTTACAAAAGAAATATAATTAATGAGATTTGAAAACTTCAAATTAAGGACATAATAAAAAAATTTATAAGGCTATCAGACATGCAAAGAAACATGAACAAAACTGTTGATCCATAGTAAGGGGGTAGCTAGTGTAGTAACCTCCATATCTTGGAATACTGTGCAACTTTTAGAAATAATGTATATGAAGAATTTTAATATAAGAAAATGCTTATAAAAACAGAGGATACATTATACATATTGTTTGATAAACCTTGAAAATGCAGGGGCGCCTGGGTGGCTCAGTCGGTTAAGCATCCGACTTTGGCTCATGTCATGATCTCGTGGTTTGTGAGTTCCAGCCCCGTGTTGGGCTCTGCTGACGGCTCAGAGCCTGGAGCCTGCTTTGGATTCTGTGTCTCCCTCTCTCTCTGCCCCTCCCCTGCTCATGCTCTGTCTCTGTCTCAAAAATAAAAAACGTTAAAAAAATTTTTTTTAAATGCAGAAAATTAGAGGAATACACCAATAGAACAATAGTGATGATCTCTAATGGCATCATGCCCATTTTTCATTCTCATAGGCTTTTGTTTTTACATTTTCTTCGGTAATCATTAGCTTACTTAATATCAGAAAATAGAAACATGCTAAAAAAGTAAAAAACAATATAATAGAACCAATATGACCTCTTTCTAAGCGTTACACATCCCCTTTCCCTAATAGAAATAAAGTATGATTTCTACTACCTCCTTAAAAGTCTTGACAATATCTATTTTGCAAATATACTACCACATTAATTCATTAAATGCAGGATTCTGTAATGAGCACAGAAAAAATATAAAATCTCAAATATAGAGGCTGAAAGGTAGACTAATGACTTTTCCCTACACAACAAACTGCATTTAATCACTTGGCTCCTTAATACTATAATTTTCTTTTGTACCAAATCTAAATGTATTTTTAGAATATGAATTCATATGCATTATTAGATTTAAAAAGGGGGTTTGTGTAAATAAGTAAATATATTAAGCTTCTAATCACATTAGAGGTGATGAACATTTTCATTTTACACTGTTCTAGGATTTATACCTGTGATATATGCCTATACTGACATTTGAGCATCAAAGGTCTCAAAATGATGATGCTCATTAGATACCAGGGACCATATGAAGCCCTGATTTCCTGATGAATTGTTGATTGCTGTTACAAGGGAGCAACTGAATAGTAACACTAAAAGAGCAAATAAACTGGGTGTAAACCTTCCTCAGAACCAGTAACACTGCTCCTAGTAAAAAGTGGGTGGGAGGCTAGTGTGTAGGGTCATCTTGGTCTTGAGGCATTTGGTATCAGAACGTGATGATAATACTCTCGAAGATCATGAGAGTGAAGATAATACATAGCAGCAGCTAACATTTGGGCATTTACTGTTTCCTCCTCTTTGTGCTAAATGCTTTACTGTATTTCAGTTAATCATTTAACCCTCCCTGTTAAAAGAGATTATCCCAATTGACCATCTCTAGGAAATAGGTGCCTTAATTTCTTCATCATATCCATCCCTTTTACCCTGAGTTCTGAATATCTGAGCTAAGTGAGAGGGTCATCAAACTTGGTAGATTAATGCAGTAACTAGCTTAGCTCCTGAGAACATTTTTCAACAATGATCATTATACAAATCCTAACAGTAACAAAGACACCTTTTCCTTTTCTTTCTTTCGTCTTTTTTTTTTTTTTTTTTAACTGAGCGGCAAGCACACAGCAATCTGTTTAACGTGAAACGTTCAACTTGAAGCTCTTGCCTCTCAAGGCTCCGCCCCAGGATCTAGCCACGCCCCTGGGAGTAAGTAAGGCCTCTACCTGCCTCCCGAGGAAGGAACTTCGCGCGTGCCTCTCGCGGGATCTTTTTGGCGAGATTTCTATAACGCAGGCAAAGCAGTATCTCGCGGGAAGTTGAACCGGAAAAGTGAGGTTTGTAAGCGAATGCAGGTGAATCTCGCGCGTGAGGCTGTGCTTTTGGTTTCCTGGAGGTTTTGGATGGTGGATGGTTAGACCTCTTGTTTGGCATCTCCCAGCGGGATAATGTTGACCCGGGTGAGGGCTGGGACCCAGCTGAGCGCCTCGGCGAGGGTGGGGGTCGGGATGGGGGAACTTCGCGAGCTGTTGGTTTCTCTGGCTTCACTGTCCAAAGCCCTAGAATAATGCTGAATGTTCTGATGCCTTCTCGTGAGCGTTCTCAGTCGTTTTCTCCCAAGACTCCCCTGCACCCCAAGTAACTTGTCTGCAATCCAGTCTTCAAACTTTATGACCTACACCCCTCAGCTTTGAACACAATGCAAGCTCCTCAAGGACTGAGACTATCACTGTTCTGTCCTGGGAGCTTAGAACGATGTTACGTATCAAGCCCTCGATTAAGTTTGGATGAGTAAGTGAAATCCAATTGCAAGGAAGTTTCCACAGGAATCGAGTGACCTTTTTTCCCCCCTGAAATAAGCTCTTTTATTTTAGAACACTTTTACAAAAGTTGCAAAGATAATACAGACTTCGATATGCTTTTCACCCAATTTCCCCTAATGTTAACACCTAGATTGGCTTATTTAATTTTGTTCCTTTAACACAGCTTCTGTTAATGCCACTAATTCTTTAACCTTTGTTTTCCATTTGACCAATAGTTATTTGAAGACACCCTCTTTTTTCATAAATAGAATGTCATAATACAGTTTTGTTGCATTTGAGGTACTGCTCCCTTGCAAGAACTAGTAATGATTTTAAAACATGTTCTTAAGAAAATAACTGTGTTAATTTGAAGTTGAATAAATTTGTAATACTAGATTGTGTCAGCAACGTTTTCTTGTTATAGCTGAACACAAAATCAGAGAGGAAGCTTGCAAAACAAATTTGCAAAGTTGTATTGGATCATTTTGAAAAACAGTATTCCAAAGAACTTGGAGATGCCTGGAATACAATAAGGTTAGTGTAATATATCTCTTGATGCCTATGATAGAACACAAATAAACCCTTTTGGGGGGGGTGCTGTGAGGATAAGGGGTGAAAGAATCTAAACCTGGCTTTCTTTTTCCTACAGGGGCTAGAGAAGGAAAGAACTAGGAAGAGATAGATGGAATCATAGGAAAATGGAAAGGGGAGAAAGAAAACTTTGTAGTGATAGTAAGAAAAAAATTGTTATGCCCTTGCTTGAGCAACTGTTTTGATCTTTGAAACAGGAATGCCCACCAGTTTGACAAAATTAATTCTGTAGCAGAAAAATCTGAAAACTTTTGTCTGGTTTCTGAATTCAGAAGAAACAACCTATTTACAGCTAGCACTGCTCTGTCTTAGCTAGAGTGACTTTATTTGATAATCCTATGTCTTCCGCGTGTCCATGTCTGGCTATGTTTTGAACACACGTGCACACACATACACACACACAGATTCTTTAAATGTATTACGGAAAACAAACATTTCGTGGATAGAAGTTTGATTTGTGTGTTTAGTGAGTTTTACCTTTGGTCAGAGTGTTACTCCATGGCTTCTTTACATTGAGTTCTTATATAGTATATCCCGTGCTCTGTGGTGTACAAAGCGCAAGACAGTCCCCGTGTCTAATCTGCTTGCAGTCTGGTGTTCATAGTTTATAAATTACTAATTCCGTAAATATCCTGATAGAAATAGGCAGGAGTACCTTGTCTTATTTAACAGAGCCTGAGGGTGCCAGCAAAGGCCTGAGGACAAGCCAGGCCTTGGGACTTCACAGGAGTTACCTCACCAAAAAGAACCAGGCAGTTTAGCCTGAAAAGATCCGCTAGTTCTGAAGCCAGGGGCAAAAGCCCAATACGTTTTGCTCAGGGAAAAGAAGAAGTTCTGTGGCTGTAAACAATGGAATTTGGTTGCATTGTTGTCTTAATCTCTTGTTGGATCAACTCAATAACAATTTCTCATTTACAAACGATAGCTTTAAGCGTTTTTTAAAACAGATTACACAGTGACTGATGGTAAAGTCTGAGGCTGTTCTGAGACCATTTTAGGACAAATTACGCTGTCTTAGAAACTTGTAAATGCTAGAATATGAAAAAGTCGTTTATAATTGTGGTTTTTATTTCAAAAGTAGATTTTAAATGGGTGTCCTCTGGCACAGAGCAGAAAGAGGAAAGAACGAGAGTGAAGTGCAATAAATTCATTATGTTTTTGGTGTGCAAAGTTACTTAACGTACTATATCCAAATAACCACACACCTACTGTATGTTTGTTATGTACCAGATGATATTGACTCTGTGTGATCCTTAGAACAAAGCTCTGAGGTTTCCCGTTTCCCACCTGATAAAACCAGAGCAGGGATTTGTGTCCAGTCTTTCTGGTTCAAGAACTCCCACTGCTAATCCCTATTTGCACACCTGGGGTGTAATTAGGCATATATGGGTGATTTAAAAAAAAAATAAAGATTTTGAAAGGTATATTGTTTTCAGACTATAGTAGTCTGGCTACTCCTACCCTGTAATGAGTTATTTTTCTATTTAATGTGCTCAGACAGATTTATAAATTATTGTTTGACCCTAAACAAAATGAGCAATGAACCTCAAATCCATCTAATTAGCTGTGCCTTCTGCTTCATCTGTCTTTTTATTGGGTTTTCATGGTAATTTAAGTTTTGCATAAATGTGCTAAATTTGCCATGGGCAAAATAAAGGCTGAGTTTAGAAAATGGTCTGAGCATGGAAGATGGCATGGGGAAATAAAAACAAATATTTTTGGTTTCTTTAACTTTTATTTGGAAGACATGGTATCATGCTTGCAGAGTCTGTTTACTTCCAGGGAAAGGTGAGTGCATTTTTGTCCTCTGCCTAGAAATTTACTCAACATTTTTTGTTTCCTTTCTTATCTAACATATTTAGATAGTGGGGAAGATTTAATATTTATTTGAATTTTATTGTTTTGTAATAGCTTTTTTTTTTTTTTTTTAAACAAGTCACCCTTTGAGAATCCTTTAAAGTTGTTTACAGTCTGTTCAAGTTTTGCTCTGTTTGTTGCCTACGTGTTACCCTTCAGGTAAGCCCATTCATGGTAGGACTTTAAACTTCCCTCAGTATGCTGCCATCTCAAGCTTTGCGGTCCTCCACAAACTTTGTTCCGTAGTCCTCAGTATATTCTGGTGACTTCACTTGGTTTCATACTAGGCAATCTCAAAAGCGTGTTATTTTTCCCTTCCAAATCTGTGTTGTCATTTGCTACTTGCATATCTTATCTCAACTGAAGGTGTCACCATTAATATGTTTCTTCTCCTCCTCCACGCCTTCAAGGTAAAGAATGAACCTGAATCAAAAATAAGTTTGGCATTTGCCCTCAGCTCCTTGGAGGTTATCTGTAAGCCCATGGAATGTCCCGCCTGAGAGTGTCTTTGTATACCCAGGGGACTAGGCCACACTGGAAAGTAACTGTGATTTATGGTGGCGGCTGTGGGTCATGGTATCAGCTCGCCCTCTGACCTGCGACCTCCAGAGGAGCTGGAGACTAACGATTAGCCAATTGATCATGTTTGTGTGACTGAACCCCAGTAAAATCTAGACTCCAAGGCTCGGGTGAGCCTTCCTACTTGGCAGTACAACACACTGACACGTGTTGTTGCAGGCAAAAGTTGTCCTCGTCCGTGATTCCCCTGGAAAGGACAACCGAAACCTTCATGCTTTGATCTTTCCTGCACTCTATACCACGTGTCTCTTACCTGGACTGACTTTAATCAGTCTTGGGGGCTCCCAAACTATGTACTCCCATACACCACTACCCTGCCTCCATCAAAATTTAAATGCCCAGCTTTTGCTTCTTCCTGAGAAATTTCTTAATTTGGATTTCATTTTTATCCCCTCTATTACTGTTGAGTTAGGCCTTCATCATTTCTTACTTGGCATATTACATTAGCTTCTTTCCATAGTCTTCTACCTTTAGTATTTATCTGTTGGCTTGTTGTAGCAGCTGCTTTATGGCACGATACTCCAGGCAATATTTTAATCACTTTTCAAATACTAACATAATCCTCTGTACAGCCTTCTGAGGTAGTTATTACTATTGACATTTTACAGATAGGAAAGCCGAGACAGATAGAGGTTACTTAACTTGCCCAGTACTACACAGCTCACGTTTGAAAGAGCCTTGGGAGTTAGTTTTACCACCTCTGTGTGGTGCTGCTTCTCATTGCCATCGTGTGCCATTGGGCCACCCCTGGAGTACACGCCTCCTCTGCTCCCCTGCTGTCTGCAGCATTCTGTTCGTACTAAATACATTCTCCTGGTAGACAGGCTCTTTCATCCCTTTGGGATCAGATATGCTATGCCCTCTGCAAGGAATGACACTCTCCTTTTTCCCTCTGTACAGTGGTTAAAGTATGGGTTTCAATCCTACCTCTGCATCTTGTAACATATGACCTAGGTAAGTTACTAACATCCCTGCCTCACTATCCTAATGTGTAAAATAGGATCTATCTCGAATAATTATTTGGGAAGATAAAATGATTTCATATACATACACAGTGCTTAGAATATTGTTTGACAAACTGTAAACCCTCAATGCGTGATAGCATTATTTTTATTACTATTACTGTTATTACCCAGTCCTCCATCAGGCTGTCTCATATACCCTTGACAAAATTAGTTCTGCCTTTGTGTTTCCATTGCATTTTGTTGATAGAGCTATTATAATTCTTTCAAGATTGTATTGTCATAATTTATTAAGTTGTCTCCCAACAAGGGAGGGTCTTGAAAAACCAATACCTTGAGACTTGAGCAATTCATCTACTTACTCACAATTTAGTGTTTAATAAACCAGGCATTGTGCTAAGTATTGGGATACAAAGATGGATTTTATATATATATATGTGTATATATATATATATATATGTGTGTGTATATATATATATAATACAGATGCATGAATGTAATATATATGTATATTCATTCTGCCTTCAAATATATATGAGGAGAGGATTACTTGGAAATCTTTACATGAACTTTGGAAATTTTGTGTGTGCTTTGTAGAAAGCAAAACAAAAGAGCCTCAGTTAAGTCTGGCATATCTGTAAAATATATATGTTTTTTTATTTAGACACTCTTCTCATTAATCCAGAGCTCACATAATTCACATATGGGGGAAAAGATATTATATAACCAGATTCCATTACCAGAATCTGTGAAGGGAATAGAGTCGGATGGTTGGGGAAAACAGAAATGAACTAGTGTCTGTATTTATTTTGTTCCTTATTATGGCTTTACACAAATATTCAACTTTAATTTGTGCAAATTCCTGTGAAGTAATAACTTTTAGCCCCTTTAAAATTCAGAAGTTAGAAAGTACCAATTTTAATGGCCAATTCAGGCCTGTGATTTTAAAATCCATGCCTTTTCCTCTACCGCATGTGCTGCTGTGAAGCGTCTGGAGTCCCAGCCCTGGGAGTATGTGCACACGTCTCCTGATACAAGGGAGTAGATATGCAGCATTTTCATCCTTTTGCGGGTCTTTACCAGAAACACAAACCTTCACTCAGGACTTCCTATCTGAGGTAGATAACAAATATGGACATAGATTACCCTTCTCTGAGAGATACTAAGGAAACAATGGCAAGAAACAGTAGGTGGTCAGTTCATCATTAGAATCTCTGAAGAATAAAAATAAAAGTCTCAAGCATACTTAGGTGCTCTTAAATGAATCCATGAATTCATTCATTTCTAAACCAGACTTTTAAAATGATTGAATGACCACCTTCTAGTGGATACCAATAGTAATAAAACAAAAGGGTTTTTTTTTATGTTTAAAAATATTTCTTTATTTTGAGAGAGCATATGTGCATGTGGGGTGGGGGGGGGGGGGCAGAGAGTAGGAGAGAGAATCCCAAGCAGGCTCTGCACTGTCAGAGCCTGAATGGGGCTCATCTTAGGAACCGTGAGATCATGGCCTGAGCTGAAATCAAGAATCTGGTGCTTCACTGACTGAGCCACCCAGCCTCCCCATAAAAGGGATTTTAATATTTTTAACCATAAAAATTTAATTGATTTTGTAATTGGCAGGGTTATACTAATTTTGCTTAGCAATACCTAGATAAAATGATTTTTCATCCTCATCATTAGGTAGGAAGGTAGAGTGGAGAATAGAACAGTAAGAAGAACTCACAAAAAATTGAATGAAAATAATATCAAATAATGTATAAACCAAATAATTATAAAATAATACATTATATAATTTTTCAAGGGATATTTGGGCACAGGCAAGTTACAGCAATCAACTTCTAGATTCTCAGTTTTCATGTATGCTCTTTCAGAAAACCAGTTTCCTTATGTGCCTAAGAGAGTATTTACTCTCCTTTCAAAACCTGCCTTTCTGTTACTGTCTTTCTCCCACTTTACAAAAAAAAGACACACTTTAACCATCCTGACTTTTTTGCACATTGCATTTTTCCAGGGTGTCAACACCTCCACATGCCAGAGGCTGTTGGAATGTCATTGTAAGGGTTTAGAAAGTAAATGACTAATGACTAACAAATCTTTGACAGGTCATGTGGTTTCCAAGGTTTGCTTTTAACAAAAGTAAGGAGCTCCAATTGAGTTGTCAGTTAACAGATCATTTAAAGTATTTTTGAAGATAGGTCATTAAACAATTTGGGAAAATTACTCAGGAAGAAATACAAGTCAAAAGGGGAGATACTGCTATAGGCAAACATTAAATTCACACCCATTTATGTAAGTGAAGTTTTTTTATCAACCTTTGTGAAAACAAAATAGGAATAAAATTGATTTGAACCCTGACTTAGTATAACACTAGGTAATATTCATCTCTGGATGTATGGGGGCAGGTGAAGCTCATTTCATTGAGATCCATTTCCTATCACTTCCTTTCTTTAAAAAATTTTTTTTAAGTTTATTTATTTAGAGAGAGCATGAGTGGGGTAGCATCAGAGAAAGAGGAAGAGAGAATTCCAAGCAGGCCCCATGCTGTCAGTGCCAGAGCCCTGTGCAGGGCTCATAAAACGTGAGACAATGATCTGAATGGAGATCCAGAGTCAGATGCTTAACCAACTGAGCCACCCAGGCACCCGTCACCTTTTCTTTTTATGTTTAATTATTATCAAATCAGTAATAGGTTATTTTCATCAATTTTGTAATGACAGCTCTAACAAGTTTCCATTTTAACAGAGATTTAGGCCACAAGGAAAACAAATTTAGTATATATACACTTTGTGTGTGTGTGTGTGTGTGTGTAGCAGAGAAGTACAATAAGGCAATAAAAGATTTCAAGCACGAAAATGTATTAGGATAAAGAGATTTGGGGAAAGAGAATGTAAATAGAAAAAGGAGCTGTAAAATTTTCACCTGTTTAAGAAGAGTCAGTCCATGAATTTTTAAATGGACAATGATGGGTTTCAAAATCACTCTGGTATTTAGGTTCCATTGGATACATTTTAAAAAGTGGTATAATTTATATTTTAAAATGTCAATTTTTATAGTATGCTGGAAATTACATTCTTAAACATATGGTGAAGATTTTGATATCAACTTAAAATGTGCCAGAGGGTACATAGTTTTTTTCAAAATGGTGTCAGTTGGAGGTACTAGCAAAACATTTGCAGGTCACTCATCTTGTGGGTCCCAGTTCATCTGGCTGCTGATGTACTTGAATTTCTGTCATTGAAGACCAGTAAGTGGAACAGCTTCAGACTCCTCATGAATCTTGAGAGTGGAGAATGTCTTCTTGAGTCCTCTAATGTACATCCCCTCCACTGTCTGACAGGTTACTTGCCCATCCAGTCAGAGCTTTGGACTTGAGTAGCCATTGGCATGCCAGCCTCAGGGGCATCATCCTGCCATCACAAGCACTGGAGAATTGTGTGTGTGTGTGTGTGTGTGTGTGTGTGTGTGTGTGTGTGTGCGCGTGTGTGTATGTGTGCGCACGCACATGCCCATGCTGGAGGGAGGAACACCACTGGTAGCTGGGTGCAGGGGGAGCTGAGATCTACATTAATAGGCAGTTTTGTTTTCTCAGGGCTAGGAAGCACCAGCCTGAGTAGCCCGTTCATCAAGTGGTCACATGTCGGGTCGTCAGGGCAGTGTGCGTCAGGCTATTCCCCAGTGTTAGAAGTGATGGCAGGCCAGGGCGCTGACACTAAGTGAGGGTTAGGTGCAAATTCTCTGTCTCTCCCTGTGGTATGCCACTAATGCTACAGTACCAGGTCTCACACTATGTCAGCCAGATTTTTGAACCAGGTACTTCTGGTTAGTAGTGATGTAGCTTTGGATAAGTTGCCGAATTTCTGAAAGTTTTAGTTACATAAGTTCTAAAATGGGTATCATAGCTCCTCTTCACGGTAGTGATAGTTACATGGGGTAAGCATGCAAAATGCATATTGTAAGTATATAATCAGTATTTTTATTATTAGTATCAGGGTGAGGTGGAGCAGGTTAGTTGGGTTGTGGGTAGAAAGGCTTCCCTGGGGAGAGAAATCCTAAACCACCCCCCTCAGTAGAGAGTAGGGGAGTCAACCAGGCTACAGGTGGGTCATTGTAGGTCAGAGGAAGGGTCATTCTAGGCAGAGGGAGCAGTTTATACTGAGACCAGTAAAGACTAAAGACAACATGTTCCAGGAACTTCAAGTAGTTCAGTAGGGCAGGGTATATGTTAGGAGAAATCAGAATATTTATTTACTTTTAAACTTGTTTTATTTTTTATTTTTTTAAAATTTGCATCCAAATCAGTTAGCATACATGATTTCAGGAGTAGATTCCTTAGTGCCCCTTACCCATTTAGCCCATCCCCCTTACCACAACCCCTCCAGTAACCCTCAGTTTGTCCTCCATATTTATGAGTCTCTTCTGTTTTGTCCCCCTCCCTGCTTTTATGTTATTTTTGTTTCCCTTCCATTATGTTCATCTGTTTTGTCTCTTAAAGTCCTCATATGAGTAAAGTCATATGATTTTTGTCTTGCTCTAATTTCACTTAGCATAATACCCTGCAGTTCCATCCATGTAGTTGCAAATGGCAAGATTTCATTCTTTTTGCTGAATAATACTCCACTATGTATGTATGTATGTATGTATGTATATATGTGTATATATACATATACACATGTATATGTGTATGTATGTATCTATGTGTGTGTGTATACACACACACACACACACACACATACATATATATACCATGTCTTCTTTATCCATTCATCCATCGATGGACGTTTGGGCTCTTTCCATAATTTGGCTATTG
The DNA here is from genome assembly GCF_027475565.1 of Acinonyx jubatus. Classification (NCBI taxonomy): domain Eukaryota; kingdom Metazoa; phylum Chordata; class Mammalia; order Carnivora; family Felidae; genus Acinonyx; species Acinonyx jubatus. Next base: position 41,957,860 of record NC_069384.1, read on the forward strand.
TTGATAGTGATGCTATAAACATTGGGGTACATGTGACCCTTTGAAACAGCACACCTGTATCCCTTGGATAAATGCCTAGTAGTGCAATTGCTGGGTCGTAGGGTAGTTCTATTTTTAGAAGGAACCTCCATACTGTTCCAGAGTGGCTGACCAGCTTGCATTCCCAAGAAAATTTGTTTAAGCAAGTTCTTGTTTTATCTAGTTAAAGAATGAGGACAATTTCTGAAGATTTCCTGCCTCATCCTGCCGTAAGTGTGTGTTTTTAAATCCAGTGAGGCTGTCTTCCCAAAGTCCTTCCATAACTTCCCATCACATACAGGATAAAATTTTAAAACTTTATCATCTTATACTTGACCCATATAATCTTCCATAAACCACACTAGACTGTTTTTTTTTTTTTAATGTTTATTCATCTTTGAGAGAGTGGGAGTGGGGGAGGAGCAAAGAAAGAGAGGGACAGAGGATCCAAAGCGGATTCTGCGCTGACAACAGTGAGCCTGATGCGGGCCTCGAACTTACACACTGTGAGATCTCCACCTGAGCTGAAGTTGGACACTCAACCAGCTGATACACCCAGGCGCCCCTAGACTACTTTTAATTCCCCAAATGGGAATGTGCCTGTGCATGTGCTATAGCCTTTGCCCTTGAACTTCTTTCTCATTTTGTCCTGTAACTAATTCCTCCTTATCCTTCAAGATTTAACATATTGTATGATATATGAAAATAACTAGCATTCCTAAACTGTCCTTTTATGTACAATAAGGTTGAAAAGAAATATGCAAGATTAATAACCTTTATACTAAGTGATCTAAAAGAAAATGTGAATAAATGCATAAACATATAGTTCAGTGTGGAGACTAACTGCAATAAGTGTGTTAATTCTTCCCAAATTCAGTTTGGAGGGTAAGATTAGGATGTACTGAAGTAAGAGTTACAGCAGTGATGTTCACAGATTTCCCTTTTGGGTCCATTTTAATGCATTGGTTCCCAAAGTATGGCCCCGAAGATTGGCAACATCATTCTCACTTGAGAGCTTGCTAGAAATGCAAATTCTCCGGTCGCATCTCTGACCCACTGAATCAGAAAGTCCTTGGGTAGGGCTCAGCAGTCTTTTATAGACACTGGATACATGCTAAAGTTTGCAAAGCATGTTCTTAAAAAAAGAGGCTGGGCGCCTGGGTGGCTCAGTCGGTTAAGTGTCCGACTTCAGCTCAGGTCATGATCTCGCGGTTCGTGGGTTCGAGCCCCGCGTCAGGCTCTGCTGACAGCTCAGAGCCTGGTGCCTACCTCAGATTCTGTGTCTCCCTCTCTGCACCTCCCCACTCACACACACCCTCTCTCTCTCTCTCTCAAAAAATAAAATGTTAAAAAAAAAAGAAAAAAAGAGGCTGTCATCCTCCAGAATTCCTAAAACAGGTACTGGGTCCTATGATGATGCACCATCATAGTAAGAGGCAGTGAAGGAGAAAGCAGTTTCACATATTAGTCCCCAGTTGAAATTCACATGGCACAATTCCAGTCGCAGGTGTTACATTTCAATCCAGCCATTTCTCACATAGGCAACTCCAGGGTGAGTAGCAGCTGGAATTTATTTGACCATGGTTAATGAGGCTCCCAAATAACTCAGCTAGAAAGGTCAGCTTGTAAATAAATTAAATATTTCCTGCTGTATCATCTGTCAGTTGATGTGAGCTTGTGACTGTTAAGAGATCTAGATGTTGGACTGAATAAGAAATTAGGAAGGTAAAATCTGCTGGTGGAGGTGTGTGTGTGTGTGGAGGGGTGGGGGGTGGGTGGCACTATCAAGCCGTAAGTGATTTTTAAATCATCCTTGGTTTTGTATCATCTGAGCCATTGAGCGCCTCATTAACTCTGTTACGATAGAGTTGACTATAGTTAGTTTTCCATACTTTGATTTCATGAGAGGAAGACTTTAACACTCACTCCTTTTCACTCCTTTAAACACTCTTTAATGATAGTATTTTTCCTTCCAATATTAGCAGTCTCAGGTTTTAAATTTTGTCTTTATGAAAAACCCTTCCTTGTGCAGAGTGATAGACTGACATCTATTTTGATGTGTTCAGAGGTATGTAAAAACACATGTTTTTGGCAAGATGTTCTGCAGGAAGGGACTAGGCTGAGGCATAGGAGGCATTCCTTTCTGATGCAGATATTAAGGGCCCCCTAAAACCCAATAATCAAAATAAATGATTCCTTAATGGGCACAATTGATGCAAAAGAAAGAAAACCTATGATGAATAAAATGCCAAAGTTTTAAATAAAGGCAGGATGTCATAACACAAGTAGACTGAGCCATATCATGGTCTGAGGCAAAAGGGCAAAGTCGATGGTAATAACCCTGACTCTGAAAAAAAACACAGGTAAGTGTAGACTAAGACCCCATTCACTCAATTACTTACAAAATTATATTGGTGTGTGTAATACTAATGTTTATTTGTTTTTCTTTTTCTATTTCTAGGGATATATTAATAACACCATCATGCTGGCAATATGCTGTCCTTCTTAACCGATTCAATTATTCTTTTGAACTGGAAAGAGATTTACGTTTAAAGGGCTATCACACACTCTTTCAAGGATCTTTACCCTACTATCCCAAATCAATGAAGTGTTACCTTAGTAAAACTCCAGACAGAATGCCTTCAGAAAGACACCAAATTGGAAATCTAAAAAAATACTATCTCCTGAATGCCGCCTCTCTTCTCCCAGTATTGGCTCTGGAGTTAAGAGATGGGGAGAAGGTTCTGGATCTGTGTGCAGCTCCTGGAGGCAAATCAATAGCTCTGCTGCAGTGCGCTTATCCAGGTAGTGTGCTTTTCTTTCAGTAATTGACAACTTTGAAATAGCCATGTATTACAAAATACTTAAAGTACATGAGGAGAAATGTAAGATTGAGTTTGCAGACTTTGGAAGCCTGAAAATCAGGATAGTATGTAGAAGAATGGAAGTTTTAGCTGAGGAAATCAATGTAATAGCATTTTTTTTTTCTAGCTAAATACTAGCAGATAATTTTGAACACAACTGCAGCATTTTATAAACACAAATCTGTCAGATAACATGAATCCTGATAAGCCAGTAACAAACATTTTTTATTGTTACTTTCATACTTAAGAATCTTGTATTGATACCTTGTCATACTTTTAAGCAACAAAAATATACACATTTAAAACCATTTTTTGTATCATTGGTTATAAGTTCTGTCCAGTAGAAATATAATATGAAGTGTACATAAAATTTTATATTTTTAGGTACTCATTTAAAAAAGGTAGAAAAACACAGTTGAGATTACTTTTAGTAGTACATTGTAGCCCAGTACATCCAAAATATTATTTCAGCATGTAATCAAAATAAAAGTTATTAATGAAGTATTTTGCATTCTAATTTTCTTAGAATGTCTTTAAAGTGGATATTTTAAAGCACATTTCAGTTTGAACTAGCTGCCACCTTCTAAGGGCTTATAGTCACATGTGGCAAACGGGGATGGTGTTAGACAATGCAGTTCTAAAAGATTTTGAAAAGTTCTTTGGAAGTAACTTGTTACTATTATGAGTACAAAAATGATGAAATATATTTAAATGTACATTTTTATAAATATTAAAAGTAATGAGTCAACATTCATCAAAAATTCTTTTCTTAATTAGATGATGAGACTGTTTCAAAAAATTATTTCAGATATCCCTGGATACATATTACTTACAGGTTGAGAAGACAGGGTTTAGCAACAGTTAGGTCTGGTTTTTGTTTGATGTTTTTATTTTTATAAATGTAAATGCCTTTGTTCATAGAGATAAGATGATGGAAATGGTGGAAATTGTGTTACAGTAATTTCACTAAGCTCTTTAAACTCTTGAGTTATGACCCCAGATCACACAGATATTTTTAATCAAGCATTATTTTAATGATCTGTTAGGCGAGCACTCTTCGGTCTGCTTTTGATATTGTTGAAGGCAAAGGATTACAAACCATCTCAATTACAAAAGGCTACATCGCCTAGTTGTTTAACTCATTTACTTTCTCAGCCAGGGTACCCATGTGTTTAACTGCCTTTGGTGCTTTGGAAGTTTTTACACCCTGGCACAATTTGCAGTAATAAGATTCTGGATGGGTGGGAAGCATGCTTCTCAGTTATGAGGTTGGTGAAGGGTCGTTGTGAAAAGAGATGCCCTGGTGTTCTGCTTTAGGAAGTTGATGATCTGAAATTGATTCTTCTTCTTCTTCCTTCTTCCTTCTTCCCTGTTCTCCTCCTCCTCCTCCTCCTCCTCCTCCTTCTTCTTCTTCTTCTATGTTTATTTTTTTATTTTGAGAGAGAGAGTGAGTGCACTAGTTAGGGGGGTGGGTGGGCAGAGAAAGGGAGAGAGAATGCTAAGCGGGTTCCACACACTGTCAGCACAGAGCCTGAGGCAGGGTTCAACCTCACAATTGTGAGATCATGACCTGAGCTGAAATCTAGAGTCAGACGCTTAACTGCTTAACAGACCGAGCCTCCCGAGCGCCCCTGAAAATCGATTTCCTTTAAAACTATCCAAGCTTCCTTATCCCTTAGAAAGTTGTTATATATCCCTAGGGCATACATATCCCAGTTTGAAGACTAATTTATATCTTCCTTATTTTTTTTTTTAATTTTTATCTTCCTTTGAGGGCACTCCCTGTTGAAATAGTTTTTGAAAACTTTTACGAGAATTGTGAATCAGTTGTACTAGTCATCGGTACGAATATGTATTTAGGAGAAAACATGCTGTGTGTTTTCGAATTGTGGTTAAACCTCCATTATTGAAGCTTGCTATATTTTTTAATGTAAGAAATCACAACCAAAGAGATCATTTTGTAAGGTTATTTTATTATTTTTATAACAAATATAATAATGACCTGAAGGTTTATGGAATCATGTGTTATAAGGAATATTTTTATTTTCACTCTTTTTGTGTTCTTTTGACAGTATTCTTATTTTGGCTGTTACATCAGTTTTGAATATAGAATTTTTAGTATTGTAAAAAAATGGAAGAGAAATGTCGAATTTGGGTACCGTTTTGAAGAGAGCATTTTAATCCTAAATTATCCTCATTAGTAGGTAGGCTATAAATATTTTACATACTTATGATAGGGAAGGTGATTTGATTAGGAATCTGAATGCAAACTGATATTCTAGGAGCTTGAAGTGGAGAGGAATCTTCCTGTTCTTAAATCAAGGGCAATGAACTACAGGCAGTGTTCCAAGTAAAGTAGCTTTTCATCTAAGTAGGACTAATGATAATGGTTTAGTAAGAAGTACAGATGTCTTCATGCTGATGCTCAAAGCCCAAATTAGGTTAGCTACAGTGCTTGAATTTGGAATGCAGAAGCAATGCTAAAATAAGCTTTTAAAAGCAAAACCTATAATGATGGCTGCAACTAAATGTGCATTTATACAATGAATTTCTTTAGATCAGCACTGGCCTTTACTCTGGGCCAAGAGGCTCACAGCTTTGAATGATTAAAAAGCTCATATTTTAGGATGATTAAGGAAATTAGTGTACTTCTCTTTTGGTCCAGCTGCACCCACATGTTAGCACAGTGATAGATTGTGCCATTGTTTTTTTGTTGTTGTTTTTGTTTTCGTCAACACAGCCTTTGTTATGTCCTGGCCTTGGTAGAAAAAGAGCAAAGAATTCTACTCTAAATAGGAAGGCATTAACATACTAAGAATGACCTAGCTTGGTAGAGTGGCTTCATCAACTTTCTGGCTGAGGGCTCTATCCTTCCATGGAATTCTCTTTGCTGTCAGTAATACCTTTGCCATCTAAGTTAGCCTTTGGTGGTAGAAAGTTATTCTGCTTCCTGCTTCCTTTTAGGCCTCCAGGCCTTTTACACACCCTACAGATATCACTTTTCTCTACCTCTTGCCCTGATTGCTTTTTCATCAGATTTTCACTCAGGAATCAACTTTCTTAGAAAGCCTTCCAGAACTCCCTGCATTAGGTGCACTTTTTATTTATTTTGTTAGTAATAAAAACATTTTGGAATACCTAGTATGTGCCAAGGACTGTGTTAATCCCATTGCATAAATCAAAATTTCTGTATAAATACGTTTATGAAATCCTAGGGCTCTGAGGAACACAGTGTGACTATCTCTGGTGTGCATGATCTTAATTTAACCCTGCAGCCACATTAGTTGGGCACTATTATCCCCATTTTAAAGATGAAACCAAGACATAGAGAAGTTAACCTAAATTGTCCTAGGTAAGTGGCAGAGCTGTGCTCTGAACTCAGGTTTTCACGAATGTGCACTTAACTCTGTTTTGAGGTCTCCTGATGTTACCAGCATCCTCCATTAGACAGCTTCTTGAGAATAGTGCAACTTCTCACTTGTGTGTGCAGCTGCTAGACCACGCCCATTCCGTAACAGGTACTTAGTAAACCAGGATCTTGATGTGGGTGTATTCTCAAGTGTGTTTTAATCTGTCGTCAACCATGTTTTAACAAATTTGTTGTTACCATTTTGTTCTTTTGTGAATTTGTAACATTGCTTTCAGATATCTGGGAGAACCTCATCATTAGCTTTCATAGCACTTGTAATACATGGACAATATTATTATTTCAATATTTGTGTTGAGAGGAAAATCTAATTCCTCAGACAATCATAATTAGGGCTTATGGCTCTAAGGAATAATGAACAGAAATGAAAATAGGCAGAATTGTTTTTTTTCAAGTCAGTTGCACCAAAATAAATTAATAAATGAAACTATCAGCTTCAGTTTCTTTCCATGGACGAAGGCTACCATATATAGATGTAAAGCTTCAATGACTTTTGCAAGTATTTGTTAAATTCACTTCCTTTCCTGCTTAGATGAAAAATTACCAAGAGTTGGTTTATTTTTGACAATTTAAGCTTAAAGTTAATTCTGCTTCAATGTAGGAAGTCTTAGTATTATATATATATTATATATATATAATATATGTATTATATATATATATACACACATATTATATACATATACATATATATACAGATATGTACATATATATAATATATAGTATTATATATGTATATATATATATATATATACATATACATATATATGAGACTTGGGTTGTGATGTCATATTTTACATATTTTAAAAAAGTTTAACCAATCTAAGATTTTTAAAATAAAATCTACATCTACACCAAACAGTAATACAACATAAAACTATATTTGAACTAAGAGGTATTTTAAAATGCTATATTGAGAATCTTGACAAAAGCTATAATTTAATGAAAAACTGACCTGATTTTCAGTTTTAGCAATTCATTCTTTATTATAATGTCATGTTTCAAATCAAGTTAGCTACATTTAGTGAGCACATACTACACGTGAAAGGCATTGGATGTGAAGGTGTGGAGATGTGAAGGATATAGAAATAACTAAGACTTCGGTTCTTGCAGAATGACAAACTAGATCTCCTAACCAAGCCTCCCACTGAAAACAACTAAGAAATGTACGATATAATATTAAAGAAAAACACAGTCAATGATCTCTAAATACTCAGTGACCAAAATCTAAGAGATAATGGGAACCTAGGAGATCAACTAAGCATTGAAGCTAGCTTTTCACTTGAGAGCATTTGCTTAACCTGAAAAATTTGCATGTTGCTTTTCATTACTTCCTGAAAATGTAAGAATAGAAGACTGAGCCTCCCCAAGAGAGCATCTGCTAGGAGGTTAACTTACATAAAGCTGAGATTCCAAAATGGTATACCCTCCATGTAAGGTAAACTAGGAAGAAATTGTCCTCTCCAAGGGACTGAAAGGAAAACCATCTGTCTTCAACTTTGATGATGAGAGCAGAAGAACTCTCTGAATTTGTGTAAGCACAACTAAGCCAGTGTAGACCATTATAGTCAAGTTGTAGAACACTGAAAATAAAGAGAAAATCTTAATAGCAGTCAAGTGGACATTTTACCTTCAAAAGACAACAACCTGAGGATTGACCTTTGAGAGTAACAATGGAAACTAGCATTCAGAGGAATGCTATTTTCAATGTCCTAAGAAAAGATGACTGTAAATCCAGAAATACATTCACCAAAATATCTTTGAAGAGCAAAAGTGAAATGGACATGGTTTTTAGACAAAGAGAGACAGTATAAGTTTGTTACCGATGATTCTGAAGGATGTGCTTCAGGAAGAAGGAAAGCCATTGTAGATGGATGATAAAACATACAAGAAAAAATGAAGAACAAAGATGATGGGAAATATATGGGAAGAATCTGCCATTGACTGTAGAAGACAATGATAATAATTTGTGCAGTTAAAAAAGGTAAGCCCAAATAAAACCCAAATACACAGTAATAATAGCATCTAGTTTGAGAAGGAGAATTAAAATATTCTCATATCTTTTAGGAAAAATGGTAAAGGTTGACTTAATGTAGATTTTTTTTTTTACATATGCATGTTAAAATCTTTAGGCTTACTAATAAAATAATGGAAATGGAATGTAAAACATTTAAACCAGAAAAAGGGAGAAGTAGAATGAAAAATAATTAGAGACATGTTTTTCTCCTTTGAGTCTCTTAGTATCTGATGGGGACAAGGTGTGACTTTGGGGAGCTGCCTTGGCGCCATTTTATGCTCCACCACAGATATGTTTGGCTTCACCTTTACTGTCATTCCTCACGTCAGGGCTGGAGACACCTGAATTGTTTCCAGACTGGAGAAACCCTAGAAAAGATTCATGCTATTCCTGCGGGTATCTGCTGCTGATGTTACTACTGCCACAAACTGAGGAGCCTCCAGATAGCGGCCAGCTGACCAGCAGAAATCACCACACTTAAGTGGTTGCTGTAACTGGCCTTGGGACTCTCTGGCTAGGGCCAGGTAGCATAGACCTGAAGTGTGTGGGAGTTAGCAGCTATTGAGAGGGACTTTAACCAATAAGAGGCAGGAGGCAGGAAGATGCCAGCAGATTCATTGTTCTTCCTCCCTATATTGTTAAACCCCATAGTTTCTTCCAAGGCTCAGTATTTTCAGACTGTGGACATATCCTGAGAGACTGACCAGTGCTGTAGCCAGCTTGATTACAAACCCTTTTACATTTGTGCTCTCCTTTTGCATGATTTACTTCCTTTTTTCTCTCACTCTGACTTCCTTGGGATTGCATCCCCTCCGTAACAAACTTTTGTCTTAGGTTGTTTTCTAGTGATTTCAAGCTTTTAGACAAGAGCTTTTAGCCTGTCCATAAGCTGCCTTAGCAAATCCTTTAATGCCTCCCAAAATAAACACGTAAACTAATTTTTTAAAATTTAAATCTATGTTAGTTAACATATAATAATTTCAAGAATAGAATTTAGTGATTCATCACTTACATATAGCATCTAGTGCTCATCCCAACAAGTGTTCTCCTTAATGCTCCTTACCCCTTTAGCCCTTTATATTATATTACATTAACATAATAATTTCAAGAATAGAATTTAGTGATTCATCACTTACATATAATATCTAGTGCACATGCCAACAAGTGTTCTCCTTAATGTGCTTTACCCCTTTAGCCCTTTCCCCACCCAACACCCTTCCAGCAACCCTCAGTTTGTTCTCTGTATTTAAGAGCCTCTTATGGTCAGTTGCCTTCTAGTTTTGCTGATTGTTTCCTTCACTGTGCAGAGGCTTTTTATCTTAATGAGGTCTCAATAGTTCATTTTTGCTTTTGTTTCCCTTGCCTCTGGAGACTTGTCTACTAAGAAGTTGCTGTGGCTGAGGTCAAAGAGGTTGTTGCCTGTTTTCTCCTCTAGGATTTTGATGGCTTCCTGTCATATGTTTAGGTCTTTCATCTGTTTTGAGTTTATTTTTGTGTATGATGTACGAACGTGGTTCAGGTTCATTCCTCTGCATGTTGCTGTCCATTTTTCCCAGCACCACTTGCTGAAGAGATTGTGTTTTTCCATTCAATATTCTTTACTTCTTTGTCAAAGATTAGTTGGCCATACGTTTGTGGATCCATTTCTGGGTTCTCTGTTCTGTTCCATTGATCTATGTGTCTGTTCTTATGCCAGTACCATACTGTCTTGATTACAGCTTTGTAATACAGCTTGAAGTCCGGGATTGTGATGTTCCAACTTTGGTTTTCTTTTTCAGGATTGCTTTGGCTATTCGGGGTCTTTCTGATTCCATACAAATTTTAGGATTGTTTGTTCTAGCTCTGTGAAAAATGCTGGTATTATTTTGATAGGGATTGCATTGAATGTGTAGATTGTTTTGGGTAATATTGACATTTTAACAATATCTGTTCTTCCAATCCATGAGCATGGAATGTTTTTTTCACTTCTTTGTGTCTTCAGTTTCTTTCATAAACTCTCTATAGTTTTCAGTGTATAGATTTTTCACCTCTTTGGTTAGGTTTATTCCTAGGTATTTTATGTTTTTGGTGCAATTGTAAATGGGATCGATTCCTTAATTTCTCTTTCTGCTGCTTCATTATTGGTGTATAGAAGTAAAATCAATTTCTGTACATTGATTTTATATCCTGCAACTTTGTTCAATTCATGTATCAGCTCTAGCATTTTTGGTGGAGGCTTTTGGGTTTTCCACACAAAGTATCATGTCATCTGCAAAGAGTGAAAGTTTGACTTCCTCCTTGTGATTTGGATGCCTTTTATTTCTTTCTGTTGACTGATTGCCAAACTGTGTTGAATAACAGTGGTGAGAGTGGACATCCTTGTCATGTTGGGAGGAAAGCTCTCAGTTTTTTCTCATTGAGGATATTAGTGGTGGGTCTGTCATATATGGCCTTTATGATCTTGAGGTATGATCCCTCTATCCCTACTTTGAGGGTTTTTATCAAGAAAGTATGCTGTATTTTATCAAATGCTTTTTCAGAATCTATTGAGAGTATTATGTGGTTCTTATCCTTTCTTTTATTAATGTGATGTATCACATTGATTGATTTACAGATATTGAACCAGTCCTGAATCCCAGGAATAAATCCTACTGACCATAGTGAATAATTCTTTTAATGGATTGTTGGATCCAGTTTGCTAGTATCTTGTTGAGAATTTTTGCATCCATGTTTTTCAGGGAAATTGTCCTGTAATTCTCCTTTTTAGTGGGATCTCTGTCTGGTTTTGGAATCAAGGTAATGCTGGCTTCATAGAATGAGTCTGGAAGTTTTCCTTCCATTTCTATTTTTGAGAACAACTTCAAAAGAATAGTATTAACTTTAATACCTATTAAATGAGTGGTAGAATTCCCATGGGAAGCCACCTGGCCCTGGACTCTTGTTTGTTGGGAGATTTTTGATTACTGATTCAATTTCTTTACTGGTTATGGGTCTGTTCAAATTTTCTATTCCTGTTTCAGTTTTGGTAGTTTATATATTTCTAGGAATTTGTCTATTTTTTCCAGATTGCCCAATTTGTTGGCATATAATTGCTCATAATATTCTCTTATCATTGTTGGTATTTCTGTTGTGTTGGTTGTGATCTCTCTTCTTTCATTTGAAACACATAAACTAAATTAAAAAAGAGTATACTACCCATGCAAATGCAAGTAAGGTGACTTTCTTTTCAAAAAAAATTTTTTTAATGTTTATTATTTTGTTAAGACAGGAAGAGAGAGCAGTGAGTGGGGGAAGGGCAGAGAGAGAGGGAGACACAGAATCCAAAGCAGGCTCCAGGCTCTGAGCTGTCAGCACATAGCCTGACGCGGGTCTCGAACTCACAAATCGTGAGATCATGACCTGAGCCAAAGTCAGATGCCTAACTGACTGAGCCACCCAGGCACCCCTTTAAGGTAATTTTCTACTCTTTTCTGCTCCTGACAAAATTGATGCCATCTCCTGAGCACTTTCCGTATAGAAGTCACGGCACACTGGTAGTAGGAAAGGTAAGCAAAACACACACAAACCTCTATCCTAAGACAAATTATGGTAAGTACTGTAAGAGAGGTTTGAAGTATGCATGAGAAGTGGACAAGTCAGTCAAATTTGGTGGAGCACAGAGTATGTTGATAAAATAGCAGGAGGTTGCAAAATTGAAAGGTTGTTGTGAGAGCTTATTATCACAGACCTTGAAATAAATCACTAGTTTGAACTTTAATGGATGATGGGAAATCATTAAAAGTTTTTAATCCTGGAGTGGCAATCAAAAAACAACAACATATGTGTAGATATATATATAGATTTGTAAATGCATATATATTTATACAGATATATATTTGAGCAAAGGGTTTACAAAAATATTTCCCCTCTACATTAGAATTTCACCTTCATTTAGTACTCCAGCTTTGTTTCCCTGGTAACCGGACATATTGTCACTATGTTTCCAGGCAACATTGCTCATGATAAAAAAGACCCTGAAGGGTAAAATCCATGTGCACTTGGAGAAAGAATAAATAAGCCCCAGAGATCTCATGGGGATGCCCTGACTGGGCCTTCCTGAGTACACTGATTCTTGTAACTTGGCATGTCCCTCATGGGGATCCTGGAAGCTGTGCCTATAGAGTTGTTAGAGGAGATCTTGTCTCCAATGGGACATGAAGCTTTTAAGCCAGGACAGCTCCTACACCTGCCCAGTGTGATTCTTATCATCTTGCACCTAAATTACCAACTGTGAGGATTGCCCAAGGTCTTCCATGAAAGAGGAGTGTCTCACCGTCCCCTCTTGGCAAGCTGTGATTCCAGTGGGATGAGGCCAGACATGGCCTGCATGAATGTTGAGCTGAGTCAGACCTGAAAATCTAGTCTGAATAGACTGCCTTGAATAAGACCAAAAAACCTAGAAATTATAAAAGTGGTATGATTGACTATTAAAAAATTGTGAAACTTATTTTAGAATTAAGATACTACAAATAAATTCAGAATGCAATTTAGGAAAGATTTGCAGATCACATGGCAGATAGAGAGTTAGTATCTATACTATGAAAAAATCTCTTACCTAGTAGAAAAAATTACAAATAGTGGAACAGGAAAAAAAAAGGACAAAGAATAAGAATAATCATTGACAGAAAAGCAAAACCAAATGGCAAATGGAAAATGAAAAGATAATTGTGTTATAGATCAAGGATTATACTACAACATCCCATCTCGTGTTATACTACAACACCACTTTGATAATAACACTTCTTGTGGGAGTTTGCTGGAAGAACCGGGTAATATTTACTAAAAGTAAAAAATTCCCCTGCCCTAACCTATCCATTTCTCTGAAACTGTGTCATAATAATAAAATCATATTATAATAGGATAACTGTATAAAGATGTTGACTGTGCTTTATTAGTGACAGCGATGTGAATGCCCAATGATTGGTAATGGATGAATAAAGGATGGCGTCTCCATCTCATGTACTATTTAGCAGCCTTTAACAATTACTTATATTTCTACCTGTTGACTTGGTAGTGTTTCTTTTAAAGTGTTGGCATAGTATATGTGGAAAACGAGGGTTATATTGGGTTGATAATTTAAGTTCCTTTTGATGGGCAGCTGGTGGAGAGGGTAGATGAAAAATGAGATGCAACAACTCGAGGATAATATATAATTCCACTTATATAAGTTTTATATGAGTATACACATAAAGCAATGTGGTGTGATTATCAAAATGTTAAATGGTTACCTGAAGACAATTGGTTTGAGGTAATTTTTGATGTTCTTTGTAATTTTGTGCATTTAAAAATATGCCTGTAGGGGTGCCTAAGTGGCTCAGTCAGTTTAGCCTCTGACTCTTGATTTCAGCTCAGGTCATGATCTCATGGTTTGGTTCATGAGTTTGAGCCCCACGTCAGGCTCTGTGCTGATGGTGTGGAGCCTGCTTAGGATTCTCCCCCTCTCTCTCTGCCCCTCCCTTGCACTTACACATTCTCTCGCTCATTGTAAATAAATAAATAAACTTTAAAACATATACTTGTATTTATAGATTATATATTTATATATATCATATAACGTCTATGATATATATAAATATATACAAACAATGTAAAATAGCTGTTGGTGAAGATGTGGAGAAAGGGGAAACCTTTTGTACTGTTGATGGGAATTCAAACTGGTACAGCCACTTGAAAACAGCATGGAGGTTTCTCAAAAAATTAAAATAGAACTACCCTACGACCCAGCAATTGCACTACTTGGTATTTATCCAGAGGATACAGGAGTGCTGATTTGAAGGGCCACATGCACCCCAGTGTTTATAGCAGTGCTATCAACAATAGCCAAATTACAGAAAGAGCCCAAGTATCCCATTGACTGATAAATGGATAAAGAAGATGTATATATACACAATGGAATAGTACTCAGTGATTGAAAAAAATGAGATACTGCCATTTTCAATAACATGCGTGGAACTAGAGTGTGTTATGCTAAGCGAAATAAGTCAGAGAAAGACATGTATGATTTCGCTCATGGAGAACTTAACAGACACAGCAGAAGAAAATAATGCTCCTGAAACTAATACTACACTCTATGTTAACTAACTTGAATTTAGATAAATAAAATTTTTAAGTGATTAAATTAATTTTAAGAAAATGTGTACTTAGGGGTGCCTGGGGTCGCTCAGTTGGTTAAGCCTCCAACTTAGCTTAGGTCATGGTTTCATGTTTCATGAATTCGAGCCCCATGTTGGACTCTGTGCTGACAGCTCAGAGCCTGAGGCCTTCAGGTTCTGTGTCTCTCTCTGTCTGTCTCTCTCTGTGCCTCTCTCTCTGCCTGCCTCTGCCGCACTTGTGTGCATGTGCTCTCTCTCTCAAAAATAAATAAACATTAAAAAGATATGTACATATATATTTAAATAAAGGAAAGACAAATCACAATTTCACTAGGGAATAAACCATTTATAGGTGCCTTCTATAGTGAGGAACAGTATATAGCATGATGCTTAAGAGGTGCTTAACAATAGGTAGGGCTCTGGAACTGTCTGGATTTCTGGTTCTGAACTTAGGCAAATTACTTAACCTCTCATGGTCTAAGTTTCCTCATTAGTAAAATATAAATAACAATAAAAGTACCAGGGGGAGCCTGGATGGCTCAGTCCTTGGGCATCAGACTTTGGCCCAGGTCATGATCTCATGGTTCATGAGTTCAAGTCCCCTGTCAGGCTTTGTGCTGACAGCTCAGAGCCTGGAGCCTGCTTCGGATTCTGTGTCTCTATCTCTGTCCCTCCCCTGCTCATGCTTTCTTTCTCTCTCTCTCTCTCTCCTCCTCAAAAATAAATTAAAAAAAAAATTTTTTTTTAGTTTTAAAAAAAGTACATACCTCAGTTTGTGAGGATTAAATGTGACCCTACATGTAAAGTTTTTGTTTTTGATTTTTTTTTAATGTTTATTTATTTAGGGGGAAAGAGCATGTGAGCCAGGGCGGAGCAGAGAGAGAGAGAGAGAGAGAGAGAGAATCCCAAGCAGGCTCCATGCTGTCAGCGTGAAGCCAGATGTGGGGTTTGATCCCACAGACCTTGAGATGACCTGAGTTGTAATCAAGAGTTGGATGCTTGACTAACTGAGACACCCAGGCCCACCCCCTGACATGTAAAGTTTTTAGAGCAAGGCCTAGCGCTTGATAAGGACTCAAGAATTGTTAATAATCATAAACATTTGTTACTACTACTTTTGCAGTCCTATGCTAGAAATATTACTAAAGTATCACGTTTTAAACTGAACAGGTTTTTAAGGCAGCCAGTGTAGAGGAGATAACATTTTGCTGAGACTGACATAAAACAGGTTAGTAGAAGTAAAGCATATAAATTTTGTTTAATAGAATTTTACATGTATATGGGAGTTGCCACAAGAAAACAAAGATCCAAAAAAGTGGCCAAGTCTAAGTGCTTTTATTACTAGGTTGAACATAAAGTGCCAGTTGTGGAAAAGTAACCCATGTGGGGGAGAAGACAGGAAGAAATTTTAACAAGGTCTATTTGTGCAGATTTCTCTGGGCCCTAACTCCTCATCTCTTGATGATCAGAATATTTCCTTCTGGTATAGGGAGAGTGTCTGTCATGTGAGAGTTCATCTCCGGCTTTTAGGAAGAAAAAGGAAGGCAGAAATGCCCTTTGTGCATCTGCTGTTATTCAGGTGCCTTTAACTCAAAATAATCAACAGGGCAAAGTGGCATGTTTTAGAGATGCATGTTCTGAATCATTTCACTAGGTATAATATCCATTTGACACAAAAGGAAACTGAGACTCTTAAAGAAAGCTAAGAAACTTCCCCAGAGTCTTATAGCTCATAACTTGAGCCCATGATTTCCCATAGAGCCAACAGCACTTTATGTGTCTTTTCCCATATACCATATACTTTCTTTTACTTAATATGTTCTTTCCTGGAAGGAGAAAGAAGAAAAGGGGAAGGGACAGGAGGGGAGGAGAGGTGGAAAGGGAAGGGAAGGGAAGAGAAGGAGGAAAGGAAAAGAAGGAAAGGAAAGGGGAGAAGGAAGGAAGGAAAGAAAGGAAAACTGGGGTGCCTGGGTGGCTCCATTGGTTAAGCGTCCAACTTTGGCTCAGGTCATCATCTCAGGGTTGATGGATTCGAGCCCCATCTTGGGCTTGGTGCTGATGGCTCGGAGCCTGGAACCTGCTTCAAATTCTGTGTCTCCCTCTCTCTGCTCCTCCCCCACTCGCTCCTCTGTCTGTCTGTCTCTCTCTCTCAAAAGTAAACAAAAAAAAAAAAAAAAAAAGGAAAAGAAAGATCATATACCAAATATATCATTTGCTCTTTAGAGCTTTAGGGGAGAACTGTGTTTGAGGTATTGGTTGCATAGCATATCTTTAGGAATCCATAATTAAATTTGAATGAGTGTGTGGTCAGAGCTGTGACCAGCTCTGATGGGCTGTGTAAGGCATGACTATTATAAATTTGTGTGTGTGTGTGTGTGTGTGTGTGTGTGTATTGCTATTTTTTAAACATAATCATAATATTTATCTCTGCGCCCTATTTCTGCATGATTATGATGAATTTCTTTCTGAAATTTATTTGGTCAAAAGTGGAAATTTAACAGTTCCATTGCATTCAGTTTAAAACTTTTTAATCCTTTATATTTAGGTTATCTTCACTGTAATGAACATGATAGTCTGAGATTGAGGTGGCTGAGGCAGACGTTAGAATCATTCATCCCGCAGCCTTTGGTAAATGTAATTAAAGTGTCTGAATTGGATGGCAGAGAAATGGGAGATGCCCAGCCTGAAATGTTTGACAAGGTACTGTTATTACATTGTGACAAACTGATGGACTCCCAATGATACCGCTGTTATGCTGCTTTGTTGTTGTTGTTTTCCATCTGCTTCCAGACATAGCCTGATACAGTTTCTCAGTACTCTGGGAAATTTTGATAAAGTGAACAAGGAAGCAGTTTTTATTTGATGGCCAGCATGGTTCAAAGGAAGCGGTAACATTGGGATTGGGGATTATTGAATGTTTTTCATTTCCAAGTGCCTCAAAGATACTCAGGAAAAGATCAGATGTTATTTGGGTCAGTGTACAAACATGTGCACTGTATTGCTTTAATTTGGTAATATTTCATATCAGCGTATGACAGTTGAAGAAAAAGAAGAGAACATTTCAATAAACCAAAATTGAAATATTAGTTCTTAAGAGTAAATGCTGAGAATTCAGAAATATAGTTATGTCTGTTTAAAATGAGTAACTTCTGTAAAAATTTTTGCTGTAGTTGTCAAGAGTATGAAATGTGATTATACGTTAGTAGACTTTAGTTCTCCTGTTACCTCCCCCCCCCCCCAGAAAAACAAACACTGGAAGTGTAAAGTATTACTGAAGAAAGGTCATGAAGAATTTAGCATGGTATATTTTTGGCTTTAAAAGAAATGACTTTATTTATTAGCTATTTTTTTTGTCACATTTTACATAGCTTCTCCATGTACTACGTATTTGCATCATATATCCTTTTTTTCTCTAGGTGTTAGTTGATGCTCCGTGTTCAAATGATCGAAATTGGTTGTTCTCTTCTGATTCTCAGAAGGCAGCCTGGAGGATAAGCCAAAGGAGCAATTTGCCTGTTCTGCAGATAGAACTCTTGAGGTGAGGGCTATTACAAAAGTTTATTCCAGCTTCTAATGTAATTTAAATAGGCATGACAAATCATGACACAGAGAAGTCCCCAAATGGAGGGTTTCCTGTGTAGGTGTTGGTAATTATTCCTCCAAAGGCTGTATCCAGAAAATTCTTAACCTTTTTCCTTTCAGCTCTCCTGCTCTAAGGACTCACTACTCCTATCCACTCAATGAAATTTGGTATTGCTGTGTATTGTCATTTAAAATTGTTTGCATATCTGGCACAGAAAGCAGATCTAGGGTTCGGCACCCTATTCTTTCTTCAGGACCTGAAAAGCACCCCCATAATAGTAGCTTTGGACCAGGTTGTATTTTGTTGGTAATGGACACATTGTTCTGGATGAGTCAGCCTCCTAGGAAGTTGTAGTTTATTGTTAGCACTTATCTACCCTTTAAGAGTTTTCTAGAAGCATGTGACCACCAAGAGATACTTGGCTTTCCTCTAAAAAGAGACACTGTGGGACATACTGTGCTGGTTTTAAAAGAGATTTCTACTTGTACTCCACTCTCAAGCAATTCCTGTTGTTTAATGCTGAACAAAAATTCTCTGAAATATTTAAAATATGGTTAAATGATGCATTATCACCTATTATCTCTTACATGTGGAATAAGACTGATTAACATTTTATGCACTGCTGACAATGTGGTTTGCTTCCAACTTCTGATTGATACACAACAATGAATACATGCCATTATCTAAGTATTACAGTCAACTAATATGTAGTCTTGTTCTTGTACTGGATTAAGTATCAGCTCATTATGGCTATTCTGGTTAGTACCCATTAGAGGGTTCTTGTAGATGTTACTCATCTGGCATTTAAACTGTTCATATGATTCCAGTGTCAGCCTTTCATCTACTAAACCCTAAGATATTTTGAGAATTTTATATCACTTTTCCCCTTCTACCTCTTGGGTTATTAGCTTTGGCATGTTGATCTGGCTTCTTGGTTAATTATTCCAGCTACTCTGGGCCTTGCTATTATTATAATTTATGCCTTGTAATAGACAATAAGTGTTATAATGGCTTGTTACCATTGTGACCTCTAATTTTTTTTAAGGTGTGATTAAGCAACCAGGCTTCCTGAGAATATCATTGTTCTTTCTCTCATGAAAAAGCCTCCCTATACTTCTTTTTCTTCCTGTTCATTATTAAGCTTTTTGTGTTTTATATTCTGTCTATTGCTTTTCCTCCCATTTTGTCTCAATTCATGGTAATCTATTTTCTGTTCCCTTTATTCTTCCAAATCTATGCTTGTTAAAAATACTAAAGATCCATTAAATGGATAAATAGATATTTTTCAATTTTAATTTTACTTGATCTCTTGATAGCATTTAAAAAATATATTTTATTATACAACTATTAAATGCAAACATTTTCATTGTAAACAAACTCAGATAATGAAAATAAAGCAAAAAGCCCCCTTGGACATAGACCCAGCCAAATACCAGCTTTCTTCACTGAGTTAACTGTTGGACTTAAGTTTGGGGCACACTCTTCCAAACTTGTTCTGTAGCTCATTTTACAATTACATGTTCATAGAGAAATACATTAAAAAATAACTGCTGTCGTTGTGTATATATTGATCTGAAACTTGCTTTTTTGTACTTAATTTTTCTTAGTTTTTTTTTTCCTTGTAGATTTACTTTGTTCTTTTCAACTCTTGTGAAATATTAAATGGCGTCAGTCTATCCTATGCTATTTAATCTTCTAATTTTGGATGTCTACATTATTCCTTTTTTTTTCTTTTTACTTTTTAAAAATGTTTATTTTTGAGAGTGAGAGAGAGAGAGAGAGAGAGACAGAGGGTGAGCAGGGGAGGGGCAGAGAGAGAGAGAGACACACAGAATCTGAAGCAGGCTCCAGGCTCCAAGCTGTCAGCACAGTCTAATGCGAGATCATTATGTTATATATAACATCATATAGCGTTACAGTCATCATCATGAAGGTCCTGCATTTATATAAACCTCACATAGGCACCTTCTTATGCCTTAACAACGAAGGCTCTTCCTTAGTGGCCCCTCCCCTCCCCCATTGTCTTAGTCTCCAAAAGGAGTGGCTTTAGTGCTACATCATTTTAGTAGCATATCGAACAGGTGCAAAACTGACCTCTCAATCACTACAGGTGTAGATTTTCATGTAATCACATGGGGAGCACCATTATACCAGCTGTCTCGTATTCTTTTCCTTGACCAGCTACTCTGCACTTCCTGTCCTGATGCTTGGTCTGTGTGAGAGTTTTCAGAGCCACGTAGACTAGTTGAAACTTTGGGTCCCTTTGCTGTATGATTATGATGATACCGGGGAAAGCGTGGGATACCCAAGCTCTAGGCACAGAAAGCAGTTCTAGTTCCCTGACATCCACAAGTCTGGGAGTTAAAAAGATAAAGGAAAAAATGATAACTCTAGCCACAATTTCTCTTGTATCACCTGCCCCTGACTCCAGAAAATGAAATATGTGTGTGGGTGTGTACACACATATATAGTAATTTTCTCATAGCTCTATCACCATACCACATATAAAGAAGTTTCCTACTTTCTTCGAAATCTTTTTCACCTAGTTATTGCCTTACCTCCCTTTAACAAAAGGTAATCCTTTTATTCCACAATAAGAAATAAAAGGTTTCAAATGCAAACATATGCAAGAGAGTAAATATATTGATGTGTGAATTTTAGTCAAAAGTATAAAGGATTGATAGTAGATCCTTATTACATTTGCAAAGAGCAATTAGAAGGCAAGCAAGCAAATATTGCCTGGCCTGATATTGTGGACAGAAGATGGCACTCAGGAGGGAGAAAACAAGAGGATAATTGAGAGGCAAATAAGGAAAACTTTTTGTACTGTTTTGTTGAAGACTAGACTTGTATTTGCATTTGTCAGCTGACAGGTTATGGTACACAAAGATACTTTATGCTCTCTATGGCTGTATATTCATTTACGTTATCAGAAATCATTCATATTTATATTAAATAGGCCATCTACACACTGTTTACAGTTGTAGCTTTTGAAAACACAATACTCTGTAGCCAAATATTAATCTTACATGTTTTTATGAATGTGATACCTAAATTAAAATTGGTACTTTTTTAAAGTTTATTTATTTATTTCAAAAGAGACAGAGAGAGTGAGCAGGGGAGGGGCAGAGAAAGAGGGAGAGATCCCAAGCCGGCTCTGCACTGTCAGCGTGGAGCGGGAAGCGGGGCTTGAACTCACGAACCACCACGAGATCATGATCTGAGCTGAAACCAAGAGTCGGATGCTTAACCGACTGAGCAATGCAGGTGCCCCTAAAATTGATACTTTTTTTAATAGAAGTTTCTTGATTTACACTTTTTTTAAAGACTAATATTAGTAGATATGTAAGTCTTTTTTAAAAAATTCTTTTAAAGATTAATGTATGCATATAATCATGAAAACAGTGATCAAACCTGATTTTTCTTTTTAGCATGAAAAGCTTATTAAAGGGCACAATGATGACAGGAGATAGATACCAAAGCATATGGCTTCATTGTACACTTATTGAGGACCCTTTGATTTATCCATACAGAAATGGAAAAATTAGACTCTTCTATTTAATTTACAATACAGGAAGATAAAACTGTATACAACTCTCTTATACATCTGTCCCCAAACCATTTTCAGAAGATGAGAATGTAGGACAATGATATAAGGAATAATTGAACATAAGACATTTTTATTAATTGAATACCGTTTGAAAGTATATCTTTATTATCATTTCTCAAAACAATTTCTGAGAGCAATCGTTTCTGTTACAAACTATGTACATACATAATCAGGTTCTCTTGCCTCATTTTTATTTAAATGTATTGGATAAACAGAGTGAGAAAATATGCTGAAAATGATATACATGTTGTCTCTAGAAAGTACCATGGTGTTTGTGCAAGAGAAGTTTACATGATTTTTAGGTGGGAAAGCACGAACTGAAGAGTATGATTTATAACAAAAATATTGGTATGTTATTGCAGTAATGTATCATGTCATCTGTTTACCCAGAGGAAATCAATCACATTTAAAATACTGACCCCTTCTGGTTCTCTTTTCTTACTACTTGACAAGTAAAATCCAATTTGTGAACTCATTGAAAAAGGAAGCTTAGATTATTCAGTAGCATTTTGAAAATTTGTATAAATCATCCAGATAACTATCCTTAAAAGTGGTACTCTGACAGCAAGAATTGTGTTTTAAAAGGAACATTAAAAAAATAAAAATCACCAACAATTCCTCTGTCATGCTCTTGAGCTGAGATAAGGGATACCTGGTGACTGTGAAGCCTGAGTCTTCATCATTCATCAACGCAGTGACTAAAACGTTGATATATTCATGTTGGAAAAATAATCTTTGAACATACAGGTCTATTAGAATGGAAGATTTCCACCAGTGTTTCAGCTATGTATATATTTTCTTTTTAAAGGTCAACTAATTCAGTTAGCTTTGCATACTATCATGATATGCTTAGTCGTATGTTTGGAATACAGAAAACACAAGCAAACCCTTAATACCCCTACGGCTACTATTGCTACTGCTAATACTTCTCTTACTCCCCTACCTCCTCCTTTTTCTTCTTTTTCTCAAGTTAGATGGTAGGAGTCAGAGATTCTCAGATTAAAAATCTGTTATTTGTTTGAGGCACCTGGGTGGCTCAGTCAGTTGAACGTCCGACTTTGGCTCAGGTCATGATCTCACGGTTCATGGGTTTGAGCGCCCTGCATCGGGCTCTGCGCTGATAGCTCAGAGCCTGGAGTCTGCTTTGGATTCTGTGTCTCTCTCTCTCTCTCTGCCCCTCCCCTGCTCACACTCTGTCTCTTCCTTTTTCAATAATAAACATTAAAAATTTTTTTTTAAATCTGTAATTTGCACAAAGTACACACTTCTTTTTATTAAGATTGTACAGACCAAAATATTCCACATTAAATACAATTGTAAAAGGTTGAAGAGACATCCAAAGTTTGTAGCTATTGTATTTTCAACACTAAAAATGTCTCAAGTATAGATTGACAATATGAAATACAATCTTGAGTGTTATGCTAAGTGAAATAAGTCATACAGAGAAAGACAGATACCGTATGTTTTCACTCTTATGTGGATCCTGAGAAACTTAATAGAAGACCATGGGGGAGGGGAAGGGAAAAAACAAGTTAGAAAGGGAGGGAGCCAAATCATAAGAGACTCTTAAAAACTGAGAATGAACTGAGGGTTGATGGGGGGGTGGGTGGGAGGGAGGAGAAAGTGGGTGATGGGCATTGAGGAGGACACCTGTTGGGATGAGCACTTGGTGTTGTATGGAACATGATAAATTTCATATTAAAAAAAAAAGAAATACAGTCTTGAAAATAAGATTTTATCAGCATTTATTAATTTATCCAACATTTATTAAGTACTTTATATCAGAACTTTGCTAGGCATTGCAGATACTAAAATATATATGAAATGCTCCTTGTTCTCAAGGTCCTCAGGGCAATTGTTTTAAAATGCGGCAAGAATGTGGTAGTAGAATAGAGTACAGAGGGAACAAAAGGAGGGACACCCAACTTTGGTCATGTTAAGGATGGAGTATGGGTGTAACAAAGCAGATTTTACAAAATAAGCAACAGATAAATATTTAAACTGAAGAGGTTTATTCTGATAACCTTTCCTAACATGGAAGTAGTATAGCCTCATAAAACATTTGAAATATACAAAGAAATATAAAGCAGAAAATAAGCCACCCATTGAAACTTACACCGACTTAGCTTCTTTAACTGAATATAGTATTTATAATAGAAATCAGAATAGAATTCAGTATCTTTGTCTATTTAATTTATTATGATCATGTTAATTATTATTTTTAAAAATTTGAGAGAGTGAGCATGTGCGTGTGCACAGGAGGGGCAGAGAGAGAGACAGAGAGAGAATCCCAAGCAGGCTCCATGCCATAAGCACAGAACCTGATGCCAGGCTGGATCTCATGAACTGTGCGATCATAACCTGAGCCAAAATCAGGAGTCAGATGCTCAACCGACTGAGCCACCCAAGTGCCCCATGAACATGTTAATTAGTAAATAGTCTTTGAAAATATACTTTTGAGATGACTGCATATTAAATCCCTCATTCATTCATTCATTCATTCAGGTAGTTAGGAGTATCAAAGACTTTCTTATGATAGGATATCATAAATGCAAGAAATAGGTATAGGTACAAAACATCCTAGTGGAGGGGCGCCTGGGTGGTTCAGTTGGTAAAGCGACCAGCTCAGGTCATGATCCTGTGGTTCGTGGGTTTCAGCCCCATGTAGGGCTCTGTGCTGACAGCATAGAGCCTGCAGCCCACTTTGAGTTCTGTCTCTCTCTCTCTCTCTCTCTCAAAAACAAAGAAACGTTAAAAAAGAAATCCTAGTGGAGATTAAAACATCAGCCTTTTCAGTGATCCAGGAAGAGCTTGCTAACTCTCTGGGAAAGGAGTTAGCAGCTGGGCTGTGATCCATTTCTCTTGATTTCTATGGAGGCACTCCCATGGAAAGAAAGAAGGCAGGTGACCCAGTTAAACATGTTGATAACTGACCTCCTTGGTGAATAGACTAATGAATTTTGCTGTCAGGAGAACTCCTACTTATGTCATTTTTTGAGCAGAATATCCCTGATTAGGATTGTGGTAAACACAGCCTAGAATCTGTAGATTTGTGAGGCACAGCTTTCTAGAGAACGTCATACAAGCTTTTCAACTCCTTAAGATATATTAGAAATATGACATCTCCCCATTGTGTGAACTTACCTGTGAACTTTGCTTAGAGAACTCATCTCTTATCTGAGCTAGAAAACATTCTGAGCTAGAAGCTCTGTTTGAGCTATTCTGAGCTATAAGCAAGACTGAGGTAGCCACTTTGGATGTCCCTGCTTCTTTTGTGCACTTTCATTACTTGTGTACTTGAAATTATTAATAAATCTTGATAGTAGGTAGGTTCATGAGAATCTGATTTGACAATCCAGTCCTTTGTATTAGCTCACCCTAAACCCCAACCCGGTGCCTCTGATGAAACCTCTTATTCCAGTCCCACATCTAACTCTTAGAATTCATTCAACTAATCAGCAAACACTTAAAAAGTAAAACCCCTTCCCCTTTATATCCTGTGCATTGAAACATGATTAAAAAGATGAAAGGGTAGGACTTGTGCCAGAGGTTAGTCAGGTCCAAGAGAACAAGAAAGTTTGTGATGTTCCATGAATAGTGATTTTTCCATTTTGGCTCCATCACTAGTAAAAATAATAACAGTGGATACCATTCATTGACTACATTAGCTACTTCTCCTCCTTGTTTGCAGAGGCTCAAGTAAGTAGGTGGAGAGTCTTGCATTGTTTACTCCAACAAAATGCCTACCCCTGCCTTGTAGGTGGAGGAGGAAGAATCTCCTCTTTCTTCATAGAAACATGTGGCAAGGATGGTGACAGTTCTCCCCTAACCATATATTCTTTCTAGAAGTGTTTATTGAGTTCCTTTTATGTTCTGGGCACCAGTGGTAACACAGGGCAGATTCAAATTTTATTTGAATTGGCTGCTATTATTTTGTAGGTAATTAACCATCCATTAGTTCTGATTTAGGAGTTTCATGTCTTCTACCTACATCCCTGTAACTGGCATGCTACCTGTGTAACTTGCAAGAAGGATGAACATCAGTCCCTTCACAATTTTGTGGCACAAATATCTCCTCCCATATTGTGGCATGGCGGCTCACCCTTTCACTCTTCTTGGTGTTTTGGTTCTTTTATTTTTGTTTTACAAGAAGAGTTTATTGCTTTTTGTATATAATTTATTACATCTATGTCTTCTTTTAGGATTAATGCTTTTTTGTGTGCCCTATTTTAAGAAGTCTTTTCCATACCTCAGATAATTTCCTGTGTTATTTTCTGGAAGCTTTATTTTTTAACTTTTACACTTAGGTCTATAATCCACCTCAGCTGATTTTTGCTTAGTAGTGGGAGGTAGGAATCTTATTTTCTTTTCTTCCGTCTTTTCCTTCTCCATTCTTCATTTTTTTTAACTTTGTGCATGGATACTTAATTGTCCCAACAGCATTTATTGAAAAGTCTGTCCATTTGCCAGGAGTCTGTAGTGCTACTTCTTTTGTAAATCAAATGTCCACATTAACATCAGTCTGATTTCTGTTCTATTCAATTGTTTTATTTATAGACCCAACAGCTAATGCTACACTGAGTTAATTACCATGGCATTAATATCATAATATGTAGGCACAGATATTCCCTTGTTGTTTATTTCATTCTGTTTTGTTAAGAGTATCCTGACCATTTTCAGTTCTTTGCATCTTTATATACATTTTAGAATCAGCTTTTCAAGTTTCATGAAAAACTTGTAGGGATTTTGATTGGAATTACATTAAGTCTACCAATTCAGACAGTTTTGACATTTTCCTGCTATTTCACGATATTGAGAAATTTATTAAGTCTAAAAATTTATAGATTCTTTTGGATTTTCAACAAAAACCCTCATGATTCTGTAATATGTAGAAATATATATAGGTGATTTTTTTTTCTGGATTCTGTGTGATATTTTGCTTAGGGTTTTTTCCATGTGTGTTCATAAGTGAAACTGGCCTATAAGTTTTCATTTTTGAAACATTCTTAGAGTTTAGAATTAAGGTTATAGTAGCTTCATAAAATGAATTGAAGAGTAGGTTCTCATTTATATTCTCTGGAACAGTTTATGGCAAGTTGCAAGTATTTTTTTCCCCTGAATATTTGATAGAAATTGCCGTGGAAGCCATGATGGGCCTGGAGTTCTGTGGGAAAATTTTTGACCATTGATTTAGTTTCTTTAAAGGTTACAGGACTCTTAAGTTTTCTCTCTCTCTTTTTTAATCAGTTTTATGAGAGTTTGTTGTTAGTAATTTTCCATTTTATCCAAGTCAACAAACTTATTGACATAAAATTGTATACAGTATCTCCTTATTATCTTCTTAGTGTCTTCAGGATTTAAAATGATGTTCTCTTTTATTTTTGTTAATCAGTCTTGCCTGAGGTTTGTCAAGTTTTATGTCTTTTCAGGATCTAGTATTTAAATTTGTTCATCTTTTTTTTTTTTTTTTTAATATTTGTGAGAGAGAGAGCACACAGGTGAGTGGGGAGGGACACAGAGAGAGGGAGACAGAGAATCTGAAGCAGGCTCCGTGCTGTCAGTGCACAGCCTGACTACCTGACATGGGGCTTCAACCCATGAACCTGTGAAATTATGACCTGAGCCAAAGGCAGACGCTCAACCAACTGAACCACCCAGGTACCCCTGTTGATCTTTTTTTACTGTGAGTTTGTTTCCAGTTTCCAAACATATGGGTATTTTTTGGTTATCTTATTATTTTTTAATTTTTATTGTGATCAGAGAACATACGCTATATCAGCCTGTTGTTTTCCTCTAAACAGTTATTTACAATAGTGGCTTTTAAGCTTTGCTCTATAAAGACATAGGGATTCTGTAGCACTGTTGTAGGAGCCATCTTGAGGGGAGGGAGAGGGATGACTTATACTACGCTAGATCCAACTAGAGGCATATCTTCATCTGGTTAAACTTGTAGGTTGTCATTTGAAGAAAGTTTCTTTTCACTAAAGAAAAAAAAAGTTTGCAAAAACTTTAAAAGACCACTTAAATCTGTAAGAAGCAATCTGTCTTCATTTATAAGCATGTTTGCCATGGGCCAAAATTTAGTCAGTTCTGGTGGTTTTCTTGAAAGCTTTTCATTAGTTCTTTTTTTTGTATGAGTGAAGAGACAATATTTGATAGTAGATTAAAGACCCTACATAAAAGTTAGGCAGACCTAATGTGGTCTGTTGTCACTCTTCCTAACTTAAACAACACAAGACTGGCTTCCTTTATATTCAGTCTCAGCAGAGAGCTTTTCAAACTTAACCAACCCTCCTGTGTTCATCTTAATGAGGTAATTAACAATTGAGAAAATATACTAAAGATCTCCAAGTAGAAATGTATAAGAACTGTATTAAAACTTGTTTATAATTTATTTCAGGAGTATCTAGCATCTTTTATCACACCACTCTACCACATATAAAAATACTATATAAAAAATATTCCTTCTTCAAGGTAAAAAGTTCTGCCAGTGGAGAGGAGATAATTATCAGCATTATTTTTGTTTCTTAGGTTGATAAAGGAATAGCTGCTGGGTATGGCATCTCTGAAAATAGCAAGCTTGGTCATGTTTCTCTATCTTGAATTTGCAGAACTTCTTTGATAATAAACAGTTTGATATCTAGAAATTTGATTACTTACTGTGAGCATAGTGAAGGGTACCCTCAAGGCTTGTAAAATAATACTTTTAAAACTGATGATAGCACTAGGTAACTATCAACCCAGAAATATCTGTGTTTTAGATGCTTAAAGTACCTGAAACTTAATTTTGAATCTGAATTTATTTGATAGATTGTACACGAGCTTCAACTTTTCACCTTAATGTTTTCTTTGGTCATAGTACATAATAGTGGTATTTGCTTTCTTAGACTGCTATTTGCCAGCAGAAATAGTAAACTGATACAAACAGAGTGGAAATGATGAGAAACAGGCCATGGAAAAATGAAAGAAATAAGGAACAAAAATAGAAAAATTCTAAAGGAATACTAGAAGCCAACAATGTAACATGGGAAAAAAATATGGGATGATAAGGAAAAATAAATGAAATGGAAATATCCTGAAATACTCAGAGGAAAAAATGATACAAAAAATAGAGGAATTAAACTTTTAGGATTGTGGGGGGGACAGAAAAGGAACAACTTAAACATAAAAGCTTTGTGAGCTCCTAACAGTTGGCTAAAGTTGTGGTTTTATTATTTGTTAAATTACCTTGTAGTAATTAAAATATTTAGTATATCAAATTAGGCTAATAATTTTTTTTAAGACTAGATTTATTTTCTTCCTTTTAAATCCAATTGTCTGCCCCTCTCACTAACTTTCTCTGTTAAATTTCCCTTATGTGTCCAGAAAGACAGCGTCAGGGATAACCTTCATTTTTAAGTATGAAGGTTAATGGTATTTTTGGTGTCTAAAAGGGTTCTGGTATTAATTCCAATGTGGTGGTTGTGGGGGGAAGTTCTTATCCACACCACTAAGGAATTCTCTGTGATATCAGCTAGGTGTCCTACAGTTTAACTCGTCTGACACTCTCTACCTGCGGTGTCACATCCCACAGGTTCAGTCCCACAAGGCTGCCCCCACCCACATTTCAGATGCCACTTACAGGTCCAGGTTTTAAACAATGGGCTATAAATCACAGGTTCCCATGACCCCCTTGTTGGTTCCGTTTGCTAGAGCAGCTCATGGAACTCAGAGAATACCAATTCTATTAAAGAAGACAGAATTAAGTAGATACTGGTAATATTAGAGATATCTTCTAACGAGAGAAGATAGATATTGGTAATATTTTATTACCAATTCTATTAAAGAAAATGATAAAGGATACAGATGGATATCCAGATGGAAGAGATGCAGAATGTAAGGTATATGGGAAAGAGCAAGAGCTTCCATGCACTCTCTGCGCATGTCGTTCTCTCCCAGCTTCTCTACATGTTCACCAACCCAGAAGCTCTCTGACCTAAACTGCTGGGTTTTTATGGAGCCTTTATTATGTAGGCATGGCTGTTGATTAAATTGTTGGCCATTGGCAGTTGTTAAATCTTCAGCTCATCATCCTTCCCTAGGGATTCGAGGGTGAGGCTGAAAGTTCCAATCCCCTGGTCATATGACTGGTTTCCCTGGAAACCAGTAGCCTTCTTTAGCTGAGGTCCAAAGTCATCTCATTAGTGTAACAAAAGAAACCTTTGTTACAATCACTCTTAGGAAATTTCAAGGTTTTAGGAGCTCTGTGTCAGAAAAAGGAATGAAGACCAAGATCACAAGATCTTATTATATAGTATATATCACAAGATCACAATACCACATATCTCAGTTTTAAAGTAGTGGCCATGGTTTTCCCTATGGAAAGTCAAGTTCATTTACTAAAATTTACCAAACTATTCCATTCAATCAGAATTGAGACCACAATTGTTATGTAGTAACCTTCCTTAATAGATTTTTTTACTTTTTTTAGGAGTTTATCTACCCCTGTTAGCAAGGGAAAAAACCTTCCATTTTTATAAATATCTCATTTTTATAAATTACTTTTTGGCAAAAGCTTTATTATTTTTTTTCCAAATAAAGCCTCTGGCCTCTAACATTTCCATCTGTTCTACAACATGAGAGTTGTAGTTTGCTTGAGCTGTTTGTTCCCTATTCAGAATTTTTGAGTGTTAGTTGCAATGAAGCGTATTTCTTTTGTTTTACACTGAAAAGTTCTCTGCCTGACCTACCTCTTAATTGAGGTGGCATTCATTCATTCATTCATTCATTTATTTAATGAATATATTTTGAGGACATACTTTCCAGTTGTGCTATACATGAAAAAGGCAACAATGCATATCATATGAACCCTGTTTTCAAGGAGCTGAAAACTTCTTGCTTGGGAAAAATAGAAGAGGAAGGAATTTCATGGGAAGTCAGTGGAAGTTTCGGAGATTATGTGAACTTTGAAATAGATCTAGAAGGATGAATAAAAGTTTGATCGAAAGGAAACTGGAAAATAATTATGTAAGCATTAGAATTTACTAAACACCTAGAAAGATGAGGCAAAGAATGAATTTTAACTCCTTTACTGACTTGATAGTTACTTACACAATATTGTCTCATTCTACAGGGAACAAGGTATTCCTGACTGACTGTTAGTTAGGGTTTGGTCAGAGAAGAATCTCTGTAAGTGAAGTAAGGGATCTTCTAGGAATTAGATCTTACTGAATCCATAGAAGCTGGTTAAACAGTCTGTAGAAGTTGTGTATAATTGTGCCTCTACTTCTGGTGTGGAACCTGAAGTTAACCAGGGCTAGTAACCAGCACACAAAGTGGGGGGGGGGGGGGAGTACAAAGACACACTAGAACCCAGAAGGACAGAGTAGCCACGTTTTTCTAGCACCAGAACCTTCATAGGTCTCTTATCACCTCTAAGCATCTGCTTATAATGATATGGGTGATTTGCAGACTAGCACATGCATTTCATTATGGAACTGCACAGGAACATGGTCTAGAATTCAGGGAAGCTGAAGGAAGAACCCATAATTGCTGGAGGAGCTACCCCCTACCCCACCTACAAGTTGAGCCAGTGGATCTGTAACGTGTGCATACACGAGGCTGTATGTGCGTTCAAGGAATTTTGACAGTTACATAGGCATGTGTAACCTACAACCTTATCAAGATACAGAATATTTCCATCGCCCAGAAAGATCCCTGGTGCTTCTTCAGAATCCATTTGCTCCACTCACCAAAGGCAAACGTTGTTCTGACATCTCTTACTGTAGATTAGCTTTGCCTGTTCTCAAACTATATAAAATGTAATCAAACAGTATGTATTCTTTATTATCTGGAATTTTTCTCTCAGCATGTTTTTGATATTTATTCATGTTGTGTATATCAGAGTATGTTCCATTTTATTGGATGAGGTGTGAAACAAACATCTTTGTTTTTGGACTAAATCCCACTGTCCGAATAAGAACATTTGCTCAGAAGTGCTAGAGCGAGGCTTGAGGCCACTGTCTTATCTCTGCAAGAGCTGCCTCTTCAGGAATACCTTTTGATCACTGCTTTACTTTGGGGCATGGAATCAGTCGACTCTTTCAACCCTAGCAAGGCCCAAATTATCGAATTTCTTTGTTGATTTAGATTATAACCCATGGGCAGAGAGCCTTCCTTAGGAGAGCTGTATTCCTTCCAGCGCTCCTTCCAAATTACTGCGATCTTTTCAGAGCTTTCTTTCATTAACCTAGAGTAACATTTTGAGATTTTGTTCTAGTCACCCTAGAGTTCTATAAGCTTTGTTTAGCATATGGTCTATCTTCCAAGATATGATAAACAATGATTTTATTAAATGTTTTTCTATGGCATAATAAGGGTTACTGGCTGTACTATTCTGGGTTCTCCAGAGAAACATAGGATGTGTGTATATATACAGAGAGAAGGAGTTTTTTTTAAGGAATTGGCTCACATGATTATGGAGGTTGGCAAGTTCAAACTCTGCAGGATGAGTCAGCAGACTGGAGATCTAAAGAAAAGTTGATGTTGTGGTTCAAGTTTGAATGCTACCACCTGGTAGAATTCCTTCCTGCTCAAGAGAGGTGTCAGTCTTCTGTTCAGGCCTTCTGTGACTGGTTGAGGTCTGACCTCATTATGGAGTGCATTCTGCTTTACTCAAAGACCACCAATTTAATGTTGATTTTACCCCCAAATACCCAGAATAATGTTTAACCAGATACCTAGGCACAATGGCGTAGTCAAATTCACATATAAAATTAATAGTCACTGGCTTTCCAGCCGGTAGTATTGTTTGAACATGCCCCCTTTTGCCTTCTTACTAAGCCAGTTCTACATTTTAGATTCTGCTAAAGCAAGTCCACGTTTGGTGCCAAATTCGGTATAAGATCATTTTTTCTTGTAATCTAACCGATGGAGAAAGAAATAGACAAAGGGAAAGACTCAAAATAATAGTGACTTAAGTGAGTAAAAGCCTGAGTAGGCTTCTCAGGGTTGTTCCAGCAATCAGTTGATTGCCAGAGTCCATAATCATCAGAGATCCAGGCCTCATCTTTCTTCTGTCTCATGCTCCAAGGTGGCTATTCCAGCTCTTGCTGTTTAATCTGCATTGCAACTAGTAGGAAGGAACAAAAGAACATACCTCACATTACTTCTACTCACATCTCCTGGGTCATACTTAGTCCTATGCCTACCTTTAGTGAAAGGCAATTTAGGAAACTAGCCTTAACTGTACCTAATTAAAAATTGCATTACTACAGAAGAAAGTGAGAACTGGTATTAGGGAACAGTTAAAAGTGTTTGTCACAAGTTGGAAATCCCTTGATCAGATAACAATAACATTGGGAGGCTACAAAGATTTACAAGAATACCCTTTAACAAGAAAACCAATTTGAAAGAATTTTACAGTAGTCAAGAATTAGATGACAAAGGCCTTAACTAACTGAATAGTAGGGAGATGTGTGGTTTTATTTGCAAGATAATTTCAATGGAAAATTAGTAGAACTTGGTGATTGATTGTCTCTGGAGTGGGAAAGAAAAGAAGGTGTCAAGGGTAACACCTCGGTTAACAGCATGAACTGTAGAGCTCTATTGCCTGGATTTGAATCTTGGTTTGTGTATTTACTGAGTGGCCTTGTACAAGTTGCTTAGCTATCTTGCCTTGGTCTTCTCATCTGCAAAGTGAGAATAAGAATTCATGTCTCAAAACTTAATTGAAAGATTGAATGAGATAACATGTAACACATCCAACTTTAGGAAGAAGGGAGCCTGGCTGGCCCAGTCGGTAGAGCATGTGACTCTTGATCTGAGGATTGTAGGTTCAAGCTCCATGTTGGGTGGAGAGATTACTTTAAAATCTTTAGGGACACCTGAGTGGCTCAGTCGGTGAAGCATCCAGCTTTTGATTTCAGCTCAGGTTATGATTTCACATGGATCCAGCCCCATGTCGTCGAGCTCTGCACTGACAGCCTGGAGCCTGCTTGGGATTCTCATTTTCCCTCTCTCTCTGCCCCTCCCCTGCTTTCTCTCTCTTTAAATAAATAAATAAACATTAAATTAAATTAAATTAAATTAAATTAAATTAAATTAAATTAAATTAAATTAAAAAAAATAAACCAAGGATAAAATTCTAGGGAAGACTTATATTTAATGGATAGGAAGTAGAGGAAAGGTGGATAAGGAGGCTGAAAGGGAACTTTAGACTTTTGTAGAAGGAGGAGTGAACAAAGTGTCCAGGAAACCAAAGTTGGGGAATGTTTCTTGAGGTTGAGGATGAATAACAGAATCAAATAGTATGGTAAGATCAAAGCTGAAAATGAACCTTTTAGTCTGGTTTTGTAATCATTTTATCAATAAACTTCTGAGGAAAATATTATTTTTTAATGTTTATTTTTGCGAGAGAAGGGGGCAAAAGTGCATGTGTGTGAGCGGGGGAGGAGCAGAGGGGGAAAGAGAGATAATCCCAAGCAGGCTCTGTGCCACCAATGCAGAGTTTGATGGGGGGCTTGAACCCACAAACCTCTAGACCATGACTTAAACGGAAATCAAGAGTCGAATGTTGAACCAACTGAGCCACCCAGGTGCCCCAGGAAAACATATTTTTATTTAAAGCTGTGTAAATAATATTTGGCTAAATTAATTTCCAGATTCTTTGGAATTTGGAGTACTTACTGAATTATTCCAAATTATTTGGAATTTTAATGGAGTGACTAACTCAGACGTTCTAACAGTTGAGTGTAGTTTGTGAAAATTCTTTACAACTATGATTTAGATGTCAGACTGTGGCGAAGAGGTTCAAACTATGTGTCAACATGAAGTGATTGCTTTCATTTACCTCATCATAAATTCTGTGCTATAGCACTTGAATAGGTGAAGGTTGTATATTCTATAAAAGGAACAGGTAGCCAAGAGTTGCAGGTCATAGTGCCAGACCTATTAATTCTTAGTTTCTTTTTGTTAAAAGTACCTGGAAGTATATGATTATTCCTCACTGAAGGTGAGCATTTGGGACAGTTGAGATGACAAAATGTATGCATGTGGCATGCTCTGTCTTATTGCCCTAGATTCCATACTTATTTTAGCAGTGGTAACATTTGCTTCAGGGTATATAGCAGTGGTAAGGCTTGCAGTCCTTTTCCTGGTATTAGATTAGGATAACACTCTTTGTGCTACATTAATTAACTGTGTAACTTTGAGCAAGTCACTGAGTCTTTGTGACCCTCCATTTGATAAATTGGGCCAGACTGTTTACCCTGTGCATCTCATAAGGTTTTATTAAGACTCCATGTGTGAGGTGCTCTTTAAATTAAGTACCAAATAAACATAAGGAAACATTACTAATTAGACTGATCACTTGTCCTTCACTTGGCTAACATAGGAATCAACATCTCATTTGATTCCTGGATCAAATCCATATTCCCATTGATTCAGGAATATTCTCTTTTATTCTAAAAAAAAAAAAAAAAAAAGTAAAAATTTCTTCACAGAGGAACATGTGCTGTGTGTGCAGTGTCCTCTGGAAGCATTTAACCTTTTCAGTTTTGGATTTAGTTTGTCATTTGAGTAGTAAGATACAAAGACTGCCAGTAGTATTCATACATTTCTCACAGTATTAATTATACAAATGTTTTTCTTTTCTGTACAAGTTGCTAGTAACCTTATAAAGTAGTCTTAAATAGAATCTCTGAAATATGAATTGAATATTAAATGGTTACAGGGGACCCATTTCAGGATTGATGCTCCTATGCTCATTTAAAATTTTTAAAATTAACTACATTCTTAGCTGGTTTTAAAAAAAATGTTTAATACTAGAGTTTCTAAGAGGAAGGGAATAAGCTTGATAATATTGTGGCAATAAAGGAATCTTTAAGTCCATTTTACTTGATTGCTTCCCTGTATTTACATCTGAACGGATGGTAGCTATTGCCTTGATGCTTTAATGTTGGTAGAAGGGAAGAGAGGAAAGATGAAGAATAAATATATTAATCACAGTAATGTTTAGCTGTATTCTCAATTTTTCAAAAGTACAGACATCTATGATTGCTTTACTTCTACACCAGAAATTGTTGTAAGAGGGTCAGTGACTGTCACTTCAAACACGTTACAAGGAAGACATACAAAGATGTTGTTTATCTCCTGATAGTAAATCACGAGGAATTAATGAAAGGGGGAGAGAATCACTTTCTGCTTTGGTCAAAAGATGGCACTATTGCCGCGCTGATTATTTTCTTCTGCAGTTTGGTTCACTCTTTTTAAATGCAGAAAACAGTTAAATTTAGTGATCTAATTAACACTGACCCTCCCAACAGAATGCCAGATTTCTAATCAAGGACCAAAAGAATAGACCAGAAAAATGGAATTTGTATTTTAAAAATGTGTTAGGTTGTTTTAGGAGCTATTCAAATAACATTCTCTGAGATTCAGAGATTTGCCTTAGGAACAACAGAACACCCTACATCATGTTTTCAATTTTGGTTAAGTTAAATAAATACCTTCAGTTTGGAACTTTGATAGCTGCCAGGGTTCCAAGACATGTTAGGGGTGTGTGTGTGTGTGTGTGTATGTGTGTGTATGTGTGTGTGTGTGCGTTTAGTTTTTCAAGGTCATTGAACTTATGCTTTGATTAAGGAAATAATACATTTTATTTTCAAGGTATGACAGTCAGGTAATGATTTTTTTTCCCCCACTCAGCCATTGCATACTTTGCTTCTTGGTAGCTGGAAGACTGTGTGGACCAGTCTGTAAATACAAAGGTGATCTCCCTTCTTGTGCTGGGAATGCAATGTCCTCTCATCTTATTTCTTTTTTTTAATGTTATTTTATTTATTTATATATTATTTATATTTTAATGTTTATTTATTTTTGAGAGACAGAGCACAAGCAGGGGTGGGGCAGAGAGAGAGAGAGAGAGAGAGAGAGAGAGAGAGACAGAGACAGAGACAGAGACAGACAGACAGAATCTGAAGCAGGATCCAGGCTCTGAGTTGTCAGCACAGCCCGACACGGGGCCTGAACTCATGAACTGTGAGATCATGACCTGAACTGAAGTCAGATGCTTAACTGACTGAGCCACCTAGGTGCCCCATTCTCATCTTATGTCTAAGCCAGTACCTTACATGGCTCTTGGGGCTTAATTCTCTGTTTCTCTTTAAGCAGATCTTTCAAGGATAAAGGGATTCAGTGAAAAGCAGTGAACAAAATGACAAAATAAACTCCTGATAAAAAGGCTTTATTATTGATTGTACAAAGTGTTCTTTAAAAATACAAGAAATACAAAAAGAAATACAAAAAATAAAATAAAAAATACACATGTACAAATCAAAACACTTTTGGGGAGAAGGGGGAATCTTTGGTGTATTGAGAGAACACAAAACCAATTTTTTTTCTTACTTGATGTTAGAATAGGAAAACACTAATGGACTCTTGTATACAGACTGCAGACGTACTTATCTGATGCTTTTTAAAGTTAAGATTTTAATGGTTTACCTTTAAAAGTAATTAAATTAAGCTTTCATCAGTTAACGATGTGGCTAATTTATCATGTAGATATAGTACAGAAGATATTTATGTAACTTTGCACTGTAACTCATTTGAATCTAAAATACAAGTCTGAAACCTTAGTCAAAATCATTGAGGCCAGATATGTTTCAGAATTCTGATTTTTTTTGGATTTTAAAAAGGTAATGTAGTAGATATTTGGTATGTCACCCACTGCCCCCAGTAGGGTCTGAGGCCACACCCTGTCATCAAACATTAATATGTTTTCAACAAAACCTAGGAATAGTTATGTCACATGGGCTAAGTCTTGACCATAAATAGCCTCACATCAATTTAGGTCAGATTTTGAAGCCAAATGAGTCTGCCACAAACTTAGAACAACTGTAGGTTGCAGAGCATTTGGATTTCACAAAGGCATGTACAAGAGATAGTAGACCTGAAGTATCATTTGGGTATGCTCTGTGAAGTGCCAGAAATCAGCTAAGGTTTTCTGTTTGTAAATGGGAGAATTTAGTTTAACATTTTATTCTTAATTTCATGGCTTTTTTAAGAATATTTTTTATTTTGTTTTTAGTTGCTTCATTAACTAGGTGGTTCAAGCACAAAATGCTTTTCAGCTTATTTCATAATATACTGAAAGACAACCAAAGATTTGGAGACAGTAGTATAGCCAATACCTGCCATAAAGCAACAGGCTATCTAGCATAGGTTCTGTGGCAAGAAAGCCATCATTCTTTTTCTATTAGGAGTGCTTGAGGTAAAAGCATTTCCCACTTTATTCTGTGCTATAGTATTAATACCAGCTTTATTTCCTACAGCAGTGTTGTGAGGTAGAATCTTAATTTCTTATTTCAAGTAGGATTAAGCGTGATAACCACTTAGATTGGAGGTTTCTGAAGACAATATATATGTTTCAGGGATATGATAGAGGAATTATATTATGTGGCATATCTGCTTCCTTTAGAAGTACTTCCCCCAGTTCTGCATTATAGTTAGGCATTGTGTATTCAGTAATATAGCTAACCCAAGATAATGTCTACTAGTTTCTATTTCACCTTAAGGTATTAGGTTAGCCTTCTACCTAATCTGATCAAAATAATACTTCTGCTCCATCTATTATAGTCAGTCATGACATCTTTTTCTGCCTTCTGCTGGCAAGTATAATTAGCTCTGCTGACCATCTCTCTAGCATCTGTTATAATTCAGTGGTAAATAATGGCAGTCTTAACACAACTTGGTTTGTAGTAATTCGATGCAGTAGAGTTAGTGTTCTGTCATAGATGAAAAATATCCCATTACTCAGGTTCTTGTTAAGCTGTGAAATTTACAGTCATTGAGAAACCACAGGGCCACAGCTCATCTGGAAAAGGTTAGCAGAGGATACCATTATGCCAAAATGGATGTTGCTTAGTTAACTTAGTTTTCTTTCCTATTATTAAAAACCAAAAAAAGAAAAAGAGCTTTTCATGGACAGAAATTTACACAATCATAGAGAACCTTTTTGCCTTCTACCAGACCCCAGAACCAACATGTCTTATTTTTCTTCTCTAGTCCTGACTTACGTATTTATATGGTCATGACCACAGCTTTGCCAGTTTACTTGTATTATTCAAGTCTCTCTGACTTCTAAATGTGTTTTCCCTCTCTCTGGAATTTTAAATTTCTTACTGGGCTTGTTAAGATCTACTAAGCAGTATCTTTCTTCCATTCTGATTGTAATCATTTCTGTCTTGAAGCATCACACCCTTCTCCCACCATACTGTCTAAAAAATAATATATAGTCTTTTTATGATTGGGATGAAGTAATAATTACTTGGTTCTTATGGACTGTTTCAAAGTGTGAATTATTATAGAAGCAGATGATTTATCCTAGACACAACTATAGTAGGCAAAGCAGTGCATATTTAAGTACTTATATTTTAGAAGTGTGTTAATTTTCACTTAGTATATTGTGAAACACATACTAAATTAATTTATCAAGATGCCAATACCAGAAGTATTGGTTTTTAAACCATTGAACTAATCTGATTATGCAATTGTTATATACTGTAGCCTTAACTAAAATTAAGTACCTGTTGCCATTTATGTGTCAAACTGAAGAAACTATTATATGTTTTGATAAATGCTCATTATAAAGATATCTTTATACTTTACAATAATTCCCAGCTGTCTGAACCTTGGGAGTGAGTTTTTTCACATTATCTATTTTCCTTGATTTTTTTTTTTTAATGTTTATTTATTTTTGAAAGAGAGAGAGACAGAGCATGAGCAAGGGTGGGTCAGAGAGAGAAGGAGACACAGAATCCGAAGCAGGCTCCAGGCTCTGAGCTGTCAGCACAGAGACCGGCACGGGGCATGAACTCACCAGTCATGAGATCGTGACCTGAGCCAACGTCAGATGATTAACCAATTGAGCCACCCAGGCACCCCTTCCTTGATCTTTTAATACAAAATCATGGTATTCTTGAAATCTATAACTACTACAAGCAAAAGGACAAAAATGGTATACAAACAACCATCAGCAGCAGCAAAATAGCAACAACCATTTTACAGAAATCCCTAACAGTTTGCCCTATGGTGCTGAGATTAACCCAATTTGTAAAAAGGCCTTTGTGTTGCCACATACAATTTCCTTCTGTAGAAATTAATGTGACCAGTTAACTTATACCAACCTAATTTTAGAAACATAAGTTATGAGTGTTGGAAAAAAAAAAAAACAGAAGAATTAGCCAACATTGCCAACATTGTAGAAATTAATTAAATTTCCATTAGGCCAGGAACATATTGTTTGTAGATGATGAGGCTTCTGTGTACTTTTGTATAATTGTAATAAGAAAGAATCATACTTGATTAGGCATTGGCTTTGCTAATTGTGGAACTAGGAACAGAGTCCTTTTAGTGGGGGTTTAAAAGATCTCCATTCAAACTGTGTATATATCCTTTACACAGTAATCTGAGTTTTTTAAAGAAAATCTTATACCCATTGCTATAATCAGAAAATGATCCAAAATGAGTGTAGTTGTAATTTATGCAGTTTTAGAAAAATCTGCTAATGCCTTAGTAGGTTACTGTAAAAGAAAAATTTAAAAAAAAAAAACCTGTCACTAGGTGTGTATTAATTTTTTATTGCTATAACAAATTACAACAAAGTTAGTGGCTTAAAGTAACACAAGTTTATTATCTTACACTTCTGAGGGTTCTAAGTTCACAATGAAGGTGCTGGCAAAGCTGCAATTCCTTCTGGGTGCTCTAGGTGAGTGCTGTAGACTGAACATTTGTGTCCTCCCAAAATTGGTGTTAAAATCCTAATCCTAAAGGTGATGGTTTTAGGTGTTAGGGCTTTGGGAGGTGATTAGGTTATAAGGGTGGAGCCCTCATGAATGGGTTTTGTGTCCTTATAAAAGAGACCCCAGAGAGTTCCCTTAGCCCTTCTGCCATGTGAGGATACAAGGGCCATCAGTGAACCAGAAAGCAGGTCCTCACCAGACACCGAACCTGCTGGTACCTTGATCTTGGACTTCCTACCATCAGAACTGTGAGGAATAAATGTTTATTGTTTAAGCCACCCAGTCTGTTATTTTTGTTACAGTAGCCTAAACAGACTAAGATGGAGGATTGCTTCTTTACCTTTACAGTTTCCAGAAGCAGCTCACATTCCTTGGTTTATGGTCTTTGGCCAGCAATCCTGTCACTCTTGCCTTAGCTATGGTTATCAACTCTTCCTCTGACTCTCCTGCCTTCTTTTTGATTTCTAAGGATTTGGGGGATTACATTGGGCATACTCAGATAATCCAAAATAATCTTCCCATCTCTAGTTCCTTCATTTAATCACATCCGCAAATACCCTTTTGCCACTTAACGTGAGGTGTTTAAAGGTTCTGAGGATTAGGATATGGACAACTTTGCCATGTGGCCATTATTCTTCCTACTACAGGCTCTACACAAATGTGAACACAATGGTTCACATGTCTGGTGTCTAGATAGGAGCCTTTTGTGTGTGTGGTGGGCGGGGGGGGGGGGATATTTAGGGCACAGTGAACAGTTAAAAGGTAAATATAAGAAATTTTTTAGACACTGCCAACAAACACTGAAGGTTAAATAGGCTTTCAGTGGTAAGAAATTCCCGAAATATTTTTTAATCAGTAAACGAATACATGAAGAGCCTAGAAATTCTGAATACCATAAAATTTTAGTTATCTGGAACCTCAGGGAATAAGTTTTCTAGAGAGTTAATTCCTTAAGAGTAAAAAAAGAAAAAAAAATAACTGACATCTGTAGGAACATTTTTGATATTTATCCTACTGTCATAGCTCCTTTAATTTGTATTATAATAGAAATACACATATGGGTAAAAATTGAAAATAAAAATGAGCTTTTACTTAAGGGAAATTTATTCCTACCCCTCCTCCCTCTTTCCCTAGTCTTATTCCTCATAGGCAACACTTCTAATTATTTCTGTTCTTTACTTATTCTGTACATAACTCCCAAACCTCTGACTAGTACGTTTAGCTGTCATTTCTTAACCTGACAGCCTTGGACGTTGACTACTGACTTCTTGCTCAGGTTTGTCTCACTTACGCCACCCTTACCTCTTCACACCACACTCTACACCCTGAGTTCTTACCCTGTTCTCATTTCTTCTTCGTTCAGCCCAGAAACTTAGTACACTGCATGCTTATACTTATGCGTCTTGTTCTGTTAGTATTGGAATGTGTCTCTGGCATACTTCAAGCTTTATTCTTTTTTGCAATAATCAGGCCACTATCTCCTGGTTTCTCTCTTTGTGTTACAAGAATATTTGTACTCCCATTCTGCCTTCCATTTCTCCCTCCCTTCTTCCCAATGTCTGTAGCTTTATGTTTGGGTTGGACAGTATTCTTTCAGGGACGTAAAAATCTGTTCTGAAGCATTACTAAGATCAGTCTATGCAATGATTCTGAACATTGAAGACCCATAATCAGTGTATGTTAATTCTGTAAATATTGTTCATTGCAGAATGGACAGATACTTTGGAATTAAATTTTCTTTTCTATTGCTTCAGTGTAATGATCAAGTGCCACTGAAAGGAAAATTTTCCTACAGTCCAGTTTGATGGGAAAATGTCTCTCTCTCTTCTTTTCCTCCCTCCCCCCAGCCCCAGTCTAGTTGCATATACCAGATCTTCAAGGTTTTCTTAGTTTTCAGTCATTTCATCTCTTCATCCCTTCTCACTTCCCTCTAATGATCTCCCTGTCATTCTAGCCTGGAGTAGTTACCTCTAGGGCTCCTGAGTAGTCATCATTCTGGGCTTCACTCCCCTCACTGCTTTTCTGTGTTACATTTACTATTTTCAGTACATTTCTCCCCCCCTTTTTTTTTAAATATTTTTTTTAATGTTTGTTTATTTTTGAGAGAGAGACAGAGTGAGAGTAGGAGAGGGACAGAGAGAGAGGGAGACACAGTATATGAAGTGGGCTCCAGGCTCCAGGCTGTCAGCACAGAGCCTGACAGGGGGCTTGAACTCACGAACCGTGAGATCATGACCTGAGCCGAAGTCGGACGCTCAACCAACTGAGCCACCCAGGGGCGCCCATTTCTCCCCTTTCTTGATTGAGCTCCTCATTTTGCTAGAGGTAAAATTTTTGAGTCATCAGATATCTGAAAAGTTTCTGTATTTCTCCTCTATATTTATTTGACAGTTTGGCAGTAAGTAGCATCCACTTTAAATTGCTTTTTTTCCAGGGTTTGGGGTGAGCGACACCATTGATGCCAGTCAGTTTCATGAACCCTTATTGGTGACCCATTTTTCTTTCTGGAGGCATTTAGCATCTTTTGTTCTTGAAATTCTAAAGTTTAACATTAATGCATCTAAGTATGGATTTTTTTTTTTGTTCATTATAAGACTGAAGCTTTTACAGTAATCTAAGACCTTCTGCACCCCTCCCCTCTTGGCTTTCTGATCTCATCTCGTCCTGCCACCCCCTTGCCCACCTTGCTTTAGCCACTCTAGCCCCTCTTTCCTCTTTCCTCAAGTATGCTATAGGGTCTTTGCACTGGCTATTCCTTTTGTGTGGAATGCTCTTCCCTCAGATATTTGCATGGCCACTTCCTTACCTCCTCAGATCTTTGTTCAAATGTCACTTCCTGAATGACATCCTGTTCCAACTACCCCATTTAAAATTGCAATCGTCTCCTCCATCCAAACTCTTCTAACCCTCTTATCCTGTTTGAATTTTCTACATAGAACCTATTGCTAGATTAAAAAAAAAAAAATAGGGGCTCCTGGGTGGCTCAGTAGGTTGAGCGTCTGACTTCGGCTCAGGTCATGATCTCACAGTTGGTGAGTTTGAGGCCCGCATCAGACTCTGTGCTGACAGCCTGGAGGCTGGAGCCCGCTTCGGATTCTGGGTCTCCCTCTCTCTCTGCCCCTCCCCCACTCATGCTCTGTCTCTCTCCCCTTCAAAAATAAACGTTAAAAAAAAATAGGCAAACTGTGATATTGTGAAAATATATTTGGTCTTTGTTCCTGGATCCTGGCCAGAGCTCCTAAAACTTTTGAAAGTTCCTCAATGGTAGAGGGGCATTGTTATAATGTTTGTTATAATGTTTGCATTTTGTAAAGGTGAAAGGAACTTTTGTTATTGATAAACTTTTGTCAACCACACCTTGGTTTATGTTAATGAGGTGGCTTTTGGAAAGTTTCTAAGGACTTTCTGGGAACCACCCGTGTGTTTAGAGGGTTGGAACTTTCAGCTTCCCTCCCATCTGCCTCCCCTGCCAGAGAGATTGGGTAAAATCACCAGTGGCTAATGTTTCAATCAATTACAGCTCCTTAATGAAGTCTCCATAAAAAACACTGAAGGGATTTGGAGGGCTTCCAGGTTGGTGAGGAAGAGGTGCTGGGAGGGTGGCATGACTGGAAAGCCCACAGTAAATCTGCACCCCTTTTAAAACTCATACTCTTCCATCTCTGCAACTCTACCATCTGGCTGTTCCTGAATTGTATCTTTTTATAATAAAACAGTAATCTAGTAAGTAAACTCCTTTCCTGAGTTCTGTGAGCCATTCCACCAAATTGTTGGACAGGGGTTGTGGGAACGTTTAACATATGGCAGGTTAGTCAGAAGTGGTCTGGATTTCCGGTTGTCATCTGAAGGGCACCCTTGTAGGGCTTAGCCCTTAACCTGTGGGATCTGACGCTAACTCCAGGTGAATAGTGTCAGAACTGAGTTAAGTTGTTAGACATGCAGTCACTGTTTTGAGAGACTTAGAAAAAATTCACAAACACACATACACCCATATACAGTAAAACCTTGGTTTATAGGC
Source organism: Acinonyx jubatus (assembly GCF_027475565.1). Taxonomy (NCBI): domain Eukaryota; kingdom Metazoa; phylum Chordata; class Mammalia; order Carnivora; family Felidae; genus Acinonyx; species Acinonyx jubatus. The sequence goes on from NC_069384.1 coordinate 42,002,283, forward strand.
ATAATTCTTTCTGGAAACATGCTTGTAATCAAAACACTTGTATGTCAAAGCGAATTTCGAGAACCGTTGGCTCAGTTGTGATCATGTGACATTCAGCATCCTGTACTACTTGTATTGCAAAACATTGCTCATTTATCAAGTTAAAATTTATTAGAAATGTTTGCTTGTCTCATGGAAAACTCACAGAACAAGTTACTTGCAATCAAGGTTTTACTGTATATCTTGTGTGTGTATATAAATATATACATATATATGTACATACACATATACAGAGAGAGAAAATGTGTGTGTGTATATATATACATATACACATATACATACATATATATGGTTTAGGTTTATGGTTTATATGTATGTGTGTGTGTATATATGTATTTGTTTACACACACACTCACAAGTTGTTTTTTGGTGAGTATATACTTTGTATTAGTTTTCTAGGACTACTATAAAGTACCATAGACTGTGTGGCTTAAACAACAGAAGTTTATTTTCTCATGGTTCTGGAGGATAGAAGTCTGAGATCAGGGTCCCCAGGGTTGGTTTCTTCTGAATCCTTTCTGGTTGGCTCGTAGATTATCTGTCTTTTCCTTGCGTCTTCACGTGGTCTTCTCTCTGTAACTCTGTGTCCAAATTTCCTCTTCTTATAAGGAGACCAGTTACATTGGAGTAGGGCCCACCCTAAAGATCTCATTTTAAATTAATTACCTCTTCAAAGACCCAATCTCCAAGTACAGTAAGATTCTGAGGTACTGGGGGTTAGGACTTCAAATGAATTTTGTGGGGGGGACACAGTTTAGCTCATGACAGACTTACTATTGATATTATTTTTTTAATATTCTATCTCCCCAGCTAGAATGTTAGCTTCATGAAAGCAAAGGGTATTGTTGTTGCAGTTGTTGTTGTTCTATTTTAATATATACCTAACTTCTAGAACAAAGCACAACATAATAGATGCTTAATAAATAATAATTCTAGCCTACTGATGAGTTCTTTCTAGCCTACTGATGAACACTCCTTTTATCTCTGGAAATTACTCTTATTATTTCATTGATTTAATGTCCCTCACTACCCGTTCTCTGTATTACCTTTCTGGTATTCCTGTTAATTGAAATTTGGATCTGCTTGACCTTACTTGTCTCATTTTCAGTCAATCTGTTCTACTTTTTTAGAAGATTTCTTCAACCTTAACTTCCAAACACTTCTACAAAATATTCTTTATCATGATGAACATATATTTAATACCTATGAGCCTTTTCCTTGGTCCTGTTCCATGGCATTGTGTTACTGTTCTGTGGGTGCTGTATCTTTACTGATCTTTCTGCATTTATTAGGTCTTATTATGTCTCGTTTTCTGAATTTTCTGTTTTTTCCTAGGCCATTTTGTTGTTGTTGTTCGTTTGTTTATTTTGTTCTTGCCCTTACACATTGCTTAAGCATTTTTCAACTGAAATTATCTGGCAGGTTGTACTTTTTTATTTAATGGGACAATAAAGTACTAGGAAGTTTATTATAGGGGTGGAATTTTTTGCCTCGTGATGTCACTTTATCAGAAGCTGGCGGTTACCCTGGAGGTTCTCCTCAAGGTAGAATGTAGAGGTCTTTGGTTTCAGGGACAAACACTTACAGTGACTGTCTTAAGTCTCCCGAAACAATTTATTCAACTTCCTTAGACAAAAACTTTGCAACTTTTTCTTGGCTTCCTGACTTGCTAAGTATGGGAGTATGGTTTCTTTCTCTTTTTTTCTTTTTTTAATGGTGATGTAATTTTTTAAGTTTTCTTATTCATTTTGAGAGAGAGGGAGAGAGAGCGCACGTGCGCTGGCGAGGAGCAGAGACAGAGAGAATCATGACCTGAGCAAAGATCAAGTGTCAGATGCTTAACCAACTGAGCCACCCACGTGCCCCTCCATGGTTTCTTACATATGCTTTGAATCAGTATCTTTGTTTTCAGTCTTTACTCCCATCACATTACCTCTGGTATTTCCTGGTCCCAAACTCTTCTGTAGTTCAACAGGTCAAATTATGCCCTCTGTGGCTGCTGTCCTCACCATGAGAGGCTCTCTCCACTCCGGTGAACTGCTGCCACTCCCCTGTCTGCATATCATCTTTCAGAAATGTGTTGAAATCTTTTGTTAGTAATTCTGTCCTATTTATTTTATTGTTTTGAGTCTGTACTTAAAAATATACATATGTATATATTTTTTACCTTACTGTTTAAGTGTGTCTAGGAGGTTTGAGGAAAGAAAACCTTGTCATCAGTTTCTTTGTTTTGAATTAGAATTCTTCAATCCTTTAATAATTGAAAATAGGGAATAGAATTTGAACTAGTTTTGATCATGTGGGTAACCTCATTTATTGGCCTGTGCTCTAGTTTTTTAAATACAGATGTGAGACATGGGGCTGTCTGTAGACTTAAATCTGGTACAGATTCTAGAACATAGATTTCTTAAAAAAAAAAAAAAAAATTCTTGAGTAGTAATTGCTCAGAGGTTATCACCACAGCAGCAGAACTAAGACTTTCTAGTTTTCTCTCAGGAGATTACCTTACTTCCCACTCCCCTCTTATTATCAAGGCTTTGTGTCATGAACTTTTGTTTACCTTCCAACATCCTAGTTCCCTGTTCATGCTCCCACATTGTTTTAGATGAAGAGCTGTAACCCCTCTTTTCTGAAGCTAATAACTTTTTCATTTGCAGTGTGAAGTCCTGGGACTGTTCTCCTGGATCTGCATTTACAATTATGTTTAAGTCTTCCCCTAAAAGAAATAAAAAACAAACAAAAACCGCCTTCCTTTCCATCTTTTCTCAAAGCTACATATTCATTTGGTGAAGCTGCCTTTATTTCCTTTCTAAGTTTTGCTTCCCTTTAAATGTAGGTATTCTCTTAGTGTCTGTCTTTAGTTTACTTATTTTCTTTCTTTCTTTTTTTTTTTTAAGTCTGTTTATTTTGAGAGAGAGAGAGAGAGAGTGAGCGAGCCAGGGAGGGGCAGATAGGGAGAGAGAGAGAATCCCAAGCAGGCTCCACACCATCAGTGTAGAGCCTGATATGGGGCTCGAACTCCTGAACCGTGAGATCATGGCCTGAGCCAAAATCAAGAGTCAGACGCTTAACTGAGCTACTTAGGCACCCCAGACCACTTATTTTCTTCTCTTTTCCTGGGAAATCCTATTTACTACTATGACTTCAGCTATCACTGAACCTTAACTCCTTTCCTGAACTTCAGATGTTTTCTTCCCACCTACCTATTAGTACCACTCAGTATATTCAAAGACAAACCCATTACATTAACAGCTCTGAGCTGTCTTCACAGAGCCCGATGTGGGGTTCAAACTTACAAACCATGAGATCATGACCTGAGCTGAAGTCAGATGCTTAACCCACTGAGCCACCCAGGTGCCCCACCCATCTTCCTATTCTTAAAAAAAAAAAAGAAAAAGAAAAAACAAAGCAAGGAACCTGTCAAACACACTGCCTGTTTTTCCCGTGTTGATTAACCTGATTATCATTTTTCTCAAGTCATCCAGGGATACATTAGAAAGAGATAGTTGTAAGGCTAGAAAATATCCAAAGTTCTTGCAGCCTGAATCAGAGTAAGGGTAGTTTCAAGTATATAAGCTTCCTTGGCCTGTGACTTCATCTGTTTCTTTTAATGAATCTAACCAAACTTCTCCATTTTCCTGATGACACACAGGTCTGCAATTAAGGCCTTACGCCCTGGAGGGTTACTTGTGTACTCTACATGCACACTTTCCAAGGCAGAAAATCAAGATGTCATCAGTGAAATTTTAAACTCCTACAGTAACATCATACCCGTGGACATTAAGGAAATGGCAAGGACTTGCTCCCAAGACTTCACATTTGCTCCCACTGGCCAGGAATGTGGGCTCTTGGTGATACCAGATAAGGGCAAAGCCTGGGGCCCAATGTATGTGGCCAAATTGAAAAAATCATGGACTACGTGAAATTGGTGACTTGCATTTTGTAAACCATGTCAATGTGTTATTTTATTTGTTTTCCTGAGCTCTTTCTGTTTTAACATTTAAATAATTATGGAGTCATTTTCCCTGGGTCTGTTTGGAATCCTATTTAGTTAATACTTGGCATCTCAGAATTTAGGCTTGAGAATTTTCCAGGTGTATTTTTTTCCTGAAAATACATCTATAGCACTGGTTTAAGGTGTTGCAGATGGTGTTTGTTCTGTATAATACATCTCCTGTCTTTTAGTTGGCATTTTGTAGTTAAATTAGTCAGAATACATGGTTTTATGCATAATGTGTTTAGGAATACATTCTATCCATGATGTTGGTGCTTTGAACCTTTAAAAATGCACATTTCCTGGCCCTTTCATAATTTTTCTCCTTATCAAATATACAGATTCTTTAGAAGTCCCACCCCCTATCCTTTTTCTGTAAGAACTGATTAGAATTCTGAGACTAACTTCTTAAGCAGCACTATTTCTAGTTCTAGAAAATAGGTTTCTTATTTGCCACGTTGTTTTCTGCTAAGGACTATCTTCTGTTTACTGCAAAGGTCAGTGACTCTATTGACACCAGCTTTATTTCTCCACTTTTTTTTGTATTCACAAATACAAATTGAAAGGGTAAATTATGTTGAAAGGCTGTTAGAACAGCAGATTCACATGCGCAAGTTTGACTTTCGACATTCAGGTTGTAGAATAATGGAGTCTATCCAGCAGGCTATAAAGCAAGTACTTGAAACAAAACCAGAATGATTAATAACTACAATAACTGAACTATATTTGGAGAGTTTTGTTACATAATTGCAGTCATAATGAGCACTACAGAATCTGATTATCTTACCGTTGCAATCTGGAGGGGCTTTTTATTTCACTCTGCTATGAAATGTTATATGAGAGTATGATGTCACATATTAATGCACAAGAGGGAGATGCCTAATGAGAGTGGATTATACTATTACCAGAGCCCAATACCATTTACTGAGTGACTCTTTCTGTTTACATATATCTGGGAATCTTGTATACATTTCTGTATATGAACTTAGGGTTTTAGCTTCAGGTTTGGATCATGTGTTTTCTCTAGAAATTACTTCACTTAGAGTCCAAATGTACTTTTCCAACTATTAAGAAAAATTCTGCAGCATACTTCAAAAGAGAATATCTATTTGGAAATTAACTTAAAAAAATAAACTGACTATAGAAATAGAAAATTCTGCTGAAGCTGAATCTTTTTGAATTTGTTTACGATATTCTATGCATTTAAACTACAGACTGCTCATTAACTGGTTTTTTTTTTGGTATGTTTCTTTGTTTTTGTTTTTGTTTTTTTTAATTTGCAAGCATATATAACGAGTTTCCTATAGCTGGGAAAGAAAAACCAGATCTCTTGGACTCAATGAAATATACTGGATTAATGCAGAAAATTAATGATAATGGAAAACTTATTATTTATTTATTTAAGTTTGTGCTTGTTTTGTTTTTTTTTCAGTTTGAAACCCTGTCTTCAGTTATTATAGATTTAAAAGTGCATTTATTCTGTGTAGGTTAATCACAAAGTAAATTTTCACAGTGCACTTTGTTGAATGTCATTATTTTTCCATTATGCTGCCATGAAGCCTAATCTGAATACTCAGTGTGCCATTGGATTTGACCTTCCTGTGATTACTGAAAAATGCAAATAGAGGTAGGTGTGTGTGTGTGTGTGTGTGTGTGTGTGTGTGTGTGTAACTTATGTTATTATTAACATTAATTATAATGAAGCAGCTGGCATTTGTGGAGCATCAAATATTATTAAGTTCTCTATATACATGTTATCTTTTTTGATCTTCAAAACAACTTGAGGAGTGAGTATTGTAACTGCCTTATGTGAATGAGAAAACCCTAGCTCAGTGCCGTTTGTACTATTCTGGTAAGTAAAGAATGGAGCCAAGGTGAAAACTAGATCCAAAGGCCCAGGCCCTTCTCCCTACACTATGCTGTCTCACAAGACATAGGTTATAGGAACCCCCAAATTTATCAGCTGGCCCTCCCTTACTCTCCATCACTTAGTTTTTCACTTGTATGCAATTCTTTAGTCACAGAGCATCAAAGGTTCATCAGTACTTGGAAAAAAACTAGAGTCTTTCAGGGTGTGTTCTAAAATACTTCTGATTGTCATACCCAGAAATCTCCCATGGAGGTGCTCTGTGCCTTCCTTTTCTTTGCAGATGCTGAACTGAAGAATAGAAATTTGGAGCAGCCCTGCAATGTCAATTGAAAAGCAAGGAGTAATTGATATTACTTTCTGTGGCATTGAGTTACTTTCAAAATAGCTTTATAAAAATTTAGGTTGCTTACCAACACATTAACTTCTCTCTGCCTTCAGCACACTGAATAGCCACTAGTTTCAGAAATAGACTGTGAATAAATGTAATGCATTTAAATGGTTTATACTGAATTTTTAAAGCATTGGATATTATCTATGGTTTGGAATCAAGGCGGCATACAGTCCTTTATCCTATTATATGTATCCATATAGCCTCATATTCAAGATTGCATGTTACCCCCTTAGCAGTATTGTAAAAAATATCCTTTCCTACAATGTGAGTAGGTGTAACATAATAGGTACCAGAACACTTGCTACATGACTAAATAAAGTAATCACAAATCTAATAGGCCCTATTCAAGAAGGCTTTATACCTAGAAGATAAGCATCAGATGATCTGCATAGGCTAATGCAACTCTCCTGGAATACAAAGAGAAAATTGGAACCAATAGCAACAGTTTTATTAGATGCAAAGAAGTCCTTTGATGCAATTGAATGGGACTACTTATATTATGTGCTAGGTAAATTTGGCTTTGGGGACAAATATAACAGATAGCACAACCCATTTATATGGTTCAAACCAGTGGTTTACAATCTCCTTTCCTTGCCTTATTGCTGCAGTGGGGAGGAAGTAAGAATGGTACCCATTACTGATGTTACTTTTCAGGCTGACATTGGAGCTATAATATCACCCAGATCCCATGGGTATCTGAAGGATATTCAGATGAAGGTTCACAAGTTAACTAATGTCTGCTGATATCCTACCAGTTGTGCTGAAAGCCCTAACAGCATCTGTCCTGAAAACATTACAAGTAATGTCAGAATTTGGATTGGCTTCAGGCTGCAAAGTCAATGGGAGAGAATCAGAAACGCTATCTTAACAGAATAGTTTCTATTAATATTACTTACTGTGTGACATTTAAAATAAGATGAAAATTTAACAAGAATTGATTTGAGATTCTCATTAGGGGCTGATTAAACAATAGAATAAAAACAAAAAACCAAACCAACTTTAAAAAATTGACCTGTAATTTAATGCTAAGATTTTTTAAAAATAGGTTTCTCTAAGTCTAAGGAGGAAGAAAGCCTGGTAGACCAGAGAGCTCTTTAAAATTTAATTAGCTCAATCAAATGTTAACTCCATACATTCCTGTAACTTCACAAATGAAAAAAAGTAATTTCCTTAGTTATGTGAGATCATATAGTCATGTTGAAACTCGGTGAAGTCATATGCTACCTTAGAAAAAGGGCTTTTTGCCTCCCTGGAAGCTATTTCATAGCATACGTCATGACTCAATTAAGCTTGCTATGGCTTGTCAAAAGGAATTTTCTGCTGCATATTGCTATGGAAGAGCCTATTACACACAAATAACTGTACAACCTAGGAGAATCAACAGAGACTAAAAATGTATAGCCTAGTGAAAAATAAGCAGGACCCAGCTTCTTTCTAGTTCTTAAAAACAAGTAGGAGTAAAATTGCAGGTGTTAACATGAATGGATGAAGTAAGAGAGATTAATGTTGTTGATAGAAAAGGGGGACTGAACTTATTTCAACTTACAATTATTAAGTTAGAGAAAGACTAATAGTTACTAATCCAAACAAGGTGTAATAGCCTTTCCAAAACAGTAAGTATTTTTCTCCCACTGTTACATTAATCATGGGGGTGAGGGATAGAGAAATGAGAAGACTAAGGAACCAGTGCTGACTCATGAACTGGTGTGAGTAGGCATGGATTACTGTGGACTTATAGCTCATAACTGCCAACTTTTTTTCTTTTTTTTAAGTTTACTTATTTTAAGAGAGAGCGAGAACACACATGCAAGCAGGGGAGAGGCAGAGTGAGAGGCGAGAGAGCCAAGCAGCCTCCCCACAGTGCAGAACCCAATGTGGAGCTTGATCCCACAAACTGTGAGATCACGATCTGAGCCTAAATCAAGAGTCAGATGCCCAACTGACTGAGACACCCAGGCGCCCCCATAACTGCCAATTTGTAAGAAAAAAAGAGAACATGGTGGTGGCATTTACCTCTGATGCTACTGGAAATCGTTCGGTATGATATAGCCATGAATAGCCAACTAGCTGTACCACATTTCTTAATTTTTTTTTAACGTTTATTTATTTTTGAGACAGAGAGAGACAGAGCATGAGCAGGGGAGGGTCAGAGAGAGAGGAAGACACAGAAAACGGAAGCAGGCTCCAGGCTCTGAGCTGTCAGCACAGAGCCCGACGCGGGGCTCAAACTCACGGACCGCGAGATCATGACCTGAGCCGAAGTCGGCCGCTTAATCGGCTGAGCCACCCAGGCGCCCCATGCATTTCTACACATTATCCCAAGAGAGATAGATATGCCTCTTGACTCAATTATAAAAAACCTCAGTGTAAGTCCTAAATTATAACAAATGTGTTTAATAAGCAGAATAGACATACACAAACTACCTGTGCTCTTCAATTAAGAAGGATTGCTTTTGTCTATATTCTATAGCTAATCTCTGTTAAATGTTTTATATGAAACTAGAGCTCTGCCATAGGCACATTATTTTCAACTACCTAGTTAACCTGACTATATAGGGTTAACAGGTTTCTTTTCCACCCCACAGTGTTGAGTTGGCCAAAGTAAGTTGATGGAGTTTCAGAAGAGGTGATTTTTGAACGAGGAGAATGGTTCAGGAGAGGTTTAAGTAGGATCTGGAATATCACTCTGGGATAGGGTCTAGATTGAGTCAGTCAAGTGTGTTTCACCAATAAAGGACACTACACTAGGTCTAAAGGGTTTTAGGATATACTGTCATTAGGAAGCACATTGCAACTACATACAAAGGTTTTGTGTTCATCTACCTGCTAACACTCTGCATTCACTGAGGACTTTAGTGTTTGGCTCATATCTTCTCCATTGGAACTCCTGACAAAGGCTGAATTCAACACCTTTATGGAAAGCCCATCCAATATCCTGCCTTTCTGGTTCCTTTACTGCCTCTCTCTCAATGCCTTTTGTCTTCATTGTCTTCAGAGGCTCACACTCTTGGGCATTTTCTAAAACTTGGCATTATCTAGGGACACACTCTCCAATGGAGCTTTCTATATGATGGCAGTATTTTACCTGACCTGTGCAATATGGACAGTATGGTAGCCGTGCATGGCTACTGAGCACTTGAAATGTAACTAATGTGACAGAGGAACATAATTTTTTTTAATATGAAATTTATTGTCAAATTGGTTTCCATACAATATCCAGTGCTCATCCCAATAGGTGCCCTCCTCAATGCCCATCACCCACTTTCCCCTCCTCCCCACCCCTCATCAACCCTCAGTTTATTCTCAGTTTTTAAGAGTCTCTTATGGTTTGCCTCCTTCCCTCTCTAACTTTTATTTCCCTCTTTCCCTCCCCCATGGTCTTCTGTTAAGTTTCTCAGGATCCACATAAGAGTGAAAACATATGGTATCTTCCTTCAGAGGAACATAATCTATTTTTTAATTATTTTAAATATAAGTAGCCACTGTGGCTCTTGGCTAACCATACTTGACAGCACAGATCTAGAATTTCTGTAGTTAGGAAAATTTAATCTCAGTACCCCCTGTCCTTCCAACTTTTTTACTCTCTTATTCTCATTAAGACTATAATTCAATTTCTGGGGTGCCTGAGTGACTCAGTCGGTTAAGCGTCCAACTTAGGCTCAGGTCATGATCTCATGGTGCATGGGTTCAGGCCCCATGTCAGGCTCTGTGCTGACAGCTCAGAGCCTGGAGCCTGCTTCAGATTCTGTGTCCCCCTCTCTTTCTGTCCTTCCCCTGCTGGGATTCTGTCCCTCTATCTCTCTGAAGAAATAAATAAACACTAAAAGAACACCTATAATCCAGTTTCCTTGACACCTGTAGTTTTTAAAGCTTCATTCCCTTAAGACTATTCATTCCTCTTTTGTTCTCCTTTCCTTATCTATCATACTAAACACTGAGATTGATGCCTTAAAAATTTTTTCGAACAGTGCTTTTATCTCCCCTTACTTTTGGATTCAACTGCCTCTGATATTTCAAATTGCAACTCTGGATTAGTCCAGTAGTCCCTGAATCTGCCTCTGTCATACCTAGATGGCTGAGCATTATTTGGGAAAAAAGAAAACCATATAGTAGTGCAGATTGATCTCATTACATATTGACACAACTGTGCAGATTAATTTTATTACAGATCCATGTTCACCTGCCTCCCCTAAGACTTTTACACTGCTCAATAACTTTGGCTATTCTTGAACCAGCTTCCTTTTCCCTTCCCATTAGTGACTTTCCTGAACTTCCACTATTGTCTACAATTTTTCTAGATAAACACTCTCCTCTTCTCCCTCAGAAGATACTCCTGCCTCCTAGTTTCTTGAGAAAATTGTGGCAATCTGAGTGAATGTCCTTAATCTTTATGCATACTTCTCATTTTATTTAGAAGCACCTCCATCCATCTGGCTTCTCAAGCTGGAAACCTGGGAGTCATGTTCAGTTTTTCTCTTTCCTTTTTTTTTTCACTCTTACCTCTAGATAATAACCAAGTTTTACCCTTTTTTATTGTTCTGTCTTAATACCATTGGTGTTGCCTTAGTTAAGCCCACCTGAGCTATTGAATTTTTCCCTACCTCCTGCCTTACACTTCACAATCCACTCTTTTTTTTTTAATATATATTTTTTCGAATTCTTTTTTTATTTTTTATTTTTTTAAATATGAAATTTATTGTCAAATTGGTTTCCATACAACACCCAGTGCTCATCCCAAAAGGTGCCCTCCTCAATACCCATCACCCATCCTCCCCTCCCTCCCACCTCCCATCAACCCTCAGTTTGTTCTTAGTTTTTAATAGTCTCTTATGCTTTGGCTCTCTCCCTCTCTAACCTCTTTTTTTTTTTTTCTTCCCCTCCCCCATGGACTTCTGTTAAGTTTCTCAGGATCCAAATAAGAGTGAAAACATATGGTATCTGTCTTTTTCTGTAGGACTTATTTCACTTAGCATAACAGTCCTATCCACGTTGCTACAAAAGGCTATATTTCATTCTTTCTCATTGCCACGTAGTACTCCATTGTGTATATACACCACAATTTCTTTATCCATTCATCAGTTGATGGACATTTAGGCTCTTTCCATAATTTGGCTGTTGTTGAAAGTGCTGCTATAAACATTGGGGTACAAGTGTCCCTATGCTTCAGCACTCCTGTATCCCTTGGGTAAATTCCTAGCAGTGCTATTGCTGGGACCCAGGGTAGATCTATTTTTAATTTTTTGAGGAACCTCCACTGTTTTCCAGAGCGGCTGCACCAGTTTGCAAATGGTGCTGGGAGAACTGGACAGCAACATGCAGAAGGGTGAAACTAGACCACTTTCTCACACCATTCACAAAAACAAACTCAAAATGGATAAAGGACCTGAATGTGAGACAGGAAACCATCAAAACCCTAGAGGAGAAAACAGGAAAAAACCTCTCTGACCTCAGCCGCAGCAATTTCTTACTTGACACATCCCCAAAGGCAAGGGAATTAAAAGGAAAAAGGAGCTATTGGGACCTCATGAAGATAAAAAGCTTCTGCACAGCAAAGGAAACAACAAAACTAAAAGGCAACCAACGGAATGGGAAAAGATATTTGCAAATGACATATCGGACAAAGGGCTAGTATCCAAAATCTATAAAGAGCTCACCAAACTCCACACCTGAAAAACAAATAACCCAGTGAAGAAATGGGCAGAAAACATGAATAGACACTTCTCTGAAGAAGACATCCGGATGGCCAACACACATGAAAAGATGCTTAACGTTGTTGCTTATCAGGGAAAGACAAATCAAAACTACACTCAGATATCACCTCACTCCAGTCAGAGTGGCTAAAATGAACAAATCAGGAGACTATAGATGCTGGAGAGGATGTGGAGAAACGGGAACCCTCTTGCACTGTTGGTGGGAACACAGTCCACTCTTCTTTGCTGCTGAAGTTCTCTTCCGACAACAAAATCCCATCATGTCATTACCCTGTTTAAAATTCTTCAGTGTCTCCCTGTTGCCTACAGGATGAAACCTGAGCCCTTAGCATTTCATGCTAGGTCCTCTTGCTTTGAGATCTGTATCTTTCTCACTGTCACTCTCTTTCACACACACAGACACACAATTACATCCTCTTTAACTTCATCAAAATTTGAATACTCAGGTTGAGGAAACCTAACATCACAATGTATGAAGTGTCCCAGCTTATTGGTTGGGATATCCTTAAATAACTTGCCAGCACTTCCACTCTAGAATTAGCTGAAGTTCTACTAGAGGACTTGTTATTTTTTTCAAAGTTGATCTAGATTTTTAAGAATATAGTCTTGTTGTTCTTACACTCTTACATGAAAACAATACAGGCATATTTTAGGCTGCAATACTTAAGTTTTCCATAATGAATTGGAAGAATAGTCAAATCATTTTCAAAAGCTTGTGCATTGGACTGAGAGATGTAAATTAAATAGAGAACCCACTGTATTATGATCATGCTTAGGCATGCATACAGTGTGGGAAAATTTTAAAATGAAATAGGCTCAATAATAAGGTTGGAATGCCAATGGATAAATCCATAATTGTCTTCTAGAGGATACTTCAAACCTACAAGGAATATCCAAGGGCAGAACAGCAGATGAGAATGTCTTAAAATAGAAAAAGAAATTGTACTTCAGCATATCAAGGACAGTCAAAAAATAGATTATTAAAGTGGCACTTGCAGAAACTATAGAAAATCTTCTTCTCCATAAACTTATCAGTTACTCCAGAGTTTTTCTTTTTTCTTTTTTTAAAATATGATTTGGAGCCACTTCTGCCTTTAACTCTATCTGTAACATTAAATAGGTCTCTAACTTTCTAAATCTTGGTTGCCTAATTTTTAGAGTAAAACAGATTGTCTCTAAATATGTTTTGAGCCATTACTATATTTCAGGCATTGTTCTAAGTATTTACATACTTGTTATTTTATTTAATCCATTCTCTTCTCTTTGGAAAAGTTTCTGAGCTGAAACAGATTGAGGTAAAGGGCTACTAATACCGTGTATATTAAAGAAAGAAAATAGACAATAGTGAACCAAAATACGTGTAAGAAGAGTTGATAAATAGAAGAGTAAGGTCTGAGTAGGCAGTGTGTCCGACAAGGGAGAAGCAGACAGGAGAGAGCCTGGTTGAAGAGGGCACATGCCTGTGTTACTTCATACTCTTGGCAATTACATTCATTTTGCTAAACTGACATTTCTTTTAAGCCAATATGCCAGAAAGCCTGGTTGTTTCCATTTCTTTTTCTTAGAAAACAACTTTTTGTTTCCAAGCATGATATTTTTCACTGTAATGTATCTCAAACTTTGGTAATATGGGAGCCCCCTTTTAAGGAGCAAGAACATTTTCTGAAGCTCCAGTGTTTTATTATTTATTTAAAAAGAAACAGAACAGTGTATAAAATTCTATATACATATGGTTTTACACAACTCTCAAATCCATAAAACCCTATATTTTCAAAATTGAAAAGTAAAGTTGAAATAAATAGCATTAGTTAATATCACAGATGACACTGTTCTATTGAAACTGTTGCCACTTGAAAACTGAGCATGCTATTAACTGGTAAGGTATAGGGCTTTAGATTTCAGACTGTCTTGGCTGTCATGCATCCTTAATTTCTCAATCCTTCCACTAATTTTCTCTATTTGTACTAAAGTAAAACCTTCATTTTTGTGGCGTGCTATGATGCCATTCTGTCTCCAACTTTTCACGAATACAGGACATATATACTAAGAACACCTTTAGTGTTCTTAAGTTATTATGTCCCAGATATTATAACAGTACCGCTTAATCTTAACTGGATAACAGAAACACCTTGAGCACAGCAGTCTTAATTGTGACCATCCAAACGATAGAGAGTATGCCTACATTCTTCTTTTTTTTTTTTTAATTTAGAGTAACTTTAATGAACTTTGGTCTGAGAAAAGTTTCTCTGCTCTTTATTGACACTTCTGAATAGGAAAACATGGAGTTTCCTCTGACAGGTATCTCTCAGAGGGCTTACCAGGAGAAAGAGAAGCATGAGAAAATCCTAATTTGAATAAAAGGATAGCACATCTTTGGTAGCCAGGTGGTCCCTACAGAATATTTCCAGGCCAGGGACATTTTTCCTTGCTTGTGGAAAGGGTGGTCACATAATTTGTCATCCATCCAGGACATTTTTGAGAGTGGAAGGGCAAGCTATTAATAATTTCAGCCAGACAAGTGATGAAACCACAACTATCATGGACCCATAGGTCATTTGGTCAACCTAATTGTGCATGGGGCAGGGTGAGGGGAGTACTCATGCATTTGAATATTTCAAATATGGTTCAGATATGGGGCTCCTTGGTTAAATGTTCAACTCTTGATTTCCTCTTAGGTCATGATCTCACAGTCGTGAGATCCAAGTCCCACATCAGGCTCTTGGCTGAGTTTAGAGCCTGCTTAATATTCTCTCTCTCTCCCTTTCCCACTTGCCTTCTCTCTCCCTCAAAAAAAAAAAAAAAAAGATCAAATACATCTCAGGCTTCATGAGAAAAATGTCCCTCCTGTACACTTTCCTGCAGTTCTCCATCTCAGCACAAATAGAAACGTCTTTAATTCACAAATGACTTCCTTTCCACTTCTTTGCCTTAAATCTGAAGCACGAGGGTCTCCTTTTAGTCAGCAACTCAAAATGCTAACTCCAAACACTTTGTAATGACTTCAGTTTAGGTGATCTTTTATGAAGCTGAAGCTTTGACAGTATCCCAGCTGGATAACTGATAGTCTGACAGGGTGACTAGCATAAATTAACGAGTGTCTTTTAAACTTAAAAAAATGTCAATCATATTTATAAGATGATATGTACATATAAACCCACTAACATACCAAAATTTTTATTATACAATACAGACATGCCCCTTTATTGCAGTTTATTACACTTCATAGATATTGCAGTTTTTACAAATTTAAGTTTTGTGGCAACGCTGCATGGACCAAGTCTGTTGGTGTAATTTTTCCAACAGTATTTGCTCGCTTCGTGTCTCTGTGTCACACTTTCTAAATTCTCTCAGTATTTCAAAGTTTTTCATCATTCTTATATTTGTCATAGTCATCTGTGATCAGGGATAGCAACTCGCTGAAAGCTCAGATGACAACATTGTTTAGTAATAAAATATTTCTTCAGGTAAGTACATTTTTTAAAGTCTAATTTTATTTATTTTTGAGAGAGAAATAGAGTGAGTGGACGAGGGGCAGATAGAGGCAGACAGAATCCCACAGAGGCTCCACATGGTCAGCACAGAGCCTGATGCGGGGCTTGAACTCACAAACCATGAGATCATGACCTAAGCCAAAATCAAGGGTCAGATACTTAATTGACTGAGCCACCCAGGCACCCTGCTATGTACATTTTTTAAGTTTTTTAAATTCTAGTATGGTTAACATACAGTGTCATATTAGTTTTGGATGTACAGTGTAGCAATTTGAGACTTCCATACAACACCCAGTGCTCATTACAAGTGCTGTCCTTAACTCCCATCACCTATTTAACCCATTCCCCCCACCCACCTCTGGTAACCATGAATTTGTTCTCTATAGTTAACTAGAGTCTGTTTTATTGTTTGTCTTTTTTCCCCCTTTGTTCATTTGTTTTGTTTCTTAAATTCCACATATGAGTAAAGTCATGTGGTATTTGCCGTTCTTTGACTGACTTATGTTGTTTAGCATTATACTCTCCAGCTTCGTCCATGTTACTGCAAAAACCAAGATTTCGTTTTTTTTTATGGCTGAGTAATATTCCTGTGTGTGTGTGTGTGTGTGTGTGTGTGTGTATTCCACATATGTATTTCACACATAAAAACATATACATGTTTTTAAAAATGTAATACTATTGCACGGTTGATTTACTACAGTAGAGTGTAAACATAACTTTTATATGCACCAGGAAACCAAAAAATTCATTTGATATTCTTTTGATTTCAGTGGCCTAGAACCAAACCCACAATATCTCCAAGGTATGTCTATATTTATTTTTGAACTTGTGATGTATTCCCCCTCTTCAACATAAATATATGTCTGTATAATTTTTTAAAAACTGCCTGTGACTCAGCTAATTTCATGATCATAATGGTTCATGATCTGCAGTTTGAAAGGACTGCTAACCAGCCATTCCCACTGTGTCAAGTAAAAAAGTATATATTGTACTTTATTAATTAATTTCTACATGCTTTCACAGAACTTCACTATACTATTTTGTTCTTGGTTTATAATAATCTCAGAACACGTCAAAATCTTATATAAGATACAGTGTACAATGTCATTCAAAATCCTCCCCATGTAAGGACCCTAGTTATGAATTTTTCTTAGATTTCAGTAAATGTTTTCAGATTAGGAAGGCTGTGTACATCAAGTTATCTCCCATTTTGCCTTGGGTGCTGAGAAACATAGATGAATTCTGTGACCAATTGCAGCAAATATCTGTCTGCCTTCACCTACCTCATTTTATGCATGGCTCTTATTCTCCTTTTCAAATAAAATGGTCGTGTTGTGGAATGTGTCCTAGTGCACGTACCAGAGTCAAACTTCAGAGTTTGTGATGTTAGTCAAGTTACTTAACCTCTTTGTATCTGAGTTTCCTCATCAGCAAAATTACAGTAACAATAATAATTTCTATTTTGTTGGGTTTTTGAGAGCTAAATAGGATAATAACTTGTAAGTACTTTGAACATTGCTTAGCTTACAGTGAGGGAACAATAAATGAAGTTATTACTGGTATCATCTAAAGTTTTGGAAGCAAACATGCAATTACTTATTATTTATTTCCCAATCTTACAGAATGAGGAAACCCCCATAAATATAAAATCTTGTCTGACGTGAGCATGAAAACATGTCTCTGCATCTTACTCTATAAATACCCCTTTCTCAGGTACATTAACAGACAAATGTTTTCTCTTGGAAGCTTCAGGCTGGGTGGTTAGTTCCACCCTGCCTCCTTAGTTACTCCTTTGTGATATTTATGTATGAATTCCTTTTCCCACTGCGAGGACGAGGACGCAAGAAGCTTAAGGGTCAGGCTCAGTCTGATCAGTCTTTGAATTCCCCCAGCACTTCCTTCAGTGCTTTGTTACGGTAGGCATTTCACAGATGTTTAATGAAAAAATTTAACTGGTTCTTTGCAATGTCAATAAAGTGAGGAAGTTCTCAGTAAGGAGTGAACAACCATGCAGAGCTTGATGAAAGCACAGAGAGAGTTTGAGGTGTTAGCAGAGGCAGTAAGGCCTATTAAGAATGCCCAGCTTTCCTATCAGTGGCGGTTAAGAACATGGGCTTTGTTGGTAAATGTGGATATAAAGTCTTGTCTCTGTCACTTCCTAGTTATGCAAACTTGGGCAGAGTATGTACCCTCTCTAAACTTCAGAACCCTTAGCTCTACAGTAAAGGTAATATAAAAAATCATATTTAAAGTATTTAGCACACATTATTCCTATGTGTCAGACACATATGAAGCTGATGTATTAGGTTTTCTTTTGCTGTGTCATAAATTACCACAAACTTGCCAGTTTAAAATCTATTATTTTACAGTTTTCATGGGTCCATAGTTCAGAACGTTTTAAGTGGGCCTTCTGTTTATGGTTTCAAAAAGCTAAAATCAAGATGTAAGCCAAGTATACCCTCATCCAGAGATGAGACTAAGGGAGATATGTTTCCAAGCTCTCTCGACTTGTTGGCCCAATTTTGATATTAACTGTCAGCTGAAATCATTCTCAGCAATTGGAAGCAATTGGCAGGTCCTTGTCCTATGGCCTTCTCCATATGTCATAGGCCCTCTCACTCTATGAATCTCTTAAGTCTCTTCATTTCTTTCTTCAGAAAAGGCTCCAAGTCACTTTAAGCACTCACCTCATTAAGTCAAGCCCACCTAGGGTAATCTCCCTTTTGATGAACTCATAGTCAACTGATCGGTAACTCAGTCTTGGGAGTGAACTTCATCATATTCAGAGGTCTGGCCCACACGCAGTAGGAGGGGGGTGTGTGGGTCATAGGGGAGTGGGAATCTTAAGGACCATCTTAGAATTCTTCATAACATAAGAAGTAGTTTCAGATCCCCTCTGAACAAGCATTTAAGTTTTGGGAAACAAATGACTAAAGAGAGAGAGAATTTACATTTCATTCCACCATTCCACATTCACTGAGTCCATACACTGTAATAAGTATGAGAAACATGTTCCCTCGCTGCATGCCTTTGTACTGTGAGCATCTTGCCATTCTGAGTATGATTTTACTACTTGTATATACATATACATTATATAGCATGGCTCTTAGCTATTTAATCAGGGGATAAATTGAAGAAACAACATTTTTTTTTTTTTTAGATTGGAAGAAAAACTGGCTTTGATAAATTTTTTGACACCAGGTAGATCTCCAATATAGCACTTCCCTAAGAGATTTTTAAAGGAATTTTGGTTATATAATATTTGCACTTAATACTCTGTTTCTAGAACCCAAATTCAATAAAGAAACAGCTCTACTATATTTTTCTTATTGTTATTGTCATCTAGGACCCCTTGAGGTAACCGATGAGAGAAAAATGATTGAAAGGATGAGTTAGGAAGGTACAGGTCCTCTATCATATCCCTCCTGTATCAAGTGGTTTAAACAGAAAATTTTTTATGATTTTCCATTGTATGAATTACATTCAGTGTTGTAGGGAGTACAAAGTAATAAGCTACCTATATAGTCAACAGATTTTCAACCTCGCTGCAAACGTAAGACACAAATATGAAGAGCTAAGTCATGGTAGAAGGCAGTATGTAATTATAAGTCAATGAATAGTGACCGTTAAATGATAGAGTCATAATTAAAAACTGGGGATGTTGAGGATTGCTAAGGGAAGTAGGGGACCACAGCTCAATGTACAGAGATGGGAAGGGTGTCACCAGATAGAATGGAAGAGGACATTTCAAGTGGGTGGAGCAGTATGAACAGAAATGCAGAGGCACATACAATGAAAGACATTCATGGAGTGGCAGTCAGCCTGGAATCCACAGTCCATCTCAGTGAACAGGAAGAGATCAAATTAAAAATGTAGATATTCTTTGGAACTTCAAGTGCAAAGCCAAAGAGTTTGGACTTAATTAAATAGGCAATGGCAGTCCATTGAACCTTTTTCAAAGAGGGATGTTGCACAGAGTAAATATTGACTAAGCATTTGCAGAATAAATGAATACATAATGCATATGTTATTTTCAGAAGAATACTAGTTTGGGGAAGGTTAAACTGGAGGAAATAGAATATTGGTCTGGTCTGTATTATTCGAAGGATCTGAGACATGGCCTGTGCAGTCATAGGATCTGAGGTCATATCATAATAGTGAGATTTCGAAGGCAGGTATAGATGGAAAGGAAGAATTAATAGGATTTGAAGACAAATTTAATATAGGGGTAAGGGAAAGGGAGAGGACTGAAAATACCTCTGGATTTCTAGCCTCGAAAATTAAAAAAAATGATGGTAGCACTTTACACTGTTTCTGTATATAAAATGAAGAAAATAAACAGTATTTACCTTATAGTAAGCACATTTCTGTTATTATTGTTATGTACCTAAAATATCTAACACATTGCTTGAGCAATTATTAGCTTTCATTAAATAATTGTTATTGTAATACTGTTGTCATCATTAATATTATTTTTTTAACTTTTTTTTTTTTTTAAGTTCATTTACTTTGAGAGAGAGTGTGAGTGAGGCGGGGACAGAGAGAGGATCCCACGCAGGCTCAATGCTGTCGGCACGGAGCCCGATGCGGGCCCAGACCCGCAAACTGTGAGATCTGACCTGAGCTGAAATCAAGAGTCAGACAGTTAACCAACTGAGCCACCCAGGTGCCCTCATCATTAATATTCTGTAATTCACAATCCCTGAATCCAAAAAGCTCTGGAAAAAACTTGATAATGCATTCAGTAACCTGAAGTCCTTTGACAGCAAAACCTTACTTGAACTGAGAAGTTATTTGTATCTTTATTTACTATGTCAGTAACGGTATCTTTTGCTCCCTAAATATTAACATATTTATAGTGAGAGAAGATGTTTGGTTCAAGCTTTGTGACCTACCTTTGCCTGTTTCCCTGACTCAACTCTTTCAGCATAATTATGACAGTAGCATTCATGTTGTTATCTAGCTCAATGAAAGGAACAGATTTGGATTCTGACTGAGATACTCCTGGGACTGTTAAAAAACATGTGGTAAATAGAATATGTTGCTCTTCTAATGTTTGAAAATATCTAATTTCAAGTTCCATGTAGCTCAAGGGTGTTACTTACAGGATAGTGAACCTGTAATGCTGTTGATGGGAAAAGAGAAACAGAGCTACGTTAAAGGGACAAATAGTTGATCTGGATACGTTGGGTTGGAGGTGGTTTTTCTCATCCAAATGAAACACTTTTTCAGGAAATTGGAGATGCATGGTTGGAATTTCAGGCAAATGAGTGAGAGAAATATCTCAGTGAATTTTTAAGCTGTGAGTAGGATGGGATCTTCTAGAAAGACTTTGAGGAGGGAGGAAACGAGTACTGAGGGATTACTGAAACCTGGGGTGTGCACACCATGCATGTAATGAAAAGCCCAGGCTAAGCTACCACAGTGCAGATGCTTGGTCAGGGTGGAAGCCGAGTCAGTAGGAATAGTTTGAAATGGGAAAGGCGTGGGATGGCTCCAGAGTTGGCAAGGAAGGAACTAATTTTAAGAAGGAGCAGCTGATCACTAGAGTCATGTGTGACAGAGAGGTCAGG
This sequence comes from Acinonyx jubatus, assembly GCF_027475565.1. NCBI lineage: Eukaryota > Metazoa > Chordata > Mammalia > Carnivora > Felidae > Acinonyx > Acinonyx jubatus. The sequence continues at coordinate 42,023,352 of NC_069384.1, forward strand.
GAACGGGGAACAAGAACAACAGATTGGATTTGGTAATTTTGAAGGTTCAGAGGTGGTGACGGTGTATGCTGAACTGCTAGCAGGGAGGTGAGAAGAGAAGCCTCAGGATTTCAGCCGGGGGAATGGCAATGACCCGTCTAGATTTTATTACTTCTTCTTCTTTTTTTTTTCCTTAATTATACCCATCCCTGCTTTATCCAAGAACAAAGAATTCAAAGGATCATAGAATTTCCAGGCTAAATCTGATCATGTATTCCAGCCCTCGTGCTTTGCAGTTAAGGCTGCTAATATCCCCAAAGTAGTTAAGATTCTGATACTGCTGAGTTAGTGGCAGAGCTAAGACTAGACCATGAGTACTAAGACTCCCAATGTAGTGCTATTTGTGTTATGCCTTAGGTGTCCAAGCAGGAGACTCTGCTACGGGTGCTGTTTGAATGCTGCCTGTAGATATCCTTAGCACAGAAGCAAAGCTAGTCCTCCACCAACCAGCTCAAGTATAAAAAGGCTGTATATAGGCTACATATATCTTGCCTATATGTGTCCATATATATGTATATATGGTGGTTTCTATTACAAAGCATTTTTCTTCACGCTAATTTGCCTCTCACACAATTGGTATTTTATGGAAAATTGAAAATCTCACACATTCATATATTTTAACTTCCAGTGCGCCCAGAGAACCGTTCCTTTGTATCAGTGTCCATGACAGGAGATCAGTCACTCTGTCCATAAACTCTCTCAGGAGTTTCATTTTTCTTTGGCTTAATCTCTATAACTTGCAGAATCCCAACAGCTTTGAGAGGAGTGCCACAGCATAGTGAGTTTTTAAAGGCAGGGGCTTTATCTTACTTATCTTCTGTCTGTGGCATCCTAGAACAATGTCCGGGATACAGTATATATTCAATAAATGCTTGTTGAATGAATGAATGAATGAATGAATGGGCAAAGAAACGAATGAAGGAAGGAAGGAATGTAACGGTCAGTAAACCTCGTCCAGAGACCGTGGTGAGAAAAGATATTTGGTTCAATCTCCTGACCTAGCTTGTGCCTGTTTTTTTTCTCACTCAACTCCAATAGAAATGGCCCTCAGCATATTTGTAAGTACAACAGTAGCCCTCAGTCAAAGCATCAGATCTGAATCGTCCCTCAGAATTATTGTTAACAGATTTACTTCTTTGGGTGCCAGTAACCCTGAATAAAGATTTGGGACTTGAGGAGGGGGGGGTCACGGGGATGGTGGTAGAACGCATTGATCCTGGCCCTCTAACATTCTGGTTATATATTTCTTTGCTACTCAGTCTCTATTTGGGCTTCTTGTTTCTTCTGACATGCAGCCTAGAGAGCAAAAAGATATACCAGAAAGTCCAGCCCTATTTGGAAGGTCTCTGTCGAAAATGGCTTATCAATACTCACCACTTTGCCAAGTTTAGTGCACAAATAGGCCTCATTTCAAGAAATGTGAAAAGTACTCATCATATATTTCACACTGTACTTTAAGAATTTTTTTTTCTTCTCTGAGTGTGATGGATTTTCAACTTATAACATGTAGTGTCACAGATTTCTAGCACTGCCAAATTAAAATTCCTCAGAGGCCTGATTCCCAAGGATCTCACAATAGGCCCGGTCTCACTAAAATGCCTGTACTTTGCCCAAGGACCCATGTATTATGCTGGCAGTCTGCCTCACTAGTGAGTTACCTTGGAACAAAAGCTTTGTCGACAGTGGGACACTCTTTTTTTCTGTAAAACCTTTTATTTATTCCCCACTCCCCTCCCCCAGCTAGGTCAACCTGTATTTTAAACCCACGATCATAGGGGCGCCTGGGTGGCTCAGTCGGTTAAGTATCTGACTTCGGCTCATGTCATGATCTCACGGTTAGGTCCGTGAGTTCAAGCCCCACTGGGCTGTACTGACAGCTCAGAGCCTGGAGCCTGCTTTGGATTCTGCGTCTCCCTCTCTCTCTGCCCTTCCCCCGCTTGTGCTTTCTCTCTCTCTCTCTTTCTCTCTCTGTCTCTCTCAAAAATAAATAAACATAAAAAAAATTAAAGCAGCAATCATAAAGTACTTAGCTAGTTTGTCAGGATTTCTAGATAAATTAGCTTATAGAGCTACATAAGTGGAATATACCTCCCTGGCTTCTCTGCCAGCCTACCCTGAGAACATTCTGGCTTAATTCCTACCTTTAACAGGACCTAGAAGACAGTCTTTGCATATCCATGTGCAGAGTATTTACATATTCAGAGATCAGCTTGGCAAACCACAACTAAGAGTATGGGGAATAAACATTGTCTCCATTCTTTTTTTCCTCCTCAAAGTTGAGAATTTAATTCTTGAATATGGTAAGAGCTGAAAATTGGCAAAGGGGAGATGACAGCAGTGATGTGGCATCTGTCAGAAACTCATGTTGATCAGGGAAGCCTCTCTGCCTACCTGTGCACCCTCGGACTCTTGTGAGCTTGACAGGTGTTTCCCTTTTTCCCCTTCCCTTCCCTTGAACTGGCTGCCATAGGCCTTAGAGAGGCAGAAGCAAACATTCCACAGCTCACACCGCCTGATTTAAAATGCACGGTGGGTAGAAATTAAAATTAAAATGAGTTCTTTTTTAAGCAAAAATGTCACCATTCTCTTGCAAAGATGAGAATGTGAGTAATGACTCTCAAGAGAAAAGATGGTGTCAAATTACGAGGTTGTGCTTAGTGAGCTTATGATTGATGTATAGGGATACTTAGTTTTTTAATCAAGAGCAAGATGAGGTTGAAATTGTATTTATTTGGCAAGCTAACATTGGCTTCTTTTACCTTTAAGCCGTTAGCATGCGTTTTATGTGTCATGTACACTTATTCAATATCATACAGCAAGGACATGACTGTTCATGCTCAAAACTAGGGCAGGCACTCATCCACTAGACCATTGCAGGAAGTCTCCAAAGAATTCCATGGGATGAGATCTCTCTATGTTGTGATGTGTCTAAACCATTCATTTTGTTCCTAGGAGTGTGATTTCTGTAGCTGTCAGCTCTGTCTCTCCCTTTTGTCTATTAATGCTACAAAGAGTAGTCTTTTCCCTCAGGCAGGTGGGAATTTCATATAACGACCACTAGCTTTTAGAAATTCTTTGGAAATTTATATTCAGTTCTCCCTATTTCTCTCCCCAGAAAGGCGTGCTATTTTAGCAGTCAAGGTACTTGTGTACCAAAAATAAGAATTGTAAATCACCTCGTCTGTCTTCACTAAGTAATAATCATGAATGTGATTACGTGTGAGATTTTCCTGTGGGTTCCATGTGACCTCTTGAAGTCCTGGGGGCTGTTCCCCCACCGTCTGCATTGTCATCATGACGGCTACTCTCTAAGATGGCTCTTCCTGATCCTTGCCTCCTGGAATTCATACTCCTTTGCACTCCTCCTCAGTGTTGAATAGGGATGATCTGTGCAACCAATAAGATATTGTGGAAATGATTATGTGTAATTTCTGAGCGTAGGTCATAAAGAACACTGCAGGTTCAGCCTTTTTCTCTTGGATCATTTGCTTTGGGGGAAGCCTGGTATCATGTTAGAGGACATTGAAGAAATCTCTGGAGAAGACTGCATGGCAAGGAAGTGACACCTGTGAATAAACCATCTTGCAAGTGCATCCTCCAGCCCGAGCCAGAACTGCAGTCCTGGCCAAATTTTGTCTATGCTTTCATGAGAGACTCTGAGCCAGAACCATCCTGTTAAGCTGCTCCCAAACTCCTGACCCATAAGAACTATGAGATGAAACCTTTTTTTGTTGTTGTTTTAAGCTACTAAGTGTTGAAGTAATTGTTACACAGCAGCAGATAGCTAATATAATCATCACTGCACTCCCTGAATGCCTTCCATATACAAGCAAGTATATCAGTTCATTCTTGTACTAATCCTCTGAGTTTGTAGTCATATCCTCACTATACATGTGAGCAAATGGAGGCCCAGAGAGGTTGTGCCACACATGTAGTGAGTGGATGAGCTAAAATTTGAACACCGACTTTATTTTTAACCAGTGTTCAGTGTTCTATTCTGAGTAGTATAATCTTCAGAGTGTAAGGCTGTTGCTGGCAATGTCTGAACATGATACCTGGGGAATTTGGTACCACAAACCACTGTCAGTAATGTTCCTCTTAAGGCACAAGGTTGGGATCCCTAGGTACTTTGAGTTTCAGGAATTATTCGAAGCTTCCCAGAATCTTCTAAGATAATGCATAGGTTCTATATAGTAACAATCTTTGTCTCATGCTAAGTTTTTAATTAACTAGCTAGTCCGTTCCCAATGGAATTGAACACAAGAGGGAAGTTTGGATGGTAGAAGGGGATTGGGAATAGTGACATTGAGAGATGAGAGAGATACATAGAAATCTTGATTTTAAAATGTGATAATCTTTCATTTCATAAATCATCGGCCAAGTCTGGCCTTCAAAGAAAGGTATACTTCTTTACTATTAGTAAATGACTAGTAGCTTCCCTTGTTTTCCTTGGTTCACTACTCTAGTATTTCATCTTAAAAATGGTTATATCCAATAGGGAGGGGAGAACATAAGAAATCCCCAACCTGAACTTTATTCACATCCACTCCTATTTCCTATCAGTCTGAAATAGAATTAAATGTAATTAAAGTAATTTTCCCAGTAGAACCCCAGCAAAGTAATGTGAATTATATATTTTGATTGTTTAAAATGTTTACATGAAATTAACACACAAAGCTTATGTCTGTGAAACAGGTGCAGGCTTAAAAATCTAATTGATGAGTACTTAAAGATGACAGTCTAATTTCCCCAAATATATAAACCACCTCATAATGCCATTTTTGTGCTCAGTACTCCCCTTGTCCTTTGTGTTTTAAATTCTTTTGCTGACTTATTTCCTGTGTCAGTTTTCCACAGTCAGCGTCCTTTAAAATTGGCTTAGAATTTTGCTACAGAAAATGCTGAAAAAATCCCTTGCTGATTGTGTATGGCATATACCCCACATAAAATACACCATATCTCATTTTCTTTTTGAATAGTGGTTCTTAGAAACATGAAATTACAATGGAGTTGGGGAAACTATCTAGAAATGAACAAATGGTTGATATGGGTGTATGGCAGACCTATACTATATAAGACCTTGAACCTAACTCCAAAAATACAAGGACACAATATAGAAAAGAGGAGATTGGGCGTCCATACAAATAGCCAAATGGGAAATGGATTCAGCAGGAAACTTACTGAACCAGTGGGGTATTGTGGCAGCCAGTAAAGCTAACGGGCGTTTAACAGAAGAATGCAGTTTAGAATGAAGAAGATGATAACCGTACTCTGCTCAGACGTTTGTTGGGAGATTGCATTATATTCTGAATAGCAAACTGTTAAATAAATAGAAACAAACTAAGCTATATTCAGAGAAGAAAATTTAAAATGTTGGATTATTTCAAATCTATGTCTTATGAGAAACGTATTCAAATGTTTAATGAGCTCTGTGGAATCAAGGTTAATGTATATATTTAATTTTATGTTAATATTTTTTAAGTTTTTACTTAAATGCCAGTTAACATACAATGTAATATTAGTTTCAGGTGTAGAATTTGGTGATTCAACACTTCCATACAACACCCGGTGCTCATCGCAGCAAGTGCTCTTCTTAATACCCATCACCTATTTAACCCATTCCCCCCTGCCCCTTCTGGTAACCCTCAGTTTGCTCTCCATAGTTAAGAGTCTGTTTCTTGGTTTGCCTCTCTTTCTCTCTCTCTTTTTTTCCTTTTGCTTGTTTTGCTTCTTAAATTCCACATATGAGTGAAATCATATGGTATTTGTTTTTCTCTGACTTATTTCACTTAGCGTAATACATTCTAGCTCCATCCATGTCATTGCAAATGACAAGATTTCATTCTTTTTGATGGCTGAGTAATATTCCATTATGTATATGTATCTACTACCTCTTCTTTACCCATTCATCAGTCAATAGACACTTTGGCTGTTTCTATAATTTGTCTATTGTAGATAATGCTGCTATAAATATCAAGGTGCATATATCCCTTTGAATTAGTATTTTTGTATTCTTGGGTAAATACCTAGTAGTGCAATTGCTGGATTGTTGAATAGTTCTTTTTTTAGTTTTTTTGAGGAAACTCCATAGTTTTCCACAGTGGCTGCACCAGTTTGCATTCCCACCAATAGTGCAAGAGAGTTCCCCTTTCTCCACATCCTCGTCAATACCTGTTTTTTCTTGTATTGTTGATTTTAGCCATTCTGACAAGTAGGAGATGGTGTCTCATTGCAGTTTTGATTTGCATTTCCCAAATGATCAGTTATGTTGAGTATCTTTTCACGTGTCTGTTGGCCATCTGTATGTCTTTGAAAAAATGTCTATTCATGTTTTCTGCCCATTTCTTAATTGGATTATTCAGGTTTGGGGTGTTGAGTTGTTTAATTTATTTATATATTTTGGATACTAACCCTTTATCAGATATGTCATTTACAAATATCTTCTCCCATTCAGTAGGTTGCCTTTTAGTTTTGTTGCTTGTTTACTATGCTGAAACTTTTTATTTTGATGAAGCCCCAATAGTTTATTTTTGCTTTTATTTCCCTTGCCTCAGGAGATGTATCTTGGAATTAGAAATTGCTACAGCCGATGTCAAAGAAAAGTTACTGCCTGTGTTCTCTTCTAGAACTTTATGGTTTCCTGTCTCACATTTAGGTCTTTAATCCATTTTGAATTTATTTTTGTGTATGGTGTAAGAAAGTGGTTCCATTTCATTCGTTCACACGTTGCTCTCCATATTCCCCAACAGCATTTGTTGAAGAGACTATCTTTTTCCCATTAGGTAGTATTTCCTGTTTTGTGAAAGGTTAATTGACCATATTGTTGTGGGTTCATTTCTGGGTTCTCCATAATGTTCCATTGATCTATATGTCTATTTTTGTGCCAGTACAGCTGGCACAATATTGTTTTGATTACTACAGCTTTGTAATATAACTTGAGGTCCAGAATTGTGATGCCTCCAGCTTCGCTTTTCTTTTTCAAGTTTGCATTAGCTATTCAGGATCTTTCATGGTTCCATACAAATTCGTTTGTTTTAGCTGTGTGAAAAATGCAATTGGTATTTTAATAGGAATTGCACTAAATGTGTAGATCGCTTTGGGTAATATAGACATTTTAATAATATCTATTCTTCTAATCCATGAACATGGAGTGTCTTTCCATTTCTTTGTGTCATCTTTAATTTCTTTTATCAGTGCTTTATAGTTTTCTGAATACAGATATTTTACCTGCTTTGATAGGTTTATTTCTAGGTATCTTATTGTTTTTGGTCTAATTATAAGTGGTATTGATTCCTTAATTTTGTTTTCTGCTGCTTTATTATTGGTGTATAGAAATGTAACATATTTCTGTACATTGATATTGTATCCTGCGACTTTACTGCATTTATCAGTTCTAACGGTTTTTTTGGTGGAATTTTTTGGGTTTTCTATAATATATAATATGTCATCTGCAAATAGTGAAAGTTTTACATTTTACTTGCCAATTGGGATGCCTTTTATTTCTTTGTTATGTCTGATTGATGTGGCTGTAACTTTCATTATATGTTAAATAACAGTGATGAGAGTGGACATCCTGTCTTGTTCCTGATCATGGAGGAAAGGTCTAAGTTTTTTCCCATTTAGGATATTAGTTGTGGGTTTTTCATGTATGGCCTTTATTATGTTGAGCTATGTTCCTTAAGTTTCATATTTTTAATTAAGTTTTCAAATTATGGACCTGAGCCTATGCATAGAAGAAAATAGGCTGAATCAAAAGAATTAAGGAGATAAGTAGCTGCTTTAGGAGGTGTGTATTTTTGGTTATTAGAGGTGCTCAAACGTAGAAAACTACTTGTGAGAGAATGTGTACATAGATGCATCATCTCTTAATATAAAGTTGTCTCATGTTTTGCCCAATCAATGTCCAGGATTTAGACCAATCAGATTGGCAAATCCTCACTGCTTAGTGGTGGGCAGAGCAGCAGAAGCCTGGAGGAGGACTAGTTGCTATTTTTTCTCCTGCCACACACATACACACACACACACACACACACACACACACACCAATATTAGTAAATTTATCTTCCCTGGAAAAGAACTAGAAAACTGTTTGGCAATAAAGAGTAGGAACTTTAAAGATGCTCGTGTCATTTGATCTAACAATTTCACTTCCAGAGTATGAAAGATATAAATGGATGTTGTGAGAAAACTTTGTATACAGAAATGCTCAGGGCGCCTGGGTGGCTCAGTTGGTTGAGTGTCTGATTTCAGCTCAAGTCACGATCTCATGGTTCGTGGGTTCGAGCCCTGCATTGGGCTCTGTGCTGTCAGCTTGCTTTGGATCCTTTGTCCTGCCTCTCTCTGCCCCTCCTCCGCTCATGCTCATGCTCTTTCTCTCTCAAAAATAAACATTAAAAAAAAAAAAGAATACTCATCACAACATTATAATAGTAAAAAAGAAAAAAGTGTGGGATCTTTTCAACTTAGCAAATATTTACTGAACACCTGCTCTGTTACAGATATTTTGTAGGTGCTTGGGCTGTATCAATGAGCAAAATAGTTTCCTGCTCTCAAGGAGTTTATGGTCCAACAGGGAAGGTAAAAGTAAATACAAATACAGTAAACAAATATTTATATAATAATATGTATATAATATTTATATAATGGTAGAAGGGAACAAATGCTATGGGGCAACCGAAAAGCAGAGAAAGCAGCCAATGTTGGGATGGGTGGCTGCAGACTGACAAGGGTAGGTCTCATTGAGGAGGCAGGATGTCCAAAGACTTGGTGATGCTGGTAGCTGTGCAGATATCTGGAGAGAAATAACAGTATGTAAACTAATAAGAATGCCTCAGTAGGAAGTGAAAATCTGATGAAATAGGATTTCTTTCATTAAAATAGGCAATGGTAACAATATTAGTATTCAGTGAAATAAGCAGGGTATAAGTTGTATATTCAGTATTGCAGTTTTTCATTATGTACGTGTATATATTCATTTATTCCATAAATATTTTTTGAATACCTATTTATTTTATAAACATTTATAGAGCACTTACTATATTCCAGGCCCTATTCTAAGCATTTCCAAATATTAATGACATTGAATCTTCCAAACATTGTTATGAACAAGGACTATTTTGACCTCACGAATGGAAAAGATTCTAATTAATTAATTACCTAAGGTCACATTGTCAATAAAAGCAGACCGCAGTTTTGCTCTGAGTCTGTTTTCTTTTTTTTTTCTTTTTTCCCCCCTTTTTTAGTGTTTATTTGTTTTTGAAGGAGAGAGATACAGAGCATGAGCAGGGAGGGGCAGAGAGAGAGAGGGAGACACAGAATCCAAAGCAGGCTCCAGGCTCCGAGCTGTCAACACAGAGGCCAATGGAGGGCTCAAACTCATAAAATGTGAGATCATGACCTGAGCAGAAGAAGTCGGATGCTTAATCGACTCAGCCACCCAGCCGCCCCTGAGTCTGTTTTCTTAATCCATGTGATTCTGTCTTCTCTTTGCTGGGCACTGTTTGCATGTTGGGGAGAGAGTAAGACACATAAATATATGCCTAGAAAAAGTTCTGGAAAGATACATGCCAGATGTTAATATTGATTTTTCTGTGTGGGTGGAATTATAGATAATACTCATTATTTTGCGTAGGTTTGTGCTTTTTTAAATTTTCTATAATAAAGATATTTAAAATTATGACTAGAATATTACATATATTTTAATAGTGTAATGCCTTTTACAGTACTTATGATGCTTATGATAATAAAAGCATAAACAGAGTTTGAGGGCAGAGCTGGAACAAGACTTTGGTCTCCCTTATTTAGTTAATTTTTTTCCACCCTTAGCTGTGTTTCTTTTACATAGTATATTAACATACTATGCTAGAGAGATGATTTTACTGGAAGCTAGACTCCAGTCCTACTTCTGACTCTAATAGCCTCTGCACCTTCAAACAAGTTGCTTAACCAGTCTGTGCTTCAGTTAACTCTTTTGTGAAATTAGACAACTGGACTCTTCCGTATCTGGTCCCTTTCATTTCTGACTTGCCTTGATTCTTTGTGAGTTTCACATTCTTATCTTAACCAAAAGGCAAATTATTCTGAAGTAGACATTGGAATACCATTGGAATACCAATGTCTTTATTAGCTTGTAAAATGAATTATGTGGCATGTGGACAAAAACCTTGGAGGTCTGTATTATTAATTCATTTTCTTCATATAGCCAAGTTACTGTTTTGAAGATCAAAACAATAGGCAAATAGTAACAAATTGATAATGTTTAACCTAATACATGGAAAGACACAGTAATCAGCCACTTTGTTGATTAAATTTGAAGTTACTATCACATGCATAGAGATACTGGAGGTTCCAATAGTTAGAAAATTTTGCAATATAGACTGACCAGCCTTGGAGTCTGAAGTTTGCTTGGTGAGTATGGAATCAGAGTAAGGTATTAGAAGAATCAAGCTGTCTAATGCCATCAGCGTAAGATAGTCTGAAACATCTATGTATCCACCTGGAGACTCAAAATCTGTTGCCTATAACTGCCATATGCCACCCCCACCCATCCTTTCTAATGAGACTAGTTGTCCTTGAAATCTGTTGAAATGTTGAAGGCTCTCTCTTTTGGCGCATTGCCAAAGTTAGGCTCTGTCCCGACCGAGAAACCTATACCTTTTCTTCCTTGTTTCCTGGCTGGGCCCAAACTTCTTTCTCTGGAGGACTGGCTTCTTTAGGTTACTTTGCATATCTGTTTCATCCAGGTTATAGTTTAATGCCCTAAAGGCTTTTTCTTTTTATCAATATCCTAGTTTTTGAAAGAGGGGAGCAACTCACTATTGACCTGCAAGTATTGGTAACACAATTTGCTCCTTTGGTCCTGTTTGGCTAGAAGAAGCAACTTTTCCTTAAAAATCTCAGGCTGAGAATAAATTAAAGTTACCGGTGAAGCCACTAGAGCACCCAGGCACCTCTACAAAGCTGTTACTAGCAACTTTGCTGTCCAAGAAAAGAAGCACCAAATGCACCCGCAAATCAGCTTCATAATTCACAGATGGGCGTTATTAACAATGTGCACCATCTGGCAGCTTCCTCTTTTTGACTAATTTGTCTTGCTAACTAGGCTCAGTTATGGTCTATGCTGCTGAGGAAGTTCATGTGCTGTCAACATGTATATATAACAAATTTTAAGACTGCACAACCTTCAAATCATTACTTTAGAAGTTTTTTTTTCTTTAAGTTTTCACCACCCAGCCCTAGGTTATTGCTGTGCTTTTACGTAAATATCCTCAGTTTTCTCATATATCCTATGTTGACGGGGACATTTTAGAGGATTTTTCTTTTAATCAATATGGAGAAATATCTATGGAGCACATAGACAGTAAACAGTGGAAGGTTACAAAAGCCTCCACGTTCTAAAAACCCAACAAAATTATTATACCAATTATTGTCTGTTTTATAGTTTCAAACTCCGTTTCTTATATGAATTCTGTGGAATATCTAAGGTGGTCTATATATTTAACACTATTCTGTGGTATTTCTATTCTGAAAATTGCTATCATTAATCTTCCATTTCTTCCTGCTCAATATCCTCTCTATTTTAACTAGGAAAGGACAAATTACATCATTCCCTGGTATATAGTTGCTGTGGAATTGATTAAATACAGTTTCAATAACTTTCCCATTATAGCTAGACCTTGCACTTTTTATGAGAGATTATCTTGCCTATTAACAGATTGCCAGATCTTTTTAAGTTATAAGGGGCAGAAACTCCACTCAGACTAGCTAAGCAAAACAGTGGATTTTATTGATTCACCACCTGGGGGAAAAGAAAAGGAAATGGCGCCAGCTACGGCCAGATCCAGCATGTAGGGATATTTTCAGAATCTCTTTCTCTCTACTGTTTAGCTCTTTCTGTCTCGGTGTGTTAGTCTCAATCCCTCCTGTTGCTTTTCAGCTTTCTTTTGCTGGAAACTTCAGGCCTGTAAGAAACCAGCTTAGCACCTTCGAAGATGGGAGTGAGCACCAACTCTTTTCCCCAGTGTCCATATTGCAGTCTCGGGAGAGGACTCCGTTGGGTTTTGGTTAGTCACTTACCACCAGTGAATGAATCCTGGAGATCACAATGGGGTTGTGTGCTCCCATGCCAATCTTTGGTTATTCTTTTGGCAGGAGGTGGGGGACTGGGTAGTATTTGTCAACAGAAAAAAGGGAAAGTGTGCATTCATGTTAAACAGGCAAACACAGTAGCTACCCTGGTTTACTATAGCATCTAAGAATAAAGTCATTTGCAGTATTATATTTAACTTTTCATTATGGTTAGCCAAACATTCTGGATCTTCTGGAATAATCCCGATTTTGAATACTCTCTCCCACTGAGTGGCCATGTGTTCAAAGTTTTGAATTGGAAAATTACATCATTCTGCTCTAAGGCATACAGTGATTGGCTCTCACAGCAGAACATTTCGATAGCTTTTTACATGACCATCTACATGTTTTTAAAAGAGCTTTAATTATTAATGGACTGGAGTATACATTCAAGGGGAACATAATCAACAAAAGGTTGTAAAAAATGTAGCCAAATACTCTTATAAAAGAAAAAAAAATAATTTGAGGATTTTGGTAAGCCCTCAAACCTTGCCAGCAAATATCCTTTGCCATTTTGAACTTATGTAACCCTCAGTGCTGACACGTAAGCTACTGTTTTCTTGGCACTTTTCGTGAGCTCATTAATTATGCTTTGAAATTTTACTTTACAAACTATTACTTTTTAATGAGAGAGCTCATTATCTTGCAGTGGAAGTGCTTCCCTGCCAAGTGCTACCATTTCGTAGGAGGTAGGCAGACTTTAATTTAAGCGGCAGCACAAGGCTCCATTATGCTTTTCTGTTCATATTGGCCCCAGTCCTCTGTCCTTGCCCCTCCCTGCCAAAATAAACATTTCCCCCCACCAGGCGTACATTTTCAATCCTTGGAACTTGAAGCAGCTATCAGGAGTCTACAAATTAATCTGTTCTGCCTTTGCTAACAGATGCCGCACTGGCACCGGGCACATGGGCTGAACTCAAGGGATTCGTAACATTAAGAGTAAGTGCGAAAACTATAAGCATTCGAAAGGCACTTATTTTGTTTAATTCGCCAGGCCTTGGCATTTTATTAAAAAATGAAAGTACAAACCCCTTTCTCATTACCCCTCCCAAGTAATTTCTCCTTTATTGAAAAACAGGGCTCTTTTAATAAGCCCCCCAATAAGCACAACAACCAGATGTGACCAGAAAAACTGCATGAAACCATACAAACTAATTATCATAAAATGCCACCAAACGCTTTAGGACCCAAGGGACTTTTTCTTAAGGTCACTGCCCACAGTACTGCTACAATACATGCATGGTGAGGATAGAGGGAGAACCATCAGACAGAGGAGAGTAAGACGTGGAAACCGTGTGCCTTTCCAGGCAAGTTACTCAAGAGGCAGTGCCTGTGTGGCGGTGGAAAAGTGACAACGTGTTTTGGAAAGTAAATTTAAAGGACGAGAATACTTTTGCCACCTTAACGCCATAAAAGGGAGAAAGTACACAACGGGCTGTTAGGAATCATGGGAGAGTTGGGGCATGCAGTGTTCTGATTTAAAATCCTTTTAAAGACTGCCCATTTTTTCTTACTCTTTCTCATTTCCTGACAATAGAACAGAAAGCACTCCATGGTATGCAAGTGACACATCATTTTATGCATCCAAGTGCTTTCTTCCCTTAACCATCTTTTCCAGCAATTTAAATAAATCACAGAGATGGAATTAGATTTTCCTGAAGAGCTAGAGAAAGGCAGTGAGAGGCTGAGTCACAGTTAATTTCTACTGAGCTGATAGGAATCTCACTCCCTCCATTTAGGTGATACTCATGTAGTTTGGAGAGTAATGTCTGGCATCTTATCAGCCTACTATAAAGGCTGCTTAAGCTCCTGACTAATGAGTCTCTGAAATGTTTCTAATGAATGATGGGGGGAGGAGTATGAAGTGCCCTCATGTTTATTCATTTCCTCCTTGCAATGCTAGTTGATAGACTGACTAAAAGATTGAGCACTTAAATAATTAACTCATTTAAAATGTGAATTATATGCATGATTTGCCTGACATGCTACTTGCGAAGTGGAACACACACGAAAACCTCTCTGCACTGGTAGAGAAGAGAGCAAGTTATTTTAGGTCTGGTGACTCTGGGAAGGAACATTTAGTGAAAGGATGAGACATTAAAGGGAATGAAGAAGCAGAGGATCATAAACTCAGTTTTCTTCCTCTAGGGCAGGGGTCTACAGTCTTTTTTAGTAAAGGTCCAGATACTAAATATTTTAGGCTCTGCAAACTATTTGGTCTCTGCTGTGTCTCCTCAGCTGTTCCAAAGCAGCACAAAAGCAGCCATAGACAGTATGTAAACGAATAGACGTGGTGGCATTATAGCAAAGCATCATTTATTGGCATTAAATCTGAATTTCATATAATACGAACCGTCACAAAATATTCTTCTCTTGACTTTTTCAATCAGCAAAAATGTAGAAGATATGTTTAGCTCACAAGCAGGACAAACTGTCAGCGCCCCTGTGAGTGGTAGTTTACAGTCTCACGCTGGAAGACTGAATTAGGTTTCTCCATTTAATTACGAAGTGACTGTGTCCAGGGCTTGAGGTAGGACATAGAGTTATAAAATTCTAGAATGTTAGATCCGAGTGGCCTTTAAAGATTGTCCAGTCCAACATGCTCACTTTAATGATCATCCTTAGCATTTCTAGTTCACCGTTCAGTATGGTAGAATATAGATATAATAGTATGGTACAAAGAGTATCGTATCGTCGATGATTTGGCTTGGTTTAGGATCTGCTTTTTGGCTTTGCAAGTCCAATAACACTTGTCAGTACTTTAGATTTCCTTAGACTAGGTGAGGCTGGCTCATGGTAATTCATCATGAGTAATTAACCTCTTAAAGCCCCTTTTCCTTTTGCGATATCACGAAGCCAAAGATCTCATCTCAGAAAAGCTTTTTAAAAGCATAAAATAAAATGCACTTGGCAGTGATTGTTTATAATGACACAAATTATGTTAAAATGCAGTTGTAAAATTACAAATGAATTGTGCTATGGTAATGGTTGTTTATTGTTTATGGTATGCTTGTTTTTAACTCAATAAGATTTAGTGAAGAAGGGATGAACACACATGATATTTTGCAAACAATATTTCGTGTCACAATGTGATCTGAAAAGATTTGTGATTTATGTTGGAAATGAAGCCTTAAGTCCTGTTAAAATCTTATAACATAGTGAAGTATATTAACAAGAATGCTAACGTATTAGTTTTCAGTAAGAAGTATAAATACGAAGGAGACTGAGTCTTCCTACTGTCTTTACTGTATTGTTCCCTCTATAGGCCAAATGCATAAGAAGTTAAAGCACAGGGAGGTTGCTTTATGAGCAGAGAAGTATAGAGCAAAAGTGGTTTTGATTCAAGTAAATTGATTCCTCCACCCCCACAGTGGAGAGTCATGGAGAAAACAAGGTCTACTTGGCAGTGTCCTCCCCTGCAGAGTACTTGGCTAGATACTGCCAGTACTTCCTATGGTGGCAGCTTTGTTCTGTGCCCCTTTGAAACAGTGACTCTGAAGGACACATTCTTTATGTAACAGGCTTTTCTCTAGTTCATCTGCTGAGCAAGCTTCCCAATCATATGTGGAGTCCCTTAGTAGGTACCTTACATATGCTCCCAACAAGAACTCTTCCTGCGTTACATTCCCAAAATGGCCATACACGCACACATACACTCACTCACACCCCTTCTATCTATACTATTAATACTTTTCTAAAAATTTTAATTTTACATTTATTCATTTTTGAGAGACAGAGACTGAGCACAAGCAGGGGAGGGGCAGAGAGAGAGGGAGACACAGAATCTGAAGCAGGCTCCAGGCTCTGAGCCATCAGCACAGAGCCCGACGTGGGGCTTGAACTCACGAGCTGTGAGATCATGACCTGAGCCGAAGTCGGACGCCCAACCAACTCAGCCACCCAGGCGCCCCTATACTATTAATACTACTGATACCCTGCCTCCCACACCACTTCTTAGCTCGACTGTATGGTATGCTTTGGCCGATGGGACATGAGCAAAATGACATAGCAGGGTCATGAAGAGCACTTGCACTTAGGGGTTTGCTCCTCTGTTCTTGAAACCTAGAAACCCTACATGAGAAAGTCAGGGCTCACTGGCTTGGTGACTGAAGACACGTGGCTCATAACAACGTGACCCTTCTACGCCTTGCAGCTCCTTTCCAAATCCCGCAAGTGACGAGAAGAGATACCATTAAATACGTCCCAAATCTACAGGCTCTCGCAGCCAATGCATGGATTCCAGAGCAATAATAAATGTTTGCTGTTTCAAGCCTCCGTATTGCATGATACGTTGTTGTGAAGCAAAAGCCAAATGCTGACAGCACCGTTCCCTTTGCCCTCCAACTCCATCCCTTTCCAGCACGCTGTCTTCAAAGCTTAAGGAGATGCCACTGTGCTCCAAAGGCACTCTGCTGAAGTACAATATTTCTTCCCAACCTTCGCCCACCATTCCTCAGTGTTACATTCTCCCACTGAGATCCTAGACAAGTTGGCTCAAGCACCCCAAATGTAACACAGATATCTTGTGGAAATAACTCACTGGTTTGATTCCAAAGGGTATCTCTTCTGTGACAAGGAAGGAGCATGACAGTATAATAAACTCATCTTTAGGGGCATTTGAATGTAGGATATATCGCAGAGAGAAGGCAAGGCTTTGAAAAAAGGAATAAACTGCTAGTGATAGAATTTTAGGAATCGGGTGCCTGGGTGGCTCAGTTGGTTAAGTGTCCACTGCTGATTTCAGCTCACGTCCTGAGACTGAGCCCTGCCTCATGCTCTGCACTGGGCATAGAGCCTGCCTAAGATTCTCTTTCCCCCACTACCTCTGCCTTCCCCTCCTCTTTCTCTAAATAAATAGAAAGAAAGAAAGAAAGAAAGAAAGAAAGAAAGGAAAGAAAGGAAAGAAAGAAAGAAAGAAAGAAAGAAAGAAAGAAAGAAAGAAAGAAAGAAAGAAAGAAAGAAAAGAAAAGAAAGCAAGAAAGAAAAAAAGAATTTTAGGAATCAATTGAGATATTTATAGGCAAAATAGGTTTCCTAACACATTTTAAAATGAAATAAACGCATTTACTGAACTTATTATACCATATCTGTAGCCAGGGCTAGGACTAGGGTAAAGCCAGCAATGTTTGTAGGACACAAAATTTGAGAGGGTGTTTATTCTCAGGGCCCCCCAAGTGTACAGAGTGAATGCGTCCCTAAATTTGGTGCCCCAGGTGCCCCAATCTCAGCCCTGTCCGCTCTGCAGCCTTCTGCAGAGCATTGTACTTACCAATATTTGCTCTCACTGTGGCAGGACACTGTTGGTTGTAACCGTAACAGCTATTTCTCTCCTTTTCTTTCTCTGTTTTTTTTTTTTTAATATTTATTCATTTTTAAGACATGGGAAGAGACAGAATGAGTGGGGGAGAGGCAGAGAGAGAGGGAGACACAGAATCTGAAGCAGGCTCCAGGCTCTGAGCTGTCAGCACAGAGCCCGACACAGGACACGAACCCACGGACCAAGAGATCATGACCTGAGCTGAAGTCAAACGCTTAACTGACTGAGTCACCCAGGCGCCCCTTTTCTTTTTTTTCAGGGAGAGAAAGAGAGAGGCAAATGGAGAGGGAGACAGAATCTTCAGCAGGCTCCACGCTCAGCATGGAGCCCAACGTGGGGCCCAATCTCATGACCTCGAGATCATGATCTGAGCCAAAATCAAGAGTCAGATGCTTAACTGACTGAGCCATCCAGGTGCCCCTCTCCTTTTTATTGTGCTGATACAGACTGAGTTTTGTGCAGGTGCCTTCACAGAGCTTTGTGTTTATGCATTAATGGGCCCTCGACCTACCCCAGGAGGCAATCAGGGTAAGTCGTAAGTCTGCATGGTGCCCCACACCCCTTGCCAGTGATTGCTCTCCACGAGTGGGGTTTAATCTTAGAGAATGGGACCTGAAGAAAACCTGCTGTGGTGCTTCTGGGGAAGGTATCCTCCTTAATGAAAAGAAATGCACTGGAGGGAAGCCTCTGTTCCTTGCTAAACATGGTCTTCTTTGCAAATGCTGCCTAAGCCTGCTACAACCATTTACAACCATGAGGGGTGGATCACTGACATGCTGGAGATGGCAGATGAAAGCGATGTCAAGCACCCGGGTCCTTAATGACAAGGCTGAGTCACAGAATTAACCGCAAATGAGTGCTACCTCTGGACTCTTAAAATATGAGATAGAGGTTTAAGCCGCTTCTAGTCAAGTTTCTGTTAATTGAAGCTGAAAGTGTATGTGATGCAACCAAATAGTCTGAATTTGCAGAAAGAGAGCTTGCTGATGGGGGAGACTGCACTTCCTTCATGCTTTAATTAAACAGCGTACAAAATATCTCCTTTCATTTCAAGCATGGCTAAAGAAACAGCAAACAACTTATGAGACCTGAGATCTTATGAATCCATGTAATTTAATTTGTGGAGTGAGCTGTATAGCCACAGGCTACGTATTAATGAATGCAGAAAAGATTCTGCAACCTCTGGTTACAGAGATGGCATCTCAGGACACCAGGGTGAGAAACACAGGTACTAATAAGCAGAGTACCTCTGGTTTTTACTACAAGAACAAGAAGAGCATCCAAGAAAATTGGTGGAGAAAAAGGCTCACTTACTTTTAATCTACTGAGATACACATCAGTGATGATTTAGAAAAGTTGATGGGCTGATGGCTACCTATCTAGAGAAATAAACCAAGAGAAGACATGTCTTGCTCTGGAGACTTTATTATTTTTTTAATGATTATTTATTTTTGAGAGAGAGAAAGAGAGAGCACTAGTGGGAGAGGGGCAGAGAGAGAGAGAGAGAGAGAGAGAGAGAGAGAGAGAGAGAGGGACAGAGACAGAGGATCCATAGCTGGCTCTGCGCTGAAAGTAGAGAGCCCGATGCAGGGCTTGAACCCACGAACTGTGAGGTCATGACCTGAACTGAAATTGGACGCTCAACTGACTGAGCCACCCGGGTGCCCCATGGAGTCTTTATTTTTAAGAGAAATTAGAGGTATGAGACGAAAACCATGACATCATAACTGTATAGGTTGTACAGGCTGGGCTTTTCTCCACAGCTCTATTCCATCTCTGCACTGGGAGTGTGAAACCAGAGAGGAAGTTACAAATGGGAGGGAAAAGAAGCTAGAGCACTGGTTGAGGGAAACACAAATCAGGAAAATCTGAAAACACGCAAAGCAAAATGATGCACTGGGACGAAGAGATGAGAGACGGAATTGATAAGAGAAGCCAGGGAGGGCAGCTGTGTTCACTGCCTACCTACCGTGTGCCGCGTTGGTCATCACGCCTCCTCATTTAATTTGCACAACAATCTTGCAAAGAAACGATTTTTACCTCCATTTTACAGATACAGAAACTCAGACAGTAAGCTTATGTGACTTGCTCATCTAGGTGATTGGGTTGGGATTCACATTCAGGTCCAGCCTGTCGCACTGCCACAAATTAAGTCTTTGAATTTACAAGTGCAAGGGCTGTAAGATGGGAAGAAAAAAATTAAGTCTGCCTTAGATAGTCACATGTGGAACCTTCAAGTTGTGAGTCAACGCAAGACCAAATGAGCTGACTGATCTAAGGCAGTGGGAAAGCTAGGTGTCTGGCATGAAGTGCGGGGAGAGGGAAAGGTAGGTTTCTGGGAGATGCTGAATGGACATGAAGTGGTCTTGAGTGATGTGATTTCATTGGGAGGGGTTCTTCCATGAGGTAGGGAGATAGAACAACAGAAGAGGACACAAGACAAACTGGGACTGGGGGTATAGAGGTATGGTAAGCCAAGCTGTTTACTCGGTGCCTGGAGCTGTCCCACATGGTCAGTTGAAAGGGAAAGATAGGGAGACAGAGAAGTAATTGGTTGGGTTTGGCAGTGGTCCTGTGAGGCACCACGGTTTTTATCTGCAACATAGTCCTATTGGCTTCTCGTTGTCCCTAACAACAGTCCAGCTTTCTATCCAAGTTAGAATAGGCTTCCTAAGAGGGATGTATCCCAAGTGCCAGGAGAATATGCTTCTGCTTGGATTTTCTGGGTTAGTTCTTCCTGGGGAAGGTAGCCAGGAAGAGTTACCACAAGTTACCAGATCAGGAGGAAGATGGCCATCAAAAGAAACCCCAGAGCATCAATCTCATATAACCTCTCTTTGCCAGGTTTCACAGATACCTTACGTCCAGCATGTCCCAAACCAAGCTCATTTTCTTTTTTCTAACCCTGCTCTTTCTGTCTTTGTTTTTTTTTTTTAATTTTTTTTTTTTTTTTTTTTTAGTGTTTGTTTATTTTTGGGACAGAGAGAGACAGAGCATGAATGGGAGAGGGTCAGAGAGAGAGGGAGACACAGAATCTGAAGCAGGCTCCAGGCTCTGAGCTGTCAGCACAGAGCCCGACGCGGGGCTCGAACCCACAGACCGTGAGATCATGACCTGAGCCGAAGTCGGACGCCCAACCGACTAAGCCACCCAGGTGCCCCCTGTCTTTGTAACCACAGGTCATAACATCAAGACACTCATGCCAGAAACCATGGTATCATTCTAGACTCTTCCCTCTCCTCCTCTGACACATCCCGGGTCCCTCCAACTTCTCTCTTCAATCACCCTTTCCTCTGCTAACTCCTTCCACACACAGTTATCATTGCCCTGCACCAGATCCTCACCATACCATATCTGGATTCTTCTAGCTGTTCCTGCCCTTCTCATTCAGTCCCTTTTCAGTTCACTCCCCACACTGCCCAGAGTGAAGTTTCTACCATACTCCCTTGCTATGATTAGCTCTTGGCGAGTTACAGCATCAAGCACAAGCTCTTTGGCTACTCACTGTAGTACATGAGTCTCTCCAATAACTAGTGTTAAATACTTCTTAATCTTTGTCTCTTCCTATGATCTGTTTTGAGCTTTATTATTTAGCAATATCTAACAGTTTATAGTTCTCAGAACATACCATACTGGTTCATGCCTTAGGTCTTTGTTCATGTCTGGATGTCTTTGTCATCTCTCACCACCTTGCTAACTCCTTAATCATCCTGTCCAGTACATTAGTCATCTTCTTCAGGAATCCTGAACCAAAGGTGAGGCTAAGTACCACCCCCTCTCTGCCCCCCCTTTGCTTCTGTGCTCCAAATAGAGCCCTCATTAGATCCCTAATTTAACATATAGACATTTTCTGTTTAGGTATCTGCCTCCCTCAGAAGATCATAGAAGTCTAGATGGCAGGACCTTGAGACTTGCTTAGCTTTGTATGTTCAGTCATCTAAATAATAGACATAGTAGGCAGATAATAAATGTTTAATAAACCCAATGAAAATTCTCTTACATTGACCAAAGTTTGCAGTTTGCATTCATCACAGACACAGTTTCACATGCCATAAACGTACTTTGAGCTGGAGGGATATCCCTGGGCTGGTGGCCTGGGTAATACTTGTTACACTGTCCAATTAATAATACTTCTGTTTTTAAAGAAGCAGACAGAAGTGTTATTTTTACAAATACTTTTTTAAAATTATGTAAACAAGATTTTGGAGACTAATGTCTAAATCATTGCAAGAGGATAAGGGTGTCTGTGTGGCTCATTTGGTTAAGCATCTGACTTTGGGTCAGGTCATCATCTCACAATTGATGGGTTTGAGCCCCGTGTTGGGTTTCCTGCTGACAACTCGGAGCCTGGAGCCTGCTTTTGATTGTGTCTACGTCTCTCTCTGCCCCACCCCCCACCAAAGATGGATAAACATTAAAAAAATTTTTTTTAATTAAATCATTACAAGAGGATATACTATAGTTATTTCTTTGCTGAATTACCATCTGCAAGTTAAACTCAACCATGAACCTCCAGGAAATGTCATTTTGAGATCGATGTATTGTATCTCCTTGTTTCTTTGTCCTGTTCACTTACAAAAACTAGTTTGAATCTTACCATATTGCAGGCTAAGTGCGGAGTCCATGGACTAGCTTGTGGATAAGACACACAAGAGCCCTCGGTAGTTTTAAGAGCTTACAGAGCGGATGACGTATAGCCATTATGCTTTCCTCAGAATCGAGGATAGTTGAAAAATTGATGTCTTTCTCTTACAAAAATAGACTTTTTGCAAACTATGATACTGGAAGAAAGAATTTTGTACAGTTTATACTGCAGGCATAGGTATAGGTGGGGGGTTTTTCCCCCTATTTTATGTGGAAGGATTGTCTTTTTGCTGATCTACATGGACACTTTCAATTGGTTTCTTAATAGGTGTCAAATTTTAAGAAATAACGATTATATACCCAGAGTGTTGAGTGCCCCGAGTATGTGTGGACCCAATAGGTGTTGGTTGTTGACAGTGCGATATTTTACCTCTCCCATCACGATGAGTGGAAACGCGCCAGAGATAGGCCTCATTCCAGCCCCACTCTGTATAGCTAATAAGGTTTGTGCTCTTAGAAGAGCCCAGGGTATTCTTTGGGCCTCAGTTTTCTCATCTGTGAAATGTAAGGGTTCAACTTTATAGTCTTGAAACCAAAGTTATATTTGGTACTGAACACTGCTAAAAGCTTTAATGCTTGGATGATAGATTTGTGATCACGTTTACCTTTCTTTTCTACTTTTCTGTGGTTTCTGTTCTTCTCAGTATTTTTTACTGGCTTGTTCTAGAAAATGAAAATAATGTATGGAATTACACTGCCTCTAAAACAACTAAATAGCATTATTTAAGTATCTGTTATACATACCATGATACCAGTAAGTAAATTATCTCATTTAGTTGTTACGTCTGCAGTGAGAGTTAATTATCTCTACTTATGATAAGGAACCTAAGGGCAGAGAGATGAAATAGCTTTCCCAATGCAACTAGTTAAGTTAGAGAATCAAGATGCTAAGCTCTACATACACATTCCTAGTAGGCCATGCTGCTTCTGTTTATAATATTTTAATATACAAGGAATTGGGGAATAAAAAAAAAAAGATTGGTCTAAGGAAGTTAGCCTGACCTAGGGACGATGCTAATATAGGCTGTGATTAAAATGCTTTAGGGTATTTTCTGTTTTCTAGTGGTTGAATTTTAAACTTTACCAATGTCATAGCTGGCTGAAAGTACACTCACCATCTGTTGTTAAAATCTCCAATCTTCTGGCTGTCCTTTTCAAATAGAGTAGTGTATGCACGTCTCCTCCTTAGTGATGTATGCTGTGCTTTCTATGAGCCACCGATCCGCCATCAATCCAGCTTCTCTACTAGCTGTTACCCAGCATCAGTGACAGATTTCAAGCAAAACTCTGCAGACTTGGCCTACAACCAATTCAAGCTGCCTGACTTTAATTGCTTCTTAATCCTTTCATTAATCTCTTGTTGATCCTCTAACACAGGCTGCACAAGAGCTATTCCAAACCTTCGCTCACTTTCAATTCAGGGTCCCATCCCTCCCTCTCATTTTGAAGTGGACAGCTTCCCTTCTTTATCAAGAAGTTAGAGACTATGGGAGCCTTTTTTTTTTTTTTTTTTTTTTACAGTTGAGCATAAGAAGAGCTTTTCTTTAGAGCTAATGCTTCCACTTGAGTCCCAGGTGCCATGGCTTAATCACCTCTCCCTCCAGCATCATTAATCTTTTTTTCTCTTACTTCAACCATGTTGAAATATACATTCCTTAACCCTACACTCTGCATCACTCAACTTTCGTTAAACATCTTCCTTTAATTTCCGAAGCTGTTCTATTTATCTATATTCAGCATCTCCAAATTTGCATTATCTATCCCCTCTCCATTTCCTTAAAATATTTATTTTGAAGCTCCATAGTCCAGTGAAGCTACTCTCTCAACAGAGCCCAGGGACCATTTTCCATTTTCTTAAGAAATATAATGACTTTTTTATAGTTTTTTTGACATCTCTTTAAGTACAGGATTTTTAATCTCTTTGTCATGATTTTTTTCCTCATTCCTAAGACCTTTTCATGACTCTTCTGGCTCCCCCATGGCTCTTCTTTCCAGCTTCTATATGTTCTTCTGTTACATGATGTTTCATTTCATAATGAGTCTCTGAAATACCTGACAACAAACTCGTATCTCTTCTAAGTTCCAATCCTCGGTATTTAGATTTTCTGTTAGTTTTAGTGCTCGCTCTAAAATAATTTTTGTTTCCCCCATAATTTTTTGCTCTTTTCATCATATCTTGAGTGATAGAAATAGTACTGCCAGTTCCCCATTTATCCAGGTTTCTCTTCACCTGAATCCACACCATTATCATCTAGCCGTATTAGTTTTCTATGCTATATAATAACTTACCACACATTTAGCAGCTTAAGATACATTTATTATGTCGTATTTTCTCTTGGTCAGGATTCTAAGCATGGCTTAGCTAGGTCCTCTGCTTAGGGTCTTATGAGACTACAGTAAAGATACTAGCTGAGAATGAGGTCTCATGTGAAGTCTCAACTGGGAAATGATCCATTTCTAAGCTCCCACAAGTTGTTGGTAGAATTATTTTCCTTTTTTTCTTTTTTTTGTTTGTGGAGAAGAGGTGTGTAGCTTTAGAACCGAGGGTGGCTTGCTTCTGACCATCTATGTTAAACAAGAGAGTGGTAGCCAATCACTCTTACCATGTTTTTTTTGTTTTTGTTTTCATTTTGTTGTTGTTGTTGTTGTTTTTTGTTTTTTGGCTACAGGCAAGTCATAGGTCCTGCCTACAGTCAAAGGAGAGGGATGATACCCGGCATAATGCCAAGGAGCTATCTTAGAATTTTGCCTATTTTCTACAGGACTCAGGCAAGGGAAAGAAGTGCCTCTTATCCATGCTTCTGGAACAATTTGGGAGCCAAACTGCATAAGCATAGAAAATGCACAAAAGACATATTAGTTAACTACTAAATCCCTGAGATTCCAGGGAAGGAATCAAATTGAGTTTAGAAAACAGATAAGATGGGTCAAACAGCTGCCATTAACATCTTCCCCAGATGGTCTAAGTCAGTGCTTAAGCTACCTGTGGTAATAGATCAAGATTTTTATTTGTGTGTTTCTGTGTTTGTTTGTAACATATCCAATCTATTACACACCAGAATTTTTTGTAAAAGTAAATATGTGTGTGTGTATACAAAATGAAATAAAAAAGAAAACAAAAACATATAAAATGTGAGTCCAAATTTTTAAGTATAGATAAAACAGACATAAAATCACTCTGTTAAATTTCTATAAAAGTTTCTAAATGCTTATTTTTAATATACTTTTGTTTGTTTTTTATCTCAAGGACACATGACTGTTTGAGGAACAGCATTGTCTACAGTCCATACTCTGAGCAGGACTGATTTAATGCACTCCCACAGCATAAATTCTCCTGGGTATACATTAATTCCCTTTTCTAGATTCAAGTCTAGATCTCTTTTCTGAGCATTTTTGTTTATTTATTCACAAATGAATTACTGAGCACTTACTGTTGGTCAGGCACCATGCAGCATGAGACAAAATGCTAGCTAAATTGATGGCTTCTCTTTACACATCTTTACTTTAGGATTCAAATGATCTCAAACACAGCATGCACGAACTTTGAAGAGTAAACTTACCATTTTCCCTGTCGCCTGCTACCCCTACTGTGTCTTCTAGCTTCACAGAAACTGTGAAAAAGAAACCAGATTACTTACTTCCAGATACAGATTTAAAATGCACTGTGAAAAATTCTGCCAATAAATCTCTTTCTACAGAAAAACTAAGATCAGAAAAAAAGAAAAGAAATTGATGATTTACCCATAGAAGATGAAATCTTGGAACAGTTATTCAAGAACACAAAATCAGAGTTAGAAATTGGAGTGAAAGTTCAAAAACAAGAGGAAGATGTCAATATTAGAAAAAGGCCAAGATTGGATATAGAAACAAATGGCACCTTGACTGATGAAGCAATACCAGAAGGTAACAGAATATCTCATGAAAATGAAATTGGGTAGAAACATAAGCTCAAGAAAGATTCACTATGGTCCACTGAAGAAGAACTATCTATCAAAGATAGACTTCAGGAGGATGGTGGTATGCTTCCAAGGAAGGTGTTACTGATTGAATTTAGATCACTGGTGATTAGTAACTTTACCTCCAGAAATGCATCCAGTGTAAACAGTGATTATGGTCAACTAAAGAATTTCAAGGATTTCAAAACGGTCCCATTTCCTGGAGTAGGAAAACATTCACACATCATTGGAGGATCAGATCTAATAGCTCATCATGCTTGGAAGAATATGGAATTGGAAGAATTGTTAAGGCAGGAAATAAGGTGCGGAATCAACATGCAAGAGAAGAGTCTCTTGGTGATGATCTCTTTAGATACAATCCTAATGTAAAGAGGAGAAGATAGCTGAGGATTTTATAAAGAAGCCACAGACAAACATTTCCCATCAAGCATTTGTGTCCATTTCCTCTGGGATACATGAATAAAGTATATAGAAGAGATTTAAATTACAAATTTTTTCTGGCCTAAATTTGTTGAATAACGTGCACAAAACTCCAAAAAAAAAAAAAAAAAGTCCCCAAACAAGAGACTAGAGTGCTGTTCTCTCTCCTTGCTCTCGCTCTTTACATCTAGCCTTCAGTCCTTGTCAGTTCTCCCGCTGACACTCCTCCATTCCACCCAGCTGCCTGGGCCACCACCTCTTCTCTGGCTCTTTTAATCTACTTTGACCCTCCTCCAGTTCGGCCTCACACTTCTTTCTACACACAGATTGATTGTCTCTCTTTCTTTGTAAACTCTTTGGTAGTTCCCGTCACCTCCCTGGAAAGTCCTGGTTCCTCTAACTTGGTGCTGGTTCCTGCTGCTCTCCACAACCTGGTTTGTGCTTTCCACTTCCATCCACAAATTGCCAAAGTCAGAATGTTACTTATTTACTCTTTACTCCCTCATGTTTTCTTTCCAGAATTTCAAATGTATCTATGGACATGTATCTCCAGTACTCCGACATTGGTTCAGACACCCAACATTTCCCATTGGGACCAGTGCTCTCCTTGACATCATTCTCGCTTCTCTCCATTCAGCTGCCACAGTACATTCAAGAGGATCTTTCTTTTTCTTTTAATTTTTTAAATGTTTATTTATTTTTGAGAGAGAGAGGCAGAGTGAGAGCAGGGGAGGGGCAGAGAGAGAGGGAGACACAGAATCTAAAGCAGGCTCAGGCTGTAAGCTGTCAGCACAGAGCTCAACGTGGGGCCTGAACTCATGAACCATGAGATCATGACCTGAACCAAAGTCGGACGCTCCACCGACTGAGCCACCCAGGCGGCCCTAAAGAAGATCTTTTCTAAACTCTAAATCTCATTATGTCATGCTTTGCTTAGGACCCCTCCTCAGAGGTTCCTAACAGCTCACCTACCAAAAGACCTGAAAATCTATCAAGGTCTATTTTTTTTTTTTTTTAATAGACTGATTCCTGATTACATCTTCTCTTGCCTCACTTCCTCTGTGAAACTTTATTCCAACCACACTGAGTTATTTTCAATACCTAGGATTTGCTATGCTGTTTCTTGTGTCAGTTTTGTATGTTTGCTGAATTTCCGCCCTGACACATCTTTCACTTGATCCTTTATTTGAGTACTTCTTGTGGCCTCAACATTGGATCAGGGTTTTTGTTTGTTTGTTTGTTTTGTTTTTGTTTTTTTCCAGGAAAACTTCCATGCTGCATCCCCAGTCCCTGTCGGTGTCTGCCTTTATGGTGTAGCACTGTCAAATTTGGCTGTAATACAGAAAGGAAATGGCTGGAATATTTTCCATCATTAGACTGTGAATACTTGAATTTAGAAATTCCATCACATTTTCACTGACATTTTGAAATGGATATATGAAAGGATTCTAGAGAACGGGTTTTTACGCACGTTTTGGGGGCAAGCTCAGCTCCCTTTAATGAGGTCAAATTGATCTATCCTTCTTCTCCAGTTCTTGCTGTCACCACCCTGGTTCAAGATCTCATCATGGCATATCTGGAGTATCACTATAGCCTTCTCCTTACTTTTTGGGAATCCATTTAAATGCCTTTTCAGAGTCTTTAACTATGCATTCAGTGATAATAAATATTTGGTTAAAGGCATTTCGTTTTTCAACCAAAAAAAATTTTTGAGTACCTACTCTGTGCCAGTCACTCTTCTTGATGCTTGGGCTACATCAGTCGGAAACAAAATAGAAACGAAACAAAACATAGTCTTGGGAACTTGCATTTATTTTATTACATTTTTGGTGATGACATTTGTTTTAACCACTGAAATGTATCTACAGCTCGAATTATATAGATGTAGTTGCATATTACAAGTAAAGAAAGCCATGGCTCCTTATGCATTTGCAAATGTTGCATCCACTACCCTATATCGGTTATATATCACACAACAGTGTATTTATTACTGTGCAGTAAACCATCTCAATCTCAGTGCCTCAAAAGAATACACTTGTGTTATTTCTCATGAGTCTGTGAGTCAGCTTGACAGTTCTGCTGATCTGGACCAGGCTCAGCTGCTCTCAGCTGGGTTAGCTCACACATCTGTGGAAATCTGGCGGATCAGCTAGAGGCTGCTTCATCTAAAATAGTCTTACTCATGTCTGGCTGTGTGCTGGTTGCTGGTTGGGGTGATGGAAATGACCAGGCCAGATATGTCTCACCATCTAGCCATCTAGCTTGGGCTTGTTCACATTCTGGTTACAAGGTCCCAGGAGAGAGAACAGAATAGATCAGGCCTCTTGGAACCTTAGGTCAGAACTGGCACATGGACTCATCTGTTGGCCAGAACAAGTTATAAGGCTAGTCCAGATTCAAGGGGTAGAGGAATGGATTCTACCTTCGGAAGGAGGAAACGGTCACATTGCAAAGTGGGTGAAGGATTGAGGACATTTTGGCAATCAATCTACAACAGTTTCCTTCTTTGCAGATTCAGTACGTGATAGAATGCTTAGAGAGGTTTTTGCTTGTCAGTCATTGTACACAATTAGCTTATTTCTGTATATGGTTCAGAACTTCCTGTGATACATAAAACTAAAATGTTAAACCCTTAAGTTTTTGTGAGCTTCTTGAGGACAAGGAACATACCTAATTCATCTCATCTTCTGTGGGACATAGCACAGCACATTGCACAGAATAGACTCTCAAAATATTTGCTGAATCAGTTATTCACGAAATCAGTCATATGAACCTGCAATAAAGAGTAGGAGAGTGCCATAATGAGATGTCCCTTCACATATACTTGACTTAAATGGAACGTGAAAACACTAATTCAAAGTACTTTCCCAATATTATTTGGCTAGCTAAAATACTTTCCTATTTGATGGGGGGAAAGAGCTGAAATCCATTATTTTTGACTCACCAACAGTCATGTGATACTTCTGAGAAGAGATAAGGATTGATTTCTTCAGATAGTTAAAGTGCTGGCTAACAACAACAACAACAACAACAACAACAACAACAACAACAAAACAACCAGGAAGGGAAGCAGAGAGATCAGAGGTCCTGCCATATGCCACAGTGAAGTTAAACTGGGTAGAGCTAAAGCCCTATCATCCTGTGTTTGGGGGAAGTAGGAAGGTGTGGTTAAAAAAAAAAAAAAGTCTATCAAACTCTTGCCTTAGTTGAGCCAAGGCTAATGAGGTTAATAAAGTGAAATAAACCTTCCAGGGAAAGCATCTAAATTACTCCCAGGAGACCCTATCTGGAGATAAGGTCCATGTAAAAGATAAAATACAGGTAAATTATAAAGGCAAACTATCCTCATTCGTAGTGTTTGAGAGATATGTTACTGCTAGAAAGCTCTGCTATTAATAACAGAGTTTTTATTTTTGTTTTTGTTTTTTTCATTTTCCCTCCAGGATGTCTCATATAACTATATGATGCTGAGAGAAGATGGGGACAAAAATAAAAGAAGAAGAAGAAAGTTCCTTAGCTTTAAGAATTTGCATTTTGGGGGCGCCCGGGTGACTAAGAGTTGGTTAAGCATCTAACTCTTGATTTTGGCTCAGGTCGTAATCTTACAGTCTGTGAGACTGAGCCCTGCATTGGGCTCTGTGCTGACAGCGTGGAGCCTGCTTGGGGTTTTCTGTCTCCTCTTTCTCTGCCCCTCTCCTGCTTGTTCTCTCTCTGTCTCTCTCAAAATAAACGTTAAAAAACCACAAAAAACCTTATTAAAAAATTTGCTTTTTGCATTTGTAAATGTAATTCTGTCAACTTTTAAGAGTTGGAAGGAAATGAGATAGATATATGTTTTTAAAAATGACTTTAGAAAAATTGGAAAGAGGAGTAATTTTTAGTTAGATTTTCATTTATTAAAGACTATTCTGTTTTCTTTAGGATAGACTATATTATTTCATATGATATTTACTTTTGAAAGGAAGTTTGGAATTGTTTAAGTGAAATTTGAATTTTAAGACTTTGTTTTAAATAAAACTAACACCAAAGTATACTCAAAAAGGAGAATAGAATCTCTGTTAAGGGTCATGTAGTATAATTACTACAGAGTACTAATTTAATCACAATAGCCTGTAACATATATGGAATAAAGTAATAATATTGATGTAAACTATTATATTAAGAGAAAGTTCATCTTTTTTGAATAACATGGGCAGTCAGGTTTAAGTCTTACAACCCCAAATTTGTATTTTGCTCAAGCAATCCGGATCTTATTACATTAGGCAAACACTATTCAGGAGAACAGTGGATCAGGTAAATACCTTTAATATTATTCATGAATTTTACTTCCACAGTAGGTTGGAAATATGCTACAGATATTCTCTTATGAATGACCTTATTTAACTTCTGATATTGCATTTCTGACTTTTCTCATAACAATTTAAAGAGGCTCTGATTTACCTTCCTGCTACAGATTTAGTGTTCTTTTGTCTCTACATTTTGCTCCAGTTTTCTGAACAGTTTCGCCTCTTTGTTTACCTTCCTTTTTTTTTCTTCATCCTTACAGGTCTCTTGGCACTAGTTCATATCAACAGTCAGGATTATAGGCCTATGTTAATAAGTTTGGCTTTAGACAACACACATGTTTTGTGTGTGTGTGTGTGTGTGTGTGTGTGTGTGTGTGTGTGAATCAGCCTGTAATTTATGACTACTTCATAGAAATGAGACCAATGAATTCTTGTGCTACAGGACAGCTTTGATAAGCACACTGCTCCTGTCATGTGGCATCTTTTGGGTGTATTGTAATCTCAGAAGAATGAAAAGAAATATACAACATCAAAAACTAGACAAAACACCTTTGGTACTTCCATATTAACATATTTCTTAATCTCCATAAATAATTTTTCCACTTTAATAAAATAATTTTGAGTTAAGCTGAGCATCCTTAGGAAATGGGGTCAGGAATGGGGTAAAGACCAAAAACAATTAATGAAATTTATTTCCCTTTATTGTTCAGTTACCTCCAATCACATTAACTCATGCTCTTTATTCATTCAGTTATTCAGTAAATATTTATTAGGTACTGATAGAACAGTGAACAAAACAAAAGTGTTGATCTCTTGGAGTTTCTATTTTTAGTTGAGACAGGAAAGAATTAGAAAGTTGACTAGACTAGGTGCTAATAAATGCTAGAACGAAAAGTAAACCAGGAGAAAGGCACCCAATGACAGGTAGAATTTTAGGTATTTCGTCCGGTTGCATCATCACTGGCAGGTGATTTTTGATCCAAGCCCTATGTGAAATAAACAAGTGAATAGTGTGAATCTCTGAAGGAAAGAGTTTACCTCACAAAGATGTTTGCTGGGTGTGTTAAAGACAAGGGGAGAGGGCCAGTTCAACTGCAGGGAATGAGTGATGGGAAAGTGGGAGATGAGGTCGGGCAGGTGGGTGTGGGGGTTGGCATAGACACTGTAGAGAATGGTGGTGGGGGCAATCACGCTTAGCCCTCTGGGCCAAGGAAAAAGTTCAGGATTTTGCCGAATAACATGTGAAGTTATGGGAGGATTTTGAGTTGAGGAAAAATAAGCTCTACCGTGATTCAAAAAAAAAAAAAAAAAATCAAGTACCAGTTCTCTATATACTGTTCGGTAACATTAACTATATTTATATCGCTGTGCAACAGATCTCTAGCTCTTTTTCATCTTGCACAATTGAAACCTTATACCCATTGAACGAAAACCCCCCATTTTCCCCTCCCCCCAGCCCTTGTCACCCACTGTTCTACTTTCTGTTTCTATGAGTTTGAATATTTTAGATACCTCATCTAAATGGAATCATACAGTATTTGTCATTTTGTGATTGATTTATTTCACTTTGATATGACTTTTATATTTTTGACTTAATTGTTATGTTTTCTTTATATTATATCTTCTATGTGGAGGGGATATATACACGAAGAGAGGGGCAAAGGTGGAAGCAGAGGTTCAAGTTTTGAAGCCATTGCAGTAACTATAGGTAAGAGATGATGGTACCTTGAACATGGCTGTACCAGTAGAGGTAGAGAGACTCTGGATAGATTTTTAAGGTAATGCTAATGAGATTTACTGATGTTTTGGACATGCGATGTGACAGAAAGAGGAAAGGCTATGAATTATTATATAGTGAATTGTTTGAATCATTTAATCACCAATCCCTTATTCATCATTGAGGATAATCTTTGTAAAATCTCTATAAATGCTGCATGGCTTCTATAAAAGTGTGCCGATGCCAAATCAGCTTAGTTGATGGCTTAGTGTTATTATTTGAACTTCAGTTGTTATATAGGTGTCCTAAATAGAGATGTGGATGGTATAAAACCTAAGGTGTGAGTATGTCAGGAGAAAGGATATGGGAAATCTGGCCAGGCAATGATGGACATTTTCTGGTGGAGGAAAAGAATGTCTGATTTTGACAGTAAGTTGGCTCCACACCACCAAATATTTTAGAACATTATCGAGATGTTATATTGCAAACTGTCATCCTTATAAGGACTACTCAGTGCTCTATGAGTGTGCGATGAGCTGTAGAAATTTGAAACTTAGCGAAACTTAAGACCTAGAGAAAACAGGAGGGGCAGAAGGGGAAGAATCATACTTTCCTTTCCATTTTTAGGTTAACATTGGAGACAAAAGAAAAAAAACAATTCTATAAACAGATTTTTCTAGAGCTAAATGTGTAGAATACTAAAACATAGTCAATGAGGAATATCTCTACGTGTTCGAAAGTTACTGGTTATTGGCTTAAACTGTACAATGAAAATCCATTTATGGGCAGCCTGAGATTTATAAGAAATCTGGTTATATGTGGCATGCCACATTTCTTATGAGACAATGAGAGGTGTAATGAAAGGACACATGGTCTCCTAGGCTGTGCTTCTCTGACTAAGATTGTGTTCTGTATTTTCTTGATTGACAAGAGGAGCTGCCGTGGGTGTTGGGGAGCTGTGTGTTGGCCATGTGTACTTTTTTTTTTGACCGTTCTTAAAGCATGTCAGGCAGAATTTTGTAATTAGTTGAAAAGGCACCCAATTCAGTTTCACTTTGCTGAACCCAATCTTTAGGATTGACAGCATGCCCTTAATAGATTCCTTCAGTAGATAATTAGACCAGTTTAACGCAAGCACTGCATGAATTAACATTTGCACTTGGCTATGAATATTCAGGGCTACAGTGCTTTCTATGGTGTGAGTTGTTTTGCCAGGATTTGCGGGAGTGACTATTAGGTGCTTGTAATGTATTGATTAGTACAGAATGGCACCAATTAGAGGGTATGGAAACATCCCTGGAGTCAGAGATGATATGCTTATTGGTGGTACTTATGCTTTTTCCTGTAAACTCTAACCCAGACAACAGATTGCCTGCTTTAACTAGGCATGCGCTTTAGTTTTGATGTGAATTTTAAATTGCTATGCAGAAACCTATGAAGTTTCCTGGCCTTTCCTGGAATTATGCCATCTGTTCATTTCTCCACTCTCTATGAGATTTTTCAACTGTGAGATTAACCCAAAAGATCATAAGCTCTAGATGTTATAAATAAATAATTGAATAAATAAATAAAAGAATCATTGGGCCACTGGAATTTGCTTTTTATAGTGATAAAAATTGCTTTGGCACAGATTGCTAGTGCATCAAATATTGGCTCAGAACTTTGTTTGCATTTATTTGGGAATTTCAAAGAACTTTACACTCTTTACAAAATCATCTGAGAAAATAAAAGCTTAAAGGTGCGTTCCTTTAGGGTAAACCTAGTCAGGGAACATGGAGGTGGAGGGGGGGGATTGGATAGCTGAGAATAATCAGGTTAATATCTCTGTATGACGATTTAAAAGGGAAATAAGATTTTAAAAACTTCAAAAATAAATTTTCTGAAAACCGAAAGTTGTATAGTGTGGTGATAAACAGTGCATTCTGGAGCCAGAATGCCTGGGTATGAACCCAGCTCTACCAGTAGTTTACTAGCTGTGTGACCTTGGGTAAACTACCTAAACTTTCAGTTCCCTCATCTGTAAACAGCATGATAACAATAGTACCTACCTTAGGTTTGCTCTTCCTATTTTCTCATTAATATAGGTGTAGCACAGACACTTTGAAATGGTCTTTCCTAAAGTATATAAAACATTGAATGTAAACCTTAAAATATTTCAAATACTTCTTACAAGACGCAACAACTATTCACAAAGTGAGGTATGCATTTGACTGCCTTCCCTTCCCTAATCTACAAGTCCCCAGCCTCCTCCTCTGCTCTTCCCCACCATCCGACACTGAACATGCATTTTGAAGGTTAATGTCTGGTCTAGCTCACAGGTGGTTTTCACGGCCTGGAAAGCAACCAGATGATTCTTAAGTGTACCGTCTCCATGATTTTCAATACTCCAATCCTACATCTTTGGAGTGCTGCAAAGAAGCTTATATAAATCGTATGTGAACACCAGCTTCCAACCCGTGCATTGTCCCACACTGGATTTTAGGACATTTGGATCATGATATGGAAAGAATGTTAAGAAGCTTCTGTTTGCCATAATTGAAAATGCCTCTGGGACTGAATCACAGTAGGAGTAGACCCATGCTGCTGTCAATAAAAGTGAAAGGGAAAATTAAGCCCCTCTTTAGAAAAGTAAGTGGATTCCCTACCCAGCAGAAATTAGGAGTTGTATCACCCTGGGGTCATTTAGGAATAGCCTGAAGGCCACCTATTCTTTCTTTATGGATTTTCTAAGTGTTACATAAATAAAAGTTGCTTAAATCGAGTTGGTGAGAGACCTCAGCTCTCAGAGTTCTAATGAACGCTAAATGCCAATGAGAGCACAGGTGTCCTTGCTCTTACATATTCCTCTAATGGCAGACTTCTTACACGTGGAAACACTGCTTCTGCAGAGGCAGAGACATGGGAGCCGGATGAGGCTATATTCCCAGTGTGTCTAAGAAAACTGAGGGATGCTTTCAGACCCATACAAATTATGTTAAACCGAGCTTATCTGTGGCTTTTTAAAATTGAGATTAATCAAATACTGTATAATCATAACCTTTTATATTTTAATCGTATGGACAATGAATGCCAATGTCTTATATCTGCAAGGAGGTCATTCATTTTACTCACCATTCCGCACATTGATGAATCTAAAACTCCTGATTCCTCAGTAAAAATAATGTCATACTCTCCAAGTTATTTGTTGATTTAGAGAGATTTCTTTTTGAGGATTGAAGCAATTGATTTTATATAGGAAGTGCTTCCGTTGAGAGGAGTATTGTGAGAACACAGGGTGAATGCTTTGGAGCCCCCCCCCCCAGGGGTTTTCGGTGAGGAAAGCGGGTACTGTGTGTATGTGTGTTGCGGCGGGGTGGGGGGGCAGAGGGGCACTCTGAACTTGGTCTCAGATTGAGGATAGCCGTCCTGTGTGCATCGATGTCAGCATCCTGGAGGATGCCTTTTGTCAAAGCATGGGGAAAAACTATTTCCCGCAGCCAGATAAATAAGAATGAAGATTTGCTTTTCAAATATCAGATTAGATGAGAATGCCAGCATCATTCTGCTCCTAATTTTTTTTCTCTTTAGGCTTATATGTGCAAACAGAAAAAGAACAAACATTCCTCTTTCCCAAGGGTAAATCAGCTAGGATTTTCCTAGTTTCCTTCCTTTCTGACTTTAATTTTGCCACTTTACAAATTGAAGTTGTGAGAAAAAAAAAAAGCAAGATTAGCATTTTATGAATTTCCAGAATTTCCCATAATAATTAGGGTACTTCATATATTTCAATATATACAATATATTAGGATGTTGCAACACTGGAGGAGAAGGAAATACATTATTGAAATAAAGAGAAATATAAGATTTCATAATCAGCTGATTTAAAATTTAGGATTGGTAACTGCCTTACTTTTGGGGTCTAGGAAAAACTTACAGAATCTTGGTTGCTCTGCCTCCTTCATGAAAATGCCAAGTTAAGGAGTAATTATTTTTGTAGGAAACTTTAAAGTTATACATTTTGCCATGATACTGCACTATTTTCAGGGGATAATTTTCTTTGAAGAAATGACGGCCTGATGGTTAAATTCCGATGTCAAAAAAATCTGAAAGTGTAGTCAACAAAAGGAATTTTACAAGTTGGAACAAATGAAGTCACCCATTTGTTTCTAACGAAAATTATGTGCATTCTCCTCCTGCAGCTCCAGTTTCATTCACACTAAATGTGAGAACAGATAGTGTAATTGACAGTTAAGTCTATTACTTAAGATGTCGCCTTTCATATGGGCCTGTGGGATGTGAGTTATGCATTAGAAGTTGTCATTATTGTTCTTAAGTGCATATTCCCCAGCCTCTCACATCGCTCTCATTTGGGCTTTTTATTTTTCTCTGCCATTTATTTCTCAAGGTGTGTACTCATTAGTAAGTTAAAGTTGTTTTTTTGTTTTGTTGTGTTTTGTTTTAATTTAAGGCAAATGTGTGTAGCTGAAAATAACTTTCCTAAAACTTATTTCTCAAAGTTTTTATGTCTGAAACTTTGACAAGTTTTATAAAGTATGAATGACCCGAGCTGAAGATTCTGTGAAAGTGTTACAAAATAATATACTTATCTCCCCTCAAATTGCTTTTTGTGTTTTCCTATAAAAGATGTAAATGTTGAAGCAGGTAATTCTTCCAGAGTTGAGACCAGGAGTACTTTATTTATTTATTTATTTATTTATTTATTTATTTATTTAGTAAGTATCCACGTTAGTTCAATAATGATTTCAAGAGTAGAATCCAGTTATTCATTCCCTACATGTAACACCTAGTGCTCATCTCGAGACCAGGACTACCTTACATTACATGGAACTCAGCAGGGTCATGTGTCACAAACATGTTAAAGAGTGGGAAACCTGGTGGAGAACATCGAATCTGAACGGCAAAAGAACATGATGTCAGGCAAATATGCTTGTATATCAGGGCTGAAACTTACTGTCTAGGTAACCTTGGTCAATATACTTAGCCTTCATGAACCTCAGTTGTCTTCTCTGTAACATGGAGATAATAATACATGTGTACCTGTTTCCTAGGGTCGTTATGAAAGACTGGATGGAATGGCTTATGTCAACGTTTTGCATAGTGACTAGTCCATCGTGGGTTCTCAAAACATTGTAGTTAGTTCTTTCCTTCCTCCTAAGGAAAGGAATTTGTATAAGGCTACTGCTGGTGTTAGTACCCTCGATTCTCTAGCTTCTGTTTTCATTAATTTAAAACTAATTATTTTTCTTTTCTTTTATGGTGAAATAGGAGAACCATTATAAATGGATGGTAACTTTGCTCTTTGCTCTATGGTGGGTAGGAATACAAATGGGTTCAACCTTTTACATGATACTCCTGTAATATAAATGCATATTATATGTAATATAAATGTTAGAAATGTTTATGTAGTATTGTTTATAATGCTGAGGAATTGGAAGCAAACTAAATGTATATAATTAGGGGTAAAGAATATTTAGGATATGCCCATAATGGAATATGTTGAAGCTATTAAAAATAATGTCACAGGGGCACCTGGGTGGTTTGGTTGGTTAATAAGTGTCTGACTTCGGTTCAGGTCATGATCTCATAGTTCGTGGGTTTGAGCCTCGCATCGGGCTCTGTGCCAACAGCTCAGAGCCTGGAGCCTGCTTCGGATTCTGTGTCTCCCTCTCTCTTTGCCCCTACCCTGCTCATGCTCTATCTTTCTCTGTCTCAAAAATAAATAAAACATTAAAAAATTTAAAAAAATAATGTTGCAGAAACTTATACATTCATATGGAAAGATGATCATTCTATATTATTAAGAGAAAGAAATATGTAACAAAACTGTATTAACCAAATTAAAAGTATTTTCACAATTTAGTATAAATAAATATCTAACTGGCTCAGTTGGTTAAGCATCTGACTTCGGCTCAGGTCATGATCTCACGGTTCGTGGGTTTGAGCCCTGCGTCGGGTTCTGTGCTGACAACTCAGAACCTGGAGCCTGCCTCAGATTCTGTGTCTCCCTTTATCTCTGCCCCTCTCCTATTTGCACTCTCTCTCTCTCTCAAAAATAAATAAACATTAGGAAAATTAAAAATAAATAAGTAAATAAATAAATATGTAATATATCAGTTGATATCTGTAGATGATGGTTGCTTTCTGTTTTGTATATTTTCTTATTGTCTGTATATTGAAAAACAAGCAAGTATTGCTTGTGTTTGCTTACTTGGGAAAATGTCCATTATTTTAAAAATCATTTCATTAATATACAAAATTATTCAGGTAGCACATGCTATTTAAAAGTTCAAATAATGCAAAATATATAAAGTAAGAAATGCAAATTAATTCTACCACCCCTATGTGTTTCATTTATATGCCATAAAAAACAATAAAATTTTTTCCTGTTAATAAAAATAATCAGACCCTTACTAATATAAGACGTCATCATGAGAGCAAGAAGCAGAAATAGAGCATAGTAGAGGCAGTTTACTGCCTAAATGGTTTGGTTGACAAAGCCAAGGTGTTCTGAGAACTGTGACTGTCATTGTCAACTTCTCCCTCTCTGATGCTGCCATTGGAACCTCATTTGAAGCTTTAAATGAATTCAGAATAAAAAAACTTGTTGCATTGGCAAAGAGCTTTCCTAATATGCAGAACACACATGCCCACCCATTGTGTGAAATTGCACTGACAAGATTCTATTGGAAGCTTGCTGAGCCACAGTTAACTGTAATGTATGCCAGTCTACCTAGGGTGAACCGAGAGGTGCTGTATGGAAAGGGTGTGCAGGAGATTTGGCTAAACGCAGCCAGGAACTCACACCTGGTTTAAATATTCATAATCACAATTAAAGTTGCTTTCTCTTAATTGACACAGAATCTCCTGAAAGGTGTCTGTTACATAATCCTCCTGAAGGGCAAATGCATCAAAGTACATGTGGTCGGGAGAAATGTTCATTTTTGGTCTTAGATTGCATTAAGCATAAATGGATCTCAAGGGATTTTAATCATGTAGGAACAGAAAATTATCCTTTTTAGCAGTTTTGGGAAGTAAGGCATCAGTCAGATATGTCATCATTAGTTTACCTCATCAGGATGTTATCACTATCAGTAAATGGTATTTTGCCACATTGTATCCTATAAATTAAGTTTCGTCTCTCTGAGCCATCTTTGTTTTGAGGAACATGAGATATCTGCAGTCTTCATAGGAAGCTGCCTACTAGAAGAGTCTTGTGTTAGGGGCTCTCCACAACTCAATGCGGGCCAGGGTGAGGGCCAGGGCACTGCTACAGTCACCAGGCTTGGGATTTGCTTTTCTACCTTGTGCACACTCCTTTGAATCTTACTTTTTGCATTTGTGAAACGTGGAGAATTTATTTGTAGACACCAGGCACTCCACTAAGAACAGAAAACTAATGCAATGATATGGTCTGTATTCTTTTTTTTTTAAGTTTGTATATTTATTTTGAGAGAGAGCGAGAGAGTGAGAGAGAGAGAGAGAGAGAGAGAGAGAGAGAGCAGGCAGGAGGGGCAGAGGGAGAATCCCAAACAGGCTCCACGCCATCAGCACAGAGCCTGATGCAGGGCTTGATCTCACAAACTGTGACATCATGGCCTAAGCCGAAATCAAGAGTCCAACACTTAACTGGCTGGGCCACCCAGGTGCCCCTGGTCTGTCTTCTTATGATCTATAACAATCAGAAGGTAGTATGAGACAGGGAATATAGGGATCATAAGTATATTTCCTTAGTTCATTCTTCAGGATTGTGAATGAGAAGGGCTCAAGTAGTTCAAACATCAGTATTACAGACTCTATGCTTTTCCTGTGGAAGCTGTAAAGTAACCAACAATATAAGACAGCATGCTGTAAGGTTTCCATTGTTTCAGATATAAAGGCTTCTCGTGAATTTCATGATGCACCCAACATGCTTTCAGCTTGTAGCAGACATCTCAAGAAATGAGCTGTTGGGAAAATTAACTGCCTATAATCTTTTTTTTTTAAAGTTCATTTCTTCTCATTTTTTATCTTGGTAAATCACTAGAAAGTATTTAAGGTAAAAGTGTTGAGTAAATGAACTCACACGTATAAAACCTCTCCTTTAAAAAAATCAAACACGGGAAATTGTTTCCTATGATTTTACGTAAATAAAATCCTTTGAATCATAATCACTAATATGAAAAAAACTGGCTAATTGAATATGAATAAGTTTTATGTTTCAATTCCTTAATATACTCTTTCCCACACCTTTGTAAACTTTTTCTTTAACATCTGAAACTCTGGGAAACTGCCCATAATCTTATAAGTATTTAGTAACTCACTCTCTGCCATGCTATCCATTTTCTCATTGCAAAACTGTATCTGTTGTATAGGGTAAGGTAAAACAAACAAACCAACAAACAAACAAACATGGAATGAAAAAAAACCCAATTGCTTATCTAGAAGCCCTCCCTAATATATAATATTTTCTATGATTAAAGCATGTAATATCTGGATTTTTCATGAATCTTTACATTTTTAATCTGGATGTCTGGAGACGGCATTAGCTGCTCCCTAAGAGGGATTATACCACCAATGCAGGAGCCCAGATAAGTGACAGCCCAGGTTTTAAAGCAGGGAATAGTTTAGTAGTTTAGAATTTTTTTCTTTAGCCCTAGAATTGAAAGCTGATAAAATGAGAGTGACTTTTTAGGACCTGATGAAACATAAAGATAAAACCTAAAATGTAATTTAAATGAAATTGTGCAAAACCTCAAGGATGTAGAACACCATGTATCTTTCCTTCTTGGGCCTCACTCTGCATGGAGTAGGGGGTCTGCGCAGTTTGCAACGATAGCATTTGAAGTCATTGTGGCTTTTCCACCTTTTCATTCCAGCACCAGGATGCGCGAAGCTTTTTCAGCCTCGGAATATCTATAAACCAATCTGCGGTGAATGAACAAAGGCATAAAAGTGGAAGGAATAGGGAAGCTAATCAAAGGGTTTTTGAGTTTTTCTCAAACGCGTTTCTCTTTGGAATATACGTGGCTCTTTCTTTTCCCTGGTGGCGATCCCATTGTGGGATGATGGTGTGGTGACGCTGTTCATCCTGCCACTGCCACTTCTGCGGACTTCCGCCATCAGCCACAAGGCACAAAATTACTGCATGCTAATTCAGGCTCTCACTTAGGTATGCTTCCTGTTAACTCTCCTTTCAGGATGAAAGGCTAGCCTTTTGTTTACTAAAATGACATCTCTATAATTTTGCCTTTCACTTCCTGAGGGAAGTTTCCTCTACTGACTAGTTTGAGGAAGAGAACCAAATAAACTATAGTGCTGGCATACTCGTGCTCTGTCAGGTGTCATCTCTTACTGAACAGTGAAAGGTAATGCCTGAGGCATTCTTTCAATTTCATGGTGGTTTTGGGGGATTCCTGGCCCTTGACTTTTCTGAACAATTTTTGTCCTGGTTTTAGTTCCTAGTCCGTTTCCTTTGGTCAAAATCAGATTATTACAAAATTTCCCCTATTCCAACTGTGAAATTCAGAAACGATGTCCCACTAATGCTGGGATAGGTAATAATGAGCAGAGAGAAAATAGACTTTCAAATTATTTGATTTTTATCACATTTCTCCATAATTAAGACCTATTTCAAACATACAAAACATTTCTCTCTTTTTTAAAATTTTGTTATTTATTTTTAAGAGAGAGAGACAGAGCCAGTGGGGGAGGGGCAGAGAGAGAGGGAGACACAGAATCTGAAACAGGCTCCAGGCTCTGAGCTGTCAGCACAGAGCCCAACGCAGGGGTTGAACCCACGAACCGTGAGATCATGAGCCTAAGTCCGACGCTTAACTGAATAAGCCACCCAGGCACCCCAAACACCCAGAACATTTCAAAGAATGTTATATAAAATGTAGCCCTTTTGTTTTACTTGCTTTAAATTTAAAAAATGAAATAAAAGTTTATAGATAAAGTTGATACTACCTTGGGTACCTTTCTCCTATCCATTTACTCTCCCTTCCTTTCTTGAGATAAATAAGCCCAAGTTAGTATTTATCATTCCGGATTTCTACACAGCAACTAAAACTGCATGTATTCGTAAACAATACATAGCACTATTCTGTGTATCTTCTAGATTTAAACAAATACATTATTTTATACATCATACAATAACTCACTCTTTTCATTCAATTCTGGTTCTGAAATCAGTCCATGATGATACACGTGATTCTAGTTCAATCTTTTTAACAGTTGTATAGCGCTTCATTGAATAAATATATCATGATTTACTTTACCATTTCTTTCTGGGAGACATTTAGGTTAAACAAAGTTGTAATCAGCATTTCAAGTACATATTTTTTCAGTCCCCTGGGAAAAAGTATCTCTAGGAATGGCTGAGCATTTTCATTTTAACTTTATAAGATACTGCTCATTTGTTCTGTAAAGTGGATATGCCAATTTATCCTCCCATCACTGGATGTAAGTTTTGTATGTCTCCACTTCCACAACAGATATTAGGCTTTTGAAATTTTTTACCGAATTGGCAATTGTGAAATGATATCTCACTGACGTTTTTAGCTTGTGTTTTCCTCATTACTAGTGAGGTTATGCACCCATTTTATTTCTGTTGGCCATTTGGGTTCCTTCCTTTGTGAATTCTTATTCATTTTCTTTACTGCTTTTCTACCGAATAATTTGTATTTTTCCCTACATATGGTCTGGACCTGCATGAGTTACAAATATCTTTTCGCAGATTGAAGCTTTAAAGTAATTTTTTGTTTATGGTGTCTTTTGTTGACAGAAGTTTCTATTTTAATGAGTCAGATGTATCAGTCTTTTCATTTGTGGCTGGCACTTTTTGTATTTTCCTTGAGAATTTCTATAAAATGTTATCTATTCCCATTTTTATTTTTTAAAAAATTAAATTAATAGACTTTATTTTTTTAATAGCAGTTTTAAGGTTCACAGAAAAATTGAGTGGGAAGTGCCCCAAGTTCCCCATAGGTACCCTTTGTCCTCACACATGTACAACCTCCCCGACTATTGACATCCTGCCCTAGGGTGGTACATTTATTACAATCAATAAGTGGTACAAACATTACAATTACCCAGGGTCCTTAGTTTACATTAGGGTTTGCTCTTCTTCTTTTCATTAGGGTTCACTTGGTGTTGTACATTTTATGGGTGACAAATATATAATAACATGTATCAACCAGTGTACTATCTGCAGAATAGTTTTCACTCCCTTAAAAATCCTCTGCACTCAGCCTATTCATACCTCCCTCCACTCTAATCCTGGCAACCACTGATCTTTTCACTGTCTCCATTGTTTTATCTTTTCCAGAAGGTTACCTAGTTAGAATCATTCAGTATGTCGCCTTTTCAGATTGATTTCTTTCACTTAGTTACATGTGTCTTTTCATGGCTGGATAGCTCATGCCTTTTTAGCATTGATTAATATTCTGTTGTCTGGTTGTACTACAGTTTATTCATCCACTTACTGAAGGACATCTTAGTTGCTTTCAAGTTTTGGCAGTTATGAATAAATATGGATAGAGTTGCTACGAAAATCTATGTGCACATTTTCATGTGCATATAAGTTTTCAATTCATTTAGGTAAATACTGAGGAGTGTGTTTGCAGGATTATATGGTAAGAGGATGTTTACTTTTATCAGAAACCACCAAAATGTCTTCCAAAGGGGCTGTACCATTTTGCATTCCCACCAGTAGTGAATGTTGCTGCATGTCTTCACAAGCATTCGGTGTTGTTAATGTTTTGGATTCTGGCCATTCAAACAGGTGTGTAATGGTACGTTATTGTTGTTTTTGTATGTAATTGCCTAATAACATATGCCATTGAACATCTTTTCATATGGTTACTTTTCATCTGTGTCTCTTCTTTAATGAGATGTCTGTTCAGGACTGTTGACCTTTTTAAAAAAAATTTTTTTTTAAGTGTTTATTTAGTTTTGAGAGAGAGAGAGAGACAGAGTGTGAGCAGGGGAAGGGCAGAGAGAGAGGGAGACACAGAATCTGAAGCAGGCTCTAGGCTCTGAGCCCTCAGCACAGAGCCCAATGGGGGGCTCAAACCCACGAACCGTGAGATCATGACTTGAGCTGAAGTCGGAAACTTAACCGACTGAGCCACCCCGGGCACCCCTGTTGACCATTTTTAATTGGGTTGTTTTCTTGTTGTTGAGTTTTAAGAGTTCTTTGTATATTTTGTGTAGCAGTCTTTTATTAAATGTGTCTCTTGCAAATATTTTATAAATCCTCAAGAGTGTGTCACTATTAGAGAACAATGATTACAGCAAGAGAATATAAGCGATCAAGAATGCTCATGTTGGAGGGAGCTCAGGTAGA
The DNA here is from genome assembly GCF_027475565.1 of Acinonyx jubatus. Taxonomy (NCBI): domain Eukaryota; kingdom Metazoa; phylum Chordata; class Mammalia; order Carnivora; family Felidae; genus Acinonyx; species Acinonyx jubatus. Next base: position 42,068,182 of record NC_069384.1, read on the forward strand.
TCAATGTTTCCCAATATGCAAAGTATGGTAATTGCAGTCTTCAGATGATTCTGCCAGTGTCACTTTGCCTGATCTTAGCCACATGAAGGACTCTGAGTGACAACCAACCAGTTCAGTCCAATCAGCCACTAGAACCATGACACCTAAGAACAATAGTATTATTGTGTCACTGTTCGTTTTTTAGCTCATTAATTATATTATGGTTATGTAACAAATTATTAAGAGAAGTTTGGTGACTGATATATAAAAGCTCTCTGTGCCATTTTTGCAACTTTAGCAAGTATCAGGTGATTTCAGGTTAAAACCCCTGAAAATGAGACACAATGTTTTTTATGTCACTAAGATTGGAGTAGTTTATTTCACAGCAATAGACAATCACATCACAACACTGAGGTAAAATATTTTCCCCTGAAGCTCATAGAGATGGGGGTGGAGATTGCACTTTTTTAAATTAACTTTTAATTTGAAATCATCTTGCACTTACTAAAAGTTGCAAAAAGAGACAGCTTTTATATACTATTAACCCAACTTCCCCTGATGTTAATATCTTGCCTACTCATGATAAAATTAATGACTGCAAAAAATAAACATTTACAGAAAAATATCATTAACTAACCTAGAGATTTCAAATTTTCCCAGGTGTACCACTAATGCCACTTTTCTAGTCCAAGATCTAATCCAGAATCCCACTTTACCTTAAGTTGTTACATTTTATTAGCCTTCTCAAATCTATTATAATTTTTCTGTCTTAGTTTGTCTTTTATGACCTTGACATTTTGAAGAGCAGGGACCCGTTATTTTGTAGAATGTCACTTGATTTGGGTTTATCTGATGTTTCCTCATGATTAAATTCAACTTATGCATTTTTTGCCAAGAATATCACAGAAGTAATGTTATAACCTTCTCAGTGTATCATATCAGGAGGTATGGTATTAAGAATTCATGGTACCTTATGCAATTCCAATTTTTTTCACTTGCTTAAGGTAGGATCTGCCATGTTTCTCCACTGTATGGTTATTTTTTCATTTGTAATTAATAAATGTCTTGTGAGGAGATATTTTGAATGTGCAAATATCCTGTTTCTTATCATATTTTTACCTACTAATTTTAACATCCATCTGTGACTCTTGCCTGTAATAACCATTACTGTGGTATTTGCCTAATAGTGATTTTCTATTTTCATCATTCCATCTGCATTTATAATTAGAATTTGACTATAATAAAAGCCATCCCTTCTCATTATATATTTACTCAATTACTTATTTATATCACGATGGCATATGGATTAAAATCAAATATATCAGTTAGTTAATTGTTCAGATTTACTCAAATTTGGCCATTGAAATTCTTCAAGTTGTTCTTTAATGTGTTCTCATTATTTTCTAGTATTTCCTTCTTTTTGGTACAACAACATATTCCAGGATTGTCTGATATTTTTCCTACATTCCTACATTCCTACATATTTTCGGCCCTGGAATCCACTCACTACTCCTCTAGGAGCTCTGCTTTGTTTTTTTGTTTTTCATTTTTTGTTTTTATTGGAGGAAAGTATTTAGAAACTAAAATATGGGTGCTAGATATTTATATTCCTACTGGAGCAGTATTGCTACTTAGACTTTCTCGGTGGACATACCTGAGCAATATACATACGTAAACTCACCTATGCATATAGGCATATCTGTATTTTGTATTTATTTCTGTATCTATCTATTCATATTTATATTAAAACTGATAAGGTATTTGGATTCTAATCTACCACAGTGAGAAAACTCACTCTTATTTCCACAATACCTTTATATATAAAAATTGACTTTTGTTGGTTACCAAAGAGACACTCCACCTTATAGCTTCCCTTTTCCTACTTCTAACTTCAACTACTTTCTTGGCATTTCAGATCTTATAAAGGTAAATTTGTCAACAGAGACAAATGGAAACTACCAGTTCTGTAGAGTTATGCAGTTAAATAGTGTACAGGGGATAGGGGTTGATAAGCAAACACAGACATTTAATTAATGTTTTTTAGTAACTCCATTTTACTAGGCTAATTTCATATTGGCTTAAGAAAATCAATCATTTAATGGATTTTGTTGAGTGCAGTGCTAACACCCTTCATCAGGATTTATAATAAAAATAGCAAACTGAGACTGAGTATATCTGGTAATATATGTCAGACATGTCCCAGAAACTGAAAACAAACAAAATTAATATTATGAGTTATTTTAATTTTGTAAAGGATGTTGGAATACTCTTTCTGTGAATGATGCCATACAAAACTAGTTTGCACTGTTCTGGTTATATAGTGACAAGAATAAATGAATATCAATTAGATGTTTGTTTTTCAGTTATTTTAAGCTTAAAAAATGTTAGCTGTATCATTTGAATAATGTATGTACCTATTTTAACTAATAGTCTTATTTTTTTCAGCTACTTAGTTTAGAAATGATAATTTTAGCTTTAAAGCATGTTTTGATTTGCAAATTTGTTACCCAATCTCTTTGCTTATAAATAGATTTCTAAATATCCATAACTTTAGAAATAAAGTACTTGTATTATGTTCATGAAAGTCCTCATCAGTGAGTTGGATTATCTTGCATGATTTATTTTTTTAAATATAGAAACAACAGTTGCCATGGCAAGTGTGAGTTTTAGACTCAATATTCACACAAAGATTGTCTTAGGAAATGTCATCAAACATAAAGGGTGAATGTTGAACAAATTGTACCAGCTTTTTGCAGACTATCAAAGTATGCACAAGAGAACCGGAGACTTAAATTAGGGTAAGGAATTTAAATTTAATTCTGAGGAGTGATTTTCTTATGGTGAGAACTGTTAAACCCTCAGATATTCACTTGAAGGCAAAGATTTAGAATTTATTCTCTCAAGGTCTTTCTAAGCTAGTAAATTTATAATTCCAAGATGGTTTAGGTGTATCTCACTTTAATATAGAGTCATAGACTCAAGAGTCTCCCAAAGGTTCCATCCTAGCCTCAAGATTCTAAGAGTGCCATTTGTACTTAGAATTTGCATTTGAATGGGACCAAGGAGGCTATCTGGTTCCACCTGTCCACAGAGAAGTGATATCTATAGAAATGATGTGAGACAACTCTGGTATGCATACCTATGCATTAGTAGGTTTGGACCAGAGCTCCCTCTGGTATAGTGGAATAACAGTAACAGTAAGAGCTTTTGTGTAGTAGGCTACATTATGATTTCTTTTAGTGTATATTTCATTAGTGCAACAACACTATGAAGCAGAGAATATACTATTTCTTCTACATCTTCAGGGAAACTGAGGAGCAGAGATTTTAGAGTACTCGCCTAAGGTCAAGAAGCAGAGGTAGGCCTTGACTGTTTATTGTTTGACATAACCATTGCTCTTTCCATTTAGCTGCTGCCTTTTGTTCACAAATATTTGGGGAAACAATGGAAATGGCAGACATAAATGAAGATTCCATGTGTGTGGACTCAGACAAAAATGTATTTGTTGGAGGAAGGAGGCATGTAGTTTCAGTGGCTGACCAGTACTTCTGAGAGTGTCCTCTGAAGAACGTTGTTCTAGGAGATGATGATACGTGTTATGCTGTATTCGTTAGGACTTGATTCAGCCTTGAGCAACAGAAGAACAAGGTAACAGTGCTATATACAAAACTGAAGAATTATTTCTCTCTCACTTAAAGGAGTTGGAGGTAGGCACTGTGTGGCCCATGTGGTGGCTCCACAATGATAAAGTAGCCAGGTTCGTGCTGTCTTGCAGCTTTTTCCTCTTTAATGAGCATTTTACAGGTTTAAATACTAAGGCTGAAACTATTACTCTGCCTTCTGGCCAGCCGAAAGAAGGAAGGGAGTGGTACAAAGAAAGGTGTGCCCCTTGCCTTTAAGGCTATTTATAAGTTGTTATACATATCATTTCTCATTGGCTGCCTCATTGGTTAAAACTTAGTTTTGTGGCCAAGACTAGCAGCCAGGGAAGCAGGAAATATAACCTGTTGTCTAAGTATCAGTGTGCCCAGCTAAAACTGGATTGGGCTGCAGAAGAAGAAGAGAGGGATGGATATGGGAATTGGCTGTGTCAATGACTGCTACACACACCCATAAAACTGGGCTCAGCTTTAAAGAAAATAAAAGGAATTTTGTGGTCAAACAAGCCTTAGAAGTACAAGGTTAAATATGTTAATCAGATCTCTTTAACGCCAGGGGTAAGCAAAGATGCTAATGAACTTTGTGACAATCTAAGAGATATACCACGTAGAGTTCTCACACTTATTTGACCTTAGAACTCTTGCTCATGGAACATCAGTTGGGATTAATGGTCCACAGAGTATACTTTGAGGAAATGCTGCTCTAAACTGTTGACTCCAGGATGAGTAATTCTTCTCTGTTCACCGCTGCCAAGTACTGACTGAACAAAACCTTGTGCCTCCTCTGATTTACTTAACTTGATTTTATTCTACGTGTAAGTCAGGGATATGGTGAAGCATATATAATAAGCATGACTGTGGGGCAATTTGCAAATATAAAGGATTGTGGAAATGCCAAGTAATTGGACATTAAAGAGGAAATTCTTAAATTTCTCCCTAAAAACATGTCAAGCAATTTTAGGGCAGGTAATTCAGTGTTGTCTAATACCTCTGTTAAGGGAGAGGGTGCTTTTGAGTACCCAGTTTGGACTGTGGACGCTCTCATGGCTCTGGACCAGGCACATCAAGTACATCTTTGATTTACCTGACAATCATGCTGTCTTTGCCCAATTCACTCACTCTCCCACTTTCTCTCTCCTCTCACATCCAATTTCTTCTCCCTTATCCTCACTTTCTGTATATGACCTATTTCCCACCTTACGGTGTACTTAGAGAAACTCAGAGGAACGTCCGTAGACTTCCCTTATCCACTCGCCTAGCAGCCTTTGTATCTGCATACTTTACTTTCTCACCTGCTACAGAGAAGAACTACACACATCTTATTCTAATGTCAATCTCTCCTTGGGCACTGGATTTTATCTCTTTTGCACAGTGAAGGGCATCGGCCCCATGATTTTTACCTCTATCTCCTATATCACCAATATTTTTTTTTTCCTTTCTACTAGGGTGTTTCATTAGCCCCCAAACCTGCTCCCCTTATCCCCATTTTTAAATAAGAGAGAGAGAGAAATATTTTCCTTTTGGTTTCATTTTTCTGCTCCGATTTGTTTTTTTCCTTTTTCTTTATTTTTTTTTAAATTTTTTAAACTTACACCCAAGTTAGTTATCATATAGTGCAACAATGATCTCAAGAGTTAGATTCCTTAATGCCCCTTACCCATTTAGCCCATCCCCCCTCTCACTACCACTTCAGTAACCCTCTGTTTGTTCTCCATATTTAAGAGTCTCTTATGTTTTTCCCCCTCCTTGTTTTTATATTATTTTGGCTTCCCTTCCTTTATGTTCATCTGTTTTGTATCTTAAATTTCTCATATGAGTGAAGTCATATGATTTTTGTCTTTCTCTGACTGACTAATTTCACTTAGCATAATACCCTCCAGTTCCATCCACATGGTTGCAAGTGGCAAGATTTCATTCTTTTTGATCGTCAAGTAATACTCCATTGTATATATATATATACCACTTCTTCTTTATCCATTCATCAGTCAATGGACATTTGGGCTCTTTCCATACTTTGGCTATTGTTGATAGTAATGCTATAAACATTGGGGTGCATGTGTCCCTTCGAAACAGCACACCTGTATCCCTTGGATAAATGCCTACTAGTGCAATTGCTGGGTCATAGGGTAGTTCTATTGTTAATGTTTTGAGGAACCTCCATACTGTTTTCCAGAGTGGCTGCACCAGCTTGCATTCTCACCAGCAGTGCCAAAGAGATCCTCTTTCTCTGCATCCTCACCAACATCTGTTGTTGCCTGAGTTGTTAATGTGTCTGCTCCAGTTTGTAATAAACCTCTTGCTGCTTTCAAGTTTTCTCCTTTCTTCACATTTAGCCTGTCAAGTCAGGCTTTTGCTTCTACCAGTATGCGGCAACTGCTCTTGTCTGGGTCCCCAGTGATCATCATTTGCTAAAGCCACTGGCCAATTCCAGGCCTCATCCTTCTTGCTCAGCAGCATTTAGTGAAGTAGATTGCCCTCCGTCACACAACACACTTTCTTCATTTGGCATTTAGGACATTACTGTCCTCTGGTTTCGTTTCTATACCATTTTCTGATTGAAATTTTCTGATGGGGCATTTTCTGATTGAAAAATGTAGTACATTAGTCATTCAACATACCAAGATGGAATCTCAATCTCAAGTCTTTGGGAATGTCTAGGAGGTTTCAAAAGCAAAAACAGGGTGAAAAAGTAGATTGCATAGATTGTCTGAGTTAGTTTCTTTGGGTGTAATGTAGAAGGGTTTGGACTGTATGGTCTTGAAGTTATCTTGCAGTGCCCCAATTCTTAGCACTATATGATCTACAGTTAACCAGATAAAGAGACAAAACCCTGTGTTCTACTGTATCATCCATTCTAATAGCCTAGGTTAATCGCATAGCTCTTTTAAGCCTTAGCCATCAGATCTGTTACATGGGGAATCCTATCTTTTCTACCTTTCTAAAAAAAACCCAGTTGTAAATATCAAAGTAAACGAAGGTTTGTATATGAATTTGCTCAAGAATGCTGCAACACTGTGATAAGGAAAGAGCTGAGTATGCTGTCTAAGAATCAAAGAGGCAAATTTAAAGCACAGTGGAATATTTTGATATAAAAATTTCATGATGTAACATTCATTCCATCTGCTAGTCTTTTCCATTACAGAAAAGGAAAAGTTCTTTTTCAGTTGCTCGGGCCAACCCAACCTTGGGATGGTACATTCCTTTTCTGTTCTGCTTACAGCCAATCACATTAGAAAATACTTGAATTTCTACCTTCAACATCTGTCTGTAGCCCAATTACTTCTTACCACTTTCCCCCAACTTGTCACCATCTTTCTGATATGTACTAGCGTCATCTTTCACTAAGATTGTTGCAGTAGCACCCTGGACTCTGGCTTTTGTACTTAGCTCAGGTAGTCTGTTCTTTGCACATGAGCTGCAGTGGGCCTGTTCCAGCGTTTAGAGATTATGTCACCTCTCACTCACGACCCTGATAGGCTTTCAAATTTCATTCAAAATAAAAGGCAATGTCCTCAAATGACCTACCCGGGCACATTCCACTCTTCCTTAACTCTCTGAACTCATCTCCTGCTGAACTTTATGCAGTCTGTTTCTCTGCCATGAACACTTATTCCTCAGATTTCTACATAATCCCCTCGCCTCCAAAATGTGTCATTTTCTTTTCTTTTTTATAAAGTTTATTTATTATTTTTGAGAGAGAGAGTGAGTGGGGGAGGGGCAGAGAGAGAGAGGGAGAGAGAGAATGTCAAGCAGGCTCCACACTGTCAGCATGGAGCCCAGTGTGGGGCTTGAACTCATAAACCATGAGATCATGACTTGAGCCAAAACCGAGAGTCGAACGCTTAACTGACTGAGCCACCCAGGGGCCCCTCAAATGTCATTTTCTCAATAAGGCCTACCTTGTCTTCCTTATTGAAAATTGCAATCCATTCACCACTGTGACTGTTTTAATCCCCTCCCTAGTTTTTATTTTTCTACATCATCATCACCCTCTAACGTAATGTAGAATGTACATATTTATTATATTTATTATTATATTTAATACATTTATTATTTATTGTCTCCCTTTCCCAGCTGAATAATGCAGGGAATTTTGTCTTTTTCTTTTTGCATTTAATGTACCCAGGCTCTCAAGAGAGTAGCTGGTCCACAGTTGGCATTTGATGTTTAAGTTTTGAATGATTGAGTTCTGAAGGCAATACTCTAAGTTGTATTATAACTGTTTTGTAGCTACATAAACTGAGGTGTGGAGAGGGCAAATAACTTCTCCAAAACCACACAGTGGGGAAACTGCATGGTCTGGATTCAGGTCACAATTTTGCATTGTGTCTTCTTCTGTATGGTGATTCTGATGGCTATGTTCAGATCCAGAGGATGAGAATGTTTCAAAGAAGGGAATTGTCAGTGGGCTCAAAAACTTTCAGAAATTCCAGAAAGAAGGAAGAGTAAGAAAAAAGGCTACAGTTCTTTGTAACTAAATGATAGTGACCTTTGTAAAAACTATTTCGGTAGCATTGGAGCCAAAAACAAAGATCAGTGGATGAGAGAGGGAATGGAAAGTAAGTTAAAGGGGAGGGGCACCTGGGTGGCTCAGTCAGTTAACTTTTCAACATCAGCTTAGGTCATGATCTCATGGTTTGTGAATTCTAGCCCCGCATGGGGCTCTGTGCTGACAGCTCAAGAGCCTGGAACCTGCTTCAGATTCTGCCTTCCTCTCTCTCTGCCCCTTCCCTACCCACACTCTGTCTCTGTCTCTTTGTCTCTCTCAAAAATAAACAAAAACACTAAAAAAAAAAAAAAAAAAAAAAAAGGAGAGAGTGAATAATTATTACTCTTCAAAAATTTAGGGGATGCGGAGGAGAAAAGATTGTAGCTACCTGGAAACAAAAAGTTCTTTTTTCAAGGTGAGTAAGACTTGAGCAAATTCACAGGAAGAGGGAAAAGAGATTAAAGACAGGTAAAAATATCGGTGTAAGTATAGAGGTAAATAGAAGGAACTGCTTTCTAAGAAGAGCCAAATTAGTGGGTAATGTGACACATTGACATTAATGGAATTTCCTGGCCATGTTGTTGTGGCTGTGCTGTGGGTCATGGGGTCTTTAGTGAAGCAGGTATCAAATTATCCCTCCACTTCACTTTTCCTTGTCCCTTGAAAAAGAAACTGTTCGCATTTTCCTCAGAAGCTTTTCCAACTAGTTACTATTTTAATCAGTCCTGCTACCTCAGTTCCAAATACCACTGCTCTCTCTGAAGCATGTGACATTATCTACTATCTTTGTGGGAAAAGAGTAGCCAGTAGGCAAAGCTCTTTCAAATCATCTCCTCACTTCTGATCTCATTTGCATCATCACTGACTTTACCCCCTTTCCTCCCATCTCAATGGAAAGGCATCCCTGTGTTTTCCCTAAGGTTAAAATGTAAGTCTGGAATCATCATCTGTCCTTAAAGATTTTTTATAAATTTTTCCTTCATTCTGAAATTATTCAAGTTCTTTTTCTTTTTTTAAAGATTTTATTTTTTTGAGTAATCACTGTACCTAACATGGGGCTTGAACTTACAACCTCAAGATCAAGAGTCGAATGTTTCACTGACTAAGCCAGCCAGGCACCCCCATCAAGTTCTTTATCTGTACTTATAAACAAGATCTCCTGTGCATAAAGGGTTCCCTCTAGATATCAAAATTCTGAATTTTCAACCAAAATGTAATGATTTCCTTTACTCAACCAGCATGTATTTAACTTTGATCATCTGGAAATCACATTTGGCATTGAGAAAATCTAAGATTAGTTTCTTCAGGCCTAGAGGCTGAGGAAGATAGAAACATAAACAGGTTATAATACCCTGTGTTAAGTATAACAGTGGAGATTTTTCACAGTAAAATGGACATCTCTTACCATGGGATACTCTTCCTATAATTTATTCTTGAGTGACAGATTTTCTTTGTTCTCCTAAACTCATTTGAATTGGGTTTCTGTGGCTCAGAGACAAAGAATATTGATTAATAGACTCAAGTTATCTAACTCAGTAGTTGTCAGAGAAGGCTTCCAGGAAAGCTTTGTGGAAGAAGTAATGAGTAAAGTGAGTAATTATTAAATGAGTCAGAATTAGGCTCTAGCCAGAGGAAGGGGAAAAGATGGATATGAGGAGGCAGTAGGGTAGAAGAATTAGCACTCCTCTGAAGGGAGACACAGCTTTGTGTGTGTATAGGAAAGTGTCAGTTGGACACTGGAAAGGGAAGTATGTGGCAGGAAATAGGTGAAAAGACTGGAGAAATGACCAGGGATCAGAACACAGAGTATCTCAGTAGGCCACGTGAGTGACTTTGGACATTCTGTAGGTAATGGGGAGCCAGGCAGGGGAGTCATGTGACCAAGTTTGGCTCCTTTGATGATGGATATAAATGGGACAGGTCTTGAAACATATCATCTTCAATCTTGAACCCATTTTCTGATGGCCAGTTCCCCTTAAACTTCCCATTGCTTCATTTTTTTTTTCTTTTTAAATAGGAGAGCATTTGTGGCTTGCTGCTGCTTAAAGATGGTGACCTTTATTCTTCCTCCTCCTTGACATCTCACATCAGTATTTTAAATCATATTCATGGACGTTTTTGTTTTGTAATTGGAAGAGACGAACAAAACTTGGGATGAGAAGCAAGTCTGAACAGAAGAATAGCGAAGCAGGAGAGAGGGCATTTGTGCCCAAAAGTTCCCTTGAACTGAGTTTGAGCCACATCTTGAAAGTGGAAGACATAACTCCAGTGATGGACTAGGACAAAAGGCCTTTCACTTGAGATGGTTGGGATCAGTAGTTGTTTGATGAGAAAGTTTTATAAAATATGGAGTAATAATCCTAAAAGAAGTGTATACATATGTAATTCTATTTTAACCTAAATACATATACTATAAGTAAAAACGATTTGCCAATCTTTTGATTTAGAGCCAATATCCAATTAGCTGCACTAACTAAAAATTTTTGTCTTGTTTTTCTTTAAACCACAGCCTCAATTTTTCACATTTAAGTTTCTTTAAAAATTTTTTTAAATGTTTACTTATTTTTAAGAGGCGGGGTGAGCACGAGTGGGGGGAGAGGCAGAGAGAGAGGGAGACACAGAATCCAAAGCAGGCTCCAGACTCCCAGCTATCAGCACTCTGTCGAGCCCAACACGGGGCTTGAACTCACAAACTTTGACATCATGACCCGAGCTGTAGTCTGGCGCTTAACGGACTAAGCCACCCAGGCATGCCACATTTAAGTTTCTTTAAACTGATGTAAAAATTAAATTAATTGTGGAACAACTTGAGGTGGTGACAGAACTCTTTTGTATTTTGACCACTTTAACATCAGTATCCTGGTTGTGTTATTGTATTACAGTTTTTCCAGATGTTACTACAGGGAAGATTGCTAAAGGGTACATTGGATCTCTCTGTATTATTTCCTAAAATTGCATGTGAGGATATAATTATCTCAAGCTTTATTTAAAAAAAAAGTATTTATTGAGCCCCTGTCATATGTCAGGCACTATTGTAGATACAGAAGATATTGCGGTAAATGAAACAAAAATCTCCGCACTCATAGAGCATACGTTCTAATGGAGGAGAAATTCTAGCAGTGAGTCCAAATTTGCCTAGTGTTCTGCCTTGGCATGGAGCACAGTGCCATTCTGGAGGTTGTAAACATGGAAGCCATACTGTCACTTAGACATAGTGTCCTTGATATGGTCATTGACAAGGCATGTTCTCGTGACAGATGGAGAAGTTGCTCCAACTTACTTTGCAGGCAGCAGATGTGGGTGAGTGGGAGCCCAATCAAGAGAAAAAAGTCATAGGTGGTGCAACATAATGACTAGTCAACTTACCGGTTTGTGGGTATATTAAAAAATGAAAGCTTTGTGGAGGAAGCAGGATCTGCTGCTATCAGATGGAAGGCTATTGAAAAATTGACATTTGGGCTATATTTTCTGCCTTGGTTAAGAGCGTCATCTACTTTGTCCCTCATACAGAGAAATATTTTTTAATATATTTTTTAAAATTTATTTTGAGAGACACACAGAGAGAGTGCAAGTGGGGGAGGTGCAAAGAGAGAGGAGGGCATAGGGCCCAAAGCAGGCTCTGTCCTGACAGCAGAGAGCCTGATGTGGGACTTGAACTCACCGTGAGATCATGACCTCATGAACCATGAAATCATGACCTGAACTGAAGTTGGGCACTTAACTGACTGAGCCATGCAGGCCTCCCCACCTCACGCAGAGAAATCTGCTAACATATAGTGTAGCTAACATACAGTGCAGTCTTGGCTTTGGGAGTAGAGTCCCGTGATTCATCATTTACATACAACACCCAGTGCTCATTCCAACAAGTGCCCTTCTCAATGCCCATCTCCCATTTTCCCCACCCCTGACAACCTCCCACCCCCATCAACCCTGAGTTTGTTCTCTGTATGTTTCAGAGACTCTTATGGGTTTGCCTCCCTCTGTATTTGTAGCTTATTCCTTCCCTTCCCCTCTGGTCTTCTGTTAAGTTTCTCAAATTCCACATGTGAGTGAAAACCTGATATCTTACTTGTCTCTTCTCCTTATTAACACTCTATATCTAATCTGTCCACCTGGAATCTTCACCTCCTCACTTTCCCTATACTTCCAGTACAAGTTAGATCATTATAGTCTTAGTGTCTTCATTCCTCAGCATCTATTCAGTAGTTTCATTTGTTATCCCAAATCTCACCACCATCATGATTCATGATGATTCTCCAACTTGCCGTTTAAAAATAAAAATCTGACCATGTCACACTCCTGCCTAAGGTTAGCCTCAGGTCCAAAATCGTTAAACTGGCTGACAAAATGCCTCAGTACATAACCCTATCAAATATTTCCGAACCCTATTCTAAGCAGTTCGCACCACACACCCTGTCCTATTCATCACTGACTTCCTCATCATTTCCTAAATACCCTCCTTGTTTTTGCATATGCTTTCCCTACCATCTGGGTTTCTACCCTGGCATTCTGCCCAAACTCCAACTCGTGATTTAACATCTGTCCTAACATAACCTCTTTTCTGGAACTTTCCCTAAAATCCTTACATCTCAAAGTCAAGGAAAGGATTCTGTCTTTTACCACCATAGCAGGTTTTATATACCTGCATTATAGCATCTGTCTCATTGACTTGCAGTTTTTTCTTGCAGAATCTATCTCCACTACAAGTCCTGCTACTAAGTAATATAGGAAGGATTGGGAAATACTTCTGAAAAGTAGATTAATTCCTATAATTGTCTTGGGAAGGAATTTTGCTCCTTGCTCATTTCTCCATTTGTGTGTATGCATTCTTGATCCTAGAGTATTTGGATGTTCAAGTTTCTCTTGGAGGCAAAACAAGATCAAACCCAGCAGCAGCCTGCCTTCCCCCTGCTCCCCAGCTCCTAGATAGATGACTGAGCCCATCAGCAGTGCCCAGAATATGCCTTCTTGTCACCCAGAAATGATTTGCTTGAAAAAAATCATCACTATCTGTCTTCTTCATGTGTTCCATCTACTGACCTTGTGCTAAGGACAGTAGCTGTTATCCCAACCATGTCCGTATTTGAACCTTTGATTCAGGGAGATTTGTGTTAATTCAGGTATCACTGAACTATGAACTCTGTTTCAGAGATCATCAGTTTTTTAAAGATTACTCATACAGAGGACCCTATGTATTATTGCGCTTGAGATCTCTGTAAATTTGGTTGTCGTCTGTATAGTGCCTTGAGGCTCTTTAATATCAAAGAAATATATAATGCCCTAATTTATCCACATCCTTACTACATCTACCAAGTAGATGCTATATTGTCATGCTGATATATTCAAAACATTTCAGAGCCACACAGACCTTTACACTACTCTGCAAAATAATTATCAGAGCTTCTTGCCTTTGCCAGTGCTTCTGTAATGATACATGGATAGCAGTGGATATCAAGGTCCAGAGAAGGACAGTTAGAGTGCCCTGAGACATACTCTGTGTTTTTATTAACACCTTAACTCACCCATCTCACTTTTTTTTTTTCAGATCTCGTACTAGGTTATTGTTACTGTGGTCATACACCATAATCACACGCACACACGCACACACAGAGACACAGACACCTATACAGGGTAATGGTACGTATATTTCTATTGTTCTCTTGAAGACCCTTAGTATTATGCATGTTGTTTCACACTTGAAACATTTAACAACACTAAACTGAAAGCAGAAGAAGCAGGGGAGGGAACAGAAGGTGACACATGCAGAGGGGGAGGGAGAGTGGGAAGGAAATGTGTAGCAGGAAGAGGCAAGGCATATGGGAAGACGGCGTACGTTAAATTCATAGAAAATAGCAAGTCAATATCTGATTGACAACATGCATTTGTCGTGTGTCTCATGGCACTTCAACTTAAGAGGTGCTGTTGATGAGACAGGTAACTGTCTCACGGTGGCAGAGATCCCTATGTCTGCAGCAGCCGTTGATATAAAACTACAGACCTGGAAGTGTTCTCCAAACACTGGAGCATAGCGTTGGCTTCCTTTCACTTATTTTATTCTTTCCATTCACATTTGAGAGGAAATCCCATCTTTTTTTTTTGTCCCAGGATCCCTGGAGGGCAGATTTATTCACCTACAGTTTCTAGAAGCCATCTGATTATAATCACCATGGATAAGTCCCAAGTTCTCTCCCTCAACCAGCATTAAAAGCAGTTCAGGGAGCAAATAGCCTGAGCTCACTCAGCTGCTCCTTTCGTGGCACTTTCAGTGGGTTTTGTGCTTCTTGGACGCCAGACATGCCCAAGCACACAGTGGAAAGAAGGACTTTGAAGTTGCACAGACCTGAATTGCAATTCTAGCTCTGAAATAATGTGACCTTGGGAAAATTACTTAACTTGTTCAAGTCTCTGTGTCCTCAATAAGATTATTGTAAGGACTGACTGTACCAGCATTAATAACCTGGCATACCAAATCCTATAAATGGAACTTTATTTTTTCTTTGTATCTACCTCAGCTGTTCACTATTTGGGAATCTCAACTTGGACAGAAACAAACTCCTTAAGATTCTGACATCTCTAGACACGTCTGCCGACTTGGGAAGTCTCTGCCAGCCATAACTAGCAGTGGTGATACCTTGGGGAGGAGGCTGTCCCCAGTGGAATTGGTGGCTTCATTGATAACGGTAACTTCAGGAATAGCCATCACAAGGAGTTCCAGCAGGGAAGGGAAAAAACCAAAGGGTTATTGCTGAAGGAACTGTGTTGATAACTAAATACGTAGGCATTACCTGTAGTTGGAGGAAAGTCTAAAGCCAGTCTGGAGATACAGTGTCAGGACAAAACAATTACTGTTTGGTGTCCTTATTAATGCCTGGGTTTACCCAAGTCTAAAAGAAGCCAAGAGGCTCCTGCTGCATAACAGGATTACTGGTCCTGGTCAATTTTGCCCTCCCTACTGCCTTACTCCAGGATGATTTTATGTGGATTGCTAATGACTTCACACTATAACACTCTGAAAGAACACAAAAGGATTTTCAAATCTTCTTTTGGTTCCCTCATCCAGAAAGTCAGCTGTAACCTTGGTCAGAAAATCTTTGCTAAATATCTGTGTTTTCTCTTATCATGTGGCTTCTGTCTTTAGGAATCACTAAGGTTTTGGAGCAAAACATTCTAAATATAACCCTAGGAAGACATATCTAAATTCTTTCTGAAAAATGGAATTGTGGGAGGTAGGCCCTGAATGATGGACAAGATTTGAGCATGTAGTAAAGAAGGAACAGGCCATTCTTAGATGAGAAATGAACAGACTTGTGCCACCGGGGATGGTCTTGGCTAATTCAAAAAGTTTAAACACCAGGTAGTGAGGTTTCAGGGGAAATGAAGGAGGCAGGAGGAATCTCTGTGAGAAGGTGTTCTTAGTACCCATAAACTTTTCAGCCCCTCATACCTGACACAATTAGGCAATATGTATTTTTTTTAAGATTTTATTTAAAAAAAATGATTTTACTTTTAAGTAATCTCTACATGCAACATGGGACTCAAACATATACCCCTGAGATCAAGAGTCGCAAGCTCTACCAACTGAGTCAGCCAGGCACCCCAGCAATACATGTTTTTGAGCGCTAAGCAATTTACTTCATTCCTGGCAAGAAATCAGAAAACCTTTAAGTCTTCAGATTATTTCCTGTCAATGCTTTAACAGTGACCCCTCATGTGAGAAGTGCAAAGACCCTAGATGACACTGTGGACTGTGAAACTATATTTTTTTCTGTTAATAATGGGGGGCATGCTTTCCTGAGAGCCCCTCTCAGGTTGGTGATACGGTGGCTCAGAATGCCCAGTTTGGAAACAGGGGAGTTGACAGATTTCTTTCATCTAAGAGTTATGTATTTATTTTTTGTACTTGACACCGCTTTGAAGGTATCAAGAAGGAGCAAAAACAGCACCTTGCAAGGACAGTGAGATATCAATTACTTTTAATTACTCCCCAGCTCTCTCCCTTAATTACCTACTATGTTAGCTGGGATTTATTGCAGAGTAATAATAGTGATGCTTTGCATTTACATAGTCCCTTTCTCCAAGGAGTTGAGTGTACTTATAGATATGACTTTGCTATTAATCCCCAAATTTAAAATGTTACAAAAACATTTCCATGAATAAGGAAGTTATAAAGGAACTATATTCCCATTTTTCAGGTAGGACATATTCTAGAGATAGTTCACAGTAACAGCCAAATTTGAGGGATCCCAATAATAACCTTTCCCCTCTATATTTTACCTGTTTTGTTTATTATACATGGTTCTTATGTTTACTCATTAAACATAAGTGGCACCTGGGTGGCTCAGTCAGTTGAGCATCTGACTCTTGATTTCCGCTCAGGTCATGATCTCACAGTTTGTGAGATTTGAGCCCTGCATCAGACTCTGTGTTGACAGCTTGGGATTCTCTCTGTCTCTGTCTCTCTCTTTTTCTCTGCCCTCCCTGCTTGCACACTCTCTCTCTCTCAACATAAGTAAATATTAAAAAAAAAATACTTTCCAAAATATACAAAATGAAAATATCACAAGAGATTAAATAATAACAATCCTACCAGGAGTGCAGTACTTTGCACATTCCAAGGTTCAAGTAATGGATCCCCAACTTATGGTTTTTTTTAGTATGAAAATTCTTGCACAGTAGCAAAGTATTATGAATGTGCCAAAAAGATGGAATTTGCATTTTTAGGTCCGTTGATTGGAAAATATGCAATTAGAAAATTTACTATGAATTACGCTGGAATATTTTTTATTCCATCCATTATCCTAAAAAAAAAAAAAAAAACATGAGCTAAGTGAGGGTAGCTCTCATTAACCTCATTCTATAAATGCAGAATGATATTCTGTCCAGTCTACATTCCATGCATTTGCATCCTTATCGTTTCAGATCTTGTGACCCTATTGCTTTTCATAGGTCTGCCTCCCAGCCTTGAGAACAACTGGTTTAAGTTTTAAAACTGTTGTTGTCAGGAACAGTTGCCATATACACAATAATTCTGTTGAACTTAAAAGAAAGAACTGAAGAACATTCATTCAACATTTGAGAGCTCCTCAATAGTTGGTGAGCTACCCTTTAGGGTTAAACCTACTTAAACATTAAAACAATGGAATTTACATGCTTCAGAGGGTTTCTTTCCCCTTATCTTGTCTGTTAGAATTAATAAGTTAGAAGCATTCTGCTCACAATGGAGGCTTGATTGCATGCCTTTTGCTAAGGATCTGAGACGTGAGGAGACTGCAGTCTGAGATACTTACAGAGTAAGCACCTTTTGGACCTGAAACTGTCTTGCAGAGTTTCTGTCTTTATATCCTTTTGTTTGTATTTAAACACACTCTATTGCTTATAATATACTAAAAATTATAAGGTCTTTATGCCCAGGCTGGAGATGGTAATGGAAACTAAGTGCGTTTTTTTCTAATTTATCCTATTAGAGTAGTAAATCATGGCACGCAAGATCAAAAAGCATTAGGATTATCTTCTTTTAGAATTTTTATTTAGTAGTCTTCACCTCTGGTTATTATAGAGAATCCTAGAAAACAAGTGAAGTTTGGAAATAGGCAATGGGATTTTGATTAGGAGGCATTTATTCCTAATTCTTGTTTAGATTTTACCTTACATTGCTTTGAGATGCAATTAGAATTGCCATAACCAACAAAACTAAATTTATGTAGCACCTATCTTTTAAGGAAAGTAAGAGGTTGGAAGGAACATTTTGTTTTGGGTAGCGTATTGAAAAGAAATTCGTAAATCAATGATTGCCTCTGAATCAGTTACTTGATTATATTAATTATCTGTTATGCCTCGGTTCTCCATTTACAGAACGAGGTTAATTATAGCTACCCTCACTTATCCCAGAGGATTTTTTTAGGTGAATGGATGGAATAATAAATATACCACTATGTCTAAAGTGAGATATTCAAAATACAAATTATAACACTGTAACACTGTCTTAGTACAGAAATATACTACAGAAAGGATTTTTTTTTTTAAACTGAGAATATGTACTATAAAAGAAAGATCCTCAGAATTGGATGAAAAAAAAAATGTAGATGGAGAGGGTAGGGGTGAAAAAGGATAACAGGGAAGGGAGGAGATAAGATTATTTCATCAAGAAAAAGAATTTAAGCTTTCTGCTGTATCATTTAATTGGAGAGAAATTCTGATGTCGGGCTTGGGCTCCGAGAATGACAGGGCATGGTAGATGAGGAGGGGACTTAGATCTCCGTGCCCGGGGAATTCTGAAGGGCAGGGAATAGAACAGCCATTACTAGGATCTAAAGTGGACATGTCTGAAGCTGAAGTTATGGGCTGCCTCCATGAACCAGCTTCTGCTCAGTTTTTTCTCCTCAGTTCATTGAGATGGCAATTCTACTCTAAACCCAGAAGTGGAAATTTTAGCCACTGTTCTCTTTTCTCTCTCCTCATCCTCCATGCCCAAGAAGCCTTAAGATGCCATTAAAATTTTTTTCGCGGCATTATCACTTCCAGTTCTGTCTGCCTTTTCATTCAGCGTGGACAGTGGGTTCCTGCTGCTCTCGTTTTGTACCAGTTCTCCAGGTCTCAGAACACAATCACTCCTCTTAACTGAATACTTTCACGACGTACACCGTCTCTTCATAAATCTTTGGTGAATCCTCATCTGCAGCTGAATGAAGGTCAAACCCTTCGGTCTACTCTCCTTGAAATTGCCAAAATCTTATCCAAACTCACCGTTTATAC
Source organism: Acinonyx jubatus (assembly GCF_027475565.1). Classification (NCBI taxonomy): domain Eukaryota; kingdom Metazoa; phylum Chordata; class Mammalia; order Carnivora; family Felidae; genus Acinonyx; species Acinonyx jubatus. The sequence continues at coordinate 42,087,061 of NC_069384.1, forward strand.
TCTTACCAGACTGATCTCCCACCATCTCCCTTAATACTCCATGCATTGTCCTGACTCAGAGGCTATATTGCAGCTGTTCCTCTCAACTTGGAACTTTTTCTACTCTCTAACATTTTTTTTCTAATTCAGTCAGTCCTTCACGGTACCCCTCAAATTCCAACATTGGTGTGCTGGAGCCTGAAACAAGTGTATTCAACTCTGTGTTTAGGGACATCTCCTTAGTAGTTTGGAACAGGTGGTGGTGGGAATTTTCGCACAATAGCAAATGGCGAACAGTAAAAATCAGGATCCGCTACTCCACCAGAACCAGTTTTAAACCAGTACGCCATTGCTAATACCTCTAAATCTTTGATTGTTCACACTCACTTACCTTTTGTATCACTCGTTTGGACACTTCTTTATGTGCTAAGATAACTATTTTTATTTTTTATCTTTACTTTTTTTTAAAGTTTATTTGTGAGAGAGAGGAAGCACAAGAAAGGGAGGGGGAGAGAGAGAGGGAGACACAGAATCCGAAGCAGGCTCCAGGATCTGGGCTGTCAGCACCGAGCCCAACATGGGGCTCTAACCCATGAGCCATGAGATCATGATGTGAGCCGAACTTGGACACTTAACCGACTGAGCCACCCAGGTGCCCCATAAGATAACTACTTTTAAATAATTGTTTATAACTTGACTTCCCAACCTGTCTTCTGAAGTTCATTGGCCAAGTCCCATATTTTCTTGTGTATCCTTCTCAGTTTGTACTGAGTGAAAGTACTCAGTAAAGTACTTACTGAGTGAAAAATGAGGCATTATTATGATGAGGTTTTGGGGGTAATAGTGTGATTCGTGGGGTCTGGAGCCGATGACCAAGAAAGAATTCCTGAAGATGTCTTTGGTGCAAAAAGGTGATTTTATTAAATCACGGGACAGGACCCGTGGGCAAAAAGAGCATGGGACCATGAGGAATGACTGGTTATAACTATGGAGTTGGGGGAGGTAAAGTCCAGGGGAAGTTTCCAGTGAGATTTTCATGTGCTAAAGAAGACTCACAGGACACTGGAGGCCTAGCTATTGTCAAGCTAAGGTTGTTTTTCCCTTTAGCAAAGAATTGGCATTAAGACAGAAGGGAGCTCCTGCTCTTCCTGCCTCAAGTATTTGTCAATGGGCTGCAGATTATAAGGAGATTTAATTTTATCTGCTATTTCCTTCTGCCTTTGTTTCCCACATCACTATACAACTCTTCTTGTCCTCTGTGCCTCTGGAGATTGTTGCCTTTACAAATTCAGAAAATGTCTCATTAATTTTTTCTTTTCTATCCATCTAGTGCCTACTATGATGTCTCAGTTAGCACATGTATTCAAAACATTTTTTGAAGAACCTCTGCATGCTCATGGTGGATGCTAAACAAATACTGATTTTTATATGACAGTACAGAGCCATTAAGGGCTTTTTGATTTTTACATTTTATCCAAAACATAAACCAAGAGGGGCGCCTGGGTGGCTTAGTCACTTAAGTGCCTGACTCCATTGTGGCTCAGGTCATGATCTCACAATCTTGAGATCGACCCCCCACCACCTACCCCCACAATGGACTCTATGCTGGGGTGTGGAGCCTCCTTAAGATTCTCTCTTCCTTTCCCTCTGCACCTCCCCTGCTCGCTCTCTCTCTCAAACAAACAAACAAAAAACCAAACCAAAACAAACAAACAAAAAAAAGCTATATACATAAACCAAGTTGAATGTAAACCAAGTTGAATGTATAACTTTATGTAATAATCACATAATTTTAACTTAGCCAATACTTTGATGTTGACTAGAATTTTAAGTGTCCCACAGAAATCATTAGGATGTCTAGTAGATGAATAAGGATTCCAACTAGCTAAAACATATTGAATATTTACTATGTGCCAAACACTATGCTAAGATTTTTATATACATTTTCTCAATTAATCCAAGTATCATCTTTCTGAGTCGAGGTACCATTAATGTGTTCATTTTACAAGTGAGGAAATTGACGCTGGCATAGTTATGTGACTACACCCAATAGCACATTAAGTGATGGGGTGACTCCAAGGTATTCTAAAAAAAAAATTTTGTTTTTAACGTTTATTTATTTTTGAGACAGAGAGAGACAGAGCATGAATGGGGGAGGGTCAGAGAGAGAAAGAGACACAGAACCCGAAACAGGCTCCAGGCTCTGAGCAGTCAGCACAGAGCCTGACGCGGGGCTTGAACTCATGGACCACGAGATCACGACCTGAGCCGAAGTCAGACACTTAACCGACTGAGCCACCCAGGCGCCCCAAGGTATTCTGATCAGAGAACACTCATTTTAAGCAGCATGTGCCTTGATTCCACATAAGAACAGCTCTACAGTGTAGGACTGTATTACATGGTCAGTGTTTGCCCATACCAAATCAGGAAAATTCTGAATGTTAAACTGAACTTTTTGAGTCAGTCTCTTAATAATGCTTCTTTTAATTAGTGAAGTTTTATTTTCAGTCTGTTCTATCCATTTTAGGTTGAAAAAAAAAATGTTGTTGGTTAAGACATCATTTAGGAGCCTCTAAAAGCAATTCTTTATGGGAGGGTTTATTTTGTGCCTTAATGTTACTCCAGATGGTCTGGGAATTAAAAGGGGGTAGGGGAAGATATGATACCTTTCCTCAAAGATCTGATAAACTAGTTGAGAAATGGCAATTAGCACACATGGAACAATTAGAAAATGATTAGGTAGTAATCTCTATGGTACTAACTGATAGAATTTAAAAATTAAGAGGTATCAGTAAAGGCAAAAAAAAAAAAAAATGGTAACAGTTTTAAAGGAGTGGGAGTGGAAGCTTGAAGGTTGTTTTTGGAGAGAGGCAGGTGAGAGGATATAGTAAAGAGGAGAAAAACAATAAATGAATGTGCTGAGGCAGAAAATGAACATGATATGTTTGGAGACTCATTTTTGAGGCTTGGAAATCTGACTACAAGCTTTAATTCCATCAACTCTCAACATGTTTGTACAATTCATAGAACTTTAAGGTCATGACTTATTTTATCTAGAAGAAACAATTGCCTTGCTGACAAGGAAAGTTAAATTAAATGCAGTGTTTACATTTTTATCTTATTGGATCATAGGCACCCAGCTAGTCATAGTATCCTTTTTTCTCTCTTTGCTCCTTAGTCTTTTAATGGCATCTGGGAACGGAGAGCAGTTGGAGCCTTTGACTGAGAGACTGTGCTGCAGGCTTAAGAACTATCATTTTTTGGGGCGCCTGGGTGGCGCAGTCGGTTAAGCGTCCGACTTCAGCCAGGTCACGATCTCGCAGTCCGTGGGTTCGAGCCCCGTGTTGGGCTCTGGGCTGATGGCTCAGAGCCTGGAGCCTATTTCCGATTCTGTCCTCTCTCTCTGCCCCTCCCCCGTTCATGCTCTGTCTCTCTCTGTCCCAAAAATAAATAAACGTTGAAAAAAAAAATTAAAAAAAAAAAAAGAACTATCATTTTTTAATCTTTTTTTGGGGGGGTGGTGGTGATTGGGTTTTGGGGTGATGGTAGGGTTCGGAGCTGATGGCCAAGAAAGAATTCCTAAAGTTGTCTTTAGGGTGAAAAGGTGATTTTATTAAAGCATGGGGACAGGACCAGTGGGCAGAAAGAGGTGCACTGGGGTTGTGCAGAGTGACTGCTTATATGCTGTGGAGCTTTGGGGGAGGTAAAGTCAAGAGGAAATTTCTTAAAGGGATTTCCATATGCTAAAGAGGATTTACAGGTTACTGGAGGCCTAGCTAGTGTCAAGCTAAGGCTGTTTTTCCCTGTAGCAATGCATTATCATTAAGATAGTAGGAAGTTCCTGATTAAGCTATTGATGAGATATTTATAAACAGAGGGAGACTATAAGTTTAACCATTTATTTTCTGTCCTTTCCTTTGTTCTTGGGCAGCCAGGAGTGCCTGGGGAATATCACACTTATCCCACCTTGGGGAGGGGGATGTTGTGCTAGCTTGTGCTTGGCCCTCAGCTTGCCTTTTGGTCCCTCATCAGGGGCACACTCAGTTTATTACCTTGAAGTCTGTGATCTCACACGAGAGAGACTGTCATTGTCTCCAGAGTGTCTTTAGTCATTTCCCCATGTGATTCAGCATGCGCCTGATTGCTCTTTTGCTCTTCTCCTGCTTGTTTTGTTTTGTTCCTAGACAGGACTCCCAAGTTCACTCTCAGATTTGGTTAAATGAGGAAAGTGCTTCTCTATCTCGCCCGTGCAGTCCTTTCTCTGCTTCTGGCACATTGTTGGATAAAGAAATGTCCTAATCTAATTTATAGTGACAGGCTTTTGTAAAAGTCTTCTTCTCGGGCCAATATAGGAGCACATGCCCTGATCTGGAAGAATTTGCGTTCTTGTCTGGATACTACCCAAATGACATGCTTGTGCAGAGGCATCCTGCCTCCTTCCCTCTTGACCTTCTTTCCTGTGATCTTTTCAGATCAGCAGGTTGCCTTTCTTATTAGCCCTGTGAGAGACTGGGAAGAGAGCACAGTAATAATCTTCCACCCTCTCCTCATTCATGAGCATTTCTTTTCCTTTTCTGGTGCATTTTAATTCCTCTAGTAACCCAGCAATAACCATAACCAGTACTCTTTCCTAAGTGTCTGCTTTCCTATCTTTCATCTTTTCCTTGGGGGATAACTGTTTGGTCAAACTGTTGCTGGATTCCATCTCAAGTTCTCAATACTGAATCTGGGTCTATAATAAATTTGAGGTAAAGAAATTTCATTATGAGAGATAAATCCATTCAACTCATAACAATCTCTTAGCTTTATTCAGGGGTTAACTTTAGATGTTTCACCTATATGCTAGCTGTAGGTGTATTTTGTTTCAAGTAAGGCTTGCCAGTTCTAGCTCATTGCAGGTGGATGTTAGGATGTATTTCCTTAGATCTGAAACTTGAATCACCCCAACAAGGCTCATGGCAAAATAGGCTGTTGCTGGCTTACTCACCCCTTCAGAACTCTTACCCAGACAATCATTTGCAAAATCTCTGGGAAATTAATTACAGGAGAGTTCCAACCTTGTAAAGACCCATGATCTCCATTTCTGTGTGTTACAGAAACTAATACAAGGACATACAGGGATTGGAAGAGAGGGGTGTGTGGACGACCAATTTTATTGTCCTCAGCAGCCCAATTCAAAATCCTTGAAAACTCATTAAGAGACCATATTGGGTAATTATACTAGAATTCTTCTCCCTTGGGGATAACCTAACAGTGAGTTGGGTTTGTCAAAGTTTCTGCTAAGTTTCACCCTTTATTGTCTTCTTTTCTTATACTTAAGGGATGGTCAAAAGTGTGTGTTGTCGCTGATGCATACGGGCACATGTACCCCAATGTTTATAGCAGTACTTTCAACAATAGCCAAGTTATGGAAAGAGCCTAAATGTCCATCAACTGATAAATGGATAAGGATGTGGTTTATATATACAATGGAATACTACTTGGCAATGAGAAAGAATGAAATCTGGTCATTTGCAGCAACATGGATAGAACTGGAGGGTATTACACTGAGTGAAATAAGTCAGGTAGAGAAAGACAGATACCATATGTTTTCACTGATATGTGGATCTTTGGAAACTTAACAGAAGACCATGGGGAAGGGGAAGGGGAAATAAAAGTTACAAACAGAGAGGGAGGAAGGCAAATCATAAGAGACTCCTAAATACGGAGAACAAACTGAGGGTTTATGGGGGGTGGAGGAGAGGGAAAAGTGGGTGATGGGCATTGGGGAGGGCACTTGTTGGGATGAACACTGGGTGTTGTATTGAAGCCAATTTGACAATAAATTATATTAAAAAATAAAGTATGTTAAAAAATGAGGAAATAATTATATTGTAAAACTATTCAAAAGCTGTTAAAACAACTAGTAAAACATCTCAAACTAAAAAAAAAAATTGTGTTCTGTTTCTACATTATTTCTAGACCAATATTAGAGAATAAGCAGGACAGAGGGACCTCTTGGGGACTATAAAAATGTGTTTGTGTGAGTAGGGTGTAGTTAGTTGATGGCCCTAAGAGATGTGCTGGTGTTTTAAAATGCGCCTGAGATTTGTTTTAATCACGTATAGTAAGACACATAGACACAGAAATGACTGTCACAAAGGAAGAGGTTTTTATACACCAATTTCTAGAAACATGAATCATAGCATGCCGTGCTGGGCTACAGGGGGAACCACCAGGGTTAGTCACATACAGAAGGAAGAGAAGGTGATGTCAGCAAGAATCAGTCCTCCAAGAGCCCTGGTTCTTTTTATTGGATGAAGGTATCTAGAAAGTAAAATCTGAGAGCTAGATATTCTTTTCCTTTCTTGAATTGTCTCGCTTTGTTACATTGACTAAGATTTCTACAAGAGTGATAGGAAATGGGTGAGGTAGTTAAGGTAAGCAGGTTTAAGATTGGCTAGTTTGAATAATTTTGGTGGGCTCTGGGAAATAGGGCTGTCACTAGTTGTCTGGTCCCTGGCTCTAGGGTAGATGGATAAATGGCCCTGAATATAAGAACTAGATAAAGGAAGTAGTTGTGGGGTCTGGGGTTTAGATTGGTTGGTTTGCATATGAAAAGCATGCTCCCAGGCAAGTTGTTTGCTATCTCTAGGAAATTAGCTAACCTTGAAAAGAACAGTCTCTTCTATTGTCATGCAAGATATCAAAGCATCAGAGTAAAAAGAACTGTTCAATACAGTTGGTAATGTTTAAAAAACAACACCAACAAAACAACCTGATTTGTAGCACTTGCTGAATTCCATAGGTGCTTGAGCAAGGCTATTACTTAATGTAATCTGCTTCTAAGGACAACTTCTCTGACATGGCTATGCAGAAGAGCTTTGGTAAAGGAGAAATTAGAATTAAGATGATATGATAGGGGTGATGATGGCATTCAGTGTAATCACCTGAGGCTTACCTTGGTGCTGGGAATGGATTGCCATCATGATCAATTTAGCATTTTCCTCCCTGTGTATGATGACTCACTTTTATCCCCTGTGCAGTTAGTGCATTTACAGTGATGAAATGTTGCCCAAATTGGATTAGAGAATTGAACATGGAATTAGAATTTTTCTTAAGAATTTGAGGTAGGGGCGCCTAGGTGGCTCAGTTGGTTAAGCATCCGACTTCGGTTCAGGTCATGATCTCGTGGTTTGTGAGTTCGAGCCCCATGTTGGGCTCTCTGCTGACAGCTCAGAGCCTGGAGCTTTCTTTGGATTCTGTGTCTCCCCCTCTCTCTGCCCCTCCCATGTTCATGCTCTGTCTCTCTCTCTCAATAATAAATAAACATTAAAAAAAAAAAAGAATTTGAGGTAATAAAGAATAGTTTTTGGAAAATTTTATTTCACCAGCTTTAAGTAAGACAATAAAACAAAAATTCTCTTCTGAACTATCTTTAAGCCATGAAATTTAGAATTAAAAAAATAAAAACTTACCCCTAATAATTTGTTTCATGTTTTAAAATACATGTGTAAGTGGAAACCTTAATATTTTCACAAACTCATGAATACCTCTTATACATGTTTCTTTAAAAAAATTAATGTAGGGGCGCCTGGGTGGCTCAGTCGGTTAAGCATCTAACTTGATTTCAGCTCAGGTCATGATCTCACTGTTCATGAGTTTGAACCCCCATTTGAGCCCAGCACTGACAACGTGGAGCCTGCTTGGGATTCTCTGTCTCTCTCTCTCCCTCTGCCCCTCCCTCGCTCACCTGCTCTCTCCTCTTTCAAAAATAAATAACATTTTTTAAAAATAATTAATGTAGAAGAAAAATAGAGAGGTTAATTGTCTCATAAAAATAATCTTTTCCTAATGTTTGTAGATAATTCTCGATAGCTTTCTTACATTTCTATACATCTCTTGGGCAGAGATACTAATTGCCTTTCTTCTATCTTTTCCAGAATACCTGTGCAGAAAATAGACTTGGAAGATAGAGATAGTGTCCCTACTGGAGCAAAAGTTGGTCAGGCTTATTATCTATCGTAAAAATTTGAGTTCTCTGAGCTTAGAGTTCCTTTCAGGAATGTGGCCCACTGTGTTTACAAGCATTCCCCTGGCCTCTTTGTGTCACCCTGTGGGAATTAAGGCTCAAGGAATCAGCGCACATGTTGACTCTCTGGTTATTACTATTGTGTGAAAAATTGTCCTGTGCCTCTGACCCAGGGATCTCATGTCGGCTACCAGCCTTCATGAAACTGGCAGATTGATTTGTTAGCTTGCACACAGGGTATAATCTCAGACCTTCCACAGTTTTTGACACCTAGAGAAACTTGTGCACATTTGTATCAGGGTACATTATAAGAATATTCAGAACAGAACTTGTAATATCCCCAAACTGGAAATAAACCAACGTCTGTCAACATTGGAGTAGATAAATACATTTTATACATTTATAGGATGAAATTGTACAGTGTATACACATGTGAACAATCTACAGTGCTATGAAGCAATGTGGATTAAGTATATAAGCATAATGGTGAAAATGAGAAGCAAGTCACAAAATAATACATCCTGATCAAAACAGACACAAGTAAACTATATTTTTAGAGACAAATACATTGGTGATAATGGTATAAAGAAAATAAAGAGATATTATAGTAAAATTCATGGTAGTCGTTACCCTCACGTGGGGCTGAGGGGTGTATTAAAGAAGAACCTCATGGGGGTTATCTATAGGGTTGTCAGCATTCTATGTCTGATCTAAGTGGTAGATACATGGATGTTTGCTTTGTATTTATTCACCACACTGTGCATTTGTGTTTACTGTCCTTTTTGTGAGTATGGCCTTTTACAATCAGAGTGATTAAAATTAATTTAGAAACAATTCCTTAATCTATTATTCTTTGGATGATGTAACCCAACATATCTGTTCCCTGTAAAGAATGTAAACAGAAAAAAAAGGGAACTTTATATTGAAGATCAAGAGCCTTTATATTCAATAACCACCAAGTTTTTAATGCTTTGTTGAATAAGATTCCTTGAAAATATTACTCTTAGAAATATGCCAGACTATTAAAACGGAAATCAAAGTTGGTTTTGAGATTGATTCTTGTGTGCTTCTTTTCTGAGAGTGAGTACTATGAGCACATACATAAGGAGCACATCTCTTTGAAGTGCTTTGCAGAATGCAATAGGGTGATATTACTTATTTTCAAGAATATGCCAACAGAATCACTCCATAACATCTTTTTGTTTATCTACTATTTGAGGAAAAAATGGTCCATTAACAAAATAGGTACTTGGAATTATTGATGCTATATCCATGTGTTATGCTTTTGAAAGAACATAAGATATATGGTCATTTTTTAAAATACATATAGTGGTTAAGAAAAATGTTATTTTTCCACTCTTTTATGTTCATTTCTGTGTATTAAATATTAATCTTTCTTTCATCTGCCAATGTATGCATGTCTAATGTATGCATCATCCTCTTTGCTGATCAAAGTATTCCTCTCTATTTATTAAAAGAAAATACAGGAAATGTACTGTTCCCAATCTTAAATATTCTTAAAGGAAAAAAAAAAGTTTCTCCTGCTTCATCAATAAGATTTAAAAGAGAATAATAGAAGTAATAATTAAGTTAAGTGTTGGGCTTCAACTCAGGTCATGATCGCGTGGTTTGTGATTTGAGCCCTACATTGGGGTCTCTGCTGTCAGCTCAGAGCCTGCTTTGGATCCTCTCTCCCACTCTCTCTCTGCCCTTGTTCCACTCTCTTGCTCTCTCTCTCTCTCTCTCTCTCTCTCAAAAAAAAAATAAACATTAGAAGAATATGGAATGGTTAGTATGTTGAGTGGCTGAAACATTAGAGCTTTCTTCATGCTTTAAACAGCTTGAAATTCTTTGATCTTATAGCCACTGACAATTATATTACACTTTCAGAGGTCAGTTATAAAAGATGCTCTAAGGATGAGGAAATGAATGCCAAGCTAAAGAAGGGACTTGGACAGACCACAGAATTAACTGTAAGATTCAACACCAAGAAGTCAAGGTTCAAACACAAGTTTGAAGCTCTTTCCTCAACTGATCACAAGCTCACCAAAGCCATCAATACTTGAGGAAATTCTTCTACCACACCTGCTCCCTTCTTCCTTCAGCCCCAATCTGTCTCCTTACACTTTTCCACCAAGTTGAATTCACAACTCTCTAATTTTAGGCTCAATTCCTTCCCTGCAATAGGGTGTGTATGAGGAAGAGAGAAGAATGAAAGATTTCCGCAGCCCTGTGGGTTGATTTTTCATTAGCATAAATCTAAGCAAGCAGGACAACAGAGGACTCAGCAGCAGATGGCTGGTAAGATCCCCTCTTGTTCAATATATTCAGAAATGGAATTAATTTTTAATACCACATATTAACCATCTTCTAATACATAGGTAATCTCCTTGCAGTACCTTCCAGTAAGCACAGATGCTGCTGATGGAATAAATGGAAGGCAGCCTGATCTAATAGAAGGTGTTTTTCCACCTTTTCCTGGGATAGCCATTTTAGTCTGAATTTTACTGGCATGTACTTATGAGACACTCAGTAACTGTTAGCTCTGTTCGGGTATGGCTGAGTGACTGGATCATGGCATAGTAGGGAAAGCACTGGACTGGAAGTCAGAGAAATTGAGATCAGGTTCTCAACTTTTTTGGGAACAAATGGTGTGAGTAAAAAGAAATCATTGCCTGTTTTGGTTTCAGTTTATTCATTTGTGTAAACAAACAAGCAGATAAATGAACCTGATGATTTCTAAGATACTGTTAGCTAGCTTGTGTTTCTCAGACACTGTGAATGGTAAATACTACTCATTATCTTCAACTACTTCAAGTAAAAAGAGAATAGCTATGTTTTTAATTTCATGTTTTAAATAGAGTATATTATATTCTTTAATCTCCAAAGGCCAGTTACCTGACATTTTTATTCCATAGAATAATAAAAGGTATAATTTCTAGAACTCGTAATGTGTTTCAGGTACTATATTAACTACTTTACTAATTTACTTTACTTTTCACTTAATTTTTTATGAATTAGTTATTTTTTTGAAGTTTATTTATTTTGAGAGAAAGAACAATTTGGGGAGGAGCAGAGAGAGAGGGGGAGAGAGAGAATCCCAAGCAGGCTCCAAACCCAATGTGGGGCTCCATCTCACGAATGTGAGATCATGGCCTGAGCCAATATCAAGAGTCAGATGCTTAACCAACTGAACCACCCAGGCACCCCTATGAATTAGTTATTATTATCATAATTTTATAGAGGATGGAACTCAGGCTTTGGGAATTTGAGTAACTTGGCCAAGGCCTGGAAGCTGCTCCTGATTGGTAAGACATGACTTCAACTCATTTCTCTCTTACTCCAGAGTCTGTGCTCATAATCACTGCACCTGAGTGGAGCCTGGTACTATAGAATCGTCAAGGGGAATCACTGGGTCAAGATAGGAGGGTTTAAATTGTTTTCTTTCAAAGGTAATATATGGTTATATTCTTGATATGCAAAATTAAAACAACACATTGCAAAATATGAAATTTCCTCCTTAACCACCCTTCCACTCCCAGTCTCCTCCTCAGTGGCATAATTGCTCTCTGTAGTGTCGTGTATGGAGGGGTGCTATTTTAGTGACTGAAAGGAAACATGAGGAGAGTGGGGAGCCTAGAGGTAATACAATGTTCTGGTTCTCATTCTGGGTGCTTAGGTTCCCCAGATGTATTTATTTTGTGAAAATATTCCAGGCCTTTATGATTTGTATACTTTTCTGTGTGGGTGGAACATTTCAGTTAAGAGCATATCAGGAAAAGGACATGATACTGTACTGTTAATTGTCCCAGAGTCTTCCTTTGGGGAATTCATGGAAAAAACCTTATAAAAAATGGGTTGCAAAAACAATTCTCTCTCTTTGTTCCTTGAGGATTAATCCTACGTTGTAATTTCTTGGATCCGCTTTGGTTATATCATTTGTTGGGAACCTCCTACATAATTGGCATGCTCTATATAATTTGTTTCTCCATGTGAGGCTGCCCACATTCTTAGAAGAATGCCTGATTCAAATTGTGCTTCTTTTTAAATCCCAGTTGAATTCAAATCATGAATTTTCACAATGAGTTGTGTAAGGGGAAACACCTCGTCCCTGCTTACCTGGTTTCCATGAAAAGGATTCTGCCTAAAAACGTCTTATCCATCTCCACAAAATTCTGAGTGGTAACTTTTGGTATGTGGAGCTTAGCGCCTTTCACTTAGGAGGCTGACATGCCTGTGGAGAGCATCTGTCCACAGTTGCTCTTGGCCATGGAAATATTCATAGTTTTTTCCCACCCACACCCATTCTTCATCTCGGGGCATATGGAAGCCTAAATTTCCTGGTAGGGCCATTTTATTAGTTCTGGCCACCGGGTTGAGGTTGAAAATTGTGTGACTCATTTTTGGAGCAGAGCATGTGATTGCTAGGAAGACAAAGGAGTTTTCAGAAGCCTGTCTTCTCTTTCTGCAGTGGCAACCAGCAAAGTTTGAGAGGGTGATTGTCTTTTCAGTCTGGGTCCTGGAGACAGGACTGGAATATAGAGCAGAGTCTCAGCTGCCCTCAGATGGATGTGTTAAATGAGCAAGAAATATGCCTTTGTGGCTTCAAGCTATTGAGACTTGGGAATCATTTGATACCTGCAGTGTAACCCAGGCTCTTCTAAGCTTCCGCCAGGACTTAAACTTAGTAGTTGAGGCTATGCCCATGGGCATGAGGAAAATGATTCAGTACTGCCTGTTTCTGAGGGTAAACATAGTTCTCAGAAATTCCCTTCATTTAAAGGCTGCATTCTCCTATATCAATGCAATACGTGATAAAGACTTTTCTTTTTAAGTCTCTCATTTATCTTGCCCTTTTGCCAAAGCAGTTGGTTTAGAACTTACATAGGGAAGAGGAACATTATATACTGAACGTCCTCCTTTATAATTCCATCAGGTTACTGAAAGGAGCCCAATGACCTAGAAAAAACCTGAAGAGGTAGGTGGTAATGAGGTCATGCCTAGCCCTATGGATAATGTTAAAGATTTTGTCTTTAGTGTAAAGTCCAATAGGAAGTCACAGAAGGTTTTAAGCAGACACCTGGGAAGATAGGATTTGCAGTTTTCAAAGAACAGCCTGACTGGTGGATAGAGAATGCATTAGAGGGGTATGAAAATATGTAATAGAGATTCTGGTGGAGATTTAATGATGAGCAGATTACAAGGTATGGATCTTTATTGAGTTAAAGGAAGTTCACCATGATATACTTATTCATTCATTTCACAAGTAATTATTAAGCACCCATCATGTGCTTAGGACTGTATTAGGCTTCTTTTCACAGGGTAAAGATCACTGTAAAGGAAATAAAAGCTTCAGTGTTTTTCTTCACAAGGTGATGATACTTCAGTTTATATTGCTGTGTGAGAAATCCCTTCAAAGCTTAAGACCAGGCAAGTGCACATCGCAGACAGTCCTAACAAAAGATGGTGGTTGCTCAAATGAAACAGATTATGCGATGCTTAAAATAATGAAATACACGTTTCCTTTCCTTCTATGATCTGGCTTGCTTTGGGAATACATTTTAGAGTATTTAGAGGAATGGAAGTATGGCATAGCCTTCAGGCAACTGTTCAGAATTAGTATAGTAGTGGTATTCTCTTGTCTCTGTATCTCTCTCTGTCTCTGTCTCTCACTCACTCTCTCTCTCTTTCCCACTCCCCCCTCCCCCACCAACACACATGTTTGGATAAGAAATCAAAGGAATTTTGAATTTTATTACCTGTTCATAAGTTTAAGTGCACAGATTCTGTATATACTTCAAAGTCAGCTGATAGCTCTTCTGACATTTAGTTATTAATGAGGACCACATCACACTCTTCCAAGAGTGTCTGCAGTTCACCCTGTGTCACCTCTGGTCCAAACCCCTCTTTGAAACAAGTTGTCTCTGTCCAGAGCCCTGCTGTGTTCCAAGGTACCCTAACCACAGCCTTCCTTGCATCACAAGGAACTCTTACACCACAGGGAGTCCTCTGTCACAAGAAGCCCATGACCACAGAAAAAGAAAAACATAAAACAGCTTTCAGAGAAGGAGTCCCCTAACCGAGGAAGTCAGTTTTCATAAAGGAATCCCTGACCACTTATTCAATCTGGGAATTAGGTCTATAAAAATACCAATTAAAAGGGACCAAATGGCTTGTGGAAGTGAGGTACAGCTGGGTGCTCCCTCTCATTTCTACTGCTGCATGAAGATTAGCAGTAAGGGGGGCCTGTGTGGCTCAGTCAGTTAAGCTTCTGACTCTTGATTTTGGCTCAGGTCATGATCTCAGGGTTCATGAGCTTGAGCCCCACGTCAGGCTCTGTGCTGATAGCACAGAGCCTGCTTGGGATTCTCTCTCTCTCTCTCTCTCTCTCTCTCTCTTTCTCTCTTCCTCTGATGGTGCACACACTGTGTCTCAAAATAAATAAATAAACCTAAAAAAAAAGATTAGCAGTAGAAGGAGAATGTTCTTTTCCAACAGCACATACATCTGATTCAAAGGCCATATGATCTTCGATGGATATGTGCCTGATGTGATTTTGTGCAAAAGGCCAAGATTTTCCTAGCAAGACAAGTTGGGTTTACTCCAACACTCAGATGGGCAATTGATGCACTGAAGTTCTACATCACAGAACACAGACACAGTGATTTTAGACTGGATAGATTTCAAAGGGTAGTTTCCTGATCTTTTATTGTAGCAATTAAAAACAATTCTTAATTAAGATATTCCTAAAATATTTCCTTTTGAGCCATGTAAATTCCTGGGCATTTCTGATATTAACTAGATATACAATTAGGAGAAGTTATGAGTAATCTCATTTGATAGTGCAGAGTCTGAGTTCATAAAGGGTGACTTTTGTTTTGGGGGTAGCTTTTTAAATAACAATCAAATAGTGGAAACTATTGTATATTGAAGCTGTTCCTACTATAAAAGAGAGAAGATGCAGAACCCCCCCAGCACATCTATATAATGATCTTCTTCTCTAAAAGAAGCGTATGGCTCACACAGAAGTGTTAACTAAATTATTAAATTTCACATTAAAATGCTTTGCTGCTTTGCCTCTTCACAATTATCTGCTGGCCAATAGATGGTGCTCTGATCTTGATTCTGGTGGAGATTTAATGATGAGCAGATTATAAGCTATGGATCTTTATTGAGTTAAAGGAAGTTCACCATGATATACTTATTCATTCATTTCACAATTATTAAGCACCCATCATATGCTTAGGACAGTATTAGGCTTCTTTTCACAGGGTAAAGATCACTGTAAAGGAAATAAAAGCTTCAGTGTTTTTCTTCACAAGGTGATGATACTTCAGTTTATATTGCTGTGTAAGAAATCCCTTCAAAGCTTAATGGCTTACAATAACAACAATTTATTACTTCTCACCATTTGGTCTGTTGGCTGGGTGCTTTCTCCGCTGATTTCTTCTGGGTTCAGTCACTCACGCAGTTACGTTCAGCTGGAGAATCTCTTGGGCTAGCAGGTCTGAGATGGTCTAACTCACCTGTTTGGCAGTCAGTGCTGGGCACCTATGTCTGCCTCCATAGGCCAGACCTACTTTCTTTTTTCTTTTTCTTCTTTTTTAAATTTTTTTTTAACGTTTATTTATTTTTGAGAGAGAGAGACAGAGTGTGGGGGGGGGGGAGGGTCAGAGAGAGAGGGAGACACAGAATCTGAAAGAGGCTCCAGGCTCTGAGCTGTCAGCACAGAGCCCGACGCGGGGCTCGAACTCACGGACCGTGAGATCGTGACCTGAGCCGAAGTCGGACGCTTAACCGACTGAGCCACCCAGGAACCCCCAGACCTACTTTCTTATTACATGGCAGCCTCAGAACAGTGTTCCATGTGGGTGAAGCCAGATCTATAAAGCTTAATAAGACATATCTAGTCTTGTAAGTCACATCGTGTCACTTTTGCCACCTTCCACTGGTCAAAGCAAGTCCAAGACCAGCCTAGTTTCAAGAGGTAGAGGAATAAACTCTAACTCTTGACAGAAGGATACTAAATCACATTGCAAAGGGACTTGCATCCTGGAATGGGAGGACTTTGTGGTCATATGTTTTGATCTACAAACAAGAACAAAAAATGAACAAACAAAACAAAACGAACAGAAGTAGAGAAATGAACAACAGTGGAATAGAAATGCTTAGATCCTGTAGTCTCCTTGTAGAAATATTACTGGAGAAGCCTGGACATACAATTTTTAAAAAAGGAAAGTGGTACGTCTTTAAGACAAACTGTCTATTAAGCTAAAGAGACCACTACTTTGGTGGAGGGCAAAGGGTTATATGGATGTGGATTGTATATCACATATGCTGTGTGGATATCTTTATTGTTAGTCTTTTCAGTTATTCCTAGATACTTCATTTTCTTTACCAGTTGACTAGCCTTGTAAGAGTGTGTTCACTCCTAACTGGTACTTCTCCAGAGGGCAGGACGGAGATAATGAAGTGAGATAGAATGCAAAAACCGAACCGCACTGGCAAGGCGGTGTGATGTAGTTTCAGTATTCGGTGTTACTATACCCGATCAGATAATTCGCCTTTCAACAACAGAGTTCAATAAGTACAGAAATATATTTTAGAAGTTAGAGCTATTCTTGGTAATTGATTCATTTATTAAATCTCTACTGTGTGTCAATACTTTTACGTATGTTATCTTTAAATGTTGTAACAATCCTGAGAAGTGTCAGTTTCTGTTTTACACATGAGAAAACTGAAGACCAGGGGAGATGGGTGAATTTCACATAGCAAGATAGTAAGTGAAGGGCAGAATTTATACTTTCAGGTACCTATTCAAAATCCATTCTCCTCCTCTCTTTGTGCAATGGAACCCCAGTTTCACTGGAGATTGCAATGTGGCCGGCCAAAACTACATTTTATAAGCTTCTTTACATAGCCAATGGGAACTGTTTGATAAAGTGTATCTGGAAGTTGTTTCGTAGAACTTCTGGGAAACTGCCTTAAAAAGGAGGCTGATTTGGTTGATATGCACATTTTTGCCATTATTCCTTCCCGCTGCCTGGAACAGGACAGGATGCCTAGAGGCCCAGCATCCATAATATAAGCATAAGCACAAGCATGTAGCCAGACTGTTAGGATGGTGTAGCAGAGACCTGGAAGAAGCATGGGCTCCTCAAGAAATTATGAACCTGCTTTATCATGAGACGAAAATAAAACTCTCATCTTGCTTAAGCCAGAGTTATTTCCTATACAGGCAGCTGTACTCAATCCTAACAGTTAGAGACCATCAAAACACATTGCTTTATTTCAATTCTTTATTTAAAAATAAAATTTATGGGGCACCTGGGTGGCTCAGTAGGTTGAGCAGCTGACTTCGGCTCAGGTCATGATCTCTCTCGGTCTGTGAGTTCGAGCCCCACGTCGGGCTCTGTGCTGACAGCTCAGAGCCTGGAGCCTGTTTCGGATTCTGTGTCTCTCCCTCTCTCTGACCCTCCCCCGTTCATGCTCTGTCTCTCTCTGTCTCAAAAATAAATAAATGTTTAAAAAAATAAAAAATAAATAAAAATAAAATTTAGAAAGTTAGTGTCATGAAAGTAATAAAATAATAATGCAGATTTAAGAATGTCCACAATCACTAGCCTCTACTTCTGCAGAAAGTGAGGAAGAACCTTATTTATGTTGGCATGTTTGATCTCCTTGATTCTTAGCCCCTGCAAACTGTATTTTCAAAGCTTGCTTCCTTGTTCTCCAATTTTAGTGACTCTGTGGCTTCCAAAGGATACTTATCCAGCTTCGCGTCTGAGCATGAGTCCCTTGCCTTTGCTTGAAGTCTGTGACACTGACTTCTGTAGTGATTTGACCTTTGTATCCCACATCCTAAAGCAGTGCATCTCTAAATTTCAGCTGCGTGAGAATCACAGGGCATATTGCTAAATAAATAAATAAATAAAATAAAAATCAGATTTCAGATCTACCATACAGATTTTGAATCTGTTGTTTTGTGGCAGGGCCCAGGAATTTTCATTTTTAACAAATACTTCAGACAGTTCTTAGGTATGTGATTCACAAGATGCCCTTTGGGAAACCCTGCTAAACCTTTCCTCTTAACCAGTGCCTCAGGCTGTTATCGGATCCAAACTTGCAATTTTTGCTGTGGAGGTGGGTGGGAGTGTATTTTGGTGTCTTTAACAGTTAGAGATTGAGCAAAGATGCATATATAAGAATAAAAAAACCTGGCTTACATAAGACAGGGGTTATATTTTCCTCTCATATAAGTGCTGCTGTGGTATGAATATTAAAGCTGATTTATAAAATTGAGTAAGCTAGGTCAGGGTAATATGGCTTATTTATTTATTTATTTTTACTTATAGAAATTTTCTGGTAAGTATTAAATCTGTACTAATTGCTGTGGCTGGCACAAATTGTACCAGATGGATAGGTAAGTCTCCTACTTTTGTGGAGTTCCAAGTTGCCTTTCCTATTCTTAATTATTAAAGATTAATTTCATTTTGCAGAACATTCACAGAGAACTGCCAATACCTTGCCTCAAAGGACATCATTTAAACTTTAGAAGATCAAAATTTTAATAAAAGTTTGAAATTGTTGCCAGTACTTTTAGAGCATCTACCAAATGATTTCAATTAATGGTGCCTATTAAAGGCAACGATTACGAGAAGGTAACACCTAGACCACATTCGGACAGGAAATATGTGTTTGTCTCCACACTGGCAACGTAGGCCATCTTATGCTTTCATAGATGTGTTCTTGAAGAGTGCAACAACATGGAACGTGAAAAATTAAAATAACCTATATGTTTTAAGGCTGAACCACACATTTTACAAAATCTATCATTTCACTTGACTACTCAATTATATATTACTAGTGTTTCAGACATGCTCTTATATTCTTTAATTTATTCTTTTCCTTCAGTCAGGCTTCAGTTAAATTAATATCTTTTGTAATACTGCTATGAGTACTGTTGCTGTTACTGCTACTACTGCTACTCCCCTCTCTCTCTCTCTCTCTCTCTCTCTCCCTCTCTCAACTTTTCCTGCCACTACTGAAATATCCTCTCACTGTAATGTCGATTTTGCGGGTGTGCTGTGAATTTCATCCTTTTAATAACACCTCTCTCTGCTCCTATATAGATCGGTTGAAATCTAGGCCCAATGCAGTAACTGTTGTGAAATCTCTGTTCTCCGTCATCCTGAGGATTTTCTTTATTTTTCTTTCAGGTTGGGTCCTATTCTCCCAGCTCTCTGTTATTTCTTTTCTTAGTTCCTTCCGTGTTTTGGTGGAACACAATTTCTAGTAGTGTCCTGGAGAAAGGTTGCATGATGGATAAATTATTTGAGGCCTTGCGTGTTTGAAACTGTCTTTATTATTATATCATCACTCTCAATTGCCAGTTTGGCTGGGTGTGGAATTCTAGGTTGAATGCTTCAATTCTGATTGCAGTGCTCCCCTCTCCTCTAGCTTCCATTTTAGTATTACGAAGTCCAATGCCACTCTCATTTTTTATCATTGTATGAACTAGAATTTTTTTGCTCCTAAAACTTTTAAAATCCTTTTGTTGTCCCCGGAGATCGGAAACATCATGTAATGTATCTTGGTCTAAGTCTATTTTATCTACCATGTCAGACCTTTGGTGAAAATTTTCAATCTGTTGATTCTTTTTTTCAGTTCTGTGAATTTGTCCTGAATTGTTTAGTTGATTATTATTTTTCCCTGTATTTTTCTTTCTGGAACACCTTTTCATGTTAGAGTTTACGGATTGACTTCTAATTTTTTAAAAATGTTTCTGTCCTATTTTTCATCTTTTTGCTACACTTTCTGCCGTGTTTTCTCAGTTTTATCTTACAACTCTTACATTGTATATTTAATGACTGCTGTTACACTTTTATTTTCTGAGAGCTATTTTTTTTGTGTTCTGAATGGTTTCTATCTTCTATTTTTTTCCCCAATAACATGGCACAAACAGTCAGCTATCCAATATAGATTTGTATTCTTTCCTTAAAATAAAATTGCTTATGGAAAGTGACTGCTCAGTCAGGGACCACATTTCTGATCTCCCTTTGCATCATGCTATTGGAAATTGAACAAAAATAGCATATGTTCTTTTAAGACACAGAGTTAGGAAGTATGTTTCCTGTGCCATTTCTTTCATCATTTGTCACATGAATAGATAGAACTCTAATGACCGAAGGGATGGAGAAGTCACAAATGGGGAGGGACCCAGGGAGTGGGAGTAACCATGTGGAACAGAGCCCTTCCCCCCATCCCATTACTAGCTGGACTTTATATAGGTAAGAATAAATGCCTATGATGTTAAGCTATTTTGAGATGCCACAATGTCTCCATTATAACAGTTAGTATTACCTTAATTAATATATCATTCCTTTTTCGATTCGCTGATGTAATAACTTCTTTTTTTTCCTCTGAGAAAATCAATTCTATTTTTAATTTCATTTTTCAGCTTCCAGTAAAGTCTTTTTTTCCCTCAGGTTGCATTTATGGGTGTCTAGTTTGGCCACTTTCTGTCATTTAGATTCTTGCCTCAAATATCTTTATTGGCCATTCATATTTAAGAAGAGGGCAACAAAAAACCCACTTTTTTTAAAATATGAAATTTATTGTCAAATTGGTTTCCTTACAACACCCACTGCTCATCCCAACAGGTACCCTCCTCAATGCCCATCACCCACGTTCCCCTCCCTCCCACCCCTCATCAACCCTCAGTTTATTCTCAGTTTTTAAGAGTCTCTTATGGTTTGCCTCCCTCCATCTCTAACTTTTATTTCCCCCTTCCCTTCCCCATGGTCTTCTGTTAAGTTTCTCAGGATCCACATAAGAGTGAAAACATATGGTATCTGTCTTTCTCTGTATGACTTATTTCACTTAGCATAACACTCTTCAGTTCCATCCACGTTGCTACAAAAGACCATATTTCATTCGTTCTCACTGATCCCATTCACAATTGCACCAAGAATCATAAAATACCTAGGAATAAACCTAACCAAAGATGTAAAAGATCCGTATGCTGAAAACTATAGAAAGCTTATGAAGGAAATTGAAGAAGATACTAAGAAATGGAAAAACATTCCCTGCTCATGGATTGGAAGAATAAATATTGTTAAAGTGTCAATATTACCCAAAACAATCTACACATTCAATGCAATCCCAATCAAAATTGCACCAGCATTCTTCTTGAAACTAGAACAAGCAATCCTAAAATTTGTATGGAACCACAAAAGACCCTGAATAGCTAAAGTGATATTGAAGAAGAAGACCAAAGCAGGAGGCATCACAATCCCAGACTTTAGCTTCTACTACAAAGCTGTAATCATCAAGACATCATGGTATTGGAACAAAAACAGACACATAGAACAATGGAATAGAATAGAGACTCCAGAATTGGACCCACAAAATTATGACCAACTAATCCTTGACAAAGCAGGAAAGAATATCCAGTGGAAAAAAGACAGTCTCTTTAACAAACGGTGCTGGGAGAACTGGACAGCAACATACAGAAGAATGAAAAAATCCACTTTGGAAGCGATGTGCATGTGTGGGGCACAGGGACTATAGGCTTCAGAGTAGAATAATTTGACTAGAATGTTTCTTTGGGAACTCCTTTTTGAGAGTATTTTTAAGGCTTTCTTTTGGGCTTGCACGATTGCCCAGGAAAGGTGCTTCTGACCTCCTGCCTGGAGGGTATAGTCTCCACAGCTGGCATTCTGAGAAGTGGGTTCAGGGGGAGACGGTGGGTAAGGAGAATGCTGAAGTCTCAACATGGAGTTGAGTATGGAAACTTTCATTTAATTCCCCCATTTTTATTATGGTACCTCTGCCTGTAGCTCTGCCTAGTCGCCCTTTAGTAGAGACAACCTCAGTTATACTCTCTCTGCAGAGTAACTTCAAATTTGCCAGAAAGAGAGAGGGTTGGCTGTCCAGCTTCACAAAGTTGGTGAGGGTCCAAGAGGTCTCTTTGTTTCTCAGAAATGACTTTGAAACAATCCTGCAGTTTTTATCATCACTTTTACTCCCAGGTCTTCCAGAGGTACTTGGTCTGCTAAATCTTGGGTCTTTGGGGGATTCTGTCGCATCTATTGGGTTGTTTCTCAGCTTTTCCTATTGCTGGCTTAGAATTCAGTTTTCTCAGATTTGCCAAGTAATTTGCCACTCATCCAGCTGCATTCTAGCTTCCAAAACTCTGTGGTTTTTGTCTCCTTTCCAAATGCTCTTTGTCCATGCAACTTTATGCCTTCATATATATATAAATACAGCTTATTGGGCTTTAGGAAGACAGAAGAGGTCTGTAAGTGCATTAATTTACCATCTTTATCTGGAAACTTAAAAAAAAACAACTTTAAATTAAAGCAAACTCAATTTCATAATTTCCAAAATGGCAGGACATCTAGAATCTTTCTTTCCCTCTCTCCTAAATTGTTCAGTGACTCCAGAAGATTACTCATAGAGGCAGATCTTCCTTTCACTTGCCCCACCCAGGAGAATTGGAAATTGACTGATTCAGTAGCGGGACTCATTTTTCTGCTGCCGTTGTTTCTGTAGCTGCTGTATGGTGTTGCTCTTGTAAATTGGTTTGGCAGAGCTCACCGCTGCTCTTATGCTTTGCTGGTCCAGTTCCTTGCAAGGGTCCTCTGATAGAGGTTAACCTCACTCCTTCAGCCAAGGGAGGTCCATATTTTCTCTTAAAGTTGAATCTTTTTGGTTTGTACTCACATGCTCAGCTATGGTTTCCAGAGTGTGGCCCTAATCGACTAGAATGAACATCCAACCTCAGCTACATGTTGTGCCAGAACCAAGCCTCACTGAATAAGCCTGGGTCACCAATTCAGATTCCTTTTCCCTGACAGTAAGTGCTTCTTATAGGACCCTAGAGTTTTTTTCTGCCAACACCATGCTAGTGATTGTAAGTCTGTACACTGCCTGAGAACTTCCAGCCCCTGACAGGGAAAGCACGGATTTTTCTAATTAGCAGCATTTTTGTGAGATTTGGAAGGTAAGAGAGAGAGAACCAAAAAGCCATTATTACTCCTGTTGGCAGTCATGGTAAGATATGTGGGCTTCAGCTGATGTGAGGTCAGGGGCCTCTAGAAGTATCCTGTGACTGACCTCAGTGCTAGAGGAAGGTCTGACTACTGGCAGCATTTTCCATTGGGTACTATAAACTTTCAAATCTCTGAGAGGTAATGGTAGACCCTGAATGCTACTGGCTGAATTTCCTGACCTCTCTATTCCTCTGGTGATTCTGACAGTTTGGTAAGCACCTAACTCCTTGTATTAGTTCTCTTTCTGCTCGAAATACTAGAGTGACAGGATTAGGACTGCTCTTGTACCCATCTTCATTGTACCCGTGTTTCACGTTTTTCTCAGAGCTTTGAGTGCCTCTTGCCTACACTGAGAGGAACATGGTAACTATCAAACGAAAAGCTCCTTTGGTGGGGTGTGCTGTGTGGGCTGGAAATTAAGCTTCACTGAACCAGGCACGTTGCTCCACACAGAAGTGTGAGGATAATTCAAGAGTCAAATGTAAATTGTGTGAGGACTGCCTTCATTTTCCAAAGGGGAACAGATACAGAAAAAAATTAACTTCGGTTAGTAAATAATTAAATGAAAACGTTTACATTTGATCCAGAAATCAAACTCACACTGGTAGGCACTGTATAAATGATAAGCAACCAGAGCTATAATTCAGTGGATCCCAGCCTATCTAATTTAATTTAAATCTGTTATTGTCCATGCTGTCGTCCTATGGAAGAACTAGAAAACATTTGTTGCCCTCTTTTACCCTGCTTTATAATAAAGGAACTTAATTATTGGACTTTTTAAATTTGTTATGGGAAGATTATCTTTTACATTTAACATACTAATAAATATCTTAGTGACTGAAGCATTATTTTCAATTCTACTTATGTCTGTCTCACTGGAAGTTTAGGCCAAAAATCTCTGCAAGAATATGTAACCTTGTCACATCAGGTTTCTTTAAAATATATACAAATTTTAGGGGCGTCTGCGTGGCTCCATCGGTTAAGCATCCGGCTTCGGCTCAGGTCACGATCTCGTGGTCCGTGAGTTCGAGCCCCACGTCAGGCTCTGTGCTGACAGCTCAGAGCCTGGAACCTGCTTGGGATTCTGTCTCCCTCTCTCTCTGCCCCTCCCCCTCTCATGCTCTGTCTCTCTCTGTCTCAAATATAAACATTAAAAATAAGTAAATTATATATATATATATATATATATATATATATATATATATATATACACACATATATAAATTTTAAAATTCACTATGTTTTGGAAGATTTCTACCAAGGAAAGATAATAGAACTTTTCAGAATAGTCTTTTCAAAGTAAAGTATACAGAATAGTATTTATTTACGATTATCTTCATCGGACATGTTGGTAGATTGTTAAAGGATCCTCTGATTGACCAAAATCAAATATGGAGTATGTAGGTATGTAAGTATCAAGTATGAAGTAGTATGAAGTTTGAAGTATGTAGGTCAGTTGTTGTTCAGAACTTGTAATGTATTTTCCTACAGAAATATGTTATTTTGTTGATGTAATATTTATACCCTGCCTACTGCAGAAAATGATTTGAAGGAGCGTATGTAATTAAGTGTAATGTAAAATAAGAAAATTTTAAAATTGAAAGGAACAGAAAAACACATGTCTCTAGGTACCCGAGATTTTTTTAGAAGGAGGCAGGTTGGTATAAATAAAAGATAAATTAATATCACATATATCCACCTCCCCATCTTTGTGCTTGTGTGAATTTGGATCTTAGTATCCATATCTATGAAATGGATATAAATGGTAACCTGGCCCGTGAATGTGTTCCATGACAAAGTCTTAATGAAAGACTCCCTCTCCTTTAGATCTCCTTTGAATTGTCTCTAGGATCCCTGGCTCGCAATGAATGAGGGCAATTCTGTAAAGTGCTGCCTGCACAACAGCAATCTGTCTACTCCTATTTTTGCTGGACCAGCTGGACCAGCTTTAACCTCTGCCTGTGCTTGTGCTGAGATCCTCTGATGTGCTGACCTCCATGCCACTCACAGAACCTGTTTGTGCTGCTGTCCACCTCCTTTACCCCACTGACTTATTAATCTTCTTTTCCACTGGCCGGGAAATCACCTTAACTTGCTATTTTCAACTCTAACGCTGTTACATCCTAGGTAATGCTGACTTCCTCTAATATTGTACCTTTATATTTTCAGAGGACAGAACTTTTGGCAGGTCAGGTAAGGGATGATTAAGGCTGCTTCGACCTTTACGTGGTATTACTGGTTCTTCTGGAATCTCTACCTGCAGCCCCATCTGGACCATTCTTAACTCAGTGGATTTTTCTCTAGTTTAAAGAGTTCTATGTAGTCTAATACAATTTTAGGGAAACTTCCAGGCTTTCATACAATATCTTATTCCATTGGAACATAAGTACACCATCTTTCCCTTGGATCACTGGACCTCAACCAAATGCAGGAATTCAGCCTTACATTCATTTCCATGTCTGCTAATGATGATGAGCCTTCTAGAGGACAAAGTAAACCACGAGGGGGCAGTGTTGCCTAATCTTGCTTTCCAGACTAATAGTCTTGGGGAATACAGCCCCAAATCTTTTGTTCAACTCAAGTTTAGATAAATTGCAAAGCCTACATAAGATAACTTAATAGTTGTGACTACTGCTTCTTAAATGCCTTCTAAGTGCCAAGTATTTTATATATTATTTCATTTAATTCTCATGTATCCCAAATAACATGTGGGTTTCTCTGCCCAGTGAGATTTAGATGGCATTGTTTCAAACAATTAGTAATTCCATCACTCCAAACCATAAATTCTGTTAATTTCTCTGTGTTAAATGTCCGTGGTTCCCTCTGCCTATGGCTCCTGAAAGCGTCCACACTGCCTCTATTTGCGCAAATCAGTTTAGTTTTTCTGTAAGTTTCCATAGGACATCCATTCCATTCACACTGCGTCTTTTAGGATCCACAAGAAGGGCTCAGTTTATTGTCTTTTTTTCCCCTTCAGACTCAATACCCTTCCTCTAACTCTCTCAAAGGACCAATCAAATCCCTCTCTTTCTCTCATAATGACTCAATGGATGTGTTCATCACTTGAGCTTTTCTGCCATCCAAGTTACTTATTCTCAAACAATGGGAGAGAGAGAAATCTGAAAGTGAAATCTTGATGAAACAGTTTGTATGTGTGAACTCTTTGTCAATGGAGTATTTATAATTTAGACACTTTGAGCATATGCAAAAAGGCTCATATACTAATCAGTGTTTCATAGGATTGTTCTTCAGTAGTTGCACTGTAGTGTGGGTTAATTATGAACCAGTTCCTAAAAAAGTTTAGTACACCGAGAAGATATCAAAAATATCTCAAATGAATATTAATGTTTTGAAACGTCCATGTAATTGAAATCAATTTAAATGTAAAAATAATTTGAAGAATGCTAATGCAGTGACAGAGTCTCCCACAGATAAATATGTCAAAACACATTAGAATCTCTTTGAGGCTATGGCAGAAACCTGTATTGTGAGTGGGCTCCTGGGTAGACAGATTTTACTTCATTTTTGCTCCATTAAGCTTACTTTTTTGGGGGGTTTTCATATTTAAATCTTTAGTCAGAAGATTTTTGCTTTGGCCTTATGGATTTTCCTTGGAAATGATATCTCTACTATTATTATAACTTCATTTAAAGTTGACTGACTTTTGGTTTAGGAATCATAAACTTCAATTTTAAAGTGATTTGTAATTTTAAAAACATGTTGGTGGGAAAAGAATATTGCATGATTTCACTCCTATGAAATATCTAAAATAATCAGACTTAGAGAAATGGAGAGTAGCATAGTGGGTGCCTGGGACTGGGGGTGGAGTGCAGGGGAAATGGGAAGTTACATGTATGTAAAGTTTTGATTTTGTGAAATGACTAAGTTCTAGAGATCTGCTGTCCAGCATTGTGCCTATACATAGCAATACTTAACTTCACACTTTAAAAAATTGTTAAGAGGGCAGATTTTACATTAACTGTTCTTACCACAAAACAAAATAAAATCCAAACCAAACCAAAACAAAATAAAACAAAAAAAGGAGCATGGGGAAACTTTAGGGGGTGATAGATATGTTTATTATCTTCACTGTGGTGATGGTTTGTGGGCATATTTGTCCAAAGTCATCAAATTGTTTATATTAATCACGTTGTCTTTTTACATATTAGTCATAGCTCAGTAAAGCTGTTTAAAAGAGAAATATGTATGGTAAAAAATATGTTGATATATTTTCTTTTCTTTTTTTTAATATGAGATATGGTTGACATATAGCATTATATTAGTTTCAGGAACACAACATGATAATTTGATAATTGTGTATGTTCCCAGATGATCACTACAATAAATTTAGTTAACATTCATCACCACATATTTACATTTTTTCCTCATGATGGGAACTTTTTTTCTCCCCCACTTATTGAGATATAGTTGACATACAAAGCTATATTAGTTTCAGGTGTACAACATAGTGATGTGACATTTGTATACATTGTGAAATGGTCACCACCATAAGTCTAGTTACCATCTCTCATCCTCCAATGTTAATGCAGTGTTATTGATTGTATCCCCCATGCTGTACATTACATCCTCATGACTTATTTTATAACCACAAGTTTGTACTTAACCCTCACCCATTTTGCTGCCTCTCCCCCCAACCACCCTCCCTTGTGACAACTCCCACTCTGTTCTCTTTATCAGTGTGTCTGGGGTTAATTTTGTTTCGTTTGTTTTGTTTTTTAGATTCCGCATATAAGTGAAATTATGCAGCATGTGTCTTTCTCTGTTTGACTTATTTCACTTAACTTAGTATCTTCAAAGTCCATCCATATTGTTGCAAATGTAAGATTCCATTCTTTTTTATGACTGAAATCATTCCATCGTGTATATACATATATCACATCTTTATCCGTTCATCCATCAATGGACACTTAGATTTCCTTGTCTTAGCTATTATAAATAATGCTGCAGTGAACATCGGGATACATAGATCTTTTTGAGTTAGTGGGGTTTTTTTTGTTTTGTTTTTTTCTCAGATAGATACCCAGAAGTGGAATTGCTAGATCATATGGTAACTCTATTTTTTAATTTTTTGAGACACTGTTTTCCAAAGTGGCTGCACCAATTTGCATTCCCACCAGCAGTGCATGAGCTTTCTCTTTTGTCCACATCCCACCAATACTTGTTATTTCTTATCTTTTGGATAATAGCCATTCTGACAGGTGTAAGGTAATTTCTCATTGTGGATTTGATTTGTATTTCTGTTATGATTAGTTGTGTTGAGCACCTTTTCACATGTCTGTTGGCCATCTTGTGTCTTCTTTAGAAAAATGTCTGTTTAAGTCCTCTGTCCATTTTTAAATCAGATTATTATTATTATTATTATTATTATTTTTGTTATTGAGTTGTATACATTTTAGATAGTAGCCCCTTATTGAATATATGATTTGCAAATAACTTCTGTTTTCAGTATGTTGCTTTTTCATTTTGTTGATGGTTTCCTTTGCTGTGCAGAAGCAGCTTTGTAGTTTGATGTAGTCCCATTTGTTTGTTTTTCCTTTTGTTGCCCTTGCCTTTGGAGTTTGATCCAAAAAAAGTTGCTAAGACCAATGTTAAGGAGATTACTACCTATGTTTTCTTCTAGGAAATTTATGATTTAAATCTTATGATCAAGTTTTTTATCCATTTTGAGTTGATTTTTGTATATGGTGTAAGATAGTGGTCTGGTTTCATTCTTTTGCATGTAAGTTGGCTGTCCAGTTTTCCCATCTCCATTTATTGAAGAAGCTCTCCTCACCTCATTGTATGTTCTTGCCTCCTTTGTCATAAGTTAATTGACTGTTTATTGGTGGGTTTTTTTCTGGGCTCTTTATTTTGTTCTATTGATCAATGTATCTGTGTTTATGCCAACACCATACTGTATGATTAATATAGGTTTGTAGTAGAGTTTGAAATCAGGGAGGATGATACCTCCACCTTTGTTGTTCTTTCTCAAGATTGTTTTGTCTACTTAGAGTCTTTTGTGGTTCCATACAAATTTTAGGATTATTTGTTCTAGTTTTGTGAAAAATGCCATTGGAATTTTGATAGGTATTGTACTGAATCTGTAGATTGTTTTGGGTAGAATGGACATTTAAACAATATTAATTCTTTCAATCCATATGCATGGAATATCTTTCTACTTATTTGTGTCTTTTTCAATTTATCTTATTACTGTCTTAAATTTTTTTTTTTTTTTTTTAGAAAGAGAAAGGGAGAGAGAGAGAGGGAGAGAGAGAATGAGTAGGGAGTGGCAGGGAGAGAGGGAGCAAGAATCTTAAGCAGGCTCCATGCTTAGTATGGAGACTGGTGCTGGGCTCTATCTCATGATCCTGAGATCATGACCTGAAACAAAATCAAGTCAGGTGCTTAATGGACTGAGCCACTCAGGTGCCCCTAGTGTCTTATAGTTTTCAGTGTCCAGGTCTTTCATCTTCCTGGTTAAATTTATTTGGAGGTATTTTGCTCTTTCTGATGCAATTCTAAATTAGATTGCTTTCTTGATTTCTCTTTCTGATAGTTCAGCATCAGTGTATAGAAACTAACAGGTTTCTGTATATCAATTTTGTATTCCATAACTACTGAATTTTTGTATTAGTTCTAATTGTTTTTGTTATTGTTCTTGTTTTGTTTGTTTGGTGGAGTCTTTAGAGATTTCTATGTATAATATTGTCATCTGCAAATAGTGAAAATCTTCCTTTTTGATTTCTATGCTTTTTATTTGTTTTTCTTGCCTAATTTCCATGGTGAGGACTTTTGATACTATGTTGAATAAAAGTAGGAATAGTGGGCATTTTTGTCTTGTTCCTGGTCTTACAGGAAAAGCTTTCGTGCTTTTGATCATTGAGTATTATATTAGTTGTGGGTTTGTCATAAATGGCCTTTATGATATTGAATTACATACCCACTTTGTTGAGAATTTTTGTCCTAAATGTCAAATTTTTTTAAAATGCTTTTTCTGCATTTATTGAGATAATCATATGATTTTTATCTTTAATTTTGTTAATGTGGTGTACCACATTGACTGATTTGTGAATTTTGAACCATTCTTGCATCCCTGGAATAAATCTCAATTGATCATGGCGTATGATCCTTTGAATGTGTCACTGAATTTGGTTTGCTAAACTTTTGTTGATGATTCTTGCATCTATGTTCATCAAGGGTATTGACCTGTAATTTGCTGTTTTTGTAATGTCCTTGTCTGGTTTCAGTATTAGTGTAATGCTGGCCTTGTGAAATGTGTTTGGAAACTCTCCTTCCTCATCAATTTTTTGAAAGAATTTGAGAGGGATAGGTATTAAATCTTCTTTAAATGTTCAGTAGAATTCACCAGTAAAGCCTTCTGGTCTGTGACTTTTGTTTGTTGGGAGGTTTTTGAATACTAATTCAATCTCCTTACTAATAATCAGTCTATTCACATTTTCTGTTTCCTCATTATTCAGTCTTGGAAGATTGTATATTTTTATGAATTTATCCATTTCTTCTAGTTTGTTAATTTGTTGGCATATAATTGTTTATAATAGTCTCTTAATGACCTTTTTCTGTGGTATCAGTTGCAAATTGCAAATTCTTTTTCATTTTTGACTTTATATGAGCTCTCTTTTTTTCTTGTTGAGTCTAGGTAAAGGTTTGTCAGTTTTGCTTATACTTTCAAAGAATCAGCTCTTAGTATTATTGATCTTTTCTATTTTTCTTTTTTAGCCTTTATTTTATTTATTTCCACTTTGATCTTTAGTATTATTCTTATTTTTTCTACTAACTTTGGGCTTCTTTTATTCTTTTTGTAATTCCTTTATATGTAAATTTAAATGGTTTATTTAAGATATCTCTTTTTTTTTTTTTTTGAGGTAGGCTTGTATTGCTATGCACTTCCCTCTTAGAACCCCTGCATCCCATAGATTTTGATATTTTGTATTTCTGTTCTCATTTGTCTCTAGTTTTTTTTTAACTTACCTTTGATTTCTTTTATGAATCATTATTTGCCTCAGTAAACCATGTATTTGTAGTTTTTCCCAGTTTTCTTCTCATAATTGATTTTTAGTTTTGTAGCATTTTAGTCAGAAAAAATACTTGATATGATTTCAGTATTCTTGAACTTATTGAGTCTATTTTTTTAGTGACCTAACATGTGATCTGTCCTGCAGAATATTCTGCATCCACTTGAGAAGAATGTGTACTCTCTACTTTTGGATGGAGTGTTCTGCATATGTTAAGTCCATCTGGTCTAATGTGTCACTTAAGGCCAATATTCCCTTACTGATTTTCTATCTGGATGATCTATTCATTGATGTAAGTGGGGTGTTAAAATCCCCTACTATTATTCCATTGCTGTTAATTTCTCCCTTCAAGTCTGTTACTATTTGTTTTTCATATTTTGATGATTCTATGTTGCGTGCATATATATTTATAAATGTTATATCTTCTTGCTGGATTGATCCCTATGTCATTGTGTAGTGCCTGTCTTTGTCTTTTATTACATTCTTTGTATTAAAGTCTATTTTGTTTGATATGAGTATAGCTACACTAGCTTTCTTTTCATTTTTATTTGCACCTCTTCTTTATCTGTTCATTGGTCATGAACACTTGGGCTGTTTCCATAATCTGTCTATTGTAGATAATACTGCTATAAACATCAGGGCACACATATAACTTTGAATTAGTATTTTTGTATTCTTTGGGTAAATTCCTAGTACTGCAATTGGTGGATCGTAAAGAGGTTCTATTTTTAACTTTTTGAGGAATCTCCATACTATATTCCAGAGTGGCTGCACCAGTTTGCATTCCCACCAACAGTGTAAGAGAGTTCCTCTTTCTCTGTATCCTTGACAACTCCTGTTGTTTCTTGTATTGTTGATTTTAATCATTCTGACAGGTGTGAGGTGATATCTCATTTTAATTTTGATTTGCATTTTTTTGATGATCAGTAATGTTGAGCATCTTTTCATGTGTCCATTGGTCATCTGTATATCTTCTTTGGAAAAATGTCTGTTCATGTTCTATTCACATTAAAATGTTTGTTTATTTTTGAGAGAGACTGATTGCATGAGCAGGGAAGGCACAGAGAGAGAGGGAGACACAGTATCTGAAACAGGCTCCAGGCTCTGAGCTGTCAGCACAGAGCCCACCGCGGGGCTCGAACACATGCACTGTGAGGTCATGACCCGAGCCGAAGTTGGATGCTTTACCAACTGAGCCACTGAAGTGCCCCTATGCCCATTTTTTAATTGGACTGAATTCATACTCCATTTTTAATTGGAATGATTTTTATTAGGGTTTTGGGTGTTGAGTTGTATAATTCTTTATATATTTTGGATTCTAATCAGATATGTCATTTGCAAATATCTTCTCCCATTCCATAGGTTACCTTTTAGCTTTGTTGATTGTTTCCTTAACTGAGCAGAAATTTGTTATTTTGATGAAGTCCCAATAGCTTACTTTTGCTTTTGATTCCCTTACCTCAGGAGACATATCTCGTAAGAAGTTGCTATGGCCAATGTCAAAGAGGCTACTGCCTGTGTTCTCCTCTAGGATTGTATGATTTCCTTTCTCACATTTAGGTCCTTCAACCATTTGGAATTTATTTTTGTGTATGGTGTAAGAAAGTGGTTCAGTTTTATTCTTTTACATATAGGTGTCCAGTTTTCCCAACATTATTTGTTGAAGAGACTTTTTCCCATTGTATATTTTTTCCTGCTTTGCTGAAGATTAGTTGGCAATATTGTTGTGGGTCCATTTCTGGGTTTCCTATTCTGTTCCCTTAATGTATGTGTCTATTTTTGTGCCAGTATCATACTGTCTTGAGCACAATAGCTTTGTAATATAACTTGGAAGTCCAGAATTGTGATGCCTCCAGCTTTACTTTTCTTTTTCAAGGTTGCTTTGGCTAGTCAGAGTCTTTCATGGTTCCATACAAATTTTAAGATTGTTCTAGCTCTGTGAAACATGCTGGTGGTATTTTGATAGGGACTGCATTAAATGTGTAGATTGCTTTGGGTAGTATAGATATTTTAACAGTGTTTGTCCTTCCAATTCATAAGCATGGAATATTTTTCCATTTCTGTGTTATCTTCAACTTCTTTCATCAGTGTTTTGTAGTTTCCAGAGTACAGGTATTTCACTTCTTTGGTTAGGCTTATTTCTAGATATCTTATTGATTTTGGTGCAGTTTTAAATGGGATTTATTCCTCTCTGTTGCTTCATTATTGGTGTATATAAATGAGTAGATTTCTGTATTTTGATTTTGTATCCTGTGACTTTACTGAATTTATTTATCAGTTATTACAGATTTTTGGTTGAATCTTTCAGGTTTTCTGTTTTTTTTTTTAAGTTTATTTATTTATTTGGGTGGGGAAAAGGGCAGACAGAGAGAGAGGGAGAGTCCTAAGTAGGCTCTGCACTGACAGTGGACCCCTATGAGGGGTTTGAACTCACGAACCATGAGATCATAACCTGAGCTGAACTAAAGAGTTGGACACTTAACCAACTGAGCCACCCAGGCACCCCTCTTTCAGGTTTTCTATATATAATATGTCATCTGCAAATAACGAAAGTTTTACTTCTTCCTTGCTGATTTGGATGCTTTTTCTTTGTTTTTGTTTCCTGATTGCTGTGGCTAGGACTTCCAGAATTATGTTAAATAACAGTGGTGAGAGTGGACACTCCTGTCTTGTTCCTGACTGTAGAGGAAAATCTCTCATTTTTTCCCCATTTAGGATGACATTAGCTGTAGGTTTTTCATAGATGGCTTTAAAAAAATTTTTTTAATCTTTATTTATTTTTGAGAGAGAGACAGAGTGTGAGCAGGGGAGTGGCAGAGAGAGAGGGAGACACAGAATCCGAAGCAGGCTCCAGGCTCTGAGCTGTTGGCACACAGCCCGACATGAGGCCCGAACCCAGGAACCATGAGATCATGACCTGAGCCGAAGTCGGATGCTCAACTGACTGAGCCACCCAGGTGCCCCATCATATATGGCTTTTACTATGTTGAGGTATGTTGCCTGTAACCCTACTTTGTTGAGGGTTTTTATCATGAATGAATGTTGTACTTTGTCAAATGTTTTTTTGCATCTATTGAAATGATCATATGGTTCTTATCCTTTCTTTTACTAATGTGGTTTATCACATTGATTGATGTATGAATATTGAACCATCCTTGCAACTCAAGAATAAATCTCACTTGATCATGATGAATCAGTTTTTTAATGTATTGTTAGATTCATTTTGCTTGTATTTTATTGAGAATTTTTGTGTCCATGTTTATCAGGGATATTGGCTTGTAGTTATCTTTGTTAGGGGAGTCTTTATCTAGTTTAGGTATCAGGGTAATGCTGGCCTCATAGAATGAGTTTGGAGGTTTTCCTTCCTTTTCCATTTTTTTTGGAATAGTTTCAGAAGAATCCTTCCTTTTCTGTGTTTTGAAATAGTTTTAGAAGAATAGGTATTAAGTCTTCTCTAAATGTTTGGTAGAATTTGCCTGTGAAGCCATCTGGCCCTGAACTTTTGTTTGTTGGGAATTTTTGATTACTGATTCAATTTCTTTGATATTTATAGGTCTCTTCAAGTTTTCTATTTCCTCCTGTTTCAGTTTCAGTAGTTCATGTGTTTCTAGGAATTTATCCATTTCTTTTAGGTTGTCCAATTTGTTGACATATAGTTTTTCATAATATTCTCTTATAATTGTTTGTATTTCTGTGGTGTTGTTTGTTATTTCTCCTCTCTTATTTGTAATTTTATTTATTTGGATCCTTTTTCTTTTCTTTTTGATGAGTTTGACTAGAGGTCTGTCAATTCTTTAAATTTTTTCAAAGAACCAGCTCCTGGTTTCATTGATTCGATCTTTCTTTTTCTTTTCTTTTTTTTTTTTTAAGTTTCTATATCATTTATTTCTTCTCTCATCTTTATTATTTCCTTCATTCTGCTGGATTTAGTCATCATTTGTCATTCTTTTTCTAACTCCTTTAGGTGTAAGATTAGGTTGTTTATTTGAGATTTTTCTTGCTTCTTGAGGTGGACCTGTATTGCTATGCACTTACCTCTTGGGACTGCTTTTGCTACGTCCCAAACGCCCTGGACTGTTGTGTTTTCATTTTCTTTTGTTTCCATGTATTTTTTAAATTTATTCTTTAATTTCCTGGTTGACCCATTCATTGTTTAGTAGCATGTTGTTTAACCCCCATGTATTTGTGGTCTTTCCAAATTTTTTTCTTGTGGTTGACTTCTAGCTTTAGTGTTGTGGTCAGAAAAGGTGCAGGCAATTATTTCAATATTTTTGTATTTTTGAGGCCTGTTTTGTGACCTCATATGTGATCTATTCTGGAGAATGTTCCATGTGCACTTGAAAAGAATGTGCATTCTGTTTTAGGATGGAATGTCATGAATGTATATATGTTAAGTCCATATGGTACAGTGTGTCATTCAAAGCCATTTTTTTCTTATTTATTTTCTCTCGGGATGATCTATCCACTGTTGTAAGTGGCATGTTAAAGTCTCCTATTATTGTATTGCTATCTATTACTTCCTTTATGTTTGTTAGTAACTACTTTAAGGATTTGGCTGTTTCATGTTGGGTGCATAATTACTTACAATTATTATATCTTCTTGTTGGATTGTCCCCATTATGATTATATAATGTCCTTCTTTGTCTCTTTTTACAGTGTATTTTAAAGTCTAGTTTGTCTGATATAAGTATGCTACTCTAGCTTTATTTTGACATCCACTTGTGTGGTAAAATGTTTTTCCACCCTGTCAGTTTCAATCTGAAGGTAACTTAGGTCTAAGATGTATCTCTTGTGGGCAGTATAGATGGGTCTTGTTTTTTTATTCATTCTGTCATCCTATGTCTTTTGATTGGAGCATTTATTCCATTTACATTCAAAGTAATTATTGATAGATATGTATTTATTGCCATTTTATTACTTGTTTTGTCATTGTTTCTGGAGATTTTCTCTGCTCCTTTCTTGTCTTTGTCACTTTTGGTCTATTTTTTGCACTGAAAGAGTCCCCTTTAATATTTTTTTTCAGGGTTGGTTTGGTGATCATGAACTTCTTTAGTTTTTATTTGTCTGGGAAACTCTTTATCTCCCCTTCTATTTTGAATGATAGCCTTGCTTGATAGAGTATTCTTAGCTAGAGATTTTTCCCATTCATCACTTTGAATGTATCATGCCACACTATATTTCTTTCTTATCTTTTATTCTTCCTTTGTGATCTGATGGCTTTCTTTAGTGTTATGTATATATTCCTTTATATTTTTCTTTTGTGTATTTTTTGTGTAAGTTTTTGCTTTGAGGTTACTATGAGATTTACATATATCTTTTTGTATACATAAATCATTATGTATATAGGTTATATATATAACAGTCTATTTTAAGTTGATAGTAACTTAAATTTGAACACATTCCAAAACTCTAAATTTTTTCACCCACCCATGTTTCATGCTTTTGATGTTTATTTTTACATCTTTTTATTTTATGTATTTCTTAATTAATTATTGTACTTTAAGTTAATTTTGCTACTTCTGTTTGTTAACCTTCTTGATAGCTTTATAAGTGATTAATCCACTACTTTTGCTGTATATTTATCTTTCCCAGTAAGATTTTTACTTTCATTGTTTTCTTGTTATGAAATTAAAGAAATCTCTTTAATATTTCTGTAAGACTGGTTTTGTATTATGAACTCTTTTAGCTTTTGCTTATCTGGAAAATTCTCTCTTTGTCAAATCTGGATGAAAAGTTTGCTGAGTAGAATATTCTTGGTTGGCAGTTTTTTTCCTTTCAGTCTTTGACTATGTCATGTTACTTAATTCTGTCTTCCAAAGTTTCTGCTGATAAATCTGCTGGTAGCCTTATGGGGTTTCCTTGTACATAACAATTTGTTTTTGTCTTGTTGCTTTTAAGATTCTCTTTTTATCTTTAACTTTTGACAATTTAATTATAATGTGTCTTGGTGTGGTTCATCTCTTTGGGTTCATTTTATTTGGAACTCTTTGGGATTCCTGAACCTGGATGTCTATTTCCTTCCCTAACTTTGGGAAGCTTTAAGCCATTATTTCTTCAAATAAGTTTTCTGCTCATTTCTCTTTTATCCTTCCGAGGCTGTATAATGTGAATATTATTTCAGTTGGTGTTGTTCTAGAGGCCCCATAAGTTTAAATCTTCATTTTTTTAATATTTTTAATATTTTTATAATATTTTTTTTTTCTTTTTGCTGTTCTGAGTGAATTCCACTGCTTTATCTTCCAGCTTCTGATTCATACCTCTACTTCATCCAGTGTGTTGTTAAACCTCTCTAGTGTATTTTTCAGGTCAGTTATTGTATTCTTCAGCTCTGACTTCTGTTTGTTAATTTTTTTTCTTTTTGATGTTTCTGTCTTTTTTTTTTTTATTAAATTTTTTTTTCCAACGTTTATTTATTTTTGGAACAGAGAAAGACAGAGCATGAACGGGGGAGGGGCAGAGGGAGAGGGAGACACAGAATCGGAAACAGGCTCCAGGCTCTGAGCCATCAGCCCAGAGCCTGACGCGGGGCTCGAACTCAGGGACCGCGGATCGTGACCTGGCTGAAGTCGGACGCTTAACCGACTGCGCCACCCAGGCGCCCCTATGTTTCTGTCTTTTTGTTGAAGTTCTCTCTGTGCTCATCCATTCTGCTCCCAAGTTTTTGAGAATCTTTATGACTATTGGAATTTTTATCAGGTAGATTATTTGTCTCTATAAAATGATGGTTTTTTTCTGAGATTGTGTCTTGCTATTTTATGTGGCATGTGTTTCTGTTTCCTTATTTTGCTTAGTTCTCTGGGTTTGTTTCTATGTATTAGGCAAAACAGCTAACTCTCAATCTTCAATAAGTGGCTTCATGTAGGTGATGATTTTTCTCATTCAACCTGCCCTAGCTCCTGGTTGTCTCTGAAACCTTTGTGATTGCCTAACCTGCTTAATGTATTCTTGATATGCCTTCTTTGTTGAGGGTATGCCAAAACTTGTCAGTGATCCTAGGGAAGGAATCTTGCTTAGCACCTAGTTGCAAGCTGATTGGAAGCCAGACACTAAGGCAGTGTCTTTTAAAGTATGCAAATATAGGCATTCCTGTGGGCCTGTAAATATAATCCCTGTTGGCCTCCATACCAGAAGATCTAGAGGTGACAGTTGCAAAACTGGAGGCTTCAGGTGAGTGTATAAGCTCCTATCTGGGAAGTCCTGGTGAACTGTAGTGAGGCCAAAGTGGTGGGCAAGGATACTTATGTTTTCTGGGCGTGTCTCCTTAGTGTCTGGGTGTGTGGGAAACCTGAAGCCTGTCCCTCAGGCTAAAGCTCCAGGCCAGGTAAGTAGGCCTTTTTTCCAGGAATACTGTGGTTGTGTTTCAGTTTGCTCTCTATGTAGTATCCTGTGGGTGATGGCCTGCCAAAGGTTGTCCTGATTTTTATAGAGCTCTGGAACACCAGTCCCCTTGGCTATCCAGGCCAGGCAATCAAGGGGTATCCCCTGTATTGATTGGATGTGTCCTCTGGCTTTAGCAAGGCAACTGGGAAGTGTAGTGGGTGAAGCATGTTTGCTGGCTTCAGAAAGACAGCTGAAACATATCTTGTCTGCATGCATGTGTAGGCTTCAGCAGTGCAGCAACAGAAAGTCTTGTCTGTGTACTAGTGCCACCTTTAGGTTTGGCGTAGAAGAATACTATGACCACTTGTGCTCACCAGTCCCAGTCAGGGAGACTGGGGAGTGTTGCAACAGCCTGTGCTCTCTGATCTTAGCAAGTGCTATGACCACTTATCCCTGCTGGTCCTAACAAGGTGGCTGGAGGGTACTATATCCAAGCTTACCTCCCTTGCACTAGCAGGCTACGTGGAGAGTGCAACAGTGGTGAATGCCAGTGCCTCCATTTGGGGGACCATCTCAGCCATTTCCCACTCCTCCAGCTGATGCCCCATATTAGCAAATACATGTCCCTCATATATAATCTAGGTGCTTTCAAACTGTTTTTTTTTCCACTGGGTCTTGGGGCAAGTGAGACCACATGTGAACCCTCTAAGCAGGGAATCTCAGTCTCATATAGTACTTTGGGACCCCTGGACATCGTCCTCATTGTTTTTCCAAGACAGATGTTCTGGTAGTTCATCCTTCCAGTCTAATCTTAGGGTTCATGGCTCAATGTGAGGTATGAACTCCTCACTCTCCAGAAGGGCCTGTGTGCTGAGATCCCTTTATATTGTGTGTCATCACATCAGGGGTGTTTTGTTTTGTTTTGTTTTGTTTTGTTTTTACAAGACCTTGTCTTTGCCTCTTCTACCCATCTCAGTGAGGCCCTTTTATTCTTTGTTGTTAAGAGCAATTCATCTAGTTTTTAGATCTTTTTCAGAGGGAAATGATCCATACATAGTTAGAGATTTGTTATGTCTGTGGGAGGAAGTTAAGTTCAGGATCTTCCTAGGCTGCCATCTTGGATGTCCCTCTCATGATGAGAACTTTTAAGATCTACTCTTTTAGCAATTTTCAAATGTACAATACAGTATTATTAACTATAGTCACCATGATGTACATTATATTCCTAGGACTAATTTATTTTATAACTGGAAGACTGGAAGTTTGTGCCTTTTGACTGCCTTCATTCATTTCCACCCCTCTTATCCCCTACCTCTGGCAACCATTGATCTGTTTTCTGTATCTAGGAGTTCATTTTGTTTTGTTTTTGCTTTTATTTTATTTTATTTTATTTTATTTTATTTTATTTTATTTATTTTAGATTCTACATAAAAGTGAGATTGTATGTTATTTTTCTCTCTTTGTATGATTTATTTCACTTAGGACAATGCCCTCAAGGTCATGTTGTGACAAATGGAAAGATTTCCTTGTACATTTTCTTTTTCTTTTTTAATGTTTTTATTTTTTTAATTTATTTTTGAGAGAGAGAGAGAAAGAGAGAGAGAGAGACAGAGTGCGAGTGGGCAAGGGGCAGAGAGAGAGGGGGACACTGAATCTGAAGCAGGATCCAGTCTCTGAGCTGTCAGCACAGAGCCCAATGCAGGGCTCAAACCTATGAACTGTGAGATCCTAACCTGAGCTTAAGTTGAATGCTTAACTGACTGAGCTACCCAGGCACCCCTCCTTGTACATTTTCTTGTTAAGCCTCTAAAAAAAGTCATGTGAAAAAGGCAGAGGACTCATGACTGTTCCCATTTTACATTTGGAGAACCAAGGCTCAAATACATTAAGTTGACCCAGACCACTGTGTAATCTTTACAGTTACGTTGTCGCCTGTTTCAAACTGCTTTCAGAAAAATTATGTCATTTGAGATAAACTTCTACATTCTCTCTATGCAGTGGATTATCAAGTTATATATATTCTTCCTCATCTGTTTTTCCACCTGCCAAAATCTTTTATTCTTTAAAACTCAGAGTAGATAGTTTTTTCTAACTTTCAACCAGAAGAAATTTACCCCATTTTGAAGCTCCAATAGCATGTAATTGTCTCAGTCATTTGACCTTTGCTACATGATTCCTTCAGTGTTCTTTCTTCTGTATCTGATTTATTGACACTTCTTGGTGACAAATCAGGAAATTAAAATTATCAATCTTTATATACTTTCAAAGGCTTACCACAATGTTTTTCCCATGGTAGTTACTTAAGAAATACTTGTTGAAATAAATGCATAAGATATTTCTCTTTTTCTTTTTATTATCTGTCACTGATTCTGTACTTTCTACCCAAATTTAATTCCAGCTACTTGTAAATGCTTCCCCTCTGCCCCATTCGAAGCAGTGACACTATGCATACTTTGTCATTTAAAAACAAGTAAACTAAAACCCAAAAGAAATCAAAACAAAATTTCTTACGGTTTTGCTTATATTAACTTCTTCTCTTGAGATTCTCTTTGAAGTTTTCTGACCTAATTCATTTTTCCCCTCCTCAACTTCTTGTATTTAAAGATTCCATCTGTATAGATGTATTTCTGTTCTCTGATTTTTCTATGGACACTTACAGGACAAGTAAGAAATGATATCTGCCTTTCAAATTGATTACTCAAACTAAATGAGATGGCTGTGGAATGATGTATTATTTTTTGTGTTTTAAAATATCCCCCAACTGCCTACCATAAGACTAGACAAATGGTAGGAACCAAAAAATAGAATAGAATAGAACAGAATACAGAAAGAAAGAAAGAAAGAAAGAAAGAAAGCAAGCAAGCAAAAGAAAGGGAGGGAGGGAGACGTGTTGAATCAAATTGATTCAGATAATTCATTTCCTGGTAAGTCAAGTTTCAAGATTACATTTTGCTACACAGATCTTCTCCTTTCTGTGTTTTTCTATCTTATAACATTGGAAAGCAGTCTTCATTCATTTTAAAAAGTATTTAACACAACAGTTTATTGCCTTTTGTTTCAGTTTCTGACCAGATTGGAACCATTTGGACTATAAATTGTGTTGTAAATCTGATATTATTAGATTTCCTATTACAAAATTACATTATCTTCATGTTCTAAACAGGTTAGATATTTCAACCATTTCTAGTTGTCTTCTGAGAGATCATAACCATATATAAGCTGAGAAATATGCTTTCTAATTCCTAACAAAAATAAAAAAATAGATTAAAAATAGAAAAAATAGACTTTTCAATGTTTTAGTATTGTCTTCACATGATAAAGTTTGACATCCAACTTTCTTATGGAAATGACACATGCTAATATTTTTAGACACAATGTTTTTATGGTCAAAAGGAAAGCATAGATTTTTGTGTAATACTTTGCTCTAATTTCCTTTCTGAGTTGATGTATTCAATGTCTTCCATACTGGTTTTCATTAAATGCTGGTGGAATAAGTACAAGATTATACAGATGAAACCTCTAATATTTGCTTACATTTTCTGTTTATTCTGTTTGATTCTCTGATTTATGAGTTTATATTGCATTTGAAGGGAAAAAATAGTCCAGTATTCTCCAAGTGAGATTCATGGAACATTGGTTTTCTATGAAACTGATAGATTTTACTTAAAAACAAACAAACAAAACAAAACAAGTGGGAGGAAAATCTATGGAAAATAGCATGAGAAATGCCAGGTTAAAATTAAACATTTTATTTTATTACAGCAGGACTTCTCAAGCTTTAATATGCTAATCTGCATTAGAACTCTCCAGTGTAGTATGTAGTATTTCCCAATTTATTCAACTCCAGTATTATCAGGGCTCTTGACTTTAAGTTGAAGAAGCTCAACTTAAGGTGCCTTGACTTAAAAATGGAGTTGATCTGCTCATGTGACTAAAATATCCAGGGGTAGATTGGCTTCAGGTATATAGGACTATATAGAGGTGCTCCAATAAGTCATCAGAAACCAATCTCTTCATCTGCTCTCCTGCAGAGTGAATTTAATATCAAATAGGATCTCCCAGTGAGGAGACAAGGATGGCCATGGCAACTTTAGTTTTACATTCTACCATTTAGCAACCGCTGCTCAAAGACAGCAGCTTTTTACAAAATTCCAGGAAAATTACACTTGTGTAAAAGCCCTTCCAAAGAAGAATCTTTTCTGTTTTGCTTCCAGATATATTTTCAGCTGCCAGAACAGTTCCTATTTTGTAGTTGGTTCTTAATAAATTGAGTCCATTTACTTGGCTTGCACCATACTCCTGAACAAACTGGTGTAAACAGGACCATGGAATTCTCCAAACACCTGGGCTGGACAGTGTTTCCAGTTCTGGAGTTGAGGAGAAAAGAGGCTGGACCCACATGAACTGCATGAACTGAAAATAGAGGAGAAAAAAGGAGGAAGGAAGGAAGGAAGGAAGGAAGGAAGGAAGGAAGGAAGAAGGAAGGAAGAAGGAAGGAAAAAGGAAGGAAGGAAGGAAGGAAGGAAGGAAGGAAGGAAGGAAGAAAAAGGAGGGTGGAAGGAGGGAAGGAAAGGAAAGAAGGGAGGAGGAAAGCAAGGGGAAAAAAAGGAAGGAAAATTGAAGACACTATCCAATAAAGAAATACATAATAATATAATAATGGAAATATTCTTCCTCCCGTATTTTACCAGTAATCTTCTGGATATCTACATCATACACAGATAATGCATCTTAGTTCCAGCTTTGGAGTATGATTTTATCCTACTTCTGAGCTAATACGTTACCATGCTATTACTTGATGGATGCTGACAGAAGACATGAGACTCCTGTGTCAGAGACAAGGGCTTTAGTACTCACGGTACAGCAGGCAGCATGAGCATCATGTGTTTGCATCAATTTCGCTTGCCCCACGTCTCATGCAATATGGGGCAGATAGATGCCTCACATATAGTGGGTTTACATCACACCTGGGAAATAGTAACTTGGGAGAATTCACTACTTTGATAACAAGCAGTAAGCAAGTATGTCCTTTGGGGACAAATGTTACATCATCCCTCAAGATTGCTTATTGCAAACACGACTGCTCTGTAAAGAGCAGTCAGGACTTTATTCCTGGCACACTGAGCAAGATGTATGGAAGCAGGAGAAATACATGAAGGACTGTTTTCCAACACTTACCTTGGAAATATTACTTTAATCCCATTTCAGCCAGGTGAGAAGGTGCACAGAAAGTTTGGGAGTCGGCAGGGCTTTGTATCATTCCTGAAGTCATGTCACATAAGCAATTGCCTCGTCTGTGGAGCTATACTCTTAGTAGGAGCATAAATTCTAATTCAGGGAAAGTATGCATATGCTTTAGGGACACTGAGTTTTATGGGAAAAAAGGAGACAATATCTTTACCTTTTATGACTGCAGAGTATAATTTCTTTGGTATGAAAAAGAGGATAAATGAGATTATTTGGGTTTTCAGGGAGAACACTTAGCCATGCTTCCTTTTAATACATTTGATTTCCAATTATTAAGCAATTGCTCAGCATGCTCTGAGAAGAGTCTTCATGAAAATGAAGAGCCCAGAAGGTCTTTAGTGGGCCTTGTTCTAAATCTGGCCTCTGTGGTTGTTTGGCAGTTTATCAAAAGCCACATTAATCCTTATAAATAGTGCTTGATTATCAAAAGACAGCCCACTTGTTCCAGCCTTGCAGATTGAGCCACGCTTATTATTTTTCCTGACTTCTTGTACACAGGCTGCATGATTACCAAGTGATCATGTGTAAACAAGAGGCTGTTTTGTGCCGATAAATGGATTCCCACTGTTGCACAAGCCCCTAGGAGTCTGCATTAAAAACAAGTTGAGATGCAGAACAGAACACAGCATTTATTTTAACAGCAGGCACTTATCATTGGTGACATTACCTGATACGGCTGA
Organism: Acinonyx jubatus; assembly: GCF_027475565.1. Lineage (NCBI taxonomy): Eukaryota > Metazoa > Chordata > Mammalia > Carnivora > Felidae > Acinonyx > Acinonyx jubatus. Next base: position 42,131,387 of record NC_069384.1, read on the forward strand.
TAATCTAAAGCATTATGACTTTGGAGCAAAATTTGGTTCATAAAGACATACAAGGAGATAAACCATGGCTACTAATAGAAATTGCAAGCAATGCTTTGAATAGAATAATCTTATCTACATTCATCATCCAGCTAGGTCTCTCCTCCCACTGAAATGAGACAAGGTAAATTCACAACCCCATTAATGCTAATAGCAGCTTCAGAAGCAAATCCCTTGTTCCTCCAGAGGAGAGGATGGCTGCCCCCTCTTGTTTAAATATGCTGTAAACCTGTGTCAGTCCAAGTTAGTTGGTGGAAATCTGGAATACAGGCAATTTGAAATTAATCTTTTGAAATGGTGGCCAATACAGTTGTTGATGATAGCAGCTACTGGCTAAAAAGCAGTGACATTTCTCCTCGGAGTGCTTATTCTGATAGGTTGGTCCTAAGCCATCACTGTTCCTCGCCAGATTATCTGCTTGTACCCGTTTCTACTTGTGGCACCAGCCTATCAAAATACTCTTGGGAAAACTAGGGAGGAAGGCTATGGGTAAGACATGCTGGCATGGGATTCACTGTTTTATGATAGAATACCCCTCTAAGACGTATACATTTAACCATTTTTCGACTTTGTGAAGTTGGGCAGGTAGTTTAAGATAATCCCAATTTTAGCATCTGTAATATTAACTCTTCTGGTATTTCACTCTGTTTTTCCTGAAGGTGAAATATGATAACATAGTTACAATAATAAAGAGTAAAAATAGGTGCTTATAGAGGCTCCTACTTGATTTTACTGCGAGATGATTGCAAGGAAGAAGCCTATGCCTGCTGGATCCAGCTTGCCTGAGGAAGAAGAAAATTACTCTGCATAATAAAGGAGAGAGGGGTTTGATATTCTCATGGAGGGATCTGAAGGGTTGAGGGAGGGGAAAGAGAAGATGAATCCAGAGGAAGAATAAGAGATGAAGCCTTCAGGACACACAGTGGTGTAGCTGATATATAGCACAAGAGGATTCTCATTGTTTATAGGATGCTAAAGTAGAAAGTTTGAGCTGAGGCACCCAGAGAGCCACGAGCCAGGAAATCCCTAGTGAGATGCCAGACCAAAATGCAGATTTTCAAAAAAACAAAAACAAAAACAGGTAGGAAGGCTCTGAAGTCCTAAGAAGGGAGTGAAAGGAAGAAGTGGAACAAAGAAAGAGGGTAAGGATATTTAAGTAATTCTTTTTGTGGAGAGGATCTTGGAGGAAAAGGTTATCCTTTGAGCCCTGCCCTATCGCATCACTCCTAAATGGGCAGAGGGGTCGTAGCTATCGCTTTACTTCAAGACCTGATGGGGAAGAGGCTCAACAGGACCAAATCAAGGAGGCTGACGTGTGTTTTCTACAGTTGGGGTATACCTTGCACGGGTGCCTGAGAAAGCCAGTGGGCCTACAGCAGTGTAGAGAGAGAGTAAGTATATTTGAGGAGTTAGAACATCTTCACTGGCACTGGAGAAAGGTGTGTGTGTGTGTGTGTGTGTGTGTGTGTGTGTGTGTGTACTTTCTGTGGCTGCAGTCTGGAGAGAGAGAGTTGGCTTGGAATTGTTTGAAAAGCTCCCCAAGGGAACATACGGGGAGAGTGAGCGGTTCCCACATGAATATGAGTCGAGTGGACTCAATGGCCAAAGAAGCACAGCTCAGATAATAGCTACCAGTCAAAGAAGATGCATCGCCCTGGTCCTGGGGACTTCAGTCAGACAGGTTCAGGATGGGGGTGCTCTAAAGGATCCCCCAAAGCACCCAGGAAACAGAGTCAGCTTTACACTTCTGCCTGGCCTACGTTGAGTGAAGCCAGTTTGGACAGCAATAGATAGCAACCAATGAAAACTTTTCTAATCTCACTTCTTAGGACTTTCCCTCATCTAGTACTATAGCAACCAATGAAAACTTTTCTTAATTTTTTTTTAATGTTTTATTTATTTTTGACACAGAGAGAGACAGAGCATGAGCAGGGGAGGGGCAGAGAGAGAGGAAGACACAGAAAACGAAGCAGGCTCCAGGCTCTGAGCTGTCAGCACAGAGCCCGACGCGGGGCTCGAACTCACGAACAGTGAGATCATGACCTGAGTGGAAGTCAGACGCTTAACCGACTGAGCCACCCAGGTGCCCGCCAATGAAAACTTTTCTAGTCTCACTTCTTAGGACTCTCCCTCAGCTAGTAGGATGTGCACCAGCAATCTGCAAGTGGGGAGGAGTTGAGTGGAGAAAGAGAGCGTGCACAGAGGCTGGCAATGCTACCCTTCCAGAAGGCAGACAGCCCACTGGTGTACCAGACTTTAATGAGGGATTACTGCAGCGAGCTCTTATCTTGAACTGGGCTTATATCTTGGTGTGGATACTTTTAGGATCTGTATTGGGACTGTTGTTTTCTGGTCTAAACTGACTGAAGAATTGCACATGAGTTTAGAATAAGCAGAGAAGCCATGGGGCCTGCAGTGGTTCTCAAAGCCTAATTCCTGGGCCAGCATCCTCATCCTCATCAGCACGTGAAAATACGTTAGAAATGAAAACCTTACACTTCCATGCCAAAACTGTCAGGGGGGCCCAGCCAGTTCTCCAGGAGATTCTGATGTGCACTAAAGTTTGAGGACCACTGGCCTAGAGGAGGAAGGCAGCTTCAGCTTTACAGGCACCTCTTCTCTCCTGCTAATAATATATGGGATAAGGTGGAGAAATGCAATCTGCACTTCATAATATAATCATTCGGAGGTTATTTGAGGAAATGAAGCAGTAATGTTTTGTGATAAATTTTGGCTATCAAGCCTGTTCTTCTGCTGGCACGTTTGCTTGAACTGCCTGGGCAGCAAGCGTCCATGTTGGGAAGGTCTGACGACTGCATCGGCTGGGCAGGCTGTGTAGCTATGCTGAAACTGGGGCCGCAAAGTGGAGGGGGGATGCCTTTCCGTACGTGTCACACCCATTGTGCGATGTGTCACAATCAGGCACGAACAGGAGAACCACAAGCAACATCCTTGTCTGCCAAAGACGTTCGTCTGTCTTATTACGTCCATAGCGCACATGGAGCACAACTTCAGTAAAAAAACAACCTCAAGAATAGACGCTAAATACTTTTCGGAATTAAAAAACAGTAAAGACTAGCTGTTGGTAAATGTGTCAAAAAAATACAAAGAAGCGATGAACAGATTTTCAAGCCTGAACATGATGCCAAGTCCGTGTCATTTGTTAAATAAAAATACATGGTGCCTCACAAAGATATTATCAAGTGACAGGAAGTACAATGGTTTTAGAGATGTGGAAACCATAATCCCAAGCCCTTGAAAGATGAGGTCGAGTACAATATTAAAATAATTTAGAATTCAATGTAAATTAAGATGTAAAGTTATTCAGGACAATGAAAAGTTTATTTCAAAAGCGGTAGTATTTTTAAGACTAAACATAAAGAAGATGAAACAAACAATTGTGATATAACAAAGTTGTGCATGGTGATCTTGTTCTTCTCTAGTATATTATAGTAGCAATAACCATGAGGTTGTGTTAATAACGTCATGCTTATGTTAATAACCTCTTGGTTATTAATTTGTTTCAGTTTTCTTTAAATAGCTGAGTTGGAAGAGGTTTATTTTATGATTAAAATGGATTTTTTTCCCCAGAGGAACAGTATTTTTTTCTTGCCCTGTTCAGTCCATCTATGATTTGCACGTGTATGTGGGTGCGTGCGTAGGGGTAGTTGAGGCAGGAATATCACTAATTAAAATTCACTTTGTAGAAAACTCCTCTGTGAAACAGGAGTGTTTTGTAAATCATTCTGTTATTTCTATTTATTATGTTCTTTCCTTCCAGCTGGGTGGTGAGCTCCATTTTTAATTTCTCATGTTATTTAGCACAGCGCAATAAATAAAGGCTCAATAAATGTTTATGTAATTGCTAGATAAACTAGGAAAAACCTGATTTTCACCAATACTGTCATCTATTTATTGAAGTCTTTCTTGTCAGTCTCTCAGCAGATGGATGATTGAGTTAATTTGGGGCTAGAATAGAAACAGCCTAATATCTGAAACGGTTTCACTAGAAAACTGTTTTCTACAGTTGGGGTATACAGTTGGGGTAATAGTATGAAGGTCATTGGGAAGCAGCCAGTTGTTAGTACTGCCCCATTTTTTTTTTTTTTGCTACAGCAAATCCGTTTTCTTTCAGAGAAAGAAACTGAAAATTTCTAAAATGACTAAATTTTGGAAACGACTAAAATTCTCATATTAAAATTTTGAAAATAAAACAAACGTCCCATAAGAATAGTACCGAAATATGATGCTTTGAGCTGTATGACATTCCAGTGTCAAATGTGTGTCCGGTCTTTTGTCTCACATTTGAATTTATCCTGTGAGATGTTAGGCTTATAGACAGCACAACCTTGCAGATCTAGTTGACTTCTAAACTTAGTTGGCTTAACCGTTTCTGGTTCCTCATCCAGGCGAGAGGGATAATAACATCTAATGGGAATGTGGAGGAAATAAACTGTTTGAGAACTATGGTGAAGCTCTTCAGCTTCCTCAGAGGAAAGACCCTATAATCATGTCATGGCTGCTCTTCTGTAAGCTGAGGAATTGAGAGGTTGACCTAGCAACAATCTGAATAGCAAAGCAGGCTTTTTTCTTAGTGCCCGTTTTCCTGCAAAAGCATATTTTTGATTGGACTGCCGTCAAAAGCATAATTAAATGTTACGGAGACTCTCAGAACTTTAAACCATTCTCTTTTCCCTTTTTAATTTGAGAACACAAACAAGTCTAATGTTTCCTTTTGCTGGCTCCAGATGTCCATTGTGAATGTAAATGATGAGCCAGTAGAGTCGATGCTTCCACAGAACCAATAGTCGGAGTAAAAATGAATCGTTGCACATCCTGCAGGTGCCTCTGCTGAGGGAATCTTTTCAGTCTGAGGACATTTAACAGATAGAATATACAGCTGGTCAAAGAAAGCCTTTAGGCTATTTCAAAGTTTCTATACAAAATAAAATGCTTCATAAAGTTTGCTTGAAAGTGGAATTTTAGAAAATATGGTTATCTCCACTCTTTCATTTTTCTTCCAATAATTCCAGGCTCTTTGCAAGCTGAAAATATTATTTTTAAGAATCAGATAAACTCCAATATTTGGGATTCTGATAGAAAAACCTTCCATTTGGTGGGTAATTTGGATGTTGTATTCAAGTCAACAACAACAAAAACGCAGTGATTTTTGTCTATTGCCAATAATCGCTGCTTACAGCTTGATTATTTTGAGATTCTCAAGATCTCTTACAGCCATACATTTGTGCCAACGCCTTTCAAATGTCACCTAATGAGAACCATTTATGTAGATGGCATTGATATCTGACTAGGGAGAGAGCTGTTCACATACTTAGCATTTGAACTAGAATTTGCCATCTGATTTTCTCAATCAAGGTCTGCGTTTTGGGAAGACTATCGCTGAGTCTAAATCGTGTACTGAAGTACTTATGACCGCAGAATTTGGAACTGGAAAAAGTATCTTGATAGTTTTGTCTCTCCTCCTTTTCCTCAGAAGCCCTAAGTGATTATACGGTCTATTTCTGTGGGCTCTCCCTGTGATGACTCAACTGGATTCCTCTTCCCTCAAAGATCTCAGAATTCTAAAATAATTCTCTTTCTTTCTAACTCTGGCTAAAACATCAATTCTTTCAGCACAGCTGACCACAGCAAGAGGAAAGCAAACAGATGGAGTTAATGCATGTTAAGAGGAGAAAGTCTGCTAGCCTCGATGGAGGTATTTGCTTTGTAAAAGAGGTTGCTTGAGAAGCTAAATTTCTCTCTAATTTGCAGAGCCTAGGAAATGAAGTAAAGAATTTCAACCGTGAGGAAGAGAGTTGGGTGTTTGCATTTTTCAGAATTTGGACCATAATAGATCAGAAGAGCTGACCAGAAAAAAAAAAAAAAAAAAAGAACTACAATTGAATGATTAACACATTTAAGGACAAAGGTCTCAATTATAGATTGGTTTACTCCTGAAAGTATTGAAAAGAACAGTCGCAGAGGTGCATCTTGGCAAGGTCTTTCCTAGCATAGTTCAGAAAAAAAGAGTTGTTTGTATATAACAGAATTTTTAGGAATCTATACTGGCAAGAAGACCCTGTATTAAAACAGATCTAATTTACATGAAATATTTGATTATCTAACTCCATTCTGTTTCCATGCTTTCTAAGTGAACCTCCGGTTACTGTTTCATTCCTAGGTGGTTCTGCCTATAGAGGAGGAATGCTGTGGTCACATAGCTTCAAAGAACTCAAGACCAATTTTAGTCATTTTTCACGTAAGTCAGGGTAGGGTAAGGGAAACAGAAACAGAACTATAAAAGGGAACTAAAAAGGGAAACAGAACTATAAAAACTATGATGTTTTTATAGAGACTGCATTTTATGCAATTGTGGGAGATGGTTAAGGAGTCTTTATCTGTAAGGCTGTTACCTTTGCATCTTTTCTGGAGCTTAAAGCCTGTAGGACATGGAGTCAAGAAAAGATGTGAAGAGAAGGAGAGCAAGGAAAAATGGGAAACCATTGGCACAAGCCAGAGTCCACGAAGACGTACTAGAACATGGTTCTCTTACTGCCTCCAGCTTTGATGGTGTGGGTGGAAGAAACTGATGCCTATGTCACAGAGCAAAACACATACTTGGGCCAGGAGACAGAGAGTCTGTGCCCCCTGTCAACCGAGGATCAGCTGAAGTAACAAGGAGTCTATGATGGAATAGCACCTGGTGCCCCTGAATCACCCTGAAGGTGAAAGCCATGTGGCTGCTGCTTCACATCAGCCATCCAGAACTTGTGCAAAAAGCTTCTTTGGACCAATGTGGGAAGGAATTATAGGAAATGTAGTTCCAGTTTAGCTAAATCACTAAGGTCAAATCCATTACACAGAATAATAACACATTGACGTTTGGGTTTTATATACCCTCTTCATAAACCCGTTAATAAGAATGTGGTCCTGAGAGATGGATCTATCCTTGATGTTCTGACAAGATATGGGGACTGGCTGAGGGCTAGAACCTGGGGAGAAATTTACCCCACAAAGCTAATGACATTCTGTGAGGCCTCTTTTTAGACAGCCTACTTCAATCCCTGGGGCAGTGCTGGGGCAGTCTCTCATCATTTTCTTACTGGTTGCCTGGTAATGCTCTTTTTTATTTTTGAATTTCTACACCTGGAATGTCTCAAATTCCCACTTCAGATGTTACCGTGGGCAGTGATTTTTCTTTGGTGTCCAGAGACAGAAGATGAAAATAACGGTTTTCTGTCACCACATTATCAAAAGAGATCTTTCATTGTCTGTTTTTACACTTCTTTTTCTGTCAAACTGCTTTATTAACCAAAATATCCAAATGTTACAGATAGAGCTATAGATATAATTTTCTGGCTATGTCAACATGCATTATCGTATTAGCTTCTCACCATATCCTCACAGTCCTGTATGAATAAATTGGTTCTATCTTCTAAGCATCTACTTGGTGCTATTGTGGTTAAATTCAGATTTAACCTAAATGTAGTAAGTTAAGCTTGATGTACAGGTGCATATTACATCCCAGTTAGTGATTCCAAGTAGGGCATGGGGTCAAGTTGGGGAGGAAATAAAATATACAAATCCATCAGCACTCTTTGAAAGACCTCTATTCCAGAAGTAGAATATTTAAGAAAAAGATGAGTAACAGTTTATTCATCTAGAAATCCCCCCACATTCTCCAGCCTTTATCATTAGTGGTTTCTAGTAACTGATTACAAGTTAAAATGTTAGCATGAAAATACTTGTAAAGCAGCTGACTTTTGAAAGGGTGAGTTGTATCAACTGGGAGTTATTTTTCTCCTCATGAGCAACTGTTTTGGCCCATAGGTGTCCAAAAGTTCAGAAGCCATGTTATCTTGTCAAATGTAGTCTGTTTCAGCATTACCTACCACCTCTGGTGTTGGGATACCAGACCGTCAGTGACATCGCATGAAGCATGTAAGCCCGGGAGGTAACTTGAACCTGGAATCAGAGTAGGTGCTGGTGAGAACCAGGTGACACATCTAAGGTAAAAGGGTCAGGGATTGAGCAGGCCAGAAGGTAGAACTAACCATGGAGAGAGGACTGCTAGGTGGGACACCTGATGCAAGGAGTCAAAGATGGCTTTTGTTGGGGACTAAGCTTTTGCCGTGGTCAGGAGAAGCTAGAACTTTTGGTTTAACTCCAAACTTCTCCTTGGTGGTGAGACCTGGGTCTGTGGGTGGAGTTATGTGGGAGGTTTTCAGGTGAGATGAGGTGGAGAGTGGGGTTGAAAGGACAGCTGTCGATAGGGGACTACTCACAGTCACTCCGACTTCTGGAAAGAGGAATTCGAACGACACAGTGTAAATCAGACCACAACCAAATCAGGTAGAGGTGCTCTCATTTTTTCCCCAGTTTTTGTGTAGGAAGTGACTGTCTCTTTAAGAATCCCCCGCCCCTTTCTGCCTAGCTTCAGGTTTCTGGGATTTGGCAGCAAGACAGTCAAATCACAGAGAGTGAGATTTGGGGGAGAGGAAATAATTGAAAAGCTTGCTTGCTTCTCAGGCAATAAATTATGTCCTGGGATAGATGCCAGGGTGGTTTTGGAGGGGCCAATACATACTGACCTCTGAAAAAAATGGATTTATTATCGAGCAGCCTTTGTATGAAATCTTAACTAATGAGGGGCATGTCAAAGCCCCGCTGGTTAGGCAGCTCCTGTATGCGGTTGCAACAAGCTTGGGAGGTTGGATTCCGCTGACATCCGTCTGGCAGAGACACTGCTGTTTGGAACCTCCTGCTAATCAGAAGTTTGTCTGGATCATTTCTCCTTTGGTAGATCATCCTCCACTGAATTGTAATGCAGATTAGGGAGAAGAGCTGCCCAGATTTAAAAGGCACTGTCAAATCTAGTGGTGGTTGTCTACCCCAGTGAGTGTTTCTAAAACCGAAGAACTGTTGAATCGAAAGGCAAAGGTGACTCTGCTCCTGATAGAAGAGCACAGACCAGGGTTGTTTGTCTTATCTCATAAATAAAAAAAGATTAAACTATAACCATGAATATTGGATGAAATACTTCATTAGTGTCTGTGGTTAGATGAGTTAGAAAAACCCCAAGCAAGTGGTTAAATAGAGGAAAAATCAATTACCAATGAAGGATTTTTGTCAATACTAATATCTGTGGAGTGATTTAAAATGTGTAATCTCATTTAATGATCTTAAGGCTGTGACATAGGTACTATGATCCCTTCAGTTTACAAAAACAAAAGCAGACCTATCTCACTAAGGCAGTGGTTCTTAATGGGGTGATTTGGCTATGAAGGGACATTTGGCAATGTCTGGAAACATGTCTAGTTGTCATGGCTAGGGGAGGGGTGCTACTGGCACCGGATGGGTAGTCAGGGTTACTGCCAAACCTCCTACAATGCACAGGAAAGCATTATGATGAAAACAACAATGAATTACCCAAACCAAAATGTCAACGTGCTATGGGTGAGAAATCGTGCACTAAGGTAATGACATTACATGGTACACACAACACTAGAATCCAGGTTTTTTAACCACCCAAATGTTGTGCTTATTACAATATAACATATATCTTCCCACATGTGATGCCTTTAGAACAGGGAACCCATTTGCAGGAAAACTTTTTTTTTTTTTTTAAGGATGTTCTATGCCTTCTAAAGAGAGTCACCCTCCATCCTGGTATGAAGGAAATTTGGCCTGCTGGCTCTTCACAGAGCTGAAGAAGCCTCAGTTGAAAGGTATGACAACAGAAGATTACAGAAGGAGGGATGGTATTAAATTGCTCTGCAAAACAAAGTGTAATATAAACAGCCTAGAGGAAACATTTGTAAAATTGGAGTACAGATGTGGGAGGTGGGACCAGTAGGAGTTAGGGTTGAAAAAGGAATAATTAGCAGGAAACCAAAGGGATTTTATGGAGTAGAACAGGGTGATTGATGGGACTTAATAGGAACAAATGGGGTATGTCTAGTGAAACAAACATAATGCATTTCCCCATCACCAAAACACTGGTAGAATTTACATTGCTTATTTATGCTTACAGAGTGAAGTTCATACATGCGTGTCACTCACATCTATTTACAAACTTATTAATAATAATCCTGCCCAGAAAAGAAGACAATCTCTACACTTCAATTTTGGGGCCTTTAACCGAATGTTGATATAGGCCCTAAAAAATAGAGGATTAGAAATTAGCAGAAAGGTGGGTCTCTGTTATACTTTTCATTACCATGTGACCACTGAAACTTAATTTTCTCATCTGTAAAATAAAGGCCATGATACAAATCCCGTGTCTTCACAGATGTATGATAAAATAGATAAGGACTTGTCAACTGTAAAATGATTTGCAAAGCTTTTAAATATCACTAATATGTTGACGACTTTCCAATTTCTGTTTCTAGTGTGGACTAATCTCAGAGTCACCAAGTAGCCTTTCTAGTGCTAGTGCAGGCTGAGTGGGAGCTTTCTGTAAAATTGGGGGAGCCAGCACATTCAGTGAAATGCAGAGGGAAGCAGGTGTAGAAGTCTGTGGAATTCTGTTGACTGTATGTCTGGTGGTGGACCCAGGGTTGCTCTTGGCCAGCAGGGCCCCGTGAAGGAAAAATGAATTTGATGTGAGCAGGGAGGACAAATTGGAACTACCAATACCTGTGTTTCTACCTCTTAACTTTGTTGAGTCAGAATAACCCTCAGAGAGGATGATGGCTACTTCACTCCCACTGCCATGGTTAACTTTATGTGTTAACTTGAGGAGGCTAAGGGATGCCCAGATAGCTGCTAAAATATTCTTTCTGGGTGTGTCTGGAAGGGTGTTCTGGAAGAGATTAGCATTTGAATTGGTGGAGTGAGCCAACATCACCCTCACCAATGTGGATGGGCATCATCCAGTCTGTTGAGGGCCTGAACAGAACAAAAAAGGAGGAGGAAGGGCAAATTTGCATTGTTTGATAGAACTAGGACATCTGTCTTCTCCTGCCCTTGGTCACTGCCCTCCTGCTTCTGGGGCTTTTGGACTCAGACTGGGACTTACACTCTTGGTTCTCCAATTCTCAGACCTTTTGTACTCAGAGTTACACCCCCAGCTGGCAGGTGGTAGATTAGAGGACTTCTCAGCCTTCATAATCATGTGAGTCAATTTATACATCTTTTCATATATGTACATATATACATACAATAGGAGATCCTCTGGAGAAGTCTATGTCCACCTTCCTCATTTCTCACAAATTTGACTTTGTACCAACCCTAACCAATAGCATACATGGAAGGTGATTCTAGGAAACAAAGTTTCAGTAGCAACAAGTTAACAAAGTACAAAACAACTTCAATATCATATAGTTTACTTATTTAACATGTTTTTAAGATAATGTGTCATTATCTAAAAAATTAGTAAGCACCTCCATTGCAGGGAAATCTGTTTTATTTAATAATAGTCCAAACAGTCCAAGAACAGTACCTGGCACATAGCAGGTGCCTCTTCTGGAGTGACTGTATCCCCTCAAAATTCCTATGTTGATATTCTGCCCCTCAAGGTGATGGTGTTAGGACATCAGCCTATGGGAGTTGGTAAGGTCATGAAGGTGAACTCTTGTGAATGGGATTAGTGCTATCAAAAAGAAACCCCAGGGAGCTTGCTCCTTCTTTCTGATGTGTGAGGACATAATGAGAAGATGGCCATCTATGAGCCAGGAAGTGGGTTTTTACCAGATTCCTAATCTGCCAGTACTTGAACTTGATCCTGAACTTCTAGTTTGAGCCACCCCAGACTATGATATTTTTGTTATAGCAGTCCGAATTAAGACAGTGCAAAATAACTAGTTGTTGGGGGCAAAAAGTGGGGGTTGGGGAGGAGGATAGAAAGGAGAAAGGAAGAACTCAATGAAAAAAATGGATTCATTTATCTAAATCTTTAAATTTAGGACCTTTGGAAATTGACTTTGCAACTGCACTGAAAGTGCATTTTCATGCACTGAAAACAGTAGATTGCAGCTTAATAGCTTAAGGGAGTTCCATCAGCCTTCAGATATTTCTGTTTGTACACAAGAGATTGATGATGAATTCAGTGGAATTCACTTTAACATTAATGAGGACTTGCTCTGTGCCAGGCACTGAGCTGGATTTGTAGATGTTTGAAAGCATCAAAGCATCTCTCAAGCCAGGGTTGTTCTTGTATCTCAGAAAAAAGTGGTTGCTATTGGCATGACTTTTTTGCCAGAAAAAAATTCTTGCCAGGTGAAATTTTCCATTAATCTCTGCCCTCGAGAATTTTTATCAATAGAAATTTGTTCCTTTAGCTTAAAGCCATTTTTTAAAGGTCTCAGTTTAAAATTCAAATACATGTTATTCCCATCTGTCAATGAGTGTTTATTTAAAAGCCCTTTATGGTAGGGGCTCCTGGGTGGCTCAGTCGGTTAAGTGACCAACTTTGGCTCAGATCATGATCTCATGGTTTGTGGGTTCAAGCTCCACACTGGGCTCTGTGCTGACAACTCAGAGCCTGGAGCCTGCTTTGGATCCTGTGTCTCCTTCTCTTTTTGCTCCCCCTCCCCAACTCGTGTGCGCACGCTCTCTCTCTCTCCCTTTGTCTCTCAAAAATAAGTAAACATTGGAAAACAGGTAAATAAAAGCAGTTTATTGTATTTCTTTAGGTAGGAAGGATCTGGAAGGAAATAGTGCAAAAGGAAGTAGGTTTAAGAGATGAAGGGAGAGAGGCAAGGGAGGAGGTCAGCATAGGTGATTGCCTTGGCTGGCAATTGGTGGCAGAAGGATGGGGTGGTTTCCTGGGTGTGGAGAGAACTGAGTGCCATCACTGGGAAGGTACCTGTATAGGAAAAACTCCGTTTTTCTCTCAACACTGCAGCAACACTCATGGCAATTCTGACACCAGATGTGAGGGTTTTCCACCTACCAATCCTTCAATATCAGCTGGGTGTCCTATAGTTCAGTTCAGTCCTGACAGTCCTGGTAGACCCCACAGGTTAAAGGCTCAGTCCCATAAAATTGCCCTCCACTTAAGATACTAGTTGCAAATAGTGAGTTTTTATATTACTGACAATTTGTCTGATTTGGCTACAATTCCGCGGTCCCCATGACCCCATCCTTGGGTTTGCTCATTTGGTAGAACAGCTTACAGAAGTCAGGGAAGAACTTCACATGGACTGACTTACTATATAGTAAGGAATATGATCAAGTACACAGGGGAACAACCAGATAAAGACATACATGAATAAGGTCAAGAAGGGTCCTGGCACTTCTGTCTCCATGGAGTTGGGGTGAGATACCCTCCTGGCATGTGGATATGCTCACTAACCTGGAAGCTCTACAGAATTCTGTACTTTTGGGATTTTTAGGGAAGCTTCATTATGTAGTCATTATCAACCATTAATTAAGTCTAAAACCTCTCTCCCCTTCCTGGAGGATGGAGAATGGAGTGGAAAGTTCCAAGCTTCTAATTATCACTTGGTCTTTCTGGTGATCAGCGTCCATCCTGATGGTATTAAGGAACTCACCAAAAGTCACCTCACTGGAACAAAAAGACACTCCTGTCACCCAGGAAATTCCAAGAGATTTAGGAATTCTGTGTTAGGAACCAGGAACCAGAATCAAGGTCCAAATATCAGAACAAAAGATGCTCCTGGGTGCTCTTATGACTTAGGAAATTACGAAGGTTTTAGGAGCTCTGTACCAGAAACCAGGGACAAAGACCAGGATATCTACTTTTTTCTTATTTCATTGTGCCCCAAGCACATTTCTTATTTGGCTTCTATCTGGTCCTACCCTAATTACTTTGGGGGGGAAAAAGACATTCAGCACATTTCTGTATGCAAAGCTATGTAATTCTCTTAGTAATCTATCTCAGCATTAATTCATTAAGTGTGGATCTTAAAATGTGGTCTGAGACTCCTACAGGTTCCTAAAACACTTTGGAGATTTTCAAGGTCAAAACTATCTCCCTAACAATACTCTGGCATTACTTGCCTTTCTCACACTCATCCTCACATCAGCGTTCAGTGGCAGTTTCCAGCGGTACATGATGTGTGATGACATCATCATTTGACAGCTAATACAATGTGTGCTTGTACATTCTTGCATTTTTAAAAATAGTTTCTTTTTTCTAGTGCTTATTTATTTATTTTGAGAGAGACAGCATTGGCAGGGGAGGGTCAGAGAGAGACAGAGAGAGAGGGAGGGAGAGTGAGAATCCCAAGCAGGCTCCATGCTGTCATTTTGGAGCCCAGTGCGGGGCTTGAACTCACAAACCACGAGATCATGACCTGAGCCAAAATCAAGAGTTGAACACTTAACCAATTAAGCCATCCAGGTGCCCCCATTCTTGCATTTAAAAAAACTTCCCAGCTTTAAAATAAATAAAAAACAAAAAGTGCTCAGCTTTAATTACTGAGAGATATACCCCATATAAATAAAAGCTAGTCGGAGTATCCAATAGTTATTTTAAGAATATGAAGTGAATCTGGAACCAAAAAATTTGAGAGCTGTTAACTTGGGACAGCTTCTAAAACTGGTCAGAATATCTCACAAGATGAGGTTGCTCAGGACTTTTTGTTTTTATTTCTGCTAGTTTCCCTTCCCTTATTTCAGAACTTATAGGCTTAGATCCCACAGGAAAAGGACAGGAAAATCTTGTTAGAGTATTTTATACCATTCAAAGACTTTTAGATCTAAAACCAAATGAAAGGAAATGGATTTTTTTGTATGGTGGCAGAATCAGCCTTTTTCAACATTAATCTTTTGCATCTTTAATCAGCTGTAAAATAGAATGAGGAACTAGCTAAGTAGGCAATAGATATATACACTTATCTTACAAGAAGGCAATAGGTACTCCAATCCTCCAGCTACTCAGGGGCAGAATAATTCTTCCACCTTTAATTAAGAGTGTCCCACTAGTTGGGTCTGTGAACCCCAGGAAAAACAGTGGTAGTCAGGAAATATGACTCAGAATGACCTAGTTGTTCGATGCCACTGCTTCGATGTTTGTGTTGTAACTGACTTTCCCTTAGCGGTCCAGAAAACTGTATCCTGAATTGTACTCCTGTTCGCAATAAAAAAAAAAAAAAAATAGATACCGAGCAATTACCTAAAAATGCATGCACAACTTTATTTAGAGAGACCCACAAAATTGCATTTTCATGAATTATAGAGGTAATTAAGACAATCAACTTACATTTTTTGAATAATTTAGATAATAGGTCTGTATTCTCCTTGAGGATAACTGGGACACTTTGTAGATGAAGGGTCAATAATTCATCACTTTGGAAAGTGATTTCTGCACAATAAACACACCATAAATGTGGAAGTAGTTAATGCCCACTTCCAAGAAGTGAACTATTTTTGCATCCCTGTATTTTGTCTTCACGAAATGTGGAAGGCCTGCTCTTTGCAATTGCAGTTTTGAATTTAATTTTTGGCCAGTTTATTACTCATCTTCAGGGAAAACTAAAAATGTGTGGTCACGCTATTTTTTTTATACTGGATCTGTTACAAAGTAACTAAAGTAGAGATGTGATAATGAATAGAAAACAATGCCTATTTCCTGTCTTTCTTTTCCTTTTGTTTTTGGAATATTGATTTCAAAGAACTAATGTAATCATATCTCAAAGGTCTTGGCACACTATTACCAACTATGGTTCGGTTTCACTGTTACTTCCCTCATTGTTCTAGATTCTCTTTCCCATTCCCCTCTTCTCTCAGTCACCTGTGCTAAATGGTTTGAAACAGATATGTACAAATCCCTGTAACATGGATAGGGTTGTTTTACGTGGGAGGTGTTTTTAATTTACTTTGATGGTATTATGTTTTAGAGCTCATTTTATATCTTACTTTTTAAATGTTTATTTATTTATTTTGAGAGAGATAGAGAGAGTAGGGGGCAGGGCTAGAGGGAGAGGGAGAGGGAGAGAGAGAATCCCAAGCAGGCTTCGCACTTTCAGCGCAGAGCCCAACACGTAGTTCGATCTCATGAACCGTTGAGACCATGACCTCAGCCAAAATCAAGAGTCAGACGCTTAACTGACTGAACCACCCAGGTGCCACATCTCAGTTTTTTTTTTTAACTTAATACTGATTTTTAATAAATCTATCCATGTTTCAGTAAAGCATGCTTATTATTTCTAACTGCTGCAGAATATTCCATAGCAATGCATTTGCGTCATCCTAGTGATTTGTTTCCTTAATGATGAATGATAAAACCCATACCCTGCTGATTAATCTTTTGTCCTTTAGTTCTGAATGTAAATTACATAGAGGAAGGGATTTCTATCTATTTTATTTACCGCTTTATCTATAGCACTCAGAAGGGTGCCTGGCACATAGAAGTTCAAGAAATTTTGTTGAATTAACTCATTTGCATTTGGTTAACGTGTAGAACACATAGGTGAATTTAAACTGCTTCCTTAGAAAAATTCCATTCTGACTTTGTAGCCTGGGTTAGGTTTTCATATCTACTCACTATATCCTGGACTTTTCTATGGAAGCACCAATCACAGTTGTGATTGTAATTACCCCACTGTCTTGATTCACTTTCCTGCTTTGCTCATTTGTTGCTATCAAACACAGACACTTAACTTCGCTATGCTTTTACTGTCATTTGGCAATCTCTGCCAAAGGTTCTCATTGGCACGTGATTCTTGGCGGCGGGAGGTAGTGATGGCAATCGCAGTGGTTTTAGGGGTGAGAGAATTGTAAAATCTGTCTTCATCAGCATTAGCCCTGAGCCTGGGCAAATAAAAAAATTAATCACTATGAAATATAGCCTAAGTGTAAGTTCTAGAGGTCTTTTCCATTACTTTTTGCCCAAGCCCACTCTAGAAATTCTAGAACAGCTTCTGACTGAGGCTGATAAACATGGACCGACCCTAGAGTTCCCAAATGTCATCAACAAGGCGTAGTATCATGCTTTTCTCCTACAATTTTGAGTCTTCTTTATTCCATGAAAGCTGTTTGGACAGAAGGAATGTGGGTGAGAGAAAGAGGGGAGAGATCAGGAAAAAAGTCAACACACTGTTCACAGGAAAGATTTTAGTGATGCTTGCAAATATTAAAATTATTAAAATACTAAGAAGATTATATTTGAAAAGAATTATCAATTGAATTATTCTGAGTCCTTGCTTGCTGTAGAAAAATTTATGGATTTATTCAGTGAGAGAACCTGGTTCAATTTGTGGCTAGAACCTAATCAATGCAGTAAAGTACTCAACAAGGCTGAATGTAATCTTTGCTTCTCTCACTAAACTGTAATTTATTAAAAATGAATTCAAGATCCGTATTGCTAAGTATCACCCACTAGTGCAGGGTTAATTATATAAACTTCAAAACATGCTAGCAGTCATCATAGATAAATTAGTAGCTGGCATAAAATCTGATGGTAGAAGGAATATACTCACAGGCTGACAATTTCTGATAGTCAGGAGTACATGGAAAATGTAGTTTAAACATTCATTCTCTAGTTTAAACACTAATTGGTTAGTAGTTTGATCACAGACATTGATACTGTTGACCTCATTAACTTTACTGTATCCTGATATGTTAAAAATGCAGAGGAAAAATAAGTGCCTAAAATAGGAATCAGACTTTGAAAATATTCTGTTGTCTTGAAAGCTCAATTAGGAATGAAATGTCAATTTTGTAGTGTGAGCTTTTTCGGAGCTAGTTTGCAGCAATCTGACATTCACTTTCAAGTAGAAATCATGTAGTATCTGACAGTAGTTTTTCACTTGGTTCTCTTTTAAATGCTATTAGATCTGTTCTCTTTTTTCTTTCCTTTTTTTTTTTTTTTTTTTTGCTAGACTTGAGGGACCAGATAGAAATGTGCTTTAGATTGCAAGTGCTTAGGAAGCACATGTGCATGTGACTATTTAGATACGTCTTATTTGATGGTACTTCCTTATTTCTTTATTTCTTTTATCTTTTTTTCTTCTTTTTTAAAATTGCATTTTATATTCCTTATGAAAGTTAAAGGAGCAAAAAGTTGTCTCTGTGTGATCTGTAAATGGTACCAAGTTCTTAGGGTATGGCAAATCAGGATTGTTGTGAGCCCAGAGTTACTATGGGAAGTGTAACCTGCTGGGTGGGAGCTTTGGGACTTTGAGCCTCATAGCCCTTGTCCTTCCCTATGCCAGAGGATCCCTGCAGACCTTCTTCTGCTTGCCATCCCCCCTCAGCCACACACATCTCCCAACTCACAGTCCATCTTGTCACATTCACCCCCATCTCATTTGTTTTTTATTCATTTTATTTTTTTTCCAGTTTATTTATTTTTGAGAGAGAGGAAGGGAGGGAGAGATAGAAATAGAGAGAGAGAGAGACAGAGAGAGAGAGAGAGAGAGAGAGAGAGAGAGAGAGAGGCAGGCAGAAAGAGAGGGAGACACAGAATCCGAAGCAGGCTCCAGGCTCTGAGCTGTCAGCACAGAGTATGAAGCAGGGTTCGAACCCATAAACGACGAGATCATGACCTGAGCCAAAGTCGGATGCTTAACCAGCTGAGCCACCCAGGCACCCCTTTCACCTCCATGAGTATCATAAAGGTTAGACTGTCCCTTACATTTATAGCACCTACTCCTCCTGCTGCACTTGAATTTCTTTTAAATGCAATTTTACTTGTATAAAGTATAAAATAGTAGATCTTTTTCCTTAATCTGATAATTAAGAGAAAATTTATTATTAATGAGTGATGTTACTTAGGGAAATAAATTTATTTCCTAAACTTCTATTTTCCATCACAAATATGGAGATGATAGTTTCAAATTTAAGACCAAGTTCAGACCAGATATTCAACTAACAGGGACTTTAAGAATCCTTTGTTGAAAAGGGCTGTGATGCTACTCATTGAAAATTCTGATTCGGGTCTTAAAATACATTTTGAGACTTGGAATTTCAGAAATTTTTAAGGGAAAGAGAATTTAAATATTGTGTAGTCTAGTGGTTTTCAAAATTTGGAGAGTAAAGTCAGAACAAATCCTATTTTTAAATAAATTTCTACTGAGAGTGAAAGTGGAGCCTTGGCAATGGATGGTGCCCACGTCCCTCTGCCTTTGTTCTCCTCTGCGGGACCCCGGAGCTTCATGAAACACCATTCTAAAGCCAGTGAGTATGTCCAGATTCAGTTCTATTTTGACTTTTAAATATTTTCTTTTGTCAAAATTCCACTGCCACATTGTTGAGTCCCCTGCAAAGGAACTGTGATCTGGTCTTCCCTGGGTAGCTGGACCAGTTTTTCTATACTCCTACCAAGGCCACTTTTCATTCCATCTTCTTTTCCTGCATCTGAAAGCTCAGCATGTCCAACTAAGATATCCACTAATAGCTTCTGAATGTATCCTTTCTTTTCCAGTTCTTTACCTCCTGTCCTCATTCTAACCTGTTTTCCTGTTTCTGGCCTCTCCCCAGTTGAAACACTTCAGTCTGAGGGACAGATTAAATTTATCAAGCCAGTAGTAAATTTATTTTAAGCCAGTGGTAAATTTAAAGTCCCCAGTTTCCTTAACAGCAACTAAAGCTGTCTTACATCAGCCAAAAGACAAGCGAGCGTTGAGTGGGTGAGCCTTCATACTGTCGGTAAACATTGTAGGTGAGACATTGGTCCACCCTCCAGCAAATGTCATCACAAAGGGCTGCTTAGTTCTAAACATCTTTGAGAAAAACCGAGGAAAACAGTGATTGTTGAGGCATAGATTCAGTTATGGACAGAATCTGTCCCCGCAAAATTCATATATTGGAGTCCTGACCCCCCAGTATACCACAGATTGTGATTGTCTTTGGAGACAGAGCCTTTAAAAGGAGGTCATTAAGGTTAAACGAGGTCATACGGGCGAGCTCCCATCCAATATGATAAGTGTCCTTATAAGAAGAGGGAAAGACACCATGTGTGCACAGAGAAAAGGCCTTGTGAAGATATGGCAAGAGGTATCTCAGGTTAAGCTATCAGAATATTCCTCAAAAGGATGCTTAACTCCTGAGTCTACTGCAGGTTTATAAAATATTAGCACTCAAATAGATTTTAGGACTTAATAATAAAAATCTTTAATTTTTGTTAGCATACAGGTTATAAATATTTAGAGGGATTTCCATACTACTTGATTGGAACATTTTAATCTTGTCTACTTCTTAAGTTCTTCCAGGCTTAAACATCTTTCTTTTAATCTATAATAACATATATTTATGGAGAACTTAGCTGTTTTTTCTCATGCTTTTTTCTCCATAATCTCTATTTTCTCCCTTACCTGGAGTGAGTCAGAAGGCATATGTCACTGTATATTTGCTCATTTTTGCCATCAGTGCCTGAATTCTAGCAGGACATGTCTGTATATGTTGTATAAATTCTTTTGAGTATGATTTCAGTGGACTTCCCCTAGGAATATTGCACCATCGCAGAAAAGAATATTCCCAGAGTTAGCAACATTGACCATTTTAGGACCATCTGAATATGTTTTAAATGCAATTAATTGTCATAACATATGATGAGCATAGCCTACAAAAGGGAAAGTCAGTTTGTAAAGAGAGTCTGTCATTTTTGAAAATATAAAAAAGAATAATTGTTAAACTGTCATAAGGGTAATGACTTCATCTTAATAATTTTGATAAATGGCAAATATTTCACCGATGTTATAAAGACATGCAATAAATTTTAGAACATTTAACAATGGCCTTGCCTTTTTTTTCCCCTAAGGAAATGTAGTAGGACCTCTTGTTTAAAAAAAAAATTCTTTAAGATCATTTAGCGATATTCCCTCGTGTATGAAACATATCCATTGCATAGCTAACTGATGAATTGATCTAATCTTATCAGCAAAATTAAATTTTCTCTTTAGGTAGGTGTTTTAAAGATTCCTATGTGAAAACCTCAGCTAATGAGTCTTCTGCATAATAGTTTGTTTTATTAAACAATTATTTTTAAACTAATCTCTGCTTGGAGAGCCATGTTTTTTTTTCTTTCATAGAGAAAACCATTTTGTTTAAAGTATTTGAGAAATATATGTGAGATCACCACGTAGTGACATAGGGTCTTTAGACATATACCCCCCAAACAAAAATAAACCACAATAGTACTAGAAACTTAAATCTTTAAAGACCTAAATATCACTTATTCAAACTTTTTTATTTAACAGAAATGTAGGTTGAGGTAAAGCCAAAGCTTGAAGCCAGATCTGCCATTTTTGTATGATTTTATACTGTGCTTCTTTAACTGTATAGCATCTTTATGGTCCGACATTTTGGGGTCCGATATTTTCAGGGTGAATGGTCTATTAACATATTGTCCTGGTTTTGTTTGCATGTGATGCCAAGTTGTAGGGCTTAGAGTTTTAATCCTTAACATGTCATCCAGCGATTTGAGATTGGGTCACAAAAGGGGATTCATTTAGCTTGGTCTCTGAGGTTTAGTCCTTCTTGGAGTAAGTGCTGATCCTTGGCGGGGTATCTAGGAAAAATGTGATCTGGATCCTTGTCTAAGTTGTAATTGTTTGTATTTCAATTAAAAAAGGCTTTCAGACACTTTAGGGTAAAGGACAAGAAGGCTGGGGAAAAAATTCTGTGATTTGGGAAATTATTGCAATTTACTTACAGAGTAGGACTAGCCAATAATGGTTTGAATATGAATGGAATTGAAAACTCAAAATATTGCTGAAACCCAGATTGTTTTTATTTCAATTTGTATAAGAAGATTCAGGGGAAAGCCACCAAGGAAGGAGGATCTAGAATTCAGGGGGCCATGATGGCCAGTAGGCAGGTTTGCACTTTGGAAGTCACTTCATCTCTGATGTCACCTCACTGTAAATTACGAATACGAGTAATAGCTAACTTGTATGTTTACTATGTGCCAGGCATCATTCTAAACTTATTTATATGTTTTGACTTATTTAATCTTCATAAAACTCATGAGGTCATTATTGTTATAAGCCCTCCTCTGCTTCTTAAATGAAGAAATTGAAGCAACAAAGAAATTAGATCATTTGCCCAAAGTGTCACAGTGAGTTGGGGAAGAACCAAGATACAAATGACTTAGTTCCAGAGCCTATGCTCTTAAGCTCTATACCCTAAGCCTTTGTTGTGCTTACGACATTAAATAAAGTAAGGCTATTGGAACATTCTTATATTAGGTGCATCTCACGTAACAAACTGATAACAGAAAGCACTTTATTGTTCCTAACTCACAAGTTAGTTTGGATCTAAAATTTTTGAATTCTGTTCATTGAACTCTTTTATGGCCCCAATGCATATTTATTCCCCTAACAGTCAAAAGGCATCATTTAAATAGCCTTCATCTCCAGACAGGACATCTTTCATAATGGATTGATGCACCTCTCCATTTTTGAGCCTTTAAGAGTCTTTCAAACACCTTTTCTGATTAAAAAAAAAAAATTCCCACCTGTTTTTCAGATGAGGAATATTTCCCATACAAAAAAACTAACTTCTAAAAATGCCCCATACAAGAGTTTTTACACTGGTTTTAGAAGGCATGTTTGTTGACATCCGTTAGTAGTCATGATGCCTTTGAGAATGGCAAATAAGGCACTTTCCACTTTTGCAAAGATTCTCTGGTTTCTGATTTCCCTAATGCTTTTCAGTCTGCAGGTATTTGGATCCAGGTTTATGGTTTGTCTGCCTTCAAGCCACAGGATACAAATTCTATGTGCATTGCTCATGATAAATTCAGTGGATATTTGTGTAAATGTCATGCTGCATGTAAAGTGACAAGAATTTCACTATAATTTGGCATGAGGTGAAGCATTAATTAAGGGATATACATACAAATGAGTTGAGGGAAAACATTTTGCTGTCAGGTAGTTTGGAAAATGACCATAATGAACACTGTTGGCATTTTTGTGACCTATAAATGCTATATAAAGCTTTACCAAAAAATCTACTGAGGTCAGCGGCAGCAAAGCATTAACTAATGGTTACTTAAACTACTACCAAAATGAATCATATTAAAGCTTCAGAAAAATAAATCACCATTTACTGGTGCAGAATAGATTACATAATTACTGCAAGCCACAACATATGAGAATGTAATATCATTCATAAAATACAGAATAAAATAGACCTGTTTACTTCAAGTTATTATTTTTGATGCACATTCTTTTTTCTAATTAGTAGAACAAATGTTAATGGAAAAATGCCTGGATGCCCAAGTAGAGAAGAGTATCCATTCTATAGGGAGCTGAACTGGGGATTCGAAGCATGAAAAATTATTTTATATTTAGTACAGCCTCTCCCCAAATAAAAGTTGGTGCCCTTTAAAATGTCTAATGCTCTTTGATGTTCTTGTCAAAACTTTAGAGACAGATTTGAATGATTATAGAAGGAAACCAATGGGGACATGAAGAAATGGGCTGATTCCATTGAGTGCTGTTGAGTACTGTTTCCTCAATTAGTCTTTGCCTTACAGTTGAATGTAAGCTGTCCCTTGAGGATAGCGTTATGTTTTTTTAGTCTCCTTTGATTCTTCAGCATTGGTAACGTTTCCAAAAAGATAGGGACCAGAGAGATTTGAGTACCTGTTCCATCTTCCATAGATCTTCTCTTCCCTCTAACATTGTCTCCGATTTTTTTTCCAGGCTCATTAGCATAGTGTTTTGGTTTCTATCTCTACTTATATACACACTTGGCCGGTTACCCCCCATGTATAGACTCAGCTGTTCTTTCTAGTTCAGAACCAATCCTGGTCTTGGGAGTGTTACAAGAATGTGATAAAACGTGGTAATAAATAAGCCTGCTTAAAAACTTACATGCCTTAAATTGAAACAAGAATATTTTGGTTCTACTCTGTCTTTGGTGATCCAGTCTGCTGGAACTTGAGTGTCTCTTTCTAGTTTCTGTTCTTCCAGAGGGAACAGTTTTATCTTCTGTTTCTCTCACTAGGTATCAAGGCCTTGTGTACAGTCGTTCTAGTTGTCCAGATCACACTCTTAAATATCTGTTCCACAAATATTTGTTGTTGGTAAGAATTCCCACCCTTTTTTTTGAGCAGCTCAGTTTCCCTGCCTTTTCTTTGCTGTCTAGACTGTAAGCTGTGTAACAGCAATAGATGTATGTGCTTTCTTTAGTTGGAAATATTGGTCAGAAGTTTACCAAATCTACTTCCTCTGCCTTTGTCCACAACTCAACTATATACTTCACAGATCTTCACATTTAGGTGAGACAGTAAGACTAGTCCCAGCTGATAGAATTTGAGCAAAAGGGATGGGCCCATTTCAGTTTAAGCCAATTAACAGCAGACGTGTATTCTCTAAGTTCATGCCCAGTCATTCTCACTGTCCCTCTCTCTCAGCTGGCTGATTATGCTAGACTGATTGTGAAAATGTGTGTTGAAGAGAGTGGTGCTCAAACAAGGTCCATTTGCCGAGTGACTGCATGCAGCAGAAACTGTGTTGTCAGTCTGCTTTGGAGCATGATATGTTAAACACTGAGATTTGCAGGCTTATTTATTTATTTATTTATTTATTTATTTATTTATTTTTTACCAAGCAACAGCCTACTTTAATTTAGTCATAAGTTGGCTGTGGCTATTATGAACATCTAAAATACA
Source organism: Acinonyx jubatus (assembly GCF_027475565.1). Lineage (NCBI taxonomy): Eukaryota > Metazoa > Chordata > Mammalia > Carnivora > Felidae > Acinonyx > Acinonyx jubatus. The sequence continues at coordinate 42,155,955 of NC_069384.1, forward strand.
TGGCAGTTGTTCAGCATTTGGATGACGGAATTCAAAGAAACAGACACTGAAGGCTAGAAATATGGCAATGCGTATAAAGTAGTGACAGAACATGTGGTAAGACTATAACCTGCCATATTGGGAGGCAGACCATATGCCTGCTCAGCTGACAGGCATAGGGAAAGTGAACTAAAAGAATAAAATTGTTAGTGTTTGGCTCGTATTAATTAAGGTTGACAAAGATAAAGTGACTTCAGGAAAGAATTGGCCAATTTATAAGCATAAGTAATGGAAATAGAGAAAGTCTAGAAAAGAGATCCTTGAGGAGTTGGAAAAGCTCCCTGTTTCTAGCTCTGAAACAACTGGATATAAGATTTGATGCCATATGTGACTGAGAAAGCTTGTGAGCAAAAGAAGCCAATTGAAAATAGTCTTCCCAGTCAAGCTTTATAGACTCAAGAAAGCAGCCATTAAGGTTGTAGTGGCCTGTTGGCAAAAAAAAAAAAAAAAAAAAAGCAAGCAAATAAATACATCAGATTTGTGAAGTGTGTCCATGAAAGGACTTTGTCCATGAATGGATGTCTGCTGTACATCATACTAGTCGACCTGATGATAACATATCAGTTGGTAACAAATAGTTTAGAAGCCTGAAAAAGCAATAGGCCAGGACTATAACTCTCTTTCTAAACTTTAACTATTGGAACGTCAGCCTTCAATGAGCATAAAGTGGGTTTCCAAAGTTTTTCTGCCTCCAGAGTGAGCAGAATATCCAAAATTTATTTTAAACACAGCTGCAGAGGATTTTGACATGGATGAATCATCTCTCCCGAATCAGAAGGCCAGGAATCAAAAGAACAATGGATGGAGATGTTCTTTCCAAAGAACATAATCAGATTTGTGATATCTGTCCCATAGGATTTCAGAATTGCTATGTATCAACAGTGTTTTGTGATTTCCATTCTTCTCCTTTCTGAATGGGAATGTTTATTGTAGTAACATTGTCCTTGTTCCACCATTATGCAGTCAGTATCAGAAGGAAGCCAATAATTTCTCTTTTTGGTTTGCCAGACCATGAGAAGAAATATGAGGCAAGTTAAAAGGGACTTTACATCATCGGAAGTTCTTGAACTTTGAATGATTACGATAAATGCTTAGGATTTTCAGTTTTCCTTGGGAGCAAATGAGTTTGTTTTACATTGTGGGATGAAAAAACAAAGTGGATATTTCTTGACCCACAAAAGATTGTGGCAGGGAAAATATTATATGTTCACCAAACCCATTTCTTTTTCTTTTTAGGCATATTGATGTACTAAGTTTCCTAGCTGACTTGTGATAGAGAAAGTTATATGACTGGATTCTGGTGATAGCAATGTGGGCAGAAGTGTTAAAGCATCTTTTAGGTATAGACCATAAAAGTCGCCCACGAACGATTATTCACTCTTCCTATTTGAGGGAATCCTTGGAAAAGTTTATATGCTCAAAATGGTGGCATCATAAAGTGGAAGGAGCTAAGTTTGTGAAGCAACGCCCTGTTGACTCCCATCATCATTTCATTAGATTATGGTGTAAGCAATCGATAAGGTTTTATTAAATGACTGAAACTTTAAGGGTTTTTTTCCTACCAATTAGCCTACCCCAATATTTGCAACTTTTGTTTCTTTCATGATACACTGCTCATAGGTTTATTTTGTATTTTTTTTATACCTCAAGCATTTCTATTTTGTTTAATCTATGCTTTAACCAGTATGATAATCCATTCCAGTTTCCTTAAATTGATTTCATAAACTGAATTGAACACTTGGTTCACTTATTTTTATTCCTTGTTTGTTTAAAGTGAAAGCATTTAAATCTATTATTTTTACTCTGAGAATATTTTACTCTGGTTCTCTGAGTAAAACTTTGACTACATCGCATAACTTTTGACATATGGTTTCATTTTAACATGTTCTCTTTGTCATTACTTCCCAAGGGGCTCCCAATGAAGTCTTTATCTCCTCATACATACCAGACTTGAAGAGAATAGTTTTAAATTTGCATGTGGTTAAGCGTACTGGTTTTAAATACATCACAGGATTGCTGAGGATATTAAATGAGAAATTACAGGCAAAATCACTCAGTCACACAATTAGCACTCTGCCTACTTAATCATAATCACTCAATAAATGTTAGTGAATGCTACTTAATTGATTTTGTTGTAATATTCTGCTAAACTCTAAAAATGATAATTGTGCCAATGGAGGGAGAGCAGGCCAATTGTCCAGTTGAAGCTGGTTGTCTGAACAATGGGACTGATGGTGAGAGAACACAGAATCTCCGATTCCAACATAACAACAGTGGGATCCCTCTCTTTTATGTGACAAAATGTGTGTCTGGGTCTTCTAGTTATCCATTGGTGTGTAACAAACTACTGCCAAATTTAGTGGCATAAAACGACATTTATTGTGTTTATAAATATGAAATTTGGGCCAAGCTCATTAGAGTAGATCATCCCTGATCCACTCAGCCTCAGCTGAGATATCTCAGAGTCTGGTCACGGGGTGGGGGGACTGAAATCATCAGAAGATTCACTCATTTATGTATCTAGTGGTTGACCTCACTGGCTGCTGGTATAGACGTTATCTGGTGCTTTGGCCAGAACACAAACTAGTAGTTGCCTGGGTTTCCTCACAACATGGTGGCTGAATTACAAAGAACAAGTATAGAAAGAGAGAGACAAATGGCCAGGTGGAATCAGTTTTGACTTTTCTGACCTACCCACAGAAGCCACACAGTGTCTCTTCTATATTTTATTTGTTAAAAGCAAATACTAAGGAGGTCTATATTCAAAGAAAGGAGAAATAAACCCCACCTCTTGAAGAAGAGTAACATTGTAGAAATGCCTGGGATGGATTAAATTGGTTTGATCATCTTTGAAACACATATCTACCACATTAGGATTTGTACTAATTGTGATTTTCATTTCTATCCCCTACTCTGACACAGAGCAAAAATTCTAGTCAGCCTCTGATTTAAATAGTGGTTTCAAGTTTTTATGTTTGTTACATGTTTTCTTCGGAATCTTCATAGGTACTTTAGTGGGCACATTAGAGAAGCTGGATATTACATTCTTGTCAGAGATGATTTAGACCCTAATGGGACACTTTTGAACTTTTCTCCCAGTTCCAAAACACAGATCTATGGAGAAATACCACCAAATAAACTGAGTTGATCTAAATTTGGTGCAATAACTAAAATATACTTCCATGTGGATAATAATTCCTTCTCCGTTTTAATTTAGCAATGTACCACTGCTTTGCTTATGGCTATAACTTTTAAGAATGGTAGAATCTTGGCCCTGGGCTGGTAATGTCATGAAGATTGGACTAGTGATCTATGCTTTGAGCAGCCAAATCTAAATCAACCTTTGAAATATTACTTGGGTTGGCAAGATGCAGCCTGGACCAAGGACATGACTGCAAGTCAAAAACTTTTCAAACTGTAGAGAAAGCTCTGACATTCATACCAGCTGTGACTTTGATTAAGTCACTTGTTTTGCATTTCTGGATATCTGCCTTACCTTTTTGGCCAGACCTGCTCAGTCCCCTTTCAAAACAGGAGGTATAGAGAAAGCTGACAAAGTAAGCTATTACTTACTAAATTTATTAAACACTAAGTAGCACTAGGTGATGAGTTGGCAGAGCCTAGATCAGCTATAGAATCTAGAGCATGTTTAGCCCAATAAGTGAAATCCAAGAAAAGAATCCCCTTAATAGCTTAAGGTAAAACCTTATTTGCTAATAATAATAGTTCATATTTATTGACTGCTTCGTATAGGCTAGGCACTATGATAAACATTTTATTTAGCGCACTTAATTTCTCCAAACAAGAAAATTGAGATAGGTTTTATTATTACCCTCATTTTAAAGGTACGGAAACAGGTTCAAAAAGTTAAATACATATTCAGGTTCACACAGCTGAGTGACAGTGCAGGAATTCAAACTGGAGTCTTTCTGACTCCAAAGTCTATACTTGTAAACACTTCACTGTACTGCAGATACGATGTAGATCTAATTCAACCCCACTAATTTCACAATATAGTTGTTTAGGACCAGAGATTATAATGAACTTCTGAAAATCACAAAACTAATTAGTTATTTTGTCAGGGCTTTAGGTACTGTGTTGAACTACTTTGTGATGCTCTACACATCACGGCACTGTGTAGAGTTTAATTCCACTTACAGGTGCTACATTCCCCAGCCCCCGCTATCAAGTCATAATTAAATAATTAAATATCAGAATTCCAGTTCTGAATGTATGTTTTGTCGATACACGAGTTCTTATAATTGTTGCTTGGTGAAAAGTTCTCTTTAACAGATAGTGACAACATCTCTACTTGCTTATTTCACAGAGATATTTTCAGGATCAATGAAATAATGTCTGTAAAGTACACAATGTGAAACACTAAACATTATTTAGATAAACTATGAGATGCCCATATCACTGTTGTGTTTGTGACTGAGATCATTTCTCGCCATCAGCCGACCACAGTGCAGAGATCCAACAACCACAAGATGCTCCCCTCCCACCTACCCAAAGTGGTTCTTTCCTTTTCTGGTTAGGCAGTTAGTAGCACAGAGTGTTGTGGTTGTTGGATTTCTACACTGCAGGTGGTAGAGAGCAAAGAAATGATCATAGTCACAAATTCAGCAATAGAACAAGCTTTACTGGCATGTTTAATTATTTCCTATAAGATACTACACCGACGTGCTATCTTGCATTTCCCCAAGGTCCGACCACAAGCACATTATTACCGGGATGAAACCTAACATAGTGCCATCTGGTGGTTTCCATCTAATAATAAAATAGATCTAGAAGTCCTTTCTCGTCTCACTGTAGCTTCTGGTTGACTGTGGAAAGCCAGCTTTCGTTTAGTTGTTTTTGATAAGAAGTTCTGTAGGTTACAGAAAATTTCAGAAAGTTTTCCAGTGAACGAATTCCCCAAGAATTTTTAAAAAATATTAAGTTATTGTATGCCCTTAAACTGGGGAGTGCTTTTGGAGTAGGGAAGAGGAAAAAATTTCCTTACAGTTATTACATGAGTATCGTTTGCATTAGTTTCCTCCCTTCTGTGATTTTCCCGGATTAGTTTCATGGACTGTCAGTCCTGGCACATGCCCTTTTTCTAGAATTCCCGATAATTTCTTTAATACAAGGCAGATATAGGAACACTTTCTTGAGAAAATAACAATAATGCTTATTACTGTGAAACAACTGGTAACAGTAATTCAGTGGTTGGGAAAGAACCACTCCTTCCCCAAAGACAGCAAACTCCTATTTTGAAAGTGGCCAAACCACAGCCCATGGTGGCTGGCTAATGATGTGTATGTCATCCATAATGTTTCTGTATCAATTCCAGGCATGCTTGCCCCAGTCCTACGGATGGAAGCCAAGTTCAATCATCTACTTTGTTCTCATTGTCTTGACAGTTCTGAAATCTGTATGGTGCTTGCCAAATACTCATCTGTGAGAAAAAGAACGAGAAATGTCCTGCCCTTTTCTTTTCAGTCACCTTTTCTCTCTGTGAAGCAATCATTTTTCTTAATCACTTTTTTTTTCTTTTGTTGTGCAACACGAGTGTCCTTTTCTTCAAAATTTTTTTTTTCTTTACCCGAGGATCATTTCTTGTCTCATTTGGCTATTTCTTACCAACCCATTGGCAAATTAGCATAACCAGTCCCTGACTTGCTTGACTTTATCTATTTGCAGTTATATCAAATATCCAATTTTAAAACATTTCAGCTCTGAATTATGCAACACCAATGACTTTTAACCATTTAAAATCCAGGATAGAAATGGGTAATACATTATTAATCTATATTCTCCTGTGATTTAAACAACATCTTAGAGGCCTGGCAATGTTGGAAGATTTGTAACTGTCTTATGAATATAAGGCTAGGAAGGTGCCTCTTACAGCCACTTATTACCTTAAACATTGTGAAAAGTTAGTATTTTTAAAATTCATGGTGGTTTTTACTCATTTCCATGAGTCAAAGTTAAAAAAAAAGGAAAAGAGGAGATAGTCTTTTTATTTTTTTATTTTTATTTTATTTTTTAAAATTTTGTAATGTTTATTTTTGTTTTATTTATTTTATTTTTTTAATTTAATGTTTTATTTTTTTTTTTAAATTTACATCCAAGTTAGTTATCATATAGTGCAACAATGATCTCAGGAGTAGATTCCTTAATGCCCCTTACCTATTTAGCTCATCCCCCCTCCACAACCCCTCCAGTAACCCTCAGTTTTTTTCCATATTTATGAGTCTTTTCTGTTTTGTCCCCCACCCTGTTTTTATATTATTTTTGTTTCCCTTTCCTTATATTCATCTGTTTTGTCTCTTAAAGTCCTCATATGAATGAAATCATATGATATATGTCTTTCTCTGACTGACTTATTTTGCTTAGCATAATACCCTCCAGTTCCATCCATGTAGCTGCCAATGGCAAGATTTCATTCTTTTGATTGCCGAGTAATACTCCATTGTATATATATACCACATCTTCTTTATCCATTCATCCATCGATGGACATTTGGGCTCTTTCCATACTTTGGCTATCGTTGATAGTGCTGCTATAAATATGGAGGTGCATGTGTCCCTTCAAAACAGCACAACTGTATCCCGTGGATAAATGCCTAGTAGTGCAATTGCTGGGTTGTAGGGTAGTTCTATTTTTAGTTTTTTTGAGGAACCTCCATACTGTTTTCCAGAGTGGCTGCACCAGCTTGCATTGCCACCAGCAATGCAAAAGAGATCCTCTTTCTCTGCATCCTCGCCAACATCTGTTGTTGTCTGAGTTGTTAATGTTAGCCATTCTCACAGGTGTAAGGTGGTATCTCATTGTGGTTTTGATTTGTATTTCCCTGGTGATGAGTGATGTTGAGCATTTTTTCATGTGCCAGTTGGCCATCTGGATGTCTTCTTTGGAGAAGTGTCTATTCATGTCTTTTGCCCATTTCTTCACTGGATTATTTGTTTTTTGGGTGTTGAGTTTGATAAGTTCTTTATAGATTTTGGATACTAACCCTTTATCTGATATGTCATTTGCAAATATCTTCTCCCATTCTGTCGGTTGCCTTTTAGTTTTGCTGATTGTTTCCTTTGCTGTGCAGAAGCTTTTTATTTTGATGAGGTCCCAGTAGTTCATTTTTGCTTTCGTTTCCCTTGCCTCCAGAGACATGTTGAGTAAGAAGTTGCTGCTGCCAAGGTCAAAGAGGTTTTTGTCTGCTTTCTCCTCGAGGATTTTGATGGCTTCCTGTCTTACATTGAGGTCTTTCATCCATTTTGAGTTTATTTCATGTATGGTGTAAGAAAGTGGTCCAGGTTCATTCTTCTGCATGTCACTGTCCAGTGTTCCCAGCACCACTTGCTGAAGAGACTGTCTTTATTCTATTGGATATTCTTTCCTGCTTTGTCAAAGATTAGTTGGCCATACATTTATGGGTCCATTTCTGCGTTCTCTATTCTGTTCCATTGATCTGAGTGTCAGTTCTTGTGCCAGTATATACTGTCTTGATGGTTACAGCTTTGTAGTATAGCTTGAAGTCTGGGATTGTGATGCCTCCTGCTTTGGTTTTCTTTTTCAGGATTGCTTTGGCTATTCGGGGTCTTTTCTGGTTCCATACAAATTTTAAGATTATTTGTTCTAGCTCTGTGAAGAATGCTGGCGTTATTTTGGTAGTTGCATTGAATGTGTAGATTGCTTTGGGTAGTATCCACATTTTAACAATATTTGTTTTTCCTATCCAGGAGCATGGAATCTTTTTCCATTTTTTTGTGTCTTTTTCAATTTCTTTCATAAACTTTCTATAGTTTTCAGCATATAGATTTTTCACCTCTTTGGTTAGATTTATTCCTAGGTATTTTATGGTTTTTTTGTGCAACTGTAAATGGGATTGATTCCTTGATTTCTCCTTCTGTTGCTCATTGTTGGTGTATAGGAATGTAACTGATTTCTGTGCACTGATTTTATATCCTGCAACTTGGCTGTATTCATGAATCAATTCTAGCAGTTTTTTTGGTGGAATCTTTTGGGTTTTCCATATGGAGTATCATGTCATCTGTGAAGAGTGAAAGTTTCACCTCCTCCTGGCCAATTTGGATGCCTTTTATTTCTTTGTGTTGTCTGACTGCAGGGGCTAAGACTTCCAATACTATGTTGAATAACAGTGGCAAGAGTGGACATCCCTGTCTTATTCCTGACAGGGGGAAAGCTGTCAGTTTTTCCCCATTGAAGATGATATTAGTGTTGGGTCGTTCATATATGGCTTTTATGATCTCAAAGTATGCTCCTTTTATCCCTACTTTCTTGAGGGTTTTTATCAAGAAAGGATGTTGTATTTTGTCAAATGTTTTTGGCTGCATCTATTGAGAGGATTATATGGTTCTTATCCTTTTTTTATTGATGTGATGAATCATGTTAATTGTTTTGAGGATATTGAACCAGCCCTGCATCCCAGGTATAAATCCCACTTGGTCGTGGTGAATAATTTTTTAATGTATTGTTGGATCCGGTTAGCTAATATCTTGTTGAGGATTTTTGCATCCATGTTAATCAGGGAAATTGGTCTCTAGTTCTTCTTCTTAGTGGGGTCTCTGTCTGGTTTTGGAATCAAGGTAATGCTGGCTTCATAGAAAGAGTTTGGAAGTTTTCCTTTCATTTCTATTTTTTGGAACACCTTCAAGAGAATAGGTGTTAACTCCTCCTTAAATATTTGGTAGAATTCCCCTGGAAAGCCATCTGGCCCTGGACTCTTGTTTTTTGGCAGATTTTTGATTACTAATTCGATTTCCTTTCTGGTTATGGGTCTGTTCAAATTTTCTATTTCTTCCTGTTTCAGTTTTGGTAGTGTATTGCATAGATTTCTAGGAATTTGTCCATTTCTTCCAGATTGCCTATTTTATTGGCCTATAATTGCTCATAATATTCTCTTATTATTGTTTTTATTTTTGCTGTGTTGGTTGTGATCTCTCTCCTTTCATTCTTGATTATATTTATTTGCGTCCTTTCCTTTTTCTTCTTGATCAAACTGGCTACTGGTTTATCAATTTTATTAATTCTTTCAAAGAACCAGCTTCTGGTTTCATTGATCTGTTCTACTGTTTATTTTGTTTCAGTAGCATTAATTTCTGCTCTAATCTTTATTATTTCCTGTCTTATGCTGGTTTGGGGTTTTATTTGCTGTTCTTTTTTCAGCTCCTTAAGGCATAAGGTTAGGTTGTGTATCTGAGATCGTTCTTCCTTCTTAGGAAGGCCTGGATTGCTATATACTTTCCTCTTATGACCGCCTTTGCTGCGTCCCAGAGGTTTGGGGTTGTGGTGTTATCATTTTCATTGACTTCCATATACTTTTAAATTTCCTCTTTAACTGCTTGGTTAGCCCATTCATTCTTTAGTAGGATGTTTTTCTGTCTCCAAGTATTTGTTACCTTTCCAAGTTTTTTCTGGTGGTTGATTTTGAGTTTCATAGTGTTGTGGTCTGAAAATATGATGGTATGATCTTGATCTTTTTGTACTTACTTAGGGCTGATTTGTATGCCAGTGTGTGGTCTATTCTGGAGAATGTTCCATGTGCACTGGAGAAGAATGTATATTCTGCTGCTTTAGGATGAAATATTCTGAATATATCTGTGGAGTCCATCTGGTCCAGTGTGTCATTCAAAGCCATTGTTTCCTTGTTGATTTTTTGATTAGATGATCTGTCCATTGCTGTGAGTGGGGTGTTGAAGTCTCCTACTATTATGGTATTACTATCGATGAGTTTCTTTATGTTTGTGATTAATTGATTTATATATTTGGGGGCCTTCACATTTGGTGCATAAATGTTTTCAATTGTTAGGTCTTCTTGGTGGATAGACCCCTTGATTATGATATAATGCCCTTCTGCATCTCTTGATACAGTCTTTATTTTAAAGTCTAGATTGTCTGATATAAGTATGGCTACTCCAGCTTTCTTTTGTTGACCGTTAGCATGATAGATGGTTCTCCATCCCCTTATTTTCAATCTGAAGGTGTCTTTAGGTCTAAAGTGGGTCTGTTGAGGGTCGCCTGGGTGGCTCAGTCAGTTGAGCGTCCGACTTTGGCTCAGGTCATGAGCCGTGAGTTCATGAGTTCGAGCCCCACGTCAGGCTCTGTGCTGACATCTCAGAGCCTGGAGCCTGCTTCCAATTCTGTGTCCCCCTCTCTCTCCACCCCACCCCTGCTTGTGTTCTGTCTCTCTCTTTCAAAAATGAATAAACATAAAAAAATTTTTAATAAATAAAGTGGGTCTCTTGTAAACAGGATATAGATGGATCTTGTTTTCTTACCCATTCTGTTACCCTATGTCTTTTGATTGGAGCATTGAGTCCATTGACGTTTAGAGTGAGTACTGAAAGATACAAATTTATTGCCATTATGATGCTTGTAGAGTTGGAGTTTCTGGTGGTGTTCTCTGGTCCTTTCTAATCTTTGTTGCTTTTGGTATTTATTTATTTATTTATTTATTTATTTATTTATTTCTCTCTCTCTCTCTCTCTCTCTTCCTCTCTCTCTCTCTATATATAATAAAATATATATATAAAATATACATATATATATATATAATCTATCTATATATAAACATATATATATTTTTTTTTTCATTTTTTCTCCCCTCAGAGAGTCCCCCTTAAAATTTCTTGCAAGGCTAGTGGTTAGTGGTTAAAAACTCCTTTAATTTTTGTTTCTCTGGGAAACTTTTTATCTCTCCTATTTTGAGTGACAACCTGGCTGGATAAAGAATTCTTGGCTGTATATTTTTCTGATTCAGCACATTGAATATACCCTTTCACTCCTTTCTGGCCCGCCAAGTTTCTGTGGATAGGTCTGCTGCAAACCTGATCTGTCTTCCCTTGTAGGTTAGGGACTTTATTTTCCCTTGCTGCTTTCATGATTTTCTCCTTGCCTGAGTATTTTTTGAATTTGACTATGATATGCCTTGTTGATGGTTGGTTTTTGTTGAATCTAATGGGGGTCCTCTGCACTTCCTGGATTTTGATGTCTGTGTCTTTCCCCAGGTTAGGAAAGTTTTCTGCTATGATTTGCTCACATAACCCTTCTACCCCTATTTCTCTCTCTTCCTCTTCTGGGACCCCTATGATTCTGGTGTTGTTCCTTTTTAGTGAGTGACTGATTTCTCTAATTCTTAAATCGTGTTCTTTTGCTAATCTCCCTCTTTTTTTCTGCTTCATTATTCTCCATAAGTTTGTCCTCCATATCACTGATTCTCTGTTCTGCCTCGTCCTTCCTTGCCACTGTTGCATCCATCCATGATTGCAGCTCAGTTATAGTATTTTTAATTTCATTTTGGCTATTTTTTACTTCTTTTATCTCTGCAGAAAGGGATTCTAATCTGTTTTCGACTCCAGCTAGTATTCTTATTATCATGATTCAAATTCTGTTTCAGACATCTTGCTTGTATCTGTGTTGGCTAAGTCCCTGGCTGTCGTTTCTTCGTGCTCTTTCTTTTGGGGTGATTTCCTTTGTTTTCTCATTTTGAAGGGAGAAAGAGGAGATAGTCTTTTTAATAGCTGCTCTCTACTTTTGCCTAAAATATAAACCTTTATGGAATCTCCAAATGCTAATGTCTTTGTTTTATGACAAAATAAAAGCAGGGAAGATGAGGTAAGTATAATATTATAAATGGTGAGATAGGAAAGCAAACTTCCCAAACGCTAGTTTGAGAAGGGCCCAGAGCCAGGTCAAAGGGTGGAGAGTGAAGAGAGAGGAATATTTCCTCCTCCCTAAATTCCAGTGTTTTTCACCTTTAGATTTCCTATCCTTCCCATATTTTAACCTATTTTCTTTTCTGGAGCAGGGACTTAAACTGAAGACCTACTCTGATGCAAAATATGTCCCTGCCCTCCCAAGCTGAGATTCAGAATGCATTTTCAAATAGGAATACTGCAGCGTCATTGAATGTTCATAAAATTCTCAGGACAGAACTTTGCTACAGCACTTTTAGCTATCTGGTTGTCTCTAGGGAAAATGCAAACTGAATCTTAAATAAATACCTCGCAACCTAAACTCTTAGAACATAGTCCATGTGGAAGCCAGAGGGTGCCTTTATGTTTAGAAATATCAAAGAAATCCTCCTTGGCTTCTCTCCAAACTCTCCTGAAATTCTTGAACATTCTGACAAACCCTCGCAAGAAGTCAGCAGGAAGCTGGAAGGCACATGCTATTGAACTTTTGAACTCTGAAGCGGCATCTATTTTCTCAGTTCTGTTTGTTGACTCCTCTTTGATCTCATCTTATTAGAAAGATAATACCCTAACATTTTAGCATATTTAAAATAAACTGCTTCTACAATCCTCCAGGGAGCTCAGCTTAACTTTAGCCTTTCCCCAATCTCTAAAGCTCTTTACTGCAGTGTGCACTTACCTTCCTGGAAATTGTTAAGTAATTCTCCCTAACAGGGAGTTTACTTTTCTGAATACACTGTAGGCAGGGTTATTTGTATTTCATTTCATCATTGGAACGTGAACTTATTTCTAATTTTGTGAGTGTCTTTGAAAGCTTCCTAATAAAACTAAAAGGACCAAAAGGAGTATAGAAACCGTGTCAATGGTGATAGTGGTGGTGCTGGTGATGAGGGCTGCCTGTGTTCATGTGGCCATTTGGCCAAGCTCAAGTTTACAGCTTTTGCTATAACCTGAAAATGAGGAAATAGTATGCAATTACATACATAAAGTAAAGGATTGAAAGATGATCATCCTACACTTCAAACTTGTGTTCGTTGCTAAGCCACATCCATGTAGCATATTATGAAGTGACATTTATTTCAAAATACTAATCCTATAATTATCTTGCAAATAGCAAAATATGTTATGTTGTAACTTTTGCTTTAAAATGTTATTTTTCAATGTAAACATTGAAAATTTTAACTGTAGTAGCAGATAGTATTAGTAGCAGTTCTAGAACTCATTCCTTTCCTTTTCCCTTCCAAATATCACCCAGATTTTACCTGGGCTGTATCCAGGGCTCACCTATTCACTCTACCTTCAACCCAGGCATAACCCTGGATGGCTTGAACCAGTCAACATGTTTCCATCTTATAGCCATAGACACTGGTTCAAGGATGGGCATGACTTCAGTGGTCTAGCTTGATTGAGTTCCAGGACTCTTTCTGGAAGAGTTGTTAGATTCCTTCTCCTGATGGATTTACAGCAGGAAATGTATACCTTATGCCATGAGAAAAATGAACCTCAAGAAGGCAGAGAGGAGAGGAAAGAAAGAAAGAAAGAAAGAAAGAAAGAAAGAAAGATCCACTCTATAGATGGTTGAGTTGAAAGGGAGAAGAAAAAAAGGAGGGACAGTGTCCCTCCTTCATAGTCATAGATTTGCTGATTCTGAGGCCTGCTGTATCTGAGAAAATTCCATTTTCATGATCAACACTTCTCCCAACTTTTGAAAGCTGGTTTAAACTAAAATTTCCATTATTGGTCACGTAGTGTTTTAACCTTTTTCTATAACTCTAATATGAAATTTCTTAAATTTTTTTAGATCCAGAGATCCTCAAAATCTTACCTTAGCCATTGAGTGGCCCTGACTCAATATGATGGTTACATGTCCAGTCCAGGTTTTTCAGTGAGTCAAAGCTGCAAAGCATTGAGGCCTGAGCTGAGAAGCAGTGTCCTCTGTTTAGGAATGTTTAATGCAGTTAAGAGTTGGTGATCTTGAGGACCCAATAGTCTTACCCTTTGCTTTACATTCTTAATTTGATTCCAAAACACAGAGTGAAAGGCAGAAAGATATCAACTGAATAGAATATGTCCATGATGCCAAAATCTATTGTATACTTTCTTTCTTTCAGAGAGTCCATCTTAAGTACAGGTTAACTCTAAGCCAATGGTTCTCTACCAGGATGATTTTGCCCTCTAGGGGACATTTGGCAATGTCTGGAACCATTTTTTGGTTGTCACATCTGTGGGAAAGGTGCTACCGGTATCTAATGGGTAGAGGCTAGGGATGCTACTAAAGTTCCCACAATGCACAAGACAGAGCCCCACTCCACCCCCAACAAAGAGTTATCCAGCCTAAAATGTTAATAACGCCAAGCTTGGAAAACCCTGTTCTAACCATGTAAAGTAGCAAATGAAACTGATGGTCTAGCTGTCACCCATTCTTTCGCTTTTGCTGAGTCTTTTATTTTTTTTGTCTCTCTTCTGTATGCTGGGTGAGCTGGGTGCTTACAGTATTGAATAGTTTCTTGTTTAAGGTTTTGATTTTTCTTTGTTATTGGGGGAAGTTGACAATTTTGAAAATTAGCATAATTGATTTTCTATGATGCAATCAGACAATTTAGAGAGATACTCCCTAACCAAGAAGTGACTATATTATGCTTAGCAGCTTCTCTCTCTCTCTCTTTCTTTTTTAAATTTCAGAGAGAGAAAGAGAGAGCAGGGGAGAGGGGCAGAGGGAAAGAGAATGAATCTTAAGCATGTTCCACACTCAGCACAGAGCCTGACTCCAGGCTGGATCCCAGAGTGCTGGGATCATGACCTGAGCCAAAATTGAGAGTTAGTTGCTCAACAAACTGAGCCACCCAGGTGTCCCTCTTTTTCTTCCTTCCTTCCTTCCTTCCTTCCTTCCTTCCTTCCTTCCTTCCTTCCTTTTTATTTATTTTGAGAGAAACAGAGACAGAGTGCAAGTGGGGGAGGGGAAGAGAGAGAGGGAGACACAGAATCCGAATCAGGCTCCAGGCTCTGAGCTGTCAGCACAGAACCCCAGTGGGGCTAAGACTCACGAACCATGAGATCATGACCATGAGTCTGACGCTTACCCGACTGAGCCACCCAGACTCCCCTCTTTCTTTTTAAAGTAAACTACTAAGTAATGAATGCTTACAAGGTACTACTCATTTTTTATTTTGGTTTTTGAAAGACTCAAAGTTGTGTAAGACTTTTCCTGCTTTCTAGGAACTCATAATCTAATAAGTGGAGATGGGAAAAACATTCCGATTGTTTAGTACAAGGAGGTATGTGTCATGTATGATGGTGGCATCACCAGAATGCTCTTGGAGTATACAAGAAAGTGGATAAACTTAGAATCCAGGCACAATGGACAGTTTACCTACACCTGGGATAAATGCTGTCGCACAAATATGGCTACTCGAAAGTGTCACTCCCAGCTTGTCGCTTTCCTCTCATAGCACCTCTAAGACAGCAGACTTCCTGTGGCTTTTTAGGGACTTATAGGCAGCTGCCTGGGGTGAGGCTGCCAGCTTTAATCATTCACCTTCCCCGGTGCAAAGACAGTGAAGAGAAAACGCAGCTCAGCAAGGCTGAGAGGGCATGAAATTGTGTTAAGCAACACTCATGACAATGACTGGATTTGCTATTTTAGAGTAAGTGACTAAATGTTTTTTTTGAAATTGTAATTTTCCTGTGCTGTTAAGTGTAAAGGTGACCGCTCCGTGGTGGGCTCTCAGCAGTTTGTACTCGACAGCTAATCAGGTTGATTCATTCGGTGAGGTGGGCAGTAAGCTCAGTTATAAAACAGAATTGAGTTCTTACCTCACTGAGATATAACCTCACATATTTTTTTCGTTCTTCTTTTTGAAGGGAAGAAATCACTGTGCCGACTTTTCAGGGGGATGTTATGGAGATACAAGATTTTGTGTTTGTAGTAGGAAATATAATCATCCATGGAACAAAACCAGTTCCCTTACTGAGTTGGCCAGCAGCCTTTCAATAAGTGGCTTAGGCTGCAATTACCAATGGGAGTCAGAGTTTTTGGTGCAGACCATCCTGAGTTTATTCTAGCCCAATGCTAGAACGTAATGCTAGTGGGATGTAAAATGCATGCTTGCCTATTATTAATTGCATTAGAGCGGACCAGAAGCAAGTTAGCAATGGCTCAGTATTACCAAGTTTGCCCACAGGATGGCATCCATCAGTTAAAAACAAAATTTATAGTATTAGCAAAACTCACAAAAATAGAGATGAAGAAAATTTTCTACGAGGCTTTACAATGTTTAGGGTTTATTTTGATACACATTTTAACTTGATCATAGTGAGTGAGGGTGGTGTGGGTGTTTGCCAGGAGCTGGCACAGAAACAGAGATAGAATTTGTGGTATGTGCAAAGAGAAAAATTGACTCATGCTGAGAATGGAGTTGCTAACAAATAAAGCTTGCATTTCTGAGCCCCTGATCACCAGAGGCCCATTTATGGAATTAATGTTTTTTTCCTCTATCAGAAGATTAGCAACTATCAAGAGATCAAATCAGAACAAGCAGAGTCTCATGACAAATTAAGATGATCTGGGGTTTTGGTTTGGTGATAACAGAGTGTAATATTTTATAGCCTGAGAATAACAAAATTATAATATTTTAGCTATATGATCATAGAAGTCACATAGACCAACTGGAATGTTTCTGATGAAGGAGGCAAAATCCTAAAGAGAAGGAGAGATTTTTCTAAGCCAGGACTAGAGCAAAAGCATTATTTCCTTTTAGAAGGGACTTAGTCAATGAGAAGGAAAGTGAAGGGGGTTGTCTTGAAGCTCTGTGTGTCCAGCATATATATTTTCAAAATTAGATTTATATTGCAGATCAATAAAAATGGTAACATTTTCTAAAGATGATTTTTTCATTGTTAACTTAAGGGTAGAGAAATGTTGATTGTCCATACTAAAGGATGTTATTATTATTAAAAACACTTGGTGTAGCTGGGAGGTTGGTAGAAATCAGGGTAGACGCACTAATATTCCCCCAAGGCAACCTTGGTATCTCCACGAGATCCGAGTCTTCTGGTCCCTCTTTAGATCCTTTCCACCACGGTACGTTTTCGTGAACCCTTCAAAGCCCTGTGCAGTGAATAACTGCTGAATTATCTCCCTTTGTTCTCCTTCCAGACTCTTTCTGTGAGCCCACTGTCCTTTTGTCCATTACATCTTCTAAGCCTTTTATGGCCAAACGTGTCAAGCACACTTCCTCATCACCTTGAAGAGGACACTGAAGTCCTCCTGGGGGAATTATTTCCTCACTGGGGAAGGTTAAATCAGAGTTAATTTTCCCACTACCAACTGCCAGTTTCATTTCAGTTATCAAGTGACTTAGAGCTCACTCGTTTGGCGGCAAATATGCTTTTTACACGTTCATATGCATCAGCGGTATCTATTGTAAAGCTTCTAGAAGGCAACGATATTGTCTTCTCCAGCTCACATAGCTCTTGCGAACACAGGCATTTCATTTTTAAAAAATGCAAAACAAACTAACAGAAAGAAGCTACTAATAACATCATGGTGTCTGACGACGTCCCAATTGCAGGTATAGCAAAACTGCATCTGTGTTATTTTAACAAGAATCTTTTGGGGAACTATTTAAAGTACTGGTAACTGTAACCCATTCGTGGAAATGCTGGTTCACTCTGGGTCCAGGAATCTGTATTCTCAACTTTTCCCTCTCTCTGATAGGCAGAGGATAGTTGTATCCTATATCAACACGTGGCTCCTTTCTGTGTCTGGAAATACATTGATTCTTAAAGGCTCCAACAGAATGATGGTGGTAAAATTGAAATTGAACTCTGCTATTTCTTGATTGGAAACTGTAATAATCTTACCTGTACATGTGTGTCTGTCCAACTGGTACATTTCAGTACTGTACAAAGGGATCTGTGAGTTCAGTGTGTTTTAAATCACTCTGGAGTCCAGTGTTGAAGAATGTAAAAAAAAATTATATTATTATTATGTATTGCAAAAGCAGAGAAACCCCAGATCCTTTCCTCTGCCAACTTTAGTTGTATTTAAAAAAGAGAATTTTGAAAACGGGCCTATATAACACCTGGGCATGTCCAGGACACCTCGTAGGTGTGATTATTTCCAAAGAGAAAAATCTCCTCAGGTCATGTCAGCAATGACTTCACCTTCCCCAGTAATAAGTCACGGTTCTTTGATGACATTCTGTTAGGCAAAGAAGAGAAGAAAAAAAAAATCCCCATCTTTTTTCTTTGCCTTTTTCCCCCCTTCTAATATTGTCAATATGTAAAACCCAAAGCATGAAGAAGCCTTTGGCATCCTTGTTAGTAAACAAACAGAGAAGTTACAATTCTTTTGACAAGAAGGTGTGGAAGAGGGTACTCTGGAAGGCTCTTTCTCCTTTTCTCTCCCGACTTCCTCTTCTCCAACTTGACAAGCTGATTGCAGAGGCCAATGAAAACATCCTTGTCTTTTTCAGGTTGAGAGCATTTGTTTGGCATCTGTGCGGGTGGCCTTCTTGCTGTGGGGTGTCAAGTCACGCGATGGGAATGCAGGCAGCCTGCTTGGATTGCTCAGCCATCGCTTTCCTGTGAGAGCAGCACTGATACTGACGAACGCATGGCCCAATTTGAAACTGAAGGAAACATTTCACCATGGGGGACACTGGCTCATTTTACCGACTGTGGTGTTATTAGCTAGATTGACAGGGGCATCCAGGAGAGGTTGAAGTGGCTAAGAGGATATGGAGACAGTTCATGTTTCCTCGAAAGGCAAGAAATCACTGTTTTTCTCACTGTTGTTGGCAAGTTGTTGATCTTGAAAATCAGAAACCTGATTCACAGCCTGTTTCCCAGACTTTGTTAATATTTTAAGTTATTTTCAATGGCATTCCCAAATTTAATGTTTTGCAATATTTAAGGTACCACAGATTTCTCCAGAACTTACTTCCACCCTGTGCATCCAGGTATGACCACTGTAATAGTTCTGTTCATGGTTTACCCTCTGCACATGTTGCCTTTGGTTATTTCTTGGTGTTTTCAGGAAGTACTTTATATATCCTCACCAACATATTTCCTGATATCTGGGTACCATGATGCCCACCTTTTCTGCAGAACTTTTTCCTTCCTTAGCCAGACATCACTGTCAGACTCTTACTCTGTCACTGCTCTGAGGCATTGCACTGACTTACTATACCCTTTATCAGTTCTGTATTCAATCCAAAGTGAGAAAAATATGTCTTTCCCCCCCACCCCTTTTTGGGGCCATACCTTGTCACTGGGGACATGGTTAGTATTTGATTCATCTTTCATATAGTCTCTCTTGAAAATGGATGTGTCATCATTTCTTCTGCGAAGGAGCCTCTTACTTCCTTCAAGATCCCTCTTAGCCTTGTCTAGTCTACTTTTGGACCAAGAGGAGATGAGAATTGACAGATAATAACACCAAATCCTGGACCACGAAAACCCAAATGTGAAGAAAAATAGTTTCTTCTAACATAATTAGTTGTCTTTGTATGATCTGTGGTTTCAGGACAGCAGAAGATGAACCACATAACTGGTCCTCTTAACGTAAATCTAATAGATTTGTCTTGTAGGCTTGAGGCTCCTGCCAATTCAAACTTGAGAGAAGAGACCAGTAGTGACATATTTCCCAGGTCATAGGGATCAGATCCCAGGCCTGCTAGAAGGGCGCAAGCAGTAGTTTCCATGAATCTGTTAACTTATGCTGCATACAAACTACCCTGAGATTAGTGTCTTAAAATGACAATTATTTATTTACACCCTAATTTTGCAAGTCAACAACTTGAACTGGGCTCATCTAGGAGATTCTTCTGGTCTTAGCAGAGCTCACTCATGTGTGTATGTCAGGTTGGCTGGGAGCTGGCTCATGTGGATGCCTTCAGCTGATATGGCTCATTTCTGTTCCATGTGGTCTTTTATCCTCTAGTTAGCAATCCAGGGCTTATTTCCATGATGTCTGCTAGGATTCCAAGAGACACTGAGGAAGTACACAAAACTTCTTGAGGCTTAGGCTTGGAATTGACATATCATTGGTTCTGCTGTATTCTGTTGGCCAAGGCAGATCAAAAGGCAGATGCCAACTCAAGGGCAGGAGAAATAGGGCCCCTTCTTGATGGGAGATGGACATGGATTCAGATTGGAGTGAAGGATTGTATCATTTTTGTAACTTACTGGAAGACATATTTTAAACACAGCTACATGCGATATTTCTGTGGATTGATTACTAATTTGAGCAATCCCCTACTTTTGTTGTTATTTTTGTTTTGGTTTGTATGTTTTTGTAAGTGTAGATCTGGGTATGCTTCTTATCTCCAAGAGCCTATAGACTAATTTTGTCTCATCTTGCAATTTACTGTGTAATGCCATCAGATTGTAGAGATAGGTTTAGAAATAAATAAAACACAAGACAAAAGTAATACATTTATATCTTATACAAGCAAAAAAGAGGGATATGAGGAAAAGTATTACATAATAGAGGAAAATATAAAGGTAAAAATTATGGAACCTCCATCTCTTATCTGGGCAAAAGAAAGGGAAATAATTGTCCATGGCCATTTGGAGGAGTATTTCTTCATCTCTTCTGGCTTTGTTTTCTTCCTCTTACACCTCGAGGCTTCTAGCTCTTCACATCCTTGTTTTTCCACTACACCTGCCCTACAGACACTCCACTCTAAATCAGGCCCATCTTCAGTTGTATACATTTCTTATACCTGAGGTTCTAGGCACTTCTGGGAGAAGTGACATCACTGGACAGATTGGTATCACTGCTGGGTTCTCAGCTTTGTGTTAGAATCCTTTCATGTGTAAGTCCCTCTCTTTTCCCCCCTATGAACAATCCTACGTTTCCACCAGTATCCTCATTCTCTCACACCACCTTTCAAAGAGAACCATTGATATCAGGCAGAATGTTCTTAAATTCCTCTCCACTCTTAAGGTGATCTGTGTGCGTTCAAACTCTTCTACAGTCTTTCTCATTCAATGTATAAAAAAGTCTCACTTTTCCTGTAATAAGAAAACATTGTTGAGTGTTCAGAGGCACAGATTATGGAGCTATACTATATTAAAATCATGTCTCTGCCTCTTACAAGCTTCTTGACTTCATTGTAGGTCTGAGCATACTCACCTGTAATAGGGGCAAGGTTAGGTAGAGTAGTTGTGAGATTTTAATGGGACTTTCCCATTTAATGCAATGTGCTTAGTATCATGCCTGACACATAGTTATCATGACCCATATCTGTTCACAGCACTTGGGCCCTGACCTCTAATATTTTCAGAAAAGATACTCCATCAAATGTGATGAGCTTCTTCTATAGAGTCAAATTTTATTTTCCTTACTGACTTAAATGTACTCAATTTTTACTTCTTTTTCCCTTTCATTCTTATTTTGGGACTTTAGGTGAGAAATAATCCCTTTGGATAATGCACGGTAAATCTTTCTCTCTCTCTTACTAAGCAATATACAGTAAAGCCTTGATTTGAGAACATAATTCATTCCGGAAAAGTGCTTGTAATCCAAAGCGCTTGTGTATCAAAGCGAGTTTCCCCATAAGAAATAATGGAAACTCAGATGATTCATTCCACAACCCAAAAATATTCATATAAAAGTGATTATAATACTGTAATATAATACAAAATAATAAAGAAAATACAAAGAAAAATAAACAAATTAAGCTGCACTTACCTTTGAAAACCTTCGTGGCTA
Source organism: Acinonyx jubatus (assembly GCF_027475565.1). NCBI lineage: Eukaryota > Metazoa > Chordata > Mammalia > Carnivora > Felidae > Acinonyx > Acinonyx jubatus. The sequence continues at coordinate 42,177,414 of NC_069384.1, forward strand.
GTGTGAGGGAGACAAAGGAGGGTTATTGTATACGATGACTTTCACTAACAGAATCACTACTATCTATTGGCTCAATGGAATCTTTCTCTTTTTGTGCAACTTTAACAAGAAACCTATCCAATGACACTTGTTTTGCCTCCTTTTTTGAGGATTTTGTGGAAATGTGACATTGCATTGTCATTAAACAGATTCATCGCTTGCATTGATACAGCCTTATTCGGATGGTGTTTTCTACAAAATTTTGCACTGTTTCCCACATTTTACACATCTCCCTAATCTCATTTGAAGGGAGGAATTCCTCCACCTTTTTTCCTTCCTCCTCTGCAGATGAGATACAGACATAGATTTCTTATAAAAGCTTGAAATTTCGGGGCGCCTGGGTGGTTCAGTCAGTTGAGCAGCCAACTTTGGCTCAGGTCATAATCTCCAGGTCCATGAGTTTGAGCCCTGCCTTGCTGACAGCTCAGCTCCTGGAACCTGCTTCAGATTCTGTGTCTCCCTCTCTCTCTGTCCTTCCCCCACTTGAGCTCTGTCTCTCTCTCAAAAATAAATAAACATTAAAAAAATATTTCAAGGGGCACCTGGATGGCTCAGTGGGTTAAGCATCTGACTTCAGCTCAGGTCATGATCTCATGGCTCATGAGTTAGAGCCCTGTGTCGGGCTCTGTGCTGACAGCTCAGAGCCTGGAGCCTGCTTTGGATTCTGTGTAACCCTCTCTCTCTTCTCTTTCCCTGCTTTCAATCTGTCTTTCTCTCACTCAAAAATGAACATTAATTTTTTTTTAAATATTAAAAAAATACTGCAGTTTTGGCCACTTGCATACCTTGTTCATACTTCTCCATGATTTCTTTCTTAACTTCCACTGTAATCATCTGCTTCTTACCACCTTTATTTCCAACGTTTTTCTGCATGGGGGCTATTGTATACTCTTGCATGGATGTTGACTACAGTACAGTATTAATAAACTCTTGTCATATACTGTATTTAATGTAACTGGCAGTAAGGTAGCAGAGGAAAGGGTCTCTATCTGCAGGCAGCCGACCTAGAATGAAGCAAAGCATCCCTAAGCTTACTCTTGTGTGGAAAAGCAAAGGACTGTCCATAGTTGCTTTGAAGTGACAAAAAATATGCTAGTGCCAGTTGTGGGCACCTTCCAATGTTCTGAAAAATCACTGACTTCTGCCAAACACTGTGACCTGAGACTGAGCATCTGAGCATGGGAGACAGACGATCACCCACAATTCTGCAGAGAGAGAGATAAAGAGAGAGAGAGGGAACAAAAGAGAAGAACCATGTAAGGTTCAGCATCACATACTACTCTTATTGTAAGACATCACTCATTTATCAACTAAAATTTATTAGAAATGTTTGCTCATCTTGTGGAACACTCACAAAACAAGTTACAGCCCAAGGTTTAACTGCATTTAAAATTTTGTTTCAGGGGTACCTGGGTGGCTCAGTTGGTTAAGCGTTCGACTTTAGCTCAGGTTATGATCTTGCAGTTCATGAGTTCAAGCCCCCCGTTGGGTTCTGTGCTGACAGCTCAGAGCCTGGAGCCTGCTTCAGTTTCTGTGTCTCCCTCTCTCTCTGCTCCTCCTCTGCTTACAGTCTGTGTCTCTCTGTCTCTCAATAATAAATAAACGTTAAAAAAACTTTATAATTTTTTTTTCTTTCACGTGCCCTGATTTCTTCAGTCATTTGCTTTTGGTCTTTCTCCTTTCCTTTACAGCCATATATGTTTGATAGAGCTTATTGCATCTTTTTTTTTTTTTCTTCAACTGAGTATAAACTTTACTCTATCAGTAATATTAGTCTGCTTTGTCTCAAATGGACAACCTAAGTTTCAGTAGCTTATAATAGAGCTATCTGGCTCTGCTCCCATATGTGGGAGCACCTTCTTCTGGTAGAACAGAAGAGGAAGAGGCTGAGCTGAACCATACAATTGAATGTAAAATTTTTGTTTGGATATAATAAATGGCATTTCAGCTCATAAACTATTGATCAAACCAAGTCATATGACCAGATTAAAGTCAATGGGATGGTGAGTATAATTCCACTCATAGAAAGTACTCATGACACACAGCAATTAAGGTGTGTGAGTATATACAGCAGTACAGTTTACCATATCAGTCCATTTAAATATGGTCCTGACCAGCACCTAAATGATTACTCATTTACCAAATTATGGGGATTGAGAGAATATACACTTGGATTTGAACCCTGCTACACCATTGTAGTAGGTCTGTCCTCAGTAAGCCTCAGTTTCCCTATCTATAAATGGGAGTTATAGTTCCTCATTCACGAACAGCTTATTATGGAGTGTTGAAATATTATATTTAAAGCACTTACATGAAGGTTAAATGCATGATCAGCATTATCACCACCACCACCATCTTGTAGCAGGGCCCGATATGAGCTATTTTAATGCTTACTTATTTTAGAAAGAGATAGAGTGTGAGTGCAGGAGGGGCAGAGAGAGGGAGAGAATCCCAAGCAGGTTCTGCACTGTCAGCACAGAGCCTGATGCAGGACTTGAACCCACGAACGCGAGATCATGACCAGAGCCAAAGTCAGACGCTTAACTGACTGAGCCACCCAGGTTCCCCCAAGAGCTATCCTAGAAATTTCAACTGTTTCTACATTGGAGGAGAGAGGGAAATGGAAACTGACATTCATCCTTTGAGGAGAGGAAGAGAGTGCTACCTTTGTTTTGAGAAGAAGTACTTTGGAGTACCTTTTGAATTATACAGATATTTGAGACCTCAGATACACTGAAATGATTGATATTAGAATAATGTAAAATAATATAAAACAAGGTTTTTGGGTTTTTTGTTCCTTATGGGCAAGGGGCATCATTGTAGAAATTAACATAATAGCTGAATGTTTTTTAATGCCTCTTGATTATCCATATATGGAGTAAGGGGCCCAAAATTTAGGGAGAGAGGAGAGAAAAAGAAAATTCCTTTTTATTGTTTTATGTACTTGTTCACTAATTCTTTCATATATTCCTTTATCCATTCAGTAGATATTTATCATGAACCTACTGGAGGCCAGCCACTGTGCTAGGTTCTGGGGTTATAATAATGTACAAATCCCCAGGTATGGTCCCTGACTTCTTAGACCCTCCAGTTTTCCCTCCATCCATGTTTGGAGATGAAGCAGATCAGAGAGTTGACCACAGCAGATGAAGTGGCTTGGAGAGCGCCCCATGGGATAGAAGCCAGGACCGCAGTCTGGTGAGGGATGGCTGATGGCAATCAGAAATGAATCGTGGGCTATACTAGAACTTACTAGAGATTCTCAAAGAACTTACTGGAGATTCTCAAAGCAACAGCAACAACAAAAGCAACAAATTAGGATCCGGGACACAGGACAGGATAATGATTTGGACTATTACCATTTATACATTAAAGGAGAGGATGATGCAGAAAACTTGTTGTTACTGATTCACTTGTTTATCTTCCCATTCCTCTTCCCCCCACCTCAATTCGGAGGCTTGAGACCATGTCTTTCATTTCTTTTGTTATGATTCCTAATGGCTAACACAATGCATGGATGTAGAATGTATTTAAAGATTGTTTTGTCTAAGATCAAAGAAATCAGATCACATGGGCCAAAGCTGTCGTCTTGCTCCTGGATGTCTTTAGATATCAAAGGGATTTTGGAATTTGGAGAAGAGCATATTGTGAATTCAAACAACTCTGAAAAAAGAATGTGGCAAGAATTTGAACGTCTCAAGTGAAAGGGGTGGACATGTGGGGGAGTCCCTGAATATGCATAAAATCTTTTTAGGCCATATGCTTTTTCTATAAGAGAATTTTTCCTTAATGGCAGTGGCTGGTATCGAACTATTTATTGGGTGTTACCCTGTGTAAGTCACTACTCTAAATATTTTACCTGTGTTAATTCATTTCATCCTCCCAGAATCACAATCCCAGTCTTGTTCTATTATTGTTCCCGTTTTATAGATGAGAAGACCAAAACTTGGGAGGTTACGTAGCTTTGTTAAATATTACTCAATGACGGTGTGTCAGAGCTGAGATCAAACCAAGGAGGTCCTACTCTCAACCACCACACTCTGTTGCCTCCTTATGCTAGAGGGTGTGAATCATCGTCAAAGATTTTGATGTCATGTAACAGAGCTCAAGAAGTCACAAATACTTAGGGAGACTCAGAGGAGGTAGATCCCCTCTCACCTTCCCCTAAAAGTCTGTTTTGCAATCATTATGGGTAAGTGGATTTGGTTTCCCAAAGGTTGGTTAGGAGGAGACAAAATATTAACTGACTTTACATTTAAGTAGAATAGAATTTATATTGCCTTTAATGGGACCCAGAAATTGATGAAATGCAATAATCAACAGTTTAGTTGCAGACGTTAAAAAATTGTGCCATTTTTGTTTGTGGGGGTAGTACTGACAGGAAAGAAGGTATAGGAAGGGATGTTTAGCAGCCGAGCTCATGCTTCCTGTGGTGTTGCTCTCAGGAGAGGTGGCTCTATCTCTGTGAAACAGACCGTCTCCAGTGGCTCCCCACTCATGTTCTGGGGGTCTGTACACGGGCTTGCATGTGCATTTTTAGAGTGATGGAGGTTGTGCTTTTTTTACTTTTATAATATTTATTAATTTTTATGAAATAGATGGTACATACTATGTTTCACCTTAGAATGTTTGGATTTTGGCTGATGCATCAGTTCAGATGTTATCTCCCAGACAGAAGCCATGAGATCATGGAGCATGATGTAGTATTACAAGGCAGCAATTATTTGCTCAACCGTTTACAATTGTTTTCTCAGGAGGTGGCCTCTTTGTCTCTCGAGGAAATGACAAAACGTCAATGAGGTTTCAGTTCAGGGGCTCGGAGTCTAACACTCACTAACTGAAAGGGATATTTGAAGCTGAGACTTAAATCAGAGATTCCCCTGAGGTAGGTTCTGATGCTTTGTTTAACAAAAGCAAACTATGAGTACAAATTATTCATTACCATATTCATAAGTAGTCTATTTAGCAAGACGGTATGGAGATAATAGTAAAAACAAATATTGAATAAAGCTCTTTCCATGTCAACCTTTCCAGCACATACAGTATGTTGACTCATTGTTAGTCTGGAATCAGTGGTTTAAAATTAATGAGCGTATACTCTTGATTGCTAGGTAGGAAACTGAAGAAATTGGAATACGTACCAGACTTCCCACGAGAGCTTTTCATGTAAGAAAGTTCTGGATAAAGAAAAATAAAATGCTGAATTAAAAGTCATTGTAAGTGGATTTGAACGTTCAAAATGTATATGGTTCTCTCACTTAAATGTAATAATAATTTGGACTAAATTAAAGTACCAACAATTTTTGCATTTGGATTCTTTGACCAATTTCTGTGTATACACTACTGCCTTCTATAGCTATCCAAGTAGAAATATCAACCTGCTTCATTTTTGCATCCTGTTTACTAATAGTGTTTTAACAAGGTAGCAAAGTTTTATATCCTGACATATCAACACAGTGAAAGGCCATTTGCTTGCCTTGTAATCTTCTCAGAAACAGCTGAACCTGTTTCTTATTGGTGGAGGAACTCATAGAAACATTTGATTCACTCTTTCCTTGTAAGCTTCATTTTATAAAATCGGGAGAAAGTGGTGGTATGGTAAAAGGGGAGTCTCTGCTGTCACAAGAACATATCATTATGAGGAAAAGTGAACTGAGAGCTTTTTTTCCAAAAAAACATGAAGCATAAAAGGGTTCATTAGGCCCCCTGATGGAAGAAGGCCAGGGAACCCCTGCCAGGGGTGGAAAAAAAAAAGCCTAGCAGGTAAATTAAGATCTGTTGGAAGAGGAAAAGTATTCTCTTAGTTCTTCAGAGAGAGAGAGAGAGAGAGAGAGAGAGAGAGAGAGAGAGAGAGTACGAGGGCACTCAAGCAGAAGAAAACTATTCTTCCTTGATTATAAAATGAGGAAAGGAGAGTCAGGTGTACCATACGGTTAATGATCCTTGCCAGAGCAACGCTAGCAATGCATTTTCATAGACAGATTCCTCTTTGTTCTTCTTAGAAAGGGCTCTCTAACTTGTAGAAGCTACACAGCCTTAGAAGCAGTGTTTGAATTATTATTTAAAAAAAAATCTCAGAGTTGAATTGGTTGGAATGAGAAGGCCAGATGCACTAGTGGTAAGTTCTAAAGTACTGAATATATACACAATAAAACGTTTGCAAAATTTCTAAGTTCTTGATTCCTTAACACTTACTTTTTCTGTTAATGGATTATTTAAATATACTTAAAAACTTTCTTCTGAAGTAATCCAGATATCCTCCTTTTCTAGTATTGTGAATTTGATTGGTCTATTGTTTTACGTATAGAGTTCTCAAGGGAAAGTTTTCTTATAAAGCCAAGAATCTGAGCCTATGACATCTTCATTAAAGACTGTCTTAACATACTTCTAAACAGTATCTCCATTTTAGTTCTTTTCTTCCATTTATTTATTTTATTTTTATTTATTAACTGTAGTTATGCAGTATATGCCTGGGCTATCATATTTGCATCAGATATGGATTAAACCCTCGTACAACAAGTTCTAATCAGTGACAAGCCTATTTATTACAACTCTTTTTTTATATTTAAAATTAAAATTTAAGAAATTATTATCAGAGACTCTCCATTTTTTAAAGTGAAGGCCTAGGCTGTGTTATTATTATTGTCATCATTGTCATTGCTGTTGTTGTTATTCCTATTAATAGTTCCTGCTTTTTTATTAGTATTTTTTTCATTTTTTCATTATAAAATACACATGACATAAAATTTACTATCTGAACCATTTTTAGGTGTACAGTCGGTGTATATCCATATTGTTATACAACTTTCACCACCGTTCATCACCAGAACTCTTTTCATTTGGCAAGACAGAAACTCTGTACTGATTAAACAATAACCCCCTGTGAACTGTTTCCCCAGCACCTGGCAACCACCATTCTACTTGCTTTTTTAATTCTTTTTTTTTTTTTTGTAAATACCCCGATGCCCCCCCACCCCAGCCTCTCATAACCCACCATTACACTTTCTGTTACTATTAGTTCAGGTTTTTGTTTTTGTTTTGTTTATTATTTTTGGATTCCACATGTAAGATCATGTAATGTTTTACTTTCTTTGTCTTACTTTACTTAGTATGGTGTCCTCCATATTGACACATGTTGTAAAAGGAAGAACTTTCTGTTTAAAGGCTGAATAATGTTCTACTTTGTGTGTGTGTGTGTGTGTTATGTGTATAGCATTTTCTCTATCCATTCATCCACTGATGAACATTTAAGTTTTTATATCTTGCTATTGTAAATAATGCAGTTAACATGGGAGTGCAGATACCTCTTTGAGATGGTGATTTTATTTATTTTGGATGTAAACCCAGAAATGGGATTGTTGGATCATATGGTAGTTACATTTTTAATTTTTTGAGTAACTTCCTTACTGTTTTCCATAACAGCTGTGCCAATTTTATATTCCTACCAACAGGGCACAAGGTCTGGGTTCCCTTTGCTCCACATCCTTGTGAAAACTCATCTTCTGACCTTTTTATGATAGCCATCCTAACAGGTACAAGGTTATATTTCATTGTGGCTTTGATTTGCATTGTCCTGGTGCCTAGTGATGTTGATCATCTTTTCATTTACCTGTTGGCCATTTACATGTCGTCTTTGGAAAACTCTCTATTCAAGTCCTTTGCCCAATTTTCATTTGGATTATTTTTTAAAAATTTATTTTATTTTTGTCATTAAGTTGTAACACTTTTTTTTAATATATTTTGGTTTCCAAATATTTTCTCCCATTCTGCAGGTTGCCTCTTCATTTTGTTGTTTCGTCTGCTGCGCACATAATTTAATTTGATGTAGTCCCATTTGTTTTGTGTGTGTGTGTGCGTGTGTGCGTGTTTGCCTTTGTTGCTTGAACTTTTGGTGTTTTATTAAGATTTAATCCATATTTGATATAAATATATCCGTCATAACCTAGTGTCAAAAAATAATTCCCAAGACCAATGTTGAGCAGCTTTCCCCTGTTTTCCCCTAGGAGTTTTATAGTTCCAGATTTTTTGTTTAAGTCTTAAATTCATCTTGAGTTTATTCTTGTGTATGGTATAGGGGTCCAATTTCACTCTTTTGCATAGAGCTGTCCAGTTTTTCCAGCACCATTTAGGGGCTCTTCCCCCATTGTGTCTGCTTGGTGCCTTTGTCAAAAATTTGCTGACCACATATGTGTGCATTTATTTCTGGGCTGTCTATTCTCTTCCATTGATTTATGTTTTTGTTTTTATGCCAGTACCATTTTGTTTTGATTAGTATGGCTTCGTCGTATAGTTTGAAATGGGGAAGTGTGATGCCTCTAGCTTTGTTCTGCATGTTCAATTGTTTAGCTATTCAGAGGTTTTGGTGGTACCATATGAATTTTAGGGTTTTATTTATTTCTGTGAAAAATGACATTGGAATTTTGTTAGGGGTTGCACTGAATCTGTAGACCATTTTGGATAGCATGGATATTTTAAAAATATTAATTCTTCCAGTTCATAAACCTGGAATATCTTTCCATTTATTTGTGTGCAGATCTTCACCTCCGTGGTTAAATTTACTTCTAAATATTTTATTGTTTTCGATGCTATGGTACATGGGATTGTTTCTTAATTTGTGGGGGGTGGGGGCAACAGCTTGTAAGTATATAGAAACACAACTGATTCTTGCATGTTGATTTTTGTATCCTACCACAAAACTGATTCGTTTTAACAGCATTGTTTTTTTTGTTGTTTTTTCTTTGTTTTGTTTTGCATTTTTTTTTTTTTTGGTAGAGTTTTAGGATTTTCTCTATATGACATCATGCCATCTGCAAACAGACATTTTACTTCTTCTCTTCCAATTTTGATACAATTTTATTTCTTTTATTGCCCTATTGCTCTGGCCAGCACTTCCAGTACTATGGTTGAACAAAAGTAGTGAGAGTGGGCACACTTATCCTGTTCTTGATCTTAGAGAAAAAACTTTCAACTTTTCACCATTGAGTGTATTGTTAGTTGTGGGCTTGTCATATATAGCCTTTATTATGTTGATTCCTTTTATACCTAGTTGGTTAAGAGTTTTTATCATAACTTTTATAAAATGCTTTTTCTGCATCTATTGACAGGATCATATGATTTTTATACTTCATTTTGGATTGTGGTATATTAATCACACTTATTGATTTATAGATATTAGACTATATTTGCATCCCAGGGTTAAATCCCACTTGGTGATGCTATATGATCCTTTTAATGTGTTGTTGAATTGAGCTTGTTAGCATTTTGTTGAGGATTTTTACATTTATGTACACTAGGGACATTAACTTATAATCTTTTTTCTTATAGTGTTCTTGTCTGGCTTTGGTATCAGAGTAATGCTTGCTTTATAAAATGATTGTGGAAGTGTTCTCTCCTCATCACTTTTTCGGGAGGGTTTGAGAAGGACTGGGATTAATTGTTCTTTAAGTGTTTTGTAGAATTCCCCATGAAGAAATCTGTTGCTTGGCTTTTCTTAGGAGATTTTTTTATTACTGATTCGATCTCCTTACACATTATTAGTCTGTTTAGATTTTCTATTTCTTCATAATTCAGTCTTAGGAAGTTGTATGTTTTCCTTTCATTGAAAAAATTTATTCATTTTTCCCCGGGTTCTCCAATTGATTAGGGTTTAATTGGTTGTCATGGTCTGTTACAAACATTCCTTTGTATTTCTGTGGTATCAGTTGTAATGTCTCCTCTTTCAATTCTGATTTTATTTGAGTTTCTCTCTCTCTCTCTCTTTTTTTTGGAGTTACCCTAACTAAATATTTGTCAATTTTGTTTATCTTTGTAAAGAACCAACTCTTAGTTTCATTGGCTTTTCTATTGGCTATTTGTCTCTATCTCATTTATTTCTACTGTGATCTTTGTTATTTTTTCCTTCTACTAATGTTGGGCTTAGTTTATTCTTATTTTTTTTTTCCGAGTTCCTTGAGGTATAAACTTAGGTTTTTATTTGAGGTCTTTCTTTTTTCTTAATGTAGGTGCTTATTGCTATAAACATTTTTCTTAAGAACTACTTTTACTGCATCCCATAAGTTGTGGTATTATATGCTTCCATCTTTTTTTGTCTCAATATATTTATTTCCTTTTTGATTTCGTTTTTGACCCATTGATTGTTCAGAAACAAGTTGTTTAATTTCCACAATTTTTAAAAATTTTCCAGTTTTCCTCCTGTTATATTGATTTCTATTTTCATACACTTCTAGTTAGAAAAGATACTTGACATTTCAGTCTCTTAAGTTTGTTAAGATTTGTTTTGTGGCCCAACACATAGTCTTTCTTATTGAATGTTTGCCTACTTGAGAAAAATGAATATTCTCCTACTGTGGGATGGAATAGTCTGTATATGTCTATTGTGTCCATTTGGTCTGTAGTATAGTTCAAGTTCAATATTTCCTTATTGATTTCCTGTGAGGATGATCTATCCATTGTTGAAAGTGGGGTATTGAAGTACCCTACTGTTAGTGTATTTCTATGTATTATTTCTCCCTTTATACTTGTTAATATCTGCTGTATATATTTAAGTGCTTTGATGTTGGGTGCATAAATATTTTACAGTTGTTATATGCTCTTGATAAATTGACCCCTTTATCATTATATAATAATCTTCTTTGTCTTTTGTTATAGTTTTTGATTTAAATGTCTATTTTGTCTGATATAAATGTAGCTATCCCTGCTTTTTTTTTTTTTTGGTTTCTATCTGCATGGGCCATCCTTCTGTATACCATCACTTTCAGCCTATACATGAAGTGAATCTTTTGTAGGCAGTATATAGTTGGATCTTGTTTTTTATCCATTCACATTACTCTGTATCTTTTGATTAGAAAATATAGCCCATTTATATTTAAAGTGATTATTGATAGGTAAAAGCTTACCTATTTATTTAATTAAAATTAAATTAAAAATTTAATTAAAATTTAATTTAAAAATTTAATTAAAATACAATTTAAAAAAGCTTGCCATTTATTTAATTGTTTTCTGGATGTTTATAGATTTTTTTTGTTCCTTACTTTACACTCTTAATGTCTCCTTTGTGATTTGATGATTTTCTGCTTTGATTTCTTTCTCTTTGTATTGTGTATACCTACTATAGATTTTTGCTTTTGTAGTTACCATGAGGCTTACATAAAAACATACCAGTTATAAAATTCTATTTTAAGCTGATGACAACTTAACTTCAAATACATACAAAAGGTTGGCATTTTTACACTCCTCCTCCACCATTTTATGTTTTTGATGTCATAATTTACATAATTTTTATGGTGTACCACTAACAAATTATTGTAGTTATAGTTATTTTTAATAATTTTGTGTTTTAACATTCACCCTAGAGTTAAAAGTGATTTACACATTTATATTTATATAATATAAATGTAATATTTATATTATATACTAATACAAAATTACTATATTATATAGTAATATAATATATTACTATATTATAGTAATATACCCATTACTATAATAGGGTATTCTGAATTTGACTATGTTTATCTTTATATTTGTTAGTGTAACCTTTTCATTTCAGCTTCAAGAATTCCCCTTAGCATTTCTTATAAGGCAGGTCTAGTGGTGATAAATTTCAGTATTTGTCTCTCCTTCAAATATGGATAAAATATTCTTGGTTGGCAATTTATTTCTTTCAGCATTTTGAATGTATCTTCCCACTGTTTATGGCCTGCAAAGTTTGTGCTAAAAAAAATCTGCTGTCTTATGAGGGTTTCTTTGTATGCAACAGATTACTCTTTTCTTGCTGTATTCAAAATTCTGTTATTGTCTTTAAACTTTGAGAATTTAATTATAAAGTATTGGTGTGGGTCTCCTTGCATTTATCTTAGTAACTTTCTCTGGGATTTGTGGATCTGCATGTTTATTTTTTTCTCTAAATTTTGGGAGTTTTCAGCCATTGTTTTCTTTGAATGAATTTTTGCCCCTTTTCTCTTTCTTTGCCCCTTTTCTCCATAATGTGTATATTGTTTCACTAATAGTGGTCTATAAGTCCCCTAAACAATCTTCGCATGCTTTCTTTCTTCCTTTCTTTCTTTCTTTTTTTTTTTTTACTTTTTGTTCTGTGATCAAATAATTTTCATTGACCAATCTTCAAATTTCTTCATTCTTTCTTCTGCTTGAACTAGTCTGCTGTTGAATTCTTCTATTAAATGTTTCAATTCACTTATTGTATTCTCCAGCTTTGTGATTTCGTTTTGGTACTTTTTATATTTTCTTTCTCTTTATTAGAATTCTCACTTTGTTCATACATTCCTCTTCTGACCTCAGTGATCATCTTTATGATTATTATTTTGCATTTTCTTTTTTGGGTAAATCACTTCTCTCTGTTTCATTAGGGTTGGTTTCTGGATATTTGTCTTTCTCTTTTGTTTGGAACATATTTTCCTATTCATTTTCCTTGGTTCTCTGTGTTGGTTTCTGTTCATTTCATGAAATAGCTGCCTCTACTAGTCTTGGAAGGCTGGCCTCATGTAACAGATAAATCTTGCCAATCAACCTGGCCTGAGATTCTGGATGCCTCTCAAACCTTTGTGTTTGTCCAAACATCCATCTTTGTTTTTTACTTTTTTAATTTTATTAAGGTTGAAAATTTTAATTACAGTACAGTTAACATACAGTGTTATGTTAGTTTCAGGTGTACAATATAGTGATTCAACAATTCTATACATTATTCATTTCTCATCATGATATGTGTACTATTTAATTGCCATCACCCATTGCACCCATCTCCTCAACCACTTCCCCACTGGTTTATTCCCTATATTTAGAAGTCTGTTTCTTGGTTTGCCTCTCTCTTTTTTTTCCCCTTTGTTTTTTGTTTGTTTGTTTGTTTTGTTTCCTAAATTCCACACGAGTGAAATCATGTTTTTTGCCTTTATCTGACTGACTTGTTTCACTTAGCATTATACTCTCTAGCTCCATCCATGTTGTTGCAAATGGTAAGATTTCATTGTTTTTTATGTCTGAATAATATTGTCTTATAGGTATATACCACGACTTATTTATCCATTCTTCTACCATTGGACACTTGGGCTGTGTCTACTATTTGGCTTTTGTAAATAATGCTGCAATAAACATGGAAGTACGTATATACTTTCGAATTAGTGTTTTTGTATGATTTGCGTAAACACCCAGTAGTACAATTGCTGGATTATAGGGTATTTCTACTTTTAATTTTTTGAGGAACCTCCCTACTGTTTTCCAGAGTGGCTGCATCAATTTGCATTCCCATCAACAGTGTACACCTCCTTGCTAACACTTGTTGTTTCTTGCGTTTATGATTTTAGCCATTCTGGCGGGTGTGAGGTGATACCTCCTTATAGTTTGGATTTGCATTTTCCTGATGATGAGTGATGCTGAACATCCTTTCATGTATCTCTTGACATCTGTATGTCTGTTTCATTTATTGTGTTCTTCACCTCTGATTGGTTCTTTCTTATCTCATTGTTAAGGATCTCACTAATGTTCTCCACTCTTTTCTCAAGTCCATTGAGTATCTTTGTGATCATTACTTTGAATTCTCTATCACACATATTACTTTCCTTCATTTCACTTAGGTCTCTTGCTGTGATTTTGTCCTGTTCTTTCATTTGGGACATATTCCTCTGTTTCTACATTTTGCTTAACTCTCTGTGTCTGTTTTTCTGTATTAGGAAAGACAGTTACATCTCTTGCACTTGAAAATAATGGCCTTATGAAGAGTAGGCCCTGTAGTGTTCTGCTGTGCAATGTACCCTGTTTACCAGAACTTGGCACTTTAGGGGTGTCTCCTATGTGTGATGAGTGTTACCTGCTATTGTAGGTGAGCCACTTTTTATTTCAGTCCAAGGTGAGCCACTATTTTCTTTCTGCAATGGCTCTCTTTGCCTGATGTGGTTACTGTTTGGTTCCTGTGGTGTTAGTGGGCCAGTCTGGGGATGCCTTTGGCTTGAGCTGAGTCACACTAGGTGTTTGCCAGAGATGCAGTGGCACCAAACTGCTGCGTGCTTTCTCTGTGTTGTCTCCTGAGAAGCTTTTGTTGGTGGTTGGGGCCTGTAGTTGGACCACTTGTCTGCCTCCAGCCCACTGCTGGGGCCTCTGTATGACGGGTATGAGTGGTTATCTTTCCTTCTCTCTGGGACAGGGGTTACTTTGGAATGTTACTGACCACTGTAGGGGTGGTTTGGATACTTCCAGGGCTGTGACACTTCCCTGTATAGTTGCTGGCCAAGAGAGAATTGGGGAGGGCAGATCCACTGAAGCACAGTGCTAGGGAGTAGTGCCATGGGGTGGTGGTTCCAGCAAGTTTTGTACACCATCATTTCTCTCCAGGAGAGGCCCCATAGCACCCAGACCAAGGTGGGCTATCTGAAGGGGTGGAATGGCAGAAATATAGTGCAGGGAGGCCTAGTGGTAGTACTGGCCAAGTTAGACAGGGTGTCCTGCAGGTGGCCATGTATTTACACTGGGGGTTGGGGGAGGAAAATGGTATTCACCACTTCCTTTGTTCCTGGAGGAGTTTCCCAGTGATTTCTGTACCTCCAGGACATGTTCTGAGATCCTGTATACTCCAGGTGCCTTTCAAACTGCTGCTTCGATGCTGTATCTCTGTGGGCTATTCCTCATGCTGTCTCTAAGTATGGGGACTCAGTTTGTTCTCATCCTCCTACCTCTTCCAGAGGTGAGTCTGATAATTTTTTTTTAAATCCCAGGTTTAAGTCTCACCAGTTGTAAGAACTCACAAAATTTGGCCCCTCTGGTTTGCAAAGCCAAATGTTATAAACATTCATCTTCCCCATGAAGGGCCCCCAGTAGGGAGGTCTGTTTCTCTCCCATTTTTATGCCCATGGCATCTCTCTCTCCTACAGTCATATGAGTTCATTTATTTCCCAACTGAGTCTCCACCCTTCCTTCCCGATTAGATGTAGCCTCTTCACTACATGTAGTTGTGGAGTTTATTCTGCCAGTCTTCAGGTCCTTTTCTGGTTTGTTTGTTTGTTTGCTTGTTCGTTTTTTTACAATGATGTGAGTGTTATCTAGCTGTATCCTAGATACAACTAGATATCCTAGATGGTGTAGATAAGATGAGCCTAAGGTCCTTCTACTGTACCATCTTCCCTGGAAGTTGCAGTCTTTGTTCTTAGTGGCCCAAAAGAGAAGGTAGGGGAAATGCCTATCTGCCTATTTAGGCTCCTGGAGGACTTAACATAATTGTTTACTCTGTCAGTTCCAAAGTTCATGCTAATTGGAAGCCCAATGTTTAAGCAGCAGCTGGGAAAGATGGAATGTTAGATATGTAGTCTGGCCTCTATGAAGGAGAAACTGAGAGCTTGATATTTTTGCTTACTTGCTCTGGGCTTAGCCATAGGGAATAGGCACTGGGACTACTTGTGAAACCATTTAAAAGTACCTCTCTGTTCTTTTAGGTCCTGTGGGACGGGAATGCCAAACCCTGTCAACTCCAAGAGCTAGGTAATTTAGGAGCCAGAGTCTCTGGTGGCAGTTGTAGAAGTTGGGGAGATAGATGTCTGGATCAATATCTTTGAGAAGGAAGCTGGAGACTTGATTTTATCCCTGGGTAAAACTGGGGTAAGAAGGCACACAAATTAGAATCCCAACCCTCAGGCAGCAGCTGGAAAAGTGTGTGGTTAAACCTTTTCCAGTGAGAAACTGGGAGCATTAGATTTTTGCCTGTTCTTTTTATGCTGAGCCTGGGGGATAGTCCTAGGAAGTGCTTATGTGTCCATTAAAAAATGCTTATTTTCAGGGCATCTGGGTGGCTCAGTCGGTTAAGCGTCCGACATCGGCTCAGGTCATGATCTCATGGCTCATGAGTTCGAGCCCTGCATCGGGCTCTGTGCTGACAGCTCAGAGCCTGGAGCCTGCTTTGGATTCTGTCTCCCTCTCTCTCTGTCCCTCCCCTGCTTCCTCACTTGCACTCTGTCTCTGTCTCTCTCTTTCTCTCAAATATAGACATTGAAAAAAATGCTTCTTTTCTCCTGTGGCCAAGGGGGTCTCATGAATGCCGAGCCCCATTAGCTCTCAGAGCTGGAACCAGTCCGCCAGGTGGCAGCCATAAAATTTGAGGTGTTAGATGTGTGAACTAGCTCCTTCCAGGGAAAAACTAGAGACTTGTTTTTATCTCTGGAGCAGGTCAGGGAGAGGTGTGGGCAGTGCCCACAAACCTTTTCAGGCTCCCAGGGAAGCCTGGTGAGCTCCCAGATGCAGGGTTAGATTAGAAGCATAACCCTTGGACAGCAGCTGGGAAAGTATGCAGTCACACCCCTTCTGGGGTTTTGCCTGCTCCCTCTGTGACAAGCCTGAGGGAACGGCAGTGAGAAGTGCTTTTAAAACCACATTCTTGTTTTCTGTTGCACTGGGGACTCACAAATACTTAGCCCTGTTAACTCCCAGAGCTGCGTGTCTTGGGAGCCAGTTTCTTGGGTGGCAACCATTCAAGTTGGGGCACTAGATGTATTGCCCAAATGCTTTGCTTATCAGGGAGAAACTGGGTATTGGGAATTCCCTACTGATTGTAAGGTGCTGGCTGGTGACAGGATTTATAATGTGAGTGTGTCTCAGCTTTTCCTACCCATTTCATATGGGTATTTTTTCAGTTGCCCATCTATAGAAGTCAGTGAACTAATTTCCAGACTTCTTTCAGAGAGAATTGATCCATATGTAGCTGTTTATTTGGGGTGCTCCATGGGAGGAAGGAAAGTCAGAAGCCTCCCTCTTGGAACTCTTTTTTTTTTAACTTTATTTATTTATTTTGAGTGAGAGAGACTGACAGCGAGAGCAAGTGTGTGTGGGGGTGGGCATAGAGGGTGAAAGAGAGAATCCCAAGCAGGCTCTGCCTGTCAGCACAGAGCCCCATGCAGGCTCCCAACTCAGGAACCATGAGATCATGACTGGAGTGGAAACCAAGAGTTGGACACTTAACCAACTGAGCCACCCAGGTGCCCCACCTCTTGCAGCTCTTAATGAAAGGAAGATTCACTCAAACCAAAAGGGCCAAAGAATTCTTTGGAGTTTTAGGTCAATTTGTTCTATAGGTGGCATGTAACAAGTAAAATTCAATCTTCTCTTTTACTTCTTGTTTTGTTGCAATTTATTACATATTTTAATTAAGAAACACAATACCTGTTCATTCTATAAAAGTTTGTTCATTATAGATATATGGATTGAAGAAAGTAAGAGTTCTCACAATTCCATCTTTGGAGATAACTTTTATCACCTGCTTGGTGCATATTCTTTAATTTTTTCTCTGTATTATTTCTATTAATATTTTGTAAGAAACTAATCATGCTATAAATATGGCTTTACAACTTATATATTAACTTAGATCGACTTCATTCTTTTAAATAGCTATATTTGTATACCTTGGTTTAATGGATCCTTTGCTGTCAGATGTTCTTTCCTCAATCTTTGTCTATTACAAACATTTAAAAAATGTATATCTTATACATATGTCTTGATTCACTGGTGGAAATGGCTCAATTGTATAAAATCTACTAAGTGAAGTTGATGTGTCAAATGATACAAAACATCATAATTTTAGTAGATTTTGCAAAATTGCCCTTCAAAATGGTGATATCCATTTATATTTCTAACAACAGTGTATGAAATTGTGTAAGAGAATATTGATTTCCCTATTTCAGTGACTGAAAATTAGGTAGATTTGAAAATCTGTCTCATCATGGTTTTGTTTTGATATTTGTATGTTTTGTTATATGTATGTTTAAACATAACGTAATTAGTTACACTATTTTCTTATCTCTTTCATTTGCCTCTTTACATCTTGACACATTTTTCTATTACTACGTTTGATTCGTAGGAGCTCTCTTTCTGTCTTGGCTCTCTGTCTCTATGGTTTACATATATATGTATACATGAAAGTATTTATTGTACATGTTGCAATTGTTTTTTCCCTTTTCAATTTACTTTTAAAATTAACTTGAGTTATATTTTATGGGTATAGGTTTCAAATGTTTATGAAACCAAATCTATCAATCTATTCTTAAAAGATCTCTTTATAGTTACAAACGTTAAAAAGAATATCTTTGTCCAAAAATGAATAAATATTTTCCATATTAAAACAAAATATAATAATTTTTGTTTTTTTATTTTAAGTTTTGCATTAAGGTTTTTATTCAATTGTAATTAAATTTATATATGCTGTCCATTTTCTACTTTAGACATTGCTTATATTAAATAAGAATAATATTGGAAGCTTTATATTTACAAAACAAATATACTAAGATTTAAGAAGAATTTTTTTCAGTATCAAACTTTGATAGTGTATTTAAAATATAATTTACCAAAGTCCAAGTTAAGCTAAATTTTTCAGCATTGTGTCTATGGCATTATTCAAGGTTTCTGGTTCAACTGTTGGTTCTTATTCTCCCTTTTTGACATTGGCATTTTTCCTTCAATGAAATACGGCTATTTCACATATTTAAAAAGGCATTTTACCCTTACAAGTTTCAGCAAGAAGGTGGAAATGAAAGACAAGTAAGGGTAGAAGGTGGGAGAATAAAGTGTAACCATGAAAAGTTCATTAGCCCAACAAAGAACTAAGAATCATCAGGAAGCTGACCACATTACCAGCATCTGTCATCTTTGGTACCCACGAAACAATACTGTTGTATATGTTTTTCCACTAAGAACAAAGATTTACTTTTTAAAAGAAATTCTATACTTTTACTATAAATTAACTAGAACAAATTGTCTTGTTGCCAATTAACATAAAAAAACATCTTTTTGCTGTTGAAAGATCATGTTTTGCTTTCTATACCTGATGTAAAAAGTTACGCACATTAAATGGGCCTTCTAGTTGGGAAGTTGCAAAAAGATGCTTGTCTTACAGCATTCTATTTCAATTCTCTTGATTGTTCAGCATAATTAAAATAAAGCTCTCAAACACAAACAGCTTGTCAAACACTTCTGGAAGTTTCTCCTGACTCAGGCCCACAGTGGCAAGAACACATTATAAACACAATGGGTCCTCTCCATTTAAGGGAATATATGCTTCAATAAAGTTAATTTTAAAGAATCTTTAAATAAATTGAGTCATACTTTCTCTGACCATGTATTTACAGAAATAAAATATGTAGTACCCTCACAAAAGAGTAATGATGATGACGATGAAAATGATGGTAATTATAATAATATAATTGCATCATATTTGAGGGGTTCTGACATAATAATATCCTATAACAATTATTATTTATCAAGTATTCTGGTTACTATGCTATAATAAATAACCCTAAAAATTAGTGATGTAAAATAATGATTTATTGTTTTGATAGGTTCTGCGGGCCAGGAACTTGGCAAGGGCACAATGGAGATGACTTGTCTCTGCTTAAGAATATCTGATGTCTCAACTGGAAGCCTCCAAGGCTGAGAGATGGTATGATCTAATGGTGCATTTACTCATATGTCTGGTGATTAACGTTGGCTGTCAAATGAGACCTTAGGTGGGACTTTCAGCTGGAATGCCTATCCATGGCCTTTCCTGTGTCCTGGGCTTCCTTACAACTTGGTGGCTAGGTTCAAAGGCTGAGTTTCAGGAGAGAGTAAGAGCCAGACAGAAGCCATATCACTTCTTATGATCTAGCTTCAGAAGTCAAGCACTTCTGAAGTCTACTACATTCCTTGCATTGAGGCAGTGACAAAGATTTACCCAGTTTCAAGAAGTATAATAGAACCTACCTCCTGATGGAAGAGTGTCAGTATCACACTATAAGACTACCACGTGGAATGTGATTTCATGGTTTTGTGGGTTGGAGCCCCACATCGGGCTCTGCGCAGACAGTGCAGAGCCTGCTTGGGATTCTCTCTCTCCCTCTCTCTCTGCCCCTCCCCATTTCGTGCTCTCTCAATAAATAAATAAATAAATAAATAAAATAAACTTTAAAAAGTGAATATAGGAACTTAAACTATTCCAGAACATTATAACTTTCAAGGAAGCAAGGAATTCATCAAATGATGTATTTCCTGGAAATATCCATTTATGGACATTTTTGCCATAAAGTTCTAGTCTTTTTAACTGGAGCTAAGTGGAGTAGCTTGTAGTAGATAATCACTACAGGCTCTACTCATTCTTTCTGGGCACGATTGCTAAGAACCTGAACCAAGACTTGTCCCAATTGGCACTCCAGTTACCACAATTTTCTATGAGAGGCCCTGCAAAAGCCATTGACCAAATTACCTACTTGAGGACGCCAGAAGGAACCATCATTGGAAGTGGCAGGTGGACTGTCAGGCTTGAGGGTTGCCATTCTCTGATAATCCAGTGTAAGTGACTTTAATCTGTGGAAAAGATAATATCGGTCTTTCAAGTTTTCTCATTAGAAGGTATGACTAGCTTTCTATTAGGAAAGTTAGGAAGTCAAAATGTTCAGAAATTTTGGGAAGAGGACAAGGCAGGTATCGAAACTTTAAATTCTGCTTCATTACTTGTAATCTCTGTGGAGTACATAATCCTGGAAACAGTTAATAAAATTCTGACTAATGGAGGATATATAAACTACAGCCAAATAAACACAGATGCTAGAAATATTGAGAATGGATTAGTTAATAATAAATTGATTCTGTTGTTATTTTCAATGGATTGGGCCTGGAACGTAGCTTATTCTGAAAATTTCTTTAAAAAATTACCACAGGAAAACAGAATAAAATCAATATTCTATTCATGTCACAAATAACTTTATTGTCCTCAGTTGGTAATATCATTTATCCCAAAGAGGTGAGCAGACGTCCCTGAAAGCTCCCATTTGCCAGTGACAGAAGACAGCCATAAAGCCGGCTTTTTTATTTGTGGTTAGATTCCAAAATGCTGAAATAGACTATAATAAAATATGCTTTGTTCCTAGAAAACTATACAGCTTGTGTAACTCTTTACACACTACACTTTTTTTCTTCTCACTTCGGGGATTTGTCTCAAACTTAATTTTCAAATAGCTCACGCTGAACAGATCTCAGAAATTTACGCCACGCTTTAGCTTGCTAGTGAGTCCAGAAAATTGAGATTTATATTGACATCCTCTTCCTCATTCTCCATATCATATTTTCCACGAAATCCTCTGAATTCTCCCTCCAAGTTGTGCTTCATGCCACTCCCTTATATCCATCTCTGCTGCCACCTTTCTAATACAAACATCATTTCGTGCCTAAGCCATTGCCATAACTTCCAAATTCATCATCCTATTTTCATTCTTGACCGTCTCCAGTCCAGTGTTCACAGTACAGCCAGAGAATTGTTTTTAAATCATAAATTGAATTTCATGCTGTTTCTCAACTTTACGAGTTTAAGTGGCTTTGCATTGCACTGAGAATGGAATCCAAACTCCTAATTTTTGGCAACAAGATTCCAGTCGAAATGTTTTCCCCCTTGAGATTATGTGTGATGGATAATTTTCATTTACTTCTTCAGAGTCAGATATCTGAGTGGGAGCAGAGTGAGTTCAGGGCATTTAGACTGTCAACTCCCTGTGGTTGGTTGTCCCAGCTCCTTTTATTTATTTATTATTTATTTTTTTAATGTTTATTTATTAGACAGAGAGAGAGAGAGGGAGAGAGGGAGTGAGATAGAGAGAAAGCCTGAGTGTGGGAGGGGCAGAGAGAGACAGGGAGACACAGAATCTGAAGCAGAGTCCAGACTCTGAGCTGTCAGCACAGAGCCCAATGCAGGGCTCAAACAAACTGGGAGATCATGACCTGAGCTCAAGTCGAAGCTTAATGGAATGAGTCATCTAGGTGCCCTGCCCAAGCTCTTTTTAGATGGACATCTAGTTATTGCACATTGTTGTAACTGCTCACTCCTCTGCACCTTCAGGCCATCACATAGTAATGGTTTTCCACTGTTGTTAGCTCTGGAGGAAGTACACTTTTCCTTATTTATTGCCCTACCCCTTGCCCACTCCTTTGCAAGTAGTCCTTTACTAAAATTTTCACAAATTACCCAGATTGCAGGTGCCATCTATTTTTTTTTGTTAAGAATATGACTGATAAAGTATCTGGTAGTTGGGGTGCCCTGAAAAATGGATTGATAGCTCAATACAGTTGAGGAACACATAGATAATCTTTTGGTAGGGAGAGATAGGATACTAATAAACCATGGCTCAGTATCTTTTTAAAAAAATGTTTATTTATTTTTGAGAGAGAGAGAGAGAGAGAGAGAGAGAGAGAGAGAGCATGAGTGGGGAATGGCAGAGAGAGAGGGGGCACAGGATCTAAATTGGGCTCCCCACTGCAGCCGAGAGCCTGATGTGGGGCTCAAACTCAAGAACTGTGAGATCATGACTTGAACCAAAATTAAGGATTGGACATTCAACCAACTGAGCTACCCAGGAGCCCCATGGCCTACAGTGTCTTTATGATTACTCAAAATTCCACCCATGTGGCACAGGCATAAGCGAATGTAGAAAGGCAAGGAGTGGGAAATCAAGTGCTGTGGCACTTGGTCTTATGTTAGCAATAGTGATTATAAGATTATGGATCAGTTGGCTGTTTCAGAAGGTCCTGGAAATCATATGGGGTGAAAGGAACAAATTCAAAGTCATAAAAATATCACGCAGAGTACAAGATGGAAATCAGAAATCTTCAAGGGCATCTTTGAAGGAGTCCTCTTATTTCCCGTAGTCACAGGGCAGATATGGCTAAGGACCAAGCCCAAGGCCTGATTATAAAGGCTGCAGATTTGTAGTGCCAGTTGAAGTCTCAATCCCATGGGACAAAGGGATCTTACCTCCCTGTCCCATCTAAGGGAGAAGATTCCCCTTGAAATGAAACTTTTAATGACTGCTCCTGGGTGAGATGTCTCACAAAGAAGTGCCAGTTCTTGGGGCGCCTAGGTGGTTAGGTCAGTTAAGCAATGGATTCTTGATTTCGACTCAGGTCGTGATCTCACAGTTTGTGGGATCAAGCCCTCTGTTGGGCTCTGTGCTGAGAGTGCTGGGTCTGCTTGGGATTTTCTATCCCTCTCTGCCCCTTCCCCACTCATGCTTTCTCTCTCTCTCTCTCTCTCTCTCTCTCAAATAAACAACAACAAAAAACAAAAAGAAGTTCCAATTCTCCTACGTACCCGCCACCACTTCCCTTCCCGGCTCCTCTACCCATAGGAGTTAGATCTCAACATGGACCTCATGGAGACTACGAAGCCTGCTCTGGAAGCATACAGCTTATGTACCCAAAAGGTTATAGGACCACATCAGTTTGTATTAGCAGGAGTCAGAAGCATGTGTGGGTATTGATTCTATGGGTATTATTTGATTGGACAAAAGTGACTGACATGCATATGCCCACAAAAGCTACAGAACTTAATGTGCTGGTTTAACACATAGGAGTGATTTTAATCAATTAGGTTGACTCATTATAGGCTAGAGACATTGGTGACCTTTCATCAAAAAAGTATTAAAGTCAGAATTTACCTGGCATACTGCAGAAGAAGGAGTTAAAAGGCCCAGAGAGATAGCAATATTGAATTCATTTTAATTCCACAAGCTGTTCAGGTAGGTACTCCTCTAACCATATAGGTCAGGAGGGCCAGGAACACTTTCTTGACAAGGCATTTTTAAAAAATGCCTTAGGTGAAAGGTTACTAATAGTCACTCCTGTAATCTGGATGTCATGGTTGGGATGCTCATTCACTTACTCTCCTTAACTAAATAAATCCCAACTTTGGGCTTTGTTGATTTCAGTAATAGCTAAGTGTTAATACTATGAATGACAGAATTAAAGAACACAGAATAAAACCCTACTTCCAATATCCCAACATTCTGGTAGTACGTATTCTCATTTGACATAACATTGTGAATCTAAAGCCTTAGAAATAAACAATATGAATTTTTAAATTTAATTTATTTTAAACAACGTGGTGATTTTTTTCTTGTGTCCTTTAAATCATAGTAATTCAAAATTTTGTTCATTTGCTCTTGGCTTCTTAGCCCTTAAGGCCTTTCTTAAAAATAAAGTCCAATTTGTAAAATTTATATTCTATATATGTATATATTAATGCAAATTTCATATATCTGTATACTTCAACTGAAGTTAAAAGAGGGATAAAGATAAAAGCATGTGGAAAGGGGTTAAGAAGATTTTCTTTTGATAGGCTCTGAAGAGCATGGTTGGAAATTCACTGGTCAACTAGTCAAGGTGATTGGCTTATTACTTTTAGAATTGTCCTTTCCCTCTCTAAAAGAAAGATGGTGAGTTGTTGCTATCAGAGACACTGTGTCCTTCAAAAACTCGTAAATAATATTTAGTGGCTCAGTAATCACTTCCATCAATTCCTTAAGTAGCTTGGGATGTGTATTGTTAGGATCTGATAATTGGATGGAATCCAGTTTTTAATGTAATGTTTGAAATTAAATTGTCCTGTTTTTACCACCCTATCACATATCTAGTTGTTGTGGCCCAAGAAATTAAAAAAATGGTGCTTTTGTTTTATTACTAACATTGGTGGATTTTTTTTTCTTTTGCTATAGACCTACTAAAATGAAAGCTAATTTCAAGTTTATTTTTCAGGATTCAGGAACAGAACATACATCAAATAAAATACTTAATAATATGATATTATGGATAAGATTAATGAAATTTATCAAATATGTCAGTGATGGTTTTCTTATGACAATAGATTTTAATTCACAGGAGAATTCTCACCAACTTATTTGAAGTTAAGTTTTCAGAGGTTAATATAATAGCAGTAACAACAAAAATGATGACTAATATTTGTTGAGCATTATATACCAAGCCCTGTGCATTAGGTACTTTATATGGATGATCTTATTGAAGTCTCAGATCAAATCACTATGTGATACCATATATAGTTTCACAAATAAGGGAATTAGATGTGAAGAAGTTAGGTAAATTTCCCGTGGCCATAAACATAGTAAAAGTGACTAAAAAATGTATGCTAAACTGTCTCCCTGTTGATGATACTTCTCTCTAATTACAGTAGTGAGGAGAGCAGACGTTGGAGAAACTGGCAGTTAATATTCTGAAAGAAGTAGAGAATTAGACATGAAAGGAAATGTAGAAGGCCAACTAGTCAAACCATCATATTTTATTGATAAAGAACATGAGGCCCAAATAGTATAATATAGCATCCAGATTGCCTAGATTTGCCTCTTACAAATTAAGGGACTTTAGGCCTCTTAATTCCTCAGTTTTCTCATATATGAAATGGGAATGATATTAATAGAACCTACCTCAAAGAATCACTTTAAGATTCACATCATCCTTGTAATATGTATCTAGTTTTCCCTCTTTCTGAAGTGTAAGAACAAGATAATTCAGGAAGTGTAAGGGTTAAAAGATAACTAGAGATATCCTTTAGTTTTTAGTTTAGATATAAATTTGAAAAGAGAACTAAATAAACCATTACCTACATGCATCACTCTGTATTCTAATTCCCAGAAATGTTAGAATAAAGACTAAGGAATAATCTGGCCAGGAGCATACATAATATGCATAAAATACATAAATAAAATACATACATAAATACATACATACATAAATACATGTATAAATAAAATACATACATAAATAAAAATACATAAAATTAAAGATTAGATTCAAATTGTTAGCAGGGGGTGAAAATTATATATTTTCTTTTCTTTTGGTTTTTGGGGCTAATTTGTAGACAGAAAAAGGTTTAATATCTCTAGTGGGAGATACCACTTTAAAAGTAGCAGAAAATCCACTCACCTCTCCAAATAATAGTTACTATCTTGGTTAACAAGAAATGCTGAATAGGCAGCTCTTGGCATTGGTTTATCTATGGGATAATGCCAGGGTTGCTATCTCTGCAATTATATTAGCCTTCCTTTCGTGGTCTCAGGACGGTTACTGCAGGCCCAGAAATCATGGACACAGCTAAAGCATAAAATGGGAGGGAAGGGTTGAAACTAACCTCTTCTGTCCCTTTTATTAGGGGGGCGGGAAAAGAAAAGCCCTTCAAAAAAGGCTTCCCAGTGCACTTGTGCCAATATCTCATTTGCCAAAGCCAAGGCCATCATGTTTCCAACTGGCTTTCCAGTTGGCAGGCAATGAATAGCAAAGAATGGACTAGTCAACAGTATTACTTAGATTTATGACTGTTACATGTTGACTACATTTTTATATTTGCTGGGATATATAGTGATGGAAATGGGGGAAGAAACTATCACTTACAGAGTAATTATTAAGTTCCAGGATGTATGTTAGGTATTTTATGGTCACTATTTAATCCTCAGAATGCCTTTGAGAAAATAGAAGAATAAACCGAGATTCAAAAAGGTGAATTTTAGCACAAACATCTTATACATAATATTCTTTGAACCTGGTTCTGACTTGAAAGTCTGTGTTTACAATTGGAACATGCAAACATGAAGAAAGCTGTAAAATAGCCACAAATTAGTGAATGCTTACTAAATGCCAGGCATCACAATAGTTAACACATTTAAAAATAAGTTATCACATTTATCCTCACAACAATCTTATGGGATATTTTTATCGCCATTTTATAGATAAGTAAATGAAGTCAGGGAAGGTGGCTACCTGGTACAGGTTTACTTAGCTTGGGGTTTACTGGGGTTTAGTTGGGGGTTACTAGTTTACTGGGACTGGGGTTGGTATCTGAATCTGAATAATTTGCTCCCAACCATGAAAATGGATTTCCATTTGCCATCTATATTTAGGAGAGTGTCTAACTTCCCATCATAACATGTGATGATTCTAGAATGAGTACAGAATATAACAATCAGATAGGTGTTAGAAATGTACAGTTGGGTTTTCCCCCATTTATCTGTTAAAAACTTCAGGATAAAGTCCCAGGCAAATGGTTTCAGGAGAAGGAAAGGAAATACATGTTAAGGTCAGGGGTGTCTGGCATAAATACTCTAATTTTCCTGATGGTCTGGAATAATGTGAGGTTGGAAAAGATGATTAAACTGAAGAAGTTCCCCAGAAGCAACTTGTTCTAACCCTGTGACTACAGTGCCATATATTCTGTATTTAAACTTTTTAAAATACAAATAAGACAATTAAAAAAAGAAACAAACAAACAAAACACAGCACCTTAAGACCAATATTTCTCCACAATTCACTAATAGCTTTAAAATTCTCCTCAGTGTCTTGGAAAATTCAAGAACCAGCAGCTTTATGGAAGTGAGAAAAAGGCAAGTATAAGGCACTGTTTTTGTTAATTACGAGATGATAGTATATACCCAGTGGGGGCTTATAATGGTCGTGTGTGTGTGTGTGTGTGTGTGTGTGTTTGGGGAGGGGAGGATGAGAATGCTTTTTTCCCCCTGTATAAGTTCTCTGTAAAGAGATTTTAAAGACCTATATCCCTTCAAAGGTAATAATGAAGGGTTTCAGAAAGATGTTTTAGCATAGTTCACTGAGCAGGGTGAAAACATTTGCCCTGTGGATATCAAATACATGGGAGAAAAATCACCTACAATAACTGATGGCACCACCAAGGAAAAAAAATTAAAAAAAAAAGGTGTGAGATTTTATTGCTAACACAACTATGATGAGTTTATAAAGTGAATTCTGTGCCTCAGGTGTCAGGCTTGACCATCTGAATTATCTTATTTCTCAAGGTGTCTGTCAGTGGATCTGTTCATTATTCATTTGGTCCATACTTATGGGTGAACCTGTACCCTCTAATGATCAGGAAAAGTGACTTTATGCTAATCCCAAAGGGAGGGGTAATTAGGCATTACAAGTCCCTCTTGTCCCCATCAGTTTAATAACTACTACTCCTGTTTGTATCTTGAAGCTATAAATACATGATATTATATTGTAATTTGTAACATGGTTCTGTTTTCTTTTCCTTCTTGGTACAAGGCAAACACATACATATTGAATCTCTGTGTTTTTAGCATAATAAAAATATTTAAGACTTTATTCTGAGCTTCTAATAATACTTTTAATAATTTCATCATTTATTCTAATGATAATAATTACAAATAATAGTCATCACTAAACATTGACTGAGTTATTGCTAAGTGCTAGACTCTAAGTATTTCATAAGCCTAATCTCAGTTTTCTCAGCAACCTTATGGAATATATGCACTTATTTTGTTTTTCTTGAGCTCAGATCAAGTGTAGAAACATTCATAGTTGTAAATGTCAGTAGTAAAATCTTTCCATCATTGCTCAGAAATGATTAGTCTTTCATATCCCCTCCATACTCACCCCAATCTCATTCATCAAGTCCTCAGTTATACACTGTCATCTTTACACACACACACACACACACACACTCCAGACGTAAGCCCTTATTTTTCTAAATTACTTTTTTTTTTTGCTTTTCAGAACTATAGGGATCATGCATCAGGTAAATTAGAAGGTCTTCTGATGCTCAGAATTGTCTATTTTCATCATTGATTCACTTCAGTAAGAGCAAATCTGAGAGAACTATTTTTATTTCACAGATGAGAAAATGATCCCCAGACAGATATTTAACTTGTCCAATGCCACATAACTTATGAATGGAAACCTTATAAGTCTAGAGCCTCAACATATAAGACAATGCTAGAGAAATTTAGATTGTACAGCTATCCAAATTTAAGGCTCTAATTTTAAAATTATAAAGCTACATTGAATTATAACAGATTGCTACTAGGAAAGTGGAAATAATTATGGACATTGCTCCTCACAGTTCACAGCAATGCCTTTTGCCTGTCTGGTACTCCAGTGAATGTTTGGTGAACAAATAAATGAATAAGTAATGAAATACAGAGGAAGAGCTAATGCCTGAGTAATTTAAAATAATTCTATTTATTATCTTCATTCATTTCCAAAGTATTAAACTGTGGATATTTGTTGATACTTTGTAGTATAATTTCAGTGCTTTGCATTGTTGACTATACATGGATCATCTGTGTTCCATGTTAATCTTTCTATTGAAAATATGTAATCTGTTTTGTATCACCTTTATCTGGATTTACCTTGGTCGACTGAGACACTTGTGACACAAGATCAAAGATTAGCTGGTAGAGTTTAGAATGAATTGCCCCAAGATGTGCCACTTTGACATGCAGAGTATTTTGAGCTGAGGACAATCAAGAACCAAAAACTCAGGAGAAAACTTTGACTTTTTCCTTAACTGCCTAAAGGAATTTAGATGGAGGACCTGCTATAGAAATAGAGCTATCACTATAGATAACTACATTATAATATGAAAAGAGATGGTAGACAGGAAGGAATTTAGCATAGAGTCTATTTGTTAAAATTTCTCTGTATGTCTCATTGTTTCTGTATGGCCCAGTAAACGTTTGTTTGCCAAACATTTAGTCTTTTTCATCTCTTGTGAATTCCTTTTCTTCCTTTTGAAGTCCCACACCTCTGCCCCCTTATCCTTGGTTCAGGATGGCATACATAAATATACCTCATTTTACTTTTCTGTTTTTGAATCTTTCATATATGTGGGATTCCTGTATCTCCAAAATTAAATTTGATTTTTCTCCTGTTAATCTGTCTGATGTCAATTTAACTTAGACCAACCAGAAGAATCTTGAATGGCAGAGAAAACTTCTTCCTCCCCAACAAGCTTATTGAGTAGAAACAAAACAAACATTCATGAGCAGCAGGGTAACTCCTCATAGTGTCAGGTTTCTCTATTTGCTTGCTGTCCAGAGGAATACTTTAATGAAACTGCTCCTCATACAATTTTGGTTGCTTCAGGAAATCAGATCATGATCTCAATCTCACGGTGTGGCTTTGACACAAATTTTGGGCTCCTTTCTTGACAGTGCTTCCATGTTATACAGATAATTGAGAGTTGACTAAAATATGCACATTTTCCTTTAGGGCAATCAACAGAATATGGCTGTAAAGAAAATTAAATTGCTTTTTCCTTGAGGTTTGAAGAAATTGAATTTACAAAACTTTAATATACAGTATCAAATTCTTTGGGAAAAAAATAAGAGCACAACACTGATTACATCATTTCATTTCATTTATTTCTCATTGTATAAAGTCTAAACAACTTAGCTTGGTATTCAAGGCTTCTCAGCCCTAGCCCCAACATCATTGTCAGCCTTAAATCCAACTTCTTACATATGTATGCTATGCAAGGCCAAATTGGACTATAAATTATTTCCTGGACATTCACTATGTCTTCAATTCTTCATCTCTATAGGCATTGTCTGACCACCCTACCAAAAATTATTATTTTTTTTATTTTCTTGCCATCCTTTTCCTTCATGACACTGCTTTCTTTTTTTCCCCTTATAGCACTGACATTATATTACATATTTGCTTATTTCTGTCTTGTTGCACCTATAACACTGCTCAATCAATATTTGTTGAATGAATGAATAATTTTCTAAACCATCAAGTAACTTCAATTCTCCATGTTGACAAAAAGAGAAGGCAACTTACTTTTCAGAAGCTTTAGAGTGGTATGGTGGGTCAGTTTGACTTAGCAGGCTTAACAGTTTAAGCAAAGTTTTTTGTTTTTTGTTTAAATTTTTTATTTAATTTTATGTAGAAATTTCGGTGTTCATTAGGGAAACCTACCACCAGTTTTAACAGATTGACTGTCATCAATTCTAACAAGTTCTATACAGTCTCTTGTGCCTAGCAACGAATTTTGGTCACTTAACTGCCATGCTCTCAAAGAAAGCCAGATGTGACTTGAATGGAAATGAAACTTTCTTATCTGATATTATTTACATTGTGTTTTTATTTTGCCCATTGGTGGTGACCTGTGATGACCAAGTAGCATTATGTACCAGTGGGAACTTGCAGAAGATCTGTTGACATAGCTGCCAAGAGACATTATTATCTGTTTGGGATTTCAGGGGTTTCCTCAGCCACTGCATTGAGCCGCTTAGAAATGAGCATTATCTTTTCTAAATTAAAAAAAAAAAGTTAAATCCTATAAAAAGTTAAAAGAATAGTATAATGGGCACACATATATCTTTCCCTTATAAGTTCTAATTTTTATCATTTTTGTTACATTTGCTTTAAAAATTCTGTCAACATAGGGGAGCCTGGGTGGCTCAGTCTGTCAAGTGTCCGACTTCAGCTCAGGTCATGATCTCACAGTTTGTGAGTTCGAGCCCCACATCGGGCTCTGTGCTGACAGCTCAGAGCCTGGAACCTGCTTCAGATTTAGTATCTCTCTCTCTCTTTGCCCCTCCCCTGTTCACACACTGTCTCTGTTTCTCAAAAAAAAAAAAAAAAAAAAAAGAAAAAGAAGATATCTATCAATGTATCCATTTTATCTTTATGTCTTTTTTGCTGAGATATTTGGAATTAAGTTGCAAACATAATGATGTTTTAGTCTAAATGCTTCAACATGTATTTCATAAGAACAAGGACTTCTTTTTAAAAATTTTTTTAAATGTTTATTTTTTTTTGAGAGAGACAGAGACAGAATGTGAGTGAGTTAGGGGCAGAGAGAGAGGGAGACACAGAACCCAAAGCAGGCTCCAGGCTATGAACTGTCAGCATAGAGACTGACACAGGGCTCGAACTCATGATCTGTGAGATCATGACCTGAGCCAAAGCTGGATACTCAACCAACTGAGCCACCCAGGTGCCCCATAAGAACAAGGACTTCTTTTTATATGAACACAATATTATTTTCATATCTAGGACTTTGCATATGAGCACAATAATATCTAATAAACAGTTTCATTAAAATTTCTCCATTTGTCCCATGTGAGTTCCTAGTAAGTTGTGTTAATGTGGCTTTTATTATTTATTTATTTATTTATTTATTTATTTATTTATATCTATTCGAGGATCACAATTTGCATTAAATTGTCTTGTCTCCTTTAATCTATATCCATTCCTTTGCCTCTTCTTTTCTTTTCTCTGTTTTTATTTTATTTTTTTCTTTTACAAACTTGACAAGTTTGTCAAATCCAAGGCAATTGTTTTGTGCAATATTCTACGGTATGAACTTGTTTTCTCACCACTACTTTCAGGTTAAATTTTTTTTGCACATAACCATAGGTGGTTTGCATACTTTCCCTTGCATCTTATCAAAAGATACATAATGCTAATTTGATGCATTACTGGTGATGCTTACTTTGATCCCTTGGTTAAGACACTTTCACTATTGTAAAAATACCTTTATTTGTCCTTTGTATCAATAAATCATATGTTAGGTGAAACTTTGAGCATGTGGCAATCCGTTCACCCTATGGTTTTTAGCATCATTTGGTGATTCTTGCCTAAATCAGTTCCTACACTGTTGTTTGCAAAGTGATGATTTTATTTTTATCATTCCTTCTACACATAATAGCTAACATTCTTTTGTTACAAAGAGTTTTTTTCCTCTCCCTCCCCCATACATTTTTATTGACCCTTTTTTAATGCAATGTTATAATTTATTTCCTTTAAAAAAAATGTTTCAATTGTCCCAAATTTGACCAGTTGGATCTTTGAAGCTAGTTCTTATGGTTTTTTTGTTATGTCCCCATTAATCATTGAGTACTTTCTTGCTTTCTGACACTGTAAGAGCATTTAAATTCACCAGTGGTTTTCTCTGCCTCAGCCGTTTTTCCAAGGAACTCTGGTTCCTTTATGTGGAGAATGGTATTTAGAAACCAAGGTCTTTGCACTAGATGAACACAGTGTTCGTGTGGACATTGGATATGAGCATTTTCACTTCTATTATATGTAGTTCACTTCCATTCTTCTTACTCTTGTTCCCACTTATTTAATTTTGGATTTCATGCAATAATAGCATTTTCTTCTCTTGTATTTTATTCAGCTAAGTCTTTAATTTCAGCTGCTGCTACCTAAAATTCTACATGATTCCTAAAGATTGACGGACGATGAGATTCTTTCTGTCTGCATCTGACAGTGTGAAAGTCCTAGAATTCCACAATTCATTCAAGTCTTTCTCAGTCACCTCTGTTTGTCTTTCATCTGATTTACAGATGTGCTAAAGTTCCCAAAATAAATAGGGATATTCAGTGAACCACAATATCTGGAAGATAAAGCAAGTGCTTACCTGTTGGCATTGCCATCTGCTCTGTTTTGGATTGGTAAGTACTTATTCAATCCCCCCAAACAGCATGCATGTCTCAAAAACCCACAGTGACTGGCTTCAGTTCCATCTGGTTGATTCTTGTTATTTCATTACAACTGTTCAGATTTATAAACCCAGCAATTAAAAAAAAAACAAAACAAAAAAACCTAGACATGTTAATACCTATGTTGCCCTTAAACACCATGCCTCAAAAAAAGTGCAATACTTTTTACAAGACATTGTTTCATTGAAGGGACTATCATTATTTTAATGGAACATGTTATACACGCATATGATTTTAAATGGTTTCTTTCTTTTTGGATTTGTCAGGCCTTCATTTACAAGTAGAAGATTAACTATACTTTATATTAATTGTTCCAAATGTGATGATGGTGAAAAACAACAATACAAATTCCAGCCTTTTTTCCCTCTACCAATGTTTCTATGCAAAGATTAAGAGTGTCTGTGACTAGTTCTAGAGTGATAATTTCAATTGGCTCAGGTCCATTAACTGCAGGGAAAAACACCTGGCAACGAGGTTGGTAGCAGCCCGTTCTTGTTAACCTTTCAGCCTTCACAATAACTACCAGCAGGCACCAAGTCAGAGCCTCTAATAAACTGGCATTAAAGCTGCTGACAGCTAATAACTTTTTATGGGTTTCCAGAACTAAGTGAAAGAAAATGTTCTGATTAATTAGAATCAACGAATTTTTAAGTTTCTTAATCCTAGAATTGGATAATTTTTAGACATGTAAAATAGAATAAAAATCAATGTGTCCTCTCAGAAGACATTTTCCTATAAATAAAATGGATTTTCTAAGTATATTATTTTAGCTACTTTAATCCAGCTTAATTTTCAGCTACTGTGCTCTTTTATTTTCGTAAAGGGGAAAAGAGCTAAGAAATGGGAAACAGTACCAACTCTAGAGTTAGTTTTAACTAGATTCTTCTCACTTGTATAATTTCTGCTAGAGAGTTATAGAAGCTTTTTAATCCCCAATACATGTAGGAGGCCTCAGTCCTGCAAAAGAAACACTTTAAGAAGAGTATTTACAAGCTTCACAGACACCCTTCTTTCTGCCTCGCCTATAAGATAATCAAACAATTTGCTGGTGGACTAAATCTATAAAGAGTATCTGTTCACTGCTGGCTATGTGGAAGCTAAGATGGACTTGAGGAGTCACAGGAGCAATCCAGAGTGGGAGACTCAACTATGGTCTTGCAAAAACCTAGTCAGGAAACCATTTTCTTTCTATGTTAGGTAGCCAAGGGTCAGGTGCTGGACGCAGCTCTATTAGAAGGCATGGATCGAGATTGGTGTCGGAAGCCAATTCATGGTACTGACTTTAGGCAAAGACAATTGAGAACCATCATTGCACTAGAGCATGAAGTTTCTTAGAGGCTAGTCCCAGCTAACCATGGTAACAGGAAGTAGTGAAGTTCTACCTACAACAGTGGCCTGGCTTTTGTGGACGGGGGAGAATAAAATTAAGCCTGGAGAGAGTTTGCTGACACAGTGAGTGGAGACCTGTATTAGAAAAACTATTCAGTCCTTCATCTCCTGTGTGCCTTCTTTATACCTCATAACAGCACTTTACCTTACTTTACTTCTGGTCACCAAATGTGTTGGGGGTTTTCCCCACACAAAGCAATTCTGTCTACCTGGAGATAGCATCAGATCCCACAGGTTAAAGGCTCAGTCTCACCAGATAGCTTCCCACTTCAGATGACAACTTAAGTAGTAGGTCCCCAGGTTATTCACAACTTCTGTCCAACTTGGCTACAAATTGGAAGTTCCCATGAGTCCCTCCCCTTGGATTTGATTATTTTCTAGAGATGCTCACAGAACTCAGGGAAATATGTATTTAGGTTTATCAGTTTATTAAAGGATATGATAAAGGATACAGAAGAGGATATGATAAAGGATATGATAAAGGATACAGAAGAAAAGCCAGATGAAGAGATGAAGAGATATGTAAGATGAAGTCTGGAAGGGTCCCAAGTACAGGAGTTTCTGTACCCATACAGTTGAGGTGCATCATTCTCTTCATATGTGTTCACTAACCTGGAAGTTCTTTGAACCCTGTACTATTGGGATTTTTATGGAGGCTTCCTCATGTAAGCATGACACATCATTAACTCCATTCCTCTCCCATGTATTGAGAAGTGAGTGTGTGTGTGTGTGTGTGTGTGTGTGTGTGTGTGTGTGATGCTACTGAAAATTCCAAAGTTCTAATCATGGCTTCGTCTTTCTGGTGATCAGCTCCCATCCAGGACCCTACTCAGAGTAGACTCATTAAAAACAACAATAACAACAACGATGCACCAAGTGCTATTGTCATTAACGAATTTACAAGAGTCTTGGGAGCCCTGTGCCAGGAACCACGGGTAGAGACCAGTATATATATTTGCTATTATCTCCCAAGACCTTAGTAGAGTGAGGTGAAAACTTCATCCAACTTTCAATCTTATCACCCAATCTTGGACACCCTGGTGAAAATGGTTCCCTTGGCTGTTTGCGTGTAGGAGGTAAGATTATGGAGAAACAAATTCAACTAAGCTCCTATCTTCTTAGCATGGAAGGGACTTTGAAATAAAAACAACTTTTTTTTCAAGGATGCAAATATTTACTAGTAGAAAAAAAAATAAGTAGGATAATACTTTGAGATATTAACTGTAGTTCTTTCTAGTCCATGACCTTTTTTTTTTTTTTTTTTCCTATCCTAGAGAAGGCAGCTATAATATCCCACATTAATGTTTCAGGGAATGGGTATGACCAATATCATAAATTAAAAGGGAAAAGAAAAAACAACTTCTGAAAGGACCTCCGAAACTCTTTGTTAGGAGAAAGGCCTTTTAGACTTTCCAAAGCAGAAGGTTTTGTTTTTTTAGATTGTTTTTTTTAATGTTTCTTTATTCTTGAGAAAGAGAGAGTACAGAGCATGAGCAGGGAAGGGGGAGAGAGAGATTATCTTAAGTGTGCTTCAGACTCTGAGCTGTCAGCATAGAACCTGATGCGGGGCTTGAACTCACAAACCATGAGATCATGACTTGAGCCAAAGTCGGACACTTAACCGACTGAGCCACTCAGGTGCCCCTCCAAAGCTTAAGGTTTAAAACAAACAAACAAACAAAACAAACAAACAATGGAATTGTAAGAAAACATGATAGCCAGTGTCAGTATTTTCCATGTTCATCAATTCAATAAAATCTAACTGGACTGAGAAGGAAGAGATAATCAGAGGATAAGCAAGAACATTTATGTATGGTGGGCCCCTGTGTTCTGTCCCTCTCCCCGTGCTTGAAAAATGTGTAGGCATAGATCCAAGATCTCAGAGCGAGGTCCATTTCCTCTTTCTCAGTGAGTACTCAAACAAGTCCCATGATCCAGTCCTCCACATTGTTCCCAAAATCATGTGGAAGCAAAAAAAAAAAAAAAAAAAAAAAAAACAAAAAAAAAAAAAAAACAGGCTAGAGTGTCAGGTCTAAGATAAGCCTTAGAAGCCACAGAATTTCTCACAACCCATACCAGTGAGGGAGGGCATCTGATGACTTGCTGTGCCTCCTGGAGACTGCATAAGTAATAGAAAGCCAGACCTGGAGAGTTCATAAAGGAGGGAACATGAGAAAATGCAGA
Source organism: Acinonyx jubatus (assembly GCF_027475565.1). Classification (NCBI taxonomy): domain Eukaryota; kingdom Metazoa; phylum Chordata; class Mammalia; order Carnivora; family Felidae; genus Acinonyx; species Acinonyx jubatus. The sequence goes on from NC_069384.1 coordinate 42,214,085, forward strand.
GGCAACCTGCCTGGGTCAGTGTCTGAGAATTAGATGGGAACATATGGATCTCAGAGGGTGCAGACAGGAAGAGCTCCTGAGGAAGGAGCCCAATCTCATCCCCTCATTCTTGATACCAAGTCATTACATAAGAACCCTAGATTGGGGCACCTGGGTGACCCAGTCAGTTAAGTTACTGACTCTTGGTTTCACCTTAGGTCATGATCTCATAGTTCATGAGTTCGAGCCTCAGCATCCCTGCTTGGGATCCTCTCTCTCCCTCTCTGCCCCTCCCCTGATGGCTCTCTCTCTGAAAAAACAAACAAGCAAACTAAAACAAAAATCAAAACAAACAAACCCTAGATTTATGACAAAACCCCTATAATAAAGGAAATTGTTTTGACCTGATTAAGAATTTATTTTTATCACCTGATCAAATGGGGACCCAAGATACAAAATTAAGTTGAAGTATTGAAAAATAAACAAATTTACATTTCTTGTGCACCTGAGTTTTGTAGATTAAGATTCATACGGATTACATTTTATGTTTACATTATTTGTGCATTGCCTTTAATGGATTCTATTAGTATGTGAGTTCCCGAAGGATAATGGTTACATCTCATTCATATTTCTGATCTCCAGACAACTTAAAATATTTGTTCAGTAGTATTGAATGCCTTAATCCAAAACATTCTTAGTAGAAAATTTTCTTGGTTAGCTAACTCATTCAGCCACTATTTTCAAGCCTGGTGTTCAGGTATGTTTACTCATTCAGTGGGTCATCAAACATAAACAGCTACAGTTCAACATCACTAATCCAAAGAATGCATGAAGGAGAAGCCAACCAGAATGTGCTAACAAGTCGAACACATAGCTCTCCAATCTCAACATCTGATATATCTCTACTTCTTAAAGTACTGTCTTCACTTAGTTCCCAACATATGTGATTTATCTAGTCTTCTTCCTACCTTTTTGTCCATTCCTACTCAATTTCTTTTGCTGGTTTCTCCTCTCTTGATCTTATGCAATCTCCAGGCTATGAATTCTGTGTACTGGTGACGTATACAATTATATAGCTGGCTCACATTTCTTTCCTTAGCTTCAACTGCCCCCTTAACCTTTGCATCTAGATGTCTAAGAGGCTCCTAAAGTTTAACCTGTCTAAAACTGAGCTTCTGATATATCCCCCCAAGCAAGCTCCCCTAGCATTTTGCTGCCATTTCGGTAAGTGACAGTTTTCTATTTCCAGCGTCTCAAACCAAAACACCTAGTGCCATGCCTGATCACTCCTGTACTTTTGAATCTCATTCCAAGTCTATAGGGAAATCTATTTGATTCTACCTGTAAATATATCCAGAATCTGATCATTATCATCATATCTACTGCTATCATGTAAGACCAAGGCACCATCTCCTCATGCCTGGATTATGTGTCCAATCTTGTCCTCCTGTAGACTATTTATCAGCACAGTGGCCAGAGTGATCCTATTAAAGTATCATCAGATTAGGTAAACTCTCTGCCCCCAAATTTTCCATGGCTTTCTAATACAGAGCAAAACCCAAAAAAGCCTCACTGGCTCCACATGCATGAACTCTCAACCTTCAATTTTCCCTTTTAGGACTTCAGCAACTATGGCTTCCTTGTTGTCTCTCAAACATATCAGACATACATTCAAGAAGTCCTCTGAACTTTGTACTCTCATAGCTTGGAATATCCTTTCTTATTATATTTACATGTTTAGCTCCCTCACTTCGTATTTTTATTCAAAAGTCATCTTTTAATAATACTTTCCTGGACACTTGATCTAAAATTTTAATGCTTAACTTTGCATTTCATAGGGCTTTCCTTGTTTTATAATTCCTTCTTAGAATACATCATTTATTCACATAATATATATTTACTTATTTATCTTGTTTGTTGTCTGCCTCCTGCTTGACAGTGTTTTGTTCACTGCATAATATCTGGCCTTACAGTAGTGCTTGGCATATGGCAAGTACTCAATAAATAGTTGTTGAATAATTATTTACTAGATAATGAGTATTTACTAAGCCATCTCCAGATTCTTTTTTAGTTATATTAATTCATGGTCACATTAAAAAAAAACTATTTCACTAACAAAATTTTTCAACATGGGTTTTATTTTACAGTATTAAAAATGCTTCTGTATCACACATTTGCATACGATAAAGTATGACTTTTCTTCTAGTAAATATACTTTCTGAGCACAATGCTATCTGGAAAAAGCTCTGTTAGTAATTAACATGAAGGTTATTTTGCCTCATTATAAATTGGTTCTTTATCCTAGAATGGTTTCTGGACCAAATCATAAAATAAGCATTTTGCTTTTGAATGAAAGCTGTGTCTTTGTAGACAATCTTCTGTCTTCTGTTTGCTTTCTTTCTTTTTTTATTTTGACTTATCTTGTTCTTGTTTGCCAGAATTTTTAAACCTCTTCATTTCTATCCATGGAAACCTACATATTAAGGGTGAAATATTTTTAATACTTCCTAAATTAATTCCTTATTAATAAACTGATTTTTCTCAGGAGGCCGTCCACTATTTTGGCATCAGGGAAGGGGAGAAGGACAATACTCTTTCTGAAAGAAGAATATGATGTTGGAGACAAAAGTAATGGAATTTTAATCTACCTTCTGATGCTTTGAAGCCCCACGCAGAATAAGGAGAAAGTTTGCTACAAATTTGTTTACAAATGTAAACAGGAAAACTAAGGGCAGAGGAGCTGTAGCCTTCCTCCGCACTTAGTACTTCTACAGGAATCTAATGTTCCAGGGCTGTTCTGGCAAACATGTGGTAGCTCAGTACAGTCAGAAGAGTGGGAGGTTCAGTTTGGAGGAGGAAGGATATTGACATACGCATGTTCCCTTCAGTTTCAGAGTGTGTAGACACTGGTATAAAGACTACAAAAGAACCTAGTATGGTGTGAGAGCAACCTGAGTCCAAGAATAATGCAAAGGTGGCTCTGAGGGATTTGCAGAATCAGGGACCAGAGGGGAAGAAGTGCCAGCTCAGTGGGTTAAGAGGTCAAAGCAAACTGAGAAATTTAGGATCAGAAGAGTACAGCTATATAATGAATAGGTAAACTCTTAGTGATCACTAGATAATACACCCAAAGCTTAGCCTGAGGCTCAGAGCCTCCCTGTCCCAGAGCCCAAGGTCACTTAAGCTGTCCCCACTAGTATACAATACAGCAGGGGTCAGCAAATTGTGACCCACAGGCCAACATAGCTTGCTGCCTGTTTTTGTATGTCCTATAAGCTGAGAATGATTCTTACATTTTTAAATAGTTGGAAAAAAACGCAAAATATTTTACAGCAGCACTTGAATAATATATGAAAATCAAATTTCATATAAAGCACTCATAAATAAAGTTTTACTGGAACACAGCCATAGTCATTCATTTATGTCTTGACCATGGTTACTTTCCTCCCGGCAAAGTTGAATAGTTGCAATAGTGACTGTACGGGCAATAAAGCCTCAAATATACTGTCTGGTCATTTACAGATAAAGTTTGCCCACTCTTGCAACATACCATCTTGGAAGGTAGCCAAGGAGAAAGAGAAGAATCTGACAAACTGAGCTATAACTTGAAAGGGACTGAAATAATCTCCAAGAGACCACTGAATCGTTGAATCCACATTTAATTGCGGCAAAAATTAGGATTAGCTAGAAATTCTAGGAGATGCCTTTTTCCACATGTTCCACGTGGCTCAGTGGGACATCTTTAGTTATGAGGTATCTCAGAAAGAGAGGGTGGTCTCTTGGCCCCGAACAGACTCAGTGCAGATTTAGTCATACCTCATATGATGGTATCCTACAGCAAGTATGAAACACATAAACATTTTATTAGACTCCAAGCTTATGAAACCTTTGGATGAAACTGTGAAATTGTTTTTGTTTTGTGTTTTCATTATCTTTCCTCCCTTGTAAGTCTGTTGGTAGCCCTATTTCCATGCTTACTAAGGTACCACCTTCACTCAGGCTGTATTCTTGATGTCTTGTGTTATTCCCGGCTCTCCTCTCCTACTCTTCACAAGACAATGGAAGCATCTTGTTTGTTTTTAAGATTTACATTACTCCAATTTTAAAGGAGAAGAACTGGAAATGGATAAGAATTGATGTTGATTAAACACACACCTGAATCTATAAGCCAGGTGGAAAGGAATATGGAAGTAATCACCAGTCCTTAAACTTAATCTTGAACTTAACATTACTATTGATTAGGGATCATCATTTCTCTTATTAATTACATTACAGTGATACCATTAATAAACTTTCCCTATTTGTTATGTATTTTCAGTGTTAAGTAGAGTCTTTTTATTTTACTTAATCCCTAAATTTACACCATTCTCAAGTCTGTGTAACTTCACAGCCTATACTTGTAAATTGAGAGTAAGTTAAAACTCCTCACCACTACTTAACCCTGATTTATATGTTTAAAATACATTTTTTTGTAAATGACTTAGTTCTCTCTCTCTTTCTTTTTAATAATTGTTGTTTTCTGTACATAGATCCTTAAAGGCTTCAGCAGCCTATTTTTTTTTTCTCTCTAACCCTCAAGGTTAAATGGCCCAGTTCAGCTATGCCAGCATTCTTCTTGGTAAAAGAGATAACAACTCATTGTTCAGAGTTAACCTTGAAGTTATATGATGTTAAATCAGTTTTACTTAGGGATGTTTTTTCACTCACCCCCCCTCCCCACCCCCCAAGGTCCCTTTTATTCTGTCATACAATTTGCTGTTGAACTAAATGATGCATTTAAATAAAATGACCAAAGATAATGACTGTGACAAGGGAGAGACCAGAACAATTGCTGTTGTAATGTCATTCTGATCTGAATGACCCTGTTAGGTTGGAGTCATGATGCAAAGGGTGTCAAGTCATGGTAACTTGCCACTTTTTCCCAGCCAAATAATGGTAGTTTCTGGTAGGCTGGTAGTTAAAGAAAAGTTGTCCAAGGGGTAAAGTATTTGTTATAAGTCAGGCTCAAAAATGATCACAACACTAATCATCATAAGTAGAATGTAAGAAAAATGTAGTCAAGTTGATCGTCAAACTGAATGACATTCAAGTCTGTTTCTTCCTGGAACTTATATAGCATGGTAAAATAATGAGGAAGAACAGTTGTGGTTACTAAATTGGCTTGGCTGTAGTGTATTGTGAAATGGAAAGATAATTGACAAGATGTCTTTCAAAGACAACTAGGTTTATGAACTTGGGAGATGGATTTTTGTGGTGGAAAAAAGCAATTGCAGAGCTTTCAGACTACATGATAGTCTAACAGAATAATATCTTTTCTTCCCTTCCTCCCTTCCTCTCTTCTTCCCTTCTTTATTTCCTTCTTTCCTATCCTCTCCCTCCCTCCCTCCTTTCCTTCCTTTCTTCTTTCCTTCTTTCTTCCCCATCTCCCCCCACACCCTCCTCCCCTTCACTAAGGTGAGAATATCCTAGAGGCTAGGATATTTGGCTAACTGACACAAAGGGAGATTTTATAATTTTACTTTTACCTTTAAGGTTTCGGTCATATGAATTTAGCACTATGTACACTTGATTTTTCATGCATCACTGACCAGATATTTTTGCTTTATAACACAATAGAAAAAGGCCAGAAAGTTTTGTTTCTTAAAAATTTGTTCAGGGATACTCTATACATTTTCTTAATTTATTTCTAAGCAGAAAGCTTATAATCTTTCTCCTAAAGTTGTCTTTTTATGCCATTTAATATGCAATCTGATCTTAATACATGAGTATGGAGTCTATTGAGACTAGAGTTTGATTTGTGATTTTTATATGGCCTTGGAATTTTTTCCCCTTAATACCAAGAGCAATATCATTGTTTTATAATCAGAAGCCAAATTTAAAGTACATGATCTATCAAAACTCATCAAATAACTAACTTGCATGCTCTTATGTCAATTATATGCCCTCTTCCCAATAATGGAATATGCAATTTTCTGTTATTTATCTGAAATATGAATCCTACATTCTGTAGGGGAGAAGAAAATAGTTTTCCCTCTATTCTCCTAGGTTCTCAGCTTGGGCCCCAGTAACAAGGCAGATTGACAAGAGAAAACAAACAGAAGTGTATTAACATGTATGCCTCATGTAAAGGAGTAACTCTTAGACGTGGCTTTGAATTTAGACTTAAATACCATCTTCGGCTATATACAAAGGGAGAAGGGTATGAGGAAGGCCCCGTTGCAGGGAGGTAACCGGGAAAAGTATGGTACACAAGAGTAAGGTTTGTTATTCAGATTTAAGTTCATTCCTTCTCCATTAGTAGGAGTTTCTAGTGAGTCATTGTTTCTTTTTGGTACATACACCCTTACAAATGGAGACTTTCTTTATAATTGTAAATTTCTTTTAGGAAAGGGTAACTACTGTATTTTCAGAGCTTCTCTTGTGTCTGGTGTTTCTCAAAATAAGCAGCTCAAAATAATCCTTATGTCAAAGAGGCATATTTTGGGGTGGCATATTCTTGCACCCTTCACTCCTTTTTAGTTTTGATATTTATGACTCTTTATAATGAAAGGGAAAATAGTTTTGAAGTATTTTCAATAGAAGTTAAAAGCCGTTATGAGAAGAAAAACATCTATGTAGGATATTTGAAAAAGTGGATTTGATTATTTAATAGTAACTAGTGAATTGCAACTAAATGTCAAAAAAAAAAAAAAAAAAAAAAAAGACCAAACAAGAAAACCTCCAACTCTTCCTCTATTTGGTGACTTCTTCCATTGCATTTGAGGGTATTTCCAGTCTTCCTTAAGGTACTAAAGTAAAATTCAGCATAACTCTTCCTCCTAATTTTGGTTCTACTGATTGCCTTTACTTTCTGAAATGTTCTCACTTCTTCCTTACAACACACTGTTCTTGATTCTCATCCTATCTCTAAGTTCTTCTGTGTCTTCATCTTCCCCTTCAATGAGTATTTCTTCAAGTGTGATTCTTCACTCATCTGCATGTATAATAATCATTATAATAGGATTCCTACTAAAAATGCAGATTTTTGATCCCAGTTCTGGCCTCCTAAAGAGAAATCTCCTAGTGATAGAGCCTGAGGCTTATAGTTTCTCTGAGTGTGCCTTAAGCACAATAAAGTTCGAGATCTTCTACCTTAAATGATGGGCTATTTCACAGTTTTTTTTACATTTTGCCTCAGTCACACTAGAATTCTCCCTACTGTCCAAAAATGCTCTTAACCTATTCTGACCTCCATGCTGTGTCCATTCCAATCTTACTTCTGAGTCTCGGGATTCTGTCTGTCCTTGGAGGGCACATAAAAGCCTCAAGTTTCCCTTGAACTTGGTCTTCATCCTGTATTTCCTTCTTCAGTGGTTGGTCACTTATGTCTGGACAGCTGCCAAAGCCAGAAACTGAGAGGTAACTCTAATTTTTGTCTTTTCCCCTCAATTCATTCACTAATAGTCTCCTATTTATTCTGCCTTTTGAATCTTGGTACATTGTATCCAGTTATCTCTAGTACCATTTTCACTATCTTTATTGGTCCCCATTATCTCTCATAAAAATGTACAATAGTAATTTTCTGTTTTCCCTACACCCTAATAAAGTTCATGCATTCCCTTATATTTTATTCTAATTTTGCTACTTGTCTGATTAAAAGCTTTCAATAGCCCCCATTTTTAGTGTAAAATATCACCTTCTTAGTGTGACTTACAATGCCCTTCATGATTTGATCATTGTTTTTCTCCCATTTATTTTCTTATCATTTCTAGCCTTCTGCTTCATAATTTGATCATACAAAATCTCCTACAGTTTCTTCAAGATTCTATGCTCTTTCTTGTCTCTGGGCATTTATAGAGTAGTCCTTCTTCCTGGGTACCTATTCCCCACCCTATTCACTCTGATAGTTTCTACTTAACATTGAGGTCTCAATTCTTTTGGAATGACTTTCTCTCCACCTTTTGGGTTTTGGTACTGTATCACAACAGTGTCCCAAACAAGAAGGAAGAAGGAGTGGTACCAACCAACACTACTCTAAAATTTTATTTTGCTCGTAGTATTCTACAGAATTGAGTCAAATAGTCACCTGTAGCTGCAAGGGAGTCTATGTATGAAAGTATCTTCCAAGGGAGTGAGATACTAAGATTAGTTCAGACATCATGATTCATCACTCAGATTAGATACATTGCTGTGAGGAACAAGGTTAGGATTCTGTTATCAGGAAAGAAGGTGGAATGCCTAAGGGGAAGAGATCAGTTGTGTTTATCAGTCTTTCCCTTAAAGATTTACACCCTAGGGAACTGCTCAACTGGCATCCTCCTTAATCCAGCCCTAGTTATCTCCACCTTCTCCCCAGAACCTCAGGGCTGTTTCCACAGTAAGAAGCAAACACCTGCAAGGCTCTCCCAGTCAAGGTTAATGTCTAGGCATCTTGTGTTTGCTGCCTCTTAAGGGAGCCTTTTGCTACTTTGCATGCTACTTGTTTCCAGAGCTGAAGGAACACTGCTTAAAAGGATTAATTTGGCTGGTGCTCCAGAGAATTTGGAAGGTAAACAACTGTTTCTTTTTTGTCAATATGGCAATTAAGAACAGAGAGATTAAAGAAAGAAAAGTAAATGCAGCATTTATTTCTACAGTAGAGTGATAGGCTAGTGAGTCACTGAATCGGCAATGAGTACTGGAATAGTTTTGGATTAATAAATTCAGTTCAGGGACAAAGGTTTGTCTCCTTCAACCCTTTCTATCCCCCAAGTACCCAAACACAGCATAGATGGAAGCTTGCCAATTTAGAATTGGGGATTTATGTTCATTTGATTGTGTTTAAAAAAATTTTTTTATGCCAGAGACACGTATCTGCATGAAAATTTGGTTTCAAGTGAATGCAAATTTTTCCACAGCCAGGAGTGTTATTTTTATTTTATATAAATATATAGTTATGTTATTAGAGTAAATGATCTGATAGCAGCATTACTAGTTGATATGAGATCATAGTCTCTTAACGTGAATACTAGTTCCAGATCTATTACCAATTTTTCTATCAGCGAGCTTGGCAAACCACTTAATCTTTCTGAGGCTGTTCCCTTATATTTTATTTTTAAAATGATTATTTATTTTTATTAATGTATATTTATTTTTGAGAGAGAGAGAGAGAGAGAGAGAGAGAGCGCGCGAGCCGCCGCAAGGTGGGGGGAGGGGCAGAGAGAGAGGGAGACACAGAATCCAAAGCAGGCTCCAGGCTCTGAACTGTCAGCACAGAGCCCAATGCCAGGTTCGAACTCACAAGTGGTGAGATCATGACCTGAGTTGAAGTCAGGTTGCTTAACCAACTGAGCCACCCAGGCACCCCTGTTCCCTTATATTTTAGAGAGTGGCCTCCTTCACCACCTCCTTCACCTTATTCCTAAATTAGTGCCTGCTGCAGGACAGGTACTGAGTAAATTCTCATTAAAGAGAATATAGATTTAAAAATCAAATGAAGTATGGGGCACCTGAGTGGCTCAGTCAGCTAAGCATCTGACTCTTGGTTTCAGCTCAGGCATTGATCGCATGGTTTCCTGAGTTTGAGCCCCACGTCGGGCTCTGTGCAGACAGTGTGGAGCCTGCTTAGCCTCTGTCTCTCTCTCCCTCTCTCTCTGCCCCTCACCAACTCACATAATCTCTCTATCTCTTTCAAAAATGAATAAACTTAAAAACATAAAAATAAATAATTAAATGACGTATGTATATGGAAGAATTGTGAATGGCTATATAAATGTAACTTTTATTTTCTTCCATGATATGAATACATCTTGTTTCAAATTTTACTGTCAGAAATTAATGGGTAAATGAAAACCACATTATAGAAACATTACATTTACAATATTTTTAAGATTCCATTTAGCAGTCTATGGAGATTGACCTTATCTATAAACCTTCAGAGTTATTTATAGGAGTGAATTTTATTTATAAACAGTTGGAATCATTTAAAAGGCAACTTTAAATCTGATGTTTTTTTTTTTTTTTTTAATTCCACTGGGTAAAGAAACAGATGGAGTAGCTTTTGATGTCCAGTGGTTTTCCCTGTCAGTCATTAACAACTAAATTAATCAGAAGCCAAACTTGCTAAAGGGTAGCCACGTAGAAGGGAACACACTTATTGGAATATAATTTCAGGAAAAGATCATGATGGGGTTTCCCTTAACTGTTTGAATTCCTGGAAGACTTGAGATAATAATGGAGCTTTGAGACTTGGTGGGGAGTATTGCTGACAGGAAAGCACCATTGCATTTGCTGTCTTTCCCGCTGAGAATTTCAGAACAGCCACCTACAAATACTTATCTAATGCCTCTGTCCCAGTTACTTTACATGGCAAAACCTGTAGGGGGCAGTGAGCCCAATAAGGAAAAAGGGACCTTTTTCAGGGGACATCATGTTTCAGAAATTCCTCGGAAAAAAAAAATCAGGAGTCGGGAGAAAACCCGGTTAAGTTAATTAGACAAGGAGGTCCTTGGGCTGAGGTGGCTTTAATGCCTTAGTTGCTTACATAAGCAAAGCAGGCTCTAAGCTGTAAGGCCTCACGGTTTAGAAATCAAAACTTAAGGACAGCCAGTCCCAAACAGCCAACTAAGGCAACCCAAATAAAGCAACTGCTTAAGCTGTTGGTCAAATAATTTTTGTTGGTTGGTTTTTTGCCTTCCTCTTGCTTCTTCTCTATGAAAGTCTTTCTTTCGCTCCTGTCGGTGGAGCATTCTAACCACTCTGTCTGGCACTGCCGGATTTCAATGAAGTTTTGCCCAAACAAACTCTCAAATTTTAATATGTCTCAGCTTATCTTTTAACAATTTTAAATGCAAGTGTTATTGTCACGGTTACTATTGCTTCTCTCTCTGCTCTTTCACAGTAGCGATAGCCAAATGTAATTGGTGATAGGTATAAATATAATACAATGAGGACTCAAAATTATTATGAAAACGTCTGATCTTAACCAAATGGTGAGCTAATGACCACAAAATAGAGTTGACATTGCCACAAACATAAACAACGGTAATGTCCCTGTCCAGAGACAATAATTCTTACAGAGAAATGAGAATAGACAACACTTTGAAATACCACCCACTTCATTTTCCTTCTCGGTCATGGTCTTTTTACTCTGTAGTCTTCAGGATTAAGTGAGACATGAATGTGAGGGCTGTTGCCCTGGGGGGGGGGGGAGGGGGAAAGAATAAAAAAGAACTCTGAGAGTCAAATTCTTGACTTCATAGCTCATAAGTAGGCTTTTGTAATTTTATATTAGATACTAGCATTAAAGCCAAAGAATGTTTGAAAAGCAAAAGCTTAGATGCTATTCAGACAAAAGAGGTTTGTAATGAAATAGCAGAAGTTAGATTTTAACGTGTATCAAGGAGACTGGAACGCTCAAACATGGAACACTGGCCCAAAACCAAAAGGTTGAGAAGAATGAACAGCGAACCATTTTTCTCTATCATAAAGAAGGTAAAGTACAACTAGCTGAACTGAAGGAGATAACTGAATTTGATGTGAATGGGGTTTAGATACTAATGGGATACTGAAAAGGGGCCATTGCCAAACACCCCTGAGACGATGATGGTAATTCTCATAGACTTGCAAGTACTGGCTTTGGTTTTTGTTTTTATTATGTGATGCCAAAAAAAAAAAAAAAATTACCCATAATCCCATCACCCTGATAACCTATATTCCATGCTTCTTCTGTTAGTCATTTTAATCTATGCACATTTATGTAGACTTATGTCTGTATCTGTATCTGTACTCGTGCCTGTCCTTGCAACTCTATTTGCATCTCTGTCTACATCTGTAGCCATAGCTGTGCCTACATCTGTTTCTGAAAGTAGAATGCGCTGGGAAATTCTGGGAATGTGGTAACAATTGGAATGGAAATTGAAAAAAAAAACTCATAGTCAGTGTTTACAACAAAACTGGGTCACAAGCAATTCCTTTGAACCTCCACATTTAAGCAGCTGGAAACAAATTAACAGCACAAAAACATCTTCCCTGGAAAAAGCTACATGGCAACAACAGAGCAGCTGGAAGACCTAAGCATAGGAACCCACAAAGGCGCCAACACTTGGAAAGTTTAAGGAGCTGGGGTTGACTAGTCCCCAACTCTTGACACCGATTATCCAGAATTTCCTTCAGGAAAGGGTCCTATACTAGGGAGAAACTGCCAGTAGTAGAATCAATATTGGTCAGGATAGGGACATTGACAAGAAAGAAAAAACGATGTCTATGTAAAAGTGGGAGAGGGAAACAGAACTAGAAGATCTCGGAAAGAAAGCCACCATTTATTTATTTATTTATTTGTTTATTTGTTTATTTGTTTATTTGTTTATTTGTTTTTTGTTAACTCTATATGCAAATGCTGGAAGAAGGAGCTTGGTAGGTTAGAAAATGCCATTTAAACCAAGGTCCCTTCTAAGAGTTAAGGAAAATAACTTCACGTAAAAATGAGCAACAAGAAAGTGTTGTAGCTAAATCCCATTGCAAATGATCAAGATACAAAGAAAATAAGGATGAAAGCATGCCGGAATGATAGGACTGTTAAAACAGATCGAAGTTATAACATGCTATTTCAAAATAAGTTTGAAGACGTAAGTGTGTGTGAGTGTGTGTGTGCGTTTTATATTTAAATATAAGCTCCACTGAAAAGCAACATCACCAACCAGCAGCAATGCATATTGCTGGTGACCAAATTATGTTTTATTTAAATTTTTTTAATCTTTATTTATTTTTGAGAGACAGAGAGAGACAGAGTGTGAATGGCAGAGGGGCAGAGCGAGAGGGAGACATAAAATCCAAAGCAGGCTCCAGGCCCTGAGCTCCGAGCTGTCAGCACAGAGCCCGACATGGGGCTCGAACTCACGGACCGCGAGATCATGACCTGAGCCAAAGTCCCACGCTCAACCGACTGAGCCACCCAGGGCCCCCCACCTCCCCTTATGATTTTCTTAATAAAATTGTTTTCTTTAGCTTACTTTACTGTAAGAATATAGTATATAACATACAAAATATGTGTTATCGACTGTTCGTATTTTTAGGGATGCTTTTTGTCAACAACAGTAGCCTATTAGCAGTCAAGTTTTGGAGGAGTCACAATTTATATGCGGATTTTTGACTATGCAGGGGTCAGTACCCCTAGCTGCCACGTTTGTTCAAGGGTCAACTGTACGGGACCACTTGAACTTCAGTAAGCCGAAGAAATACATGTGTTGAAGTCCATTTGTTTAAATACATAGGTGTGTTAGGGACCGTGTTGTGTAAATGGAGGTCTTGGTCCTTGGATTCCCCATGAGAAGATTTACAGGGGAATCCATGCTCAGAATAAAGACAGCCAGAAGGAAAGTAGCAAGCACAAAGCAGTTTATTAAAGAGAAAATACATGCTCAAAGTGGGAGAGAGAGCCGATTCCATGAGGTGGAACTGGCCTTAGGTTGGTTTGGCCTTAGGTTTGGGATTGGGTATTAGTGGGTCTCTCTGGGCTGGGAGGAGTGGTGATGTACAGTGAGGTGGTCTCCAATGGAGGCTGCTTCCAATCATTGGGGGACTCTTCCCACAGGTTGGGAGGGGGAATTTTTGACCCTCTAGAGTTTATACCTACCCTCCTGGTAGCCTTTCCTAGGCTTCAGGCTATCCCTGCAATGCAAATGTATTATAATGAGTGTAGGGGTTACCCTGGGCAGGGGTAGAATGTTCTGCACCTGTAGCTCTTGGTCTATCAGGTCGAAGATCTTGGAAGCCCCAAGGTCAGGATGTTGAGCTCCTGGGCTTATAATGTGTAGGGTGTTTGTTTATTTTCACTGCCCTTACTTTCAGCCCATGTCTCTATCATTCCCCTTCAAGGACTTGGGACTCTGCCTGGGGCTGTTCCTTCCACTGCTCACATCTAGCTTCTACCTAACAGGTTTATAAGAATATAAAGGTTAATTAGTCGCTTTTTTTTAGAGATGGAAGGGATTAATACTTATCTTGAGAAATGGTATATAAAGAGAAAAGGGTAAGGCATTTATGTTGCTTTCTTATATGAACTGCACCACACTGGCTGACCAAATGGTAGAAAAGTCACTAAGGCCAATCAGCTATTTCAAATTTTTCTATAAATGGAACAAGTACTGTGTTTAACTAAAGCTATGAGGTTAACCAGCAATGCATTCATTTATTATTTATTCTGATGAACTAGTCCAATTAGTTGTTTTTATGTGCTTCTGCTATTAAGAATTAAGAAGCTAAGGAAAAAGCCAGCTTTGGTTTAACATTTTTCCGTATATTACAGAACAAATTTGAGAATAGATGGTAAATTCCTCTCTTTAAGCCACCTTTGACGTATGCTCAAAGTGAGTTTTGTAACCTGCTCTGGGACGAGAGATTTCTAAAATGCAGGCCCTGATATTGAGGTTTTCTACGGCTTGTGGTAGTTCTGGAATTGGACAAACATCCATTTTTCTGGCAGAGATTCAAATGACTCCTTTTTTAAAAAAATGGTTATTTATTTATTTTGAGAGAGAGAGAGAGACAGAGAGAGCAAGAGTGGGGGGAGGGCAGAGAGAGAGGGAGAGAGTCTCAAACCGGCTCTGCTCTGTCAGGGCACAGCCAGAGGCAGAGCTCCAGGAGAGAAAGAGAGGAAGGAGGGGAGAATGAGAGAGAGAGAGAGGGAGAGAGAGAGGGAGAGAGAGAGAGAATCCCAAGCGGCTCTGCCTTGTCAGGGTGCAGCCGAAGGCAGGGTTCCCCATGGGGCTCCGTCTCACCAACCATGGGATCACGACCTGAGCCCAAATCAAAAGTGACTTCTAAGTACCTGAGCAGTGAATTAATCCAGCCTCTTTGGAATGAGAGAATCTCCCTGAAGGACCTAGCTGTGTGTGTCTATTTTTAAAAAGAATTAAGTGTTAGTTTTTAACAGTGGCAGAGCTCTGAAAATCTCATGTTAATATTTGTAGGATATTCCCTAGTAAAAGATTTCAGGTTTTGCCTAACATTTTTCTTAAAGCAACATTGTTTTTGAGAACAATGTCGCTATTCCAATCTGTCACTCCCTGGGACAAAGGAACGTGACTGACTATCCAAGGTTGCATTTCCTGTCTCTTATCATATATCTGGAGACTCTCTCCAATACGGGATTTTGAACTTCATACACCATTTTGCTATGTATGTGAGACCTATAGTTTGTCATATTGTTCTTCACCTTACTGCTTTCACTCCCTTCATCAATCAGAGCCACCTTTTCTTAAGCAAGTTAAGTAGTCAAAAGGTATTTCAGGAATATATTGAGTATATATCAAGTTGGTAGGGTGCCTTCTAGATTTCTTCAGCCCCTGCAGTACATAACAGGAAAAAGAAGTGAAACCAGAGAAGTTGCGACTTTCCTAGGTTCACAAAGCAAGTTCACAGCTGATCTTTTTTGTAACTCTATTCAGCATGCGGGTCAATTTACATTGTTACTCATGTAACAACAATGAATAAAACCCTCCCTGGTTTGTTAATGACTTCAAAAAGACTGAGTTACCAATGCAGATCCTCTAAAGTTATATGCAGAAAATATGTATTACTCTTTGTAGAACTGATATTTTCTTCCTGGATACAATACCAAATAAATTGAAACACGTTAATTTTGTTACATTGATACTTGTACTGGGATACATTCAGGTTTGCCTTGCCTTACCCTTATTTTGTGGTTCTTTAGAAATACTGGGAAAAACAGATGATGCCAATATATAAGAGAGCTTTGATTA
Source organism: Acinonyx jubatus (assembly GCF_027475565.1). NCBI lineage: Eukaryota > Metazoa > Chordata > Mammalia > Carnivora > Felidae > Acinonyx > Acinonyx jubatus. Next base: position 42,229,783 of record NC_069384.1, read on the forward strand.
CATTGGTAGTGAGTGTTTGATTATCAACATTGATTTCAGTCATAATAAAGTAGCATCCTTTCTCCTGATGCCTTGGCAGCCTTGCATGCTGACTGATTCTTTCTTAGAAAGGCAGACTTGCCTTGGCCCAGTGGCATATTCCAGTCTGGCTTCCCCACATGGCCTGTGGGAACTTCTGCTCTGTCTCTTTCTCCTGTCTCTTAAAATTAGCAATCTCCAAGTTTCTTTCCTTGATTCTTTTACTTTCTATCCCATACTCTTTGTTTCTTCAAATATTTCCACAGCTTCAACCATAATCTCTGCTTACATAATTTATAGCACTTTCATTTTTTCCCCAAACTCCTGGAGACTACATTTCTAACTACCTGGTAAATGGGCTCAGTTTGACACTGGCTGGTTTAATATGTCCAAATGGGAAAATTCTTGATCTCCTCACATCCTAAACCAACTTTCCCTTCTTATTTTCCTTTTTCTGTTAATGTCACATCTTTCTCCCAGTTATTCAGGCTCAAAGCCTAGGAATAATTTTTTTCTTGCCATATATTATTCCCTTATCCTAGAAATTCAAGAAGTTGTCAAGAATTGCAAATTTGGCTTCTGAAATTTTTCTCATCCATCCTCATTTTTGCATTTCTTTCCTACAATACTAATTCCTCTCTTTTATTAACTCTTTCCAGACCTTTGCAAGAATGGTGGTCTCCCTACTTCTGGAAGTCTTTGTACATTACTCTGCAAACATATATTATGCTAATTTGCCTAAGCTTAGCTGTGGCTCACATGCATGCTCAAAGGCTGCCCATAGTCCCTACTGGCTAATGGTGGTTTTTGTCAAAGCATAATAATTTCTCTAGGAAATGACTCCAAATTATTTTGCTATTTGTTCTTTTCTTTCACTTAGCTATGGGAGCCTACATTTGCTTCTCAAATTTAATGTGCATACAGATCAAATGCGGTTTATGCCCTCTTCTTGAAAAGGATTATTTGCTTTTTCTGTTGTTGTTGTTCTCTGTTGTTCACCATCTGCAATACCTGTCTCCCCATCTCCCTCTATTATAATCCTGTTTCAACTGCAAAGCACATCCCCAAAGCCAACTGCCCATGGCATCTTATTTGCATGTATTTTGTGTGTTCTCCTTTCAAATTCTCAAACATTTGTATGTGTATTTTGCATAACACTCAAACTGTATTCACATGATGGTTTCCATTCACGTGATGGTTTCTCAGAAAGAATGTAAGAAATTTGAAGACGGACTCTGCTTTATTTTGCTTTAAATCCCCTGTAGGACTTGCACAACACATCACGGGCAGTAGGTGTTCAGTAACTGTTTATAGGTGGAATTATGCTGCATGGTTGAGCCACACTGGTAGAATAAACCACTAGTAAAGAAACTTGAGTTCATAATTAATGTTTGTGATATTTCCTGTAAACTGAAAAAGCTTAGGTTCCATTAGCGGTGGCCTTTTCAGGAGTGTTTGTATAAATTCCAAATATCAAACGCTGCCCTATTGTTAAAATAACAGCAGATTTCAAATCAACTTGATGCTTGAGATTAAAAAAAGAAAATGCTAAGTAGTAATGAATGTAAAAAGATTAAAGTTTTTTTCTTTTTTAACAGGAAAACCTGTATTGGTAAAAAATAAGTAGAAATGGGGTGTTCCCAGGGCTGAACTGGATTCTTTTACCAAGTTATTCAACATATTGTTTGAGAAATGCTGTGCTTCTCAGTGGTTTTCTTAATTTGTTACCACTCAGGCAGAGGGAGAATTGTGTCTATTGTTAAGTGAGAATTGCTGGAGCATTAGACTTGCAGGAAAAATGCCCCTGGGGTGTTCATTCAGCCATTCACATTTTCTGTGCTGTTGTTATGGGCCAAGCAATGTGTTATAGATGCAGAATTGAAAATCATACTATTCTTAAAACTTAGTGGGGAGATGGAAAAATAATCACTAATAAAACAATGTGACAAGTTGTTAACTGAGGAAGCTATGGAATCTAAAAGACTAAGTAGGATTTGCTTGATAGATCAGGCAGGGGAGGGTGTCACATTCAGCAAAGTTCCTCAGTCTTTTTTTCCTTATTTTTTCATGATTTCCACCCTCTTCCTCCCCAGGCTTTTTGGCTCTTGATTCCAAAATGCTAGCCCTCTACCACCATGAAATGTTATACTATAGATATATTACGTGTCCCGTTATGTCCTGTGACATGCTGGAAAGCCACAAACCATTGTATAGCTAACATTTTATTTGTCCCCATAGAGCCACGTTTCATCACCATAGGGCGATATCACCCCCACTGAGAACACCTGACATATGGAGAGTCTAAATCCTGATGACTAAATTGAGTGCCCCAGGATCAACTTTGGCAATCTTCTTAGTGTCCTACTGCCCTTGTATTGTTGTCCCAACTTGGCTCTTAGTTGTTTTCAACTGATTATGGCTTAAATATTACAGCCAGCTGGCTTTGGGGGTAACCTCTTTGCATTTAGTAGGTTGAGATTCTGCTTTATGTAACAGAGAAGTAAAAATGAACAGTGGTTTATGCGAGATAGTTTATTTTCACTTTCCTTCATGTAGAGAAAGGCCAGAGACAGGTGCACCAGGGCTGGTAGTACGACTCTGCTCTACATTGACTTGAAGGATCTACACTGTGGCCTTTGTCCAAGTTGGCTTCCACAACCCAGATGGCAGGATGAAGGAACATAGAAGTTGGGGAAGGCCATGTGACAGATGCCTGTTAAGGTAGGATTGAGGAAGCTGCCACATAGCGCTCTGAGGCGTAGCACATTGGCCAGGACTTAGGTTCACCCCCACACCTTGCTACAAAGGAGACAGGGACATGCTGCCTTTCTTCAGGTGGCCTTGTGCCTCGCTAAAATTTTCTATGAAAAAGAAGAGGATGGGAAGTGGGGGAATGCTAGGGTTTTTGTCACTCCTTGACAGGAATTTTTGCTTTGAATAAATTATTTTTGCTAGATAAATAAAATTTGTAGTATTGATTGGCTTACAATATAATGCATTGAAATGGCTTACAGTGAAAGATCTAACCAATCAAACTTTTTAAAATATTTTTTGTCCCATATAGTTCTTATCTAGGCATGATTTTTACATTTGGTAGACAAATGCAGTTATTTATTTTTCATTAGGTGTTATAAATAAGCATTTTTCTATGTTGTTGTACAGTCCTCATAATTTTAACGGCTTTGTTATTTGTTATAATGAATATTTTCATGCATATTACCTTTTCCTCATTTCTTTCCTTACTATTTTCCCCATGTCCTTTATCTTCTCATCAACAGATAATTGGGTTAAAGGGTACAATTATTTTATGTCTTGGAAAAATCATTTTTCCAGAACAAATCTGCCAATTGGTTATGTTTTATCAGTTATGTATGAGAACACCTGCTTGATTAACAAATTTCCTCATTTTATTGGCTTAAAAAGACACAGTACTCTTATTTCTTTGTGTTCTTTTGATAACTAGCAGAATTAAAGATTTTTATATAGATTTTTACTTTGCTAACTTTGATTCAAATTGTTTGTATCCCTTTTTACATTTTAGCGTTATTTTTCATGCCAATTTACATAAGCCTTTTATACAGTACAGACATTGTTTTTTTATATATAAAATCTGCTGCAAATATTTGTATGGATCTGTTTCCCTTCTTATAAAGTCATTTCTATTATCATTATAAATATATTATATATAATATATATAAATATATACAAATATATATATAATGAGTCTGTCAATCTTTTACAGAGTTCCTTTATCAGCAGTTATCATATATCGTTTTTTAATTCATTTTTTCATCACATATCATTTTAAAATATCTTCTCCCTTTACATTTATGATGTAACACTTACAATACATAAATATATATGTGCATGCATATATGTATATAAGTGTAACCTTAATTATTATTCTATTTCTGTTTTTGCAGTAATCTCCACTGATTTAATGACGTTTAAAATTATGTTTTTCAATGATGAATAGTGTTAGCTCTCAGTTTACCTATAATATCCTTTTAAATAATGTCCATTTTTAAGGATATTTATTTATTTATTTAAATGTTTATTTATTTTGAGGGGGGGAGGAGCAGAGAGAGAGGGAGACAGAGGATCCAAAGCAGGCTCTGTGCTGAGAGTGGAGAACCCAATATGGGGCTTGAACCGACAACCTGAGCCAAAGTCGGACACTTAAGCCACTAAGCCACGCCACCCAGGTCCCCCAAAGACATTTATTTTTTAATGGAGTGTCATTAAGGAGAATAAAATCCCACTCGTAATCCTGGCTTTGGACACAGAAGCCAAACTTCAAGAGTTGGGAATGAGTACAGAGGAGTAGCCCCCTCTACCACCCTCCACTCCAACAGCAGTACCCGTAGAGAACACGCTGAGAATATTTCTGCTCACTGGTGCTGGAGGGATGCTCAGGCTCAAACATGCATTCAGTATTCTGAGGCTAGGTTTTAGGTTACCTGAGTAACTCTCACCAGTCACCTTTTTGGAGAAGTGATACATAAGAAATAAAGTTTTGCTCCAAATTTACTTCTCAAACAAACTTTACCTTCCTTGTGTTGGCACATGACCTGGAAAACACTAGTAACTTTTCAATCCCTGTTTTAGAACCTAAAAGATCAAAGAGTAAGAAAAGGGAGGAGGGATATATATAGGGAATCTGACCTGGAAAGATGCGTGGCAGAGAGAGGGGAAAGAGAATTAGGAGAAAATTACTGAAATGATTCAGATACATGGGCAGCTCTCTTTTGGTTACTTTCACACTTAAATGCATATGAGCATTTAATGTTTGTTCCTTTGAGTTATGCTAATCTATTTAACATCTCATGGCCTATACCAAATTAAAATACCATCGTCTGACTTAAAATTACAGACCTACTGCTCTGTTTAGAGTCCTGTTACAGGGAAGTTTGCCCTCTTTGTTATAAGAACAAATATAAAACAATAGGCAGGGGCCAATTTATATGAATTTGTTTACTTTAGGCAATCATAGCTTTAGATACATTTCTTTGAAATTGCGCATTGAAGTTTTATTCACTAACACACTCAGCTTGCAGCTTACATCAAATAATTCTTGAGTTCCACAATTCTGTTTGTAAATATGTAGGCTCAATGGAAGGAATAATGTTGTATTGGTTTTAAACTATTTATCCTGTTTTCTTATATAATTTTTGCAGGAAAATTAAGTAGACGGCAGGGTTGATTACTTTGGCCATTTGATTCCCACGTCTACCCATGAGGAAGAACAACCAAAGATCTGATTTATTATAAAATTTTTATTTTTTCTTTTCTCATATTCTCTGTCAAAATGAATTCTTTAGAAAAATAAAAATTTTAAAGGATAGTGAAAATGCATGTCAAACATCAATGAAAAGCAAATGTTAGGGTGGACACCTCTTAGCCAAGGAAACATTTATTTAAATAAGTTTCCCTGTCTGATTAGTTTCCTCTTGAACACCACCAAAATAAACACACACACAAAATCAACCTTCAGGGTTTTCTGTTTGCTGTGATTGTGTGGTTCAGTCCATTAGAAAACTAGCAGTACATAGGGCTTCCCACACTCCACTCGAGGAATCACAATTTCACAGTTTGGTTCCCAGCACTGCCTTGCAGGGCTGCAATCATAATGAGTTTCTGGCTCTGGACACGCAGGCAGAAGTCTCTTATGTTGGCCTCTCAAAGAGGAAGGAGAGAAACACTAGAGGAAACCGCAATGATATCACTGTATAATAACACAAAAGCTATAGAATTTTTCCCCAATGCTCTTATGTACGTTACTGATATAATGTGTCCCTTTTCCCCTTCAAATGACAGTTTTTTTTTTCCAGAATAAAAATGGTACAGATTTGTACAAGCTAAACCATAGTAAGAAGCCTGGGCAACTGAGGTATTGTGCCTTATTTATTTAGAACATTATTTAACTGGGGTCTTAAAAAAATAAAAAATAAACAAAATAAATGACCAAATCCAAGAATTTAACCAGCTATGAGATCTCTGATATAAAAATGTTTTATGGATAGAGTATTTATTTTTTTTAAAAAAATCTGTCTTACTAAAAATATTATTATGAAAATAAACCAGTTTATAGGACATAATCTCCTCATATGCAGGGCAATAGGGCATATTAAATTTATGGTTTGTGGCACTTTTCGAAAAAAACAAGGCCACTGAACAACCAGAAGAGTCTGAAGTTATTTTAGCATGTGCTACTCCAGTGCTCTGAAGACATATGACATCAGACTCCTCCCTAGCACTCCTTCCTACCCGAGGCAGTGGGATCTATGAGAAATCGCACTGGCTCGGAAGTCAGCTAAAGTTGGGGACACATTACAGCCTCTTGTTCCTTCTGTGTCCCTGGATAAGTTTCCTAATCGGTCTCTCCCTATTGTAAACTTTTTAAAAAATGAGACAAATGCTTACCTCGCAAGGTCGTCGTGAAGGTCTGTGATAATGTATTTAGAGAATTCACTGTAATGACTGTAACATCATGGGGATTTAATAACTAGTGGGCAGTAGCTATTATTCCGCTGCCTTCCTCCTCTGTCCTACGTTGTTTTCCTGGATCCTGTGTGGCAAACATGAGTCAATTGCTGATACTTGCGTTTCCACCCTTATCCTTTTGCCACACCCTGGAAGACACTGTAATAAAGGCACTGCACCTATTTCACTGTGTTTGGATAGTCCTAGAATCTAATTATCTCGCTAATGTGCTGAGGGAGATACTGTTGTTGTTGTTGTTGTTGTTGTTGTTGTTGTTGCTGTTGCTGTTGTTGTCTGGTAGGTGTTACAAATTTTAGGACACATTACATGCAAGAAAAGATAGATTTGTTTCATCATTTCTCAGTTTTTCCATTTAAATTTTATTATAGTTTAATTTTTACAATACTGGAAAAATAAAGTAAGGGGGAATTAATTTTGTCCTGCCCATGTTTTGAGGGCTGATACTGAGTAGAATCAGGTTTTATTGTGAACAGGTACCTAATTCTCACCTGGTTAGTCTCCACTCATTTCATAAAGAGATCTAGAATCCAAAGGGCAGAGTCCCCAACATCTTGTTCTTCCTTTCCTGTGCTGAGAAAGTCCAGAACCAAGTGTGCTTTTGAATATACCTCTTAGGGAATGAGAAGAGATAGTGCCTTAAGCACTAGACCTGTACTGTTTCTTTTTCTTTTTTTTCAATATATGAAATTTATTGTCAAATTGGTTTCCATACAACACCCAGTGCTCATCCCAAAAGGTGCCCTCCTCAATACCCATCAAGACCTGTAGTGTTTCAAAAGGGGTCAACAGTTAGTGTCAACCCAAAGCAAAAGTTCCTAAGGATAATTTCATTAAGACAGGTGGAAAAGCTGTAACAAAGACTTGCAATAACTGCCTTCATTTTCCTGTTTTATGTGTGTGTGTGTGTGTGTGTGTGTGTGTGTATATATATTAGTGTTATTGAGGGCCATGATTTAGATCTCTGTGTAGACTAATGAGACCTCTCTGCAGCTATGTGCTTCGCCTAACTCTGAGTTAGGAGGGTCCCAACAGTTTTCAATGGTGTTGCTTTTTCAATGAATATTAAATGTTTAGTTATTTTTGTAGATTTTTTTAAGAATGAGAATTACTTCCATAAAAGATACAAAACGATTTATGTACGTATGTCTTTAGACATGAGAACCCACATATTAAGTGAATAGTGAACAAATCTTCCTTTCAGAAAGAAAAATATTTACATTTGGGGTGATCTTTTGGTTGATGTGTATTATGCAGGAATCTGAGATGGCCCTCAAATGTCCCCTCTCCTGGAGTAAAAGTCCTGTGTCATCCCTTCCTCCTGGACCTGTGAATAGATTGAATGTCACTCCTGTGATTAGGTTACATTATCTGATAAAGGTGATGGGGCTTTTCGGATGGAATTAAGGTTGCAAATCACATGACTTTGAGTTAATCACAGGGAATTATCCTAAGTGGTCCTGATCTAATCAGGTGAACCATCAAAAGAGACAGGCCCTTCCCAATGTTGGAGAGATCTGAAGTAGCAAATGTTCTCTCCTCAGCTTTCAAGAAGCAAATTGCCATCTTATAGAAGGACAACATGAAAGGGACAAGTGGCTTGTTAGACCAACACCTGGCTGATGGCCTGCAATAGAGCAGGGGCCTCAGTCTCACAGCTTCAAGGAACTGAATTCTACTAAGAACCAGTGAGTTCAGAGGAGGACCCTGAACCTCAGATGAGAACACCAGCCCCGGCTAACAGCTTGATTCTGCTCTGTTACTCCCTGAGATGATCCAGTTAACCAGTGTCCGGGCTCCTGAAAACTGTGAGATGAGAAATGTGTATAGTTTCAAACTACTGACTTTGTAGTGATTTTTTACATTGCAATAGAAAACTAATACACTGGGCTAAGAAAAAAATGTAATCCATCATTTTCTTCTTTACATAAAGTTTAAAAAGTCCCCACCCCCTTAAAGTTATTTCACCTTGAGGGTGTTCCGATTCCACCCTGTATCTTCAAAGTCATCGTGTACTCATATCTCTAATGAACATTTAAGGATGTGAGGGCGATCTGGCTACGACATCTGTCACCCCATCGATCGCCAGAGTTGATTCAGCTGATCTGGCTGGTTAGGCGGGTGTCCCCTTCCTCCCTCACCGCTCCAGGTGCGTCCCTCCCGAAGCTGCGCACTCGTCGAAGAGGACGACCTTTCCTGAAAGAGGACCACCGTTCTTCCGTCAAGGGTATACGAGTAGCTGCGCTCTTCCGCTAGAACCTCCAAACAAGCTCTAATGAACATTTAACCATGCTAGGTCTCTCCGTCTTTTAGACAATCTTATATCTATTCCATGTCTCTCTTTAAATATCTCTAAAGCTCATGCTTGCTTTGGCAGCACATATACTAAATATGTCTGAAGCTTTATATAAAAGAGTTGTCTGTAATTGTTTTCTGAAATTTACCTTCTGTCATCCGTTGCAAACTAGCTTGCCCCCATTAATCCACAGATACATTATTGCGAGGTTTGTTCATAATTCTTGGTAATGAGTCTTGCTACCTTCTTTTATCAGCCTAAATAGTATCCCTGAACAATCTCATCTATGCCCTTTATTTCAATTGCTATATATATGCTGATAATGAGTCTCTAGACCAGATCTTTCTTCTTTGCTTCAAACCTGTGTGTCCAGTTGTCTACAGGATGCCTCCATTTGGATGGCTTAGGTATCTTTAGTGCAATATACATAAAGTTCAGTTCATAGCTCATGTCCCAGACTTGGTCTTTCCTACTGATCCTATTTTAGTGAATAACATTTCCCTGGTTACTCAATTGAAGGGACTTGATATTATCTTAGATCTGTGGTTAGGCTTTTCCCTTTCCCTTATCTCCACATTTATTCATTTACTACATTTTACTTGTCTTACTATATCTTACTTATATTCACTTCTAATTGTTTATAAGACATCAGTATCTCTTCATATTCTGCAACACCCTCAAGGTGAATCTCTCTTTTCAATCTGATTGATCTCTTTCTCTGCATTGCACCTGATATAATCTTACAATGCACACATGTGACTGTGTCGCCTCCATGCTTAGAACTTGAATGACCTCTTTTCCTCTGGGCAAAATCCCAAACTCTTTAACAGAGCATACAATCCTTTCATCATCCTTCTATCCTTATTTCACAACTCCCTCCCTCACTGCTGTCTACAATCTTATCTGCTGTCCAGTTCCTTGCCTCCAGGTCTTCTCACTGCCATCTCCTCTGCTGAGAAACTCTTCCATGTTCTCCTCACTTCTTTAAATTGGTCCATTTACTCCTTACTATCAGGTTGAAGAAGTCTTCTCTGATCTGTCATACCTGCATTAGGCTCTTGTTGTTTGTACATCATAGCACTGTGTCCTGAGCTTTCAAACTCTGCTACAGTTGAATGGCTTTTCTACTCTTTCAGACTATAACTTCCTACTTTCTTTAGGATAGGCTTGCTTCCTTATCATGGTTAATTCTAACATGGTGCCTAACACGGTATAAATATTTTAGGAAAAGGCTATTGATCATCCAAACTATAGCAAACGTTTATCATATCATTAAAATGTACAGTATTGCCTAGATCAGTGAATTTCTTGTTTCAATAATAAATGTCCCATATATAAACTATATTACAAATTTTTACTCATATAATATTTTCTAAAGATGAAATTATATAAGCAAATTTAGATAAAATAACTTTTTGAGGAAGGTTTCCTTTATAGTCTGTTTATATATCAACTCAGTTCCTATGTCTTTTGTCTTGTTAAAGCAAGGTTAGTACTTTTATTCAACATAGTACTGGAAATCCTGGCCATAGCAATCAGACAAGAAAAAGAAATGAGTCATCTATATTGGTAAAGAAGAAGTTATACTATCACTGTTTGTAGGTGACATGATGCTATACAGAGAAAATCCTAAAGATTCCACCAAAAAAACTACTAGAACTGATAAATGAATTTGGTAGAGTTGCAGGATACAAAGTTAATACCCAGAAATTGTAGTGTTTCTATATAGCAAAAACTAAGTAGCAGAAAGAGAAATTAAGAAAATAACACCATTTATAATTGAAGCAAAAGGAGTAAAATACCTAGGAATAAACTTAACCAAAGAGGAGAAAGACATATGCTTTGAAGACTATAAAATACTGATGAAAGAAATTGAAGATGATGCAAACATATGGAAAGATATTACATGCTTATGCATTAGAAGAATTAATATTGTTAAAATGTTTGTAATACCTAAAGGGATCTACAGATTAATGCAATATCTATCAAAATACCAACAACATTTTTTACAGAACTAAAACAAATAATACTAAAATATTTATGGAATCACAAAAGACCTCAAAAAGCCAAAGCAATCTTGAGAAAGAAAAACAAAGCTGGAAGTATCATAATTCCAGATTTCAGGATATACTGCAATGCTGTAGTAATCAAAACATTATAATACTAGCACAAAAATAGAGATATAGATTGATGGAACAGAATAGGGAGTCCAGAAATAAGCCTATACTTATATGGTCAATTAATCTATGACAAAGGAAACAAGAATGTACGATGAAGATAAGATAGTCTCTTTAATAAATGGTGTTGGGAAAACTGGAAAGCTACAAGTAGAAGAATGAAACTGGATCACCTTTTAACACCACGCACAAACCAAAAAAACTACACAAAAAATTTCAAAATGAAGTAAAGACCTTAATGTGAAATTTGAAAGTATAAAAATCCTAGAATAGAACACAGTAAATTCTCTGATGTGAGCCATTGTAACATTTTTCTAGACAAGGGAAAGGAAAGTAAAAATAAACTATTGGGATTACATCAAAATAAAATCTTTTGCATAGCAAAGGAAACCTTCAGCAAAATAAAAAGGCAACCTACTGGATGGGAGAAGGCATTTCAAATTAGATATCCAATACAGGGTTAATATACTATATATATATATGTATACACACACACACACACACACACACACACACACACACACATATATATATATATATATATATTTACTTTCACAACTTTCACAACTCATCACCAAAAAGCCCAAACAATTCAACTAAAAAGTTGGCAGAGGATCTGAATAGATATTTTTCCAAAAATCTTTTCCAAAAAAGACATACATATGCCAACAGACACATGAAAAGATGCTTAGCATCACTAATCATCAGGGAAATGCAAATCAAAACCACAATGAGATATTACCTTATACCTGTTAGAAAGGCTAAAATCAAAAAGACAAGAAATGACAAGTGTTGGAGAAGATGTAGAGAGAAAGAAACCCTTGTATGCTGTTGGTAGGAATGTAAATTGCTTCAGCCACTGTGAGAAACAGTATGGAGGTTTTTCAAAATATTAAAAATGGAAATACCATATGATCCAATTATTCCACTACTGGGTGTTTACCCAAATAAAGCGTATACACTAATTTGAAAGGATATATGCACTGCTATGTTTATTGCCAGCATTATTTATGGAATAAATAAGATATGGAAGCAACCTAAGTGTCCACTGATACATGAATGGATAAGGAAGATGTGATATACATATATATATATAGTAATATCACTATATATAGTATATATTACTAACATATCTATATATCACTGTTATCACTATATCACTATATATAATATATTATGTGATTTATAGTGATATAGTGATTTTACTCAACCATAAAGAAGAATGAGAACATGTCATTTGAGACAGCATGAATGAAGGTGGAGGATATAATTCTAAGTGAATTAAGTCCATCAGAAAAAGACAAATATCATATGATTTCACTCATATGTGGAATCTAAAAAAAATGAATAAACAAAAAGCAGAATCAGACCTATAAATACAGAGAAAAAAAACGTTGGTGCCAGGGGAGAGGGTTGGGGGGTTGGGCAAATTGAGTGAAGGGTAGTGGGAAATACAAGCTTCCAGTTATGGAGTAAGTCAGGGGAATGAATGACACAGCATAAGGAATATGGTCAATGATATTGTAATAGTGATATATGGTGACAGATGTATCGTATTGAACATAGTATAATGTATAAACTTGTGGATCAATAGGTTGTATACTTGACATTAATGAAACATTGTCAACTATACTCAAATAAAAAAAGTAAATAAAAGAAGCAAGGTTAGTGAAGTAAATCTAATAGCATGCACATTTGTTTATTTTTATTTATTTTTAAATTCTTTTTAATATTTACTTATTTTTGAAAGAGAGAGAGTCAGAATGTGAGTGGGGGAGGGGCATTGAGATAGGTAAGATACAGAATCCAGAGCAGGCTCCAGGTTCTGAACTGTCAGCCTAGAGCCTGATGTGGGGCTCGAACTCATGAACTGCAAGATCATGACCTGAACCAAAGTTAGTCACTTAACCAACTGAGCCACCCAGGCCCCCTGCGCATTTCTTTATTTTGTTGTAATATTTATGATTTAAAAATATAAACCAATGATTTTAATAAAACAATAAATATAGAAATAACTTCTGTTACGATATTGCTTGTTTTTCAATTTATTTATGTGCTTCATAATGTAATCCATCCATATTATCTTAAAAAGACTACATATATACTAGTAGATAGGAGATATTTGGAATAATTATCTAGATTTTTTTTTTAAGTTTGTTCGTTTGTTTATGTAATCTCACACCCAACGTGGGGCTCCAACTCATAACCCCAAGGTCAAGACTTTCATGCTCTTCCAACTGAGCCAGCCAGGCATCCCTAGATTGTTAAAGTAAAACAAGTAACAATCTGAGGCAAACCTTTTAAAATTTAAATTAAAATAGCAAAATTTCTATTTATACTTTTTACTTTTCAATTTTACATATGTTTTTGGAAAAACTAGTTTGGAAATATTTTCTTAGTTATTTAATCTTGAAACTAGTTATGTAATCTTGAAAACCTAAGCCAGTTTTAGTTCCCTCTCCTATACCTCCTGCTTATCTCTGTACCTAAATTTATATCCAACCCATTACCGAGTTCAATAGTTTCCATCTCCTCAATATCTACTGATGTGATCCCTCCTTGGTTTTCTCTTCCTCTGTCTTAATAGGGCTCTTTCATAGTAGCTTCCTAATTCCTCTTCTCCTCACTCAAATGCATCATATAGAAAGACTAGTTATGCCATTTATTTAATATAATGCAAATATTTTCCATTGTTGAATCAGGGAAAATTTTCTCAAGCTTGCTAGCCAAGTGCCTGTATGACGTGGCACCATACTATTTCATTAGCTAGCCCTCCCCTTCTTTCTTATACAAACCCAACAGGAAACCACACTCACATAGTCCAGCCAAAAACATATCCTATGCCTTCCAACCTTTATATTTTTGTTCTAGTGTCTGGTAATTGTTCTCAATTTTCTTGTTAGTCTTTCTAAAATCTTACGCAACCGTCTTATGAAAATGCATCTACTCCACAAAGCAGTCTTTGATTTCCCAATCTGATGACATCAGTCCTTTGAACCACACTAATGTTCTCTATCCTCTAACATCACTTACGTCCTGAGTATTAATATAGATATTTGTAGAGTCATTTTATTAACCTCTCTCTCTACACACTCCAGGCACTAGATCACAATCATCCTGAGAGTACGCTTTTCTTTTTATAATTTCATCCCCCACAGAGCCTAATTTGGCATCTTATAACTATGTTTACTATTTCTGTTTTTGTGGAAAAAGAATTGAATTTTCATTTGTTGACATGCATTAAAAGAAAGCATTCCATGTATAAAATGAAGTAGAATGTTGAAATAAGGAGGCGAAGTAAAGAGCTGTCTAGTTAGGATCAAGTATAGTAAGAAAATTTAGTGCTCAACCTTTTAATTTACAGTAGTTCTATTTTAGTTAGCTTCATTTTTCTCTTTTAACCTTTCTTCATTTTTGCTATATATGTCTTCATGTAGATATAGCGATAACTATGTCTCTTCCCTGATGTCAAAGAATTCTTCCTCTATTTGATTTTCCCTAGGGTTAGGCAGAGCGATTTAGAATAAACTAAATTTGACTTGAGTCCTTACACAGTTCTGAAAATGTCAAAGTTGTAAATTGCGTACCTTTGTGCAGGATTTGTGAAATCTTGACTCACTTCCAGATTCTTCTTTGAGCAACAAAACACACCATGCTTAAAATCGAGCCATTTGAAGAACACGGAAAGTAATGTCTAAAAGAAATATTACTCAACGTATCACTTCCTCTTAGAAATATCTTAATATGCTCAATATAACCATCTAAGCTGAGGGAATGAATGGAATTGATATTAGTGAGTTCTCTAAGCGGAGAAGGGTGGCAGGTCTGAATGGAGGGTAAATGCTATATTATCTCTACATGTTTGTGCGGGACTTTCAGCAGCTGCACTTTCAGAAAGCCATTTCATTAATAGCTTTTTTTTGGGGGGGGGGGAAGATATTTCCATAAAACACTAATCTGGATACATTTAATCTTTACATGTTTAGGAGGAAGCTGCTTACTCTGGAGCATGTTCACTTCTGTTGAAATGTTGCTGTTGAAAGCTGCATGTAGATCTTTTGAGAGGCCACACGCTTGAGTCTCTATTTTTAAATTTTCATGACAGCTTTTACACTCTCCTGAGCATGCAGGATCTAAGTTTCTACTGAAGCGTGTAATTACCAGCAATGACTTAGCACCCGCCATGTGGTGCCAAGTAATGGCAAATGGAAGCAATGTCAGTAAGAGAAAATTGGCAAGCTGGAGATAGCCACGTGAGAAAACTCACAGACTCACATGCTCTGGCAAACTTTCCCCCTATCGCTAGTAGCACGAAAGAACCTTATTCACAAGGAATTTTATGTCATCTCCACGGTGCGCACGTCCGAGAAAATAAAAGGGCGGCTTTATTGTTTAGAATGAAGACATGGCTTCATTGATGAATATGTCCTGCTCTTCCAAAACTATTTCTCACTTAACCTGTCATTTTATCTGCTGCTTCCAGTATTTGATTTGCTCCTTTGGATTATGGCAGTAACGGTAGAAAGCAACTCCTAATACGTTTAGCTATGACACCGAAGCCCTAGGAATGGGATTGAAGATGAACCTGCCATTTAGCCTTGGAGGTGTACAGGATTCATCTGCGGAGGTTATTAAAATTGCAGGTTTCTGGACTTATTCCTCAAAGATTCCGATTCAGTAGGTCTGGAATTCAGCCCATAAATCTGCATTTTTCTGAAACACTAAGTGCATGGACTAGATAGAAAGGACGCTGCTCTAACTTGAAACAAAACGAAACAAAACTATCAGCTTCTTTCTACTCAATGCGATTTGTGGACCCGCAGGAGCATCACCCAGGAGCATGGAAGAACTGCAACATCACCGGCCCCACCTCACCTGTTGAATCGGCATTTCCATTTTGACAAGATGCCCAGGTGATCCACATACACATCAGAGTGTGAGAAGCACACTTTTGCTTTAGCAAACACGTTGGGTTTAGTTACAGGTGCTTCGTTAATTAGATTAGCTATCATTCTGAAGGAGAGTAGGACCCAGAGAGGAACATTTGGATGGAAGGGTGGGCTACGGTAATTGGGCCGTTATATGGGAAGATGGCGGTGGAAGGCTTGAGGCATCTTGGGAACAAGCCGGCGATAGAACTAGTTACGGAAGTAAGTAGAACAGATTTCACAATGACTCCGGGGGCCCTTCTGTCCAATATTAAACTAATTGCTAAACTGTATTGCTGCTTCTTCGGTTAAAAATACCCTATCTATGTAATTCATTTATACTTTGGATTTTGCATGAAGCCGTTGTGATAAATTATTATAGTCTATTCATTATGCCTTAATGCTTGAGGCTAGCACAGATAGACACTTTCTGAGCCTTCCCTATTATGAAGTTTGTGCAGATTGACACAGTCATAGTTGTTGAATAATTCAAGGTGGAAATATCTGATATTCTTTAGGTGACCGTGATCTTTAGGCCTGGGTACAGATGCATTTTGCCTGAGCCAAATGATCTCAATTAAGATTAAAGTTTCAAGCAAATCATAGAAGCTATATTCTGTGAATGAGTCCTGAATCTGGTGAAATGAATTCAGCTATTTTAAGCATCTATAAAGCGGAATAAATTATATGATAATAAATTAAATCACATAACCTAATGAATGTACTTCTTGTCACTTAGCAGGATAACTATCACAAGCTAATACTAAAAAGCTGTGTATTTAATTGATAAAAGCACATCTACTGCATTAGAAATACACAAAGTTACCCTGTAATGTCACTACCACACAGAGTTCTGTCTCATTAATTCCAAAGAGACACTGCACAAGTTTTATGGTAATTTTGATACATTAAATTTCTTGGTGTTTTAATTTGGATTTTGTAATCTTTTTTGCCAAATAATTATTTGACCTTGCAAATGCTAGCTTTGTAATAATTAATTGGTATTTAATTATCATATAACCAGTGAAGTTATAATCTCTAAATGAAGTTTTATTTCATTTAAAATAACTGTTCATTTTAATTTAACAAATTTTTTTCAGAGTAGTAGTGGGAGTTTTTATGCATGGTATAATGAACTTGGTCATTCTTCCTAACTAAGCAAGCAGGTAATCTCCTTTCAAGATTAGCAAGGAATTTAGGCTTCATTCTTGATGAAAAAATACTCTGAAGTTTTATTTTCCTTCCAAAAAGTAATTCCAAATCACATAATTTCATCCTTTGGGAATCTAAATAGAATAATTATTGGGTTTATGACATTATAATTAATGAGTAAAAAGATAAAAATATATAAAAACTGAGAGGTGTAATTCTATTTTCAGTGCACTGATCTAGACAGCATTCTTATCACCCAATGAAAATTAGCAAGAGTCATACGTATTTATTTATTTTTGATGTATCACTCTTTCCTAAATTTCTGTAATGAGAAGAATCACCTGGGGCACTTGTTTAGAAATACCACTTCCTGGGAGATTCTGATTTACTGAGACTGGGATAGGGCCTTGGAATTTGTATTTGTAATTTGTATTTGACCTAAATAATTTAAATCACCAGGGAAGGCTGGGAAACACAATTTTCATACCAAGATCCAGAAAAAAGGAAATTCAGAATTGCTTGTTCCAAAACAAGAGTATAGATCAGTGCTCTGAAACTTGGCTGCACATGAGAAACGCTCTCTGTGCCAAGGCACATTCAGACCAATTAAATCATAATTTCTAAAATGGGAACCAAGAGTCAAAGTGAGAAATTTGGGAACTACCTCGTAAAGGGTATAAAAACCATACCAAGTGGATAGTTTTCGAGGTGCTAAAGTTATAGGTCACTGTTCACTGAGAGAACATAATAAAAAAGATATTAGGAGTCTAAGGTGGTGGTTTTAAGATTTGAGCGTCTATCAGAATCACATGGAAGGCTAGATAAAATAGAGTGATTAGCTCCACCACAGAGTTTCTAATTAGTAAGTCTGGGGTGGAGCCCAAGATCTTGTATTTCTAGTAAGTTCTAGGTAAAGCTGATGCTGTTGACCCAGGGAACACATTTGACAACTAAGGTTCTAAGGGAAAGATGAGTGATGTCAAATGGGAGCATGGTGGGACCAAATTAGATGGAGAACAATCCTGGGTAAAATGTTAGTCTGCTAGAATCCCATGCTACTGCATGGTATTTTAATAGAAATAGCTTACTGTTACAGAGTACCTACTATGTGCAGATGTTGTTCCAAACATTATATCATTATATGTATACATATATACATATGTATATATATAGCATACATATATACATACATGTAGTCATTTACTTCAAATATATTAACATATTAATTAAGCATATTAATTATATAATATTTAATATATTATATTAAACACATTAATATATTATTATATCAATCAGTTACATTACTTAATGTAATAATTAATATATATTAATATAATATATAATAATATGATATATATTAATAAATAATATATATATTATAGTCATCTACTTAAAAAAATCCTACATGACAGATGTGCTATAATGGTTTCTACTTTACAGTTGTGGTAAGTTGAGATACAGGGGTGTTAAGTAACTTGTTCAAGTTAATGCAGTTAGTAAACTGTAGAGTTGGAATTGGAATCCAGATGGTCTGACTCCAGGGTTCATGCAGTTAACTACCATTGCACTGAGGGAGGTAAAGATGGACAGGATTTGTTCAAACAACAGATGTTTATAGCCAACTTACATCTCACTAGTTTTATTTATTTCATCCTCCCCAATGGGAAATTCTAGAGAAATATTTCAGAAAACTAAATATCTGGACGAGAAAGCCAAGTAAAAGGAAAGAAGGTAGCCAGATTCAGAAATAACTTTACATATGTACGAGTAAGAAGAGGACCAACGTAAGAAGGGGTTTAAAATATTATAGCTCAGCTGTGCCTTTCTGAAAGAGTATGGGAATAGTATAAAAGGTAAATAAGCCACTATATCCTACCACTACAGAAAAAGATGTGACATAAATAAATGCTATTCGAAGGGCACCTGAGTGGCTCAGTTGGTGAAGCATCTGACTCTTGATTTCAGTTCAGGTCATGATCTCACGGTTCCTGAGATCTGCACTGACAGTGGAGAGTCTGCTTGGGATTTTCTCTCTCCCCCTCTCTCTCTGTCCTTCCCTCTCCTCTCAAAATAAATAAATAAACTTAAGGAAAAGATGCTATTGAGGACTGAAACATGCATACACTGAGGAGTAACTGTATCTGCAGAGGTTTTGGCTTTCATTAGGCCAGCAAGAGTACAGGCTTTGGCAACACCAATTTCAGTGCCACTTTATGAATCTGTAAGGGTGATTTTAAGTTAGAAAAATCCCAGCACGATTTTTTTTAATTCAACTATCAAATATTTACTATATGCTCAGCATCTAGGCACTCAGGATTCAACGGTGAACAAACAAGAACACGTTCCTGTTGGGATGATGCTTATATTTTAGTAAGGGGAGTGGTAACTTATTTAGTAAATAAAATACATGTAATAATTGAGATATTCATAAAAGTTTTTAAAGAGAAAACAGGATGATGGGGATAGAGTATGCTGGGATGATATCAGTATATACGGTAGACGATAATGACATTTGCTCATATAGTCAGGGAAGTCTCTGATAAGTTGACAATTGAACAAAAATCTAAAAGAAAGGAAATGTGAGGGAAAAGGATAAATTGGGCCTTGAGTCCTAGAACTAGCTGCCTGGTTTCACAAAATGAAACACAGGTGCCCATGTTATGCAGCGTTGGGCCAATGACAATGCATTCCCTTTTCAACCTGAAGGAGTCAATGTCCACAGGAAAGAAATCACCCAAACATGACTGTAGCCAGAATTTCCTGAGGATAAGGCTTACTTTTTCTACATCTGGCAAGTGGACTTCATGGGTTTCTTGCCATTGTAATTCCAATGGGCTACAAATGGGTGCTAAACTGGAATTGAGATTATCTATATCTATATATATTGATACAAGTATAGATTGATATAGATATTACAGGCTTTGCTGATTGTGGAAGAGAAGGAACTGTAGAGAATGCAGTTAAAAGTTTTGCACAGAAAATTCTCTATCAATTCGAACAGAAAATTCTCTGCCACTTTGACCTGCCAAGATATGTTTCTTTTGAACAGAAACATTTTACTGCTAATGTACACGAAAGAGCAAGAAAATATAACATTATATGAACATATTATATTCTTTGACTCACTGAGCTGTGTTCTCACTGAAAATTGGAATGGGAAATTAAAACATTTCATATTTAAAATAGGTGTCGGTGGGCTTTGAAAGGCTGGTTTGGTCAATTAAATACATTGAATATGAGAGGGTAAAGTGGGAAAGGCACATAGATTTCTTTTGTTTTGTCTGATTTTGTTATCCTGGGACCAGGATCAAATTTGCACGTGCCAGGAGAGGAAGATATTGCATAAGACGTGCTATCCCATCCGTTAACTTTGGGCATATCCCTAAAGTACTTTGGGGGTAGGTAATAGTTTTATGCAATAAAACCAAATTAGGGCTAAGTGGGAATGGAATCCCGTTGGCAAACTGTAAAGATAGTCTGTGATTTTTTACCTGAAGAATTCTATGATACTTCCTGGAAATGGGGCCTAGGAGAGACATTAGCATGTCTGCTGTTATTGTTTGCTTTATGGGTAAGCATTAGATTTCAACCAGAGAACCATTCCATGGCAGGGAGATTATGGCTGAAAACGGGGACTAAATGGAAAGGTGGAGAGAGATAAATGGGAAGGGTACCCAAGAAGGGATGCAGTTATACTATTCCCAAGAGAGAGTCAGAGCAAGAAAATATTGCTCTTCGCTAGCTTTCTCAGATCTCATGATGAATAGTGGCTGATGCTGGGAAGAGCCACTTGAATTGTTTGTGCAGAGAAGAGAAACCGACACCTAGTGAGTTAAGGGTTCTTCCTAAAAACGCTTCTTTAGAATGAAATTTTGTCTGTCAAGTCATCCTGGAAGCTAGCTGGGGCTGCAGTTTGGCTCGCAAATTGTAGCCCTTTATTTGCCATTTTGGGTTTTCTTGGGTTTCCTAAGATAAACATGACCATGAATTGAAAGGAGAATGTTATTCCAAGTCTAAATGTACTCATACAGACTAAATTCTCGGACTGCAATAGAATTAAATTGGAAATGAATAAAAATGAAATAATTGGGAAACCGCCATGTATCTGGAAATGAAAAAATCTAATGTCAACAGTAGGTGTGATGGCTTGATCATTACTGGCAGTCATGTGCCAGGGTTCTAATGATTTTAGGAGGATTCAATAATTAGGACAGGCTGGAATAATGGAGGCTCATCATCATGATTAAAACAGCCTTCTAACTTCTATTTCTGGCCAAATTTGAGTAACTATACCTACCATACTTCCCTTCTACTATAAAACAGCTAGAAAAACAGACAAAATACATGAAACTGATGTTTTCAGACATTGGACAAGAGGTAGGACAGTACTGTGATGAGAAAAAAAGAAGGAAAATAAGCAAGGTGAATTCTATGAATGCCCTATCTTTCTGCCTAGATGCTCCCCTTCAAAGTGCCCAATATATGTATGTGTGTGGGAAAGAGGGGTATTGGGACCTGAGATGAATACCATGGTCTTGCTGAGCTAAGAAGCCAGAGATTGGAATTCAGGAAGACTGAGTGCCCAAAATGTTCAGTGTAGAGTACTGGGGAAGAATACAGAGAAGATTCTCTTTGAATCTGTGGCCGAATACCAATCTGGGCCTGTCTAAGTGAAAGTACATGAGGCCAAGCAAAAACTCTTAGAGGGTTGTAATTTGAATAACTTGCAGAACATATACAACACTAAAAAAATGTTTAAGTTCTGACTGGTTAGAGACACCTAAGAATATCTGGGGTGTTTAATAAAGATCCTAGAAGAGGGAAGCTTCACTCACAGACCTAGAATAAAGAATACAGCTGACTAGTCCTGATGAAGCTTAAAGACAAACCTCAAAAGGATAAAGCTGATCCACATGTTCTTTACCCCAAAATGTTTAACACTCTTTACAGAAAGAAAAACCCAGAATAAAGATAAGAATCAGAAACAATCAAGCCAGAAATGAGTGGAAGAAAGTTTTTAAAGTATTGGTTACATAGAACAAAACAAAACACATTGTTAACCTATAAATCTCTATCCACTGAAAATATCCTCAGTAAATGAAGGCAAAATGAAAATATTTTCAGATCAGCAAAAGGTTAGAGATTTTATTGCCAGAAGACCTGAATAAGAAATGTTAAAGGAAATTCCTCAGGCAGAAGAGAATGATGCCAGGTGGATACTCAGATTTATAAAAAAGAGTGAAGAGTGACATAAATTATAAATATGTGGGTAAATTAAAAAAATTTTTTTCTACATTAAAATTCTTTATAATTCACTTAAAAACATTTTTTATCTTTATTTTTGAGAGAGAGAGAGAGAGAGAAAGACAAATAATGAGTGGGGGAGGGGTAGAGAGAAAGGGGGACACAGAATCTGAAGCAGGTTCCAGGCTCTGAGCTGTCAGCACAGAGCCCGACACGGGACTCGAACTCACGGACCGTGAGATCATGACCTGAGCCAAAGTCAAACGCTTAACCAACTGAGCCACCCAGGCACCCCTAAAATTTACTTTTTAATGAAGTAATAGCAATCAATGAAAGCAACCATAGAGTTGGAGAAAATATTTGCTATACCCCAAGGAAATTCTAGGGTTCTTTAGGACACTTTGATTTCTTTGTCACTGTACAGTTTGAACTATAATTTTGCTACAGGTTTATGGTCATAGGGAGGAATCAAATGTGGCAATCTCTGTGTTATTGGCATTTTTATTATTTGAGTATCTTTAAGTATTTGTTTAGTCCAGACTGGCTTTTTTTTTTTTTCTGTAACTAACCAGCTAAAAGTATTTTAGGTTTTCAGCACCATGCATTTTTGGTTATGACTTTTCAAATCTGTCATATTTGCAGACTATGTAAATGAACGGGCACAGCAAAATTTGGCCTATGGCTGTTGTTTGCCAAACCTTGGGTTTCATTGTCTCTCCTGTGATGAATTTTATTAGTCAAAAGAGTTGTATATAGTGGAGCTGAGAAATCAAAGAGGGGGTTATTTTCTTTAAAGGCTACATAAATAGTTATTTTATATTCTATATATTAAATTTACAGCTTCTGAAGTCACTGAGGAATCTAAAGCTGTAGTTTTTTATTGTTTCAACTGACCTCCACTCATGGTAGCTTCTTTCATTGTTTATTTGGTACGTTTTGATTGTGATTGTGAACGGTCTTCGTTTGTAGGAATTTGGGGCCTGGATTGAAGGAACATTTCCAGAGGATTTGCAGTTAATTGTGCTGGGCACCAAGGTATGTGAAGGATCAAGGTCCATTTAAATATTTTAGTGAGGTTTACCCAAATGCGGTATTGGTGAACCCCAGGGTACGAGTAGATTTATGAGGGTAAATATCCAGGGGAGGAGTCTTATTAGCAGTGTTTTTATGGTCATCGTCGTCGTCATAATCGTCGTCGTCGTCGTCGTCAAACGTTTCCATCCAGAGCCCTAACAAATACTGGTAAGTTACCTATCTTTTCTCTGTACTGCCTGCTGGAGTTTTTCTTGCCACTCCTTCTCTAAGTGGACTCAAGTTCAGGGGCTCCATTTTGTACTACCTCAAGCCTAGTCCCCTGATCTTCGTGCAGCTCCCAATCTCCACATTCCCCAACGTTATCAGTAATTAGTTGGGAATGTCCACCTACCTGATTCCATGTCTGTCTCTCATTTGCTTCATAACTTAGATATGGACTATCAGTGTAGCTTATTACACCTCCCAAAAGTCCAATGGTATTAAAATTATGAACCCCTTCACAATAAAAATAGTCATATGTTACATGTACGTATAAAAATATGTGTAAAATGGCAGAGGGTGCACAAAACCGCTGGAGACAATCCCTGCACTCCTTAGGGTCAAACTTTAAGGATTTCTGTTAGTTATTAAATTATTTAAAGTTTGAATGAGCCGTTTTGATTAAAATGAAATTCAAGGGGTGCCTGGCTAGCTCAGTTGGTTGAATGTCCAACTCTTGATCTTGGCTCAGGTCATGATCTCACAGTTCATGGGATCTAGTCCTGCATTGGGCTCTTCACTGGGCGTGGAGCCTGCTTAGGGTTCTCTCTCTCTCTCTCTCTCTCTCTCTCTCTCTGTCTCTCTGTCTCTCTCTCTCTCCCTTTCTTTCTCTCTTTTTCTCTTCTTCCCTCTGCCCTTCCACCACTCATGCTCTCTCTCTCTGTCTCAAAAAATAAATAAATAAACAAAACCAAATTCAAGGGGCACCTGGGTGGCTCAGTTGGTTAAGTGTCTGACTTTGGCTCAGGCCATGATCTCACAGCTCTTGAGTTCCAGCCCCAAGTCAGGCTCTGTGCTGACAGCTCAGAGCCTGGAGTCTGCTTCAGATTCTATTTCCGTCTTTCTCTGACACTGCCCTGCTCACAAACTTTCTCTCTCTCTCTCTCTCTCAAATATAAATAAACATTTTTAAAAAGCATAAATGTTAAAAAAGTCAAATTCAAAATTAAGTTTCAGCACAGTAATTCCTGAGTGTTGTATAGAAGACTTGTTGTATAAATGGGATCTTGTGGGTATATTGGGGTAGGAGAAATAGGAATGGTGATTAGCGGGTTTCCACTTCTTATAAATGGAAGTGGCATTATTGGCAATAAGCAAAATACTCTGGTTGCCTGGATAATTATGTGGTCTTATTTTCTGCTCTAGATAAGTTGATGGTTTGTAAGAACGATGATCAAGGAAAGCTTTATGCAATATGGTTCCTTTATCCATTTTTTGTTTATTGATATCTGTGAATTTTTAGCTTTAAAACTGTCTTCTTGGGAATATACAAAAATGAAGTATGCGTTTTCACAAACATCCTAAGTCAAAACAGAAATATTTCCACTGAATAATCAGTTAGGTTCAATAGAATATTTAGGATTGTGTATTATATATTTAAACTATCTACAAGTATTTTCTCTATTAAGCATTCTCTCAAGGCATATATCAATATATATTTTTTAAGTGACATTAATTAGAGTAGCATTTCAAAATGTCTGGATAATAGATTCTTAAAGAACAGTATTATGGTTAAATGAATTGGCAATGGCCTGGATTAGACGTAGTGAAACAGGTTTCTTTACAGAATAATTTTTCAGAAACTTTAAAATGAAAAGATAGTATTGTGAATCTCTAAAACGAGATACAACAAGCTACATTTTGTAGTCTCATTGAAATATGAAATCCTTTTCTCTTGGTGCTTCTGGGACAATAGGTTTAAAACATATCTGTGTCCTTTTATACTACTTTTCTTTCTAGTTAACTACGAGAGAAAATTTATACACATTTATGTCATGGATATCCTTTTTTAATTAAAATATAAAAATTTAAATAATTAGTGCGAAAAATAGGAACTGTGTATATAGAACATAAGAAGCGTACGTTGGCTTTTAATAGAAATCTAAATTATCAAGATGATTCATTTAATACTCAGATTCTGTCCTGTCGGATCTGCTCATTCCTGGTCATCTTAAGTCTCTCAAAATTGTGTGTGGCAGGCAGCAGGACCAAAATGCTCATTTCCAAATCCCCAAATGCCTAGAACTCTTTTTGCCGAAAACCTACATGTTAAGAGTGAACAACACGTTTTCCTCTGTGGGTTGGACCGAACAGGTGAAAACTGAAGTTTCGGTTGCTAATTACAGATGTCAATACCATGTGTCCTGCAGTAACAATGTGTCATTTATTCTCTATGAAGAAACTCATAATTAGGTTTAATAAAACTCAATAATTAAAAATTAAATAAGATCTTAAATATTTTAAACCACATTACTAAAGTCTTTGAAAACACCGTATCTTTTATGCTGACTGTCATGCAGCCACCCGGTTGTAGCCTGTATGAGCATCTCAATTTGTTTTGTTTGTGGCGTTACGTACATCAATAGCTGGGAAATTTCAACCACCTTCCTCCATTGAAAATGTTTATCTAACATCTTACACAAGGGACTATGTTTTATCCCCCCATCATGTTGCATCTTGTAAATGATAAATTTAGTTTTGAAAACAAAAATAACGCATTTGGTTAGTGACTGGTATAGGGGCTGATGTTCTTTCCCATGTCTTTGTAGCCTGGCTGAAGAGGGAGCTGGTCTCCTGGTTCACACCCTTCTGCAATTCTTTCCTTCCTCAAAACCTCGTTGAGCCTCCAGTGGTCTTTCTATGTCATACTCTTTTATTTGAGACTTAAGGATGTTCTCCAGCGTGGCCCTTGGTATTTGCTTGCGTCCCTTATTTCCTAGGAAACTGGACCGCACACATAGAAGGCTTTGTAGCTTTAATGGAGGGGAAATGAAAAAAAAATCTGAGGACATCCTTCTTTGCAGAATTTTGGCTTTACTTCATTTTTGGCTTTACTTTGGTTGCCTCCAGGCTGCTGTCTATGGCTTTTTGCTAGGAAGAGACTAACTTGTGTCCCTACCCCTGGCAGAGTAGCAGTCAGCCAACAATCTTCAGAACCCCGATGTAAGGCTTATGCCCAACAGTCAGCAGCTCATCCCAGTGACAGCAGCTGAGGCTAAAACTGTTCAGTTTGCTAATTTGGTTCTACCTTGAATATGTTCTGGAATACACATATGCATATCCAATGCATCTATGTAGTTTGACCTTAAACTTTTATATATTATCTAATGAGTAACTTGTGTAAACTCATAAAAGTTAGGACTCCAAGGTAGGCAATGGCCTGGAAGTCCTGCTGAAAAGTATTTTAACATATATATTTAATAAATATATAAATACAATGTATAATCATGTCCCATACAATTTTCTCATATTTTTTTGTAGCATCCAGATGCATAGAGATGAGTGGAGTATGGGTTTAAAAAATAATCATATGTTTACCTAGAATATTTAGTTAAAAATTCAAATTTGTAACCAAAAGAGCTTAAAAAGGCTATTATACTTTTTCTGTTAGTTTTTTTTACTTTATTAAGAATAAGACCAGAACACTTGTTTTTAGTTGTTGTTCTTTTTCTTATGCAATGGTAACCCCTGAATCTATGCATAGCATACTTAGAAAGATGTTTTACCTTCCAGTAACTTCACATTAATAGCTAACAAAATTATCATTGAATTTTCTGTCACAGTGAGAACAACATATACAAGTGCAAAAGCAAATATTTTCTTATGGTAATTTACTATATGTATCTTTTGAAAGTGTTCTATGTCTAGATATGAGTTATAAAGAATTATGAAAATAAGTTATATGACTATTGTAGCAATAATAAAAAAATGCATTGTTTGTAGAAAATTATCATTAAGT
Source organism: Acinonyx jubatus (assembly GCF_027475565.1). Taxonomy (NCBI): domain Eukaryota; kingdom Metazoa; phylum Chordata; class Mammalia; order Carnivora; family Felidae; genus Acinonyx; species Acinonyx jubatus. Next base: position 42,257,131 of record NC_069384.1, read on the forward strand.
TCTGACCAGTGTTTTAAATAAATTTCATTTAACTAAAGCTCCACCCCACCAACCAAAATCACATCAGTGATAATGGAAAGGAAGAGTGGCAAACTACATTATCAGCATCAACTCTAGGAAGGTCAAGATACCAACCTTGGATTAACACGAGGAGGCCTTCATAACTTAAGAGACTCGAAAACACGCAAGTTGCCTGACGGTCCTAACTGTGATGAAAATCATCCACTGAAGTGGGTATTATTGTAAATCTTTGTCTACATGACAGATTTACATCTCCTTACCTCCATAAAATTCACCGTTAATGGCACAACACCTATTAAGCTGAGATATTTCTAGGTGTAGTACGTCATGGTATTTTCCTGTATAGTTTACATTATTCTTGGCATTTCACTGCCTGTCTCTTGAGATGGCTGAGAAGGAAAATATAGTAACTTGCACTCACTTCTCAAGGACAAAATGCCACATCTTACCAGAGGAAACATTCAGAAAGTAAAAAACAAATATTGAGAATAATAAGGTTAAAAAATGTGGCACATGAGAAATCTGGAGACTTTAGGGGGCAAACATTTTGTTTTGTGGAATACAATTTTAATACGAAAACCAAAATCCCAGTTTTTAGGGTTTTTCAAAAAGGGGCAAATAAACATTGGCAAAAGCTCATTCTTGGAGCTGAGTGTATACAAGAGAGAAAATATGATTTTTGACATAAACCCAGCCTTAGAGTAAAGCCTCCACCAGTACCAGTATAGGGAAACCCTGGCGCCTCAAAAACATTTGGGTAAAACTCCTGTTGCACTTTCTTACAATACAAGCTAGGCAGGCTTTGTGAAACAGAGGCAATTAAAATGTCCAGGCTCTCCCTTGAGATACGTCAGCACATTGAGAACCTGGGATTCTGAATAACTTAATTCTTATTCACATACAGCCTGAGAGGAAAATAATGTCAACTCTTACCATACAGTCTTTCTATTTTCTCTCTAAGGTGGAACAATTAAACAGTTACAAGCATGTAATACACTTTTGACACATTGTTGTGAAGGCTCTGGTCATAATGTAGGGTAGAAAGTTCTATAAGCTAACGTTGCTGCATTTTATGTGGACTAAAAAGGAATTTTTAAAACCAGATTGTAATATTGCACAACTGAAAGAGATTGGTGATATTTTCTCATGCTAAAACCTAGTTTTATATATTGAGAGAAGTACAAAATTATCAGCCCAAGTTCATATTGTTACCTAATGGTAGCACCAGGCCTGAAGAAATAGGTGTTCTTAAGAGAAACTTCTCTTGAACTCAGCTAAAGGGCAACCGAATGGTTCTTCTCACAGAGCTAGCTATGGGGAATGTTGTATAGCAGAAAATACTTTCCTTAGCCTTTTGCCTTTTCACTATGGAAAGGGGAAACAGAGGTGAGATTATTGAAATTTTAAGCAAGTTTTTAGAAGGAGAACTTGTAATTCTCTTGTATGTCGTGTATATTGCTGCCTGATCCATTTCCTTTGCAGCAACATCATTTTCATTTTATATTTGTAATAATAAAGGGCACAGTGGAAAAGCCTCATGTGCAACAATGTAGTCATTACACAAAACTTTGGATATATGGTGTTTATTGGTACTACAAACCATCGGAAATAGCCATATAGATCTTGTGGAAGAACCCTTTTATAATGGCTGGTAATGGTTGCACATAATAGGGGCTCAGAAAATATTTACTTGACTTGCTTCTTTTGTAGGTATGTTTGGTTGAACCTATGTTTAAGTCTGGAACATGAGTGGCCTGAAAAAATTAGTATACTGAAATGTTCAACACGCATCATGTGTTCATAGGTTTTTATATAAAAGGATTTTCTGGAGACTGTGCTGCACAATTTTACTATCTCCACAAAACAGGGTGGGAAAGGTCCCATAATCCTAAGTATTCACAAGTAGCCTGTGCTTCCTTTTGACTTACAGAGAAAGAGCTTTCAGGTTAAACAATTGTCCATTAGACAACTTCCCAGCTGCTAATTAAGTCATAGGAAACCTAGTGTACAGAGGTCCTTTGGCTCTGGTGGGTAGAATATTACTGCTATGGGCTAACGGTAATTGTGCCTCCCACCCCCCAAATCCGTACGTTGAAGTCCCAACTCCCAATGTGACTGTGTTTGGAAGTGGAGCCTTCATGGAAGTAATTAAAGTTAAATGAGGCCATAAGAAGAGACATTAGAGAGCTCTCCACCTTGTGAGGGCACAGTAAGAAGATGGTCATCTATAAGGCAGGCAGAGAAACCTCACCAGAAACTCGCCCTGCCAGACCTTGATGTTAACTTCAGAACCGTAAGAAATACATTTCTGTCTTTATGCCCACCCAGTCTGTGGTATTTCATATGGCAGCCAGAGTGACTAATACAACTGCCATTTAAAACAAAAACAGGAGGGATAAACAAATAGTATTTGAAAAGTGGACTGTTGTTTTTCTCTCTCCTTCATCTCTTACGGCCCTTTACTTAGCCACCTCTTAGATCAGTAAGAGAACAAACTATTGTTGGGAAATTAAAAAACAACACTCACAGACTTATAAAAACAAATTTTCCACCAGCCCAATTCCTTTGTAGTCAAATTAAAAAAGAAATGAGAAGCTTTAAATGAAGTTCAACTATTTAAGGACCTGCTGTGTCATGTGAGTTCTATTATCTTCACTCAGATTTGTTTTTGTTCTGCCCTTTGGACCAAGCACATCATCCCCAAAGGCTTCATGAATAGCTATTACTTCCGTGAGAGCTGTTTGGAGTCAGAAGTGCTGAGTGTCTCCAAGATGAGAAATTATGTTTGCATAGCAAAAAACACAAATTTAAGTTAGAAATATGTTGGAAAATGTCATTTCCTTTGCAACCCAAACAAATTAAGAGGAAGAGAAATATCACTTAGTAGAATTCAGAGCTTGTTATGATATTTTGAAAGACTTACAGAAATTTGGCAAAACGTAAAATATTGCTTGGCATTTATGCCCTGGGATGAGTATTTTAGGAGATTAAATTAAACTTGCTGACAGATATATGCTGAGAACATGTTAACATATTGTTCTGTTTCTTACTATAATTATTGTCCTATGAACTAAGGAGTTGTCTAACCTATTCAAGTTACTATGTGTAATGACTGTTAAAAAATGATATTTGCTACATATTTTTTAATTTAAAAAATCTTATTTGTTTTTTACTACATATTTTTTTATTTTTTATAAATGTTTGTTTAGTTTTGAGAGACAGAGCACAAGTGGGGGAGGGGCACAGAGAGAGGGAGACACAGAATCTGAAGCAGGCCCCAGGCTCTGAACTGTCAGCACAGAGCCCGGCACGGGGCTCAAACTCAAAAGCCCTGAAATCATGACCTGAGCCGAAGTCAGACAGATGCTTAAATGACTGAGCCACCCAGGCGCCCCTTACTACATATTTTAAAGCCATGGTTGTGTCCCCCTGGGATAGAGCATTCCCAAATGCTTATAAAGCTAAGCATAGAAAACCCAAAATATCAGATTTTAAGATTACCACTGTGCTCTATACCATCTACTGATTGAAGAGAAAATGGCAGATGCATGGTGGTTAAAATTCAAGGAGGCTATTAAAAAGCTCTAACTGCTTTCTTTCTGTATATGATACATGCATTAAGTGCTGTCTATGGTTACCGCGAGCCACTATTCTATTTAGTTTTATATGCCCATTTTGGACCACTGCACTGTGCTAGTCTCTCATTATTTGCTTGTAGTATTGGAGAAATTAACTCACAGCTCAGGGAAAATGGAATACCAAGATGCATGACAGTCTTTGGAGGGTATGTTACAGAGGTGGAGATAGATCATTACTGCTGAGGTGATAGAAGCCTGCCTTTTGAGATGAAAGTTCTTCATTTGAAACTTGTTTTTCAAAATGCTGGCATTTTGAATTCTAATCCTATAGAATACTCCTTTTTTTCTTTTAATTTTTTAATGTTTACTTATTTTTGAGAGACAGAGAGAGAGACAGAGCGTGGGCAGGAGAGGGGCAGAGTGAGAGGGAGACACAGAATCAGAAGCAGGCTCCAGGCTTCGAGCTGTCAGCACAGAGCCCGACGCGGGGCTCGAGCCCACCAACTGTGAGATCATGACCTGAGCCGAAGTCAGACGCTTAACTGACTAAGCCACCCAGGTGCCCTGTAATCCTATAGAATACTCTTAAATGAATACAATTTCTGGAGATTTTCCCCCTATATATTTGCTAAGTAAAACACGTACAACATCTAGTATAGTACTTGCCTAAATGTTATTTCCTTTCTTTCTCCTTCTTAACAGAGGACCAAGGGTAAAGGAAGTTAATACTTTGACCTGCTTTGGCCACAGAATGGATATTGCCCACCTTTCTAATTTGGTGGTTATAAAGAGAACAGTGAAGGAGGTGGGCTAGTGGGCTAGGAGAAAGAGCATCTGATTTCAGAATCTTGGAAGAATGTGGTGGTAATTTTGTGCATCAACTTGACTGGGCTAACAGATGCCAGATAGTTGATAAAATATTCCTTCTGCTTATGTCTGTGAGGATATTTCAGGAAGAGATCAGTATTTGATTCAGTAGACTATGTAGAGATCCGCCTTCATCAATGTAGGTGGGCACCATCTAATCCTTTCAGGACCTGAATGGAAAAAAAAGGTGAAGGAAGGGTGAATGTTCTCTTTCTCTTCTTGAACTGGAACATCCATCTTTTCCTGCTTTTGGACATTGGAGCTTTTGGTTCTTGGGCTTTTGGATTCTGGAACTTACACCGGTGACCGCCTGCTTCACAAGCATTTGGCCTTGGACTGAATTACACCACTGGCTTTCCTGGTTGCAGATGGCAGATAATGGGGCTTCTCAGCCTCCACAATTGGTTCGATTGCTCTGGAGAACCTAATACAGAGAATAAAGATGTTGAAATGAAGACAACTTCTAGCATACATCAGGAAATCAATAAATGTTTGTTGAATGGACAAACTGATACATGTATAAAGATCAAAAATGCCAACATGGGTGCAAGTGATGAGTGAAGAAGCCAGAAACAGAAGATTGCAAGTGTACTAGTCTGTTCAGTTTGCCATAACAAAATACCACAGACTGAGGGGTTTAACCTATGGAAATTTATTTTCTCACAGTCCTGGAGGCTAGAAGTCCAAGATCAATGTGCTGTCAGGGTTGTTTCTAATGAAGCCTCCCTTCCTGGTTTGCAAATGGCTGCCTTCTCAAGGCAGAGAGATCTCTGATGTCTCTTACTCTTCTTATTAGAGACACCTGTCCTGAGACTTTATTTAGTTTAGGGCTTAGAGGCCCTAACTCCAAGTCACATTAGGAGTTAAGGCTGCAACATATGAGTTTAGGGCAAGGGAGGGGGATAGAATTCATCTCCTAACATTGAGGAACGCTGAAATTATAAGAAATGTGAACTATATACTTTCGGGAGCCGTCATCTAGTAAGTCCTTTACCTATACATCTTTCACCTTAAGGACTCGTTTTAGAACTGTGCAGTCTATCCTAATCTAGCATTTGCAGAATGGAGAGGCAAGGGATTTCAAGTAGTTCAGTGTACTTACAATATGTTCACACCTTCCAAATTTGAGATGCCAGTATAAATTCTCTTGAGCATGGCCTGCAGATTTTGGGCTAGTCAGATTCCTTCACAATATCCCCCAAACAACAGCAATGAAGAAGCCAAAAAACACACTTGGCAAAAATAAGTGTTTGCTTCAATAGAACACATGTCATAGTTTATTTCGACTGCACTGGAATGGGGTTGATTGAAAGGAGAACTGAGTGGCAATGAAGTTTATACCCGTAGCTATTTAGCTACACTTATCGAACAATAATTAACAGATTATATAATTTAATAATCAATGTTCATCTCAATGTGAGCTACCCAGCAAAATTAGAAGACGTCATAGGAGGTGTTTGCTATAGCATATATAGTATTATACAGTATACATAGTATAATTCTCACTGTAATCTCCACTTTTATTTTTAAACTAATAAAACACATGGCTGCAAGGGTTTACACTCTATTCTGGCAGATTTACTGGGTCACTTAGCCCTCTTATGACTCACTAAACACACATGGTTGTTTTAAAATAGAAAGATCGGGGCACCTGGGTGGCTCAGTCAATTAAGCCTTTTATTTATTTATTAATTTACTATTTTTTAAAAATTTTTTTTATTAAAAAAATTTTTTTTAACATTTATTTATTTTTGAGACGAAGAGAGACAGAGCATGAATAGGGGAGGGGCACAGAGAGAGGGAGACACAGAATCCGAAGCAGGCTCCAGGCTCTGAGCTGTCAGCACAGAGCCCGACGCGGGGCTCGAACTCACGGACCGTGTCATGACCTGAGCCGAAGTCAGCCGCTTAACCGACCAAGCCACCCGGGCGCCCCCAATTAAGCGTTTTAGATAAGGTCATGATCTCACGGTTCCTGAGATCAAGCCCCATGTTGGGATCTGTGCTGACAGTGTGGAGCCTGCTTGGGATTCTCTGTCTCCCTCTCTCTGCCCCTCCCCTGCTTGTGCTCTCTGTCTCTCTCAAAATAAATAAACATTCAAAAAAGTATCTCTACACATTGCCAAATGTCTTCTGAGGGACAAAAATCACCCACTGAACTGCTGAAATAAGGGGAGACTGGGATGCAACCCAAGAGTTGTCAAATGTCCAAAACCACTACTGTATATTCATCAGAGGAGACGAGTTACAGTCACTGGCCCTGAAGTCAAATTCTTTGTGTTTATATTTTGACTTAAAACTTCCTAATTTGGGCAATGGACTTACCTCTGTGAGCCCGTTTTCTTTTCACCAAACCAACATAACGATAGGAACAATCTCATAAGGTTGTTATGAGCATTCAGTGAGATTTTTAGCACAGTGTCTTCCCATAATAAGAGAAGTTTCCACTAATGTTGGCTATTATCATTATCATCTGGCAAAGGTGGAATATTAAGTTGCATCCACTTCTTGACTCACTTTTCAGGCAATGGGATGAGTTTCTTGATCAAATATTTACTTGTCCTTATTCTGCCCATAGGAAAAAGTCCATTGTCCAAGATTCTTTTTTTTTTTTTTTTTTACATTTGTTTATTTTTGAGACAGAGGGAGCATGAACAGGGGAGGGTCAGAGAAAGAGGGAGACACAGAATCTGAAGCAGGCTTCAGGCTCTGAGCTGTCAGCACAGCTTGAACCCATGGACCGCGAGATCATGACCTGAGCCGAAGTCGGGACACTTAACCGACTGAGCCACCCAGGCGCCCCATGTCCAAGATTCTTTATAGACCTATCTAAAGCGCTATTAATGAGGCTTCACCAGTTTCAGAATGTTCTACTTCTAGAGAAGAACTCTGTCCTGACCACGTGGATTGCCTCTGCCATTAAGTATTCAGGCTTCACTGTTAACCAAGCTTGGGGGTTTTCTTTCCCTAAGTATCTTCCTTTCTCCTGCCCTCCCTCTCTTCATCAATGCCTTCCTCTCTTCATCTTCTTCTCTTCCCTCCCTCTCCTCCCCTCCTCCTCCTCCTCTTTTTTCTTCCCTGCTTTCTCTCTCCCCGCACCCCTCTCATATAGTTGCCTACAAATTTCATCTGATGGCAGTGCTTCAGCAGTACATGAAATTAAAAATTGTGACCTCAGGAACTCTGTGTCTGGACCTCTGCTTTGCAGTTCCTGTTTTTTTTAGCAACTGATCTTGTGCCGTCTCCATTTCTCTCGTCTCAGCTCCGTGTCTTTGGCTTAAGCCCCTGTCTGAGGATAAAGCAATAGGCTGGAGGGGTAAGACAGAACAGAGCTTCCCCTGTGCTCAGAAACCTGCATCTCCTTGGATGCTACTTTTAGGGAAAAGTTAATACCTCCGCCAAGTAGGGAGTTCAGAACAAGAGACGTTTGAGAGTAGCCTGAATAGGACGTTCTGTGTTCTTTCTGTTCCAGTCTTAGCTGCCGTGGCATTTCTTCCTTCCTAAACTCTGCAAGCACACATTTTAATATAAAGCAGAACATTCAACTGTTGCGATTCTGTAGGATGCATTAGATATGAGTTTTCGAAATTACAGCTTAATGGTCATGGGCAGAAAACGTATCTCTTTAAAAAAGTTGTTTATACTAGCAGTGGTCTTTCTAGTTCCAGATGGAGAAGCTCATTTTAAAGCTTGTCTCTCACATGTCGAACCTTACTGAGCCCTGGGAAAGGAAGCCATCATTCCAATGTTCTAATATTTTTCTACCATTGAAGACTGAGTTTAGGCAGGCACATATTTGAGACAGATTGCTTAATGAACTGCTTCACTGGTTTAGAGCAGTTATTTATCCCATCCCGGGATAGAAGTGTATCCCCGATCTCCTAGTTCAACTTGAATAGCCTCTTCTACATTTTTGGCTTATAACTTTATAACTTTTTATTCTCCTCTTTTGGTATAATTTTATTTATTTATTGAAATTATTTATTTGCCAGTGACAAAAACCTAATTCAAGTAATTTCAGCCAAAATAGATGTGTGTGTGTGTGTGTGTGTGTGTGTAATTATTTTGAGAAATGGTTGCTTGGATAGCTACAGGAGGCAGAAAAAAGCTCAGTATATCAGAGGCAGAAATCAGACTTGATTTGTTTATTTCACAAACTTTAATTGAGAAACTACTATGTGCCAAACCCTGAGATCAAAGTGGAACAAAACCAGGTACTTTCTGATTTCCTAAAGTTTTAAAATCTATTTCAGTGACATCATCTGTCTAATTCTTATTACAGCTTCTCTATTGATTATTATATTCATTCTCTCAGATTCCTTTATGTGGTAGTATGCACAACCCCTAGCATCTCCTGGTTTATAAGTTTTCAAATTCTTAACTTGAAAGGATGATTTTCCTCTGATGGTTCTATTGAAGAAAATCTTGGATTTTATTCAATCAGTGTAACTGAATCAGTTACATTGGGGTGTAGGAGTGGTATACTGTCTATCAGTGGCCAGGTTTGGGTCTGTCTGGATCCACCTCCCGACCAAGAAAACTCCCATTTTTTACTAGGATTGGGAGGGAACAATAGTCTATTTTTATTCTCTGCTGTAGCTCTGGAAGATAACCAGTGCCTCTACTTTCTAAGACTTGATCTCCCACTGAGGCTTAGTTTTTAGCTGTTTCAAATTGTTTGCTAGCTCTCCAAATATTGTTGCTATTGTGTCCCATTATATTTGTCCTTGGATGTTTATTATTCACTCATTCATTTGTTCATTTATTAAAAGTAGTTTTCTCTCATTTTACTGCAGACTCAGAGAGAGGATGTGTAAACTATACGTGATCTGTTGAATTTCATGTAGGTATACTCTATCATTTGACCACTGGTCTTTAGAAGTGCCTGCAACCAGGGGCACCTGGGTGGCTCAGGTTGAGCATCCAACTCTTGATTTCGTACCTGCAACTGGTGCAGTCCCATTCCAAATTTGTGCAATTGCTTTGATGAAACTCCGCTTGAAAAATTACATTTTATCAGTGTGGGTCAAAAGCTATATAGTTCATTTTCAGAAAAATTGACATAATGACCAAATTCAGAGAAAAGACAGTCATTTGCTTTTAAGTTCTTAATTTTCTGAGAAATCTGCTGATTATTTCATGTCATCGTCTCTTTATCATGATATGAATACCTTGACCACTGATTTTAATACCTTCTCTGCTTTGTTTGTGCCCTCAGCTTTGGAGGAGGGAAGTCTTTTCACTGAGAGAACTATCTTGGTTTCCATGATAAAGTATTATATCTTTAGAAAAAATTTTAACGTTTGTTTATTTAGAGAGAGAGAGAGAGAGAGAGAGCACGCATGAGCAGGGGAGGGGCAGAGAGAGAGGGAGACACAGATTCTGAAGCAGGCTCCAGTCTCTGGGTTGTCAGTACAGAGCCCGACGCGGGGCTCGAACTCACAGACTGTGAGATCATGACCTGAGCTGATGTCAGACACTGAACAGACTGAGCCACCCAGGTGCCCCAGCATTATATCTTTAATATTGAAGAATGTCTCAAGAATTCGACAGTGCTAACAAAGGGTTTAGTGAGAGGAAGGAGAAGATATTTGTAATTCGTGTTGCTGCACAGCAACCAAAATTCTCATCTATGTGTGTGTTTTTCCCATTGCAAATATTGGCATATACTGACAAATTGCCTGTGGCTTCTGACTATGATATGATATATCTAATAAACTATACTAACATAAATAAAATATTAGATGATATATTTTTTAAACGGTCTAATTCCTTATTCCTGATACTGCTTACTTGGCTTTTCATTATACCTATATCTCAGTGTTTGCATATTTGAATTACCTGTGGGCCTCTTAAGAAATATTGGGGCTCTGGCCCCAGCCCAGACTAATTAAATCTGAATTTCTGAGGATGGAGTCTGGACAGCAGGACTGTGTTAAGCTCTACAGGTGATTATAGGATGCAGGCAGAGTTGAAAACTACTGGTCTCTGTCCTATAGAAACATGCAAATGAATATGTTTTTGCTCTTTTGAGGGTGTATCTGGCTTCAATTTCCTGCTGCATTCTTACCTCAGGATCTAAGAGATCCCTGGGTTCTGAATATTAATCATTATTTTATTTAGAGACCTAATGTCAGTGAGTCCTAACATTTAAGCCTATAAAGTCCTGAAATATGAAGGGAATTTAAGAAACCGTTGCTGTAGCGCAGCCCTTAAAATCTAAAAGCTGTTGTGGACTTTCTCTGTAACCTACCCAAAAGAGTGCCTGGAGACTTAGTTACTCAAAGCTGATGTATCTTAATTTACTTGAATTCACATTTTATTACTTGAATATACTTTGTTAATTTACGATGATTCTTTCCTGTCACTGGTGAGTGCTTTGCAATACTATATATCATATCTTACAACTTTTATTTTCCTCTATGTAGAGATACTGGTTTGGGCTCCCCAGATGAGAAACAAATTTTTCCTTATCCAACACATGCCGTAGATTACTTGAGAGTATCAGGGTATTAAAAGTGCTATCGTGGGGGCACCTCGGTGGCTCTGTTGGTAAAGCGTCCGACTTTGGCTCAGGTCAGGATCTCACGGTTCATGGGTTTGAGCCCTGCGTCAGACTCTGTGCTGACAGCTTGGAGCCTGGAGCCTGCTTCAGATTTTGTGTCTTCCTCTCTCTTTGTCCCTCCCTTGCTTGTGCTCTGTCTCTCCCTCTCAAAAATAAAATAAACATTAAAAAACGTGCTATTGTGGATACTATGAAATCACGAAAAGTTGAAGGTTTTGGAATCTGGATTGCCTTTGGGGAGTATCAAACATTAATAATGGGATGTCAAAAACAAAGGTGAAGATTCCTAAAAGAAGGGCTTTCTTGCTAAAAGTTGTTTTAGGGAATGTTGGTTGGTATGGTGATAGAAGAAACAGAAGTCATTTATAAAATATTCAGTTATTTATTAAAATATTTATTTGTGCCTAATGTGTGGCAGGTGATGTGCTAGACATTTAAAACAGGAAGCAGGTAGAAGGAGATGGTGTACATTAGATGGAAATATGTATGCATTAATTCGTATGTCAAAAACATTTGAATTATGCTTAAGAAGAGATATGGCCCTATGTAATGATATTTCCTTATAAGATGGCAAAAAAACATCTCCTAGGATTCTTTAAGGCAGACTGCTTTCTCTCTTTTTAATGTTACCTAGGTTCCTAATCCAATACACAAAATGAGCAGAGAGAGGATGGCCCTATTACTTAGTGCTTGACTCCCTGAGAGTCCCTCTTCCTTCTAACCTCTGCTTTTAATTCTTGATTTGAAACCTCTATTTACCACTACTTTTAATTGCTCATAAATCCTAAACTTTGCCTTGTTTATTCCCTCATCATTGATCACATTTCTTGGATGATTCAGGCTACTTTGTGTGTGTGTGTGTGCGCGCGCGCGCGCGGTGTTTGTGTGTGTGTCGCGCGCGCATGTGTGTGTGTGCGCATGCGCGCGGGCGTGTTATGTAGATCCTAAATCCGTGACCCCAAGTGGTATGTTCATATGTTATAATCAATTTTGGAATTACCGTGAATTGATTTATCTCTATTTGTCCCCCGATTCTTACCACCCTTAAGCCATTTCCCTAATTTATACAGATTTTGAAGTTCTTTCATAATTTAACCTTGGAAGCAGCTTGCTCAGTTTTTACTGATTACTTATGCGTTGAAAACTAATAATAGGAATTTAATTGTTATATAATATTGTTAAACTGTAGATTGATAGTAAAATTATTTATTAAGACAGTGGTTCTGGGCCAGGGTCGCTTTTGTCCCTCAGGGGATATTTGACAATGACTGGAGACATTTTTTGACTGTCATGACAAGGAGGTGCTACTGGCATCTAGTGATCGAGGCCAGGGATGCTGCCACAAACCCCACAATGCTCAGCACAGACCCAATGACCAAGACTCATCCAACCCAAGATATCAATAGTGCTGTGGTTGAGAAAACCTGTCTTAAAATAATCCTAAGAAAAAGAATATATTGTTGAATTTTTAATGTGTGCTTAAAAGCCATGGTACTATAATTTTTATATAAGGAAAAGATAATTTAAAAGCATTTATGCTTTGGTCTTCTTTCTTTTACACATTAATGTATTCCTTCTAAAGCTCTAAATTGAGTAGATTAAATGATTTCCCTTCTAAAATGTTCAACTACCTATAACCACGAGTGCTTCCCTTAAGTGCAAGTGCAAGCTGTCTTCTCAGCAAGTTATGCCAGATTCAGTTATTAAGAAAATGAATACCCTGTAGATAAAATATGTTCCCATTTCAAAATAAATTACACATTTAAATGATGCTGGAGCAATTTTCCAAATATATTTCTTCTGTACAAATCAAAATTCGACTTCTGTGTTCACCGTATAGTTTCACTCCTAATACCTAAGTTTGATTTCTAAATGTATAAGGGGATGCAAATGAATGCAAAGACTCATGCTCTCTAGGGGTGCTAAATGTATGAGTTACCTATATGTATGTCTCTGTGTTTGTGCATATTTTATGCACGTATCACTTCTGACCTTCACTGGTGCCTAACATAGTGCCTTTCAAGGAATGTTGTGATATTGTAAAAGATACTGAGTCATAGCTATACTTTTTGTAAGGAAAACATTTTATTACTGGATGTGTGTCTGTGTGTGTGTGTGTGTGTGTGTAATGATAATGTGTTATATGGCTTTAATTTCTGTATACGAAATTAATAAAGGAGAGTGAAACCATCTCTCGCAGAGGATTTCCCTCCCTTATGTTGGAGCATTCTCACAGCACTCCAGGTATGCCCCTATTAATCCATTTAGCAGATTATTTCAAAATGTTTGTTTGTATGCTGTCTCCCACAAGTAACTGTCAATTTTTCTTTATACCCAGTTCTGTCACAATGCCTAGCATAAAGTAAAACCTCAGTGTTGTTGACTTATACTGTGATAGTTTCTAAAATAGAATCTCCACGCTAATGGCAAGCCCTGTTTCTTTTTATTTGTTGTTTTAAGTCAGTCTTATTCCAGAGCTACATAAGCATTTTCATCATTTGAGTTAGAGATGTATATCTTCTATGTTCTAAAAGAATCCCATTTTGGGGGCACCTGGGTGGTTCAGTCGGTTTAACATCCGACTCTTGATTTCGGCTCAGGTCATGATCTCAGGGTTTGTAAGATCAATCCCCACATCAGGCTCCCTGCTGATAGCACAGAGCCTGGTTGGCATTTTCTCTCTCTGCCCCTCCCTTGCTCACACATGCGCGCTCTCTCTCTTAAAATAAATAAACTTAAAAAAAATAAATAAAAGAATCCCATTTTTGTTCCGATAGCCATCCTGAAGCCCATATAACCCAAGTGAAATGGCTACATTTACAGCTGCCTGACCGTGCAATGGTTAGTCTAGCAGGACACTCTTAGAAAACCCATTCTTTTTTTCTAGGGAATGGTTTGAGAATCCATAATTAAACTCCAAGCACTCAGGCCTTTTTTTTGGGGGGGGGGATTATTAATTCAGGGGATTCAGCATAATCAGCTGGGAAGAAAGGATATTTCTCCGATTGTTGGAAGATAGGATTTTCTTCTCTCCCTCACTATACATGAACAAGGCAGCATGCAGCCACAGGTGCTATAGACAGTCATCTTGCTATCGTGGAGAAAGAGTTTCTAATAATACAATTGACACATAGAAGAAGCGAGAGCTGAGGTAATAGTGCAGAAACAGAGTTGGACCTGTGAATGAGCTACTCCCGGAGCCTATCCCACTTTTTGACCTTCGTTACATGAGACAGTGTCTTTCTCTATTTTTAAAGCCTGTTCGAGGAGTGCTATTATTTGTAGCCTAAGTGACAGAATGTTAAAAATTCTCAATCTTCTCCTTTTTTTTAATCATTCATATCTGTTGATGCTTTTGCCTGTAATTCAGGCCATAATCACCCCTAACACACTCAGCTATTCTCTTTCCCTCTGTTCACTTATGCTACCTCACAATTTCTCTCCATGTCTTTTTTTCTTAGCTTGAGGGCTACTGACAGTTGTCTTTCGGTTTCAACTTTCCCCAAGTGACTAAGAGTCCTTTAGAACCTATGAATTCCCCCTCTAAGAGAAATTCCAGGACCAGTTGTTTAGACCTTACAGTTTTCACATGTCCTCGATCTTCCCATTCATCACTGAGGATGCAAAAGATTCTAGGATCCGAAAGGCAATGTAACATAGTAGTCAGGAGCTCAGATTTGTAGTTAGTCTATTTTTTAAATGTTGGCCTCACTACTTAGTGATGTTGGGTGAGTTCTATAACCTTGCGAAACCTCAATCTCATCATCTGGAACGTGGTAGGCAAACAATGGCCTACAAAGTCCAACCTGTCCCCTGCTTTTTTTTTTTTTTTATAAATAAAGTTTTACTGGAATACAGTTACACTTATTTGGTTATGTATTGTCTGCTTTTGTACCACACTAGCAGTTGAATAGCTGTGACAGACTCTAAGGCTGGCTAAGCTTAAAATATTTACTATCCGGCTCTTTACCAAAAATGTTGGCTAACTCCTGATCTAGAAAATTATAGGGCTAATAAAAGCCTCCAGCTCACAGGATTGCTGTGAGGTTTAAATGAAATAATCCACATAAATACTTAGCAGGGCAGCTGGCACGTATAAACATCAGTAGGTATTAGCTGTCGTTGTTGTTAATAATAGTAATGTTCAGGAGAAGGTCAGTGCCTGTAGATCAAAAGTTATTTGAACCAGTAACCTCAGCACTTTTTGCAGTTGAGGGAAACGGCTGCCATGAGGACACATGATATAATTTCACCAAACAATATTTATTACTGGGGTAAAGAAAACAGTATTTCTGAGTCGGTCCCCCAGGTGAGGTATAAATATAATTACAAGGCTGCATGAATATATTTACACCACCCCAGTGAGAGTGTCATACTTTACATCTTATTTTTCATTCAGAAGAAATAAATGTTATTTTAAAAAATCATAATTCATTGCTATTGTTAATTCAATAGTAACAATTGTGTAAGGCGCTACATTAGAGGAGAGTATATCACTAGTGTTTGGCCAGACAGTGGAACAATTAATAGAATCCCCATTTCCCCTAAGAGGTTTATTTGTCATGTCAAAGTTACTCTGGCCTGGTGTAACACAGATGGTGTTGTGACAGCACAAAATGATGAGTGCCACATTGTTCCTTCTAATGATCTTCCGCTCAATTCATCTTGTTTTGCAGCCTTGGATCTCTGCTACATGAGTGTTTTGAAAATAGGAGGAATCAAGTAGGGAAAGTCGAAGTAGGTGCTGAATCCTTTTTTTGTTTTTCTGATCGGTGTGTGGGTCCGGAAAATATTAAAATATAAATTGGATGAGAGTATGAAAAACACACACACACCAGTTTTGTCCTATAAATGAAAAATCAACTTTTCTCCAAAACAGTAGAAGGTGTCATAGTGTTATACAAAATTCTAAAGTAGTTCGATCATCTCTGTGGCGTAGGGCTGGATATGGTTGATAAAGGAAAAGTGTTATATGTATTCAACAAAAGATACATGGTTAAATCGTGATTCTCTTTAGTAACTGTAGGAAAGACAGAGAATCAATGGAAGGATCAATAAAAATAGTGAAAATGTTGAAAGGAAGGCAGTTCCAATAATGAGTGATACTGAATTAAAAAAACTGACATTATGATAATGTATGGTTAACATCTACATTGATTAAAATTGACGGTGTTGACAGAATAAGAATAGTTACATTCAAATGTACACTTTTCTGAAGTTCATTGTATGGGTTTCCACTTTTTCACACTAAATGTCTCCTTATTTAGCTGTTGAATTAAAGTGCCAAGTGGAAGTTTTATTCATCCTGTAAATAAATCTTCCTTGAATAATGAGAAAAGTTTAGGACTATTTTTTCTCAACTAAAGCTCATAAGATCATTCAGCATACTTGTAAACCATCAAGTTTAGATTAATTACAAACTTTAACATTTAAAAAATAATATTTAACAAAACATAAGACTTTTTTTTAAAGAAACTCTTAAATATAGAGAACAAACAGAGGGTTACTGGAGGGGTTGTGAGAGGGGGCTGGGCTCAGTGGGTAAGGGGCATTAAGGAATCTACTTCTGAAATCATTGTTGCCCTGTATGCTAACTTGGATATGAATTAAACAATAAATAAATTAATTAATTAAAGAAAATTTCTGGATCTGTAGCACCCAGCATGTAGCATGATGTAAAACAGGTGTTTGATAAACCTTTGATGAACAAATTAAAAAAAATATTTAAAATTGGTAATTATACCAACTCTGTATTTGTTAGAAAGGTTGTGTGCAACCTTTCACCAAGATATATATTTGATAATTTTTAACTGAAACCATACATTAGATTCATCATCCAGTCAGTGTTTACGACCTTTTATCTTGTAACTAAAGCAGAAAATTTTATCTTACGATATGGGCATTATGCATGGCTCTAATATGTTAGATCATTCTGGATATTCAAATCAAATTTCCTTTTAAGTCAATGAAGCTTTTCCATTCAGAAGCCAAATCCATTAATCCTTGATCTATATTCTTTGTTTACTTTCAACTCTGGAGAGTCTGTTCTGTTGTTGTTTTGGGATGTTTATAAATGTGCCCAATAATGTTTTTAAATCTATTTCTTCAATCAGTGAAAACAAACAAACAAATGCTAGGAAAGTGTGAAACTCACTGATTTCTTGGAACTTGCTTATGGTTTTTGTCTTCAAAAGTCAAATTGCAGTATTTTGATGCCCAAATGATTGCTTTAGGCTCTTCAAACTATTCAGCATATCATTGAGATGTGCCAATAAAACAAGTCATATGTAATCATGTAGATGGTTTTGCCAGGCATTATTGTCATGAAGTAGTATTTTTCATCTCATACCCTATTTTGAATTTGGTGAATGTGTTTTCCCTTGACTGCTATTATACTTCAATGAGGAAAATTAGTCCTATATTTATTGCCAATTTCTTCACATAATATGCTGAAAATCATATGTTCTCAGTAGATGAAATGCGATGATAATACAAGTTTTGACTATTTTTTTCTCTGTGGGTTTGACAATGTCCTGGATTGACATTCAGGTATGACCTTTTTTCCCCCCTTAATTGTCGAGTGGTGCTTTTCCTTGTAAGACACAGAAACACTGCTCTGTTAAAATTAATCCCAGCACCTACTTTCTAGTGTATACTACAAAGGAAAATATTACTCCCTGTAGCACATTTTCTAGTAATAAACCATACAAAGAGACATCAGTCACTTCTCCCTTATACTGCACGTAGCAAAAAGCTTATTCACGAGCCCTGCATATACATGGTCTTGCCTACTGCAAAGGGAAATAGTCACATCATGTTTTAAGTAATTGCCTTTTCACATTATATACCATGGTTTTGTGTGTATGACTTTTAGGTTGTGTCTTAAAAGGTAAGTGCTCTCTTCTCTTGGTCTGGGCACAGGTAAACATTATAATAGACTCCTGGAACCCAGTGATGGAATGGTGTGTTGAGAGGGTAGACGGCCCCCTTCTAGCTCTGGTTTCTGTGTGACTGAGAAATAAACTTTGATCTTGTTAATCAGTTTTATTTATGCTCTTACAGTTGCTAAGCTGTGCTCTAATTAATATAAACAACAAATCTCCTAACTGTGGAAAAATGACATCAATAGAAATAACTCTAACTGTATTTATACCCATAATCATTAGAGAAAACTCCTTCATATCACTGATCCTCAGCTTTTTAATCTGTAAAATTTGGATTCTAACACCTTCCTCACATGGTTATTGAGAAATGATATCAAATACATAAAATGCTGTAGCATAGTTTCTAGTGCTGTGAATAAGTACTTAATAAATCTTAACTGATATCTATTGAATTTGGTATTTATGTACCTTGGAACATCACCAAATTATCCACTTATTATTCTTGTAAATAGAGATTATATTTAATTAAGTTTCAGATAACTTTCTTGTTGTGTAAATCACTTAATGCTGGTATATACATTGGCCTAGTTCTTGACTATCCAAAAGCTGCATTTCCAATCAGCCAACTCATTTCTCAATCAGTGATCATGGGCCACTCAAGTCTTTTAGTTGAGTTCTGGTTTCTTTGTGTTTTATGCATTAAATTAGCTAGTGGTTGTAAACTGCCTGGCATACAGTTAGTACTCAATAACTGGAGATTATTATTGTTTTGATTTTTTTGGCATTTATTATTTACCCCTCAATTTAGTGGTAAGGAAAGAAAGATTCAAGGTGACTTAATCAATGTTTCTTCTCTCTTAGATCCATTTTTCTCCTTGGTGAGAGTAGGGCAAATTAAATTACTTTAAGCAATAAAAGGAATTTGTTGAAAGGATTCTGTGGTGCCTAATGGAGTCAGTGACAGAGCTAAGCACTCAAGTCTTAGGAAGATTAGAAACTTGAGACAGTCTTGGGACTTGATGGCTAGTAACAAAGACCCAATACCATTAATACTCTGTATCTCCCTTTTTCCAAAAAAAAAAAAAAAAAGGTATATATGTGTGTTTGTGTGTGTATGTATATACACACACATATATATACATATATATCCACATATACATATATCCACACACATATATATCCACACATGCATATATACACACACATATATACACATATATATCCACATATACATATATACACACGCATATATATATATACATATATATATATACATATATACACACACGTATATATACATATATATCCACATATACATATATATACACACACATGTATATATACATATATATGTGTATATATTCCTAGAGTTACTAAATAAGCCATTTTCTCAATATTAAAGAGTGCTTGCATACTTTGGGAAAACTCCAATCATTCAGATATTTAGTTTATACACATAAGTTATATTTTATAATTATTATGATTATATATTGGTGTAGCTTGATGTATGGTAATAGTCTCACTAGTCTTCTTACTTTATTTTATCCTGCTAAATGAATTCATTGGAGGACAGAATATGAAATGACAATATAAGTCTTACTGTATATAAGTTAGATCCAACATTTACCACAGCACAGAGAACCAGTCACATTACTGTAAAATTTTAATCATCTACTAATTACAAAAACTGTGTATACTTCTTGGCACCTGCAGATCAAGTTCAGAGTTTTTAAAGCAATTAACTTTATCCATATTTCATTTTTTAAAATATTTTGTCATACTGTTTTAAGAGATGGACTTTGGGGCGGTTTTCTATTAAAGACTTGCTGTAATTAATTACAATAAAAATTAATATGGATTTTAAATTCCTCAGGGTAGGCTTTGATCAACACTTTCATATAAAAGTGTTATTCATCATTTACATTAAAATATGCATAGTGGTTAGGAGCTGGACTCTAGAACTAGATGCCAGAGTTTGAATCTGATTTTGCTACACACTGGATTTGGGACCATGGGAAAATTACTTAAATTCTTTGAGCCAGTTTCTAACTGCAAATCAGAATGGTAAGAATAGCTACCTTGTAGGGTTGTGAGCGTTGAGTTAATATATGTAAAGTCTATAGAATAGAGATCACTATTATAATCATTATTATTATGGAAGTACAATTTAAAAAATAATTTTCTGAATACAAGACACTTTAAGTATCAAGAAAACTAATTTAGTAGTAATTCTTGAATGTGAGGCTTAATATCTGCGATTTTGGAAAAAAATTTGGTCCAGTCTTTCAAATATAGCTCTTTGGATTCTAACCACACGTTAGAAATTTTCACCATATCTCATATTTCTTTTATGATCTTTTTGCACATTCCTTCTTTTTCTCTTTATGCATCAGTGTAGATATTTTCCACTGGTGGGTTTCTTAGTTCACTAATCCTCATTTCAGCTATGTCTGTCTAATTTGCTACTAAATCAATATTTGAATCCTTAATTTTAGTTATTAGAATTTTGATTTGGTTCTTTATTATAGACTAAATTTCTACTGATTTTCCCTTTTTTTTAAATATGAAATTTATTGTCAAGTTGGTTTCCATACAACACCCAGTGCTCATCCCAAGAGGTGCCCTCCTCAATGCCCATCACCTTATTCTCAGTTTTTAAGAGTCTCTAATGGTTGGCTCTCTCCCTCTCTAACTTTTTTCTTTTTCTTCCCCTCCCCCCATGTTCTTCTGTTAAGTTTCTCAGGATCCACATAAGAGTGAAAACATATGGTATCTGTCTTTGTCTGTATGACTTATTTCACTTAGCCAACTTGTATTTTATTTTCTTGAGTACATTAATAATATATATTTTAAATTCTATCGTTAATAATTCCAATATATGGATCTTCTGTGGGAATGCTTTATTATCTTTTTTCTTTTGTTTTTTAGCATTTTGGTTTTATTGCCAGATATGATGGGTAGCTTTTGTTAAATGGTGGATGTTGTGCTCAATAAATTTTGGTGATATTTAAGGCTCTGAATGATCTTATCTTCCTTCAGAGAAAATGTTGCTTTTGGCAAACTATTAGGGAAGATACAGATAACCTTATTTCAGGGTTTCTATAGGCAGAACTATTTTTAACTAGCTCCGTATCTACAGTCGTTCAGGAATCCCAACAGAGAGTTTGTGGGGATTTACCAGGTGATCCTCCTGGGTGCTTCCTGAGCCTCAGTATTATTCATCCTCTAGAGAGATTGCCCCACCCCAGCTTAGCTTCTTGGCCACTGCTTTTAGCTCCCCTGCAATTTTGACACAGGCCACAGTTTATGAATCAGCACATGCTTACCGGGGAAAAGCGATGCCAATACTAGTCTTCTGTGCTTCTTTTTCCTCTGGAATTTTGGCCCCTAAATTCTTCTGCCGCGGTAGCTCCTGTCTTCAAATTAATTTTAAAGTATTATATTTAGCTTCTCCAAATGTTCTCCGTGGGAAGATTGGTATAAAAATACCAGTCACCACAGCCGTGTGTGGAAAAGCTAGTAATCATTCATTCTTAGGGAATCTGTTTGGCTGTTTTACATACTGCCAACTCCTCTATCTTTCACTTGCAGGAGCTTGTTTTGTTTTGTGCCAAACGTTTCTTCATTACAGGTACACCTAGACTTTTACCTTCATTTTCCTTCCTCTGACCCCTAATTTTAGCCCCTAATTACGTATTTCAGGAAAATCATCTCCAGTTACTGTTTCATACGTCCCCAGTCCAAGTTGTCAGGAGTAAATGTGGTGATAGTATTGAAAATACACCAGTGAGGGAGGGAAAAATCCAACTGTTAAGTTCTAATATGAAATGAAACATGAAAATAAATGGTCATTACCATCAAATAAAGTCTCTTTAAAATTTTATAATGTTTCTGGGATGCCTGGGTGGCTCAGTTGGTTAAGCATCTGACTTTGGCTCAGGTCATGATCTCGCCTTTTGTGAGTTCCAGCCCCACATTGGGCTCTGTGCTGACAGCTGGGAGTCTGGAGCCTGCTTTGGATTCTGTGTCTCCCTCTCTCTCTGCTCCTCCCCTGCTCGTGTTCCCCCCACTCAAAAATAAACATTCAAAAAACAAAAAAAAAGTTTAAAAAATTGAAAAAAATTATATAATGTTCCCAGTCTGAATACCTACAAATCAAACTATCCTCCCTTCTGAAGTTTAACTGCCTGTTTTTTAAACAGAAGCATTCAGTAGAAAAAGAGGTAGAATTACAGGAGCAAATATTTATTGAATAAAATATTGTTATGGGACCACAATGTTATTACATTTCTCTCTATTCCTTCCAGTCCCAGTTATTTGGCACACACTTTTAACCCTATTAGGATAATCTCTCACTTCCTTTTTGAAGCTTTCCTCTTTCAAGTTGTCCAAACAAACAAAAGAAATCAGTGCTGTTTTCAAAAATTAGGTGGCCCCTTGAATCTAACATGGTTGAAAACTTAAACTTTATAGATAAACACAACCTTGTCTATTCTATGTTTTAAAAACAAAAACAAAACAAAACAAAACAAAACAAAACAAAACAAAAACTCCTTGAGGCTCAAATCACTGCACAGGCCCAAATAGTTACAGCCTGTTGGGTTCTGAACTGTCAAGCATTGTTACTTTAAACCCTTATACTAACGCATTGTTCCCGAACACTGACCGCTTTACCAGGGGGATGGAATTGACCGTTATCTATCAACTGCTTAGCTTCGGTGTTGAGCCTGAGTCCCTGGTCCTGACTTGCCCTTTCTTCTATTATGGGTACATTTGGAGCCTGTGTTTCTTTTTTCCTATTAGCAGTCTTCTCTTGAGACCATCTCAATCCATCAGAGCTAATATTAAATTGGAAATTAGTGTCAAAGACGTGATTCCTTTTCCCAAAGTCACCTTGACCCCTATAAAAACCTCCCTTAAGAACCAAATCTGAATCAAAATGTTTGCAAGAGGCAGATTTTGTCAGGCCACACAGGGTCTTGTTTTACACTTCCCTGGAGAAATAGCTTCTTGTGTAATTGACTGCTTAATATAGAGGCTAATTAGGAGTTTAAGAGTCAAAAAGATCCTCTCAAAGATGATTTTGTGTTCATCTTTTTTACAACTAATTTAGGAACTTTTTTTTTGTTGTTCAAAAAGTAGTTTTTAGTTTGACCTGACCTGGAATATTTTAAGATATTTCGTTGTAGAAGAAGAGATGGCTTGTGCACAAAAAAACTATAAGCCAGTATGGGACAAGTATTCTATAAGTGATAAAAACAAATACATGCTGGAAATTTAGAGAATGAAGTGGCTACTCTCTATAATTTCTTTAAAAAAACAGCAAAAGACAATAATTGTGAGACTTCATTTGGGAATTAGGGTCTTATGAGTCAGTTTGGAAATGTAATCATTGTGCATGCAGAATAAATATATTCATGCATCCAAATCACTGATGTATAAATAGACTTGGTTCCCCATTCCTCATAAAGTGCTTGTGTTTCTGCTACTTTTTTTTTGTCCTTTTCATGTTTTGCTTTGGAAAATGTTTAAAGTAGGGTCAATAAAAGAGAATTTGGCACTATGAAGAAGGCAAAAAGACTTCTGATAAATGAATTGCTTTATTTTGTGGGAGTAACATTGTAGGGTAATAAAGGTTGTGTGTAAATTTTACTTAATTTACACACAAGCATCCAAGAATTCATGTGGGGTGTACCTGCTTCTTGCTGGGAATCAGAACCAGCTGTAATATACCACATATATTCCTGCCTGTGTTTTTTTATTCTTCCATTCTTTTCTCTCATGTGTTAATGAATGTAGTTTCTGATGTAGGATGGCTATTTATCTTGGATTTCATTTATTTCTCAGTGTCTTAGTTCTTATTATGGGGAACATCATTGGAAAGATATCATACTTTCATAGATGACTAATCTGTGATTAAGATAGATCACCCATTGCTTCATAAGTAACATCTGGCATCAAAGATAATTCCATTGACTTGAAATCTCATAAAATGTAACATCATTAGATTGAAGAAAAGACTGTCATTCTCTCTGGTTATAATGAACAATTCCTACCAGAAAGTCACAGAAAGGTGGTTTCTAATTTTCCCTAAAGAACTATAAAGTGGCAAACACATTTTCTGGAGCTATCCTAGAAGTTTGCTTCCCTATGACAGAAGATCCTTGAACAATTAAGAGAAAGTTATAATTCTGAGGCATATCACGCTTCTTATTTGCTAACACTTGTTTTGCTCATCTATAACCACAGATTCTACCAGGGGAGACCATTGATTTCTAATGAAAAATATGTTTCCGTAGCCAATATGGCCCATAAACATTATCACTTTCCCTTCAGATAATAAATTTAGCTGAAAAACAGATCATATGCAGAATTACATCATTGATAGCATTTGAGTTAATGAGAAAGCTTTACTGTTTTCTGGGAATAAATCAAGAATTCATTGTTTTTTGTTTTTTTTTTCCTTCCAATATGTAATGATGTCAAGTCAATGCTGGGAACTCTCCTGAGTTCATCTTAGGTAATTGTAGTTTTTACAACAACAACAACAACAACAACAACAACAAAAACAGGTTGAGATAAAAGGAGTATTTTCTTTAAAGAAAATTTTTTTGATCCAGAGATTTTAATTCATAAATTAAATGCTTTCAATAGCTTAATTTATGTCAATACTGATTGCTTTATTGTGTTTGAAAAGTTTTTCTCATACTGTCTTTCCTATGGCAAGATGAAAAAATTCTGCTCATACATTTTCTATGAAAATAATATCATTTTAGAGAAATTAAAAATAATATTTACTTAAGATGGAAAGGCTGGTATGAGTTGATGATTAACATACTTTCCTCATTTAAAGTATGTAAGTTTATAAGAGGCTAGTAAGTTGAAAAATCTATAAATGATATACAGTACTAATACACACATAACTTTTGAAAGCATCTTCTATCTTTATCTAATCTGTGTTTAGCTATTGATTTATTCTTCTTTAAAGAACAGCTGAGTGTCAGAAAGGAAGAGGCAGCTGAATTCATGGTACATGGAAAGTTGTTTTTGTGGATACTAGTTTTAATTCTGATTATATTATCACCAGAAGTTTTCTCTCTATATATTTTTTTAATTTTTTAATGTTTATTTATTTTTGAGACAGAGAGACAGAGAGAGACAGAGCACAAGTGGTGGGGGGGAAGGGCAGAGAGAGAGGGAGACACAGAATCCGAAGCAGGCTCCAGGCTCTGAGCTGTCAGCACAGAGCCTGACACGGGACTGAAACCCATGAACTGGGAGATCATGACCTGAGCTGAAGTTGAACACTTAACCGACTGAGCCACCCAGGCCTCCCTGTACTTAAAAGACCATGCTTTTTCCACTATATCACTACAGCAATAAAACTGGTCAATTACTAAAGTCTTAGAGAAATCTCCTTCTTATGGATATAAACATCAGCTGTCAGTAATAGATCTGAGATTACCCTTCACTTAAATAGGTTTTTAATGTAAGTAAAAACTTTCTGGAGTTAAAGTATTTCTGTTAAATAGGAGAAGCGAACCCATTTAAAAGTAAGAAGAGGGTTGCCAACAACCTGTTAGGTCAGAAGCTGAAGGGTTTGATATTTTACTCTTCTTGCAAATTATTGAGTTAGTCTGCTACAGTTTGCGCGCGCGCGCGCGCGCACACACACACACACACACACACACACGCACAAGAACAAACATTCTCTGGGTCAGAGAAACCATTTTTTTGCTTATAGCAAAAAGTAGTAGCCACAGCAGTAACTTACACCAGGTTCTCACGTTCCATTTCCCACAGGGCGAGATGATAAGTTCCAGATAGTTATCTGCATGTGCAGGGTTGCACCACATGAGAAGAACCCCAAACTAAGGAGGCTCTGAGCTTTCATAGGTGTAGATGCTGACGTCCCCATTCTCTATTCTGGAGAGAGATTCCTCATTAACCTGGAATGTAAAAAAATCTCCTTCAGGTTAGCAAAGGAAGACATGTCAAAATTTATAGCTTTGGAATATAAACAAGTATCTACAGGAAGGAAAGAAAAGTCCTTTTATCTTTTTTTTAATAAATATTTATTTTTTGGGGGAGAGCACAAGCAAGGGAGGGGCAGAGAGAAGGGGGCAGAGGATCCGAAGTGGGCTCTGCACTGACAGGCTGACAGCAGTGAGCCTGATGTGGGGCTTGAACTCACGAGCCACGAGATCATGACCTGAGCTGAAGTCGGACGCTCAACTGTCTGAGCCACCCAGGTGCCCCGAAAAGTCCTTTATCTTTACTATCCTGGAATGTCCCTAAAACTGTCTAGTGTAATACACAAGCACTAGCTCCCGTATTCAAGTATGCCCTTTACTCAAAGATTCAGAGTATGCAGGAATTCAAGAAGTTTATGGGAACTTGTCTCTCAACAAAGACTTGGCACCAATATTCCTCTTGTTTTGACAGACCATGGCTACAACCTCGAGTTGGAATTCTAGCTTATTTACTTGGTGACCTGTTGTCTATTTTGGTGAGTTTCTTAGTCCTAAACAACAGAACACGAGACAACAGCTTAAGGACAAGTTGTCTATTTGAAAGTGCGATGTTAAGCAGCAAGAATGAGACATAGCGAATGAAACAGGAAGTGGGGAGAGGCAATATAAGGTTATATGTTGAAGTGCCTTCTTGTAGCCTTGCGAAAGATGTTCCGTGAGATGGTTGACGTTTTGTCTCTGTAGCTCATGGTAGCTGGGATGGGATGGTATTACATCTCAATGTTTGAATCTACTGCTGACTCTCTTCCTTCTTTTCCTCACCCTCACCTCCCCTGCTTGCTTACATGGCCCCACATAAAGCATTTTCCCCTTAATCTTTGCTACCGGCTCTGCTCTCTGGAGGACTTAGGGTGAAACAAAGTGCTTTGTGATTTAGCATAGACATTCGTAGACATCATCTTACACACGTCATTTGAAAATTAAGATTTTCTAAAATCAAAGTGATACTGTGAATACAAATTATTGTGTTGTTTTACAGTGCTTATGTGGAAAAATAGCAATCTCTTGCTGTGCTGTCTCTCCAACTTTGTAAATTCAATCCCCAGAGGTAGAATTTTTTAATTCTTGAGCAATAACTTTTATTATTTACTTCAATAGCTCTTTAATATGTGTATGCAGTTTTAGAAAATACCAACTTCAGGAAGTATCTATTTACTACTTATTAAGATTTTGAGATGCTATCATTTTACAGTGATCAATCTTATCACTTCTGCTCATCCCATTTACTTATTCATTTTCCTTTGATTGATAATTGTGTGATTTTTCAACTTACTTGACCTTGTATATACCTATGATCAAATGTTTTCCTAAATTTTCCAATACAATCTAGTAAATACCACTTATCAGATTTCTAAGCACCCCAACTTATTAAATAATCTATCGGTTCCATTTCACTTTCTTGGAAAACCTCCTCTCCCATACCTCTACCCATCTGCTCCAATCTGTAGAACTAATGCACAAATGTCATCCTGTCATTTTTTTTCCTGAATTTCCTCCCTCTGTTAAATATCCCATTTCTTGAATCTTATTTCTTCCTATTTCTTGGCTTATCCCTTCATTTGGTTGGAAACATTCTTTCACTTTCTGGAAAGAAGGTTAATATTTGGAGGCTTTCTGAATTAGGCCACATCACAGGGCTTATATCTAGGTTTAAGACTGGAGAGAAAGATTACTTGGATTTGGCTCAAATTACTTTTTCTCTGATTTATACCAAAGCAGTGAACAATATTGCAAAAATAGATGAGGCATAAATGAGAGTATGTTTGTAGACCAAACTGGGTTCAAACCTCCATGGTCAATGCACCCTGAACGGAATGGACAAACCTCAAGATCATAAATACTCTGAATTGGATGCTTGCTGCTTTTGATTCCATTAACTTGGTAGGAAGGATTCTATCAGTATTCAAGGGGCTGCTTAAGGCTTTCTCGTTTTATATTATTACTAGGGCATTTGGCCATGGTTAAACACTATTTGTTTATGTTAAAACACTGTTTGTTTATGTTAAACACTATTTGTTATGTTATTTTCCCTGTATGGTTTGATGATTTAGCTGGATGAAATATTCTAGATCAAAAACCATTTTTCCTTTCAATTTTGGATGCTTGTTCTCATCATCTTTTAGCATCCAATATTATTGTTCAGTAATCCAGTGCCATTTTTACTTTTCTTCATTTCATTGTGGCATTTTTTTCTTTTCCGTCTCTCAAAACATCTTGATCGTCTCTGTAACTCATTGAATTACATCCCTTGTGAACCTTCTCTGACTCCTCAGCCACCTCCCCTGCATCGGTAGCAATTGCATGGCTAGCAGGGAAGGGAACTTTCTGCTAAGGTAGATACATATTGTTGTTCTTGTCTCACTTCAGGCACTTTTCATTGTTCAACAAAGTGTTTCTAGTTCTCCCTTTCTCCCATTGTTTCATATCATCAGGACTGTAAATTTGCCAGGCAGGTCTATATTCCAATTGATTATAAGAACATTTCTTACAGGTTTGATAATGAAGTCCAGAAATGACTAAAGTGAAGGGTTTAAGAATGATGAAGGTGAGTTATGGGGGTGCCTGGGTGGCTCAGTCAGCTGGGCGTCTGACTCCTGGTTTCAGCTCAAGTCATGATCTCATGGTTTGTGAGTTTGAGGCCCACATTGGCCCAAGCTGACAGTGCAGAGCCTGCTCTGATTCTGTCTCTCTCTCTCTCTCCCTCTCTCTGCCTCTCTTCTCCTTGTGCACTCATGCACACGTTCTCTCTCTCACTCTCAAGATAAATAAATTAAAAAAAAATCTTAAAATAAGAATGATGAAGGTGAGTTATAAATGGGCTGGTAGTGAGAGCACTGAGCCTGTTTAACACAAAACTAATGCCAAGTAAAAATGAGAATTATGGTTTAAAAAACTGAATACAAATTTATAATCATTGAAAATGTGGAAAAAATAAATAAAAATCAATAGATGGTAAGAAGGAAGTTTAGGAATTCCAATCTATCTGCTTTCTGTACTAGAGAACAATAAATGGATAATACCTCAGTGTAATAACTAAAGAAACAATAGTTTGAGTATATTTCTTAAAATTACAAATGTTATCCCCCCTCTGGGACAGGAAATATATCAAGTTATTAGTGTTTATCTCTTTTTTAGAGAAAGCAGTATTCATTTTTTGTCATATCTGCTACTATAACTTCTTTGAGCAAGGACTCTAGGTTCATGAAGAGAAAAACTCCAGTTGAGAAGATGACTATGAAGTTGCTAAGCATCATTTAATATAGGTTTGATATAGACAGAGGAATATGAATTTCATGAAGTTATACTGTGTATTAATTTTCTCTAAGAGACTATTTTAATTGCTTTTAAACTGTTCTTAGTTTTTTTTTTTTTTAATTGGTATTTCCCGGAATGAAACTTTACGCTATGATTAGGCTACAAGGTAATTTAACTCCTTGTGGTGTACATTTGCAAATATCAGCCGACATATTTTGTAAGATTACACTTAGCATTTTACATAAATTCTGTATTTGGAAAGATAGCGAAGGGGAAAGTGAAATGGCTAACCCTCTTCAGTTGAAGAGATAAAATACAAATTATAACCTGAAACCAGCTAACGTTCATTCTTCCTTAGTTTTTCCGCCAGCCACTCATAGGCCTTACTAACTGCAACTCATCCCTGCTATAAATACAGGTCTAGTTATGTTCTGTATAATCACCGTGTGGAATTCATAACATCTCAGAGTTGTAAGATACCTAGAAGGTTAAATGACTTGCCTACATTCCCTCAGGTAGTTAATAACAGAGCAAGATTTAGAATTCAGGTGTTGGACTGAATTTCTTTGCACAATAGTGTACTGTCTCCGAAAGCTATGATTCTTAAATTTTGATGTACGATATGCACTAGGGAATCACTTGACAGTCTCTCAGATCTGGGTCAGACTCAGGAATCTGTCATAAGTAGTCCTCCAGTTGTTATAATCCACACTTGGGTATATATCATGTTAAGGTTGTTTCTATGAAAGCAGCCCAGTGGTCACTTGTCTTACAGAATAGTTATATCAAATTGCTTTCAGGCCTGATTAATAATAGTGGAGTAGTTTTTGTTCTCGTCCTTACAGAAAGAAGTCGGAAGAAATCTGACCTCCTTGTGCTTGAAAACAACTGGTTATTATCAAAATAAGTCTACAAGTTGATGATTTCACATCAGGATTACCTTGGGTTAACCTCTTTACCACCCATGCATATCATTAGTAGTCATTATTTAAATTTCAGTCCTGGGAACCAATCTCAGGTTTCTTTCTTATAGACAGTCAAAACATGTAGGCAAATGGAATTTCTGTATACCCCATCTGCAGCATTATTTCATGTTTTTCCTCATCTGCGCTATAAAACTTTATGAACCTGGGCTGTAATACAACAATGTAGTTCACAGTCCATTGGTGTTGCTGAAATCAGTCTTCTGAGACGCCGGTATGGACATGATTTTGCAGGTAATAGGCTGTTTCAGTTCTGCTTGAGCTTTCATTGCTGGCTCCACCCCAGCAACAGCTGTGTTTTACTGTTGTCATTTGGAATACGTAAATAAAGGTGAGACCACTGATATTCCTTTTAATTTTCTTTCCCAATAAATAATTAGGGTAAGAATAAAAGCGTGTAGTTGCTTTGAATGAAAGATGCTATAAAAATGTGATAATTTACCATATTTTCATAAATTATAAATACAGTTAAAAGCAGAACATTCTCCATGATGGTTCTTAATCATATTATAAAAGTGCTCTGTCAAATTTTAATAGGCTTTACTTTTGGCTAATTTTTTTAATGAAAGAGGCATATGTCTCATCAGTAACAAAATGGGAAATAAAGCAATACAAAAAGTCATTTCGCTGGGGAGAAGATACAGAATTTTCTAGGTCAGAGGTTGACAACTATGACCTATATGCTAAATCCTGTCCACTGCATGTTTTTGTAAAGAAAATGTTGTTGGGACACATATACTACCATTAGTTTATGTATTGTCTGTGACTGCACATAAGCTATAACCATATGATTGAGTAGTTGTAACAGATACTATATGGTCTAAAATATTTACTATTTGACCCTTTTTACAAATCATTTGCTGACCTATCATTCTGACCCAATGATTTGCAGACTTCACCAAATTCTTGGAGATATTTTGAAAAAATACAGAAGTAGACCCCCACATTTAAAGCTTTCAATTCAGCTGGTCTGGCAAGGGGCTTAGAATTTCCTGCATAATTTGAA
The DNA here is from genome assembly GCF_027475565.1 of Acinonyx jubatus. Taxonomy (NCBI): domain Eukaryota; kingdom Metazoa; phylum Chordata; class Mammalia; order Carnivora; family Felidae; genus Acinonyx; species Acinonyx jubatus. The sequence goes on from NC_069384.1 coordinate 42,288,323, forward strand.
TCTGTAGCAAGGATTGAGAAAATCTATCTGACCTCTACAATAAGGTTACGTTCCTCACAAAGTATGTTATGTGGTGTTCTCAGACTCAGGTTTATCAGACAAGTCATGGTCTCAGATTAAAATAATTCCAAGATTACTTTCTTCTTATTTGGTTGATCAAATAAATGCTTCATTAGTGACCTGACATGACTTGAGATGATCCTGGAAAAGTTGAGTGCTATGCAAAGTATATTTGTTGTGGTTCAGAGGAAGGAAAAATTACTTCATGTTTAGGTGTCAGGGAAGACACCTATGTTTTGAACTGTGAGAAGATGCTTCAAATATGGGTAGAATCCAACGCCTCAGATAGCGTCACTATAAAGATTACCTTGTTAAAATTATTTTTGTCCTTCTCTTAATCTTTGACCTAAAGTCCCAGAATCAGAGTTTATCCACCTTAGTTTGCCTTAGCTCAGTTTGATTTGACAAAATGTATTGGCCAGGAACTATCGAATATTGAACATATACCACAATAGGCATTACCTTGCTTTATTGGAAATTCTAAGCTGGGATCTTTTGAAAGATTGATAAGGAGTAGGGTAGGGTGGAGAGGGGCTAGTCAAAGGGAGAAGGATGAGAAGGATAAATCAGACAATTGCAATAATCTTGGAATGATTATCACAGAGTAATAATGGTAGACATGAATTTGAAGAGTAATTAGGATTATGATTTTTTTAAGTTTATTTATTTATTTTGAGAGAGAGAGAGAGAGCGAGAGCATGCAGGCCAGCAGGGGAGGGGCAGGGAGAGGGAGAGAGAATCCCAAGCCCAACGTGGGGCTCAATCTCACAAACCTTGAGATCATGATCTGAGCCAAAACCAAGAGTTAGATGCTTAACTGACCAGGCCACCCAGGCACCCCTTAAGGGCCTTTTTAATGCCATATTGAGGAGTCTAGACTTTCCACAAGACCATAGGAAACCCTAAAAGAGTTTTGAACTGAATCAGAAAGCAAAAATATCATGCTGCTGATATATGGGGAAAATATGCAAGAAAGAGCAATCTTGAGAGAGGAAATCCAGCCTAGTGTCTTTTGGGGCCACAGAGACTGGTCCTATGAAACAGGGCAGTGACAATAGTGAAAGAGATAAAGAGATGAGTTTCAAAGTTAATGCAGAGGTATGAAAGATACAGGATTTGGAGATTCCTTATATGTTGTTTGTAGAGAGGGAGAAGAAGGAATCTGGGAGGACAGAAGATGTGGCTCCATCTTTGTTCAAGAAAGAGCATTTGTAGTCCTTGATATTGACTGATAGAATTTACTACTTCGGTTTTAGATTTCTCTTGCTTACAATTCTGTTACTGAAATGACTACAAAAAAAATTACTGGCTTTACTGAGACCACCAAGGCAAAGTCAGTTTGCTTCATGACCCTTGAGGAGAGGGTTGATATTGAGGATTTCATTTTGTAAATGGCTGGGGACCACACTGAAATGAACTGTGACACATTCATGACTATATTAATATTGCAAAATATAAAAGGCAAAGATATTTGCATACCTCTGTCTGTCAGCTTTGGACAAGAAACCCCTTCACCTTAAAGCTCTATTCATCTTTCCAAATGATCCCACTTAATGTATGACTCATATTCATTCAGCTGCTGTACTTGGAACATTTAAAGGATCCATGGGCCATTTACTTCTTTTAGAGATTGTTAGCAATGCTATCTTGGGGATTTATGCTTCCTTTACCATGTTTCGTGAACTGTGAGGTAGGTCTTACTATTCATTTATCCTAGTCCTGGAAAAGCCAGAGCAAGAATAAGAGAAAAATAGTGAGGGAGGAAATGTTTGTTTTTATTGTTTATACATTGTGCATTGGCAAAACAGTATTCCGCATTCAAATGATAAATATTCAGCAAGGTATATATTAGTTATAGAATGACCCAGTGAAAAGAATAAGTTTTATATACATTCATATAGATTCCAGGTTAGTCATGCATCATCTTTATTGAGAGCAACACATGGCTTGCTATGAAAGCAACGTGTTCTTGCATTCCCTTGCTAACTTCACTTTGACTTCATGCTTTATAAAGTTTTCTCTTTCACTTTAATAACCAAATATTAAATGCAAGTAGGTGTAAGGACCAAAACTGGATAATTGATGAAATTAACTATCCTATTTTAAAAATGTGACTTCTTTCCTACCTTCCTACTTTGCTGTTCTTTCCTACTAGACTATAAAGCACTCTGCAATATCACGAATTACTTCCTTTCCATGTGTTAATTTCTTGCCTAGTTTCCAATCATAGTAGATATTTGATCTGCATTGAGAACTTTCATTGAATTCCCTTTTCCACCCACTCTCACATTAAACTCTTAAAGACTCTCTCTGGTTTTTTTTTTTTTTTTTCATAATTATCTTACAACCATGAACCCTTTTCCTTTTTCTTTCTCTTTCCAATGACACTTCTTTCACTTCCCTGTGTCTGAAGCTCTTGCAGTTAGCATTTTTTTTTGTATATTTTGATCTACTTGAGTCCAAAGTGTTGCTACCTTGAACCCACCTGTCCTTGGCATTTCCAAAAGTAGAAAGAATTCCATGATTTTGTACATACTTATAGATAGTAGGGATACTTTTATTTATACGGAATGTGGGTGGAATTCTCTCATCAGTATTTCTTTATTGTGTCACTGTAGGCAGATATAAAAAAGAAATAGCTCTATCCTAAGAAGGTGTTCTGGAAAAAATCCAGAGAGTTTCTTCTTTAGAGAATCATTACATGGCAAACATGATGGTATTAACTATAGACATAGTAACAGGTATTCAGGAAAAAAAGAATTCTAGGGGCTGGATTTACTGGATGTTTAATATCAAAGATAAGGCTTGAGCTAGGAAATGAAAGATGAGTAAAACTGGAATAGGCAGAGGAAAGCGTAAGGAAGAGGTAGTGAGATGGTGAGGAAAGACAATAGCTACTTCAAGTTGAAAAACTGGACTTAACAAACAGATATGCTAGCCTCAGGTGATGGCAGAAACCACACCTAGTGAAATCTTGCTTATGTTCTTCTCATTTGTCTTTCTCGACCTGGGTATGGGTTTGACTCTCACCTCTCCGTATCTGATCTTGATTTGATAAACGAGAGCTATAGTTCCTGTGTTTCTGATTTTAATTTCTATTCGTTTTGCTTCCTTCACCCAAGATCCCAGACTTAGTGCAAAACCAGACTCAGTTTTTGTTTTGTTTCTCTCCTTGATTCAACTTGGTGCTTTTGATTAATTACAAACCTACACCATGCTCTGTTCTTTAATGGTGTAACGGAAGACGTAAGATAAAAACCATAATTTATTTTGAGCTACTAAAGGGCTTTCACACTTGGCTATTTATTTTCTCAGAATATATATATATATATGTATGTATATATATATATGTATATATATATATATATATATATATATATATATATAGCCTCTCTCTAGTCTGCTTTTAGTCCTGTTTCTTTTGAAAAGAAAGATAGTAAGAAACCACTTACAATATGTTTCAAGGCTTCTAGAACTTTTAGTTCTCATAGGACAGAAAAAAAAATAGAATCATCTTGCAAATGTGAGCTTTAATAATTAGTTAGTTCATAAATATGTGTCATACATGGTTCTAGATTATGGTCATATAGAAATAAACATACTCTCTCAGGAAGCTTTCATATTAGTGTCAGGAAGAAGAAAATAACACCCCAAAATAATTGAATAATGTCATATGCTTAGAGTTTGGATGGGTAGGGACAGGGTGCTACTTTAGCTAAGATGTTCAATAAACGTATCTTTGAGGAAGTGATATTGAAGATGGGATGTTGCATTTATGTTGAGACGGGACAAACAAAAAGTGTAATAAATGCAAAGACTCTTAAGTAAGAATGAGCTTGATGTACTCAAAGGAGAGAAAAAAGACTGGCACGCATACTTTGAATACAGTGGGATGAAGATAAAACTAAAAAATGCCTTAGTTCATAATTTAGGTTGCAACCCAAGTGGGTATTTTGTCAATGTACCAGATTTGGTTCAGTTTTTATGACATGTTTTGATGTATGGTGGCCCTCCAACTTAATTTTTTGCTTACCTGTATGAGTTAACTGAAGTCAGATATTTTGAAAGACTGAATCAATTCCTAATCCTGTGGCAGGATTTTGACTTACAGCAAATTCATCACTTATCAAAAACCATAGTAATTTTTTCTTCCTTTTTAATATTTAAAATGTGATAAAACTTCTCTTCCTTATTACATTTTCCAGCAGGCTTAAAGTTTATGATGTTATATGTAGGTAATGCTGAATGAAGGAAATGCTAATAAAATTTAACCAAGGGTTCATTTTATATGAATACAAAATGGATGTGAGTTTGGCTTCTTTCCGCATGGTTTGACGACTTGTAGCTTTTATATGTGAGTGTGAATCCTAGAAATTTTCCTTATTAGCTCTGTCAACTTAGACAAGTTAATAAATCTTCTGGTCTTGATTCCCCTCATCTGTAAAATGGAAGATCACTTTATGAGGGTTTGATGAAGATTAAATAAGAAGATGAGGTTTATGGAAGCATCTTACTCAATGCTTAACCCATACCACATTGTACAGTAAATGCTTGAGTTTGCAGAGGTGAATGTGGTTTAGTACACACCTCCTCATCTTTCTTTAATTTTTTTTTTCCTCCTGAAGTTCAAAGGCTCATTTGTCCACAGAAGTAGTTATGCTCTGAATCACATGGTATTGAACACTATCGAATAAGTACGGGTATTTGCATCAGAAAGCTGGGGGCAAACCTCTTTCTAAGGTGACGATTAAATTATAAGTTTGATGGCCCATTCCTATTATTTTATAGTGGTTTCGTCAGCCCTTCTCTAGAAGGAGCTTAATAGGAAGGCTTAACTTTTTTCAGGGCACCTAAAGGATTTCTTTCTGCTCTGCATTTTCATTTGCAAGCAGCCTCTGAAATGGTCTTTTACTTTGGCCCATCTAAAAGAAACACTTTAGGCCTCAGTTGTGGAATTCTCAGCTGACTTTTCATGATCTTGCCTGTTCTGTGTTTCAGAGTCTCCATTTACCATCCATTTTTACTCTCCTGCAGATTCCATGAATTTGACTATGCAGAACCTGACCGATTTCTTAAGCTGGTCCTTGACTGGATGACTCTAGATTTGTTTTGTCTGGACAGGGCCAGCACTCTGGGACCTTTGCTCCTCCTGAGACTTCCACTCTGTTGGTTGTTTTCAATTACTTTTTGACTTTTGGATGTACTGAGGTGCATCCTTTTCTGCTCTCAGAATAACTAGGAAAAGCCCTTGAAATCAAGAGGCAACTGGGAAAGATTTGATCATCATGATGTAATCCCCCCAAATCGTAAAATGATACTGTTTTAAAGCATTTATTTTCAATTCTCCTTACTAGGTAGATCTCCAATTTGAAATAATGAATTTCAAGTATGCTAAATTGTTTTTGGCCAAAGATATTTTTTATTCTTTCTCTGCATTTCTTGTGTTCAAGACAAACAAAGAAAAGTGTGGGAAATGTTTTGACTCCTATCAACATCATCAAAGTATTTATTAAACACTCGATCTTGAATGGTGTCTTGGTTGTTTCAACAAGTTAAATGTAAGCTCTCTCAGCCTTTTTAATATTTATAACTGAAGCAAAATTCATGCCATCTTCGGATGCTCCTGGCAGTGTCCTTTTGTTTTTTCTACCCTTGCCTTACCTTTCTTTTTCTTCCCTTTCATTCTAAGTGCTATAGGTGAGATATGTGATATTTAAAACAACACGTATAGTAAAATATAATAAGTGCTCAGGTAAAGGCATGTGTAAAGAATCATGGGAATTTAGGGAATGCTTTCTTTCCCCAGAGTTCAGTGACAAGTTGAATATCAAATTGAGCCTTAAAATATATGTGTAGGAGTTTACCAGGTGGACAGAGAAGCTAGGGATTCTAAGAAGAGGTAATGGCGGATGATGACAGTATTAGTCAAGTCTCTCCAGAGAAACAGAACCAGTAACTTGTTCATTCATTCATTCATTCATCCACTCACTCATTGATTCATTCATTATGAGGAATTGGCTCATGTGATTAGGAAAGAAGCTGAGAACTTTCACAATCCCCTCTCTGTAAGCTGGAGACCCAGGAAAGTCAGTGGTGTAATTTTAGTCCACATCTGAACACCTGAGAACCAGGGGAGGCAGGGGTATAAATCCCAGTTGAAAGGCAGGAAAAAGACTGATGTTCCAGCTCAAGCATGCAGGCAGGAAGCGATAAGGGTGAATTCTTTCTTCATCTGCATTTTGTTCTAGTTAGGCCCTTTATGAATTAGATGATGCCCATCCACTGAATCCACTGATTCAAATACCAGTCTCATCTAGAAATGCCCTCCCTTATAGACCCTTTGAAAAATAGTGTTTAATTTGAGCATCCCTAGCACAGTCAGGTTGATACATAAAATTAACCATCAAAATGACCAAAGGTCTGAAAACATACACTTAAAAAAACAGTCCATTGTTCATTGTGGCTAAACAGCTTTGAAAATTTAATCTTCTAAATGTTTTAGAAATACCTGTGATCTTCTGAAAATTCTCCATGATCTGAAAATCTCTTGGGGAATTTGGTGAGTCCTTCATTCTGTGTGACCTGACTCGTACTTTAGTTTCACCTTCTTCAGCCTCATAGAACTAAGAGAGTTCAGAAGTTGTATATGAATGTACCTAAGTATTTTTCAACCATCCAGGATGATTGCAAATTGGATGAGAAATCCTCTCTTATTTCTGGTGAGACGGAAACTTCATGTGGAAATGTGTAAATTGAGTTTCTTACATTCCACAGCACAACTAATTTCTTCCCAGAGAAGGAAAAGGCATATAATTTGAGAGCTCAAAGTAGACTGAAGAGACACCTTTTTTTATTACTTATCAACCCACAACCTTCCAGTCATCTGAAGTGCTTATGAAACATTTCAATTACTCTTGAGGCTCAGCACCCTAAAAATTCACAAAAATTATCTGACATCTTCTAGCCCTCCACTTAGAGATGGAGTTCTATGGTTATAATAGGTGAAGTGCTCCTCTGATATTCACAGATTCAGTGAATGGTAGAGCTGAATATGACAGAAAATTATTGTATTTATTATTATAGCAATTTCCTTAAATGGTTGATGAAAATTGAGAATAAGACAGTAACTCTTAATCATCACCAATGAATATGACTAAACCAGAAAGTTACACTCCACTAGAGTGTTGTGGATGCTCTGGAAGCCAGTTAGCTTTGCTCTCTGCATGTTTTCACTCGTCTGTCATTCTAGACTCCCAAATTATGTGAAACCAGATCAGTTCCTAGATCTGGGCCTGATGGAATTTCTGTGTCTGACTCCTCCATAGATTATGTCACCTCTAAGGACCAAGTCGCCCATCTCCAGTGTAAACTAAAATAAAATAGGGTTTGTGCAAATATAAATCAAAGATTCAAACCGCTGTCTTTCTTTCAGAATGATGCGCATAAATGGTTATCCATCAAGCCTCAGTGTATTTCAGTTGGTCCTTCTTCCTTTATTTATTAACACATTCTTTTTCTCCATCTATCGCTTCTTCTCATCTGTCCATCCATTCTTCCATGTAGCGATCAAAAGGTTTTCTTTTTTTCCCTTCATCCAGCCATACATGCATCTTTTCTGTTACTTCAAGTATTTAATGATGTTCTACACTAAACAAACTTTTGGAATGAGGAAAAGCATAACACATAGTTGCTATTGACCAAAACAAACAAACAAACAAAAACAAAACAAAACAAAATCCCACAAAAACTTAATTTTCTATTTATGTTAAGGTAATTACTCTATGTTCCCAATGAAAAGTCTATGTGCTGAAAAAAAAACTTTCACTTTATAACTTATATTATTTTTTTAAGTTTTAAAATGACAAATGACTATAGGAAATAATTCAGAGATATATAAACATATATAGAGATATATACCAAATACCAATTATCTATAATCCTACCATTTTGAAATAACCACCATTGTGTTTTTACTATAATTCCCTAAACTATTTTTTCCCCTATGGATATATTGGGAGCTCAGAGTATGTTTTGGAGACCTCCTATATAAAGAGTTGGGGGGTGATTGTTAAATTTGTGGGGGTGATTGTTAAAGTACAGATTCCTGGGTGGCTCATTTCTTGGGCTTTTGCATTAGTGTCTCGGGTGATTGTTGTACATCTTGAAGTCAAAGAACCACTAATACACAAATGTACTGATGTTTTGATTATATTACTTCATCCTTATTTACTTTTTTTCTGTTCTAATATCTCCTTCTAAAGTCTCAGCTAATAGTGTACCTGCGGAAAAATGGCTTCAAATGTTTTCACTCATTACATTCAGTTTATATTTGGTTTTTAATCAAAGTGTAACAGACAGCTCAATAAAAATAGCACTTTACCATAGCTAATGCTTGCTCCAAATCCCTAGAAAACATTATAAAGACCACAGATATTATAGTAGACTTCCATATCCTGCTGTAAAAGTCACAGATGCATCTTCCCAGTAACAGCCTGTAACGGGGAGAACATTGTCAAACCTCCTCCGTTCTTTCTTCACCGAGAAGCACCACAGTGGCTTTTTGGTCCTGGAGTTTTGCCACTCAGGATATTGCAGTCCAACCTCGAAACACATGAGATGATGCAAATGACACTTGATAACTTCAGAGGCAATGAAATATTTGAGAAAAACGTGGGAATATTTGTCGACTGTCATTTGAAAATTTCTTCAGTTCATGCCAATGACTCGACTCCCTGGAAATCATTCTCATAAAAGAAAGGCAGGCAATACCATGCTGTATCTGATGCAGTATTTTGTGGAAGTGTTGGGGAATAGTAAAATCAGCTGACTGCTTCCTCTATTTGATGACGAAGAGATCATTCACTTTTTTTTTTATTGAAAAGGCAGCACCAAGTGTTTCCTTGGGTGCCATTCATATACAGCTTACTCTCTTTCTTTATGTGCTACAATTTCTGTCTTCATGTATCATTTTCACAGTATTCAAGGAATTGCTCTTGTGGGTCTGAGTAATGAAATAACTAACTTAAAAGAAAGGAGTAAGTTGTACCTAAGTAAATCAATATAGAAATTTTTGTAGCAATGTGTCGACTTCATGCTAAACACTGAGCACGGAAAGCTTCATAGAATTTTTTCAGCTAAAATGTTAATACTGTGTCTCATCTCCTGATTAAATTGCTTACTTATGTTTATCTACTCACTTATTGTCTTCCTCCATCATTAGAATATAAGCATTGCCTCCCCAGTACCTAGTATGTTTGGCACATCATAGAAGCAGGAATATGCCCTCAACCTGATCTTACAGGCATCATGGGGAAGAATTATTCCAGGGTCATTGGTTCTGTGTTCCTCCTGAAGGCAGCTCCCAGTGTCCCCCCTTAACTTGTTCGAAAGTCTTACATTTCATTTCAAATAAAATCTGCTGTCAAGAGCATATCATTTAAGGTCCTCTAGGGATTAGGCTCTAAATTTCTTACCTACTCTTATCTGTCATATTTTCATATATGTATTTTCCCATGTCTAGGCCTTTGCATTTGCATCTCCTTAACGTAAGTGCTCCTCATTGCTCGGGAAATCCTACTTAGTCTTGGTTTAAAAGTCCTTCCCCCCTTGCCCTGGATGGAAAGGAGCTTTCAAGCCTTTGAAATGTCAACAGCTTTTATAACTGTATCAGGGCACATCATGTGATGTCTTCCATCATTTTATCGCTGGCTGGTCTTGTGTGTGTATTTTCTCTGATACTAGATGATTAACTTGAGAGAAATAACCATGTCCTACACTCAACCAAGTACAAAATAAGTGCTCAGTATTTATTTATTGAACAAATGACTGGATGTTTGGAAAAAAGCAGCCTGGAACAGAGACTTTATTATATTTACCCAGGAGGGAGAAAAACACAGTATTTTCCAGAATAAAATATTACCCCTCAACAAAGCAGGACTATCTTCTCTTATGCATTTTATTCTATGATTCCCTGTGTATTTCTAGTAGTTTAAGAGGTAGATATTACATATATATATATATATCTATATATATATCTATATATATATATCTGTGAATTATTCTGTAAGGTTGAATGCCTTGAGTAAGATAAGTAACATACACCAAAAAAAAGAAAAAAAATGTTGAATTCCATTTAATTAATTAATTAATTAAATTATTTAAAAAATCTTTAATATCTCCTTATGCAGGTTTATTCAGTATTTCTAAAATTTTTGACTGTGGTTATCAAAATTCGTAGCTCTTGGAATTCATTTTTCTTGTTGTAGAATACAAGCCAGTTTAGAAACCGTAAAAATTCTATGGTGGGAAAGATATTTTCTGAACTTAGAGTATATACTGAATGGTTATGAATATAGATTGAATATATGTACTAGAAAAATTTATGAAGCAATTTATGTGATTTTGATGTGTATCATCTAAATCTTCTGCAAATTATAGGTGAATTATAAGAGCATTTTCAATAAATAGAATAACCTATGATTGGTTCTGAACATAAAGTGAAAGACTGTTTTGATAACTGCATGGGTAATTGGGCCAAAGTGGGCTATTAAAGAGTAAGCACGGAATGTTTATTATTCCATTTCAATATTTTGAGATCATTGTAATGAATAACAACAATATTTGCCTGTGGATTATCTGTGATCACTGCTAAAGACAGAATTTGAGATTCAGTGGATGGTCCTGTATGATTCAGACAGCATTTTTCCATTAAAAATTGTATTTTTAAAGACATTTTTATTAAGCACCTTCCTTGTACTAAATGATGTGTTTAGGGAAATGGAAATGAATAATACATTGTATTTGACTTTTAGATGTCTATAATATAGATTAAACTATTACAAAGAGACTAATTATTTCTTTAGATGATAGTGTAGGTTCACAATTTTTACCAATTGTTCTACTTGGCTTTTTCTATTTTATTCACTATCATGTAGGGAAATCACTTCAAAAGTAACACATCTAGGGGCGCCTGGGTGACTCAGTCAGTTAAGTGACTCTTGGTTTCGTCTCAGGTCATGATCTCACGGTTTGTAAGTTCAAGCCCCATATGGGACTCCATACTGACGGTGTGGAGCCTGCTTGGGATTCTTCTCTCTCTGTCCCTCCCCCGCTCACTCTGTCTCTCTTTCTCAAACATAACTAAACTTAAAACAATTTTTAAAAAGTGACACATCTATATCTCAAGCTTGTAAAAAACACTACATTTCTCACAAATGCACATTCTGTATATTTGACTTCTCCCCCCCCCCACCCCCCCGCCCGGCCGCCCATTGCAGTGGGCATCATACAAATAATTAGGTACTAGAAGAAATGCTTTTGAGGATATGGGTACTATTTTTTTCCTTCTTTTCTTCTTCTTCTTCTTCTTCTTCTTCTTCTTCTTCTTCTTCTTCTTCTTTAGTAGCTGAAAATCTGACATAGCAAGTGCATGTCCTGTAGGGAATCTATATAGTCACAGTGAGGGATGGTGTTCAGATGTTGACTGATGGACATTAATAAAGAGGATGATCCCTTTGGAATAAATCTCTTCCCAACCCCTGAATATGCCTCTCAGGAGTGCAGCACTTGCTTGATAGACAGGTGTCAGCTGGGGAACAGACATATACAAATGAAAGCTCAGTAAAGACGGAGGCAGTGTGCAATTCCAACTCAGAGCTTAGAGAAAAGAAGGGAGGGAGAACTACGTGTGTTTTGCAATACCCTCCGCCGGGAGCAGGTGGATAGAAAATGTGGTTTCTGAAAGGATTCCCTGAAAAGATCTTTGCTACTGCTTGTCACTGAGATTTCTTACCTATATGCCAAGCCTTTCAACATATCATTGGTGATGAGTTCCGTTGTAATTATCCTGAGATATATATCTTTCGGAATTAAATTCAAATAGAGGTATGAGTGACTGATAACTGACTCTTTCCTGGGAATGAGTTTTGACCACAGAGAGTATAGACAAGATATGAGAGCAACAAGGAATTTGGGAGAGAGAACTGCACGGCATGGTGAGAAGACAGAAAAGGAATCCAGGTGTACAAAGACAAGCACTGCCTTCTCAAATGTTCTCAGGAGCACAGAGCTCCACCTCCAGACATTATCATGAAATTGCAGGAGGTAAATCCAAGAGACTGGGGATTCTGTGATTTGGGTATAATGAGGCATGTGACATTTTGTTTCTACATCTGTGGAATAGGCAACCGAGTAAAGGAGAGAACAGTTGGAGGATAGCATAATGAACCACCACCAATTTGGGGGGAAATGGTGTAGGCACTTATTAGGATTAAGTGGCAACAAATTAGTGCATAAGACTCATGGCTCCTGCTTCAGAGTTTGAAGACTTCCTGACTTTCCCTCCTTTTTTTTTTTTTTTTTTTCCATTGAGTGTCAGTGAAATACATGTCACAATGACAGGACATCAGTCTACATCTGGAGGAAAGTTCTAGAGCTAGTCAGATTCTTAGTGACAAATAAGAAGCTGGTTAAATTCTTGTTATCACAACTGTTTTTGTCCTTTCAAGGAGCTCATTTTAGAATTTCTTTCCTCTCACGTATTCCCTGTGAACATTCTTTACTATTAGCAAAATTATTTTATTCCTAGTCACTTACTAATTTATTTTTTCTGCTCATATGTGTAACTTACAAAGTATGACATCAGTTACCATGCAGTTTACTTAGTGAGTTCTGAAAGCTGATAATAAAATCAACTGTGATGATAAAATACACAAACAAAAGTCAAAAAAAAGAGCTTCCTACTTGCAGCAGCAAACAGGGAACAGCACTGATGTTGGAATGGGTGGTTTGATTGTGGTCTTATTGACCTCATATCAATTGGTGGCCGGCATTAACATGAGAATATTTTATGAGAGCCCTTCTTACAGCTAAGTAATATTATGGGTTTTATGTTTTACATAGTTCATTATAGAAATGAATATCTGACAAGGTCTGCACCAACAAATTCTGCAAAGGGATGACTAATGGCCCTCCCTAACAATGGCTGATGATAAAAGCTCATTCTTCAGTTAGCCCATAGTTCCTGGCCCATGGAGCTTGCCAGGCATATATGGAGACATTATTAGTCCATCTCTGAGAAGTATTAGGCCTTTGCAGGAATATCAACTCTAATGTGTAATTCTCCATTTAATATTTGTAATAACGCATTCATTAAAATTCTTTCCTATTTTAGTGCTTAGAAGTGGACAGGCCGAGGTAGTCAAAAATTCCCCATTAAGTGTATTGCAGCCTTCATGTGGATTCTCTGCGGAATGATACCAACTGAAGTGCAACCCCCAAACCGTGACCCTGGCCTTTTGCCAGGGTCTCTGCATTGAAAGGAGTGTACCTAAGTCACTGTGTGTCAGGTAACAAAGAGTTAACTGCTTGAGTTGTCAGCCTGGTGGGAGTGCCTTTAGGGCTGCATTTGAACAATCTTCCAGACAGGGTTCCTTACTGTTCTCTAAATGTACCATGCTCATTACTGTGGGTAATGATTAGAAAATGAGTGTGGAGAGTAGGGAGCGTCTACAGATCTTCTGAGACTCCTATTAAAGTTCCTCCTCCATTGTTAAACTTTCTGATCATTCCAACCCCTGATCTCTCCATACTCTGAATGCCTATAACACTCATTATCACATCCTCTCATTATGGCTTCTAATTGTGTGCTGTCTCTATCATTATCTAAGTGTTTCTGGTGTCCCGTGTTATAATACTCACGCTGAGTAGGAGAGATCACCCCTTTAACTTCTGTCTCCTCTCTGGGGTTAACCAGAAGGCCATTCCATTACTTCATTAAAATCTAGCCCTGTTGAATAAATGAGTTGTAACCACTATTAAAGATTTAAACAGTTTAAAATTAATGTTTTGTTTTAATGAGCAAAATGGTAAAATGGGCTGATTATTATTAAACATCTGATGGAGTGAATAGACGAGTTGTAACAAAGGCAGCACTTTTCAAACTTGAAGAGCATGAGAAAGAAGACATATTAAAAAAAAAGTTTGTTTATTTATCTTGAGAGAGAGAGAGACACACACACAACATGAGCAGGCTAAGGTCAGAGAGAGGAGAGAGAGAATTCCAAACAGGCTCCACATGGCCAGCACAGAGACGGATGTGGGGCTTGAACTCAGGAACCATGAGATCGTGACCTGAGTCAAAACCAAGAGTCAGACGCTTAACTGACGGAGCCACCCAGGCACCCCAAAATACATACTGTTAAAAGATAGTGAATTCTGTTTGGATCAATAGGAAGAGATGGTTTTAAATACTTCTTTAGTTCTTTTTCTCTGAAGTGTTTGAAAACAATGTCTGCCTGTCTGCTACTCAGGGCATTTTGAAATACTGTAAGTTGATAAAGCCAGTGCCTTGAGAAGTAGTGTACTACTTGTATTTCTACGATAATATCTTCTCATTTTCACAGAAACCTTTAAGCCAGTTTAAAAAGCATGGAGAAGTTGGACTAAACTTCAGGTAATAGAAGAAAATAAAGCATAAAACATTAGGTCAACAGGAACATATCACAGTGTGTCACCTGCTGACTGGAAAATTGGAATGAAGATTTTCTAAGCCACATGTCAGCCCCTCCTTTTAGTCTGAGGATGTAGCAGTTAATACAGAGGGATCCTCTGTATCACTGGCATCTAACCATATGACCTGTGGGTGCTTTAATTTTCTTAGCTTCGAAATGGAGTCAATACATCCTATATTTCATTTATTCGCTCACTAAAACATGTTTTTCTGGCCCCACTATGTGCTAGGACTCTTTCTAAGTATTAGAAGATCCAGCAGGAGACAAAAAAGATAAAGCCTCTGCTTTCATGAATCTTACATTCCAGTGTATTTTTGTGTGTATACATATTGAGGGAGTTGTTAGGTGAGTTCAGATGTGCAGAACATCCAGAATATAGACATTCAATAACAATAACCATTATCTACTGAGGCACTACTATGCACAGGAATTTTACATATAATTTTCATAACAAAATAGTCCATATTTTACACATGAAAAATCTATTTGATTAGGTAAGAATTAAATGACTTCCAAGAGCTCTCCAGTGATACAACCTGGATTAAATATTTGCCTTCCTATATACACCTTCTCTTTCTCCTAATATTGCCCTTTATGACATATAAATACATATCTGATGGATTATAGCATGTGTAGGTATTTTAGGAGCTATAATCCCATATGTACCAAAAGTAAATTTTTATAATGAGCTGTAAATAATGACTTCATTTTGGTGGAGGCCATGCATATTCTGGAACACTCTCTCTCCTGCCTCTGGCAGGTTCCCTAAACTCAAAATTATTTGATGAATGAATTAATATGCTGGGTTATATGAAGGTCCTTTTGGTCTTACTGTTTACTTTTCATTATCCAAGAAGTATTTTTGTCAATTCACATTCCTTTTGCTGAGTTAGTCTTTTAGGGACTGGGTTTAGCCTGAACAGAAGTGAGCGATCTGCCACAGAAGTGAGCGATCTGCCGCACAAGTCTTGTAAAAGTCATGTTTTATTGCCATACGCTCGAATGATACATTTTCAGCAGGGATACCTGAGGACTTCCGGTTGGCAGCGGTGAAGCGGGGATGGTTTGCAAAATTTCCCCTTTTCCTCAAAGGAGATGAGCTCTGGTGGTTAATGAAATCCAGCCTGGCCTGGACGAGGTGCTACCAAGTTTCCAGAGCTCCCAAATAGGGGCTACACTTTTTTTTTTTTTTACCTCAGCCCCCTTGTCCGGAAACTACCTACCTAATTACCAAAAGTGGCTCCAGCTTCTCTGATCATCTGGCTGCAGCCGTAATTTGTTTCTGACACCAGCATTTTCTTGCCACATTATCCATTGGGTCATGTGATAATAACTAGGCATTCCATACACATTGCAGGCATGAAAGTATGACCAGTCTGTATGCACGGGTGCTATAAAGTAAATTTTTACTGTTTTGTAAAATGTAGCAGGGATTGGGTGTGGCGAGCCTGGAGAGGACCTCTAACACAATAAACAGCCTTTACTTTATTTGCTGCTCAGGTAATCCCTATTGATAGCCATCGGTTGCCTAATTGACAGTTTGATGAATGGCAGGCAAAATCCTATGTTCAAATTCAAATCTGTTAAGCTCCTACTATGTGTGAAGCATTTAATCAGGCACCTACTGCACAGATATATGAGTAAGACACAAACACTTCAAAAATTAAGAAAAGGGGAAAAAAAAAACCAGTTTGGATCCAGTGCTGTATGCTTTATGAGGCAGGAACTCGCTCTTAGGATATGGCACATGGTAGGGTTCTGATCTATTTTAATGAAATGAATAAAGAATAGCATTAGAATTCAAATCTACGAATTTTAAATGAATGAATGGTAATAATCAGTTCTCTAGAAATTTAGGTGAAGGAGTGATGCAGTCAGGCCTAGAAAAAGCCTTAAATAGAACAATGCTGTCGGTCTGTCTGTCTATCTTTGAAGTTTGCATAGTGTTTCATATTTATAACTTGATTTTGATCTTTTTAACATTCCTGGGAGATAGGTGGTGGGGGCAGATATTATTAGTCACTTTGCAGATGGCAAACAAGATGTTCAGCGTAACTAACTCTAGGGACAGAAAACTTTTCCCTTGTTCCTTTTTAGTTCTTTGGCTGGGGTAATAATTAAACTGAGGTAAGACAGATTCAACAGGAGAGACACAAATTTCGTACACATGAGAGCTCCGTAAAAAGGAGACACTCCAGCAGTCAAGTAACTGAGGCTTACGTCCCACCCTGAGCTACGGGAAAAGGGGTGGGGTGTGGAGGTTCAAAGGGAGGGAAGACCATTCACAGGATGAGGAGAAGAGCAAGTGTTTGGTAAAAAAATGTTTGCCACGCCATGCCTGTATGTCTTTCTGCTATAAACTGTTACCCCTGGGGCGCCTGGGTGGCTCAGTCAGTTAAGCATCTGACTTAGCTCAGGTCCTGATCTCATGGTTCGTGAGTTCACGTCCTGTGTCAGGCTCTGTGCTGACAGCTCTGAGCCTGGAGCCTGCTTCGGATTCTGTGTCTCCCTCTCACTCTGCCCCTTCCCCCACTTATGCTCTGTTTCTCTCTGTCTCTCTCTCTCTCTCTCTCAAAGATAAATAAACATTAAAAAAGTAATGGTAACAGCTCTTTTCCAGGTACAGGTTTCCTGTCTCAATTCTTTTAGGCATTTAGGGGAGAGGTAAAAAAGCTCTTCCTGAGTCTGCTGGGCCCCAATTGTCTTCAGCTCGAAATAGTTCAAATGGCAAAGCAGCATATTCTGGGGTGGTGCATCTGCTCCCCTTAAAATTTCCAAATGTCACAGCTAGTACATGGCAAAGTTGGGACTCGGACTCAATTTTTGTTTTTCTCAGCTCAGTGTTCCTTGTAGCACAAGGTAGTATCACCTTCCACTTTAGTAGAAACCAGTAGCAGTGTTTCACTAAATTGGTGTAGGCGCTCTGTACACAAGCTGCCTTCATTTGCTCTCCTAGAATCTGGAGGAACATGTGTGAAGTCGTTCTTCCAGTCTTTCAGGTGCTTGTCTCCAAACACTTAAGATTTATACCTTCCAAAGAGAATTCGTGTTAATCGATGACAGTGGTCGAAGAATCCAAATGGCTCTTTCTAGGCACTATTGGGCAGTTTAAATTAAGTATTTGTGGATTGAGTGACGGGGGCCATAGGTGAGGGGTTGAAAGGGAGAACGTGGGTAAGAATAAAAATCTGACAGATCCTGCAAGTGATACAGCCATTCGTTCACAAATGATTCTTGGGCAGAGACTGCATAAACGACACTGAGGGACACGAAGCCTGCCCTAGTTAGCTTGCCTGCCCGTACAAATTGTCTCCTAAGCGCGCTGTAGTCCATATGTTAGAGCACATTTCTGGCAAGAGTGCTTTCTAAATAGCCGGCTTCTTTTTAGGGGACTGCAACAGATTTTACAGGTGCTAACCTGCCTTGTGCCCCAGGACAGATGTATTGCTCTGCAACAAAAGTTGATGCTTAACCTCTGCCTGGCCTCAAACGCCACTCCGTGGTGGAAGGCAGTGATTTCAGGTATGTCAGCCTAATGTACCTTCAAGCCTCAAGGCTGCCTTGCTCTATCTCCTTAATATCATCTTTTGTGCAAAGTCAAGCCCCTTAACAGCCTGGCAAAGATGCAGACTGATAGTACTCCGATGTTCCTTTTAGGCGAATCACTCTCTTCCCTAGTGAGCTGCATGCGTGGGACTGAGACAGTTGTGCATGTCGTCAGATCCGACTAGTCCTGGAATAATTGTCCTTGCTGCCCCTTGTAGTGCATGCAAGTTGTTCCTTTTCATGTGACAAAACAAAAGGGATACAAGCCAAGTCCGTCTTCCATATGCTTTGACCCTGTAGACCTAGAGTTTTCAAGAAGAAAGATAGTTATTTGGAGATGATTCAAGGTGCCCCTTTCTGTGCATTTGACTCAGAGGTCTACTTAAATAAAATAAACAGGACTTTCTAAAATACCTAACTTATTCTCTTCTACTTTGCCCCATATTTCTATTCAGCTCATCTGAAACAAGGATTTTCTTTCTTTTTTTTAAATTTTTTGTAATGTTTTTATTCATTTTTGAGAGACAGAGAGAGCTCACGAGCCGGGGAGGGGCAGAGAGAGAGGGAGACACAGAATCCGAAGTAGGCTCCAGGCTCTGAGCTGTCAGCACAGAGTCTGATGGGGGGTGTGAACCCATGAACAGTGAGATCACGTCCTGGGCTGAATTCAGATGCTTAACCAACAGAGCCACCCAGGCACCCCACAAACAAGGATTTTCAAAATAATGTGACTTTTCTGGTTTTGAAGTTATACTCTAACATTCCTGACATGACTGCTCTGGAATCTCTAAAATTCACCAAGAAGTGGCATTATCTATCCATTGGTACTTTGTTTTTAAATATCACCCCTGAGGCAATGGAACCTGTTCCTCCCTGTGCATCAGCCTTTAGTGTTCTCCTGTTCTCATGCTGTGTGCCCTGATGGGACATTTTCTTTTCTCTTATCATGCCTGTAGGAAAATCACTTGTGTTTTTTCTAATATTTCCTGACATTTCAAGTCTTTGCTCTTCTCACACTGTATCGCTCATAAATGTACATTATAACATACCATACACCATACTATGTACTCATACCATATGAGTTTGGTCTGCTTTGCAGCTGGAATATCAGCTATGTTAGCTGTGCCTGTATTCACAGGAGAGGCACGTGTTCATGGGGCATGCGAGTGGGTTGTCTGGCCCAGGCCTCTTCCTTCATGGTTGAGGAAACTAACGCCCAGTGAAGGTTAATGTCTTGTTCAAAATGTTTTAGGGAATTGATGGCAGAATTAAGGCCATAGACCTAGTTACGAAGCTTTTTAACTATCAGTCCACCATGTTACACATCAAAGGTGTTTCATAAGCGCTTGATGTAGATGTATTGACTTATCCAGTGCATACTCAGCGGCCTAAAGCAGCTCTTTCGGTTTGTAAACACTGGTAGTGTGTTAGTGAAATTCTAGTAGTAATAATATGTATATATATTTTTATTTAATATTATTATTTGCCAACATACACATGTACACGCACGGACACAAGCACACATTTTAATCTCTCGTCGGTGAGAATGGCCATCCTGACTGTCTCATCGGCAAGGCCCCAGGCTTTTCCATTTCTTCTTCCACCAAGAGAGCTGCCTCTATAGAAGCTGACCTTAGAACACCCAGGAGAAGTCCCGATGTGTACATACCCACATGAACATGCTGTGCTCATATCTATACACACACATGCACACAAGATTTAGGGCTTCATGACGCTTGAAAAGCAGGATGCAGTTATTTGGTCCTAATGCATGTAAGCAAAATATTACTCTTCTCTCTGTTAAAATTGTGAGAAATCCCTCAAATGTCAAAGCTTTTTAGAAAAATGTTATGGAAGGTGGCCACGTTAAACAACATTAAATTAACATTAAATATTATTACAACATTAAGTATTATTAAAGTCAAACTTCGGATTGAAGTTTTAAAGTGGTAATAAAATCATTATTTCAAATAATTTCTGCTTCAGTTGATAAACTTCAATTAAAACAATTCAGGGGGAGGAATTATTTGGGAGATGTGGGTAAGATTCCTGGCTCATTGACCAAACATTATGGACTTTAAATCAGCAAGATTGATTTGGGCTTAGAGTTGAAGCTCTGATTTTTTTCTTTGTTGTTATGTCAAGAGTAGGAACTCTGGTGAAGGTTTTTTTTTTTTTTTTTTTTTTTTATCTTTGAACTATTTTTATTTCAAATAGAATAACATTTCAATATTAGTGAGAGATTTTGGAATTGATTTTTTTTTACAGTTTTCTGTTTAGTTATATCACACTGTAAAGTGGGTAACTTAGAACTGATTATCCCTGTTTTTAACAATTCCATTCACAAGGCTATCATTTACAGTAAAACATTTTCCTGACCTCTATTGTATAGGTTTACAGACTGATCCTGAGAAAAATGCCAGAGACCCGTATTTTTAGGTATCATTTTTTTAGAGACTAATATGGCTAACTTTCCACAAATTATTGAATTCTCACTGCTTTCAGTTTTGAGAATGTGCATGCATACGATGTCTAGGTGAGGCATACACATATGCCTACTTAAGATAAGTGTAGAATGTTCTGGTTAATCAAGGCAAAATATCTCAAAATTTTCTCATAAATCAAGCTGTTCATATTTAGTAGGTCAACCTAGTCCTTCAGAAGAAAAGATCACACTTTGTTCACTTCTATCAAAATATTTGGACCCCTGTCTTTGCTTTCAGAATTGGACTAGTTCTGGGATGTAATGCAAGAGACGGTATTCACTCCAGTAAGTTGCCACATCATAGAATGTTCCTCAAGGCCTAGAACCTACTGGTTCGAATTCATTCATTTTTCGGGAATCTGCATTGAATTAGTACCCCTCCTCATCCCTCTGACACAGATGAGTTTTGGAATTTGATCTTAACATAGAGACCAATAGTTAGATTATATCTATACACACACATGCACACAAAATTTGTAGCTTTTAACACTATAATCTAATACTTAGATTATAACCTGAACATTTATAGCAAAAGTAGGATCTTTGAACTTTACTTCTGTTGAGTTCTTACCTTTGGGCTCTGGAATTGATGTGGACTCATGATGATGACATAGGCTATGTCTAGGAGTATAACCCCCCCCCCCCCCCCATTAACAGATGAACTGGTAGAGAGGTTAGTCATAAGTTCTTTGGAAGTGAATGCTAAGATGGAATTTGTGATGTGTTTATTAGGAATTATGCTTGTGAAGAAAAGTGGAAGGATGGAAGAGAGAAAGATGAATTTGAGGGAGGACTAGCAAAGCCCTAGCCTATCTAATAAAGAGGTCTGGAGGGAGTATGGTCCATCAGAGTGTTACATGTTGGGCTGTCACCTCCCCCATTTGCTGGATGTGGTCTACCCTAGAAAGCAGTTGATCTTGAGCCAAGTGGCTCTGTGCAGCTGAGATAGACCCAGGTTCTGGCCCTGGAAGGAACCATCAAGTGGGACTGTCTGCTGACTGTTAGAGTAAGCAGCCAGTTAGGCTTTAACTGGATGCCTAGAGGCAGTGAAAAGAGAGTCAAGGTCAGCAATCAGGGAAGTCCGATATCTACCCTGGTAGCACTCCATAAACAAAGTCACAAGAAGTGGAATCACACCAGACAGGCCC
The DNA here is from genome assembly GCF_027475565.1 of Acinonyx jubatus. Taxonomy (NCBI): domain Eukaryota; kingdom Metazoa; phylum Chordata; class Mammalia; order Carnivora; family Felidae; genus Acinonyx; species Acinonyx jubatus. The sequence continues at coordinate 42,310,072 of NC_069384.1, forward strand.
AAGACAAAGAAGGCCAAAGACCCTGACCAAGTAAGGGAGAAAAGGTGAGAAACCCTGCTCCCAAAGAAATCCCCTCCTCAAGTAACGGATATTCCAGCCCGCTCCTTCTGTTGACAACTGTCAATAAAAGATAGAAACCCAAACGCTGGGGTGCACAGCTGTCCCTTGGGCTCACCCACTCTCACATCTGGAGAGTATACTCACTTTAATAAACTCTTCCACTGGCATCATTTATATTGTGTTCAGTCTGTCCTTGAATTCTTTCTTGTGACCAGACTAAGAGACTTTGGTGACATCACAAGAACAAGTTGGGCAGAAGGGGGGCCAGGTGGGTGGGTGGGGTCTCCCTTTCCACCTGGTAAAAACTCCATTTCTGCAGCTGGGCAACAAGGGTCATATCTTCTAGGTCTACCACCCTTTCTTTAATCTAACCTTCCATAAATGAAGTCTATTTAATTACTGAACATCCTGCTAATCTTTTGCTTGTAGAACTCACAGGATTTTACACCTTAGAAGCGGGGGAGCTGACAACTTAGACCATAAATTGTAGTACTTTGGAAGCAGAGTTCTTATGGTCTTAGTATAACATGCTAATTTTACAGACATGACTGTAAGGTCTAGGGAGACAGTGTGGCTTAGTCAACATTAAACACCTTGTTAGGCGCAGGACAAAGATTAGATCCAAGGAGTGTTGGATTGCAGTCCAAACTGCATTCTACCTCTGATATCACTGCATTTTCAAGCTATCCTCAAAATTATTTTTTTCTTGATGTTTTGATCATAATTGTGAATAAGAATTATTGTAATAGGAAGTGATGCCTTGGGGTAGTTCCCAAGCTGCTGTTTACTTCAGTGATGGAGGGAATGGTGACCTCTAGAAAAGTGATAAACAGCTGTACCTGCTTGAAATATTAATTTAAATTGTTTCTCTTCTGAAGAATATTCCCTTAAATAAAGAGCCATTATAATAATTAGCACTCCAATGTACAAAAGGACACCATTAACAAAAGAAAATTACTAAACATATTAAATTAACATATCAAAACATCACAAATTGTTCTTTAAAAAGCATAGCCCCTAAAGGCACGCATTAACAATTAGCAATGAGGTCACACTAAGGTTAATAATGTGTCCAGGTTATAGTTTGGGGCTTCAAAAAAGAGTGCGTTTCTCAGGACCAGGTTAACCAATCTTACTCAAATAGGAAGGAAATAGAGTTTCTGTCACTAAACACTACTTTCTAGCCCTAGACAATCTCCTTTTTCCACATGAATCAAGCCCTAAGGAAAAACTAGTTCTGATAAAATGTCTGTGTCAGTTTCAGTGCACGCTAGTGCTTTGTGATTTATTTGGGGACATTCTGCCTTTTTGATAAAATAATCCTCTTTGTTATTGAAAGTCTGTTTGTTAGGAATTCAATCTCACATTTCAAAATCTGAGTGAAGAGAGGTCTAGGGCTCAAAACAGAGCAAAGTTCAGGGTTAGAGCAGTTGGGAGGCTGAGGTTCTGATTGAAAGGAGTACAGGCTTAGGCTGTAGGATTCCAGGTGGGCTTCGGTCTCAGGAAGATTAAAGAGGTTTTGTGGACCGAAATTGGAAGAATGTAGCCAGATATAATGGGATTGTGTTCTGACATATTTGTTTTTTGGAGCATACTGTTCATGATAATTAGGAAATAAGGTGGTATTTTATTTATTTGTGGGTTTTTTTTTGTCTATTTTTGCTTTTGGTATTAACTGATCAATAGTGTTCAGTGTAACTTACAATTTGATCCAGTTTTAAATTAAAGTAACATAGAGTAAAACCTTGGTTTGCGAGCATAACTTGTTCCAGAAACATGCTTGTCATCCGAAGCATTTCTATATCAAAGCAAATTTCCTTCCCCATAGGGAATAATGGAAACTTAGATGATTCATTCTGCAACCCAAAAATATTCATATAAAAATGATTATAATACAGTACTATAATACAAAGTAATAAAGAAAATACAAACTATAAAGAAAAATAAACAAATGAACCTGCACTTACCTTTGAAAACCTTTGTGGCTGGTGTGAGGGAGACGAGAGAGAGAAGGGTATTGTGTAGGACGACGTTCATTATCACTAATGGATGTTGACTACAGTACACTATTGATAAACTCTTGTCATATACTGTATTTAATGTAACTGACAATAAGGCAGCAGAGGAAAGGGTCTCTATCTGCAGTCAGCCTGACCTAGAATGAAGCAAGGCATTCCTAAGCTTACTCTTGTTTGGAAAAGCAAAGGACTGTCCACAGGTGCTTTGAAGTGACAAAAAATACACTAGTGCCACTGGTGGGCACCTTCCAATGTTCTGAAGAATCACTGATTTCTGCCAAACACCATGGCCTGAGACGGAGCATCCAAGCATGGGAGATGATCACCCACAATCCTGCAGTGAGAGAGAGAGATAGAGAGAGAGAGAGAGAGTACCACTGGCTCAGCTGCGATCATGTGATGTTCGGCATTATGTATTACTCGTATCGCAAGACACTGTTGGTTTATCAAGTTAAAATATATTAGAAATGTTTGCTCATCTTGCAGAACACTTGCAGAGCAAGTTACTTGCAATCCAAGGTTTTACTGTACATTTAAATGTTAATCTGAAAATAATAAAGCGCTGCAATGAGAAGAAAATGAGCATTTATTTGGGATCAAAGGATTGCAATTCAGGAAGTACAGATTCAAGTAGAAAACTAATTACTGTCCTGTTTGTAGGGCAAAAACAGTAGGCTTTTATGAGGAAAAAGGAGTTGAAGGTAAGAAATAAAAAGTTTTCAATGCATGTTAACAAGCTAAACTACCCTGGGTTTATACGATGATGGATTGCTGATTCTGTCTTCAGAATGTCCACAACCATCAATCTTGTGATCAAGATGTCTGTTCTCCTACTGACTTCTCAGTCAACTGCATAAAATTTTTTTTTTTTGCCCAGTTCAAAGGTCTTGGCCCAGTTCAAAGACGGGTAGGGCAGTTTTTCTGCAGGGGCCACTCTGGCTCTATTTTAAAATGGCTCTAGTCATGTCAGTTTCTCACATTTCCCCTGTTTGATCTTGATCTTTCTGTGAAAGCACAGTTGATCAACCAGTAGAAGGCATTGCTGATCGACTGTTAGGCGGTGTTGATCATCCATCAAGCATTATTGATCCCTTGTGGTCAGAAAGACTCATTCCCAGAGTGTCATGTTCCACATGGGAGGAAAGTGATTTCCTTTGGAGTCTTAGGCCACATTTGAGCAATAAGAGTGCCAGAACAGAGAAAAAGCTCTACCTTCAAGTTCCCCTAGGGCCAAAACACTTCTGCAGTTTCTGGAGTTTCCTTCTGTGATGTCACATAAGCTTTAGAAATCATTTCAAAACACTGAGTAACTGTTGTCTGGTTGGTGTCTTTATGATATTGAACTGTAGAAAGGAGACACAGTTCCACATTGATGAAAATTCCAGTAATAATAAACAAAACGCTGAGTCCAATTTGGAAGATTGACCTGAACCAGGAAGCAATTCTGGTTAAAGACCTGGTTAAAGCTAAAAGACCAAAGAATGGTGGGGTTATCAGTGGGTACTGCATTTAACATCTGGCTTGTGCCCAGATTTTATCTAGTTCTGTTTCTCCTCTGCCTGAGGTATTTACCCAAATACAACCAAATACAAATATTATAGGACAAACCCCACCTTGATCAGCTATGATGTAATCAAGTACAATTCTATTATCTAAGACAACTCGTATGAAGAGTGTAGAGACTTTTTGAGGGTGGCTATTGCTTTAGCAATATCTCCTAGAGTTTCAGATAGATTTCTGATCACGTATTCATTTACTGCTGTGCCTACCCAAAGAAAAAGTAATCTTCCAGACCTGGCAGCTTCACTGGGGTTGACACCTCTAGAATTGAACACACTTGGATTATGCGTGCAGCCAGTATCATGCTTTTAGTCTGTGAAGAAAATTTAAGTGAGATGCCCAATATCGAATTTCTGATTGATTATATAATGAAATAGGTATAACCAGTAATCCAATTGCACAATGAACTTTAGTTTGATAGGGATCTAATCACTGTATTCCCCATAAGTCCTCTTGCCAAATACAACTGAAAATATCCCTCAGGAAGCACAAATTATGGAGTGCTATAAAATTGATTAAGGGTTTGAAGGGTATGAGCAATTGAGAATGTTATTTGAAGGTAGAGGATGATTAGAATGGCAGAAATCATGTGGTCTTAATTTTTTTCTTTTTACAAATAGCCTTCTTCAGGTCCTTGGATTGAGTGGTCAGGCAAGGAGTCTTAGGAGGAATCTGAATAAGCCTTACCCACTATGAAGGTTCAACAACACAATTTATACACGAAGTTAAGGGAGGAAAGTCAGAGAGATTAGCAATTAAATGCACTGAAAGATCTCCAGATTCATGTACAGAGTGAGGCTTCTGATGACAAATCCAACAGTCTGTTAAATGTTTTCCACATATAAGGGATTAGGATAGGTAGACAATGAAATTGTCCTTCAAGGCAGAAATTGAGAAGAAAAAGGAAACAATAGCTATTATAACAAGTGTCTGGCCTCCCATATTATTCACTAGATAGGGAGGGACTGATCAAAATATGTAAAGAAAATAGATTGAATAGTTAGCATTGTAGTTACAGTATGTTCAGCAAAATCAAGACCCAGGGTATTTTTCAACAGCAATAAGGTAGACGTATTTTAATAGGAAAGTTACCATACAGGAAATAAGGAGTCATAGTATTTAAGAAATATATCAGTAATCTGGGTTATGTCAGAAATGTTGAGTTATCAAAATGTAAGGAATTTGCCAGTATTGTAAAAACAGTTCAAATGTGAAAAGCATTAAGAGCAGGGTCAAAATAATGTCTCCACCAGGAATTCCCGTTGTATCCTATGTTCCTGTCTCTATGGTAAACATTCCATCATATTTGTAAACATAGACATTCTATGAACATTTTAGAATACTTGCCTGTTCCACAAAATTATCCTGGCAGTTTCTCTTTAGCTTCAGCCATCCATTGGTCTCTATGACATACCTCAACCCTCCCCTATAACACATCACTCATTTGTCAATTTCTTCTTTATGGACCTTCATCCTTAGATTCAACTGTAAATTCTTAACAATGAAAGTAGAGAGAGTAGACTACAGATTTAAGCAACAACTTATTAAGAATATGTAGATCCTGGGAAAAATTACAGTAGATTAATTTAGACTACTCAAGGCCAAGTCTAGGTTCATCTTTGCAATATTTGTGAGATGTGCTTTCCTCACTGATCTTGGCCTAATATCATTTTGGAGGGCCAGATGACCTTCCTCCTTTTAGTGAGAGTTTATATTACCATGTCTGTGCTGCCTTGATGTGAGACCCCATCCAACATAAGACTCCAGAATGAAAAAAGAAGCTCTGTTGTTACTTTTAACTAAGATATCCATCCCCCAAATCCTTATTTCCATTGCTTCATTGACATCTGCCAAGTAATATTAATCATGGTACTTCTATTGATTTGAAAGATACCACCCATGTGTTATGGGCTTGTGCCGTAGCCATAAAATAAAATAGCTCTGCAGCAGTCCATTTTGGGTAATCAATCTTAGGTAAGCTTACACTTAAGATGACAGTCCAACCCCTGTTCTACTGCCAAATTCAATTAACCTTTTTTTTTTTTTAACATTGACCATGTAGCTACCTGTAGTCTTCCCCATTTTAGCTTTGAATATCTTGCAAACTACCACTTAGAGACATATGCACACATACCTTTATGAAGAAATCAATTATATATATAACTAATTATTTAGCTATAATAATATATTATATAAAAATATATAAAACTATATATATGTCAAAATGCTTACTAAAAAAAGGATTATTTTTTCCCAACTAATAGTAGCAAGACAATCTTCAGAGTCAATATTCTACTAACATATACACCCAAATGGAATTATCAGACAGACTGTTAATTTTCTCAGTATGAAATATCTACATCCAGGTCACTTTACCTCATTCAGATCTCTTCCATAAATAAGAAAAAAAAAACAACAAAACAAATATTACTTGCAGTTCTTAAATGGTAGCTTTTGAAGTCTACTTATCAAAGACTCATGGAAGTCTATCACTGGAATTCTTTGCTGCTCCAGCTGTCGTTTAGAAAACTCTCAAAAAGTATACATTGATATTTTGATAAAGATTTCATTGAAGCTCTTATATAAAATTGTGCACATTTCAAGTATAGATTTTTCAAGATCCTAACTCCAGCAGAACATGGCACTTTGGCCTCTTTATGATGTAGGATGGGGGAAATTATTTTTAAATTATCATGAGATCCACGAAATTTTATTTATATTAAAATAATGACACTTGGGAGTGCCTGGATGGCTCAACAAGTGAAGCATCCGACTCTTGATTTTGGCTCAGGTCATAATCTCACAGTTGTGAGATTGAGCCCCACCTTGGGCTCCACACTGAGTGGGAGCCTCCTTGGGATTCTCTCTCTCCTTGTCTCTCTGCCCTTCTCTCTCTCCCCAAGATAAATAAATAATCATCCAAAAATAAATAAAATAATGACGCTTGTATAGTCCTTTGCAGTTTATAGAGCAATAATCACTAGATGGGTTGATGTACAAGTATCTGGAACTTTAATTTATAAAAATCAGTAGATTGTTAAAACTCATTTGATCATGTGTATCAATTAACTTTTTCTTTGAAACAAAACATCCTAAAATTTAGTGGCTTAGAACACATCAACTTACTTATGATTCTGTAGATTGGCAATTTGTGCTGGGCTCAGTTGGGTGCTTCTACTTAATGTGGCCAGGCTCAGCTGATCACTGATTGGCTGGCTTTTATTATCTGTAGGCAGCTTCTGGATTAGCCAATAGATTGCTGATCTAGAATAGTTTGGCTGGGGCAGCTCACCTCTGGTCTGTGGAGTCTTTCATCATCTAGCAAGCTACTCTGGGCTTGTTCATATGGTGATGGTAATAGGGTTTTCAAAAGTAGAAAGAGAACAGCTCCCAATTCACAAGCACTTTTCAAGCCTCTGCTTGTATCGCTTTTGCTAACATCCCCTTGTCCAAAACAAATCACGAGCAAGTTCAGAGTGAGAGTCAAAAGACTTTCAAATTTATGTGGCATGATGTCATGGTTAGAGGGAAGTGAATTTTTATACTTAGTGCAGTGTATTGTTTCAGATGTGAAGTGATACTCATTGCTCACCTAAATAATTATGTTCACATATTCTACCTAGCAGGGTGCTAAATACATCATTCAACCTCCTTGGTTCAAAGTATTTCATTTTTATTTAGACAGTCTGGGTGATTAAAACCCAATCTAAAATTCTATTTGTGATTCTAGACTATGTACTTCTAAAGGAGCACAGAAAGATCTTGTATCTGCAGTCCCATACACATATTCAATCCTTTCTCATTGTATTTTCAACTCAAAAACTGGTAATTGGAAAGCCAAGAAAAAAAAAGTACCTAAATGAATATTCACCCCCTATGTTGGCAAGAAAGAACAGCTGGATCAAATTCTACTCCATGCTGATAATGGTAATTTCAAAGTGTATAACCTTCTAATAAAACTATTTGATAGCTTAACATCTTTGTGTTTCTTCCTTTGTAGAGTTGCCAACAGTTGTAATAGACATTCTTTGAACACAAGTCATTTCCCTTCCCAATATTTTTTAGTTGGGCATGGTTTTATGTCATTTCTAGTCTTCCCCCAAATTAGTGTTGATTTTTTTTAGTCTTGGAGGTTATTTGTAAGTAAAATGTGATGATATGTTGCTAGGGAGATTTAATCATCACATAAAAAAGAAAAATAGTAACCTCACTCATGAAAGTGATTTCCAGATATTCTGATAATTAAAGATACCGCAGTTGCCATGTAAAAAAGTTTTCAGTAAGAAAATTCCCACGACAAGATGATTTTATATTGCTATCTAAATTTATGTTAAGTTTTGTTCAAATGAGTTATAATATGCTATACTTTTATTTGCTTTGATTTCAATCTGGAAGAGATGACAAAAGTTAAGTTTTTATCTTACCTTTGGTTAAGAGTATTTCTTAATATTCTTTAGTCAAACAAACTGACTTTAAAGGTGAAAATAATGTATATGTATGCATGCATGTCTCTGTGTATATGTGTGTGTATCGTCCGTCTTTTATCTATCCATCTATATTTATCTTTAGAAAGACTAGGAGGAAAGGCACATTGACTACTCCCTCAGTTTATCCTTCTGTGTTCAGATGGATTATATTCAAGTGAGAAGGTTATTTATGGGATGTAATCTGGTGAAGATTCACCCTGTTTGCAAGCAGCATGCTCAGAAAAATATAAGCAAACCAATTGTACAAAATAATTGAAAATATCAAAGTTCCCAGCTTGGTTATAGTAGAATTGTGATCTATCATTTATGTGTTCATTCATTTATTAAACATCAATGCTACGTGCCAGGTACTGTAGTAAGTGCGGAGAAATCATGGTGCTTGCCCAGGTAAGATGAGTGCTGTGCTTATGAGATGAGACCTCTAACCCACTCTATCTCCTATGGAAAAGAACTCATGACTGTGTAATAATCAACTGAACTGATTCTTGACAAAAAGTGATTTTCAAAGAGAATTGCATGTATCTATTTCCTAGCCTTAAATGTTTTACAATTTCAGGGATATATATTATGTATATTGATATTTCTGCACACCAAAGAATTATAAAACCAAAGAGAAAAATAAGGTATTAGTTGTTTTACACGTCCTTTTGCAATTCAGGAATGTTTCTTCCTCAACTATGGATTGCAGTGTTTTTCTTCACTCTTTAAATTTGCAATAGCTTCCCCTTGCCTTGGAATAAAGTCTTAAACACATACCAAATCAGTAAGGATGTTCTCCAACCTAATCTGAAACTTCCCATTTTCTTCTACTATAGCATTTTACAAACCCCAAACAAATCCATATTTATATCTTTTCTACATATCATTTGCTTTTATCACTCTTAATTTTGTCTGTTGTTCTGCCCTCAGCATGGAATCTCTTTTTCCTAATTTTCTACCCATCAATCTCCTTTTTTCTCATGGAAAGTAGTTCAAAAATCACCTGCTTTAAAATGCTTTGCTTTGTTAGCTTGTCATAAAGAGATTCTCTCATATGGTAGATATTCATTAAATGTTTGTTGAATAAGTTAATCATGCCAAGCTTGATACTTACTAAATTTGGGGTTATATTATACATAACTATTAGACCTTTTTGTCTCTCATTAGTTTGTAAGTTCTATGAGAGGTAGGACCACGTGTTAATCATTTTTATAAGACCTAGCACAATATTCTCATCTCAATACAAGGTTGAGAACTAAATTGAATTCAGGAAAGTTTCTAAAGTTAGAGTGTAGATAAAGCACTGTCACATGACTAGATAAAGGGAAAGGCATTTTGGATGTCAGTCGATCATTTTAGAAGCATTCCATTCTATTAAGACAAGTTTACCTTCCTTTGGTAGAGAATACATTTCAGGGATGGTCTATAACATCTATTTTGGGTCTCTGCTGCATTTTCTCTTCTTCATCTGTGAAGTCAATTTGAAAACAGAAGACCCATGATCAAAGTGAAGCTTCACTACTAATTTACTTTATGATTATGGCCAAGTTACTCAACGCCATAGTTTTCCTCATCTGTAAATGAGGATAATGATAAATGCTTTGATGACCTTGTACTTGCTATGAGGATCAAATATAATAGAATATTCACAGATATTTATAGACTAAAACAAAGCTGTATTATTTCAAACATCCTTAGAACTGGCTATAGTTTTCCTAAGGTCATGGCAAGGAAAACAGGATTTTGGCATATTACAGAAAAGTGATATTCTTATGGGGGGGGGGTCTCTTTTAAAATCTAGCAGATTTCCTGCCTTCCCCATGTATCTTTGTGATGCATGCTTTTTATTTCATAGTAATAATCAAGATTTGGAATAATGTATATGCTCATTTACTTATTCGTTTTATATTTGGCAAGGCCATTGGTCTGATGAGAGTATAAATTGTCTGTGGCCTTCACTACTGAATAAATAGTACCTATGAGCCTAAAAAGTACAGTACATTCTTGTGGATTATTGGATCTCTAATTTTAATGTGAATAAGAATCCTAGAATTTGCTAAAATACACAGACTGAATTTCAACCTGTGAGATTTTGATTTTGTGGTCTGGTCTGAGGCCCAGGGATCTACATTTTAACCCTTCTCTCCTCTCTGATGGTTCTGATGTGAATGGTCAACAGACCTCCCTTTGGTAAATAATGGCAAGGTAGTGTATTTCATGCTTTTTGTGTGGGACTGACTACTGCCCTCCGTGATTTTGATTTGGGAAGAATTAGAGCTGGCTCCTGGACATACCCAGAGAGGAACCCCTCTGCAAATGCCCACTGTAGAGGAGGCAGATTGTTCTTTCATTTGTCTCAGAAGTCGGCAATTACAGTTCAGACTTTTGAAAGAATGGAAAATGAGGTTTCCTAAGGATGCAGACTGGCAGACCATAGCAATGCTGTGTCTTTGGGCATTGGATGTCTGCCAGAAGTACTTGCCCAGCACTAATTGCAGAGCACCTGAACTTTTATCCGTCATCTGTTCTACGGCACAAACACTTGAGCACTCCGATGAATGGTTTGCATTCTTCCCAGTAGCTCCAGGAAAGGAGGAAAACCCTTTCATTTAATTAGGCTATTATTCTGCATTTTAAGCTTCAATGGAGATTCAGAAACAGGTGCCAGTTTCTCTTCTGCCTCCAGGCCTAGAAATCAGAATAACTACTACTGAGAAAACAAAGCAGGTAAGGCCTTAGCCTCAATGGTATTCACTTGCCTCTACCTATGCAGTCGGGAAACAGATGTTAATTACCAAACAGTACAGTCAGAAACTGAAAACAGCTTAATCACTGCTTGGGCTTTTGTCAATGGGCTGTTAACGCTTTCTGCTGGTTCTTGTCTGTCTGGAGAACGGTATATATTTCTTCATCTGTATCTACATCTAGACCTGTATCTATCTGTTCCATATGTGTATCTACCTGTATTTGCATCTATTTTAATAGTAAGGCTTGCTTCCTTTGGTCCCTCCCATTGGATTTGCCGGTGTGATCATTTTCTGATAGGAGGCATGACTCTCCATCCCCACCTCCACCCAAGGTTTACAGGACTATTTTTATCAGGCAAAACACAACAAAAGGAAAAGGTCAGGCATTTACCTGGATGATTTGCTTTACAATTCATTTTATTAAATGACAGGAAGATTTTTGTTTTGAGAGCTCATGTTGGATTGCTGTCTTTGGAGAAGGAGACTTCGAGGAAACTGGGAACTGCAGTTGGATGCAGGAACAAGATATCTTATGAGACTAGAAATATACCAGTGACTAACTACCCTTTGCTCTGTTTGTGGTATTTGGGAATGGCTGAATCGGTTAACCAGCCCTAAGACAGCTGACTGCTAGCGGCAGTAAAAATCTAAAGCTTGGGAGTATTGAAAATACATGATAAGTATAGAGCTGAGACTGATATCTTTGTTGAGTGTGTAAAATAGCTACAAAACCCAAAATGAGTATTTTGTTACATGGTTCAAAGACTAGCGCAGGGACAGTTGGATTGGCTTTCTCAGTGAGCAAATTCTTTGAGAGAGAATAAAATGGAAATTGATCTATTATCAAGTTCCTTCAGGCTGGGGAAGCAGAGTCAACAGTTTTCTTTGGGCTCAAATAATTTATCCTGACATCTAAAATCAGGGGAAGTAAACTCAAATTCCTCTGAAGACCAGGAATATAATATATAAATGAACAGAGTAACCTGGATGTAGGGAATATTTCTAGAAGCATTTGCCCTTTTTGACTAAATTTTATTTTCTTACCTTTGCTAGATATGTGGATACACAAATATTTCAGTTTCTTATCATTCTATAAGGAAAGAAACCAAGAGGAGAAAAGAAAAGAAATAAATAGGCCAAGTGAGGTGATAGATGGGAATGGGACGCAATGCTTAGGGCAGTGAGCCCAGAGAGAGGTGGGGACTAGAGCTCTGCTGCCCTTCTAAAATGGGCACTCTGCTGCCTGGCTGGAGATTGTCCTGTGGGAATGTGGGCCCAGGCCTGTCAGTTACTCTCTTGTCAAGAGAGATTAGAGAAACAAATTCTTAGATTGAAACTCCTGATGTTTAAATGATGACCGCTAATTCAACTTTTTATGCAGTCTTTTTCGAGTATAGATATTCCTCAATTCAGTAGTTCTATAACTATCTCAGCATCCTTTGTTCCTAACCCAGAGTGAACTTCTCAGAGGCAGAGTGAGGTGTGATTTATGTTGCCCTAAGACCAAGAAGATAGTTTCCCAGTGAGTTGATAAACAACTCTCTTTTCTTTTACCTAGAGCTTAACCGATCATTTTTCTTTTGCCATTGGCTTTTGGAAATTCCCCTTAAATGTATCACTGGAGGAATGTAGGAAGTATGACAATAGGCGTATTATAAAATAGATTTCAATATCCACGTGCCACATCACTGTTCCTAAAACATAACATGTATGTGACAATAAATGACCACCAGACATGCCCAGCAATACTATTTCGAAAAGGGTTCTGCCTTGGTAATAGATGTTTCAGGAATATTTGGAGAATTTTCAACACTCTAATTATGGAGGGGAAAAAAAGGGAATTCTAAGGATAGCAATCTTTTATGAAGCCATCACTTATAGAAGTGAAGGAACCCTCAATAAACAAAACACAAAGGAAAACAAACATAAGCACTTCACAAGCCTTCTCAAAAAAAGAATAGATAATAGTGGGGTGAGCAAAAGTGTTATGGTTCTAAAGGTCATTCAGGCATATTAATCAAGTGCTATGCATTATAATAAAAGTGGTATGTTCTTGAGGAGAGCTCAAAATTAAAAACAATCTTACATAGTGGGTATTTTAACAGCTTTAGCTTCTATTCTGGGATTTAAGGGATAGTTTCAAATTTCAAGAACCTCTTTGAGGAACAGTAAATTTTCATATTTTAGGGTCACGTTCCTGTGCTCAGGGCATAACTTTTTTCCTGTCATTATGATAAGAATATTCAATGATTGCAAAGCATTTTTAGGGTATGAATCTCATTTTATGGCACATTGTCAACTTAGGGTTATACAGAGCTTACCTAAAATTCACATGCTTTTAGGAATCATTAAAATCTTCTAGGCTCAAAAATATGATTGTCATCTGATTTAGGGGGCCATTTAATCATTTTTCCCCTGTCTTGTCATCTCTTCATCTAATCATACAAAGTAGCCAGTCCATCCATCACAGATCTGAATCCTTTCTGTCCGTCTGATCATGAATTCCCCAGATTCCCGTGATCTATGGCTGTATACAAATCACCCCAAACCTAGTGGCTTAAAGCAACAACTGTTCATTTTTTTCTCATGAATCTGCCATTGTCTATTGTTCTAAAGAGATAGCTCGTGTCTGCTCCATGCAGTATCACTAGGATCCTGACGTAGGGCTGACGGTCTACTTTCAAGCGACGCTTTTAAACGCGTTTGGGAACTTGGTGCTGGTTGTTGGCTGGGAATTCAGCCTGGGCTTCTCCCCACAGCATTGCACGTTTCATCACAGCATAGTGGTTGTGTTCCAGGAACAAGTGGAGACAGAAAGTGCAAGTTGCAAGCCCCTTAAGGACCAGACCTGCTTTGGGGCGCCTGGGTGGCTCAGTGGGTTAAGCGTCCGACTTCAGCTCAGGTCACGATCTCGCGGTCTGTGAGTTTGAGCCCCACGTCGGGCTCTGGGCTGATGGCTCAGAGCCTGGAGCCTGCTTCCGATTCGGTGTCTCCCTCTCTCTCTGCCCCTCCCCCCTTCATGCTCTGTCTCTCTCTGTCTCAAAAATAAATAAACGTTAAAAAAAAAAGAAAAAAGAAAAAAAAGACCAGACCTGCAAAGCATCACTTGTGTCATAGTCTGTTTGTTGTGTAAATAGCATCCAACCAGATTCAAGGGGAGGTGACAGAGACCCTGACTCTCAATGGGAAGAGTGACAAAGAAAAAAAAAAAGGTGTTTGCCTACCTTTAAAATTAACTAACACTCTAAGATCCTCACCATCTCTGCTTCTCCATCCCCAACTGTAACTACTTCACTTTTTGCCTGGATTCCAACCACATGAAGCAAATGATTGTCCCTCATGTGTTTGTGGTTGTTGCTGTTGTTGTCCTTACATATTATCTTCCTGGCCTGTTCCTATCTGGCTGTGTATCCAGAATGCCATCCGTTGCCATCCACGAAAATGTTAGTGGAAGCATCCCTTCCTCTTTGAAATCTTTCCTAACTCCCCTCAGTAAGTAACATTCAGGACACTTTTCTCACTGTTTATCTACTGTACTGTCTTTGACTACAATGCTTCTTGGTCAGTTTTCGCACAATGCCCACTGCAGAGTGAGAATTGACTGACTCTCTGTTGAATGCGTTAATTCTGGCAAATCAGAGAGTGATTTGCTGAGAGGTTGAATCTGCAGTAAACCTGAAATCTGGTTCTATCTCTGTCATTCATGAACGTATCACCCTGGGTGAGTCACCTAAGCTTCTGTTGCTTCTCTTAGCCTGACCTTCTTCATTTCTCCAAAGAGGTAACAATGTCTGTCCTACAGCCTCCCAGGGGCATAGCAAGGAAAATAAAATTTGCATATAAAAGTGCTTTAAATATAGAGAATGCTCCTGAAGTACACATCTTCAGAAAATACTTGTCAAATGAATCTAGGTAATATTGGAAGAATTGAGCCAAAGAAATAAAGATGCCTTTAGCATTCCACTTTGTCCATGCAGTTTTTGACTTAAAAGTGATTTTTTTTTTTTGCAAACTGCCATCGTGTTGAGTAACTTTTTCTTTTTTTTCCTCCAGCTTTATTGAGATGTAACTGACGTATAATATTGTGTAAATTTAAGCTATACAATGTAATGATTTGATACACATGTATATTGTAAAATGATTACCAGAGTAGGGTTAGTTAATACTCCATCACCTCACGTAATTACTATTTGTGTGTGTATGTGTGATAACATTTAAGATCTGCTCTTAGCAACTTTCAAGTATATAATACAGTATTGTTAAGTATAGTCACTATGCTGCACGTTAGCTCCCCAAAACTTACTCATCTTATAAGTAGAAGTTTGTACCCTTTGACTAACATACCCCCTTTTCTCCCACCCACTAGCTTGGCAACCACCATTCTACTCTGTTTCTATCAGTTCAGCTTTTTAGGTTTATTGCTCATCTAAGTGCAAAGGTATACAGTATTTGTCTTTTTCTGTCTGACTCACAAAGCACACACTTTTAAAGCTCTCATCAATAGAAAGTTAATTCTCTTCTTATGCAACGTTTCATCAGACAAAAGGGGTCAAGTATTGACCTGACTACAAGCATTATTCAAAGAGAGAATCTTTATATTGTTTCAATCCCTGTTTTACTGAGGTTATGAAAAATTTAAAAACTTCATTAGGGAAGCAAATCTTTGGACACAGGATTCAAGTCCAGATCCTTTTAAATGTGTCCCGTTGTGCTGTTATCATAAGAAAGCAGCCCATGCTGTGCTTTTGTAACTCACCTACATGGGGTTGCAAACGTTTACTTAAAAAATCAGTTTTGTCAGTTTTGAAGGAGCCAGAGAAAGATTTTTATTTTAAATTTGTCATGTAGTTGTAAGAAGAACACTTGAAAATATCTGTTCCTTAGGTGATGGTCCTTCTGGTGATAGTGAACGTAAAAAGCCAGGTTTTTAAAATCTAAAATGACACTGCTTCATTCAAAAGTAAGTAACTCCTTTCCTTATGTGGGGAAAAGAATGGGAAAATGTTTTCACAGAAATGAATGACCTGAGTATCCAGAATGCTAGGGTGGGAGGAGGGAGGTGCCTGTGGAGGGAGAGAGGGTAGCTTGACACACGCTAAAAGATGCTGTCTTTGGTGCTAAAGCAGGCAAAATCCATAAAGAAAAAGCTGTGAGCTCAGAATGCATCAGAACAACATAAGGGGACAAAATTTAATTCTGTGAGAGTGGATGGAAGTGGGAGAGAGTGTTTCTAGTGAGTACAGGGGGAAGCTTCAGGAATAGAGCCAAGCAGTTGGAGAGAACGTTATGTGCCTGCATGTAATATAGATGGGAGGAGGAGGGTGTGCAGGAACATCTCAAAAAAGGAAAAATCCTGGTGATTGTGATGTAACATTACTGAGAAGAGGAAAGGTGATTGTGTGAGAAGCTGCAATCAGAGCTGTGAAGTCCTAGTTTGTTTTAACAAAGGGGAATTGCATACATTCAAAAGGCATGCATGAATGCTCTGTGATGCACACACAAAAAAGGTGGTCCAGGAAAGAATATGTACAGGATAAAGACTATAGTCCTCTGACAAGGTCATGTTTTTCCTATATATTTTACTTATGCCTCCTCACAAAGGGGGTGTTGGGACAAATTATTTTGAGTGTTCCCTTATATGCCTGGCAATTGATACATGCCAAAGATGTTTATTAAAGACTGATTTAAAGTCACAATTAATGTGTTTGGGGGGAGTTTATCATTATTCTTAAGTCGAGCATTTACTAACTTCAGTCGGTCCATAGGGTATGATTGATGTTCTCAAAGAAATTTTAAATAACCTTAACCACTTTAAGTTAGGTGTATGTGTATCCAAATCTCATTGGTTCCACAAAATGTCCGGTTACTCCTGAGATGGGGACAGACTGCCTAAATTTACTTGTCCGTATTCCTACGTAGCTGACACAGAAAAGGGTAAATGCCGAATTGTCAACCCCTAAAAGGCATTTATTGCTGTTAGGTACTAACAGTTGCCATTCCTGTATTTGAGAAGAGAATACATACTTAAAAAGATGATTTCTGGCAGAGTTCAGAGGTGAATTTGCTTCTTGCTTTATTCCAGAGTGGTTTTAATCCTTAGACCAACTACAGTAGGGCAGAGGCTCTCACTGAACTTTTATTCCTTCCCATTTGAAAAGCACTCTTTAATCTTATCGGTGGTGGTAAGGAGGAGGAGAGCACAGAGGGTATGACTGACAATAGTCAGAAGTTGCCTGCTCTCACTTAGCCCATGATAGCCAAGCCTCCTTCTCAACTCCATCACTTGAGTTGGCAGGAGGAAAGAAGAGAAAGATCTGTATAGGAAGATGGAGTGCTCCTCGTGAGCTCTGCCTGGATATCATCACTGTTTTACAGGACTTGGTGGAATTTAGCCAGGTCCTTCTAGAAGCTTATTTTGCATTTTCCCTGTGCCTCAGTTTCCTCAGCTCTAAAATGTCTTAAGATATTCTTGGCGGAGGGGAGGTGGGGGCAAGTAGTTGGCTCATTCGATTAAGCACCTAACTTCAGCTCAGGTCATGATCTCAGGGTTGGTGAGTTCGAACCCCACGTCAGGCTCTCTACTCTCAGCACAGAGCCTGCTTCAGATCCTCTGTCCCCTTCTGTCTCTGCCCCTCTTCTGCTTGCGTGTACACACACGCACTCTCCCTCTCTCTCAAAAATAAATAAACATTAAAAAAAAGATATTCTTGGAGCACCTGGGTGGCTCAGTCAGTTGAGCCTCCGACTTCAGCTCGGGTCATGATCTCACACTCGTGGGTTCGTGCTCCTCGTCGGCCTCTGCACTGATAGAACAGAGCCTGGGGTCTGCTTCGGATTCTGTGTCTCCCTCTGTCTCTGCCCCTCCCCTGCTCATGCAGGCACGCGCGCTCTCTCTCAAAATAAATAAACATAAACATAATCATAATCATAATAAAAAGATATTATTGAAATGAAAGACTACATGGAAATGAGTATAGTCCTTGACCACCTTAAACAGTTTTTCAAGAAGAGTTTTGTAGAAAATTAAGGAAACAGAAAGTTTTCCAAAGTAGATTTAACCCTTTATTGAGATAAATAAAATAAGAGCTTTCAGGTTTTTTCCCCCTTGTGAATTTCATAACATGGAGAGAGAAAGAGAGTGAAAATCGTTTTGTAGCTCTGATTTTACTATAAGATCTTCTCCTGATTTTGCTTGTGGCACGTAATGTTCAAATCCACTTATGAACATTGCTTATGAAGCATTTGATGAAGTAAAAAGAATTTTTAATTTATTTTCTTAGAAAGAAAATGATATGTTGTAAGTTCTCTTGAACCAGTCACCTTAATTCTGTTTGATACCTTTCTTTGGAAAGTTCTGTTTTAATTTTTTTTAACATTTATTTATCTTTGAGAGAGAGAGAGAGAGAGAGGGAAGGAGGGAGGGGAAGAGAGAGAGGAAGACACAGAATCTGAAGCAGGCTCCAGGCTCCAGGCTCCAAGCTGTCAGCACAGAGCCCCACGCAGAGCTCAGACTCACAAATTACAAAACCATGACCTGAGCCGCAGTCTGATGCTCAACAGACTGAGCCACCCAGGTGCCCCTGGAAAGTTCTATTTTGTGAGAAACATTTCTCTGGGATAAGAGAGACAACTTTAGTGAGTCATCATTAAACTCAAGTGAAGAGTAATCAGAAATTTTTAAAAATTTTGCCCATTTCCTACCTCATTTTTGTATACTTTCTCTGTTACTGATCAAATTATTTTCTATTTTCATTGATTGATGCTAATATGCTTACATTCCTATGTCCTTTGTAAGGGAATTGAATCTCTAGCACATTGATTTCCATAGTTATGTGCATCCATCCACAATCACTGAGATGTGAGAGAAGCCACTAGAACTTACATTTATATTGTTATGTAATTTTTAAAAAAATGTTTGTGTATGTTTAACAATATGCATATTATAGCAATATAATACTTTTATAGAATGTATTAACACATATGTTTCATATTTATAGTTTTTGAACAAATATATTCTGTATTTAATATATATACCTATTTAAAGAGAGCATATATTGTCTGAGTTTTCGTATGCAGACCATATAGATCTGCACTGTCCAAAAGAGTACCCATTAGCAGATATGGTGCGGAGCACTTGAAATGTAGCTACTGTAACATGTTGAAGTAATAGTATTTTGGATATATTTGATGAAATTAAATATACTATTAAAATTTCACCTGTTCATTTTTACTTTTTAAAAATGTGTGCTAAGTAGTTTAAAATTACATATGTGGCTCACATTATATATTTGTATTGGAAAGAGCTTCTTTTAAAAATATATATTATCTAGACAATAAAGGTATCCTATATATTATAAATATATACACACTGGTAAATGGTTTTCAAAATCTTCTAGGAATATGTCTACATGATCAAATCACCATTGTAAATAGTGCTGCAACATTTAGTTCATTTAAAAAATTGACTGAAATAATACAATTAGAAATGATTTATGTATTTATGGTTATTGTACTGGACACATTGTATTTTCTACAAATTTTTATTTCTGAGAATTTCTCTTTTTGACTTTCGTCTCTATAAATATAGTTTTCGGGAAGCTTCCCTGTTAACTTACCTCTAGCCACAGATAATTGTAACTGATTCAAACTAGGTTGGTCAGGATCTTTCTGAATTCTGAAACTGAGTCAGAGAATCATATTCTGTCTAGATGGCCAACATCATAACATAAGAAACTCAATATTATATTGTGTGCATATGTTCTACTATATGGACTAACCCAAGCTACTCTAAAGGACACTAATTAGGAGTGAAATAAGCAGAGATGAGATGTGTAGAGAATATCTTTTTCTGGAAGATTCAGGGGACTACCTCCATTTCCCACTCATTAGGCTTGGTAAGATGTGTCTGGGTCCTTATAACATTTTTTGAGTTTCTGTCACTTGAAATACAATTGTTTGATCAATGCCACCATCAGGGGCACAGAGAAATCTTATTTTATTAACAGTTTCTCTCTTAGGTAATTAAATATTGTGGTGACATGGCTTCAGTCTACTTTCTAACTGTAAAAGAAATAGAACCCAGAAATTTGATTTTAATCTTTTCAAAATGCTTTTATTCTGATTTGTATAAAAATACATGTTGATTAGGGGCCAGATGTATAAAATGCAGGCAAACATAAAGAAAGAAATAAAAATTACCTGATATCTTATTATTCTGAAAAAGTTTTATTAACAGTATTTTATTTTAGGGGCGCCTGGGTGACTCAGTCAGTTAAGCATCTGACTTTGGCTCAGGTCATGATTTCGCTTTCCGTGAGTTCAAGCCCAGCATTGGGCTCTGTGCTGACAACTCAGAGCCTGGAGCCTGTCTCTGTCTCCTTCTGCCCCTCCCTCACTTGCATTCTGTCTCTCTCTCTCTCAAAAATAAACATTAAAAAAATTTTAAAAAAGAAAATGTGCAAAACACAACCTTGTAGTTTGCAAAGAATTTTAGAATTATATGCAAACCTGTGTAAGAAATATAAGTATACCCAAGAAATTAAGAATTATAAGAAATAAAATAATGTAGAAAGAAATAGATAATAATATAAAGAAGAAGAAAATTAGCATCTGGGTATGGTATTGAAATATTGGTTGTAGATCAAGAGGTGTATGATGGAAGAAGTAAGGACAACTAAAATTGGGAATAAGCCAAATGCTGGGAAATCTGTAGATAAAGGGAAAAAACAAGCACAAGCTTATGTCTCTGTGCACCGTACTGCCCCATTCTTGTTTGATAATTTCCTTAAACTTCTCTTTGCCTTAGTAAACACGTTTAAAGAAAATTCTCCAAAGTCAATGAGGTGATAGATAATAGTTGATGTAATACACAACACCGGGAGTAAATGGAGGGTTTTATTTCTTAGGCAAATGCTCTCTTGAGAAGCAGGTTTCAGTATTTGAAACCAACTTGTGTATTTTCCCTCTTTGATGTGTTGTCAAAGTTTTACAAATTATTTGAGATATTGCTTCTCTTCTAATACTCTAAAACTTTGCTGATGCAGAGAAAGTGCTCCAAGGTTAATAAGTTAATCTTTTATCATATAGAACTTCATATATATTCTAACTGTGATCATGTTCCAAAATGTGCCTTAAAACAGTTCATTAATAATAGCTGATGTCTTTACATTTTAAGGTAGGTCAATTATATTTGACATGATGGTTGAATTTCATTAAAAGGTAGAAAACATTAATCTTCTAAGTTTAAGAAATGCTGTGTGTGTGTGTGTGTGTGTGTGTGTGTGCACGCGCTTATAAAGGAGGACATTTGGGAGGAGGAGTTTGAAATGCATGAAAATGTAGCACATTTGATTTAAGAGGAAATGTCTAATTGTTGCATATTAAGTATGTGTCCTTAGAATATAAACATTTGAGAGTAAATGGACAGTCACTATCTCAGCTAAGATTCCCCCAAAGCAGTTATGAGGCAAACTTTTGCATACAGATAGTTTATTTGGGAATAGGATCTCACAGAGCAGAAATGACAGACAGGGGTATACTGTGTGACTTTCTGAGGAGTTCTACACCTCTTTGACTAAAAGATGAGCATATATCCGTCAGCTCCTGTCCCCCATTGGTCAACCATGATTCTGTGGGGAGTAACTCATTCATGTTTCTAGGCTACGCCTACATGAGTGATGAATGAGTTCCCATTAGCATCCCTCATCATACCATTAGGGAAACCCTCATATAGGAAGTGGGAGCTGTACATACATGGTGAGTCTGTGGTGAGGTGCGGGTTGTAGCCTCCACAGGTCTGGTTACTATAGCTATAGTAAGGGGAAATGCTGGGAAGATTTGAAATTAGGCACAAGAGATGTATATGCATTGTAACTCTTATAGCACCCAGATCTATTCAGACTCTGTTATTCCCAGGATTATTTGAACAAGGTAGTATTCCCAGTGGTGTTGCTTGTCCTGAGGCCGTAATTGATATTCATTATCTACCTCTTCACATACCCATTCTAGATTTTTCTCACTTTCAGTCAGAATTTTAACTTGTCTTGGTTGCTTGACTAGTGAAATGATCCTTCAGACCCAAAGGGGCTGATTCTTTAAATGAATTGTTTTATTGTATTATGGTTGTTGTAATTGTGTGTCCGTGGTTATTAGGGAGCATGGAAGTGCCCAGAGATGCCCGCATGAATCACTTGTTTTCCAGACATACTCCTTACTGACCCACTATGGTGCTAGCAATGCTACCTCCTCATGGTGGTCCTGGTCAATACTCCCCTAGTATAGTAACTGTTTTTGTTTCTTTTGTTTTTTGTTTTGTCAATTCTTTAATGTAAGGATCCCAACATGATAGTTATAGCGTTAAGTTCCTTGGAGCCCTTACTGCCTTCCATGGTGGAAGGACTTTTTTTTTTCCTCTAGGAATTCTACTGTAATGTTAGAATAAGAAGCAAAAATTCTGCAGGTGTGTTAGTGGGAATATTGTATAATAGGGATGGTTATATTTCAACCCCTTGGTATATGGATCTGTGTATTCTAATTATTGGGACACAATATTAGCTTTTGATTTTGGTTCAGCGTATTAACTCATTCTGGAGGGAAGGACACTGACTCTACAGGATCTTGTCTCAAGATGGCAATGTAGGTGAGCCTTGAACAGGATATATAGCATGTTTCTACTGGATTGAATGTTCTGGGTGACAAGGTTTGTAAAAACTGGAGGATCCATTGTCATTTTCCCATTGTTGTACCTCTTTCTGCCATTAAAAAAGCCCCTTAGTCTCATTGACTACTCTGTAGCAGACAGTGTGAATGACTGATGGTACAGGTTGAGGCATTTGGGGAAGGAAAGACAGATCCATATTCCAAAATAGATATTGGGTTTGGTAAGGATTTGTCACTTGCCCTCCAAGATCTCAAAGGTTAGATGTAGTCGAAGTGCCAAAAAGTGGAGAACCATTCTCCTTGAGGGATAATGCCATACTGAAGGCATAGTGTCATTTTTGCTGCTGGTAAGTTAATTATTTAGCAGTGACAGTGGTCTGATCAGCCTTGGTGAGAGGGAGTCCATGCTGTTGAGTCCTTGGTTAGCCTCCTCACCTTTATTCATGGTTCATTTCTCCAGCATCGGGTGGCTGAGGAAAAACCCTGGCATTCCTGGGACATGTAATCCTGCCTATTTGAATGTTCTTTTCTTCCTCTGCAATATACATCCCTATAAGCCCTATTGTGAAATTAGAACATCTGGGCGCAGAGTTAATGGCCAAGTCTACTGCTTGCAACTTTGCACTAGGAGGTTTTCCTTTCACTGTTGTTATGTGAGCCATCCCTGAATGAGAGTGTAGTATAGCAGCATTCAATCTGTGGTCAGTATCAATCCCAATCCATCCATCAACCAGGTCTAAGAATTTTCCTTCTTGGCCAATTAGTTCTAGGACACTTCTCCAAAAAGACCAAGTGTATATCTGAGTTAGCTGGCAGGGGACCTGGGTCTTTTTACCTTGTAACTTACTTGCATTTTCTGGATCTACTCAGGCATCATTCTGAATGTGTCATTTCTATCATGCAGTTGTTTGCTGCCTGTTATGTTACATGATGGGCAGCTCCAATCCACACTCACTTAATATCTCCTACTAGGTCTTAAATCTTCATTAAGACTCATTAATACAACAGAAGGTAACTTTCAAGGGCTGGTAGTTCTATGCCACAGAAAACATGGCCTTGTTGCAAAAATCCTTAGAGTTTGTGCGGGGACTCTTCTGTCATGGCTTATCAGAGATGCCACAAGATTTTTTTTTTTTTTAATCTACTGTGTGTACTTCTAGTATGACAAATCTCCTAGGTCATATGACCTGAGTGTCAGGACAGCTTGCTTATATCTTAGACTTCTTGCCGAGGCTTCTGTTACTCTGGGAACAATTAAAAACTCTCAGCATTGTAAATTACTTAACAAATCGTTCAAAGTGGAATTTTCAAAATGCCTCCAAATATCAGAAAGGGGCACCAAGTGACATGTTTCTTTTTTCATCACAAGGGGGGAAAATGCAGCATACTGTCCTTATCTTAAACAGAATGTCTCAGTATTCTCCTGACCACTGGACATATATAAACTTCACAATTATCATGATATTTATTTCCTACCCTGAATTATCCCCTGAATTATCATGGTATTTATTTCCTACCCTGTGGCAACTCTGTCTTAGCAGATTACTTACTGCTTTTGAGTTCCAATTAGCAATATTTTATATTATAATTGACCAATATTGTTATTCTGCCCAGTGTCAAAATGATCAAATTCCCTGTGAAATAAGACCATTTCCTGAGGACAGAATGGGGTAGTTAACAGTCTTGAGAAAAGAGTGAATGTGTACTGCGCTCTTTCCCAAGTCAAAGAGAACTCCTCTCTATCTTCTGAACTGATAGCAGTTGAAAAGTATGTATCCACTAGGTCAATAATCACATACAAGTTGCCAGAGACTATGTTGACATATTTCAGTAAAGAACTGCTAGCACAGAAGCAACTGTGAATAAGGCTGCCATTTGGTTAAGTTTATAATAGTCCATCTTCATTTGTTATAATCCATCTGCTTTTTCAGAGAAAGGAGGTGAATTGGAAAAAGGTTTGATGGGAAGTAGCAGTAGTATCCAAAATTCCTCCTGGATCGAAATATTGCTTTTTCTTTGCCATGCCGACAGACCTCAGGGCCAGGTTAAATTGCTTCCATTTATCTTTCCTGCCATATGGCTCTTACATCATGGGTCAGATAACGAATGTGAGGGCATGCCAGCTATTTCATATATCCAGTCAATTCTGCAATTAGAGACCAGAATCAGTCGGTAGGAATTTGGGACCATGGTGATAGGGGGTTGGGCCAAAATCATCTTTATTAACAGGTCTTTATAAACCTTTTCACAAATCAGAGAACCCCTGATGGGGTTTCAGGTCCTCTGGTATGAGTGTCTTTAAAAAAAAAAAACTTTGAGTACTGTCTTTTCTCCAGTGTAGAGTCTCTTTAGGGAGTTATTACGGGAATGTTTATCATTTTACCATAGATGCTTATGGAGGCCTTTTCTCAAAGGACGCTAGCTTCCTCTTTGTTATGGGCTGAATTGTGTTCTTCCTAAATTGATAAGTTAAAGTCTTACCCCAGAACCTCAGAATGTGACTCTATTTGGAGATAGTATCTTTAAAAGATAATTAAGTTAAAATGAGGTCAGTAAGGTGGGCCCTAATCAAATATGACTAGTGTTCTTATCGGAAGAGGAAATTCAGACAAAAGCAGAGACAGAGGGAATATCAGTAGACAAAGGAAGGAGATAGACATCTACAAACTGAGGGGAGAGGCCTCAGAGGAAAACAACCCTGCTAACACCTTGGTCCCAGATCTTGCTTCCAGAATTGTGAGAAAGTAAATTTTTGTTGTTTAAGGCACTCAGCCTGTGAGTCTTGTTATGGAAGTCCTAGCAAAATAAAACTAAAGTCAGGTATTATGGACTGACTTAGCTTTGGAAGTTGGGTAAGGGATTATGATTTTGCAATATAACAATTCATCTCAGCCTTCTTATTTCCAGACCTTAACTGTATTATTTTTAGGTCCATAGGGGAAAGTAACACCATGGTCAGATGTACATCTGAATTGCCTCTTGAAGTACATAATCTATTAGCCAACCATCACCACTAATTTCTTGGATTAAGGTACTTTGCTCCTCTGACTTTACTCTAACATTTAAGTGCTTCACCTGACCTCTGCTATTCCGGGCTTTTATAATTCTTACTGGTATTAGTGATCCCAGTAGGAAGTATCTCCTATTGTCATTCTCTGTCTGCAGAAGTCATACCCCCTGAGCTTTTCAAAGATGCCAGTGCCTCTCTCACTAGTACATTTCTTGTTATCTTTGTGAAGATATGTCCTCTGGGTCCTCTCAGGGAACATAATCAGGTTGTGGGTTTTTCAATCTCTTATAGTAAGCTCACTTAAATATTTTTTATTTCCTTAAGTCTTTTGATCCCTTTCTCAATACATTCCAAGGAAATTTTATAATCTCTATCTCATTTAATAAAGACCAGGCTTCAAAGAGCCCTCCTTGTGGTGTGTTAGGACCAAAACCAGTTGTCTTTACTAGGATATTGATCTCTGAGTCACAGGTTTCCAAACCAATCAACTATCCTCCATTCAGCCTTATATTTTGCTTTATCTCCCACTGATCAATGCCCAGTGGAGTAACCTCAAGACCACTCACTCATACATATATTCCTCTGGTTTCTGCTTATACATATTAGCAGTTCCTATAATTCTTTCAAAGTATAAGCAATTGCATTTCCCTGTTTGGGCTTTACTGAGACCTAACCTTGTTTTTTGGCCTAAAAGCAATGAGGAGTTGTTTGATGGAGTTAAGTTGATGGTAAGCCAACTTGAGCTTGGCATTTCTCTTTTCAAAACTTCCAAAGCAACCAGTTAAAGACACCTAAATCCATTCTGTAAAATTGCGTCCTGTAAAATGGTGTTCTGATAGACCCAGATACCAACACTTGAACTTTCCATCTGTATAACACTCCAGTCCCCTTAAGTTGAGATTCCTACTAATTGTGGCACTCTTTTATGCCAGGGTCCTACCACACATACCTGCACCTGTCTGACTGAGCTTGATCCAGCTTCTAAAACCCATTATGATCTGTTATGTAAACTCAATTTGAGTAACAAGTTTCTTAGCATGGGTACCCAAGAAGGCAGAGCCTGGGACAAAGGATTACATGCAGAGAATAGGTGTGAGGGGTGGGAGAATAAAATGGGGAAGGAGGGAACGCTAAAATAAAGATGCATTATTAAATTGGCAATCAGTATGAGAAATGGCAGGTTGAATTCACTGCACTTTATGGATTGCTTTATGAAATGTGTCTTAGAATGATCTGCCTGGGGGATGAAAGGAGGAAGCATTTATCCTTTGGCTTTCGTCTCACATTGGTTAAGGATGACTCCTGGGCATTCACTCTCCCACACTTCCAGCTTGGTCATGCCTAAATGCTTAGCAGGTATCTGCAGACATCCCACACTGTGGCATTAGAAAAATCCTAGAGACAAGAGATGGGAAGCAATGACCTTAAGTTTCACCTATGTGAAGCTTATCAAAGTTAGTGAAAATAGGTTACTGGAACGTCAGCTAGAATAAGAAGTGGGGTGAGAAGCATTTAAAGTGGAAACACAGGATCTCTGATTTGTAGGCCAATAGCCGGCTTTAATGGTGAAACATTCAAATGTTTTCTTCCTTTAAAAAAATATTGTGTTTATGAGAAAGTCTCATACAATTGGATTTGTTTTCTTCCTTTAAAAAAATACTGTGTTTATGAGAAAGTCTCATAAATTGGATTTTGAGTCTAGGAATAGAATATCTAAATAGAAAGAATTGCTAAAACTAAAGAATTCTACAGTTTCCCTTTGTGCAAATCATGCCAATAGGTTGGTGGAGTCTCATCATAGTTCATTTTTTCCTTCCACTTTCTGCAGTTACCTTTGCCTATCACTGTCTTTATCAATGATTTGTATCTAACGGATATTACCCAACAGAGAGTAGTGCTGCTTCAGATAAAATACATTGCATTATTCTATTCATGAATATTGCTTTGAATTGGAGTAAAGCTCATTAGCAACTATATAAAGTTGAAGTAACTTTTCAGAGTTTCACAAGCTCCTTTTAGAAACACAAATATGGAGTTAAGGTGAGATTTGATCTCTTTTTTCCGTCATAGTTTCGGGGATTGGTTCTCCAAATGATCAAGTATCAAATGGGTAATCCTAGGTAATCGAGGACAATAATGATAGCTTGTATGTTATATTTTTTAAAGGTTTAAGTATTTATTTTGAGACAGTGAGAGAGAATGAGAGAGTGAGCAGGGAAGGGGAAGAGAGAGAGAGAGCGAGAGAGAGAATCCCAGGCAGGCTCCACACTGACGGCACAGAGCCCAATGCAGGGCTCAGTCTCACAAACCATGAGATCATGGCCTGAGCTGAAACCAAGAGTTGGACACTTAACTGACTGAGCCACCCACGTGCCCCTTACAGCTTGTGTGTTATTTGTCATTATTATTGTTGGTGTCTCTGGCATATGGTAGGTGTGCAATAAATGAATGTTCATCTAAGCTTATTTTTATTTCCATAGTTTTCCTGTTCAGTTTTATTTAACTTATGACCACTCACCAGAATACCATTGTGACAGAATTTAATCTGTAAAACTAAGGCAGATTTGTAGCATGACGTATGCTTCATATGCATGAATATGAATAAACTAAAAGTATCCTCTTTCAGATCTATTATTATCTTGTTCTTCTCCTGTGCTTTGTCATTGCTGATTTAACTTTGGTTAATTTTCCCTAAATCAACCCCTTTTTCCTATGGTAAAAAGTTTCCTGCTCCAGTTTTATAATTATAAACCAATTAATTTTCCTTTTAAAAATCATTTTAAATTTGGCTGTTGTTTCTTGCAGCTGAAAGCATTCTTTCAGATACAGCCCTATTTTTCTTATGTTTCACTTCTTCCGCCTAACATGGCATTATTGTCTATTGTTCTTTTCTAGCAGTTTCATTGAAGTGTGATCATCATACAGTAAATCACACACACTTGAAGTGTAAAAACTAAGTTTAGCCATATGTATATATACATGAAGCCATCACCATAATCAAGATAAGGGATACATTCATCACATCCAAAAGTTTCCTTGTGCCCATTTCTATGCCTCTCTCCTCTTCCTCTCTCACTTGCCAGACAACCAGTAATCTACGTCCTGTCACTCTAAGTAGTTTGAATTTCTTAGAATTTTTGAAGTTTTTTCTTTTATTTATTTATTTTGAGAGAGAGCGAGAGAGCACACACAGGTGCGCGTGAGTGGGGGGAGGGCAGAAAGAGAGGAGAGAGAGAATCCCAAGCAGGCTTCTCACTGTCAGTGCAGAGCCTAGTGTGGGGCTCTGTCTTACAAACCATGAGATTCTGACCTGAGCCAAAATCAAGAGTCAGCCACCAAGGGGCCCCTGGTTTTCTTAGAATTTTATGCAAATGGAATCATACATTCTGAATTACTTTTTATTTGGCCTCTTTCACTCAATACAATTATTTTGAGACTCATTCACGGAGTAGTATGTGTTGCTAGGTTGTTCCTTTTTACTGTATTCAACTTTATGGATCTGCCGCAATGTTTATCCATTCCCCTATTGGCAGACATCTGGGCTGTTTCTAGCTTTTGCTTATTGAAAATAAAGCTGCTATT
This sequence comes from Acinonyx jubatus, assembly GCF_027475565.1. Classification (NCBI taxonomy): domain Eukaryota; kingdom Metazoa; phylum Chordata; class Mammalia; order Carnivora; family Felidae; genus Acinonyx; species Acinonyx jubatus. Next base: position 42,339,173 of record NC_069384.1, read on the forward strand.
AAGATTTGTGTACAACTTTTTGTATGGATGTATGCTTTAGTTTGCTCGTGGATACAGTTTAGGAGTGGAACGGCTAGATTGTATGGTAAGCGTATGGGTAACCTTTTTCAAAACCTGCCAAGTGCTTCTCCAAATAATTATCACTAGAAGTGTGCGAGAGAGCTACACATCTCACCAACAGTTTGATATGGCCATTGAAAAATGGTCACTCAAAGACAGCAAGTCCTAATCTCAAAAATTGTATACGTTACCTCATTTGGAAAAAGGACTTTGCCCATGTAGTTAATTAAAGATCTTGAGATGAGGAGGTTACCTACATTCTCCGGGTGAGGCCTAAATGCCATCACAAATGTCTTCATAAGAAAGAGGCAAAGAGAGTTTTGAGAGACACACAGAGAAGAAGGTAGTTATTTGAACGTGGAGGCAGAAATTGGGGTGCTACTGTCTCAAGCCAAAGAAATTCTGGCAACGCCAAAAGCTGGAGAAGGAAAAGGATGGGGTCTCCCCAGAGCCTCTGGACGAGGTGCAGTCCTGTCAACGTCTTGATTTCCTATGTCTGAACTCCGGTATATACATTTCTGTTGTTTGAAGTTACCAAGTTTGTGGTAATTTTTAAGGGCAGCCTCAGGTAACTAACGCAGTGGCTCTCTAGTCCTCAGAAACATGGTCTGCTCTTGATCAATTGGGTACTTCTACCAAGGACTTTGATGCTTCAATGAGTGACACGAAGACATTAAATAGAATACATTCACAGAGGGAAAATGGAAAGTGGAATGTTTATAGCAGTACAGGGATAGCCATATCAGTAGATGGTGGTCATATGTCCTAGAATAGCTTGAGTAGCTGACAGTGCTGATGTCCTGGGCACACTGTTCTGTTAAGTGTGCTTTGTATTTTGTGTATTTTAGGAGTTACCTTAGCTTCTGTCTGTTTTCTGTTTTAAGCCCACACTCCTATGGATTTTGTGGGACCCCCCCTTTTTTTCCTTTCACAATAAATCTCTTGAAGCTATACTTGACTTTTATTAATTGCAATTGTAGGTTTGTAACTGATTCAGGCAATAAATAAATAAACAAACAAATAAATAAATAATTTTAAAAATGCTTTGCAATCTGAAAAAGAGAACAGTTTTCCTAGGATTCATTTTCTTTTTCTTTTGGTAAATAACTAAACATAAAAATGCGTCAGAGTTAATAGTTCTTGGATACTTGTCATTGTCTCTTACTTTTCTCAGAAGTCCAAATTTAATAGCAACAACTTTTAAATCCTGCAACAGTGTTATCCCCTAACCCTGTAATAAACAAAATCAATATTAATTTCCCATTGGGTCAATGCTTTGAGTTCAATACAGATGGAATTGACAATCATATTGTACCATTTAATGTTATTTGAGAGTCTAGTGATTTATCCCATTCTTTGGCCCACTTCCTTCTACACTCGAAAGACCAGTCCTCTGTCGTGCATTACCATTATAATGGGTTTTATGTCACCTTCATAGATGCCACCATTTTTCTCCGTATTCTTACATAACTAAATATGTTTCTTGTAGTTTAATATGCCTTACGGGCATAGTGAACTTCGGAGTGATTAACTGAAAAAGTTTTAGACATACACATAGGACATTTTTCAGAATAACTTCTACATTCAAGAAATGTTTAGAAACAAAATAAATAAGGAGATGGACATTCACATTACTACAATCAAAACAAACCTGGACTTGAATTTCAGTTCAGTGTGTTTAACTTTTCTTAAGTTTACATAATACCATATGAACAACCAATTGTCTGAGGAAAAATCACTAAAAATATTGGGTAATTCATAGCAAAAATTACTGTGTGGTTAATTAAGTTTGTTCAGTAGTTGGTTCTAATTTTATATAGAAACAGCCTGAGGGCTGAGTGTTAGCTTATTTCTCACTCCTGTCAAATGTAATTCATAGAGAGTTAATTATAATTTCCTATGCCCTTTATCCTTTTACTCAAGTGGGCTACACTTGAACAATAAAAGGGAATTAAGTAGTGATGCAGAAGACTAAACACGTGGCAATCTGGGACACTGGGGACCAAAAATATACTCTTTGTCCTCATCTTTGCAAAGCTGACACTGGATATATAGCCTTAATTGGTTACAAGGAGAAAATATTACATTTCATATGGACTTAATATTTAGAATGATTAAAAATCAGCTTAACGTTATCAGGATCTCTTTGTACAAATAAGAAAACCTGTCACTTGAGTGTTGGGCCAGAACCTCATTATCAAAGGAAACTCAAAGCACTTTGTAATGCCATCACTCTCTAGTAACAGGTTTTTCACATTTTTATTTTTATTTATTTATTTATTTTTTTAAACGTTTTATTTATTTTTGAGACAGAGAGAGAGCATGAACAGGGAAGGGGCAGAGAGAGAGAGAGACACAGAATCAGAAACAGGCTCCAGGCTCTGAGCCATCAGCCCAGAGCCTGACGCGGGGCTTGAACTCAGGGACCGCGAGATCGTGACCTGAGCCGAAGTCGGACGCTTAACTGACTGAGCCACCCAGGCGCCCCAGGTTTTTCACATTTTTAATGCAACTATATAATTTAAGTCTTCTGGTAACTTTTCTCAAGGTTGTTAGGGCATATCAGGAAGATGGTAACTTTGAAAAAAGTTAAATAATAGAATTTTGATTGTTAAGTGCACCGTCTATGTAAATTTGCCTCTTCCAGAGCAAGGCATGTAGATGACTCTCCTTTAATATTCTTCTACAATGGGTGTGTGACAATAATCCAGGTAAATTATAGGGATATAGCTTGCATTTGGGAGGAATTGTTACTTTTTCAGAATCATTAGGTGGAAGGGACTTCTAAAGATTTAAAAAATTTAATACCCATATTTTTCAGAAGAGAAAAAGAGGAGTCAGAGTGTGATGATATGCCAAAAGCTATGCAATTTATGGCCGAAGTAATACTAGTGTATTACTAGTCATGTGATGTCTAGTTCTGTGACTTATCTGTGATATAAGACATTATGAAGGCTACACAGTAGAATCTTTTTAGGTAGTACATTTGTTTAGTGCCTATCAATATCAGCATATTTGCAAGCATTGCATTTGATATTTTTCTGACTCACGTTTAGTTAATGTCAATCGTTTCATAAAAAGAGTGCGCTAGTCCTCCCCTAATCATTACTAGTTATAAGACGTGAGGTAGTAAGTCGCTTTGGCCTCCCTTTGTTAGCTGGCGATTAGATTATGTGACTTCCAAGGCCCCTTCCATTCCTTAACTCTTATTCTACAATACAAATTTATATAATCTATTGTGTTATTCCATGTCTACGTAGGAAATTCTTTTTTTTTTTTACTTTTTTTTTTTTTTTTGAGAGAGAGAGCAAGCATGTGAGTGGGAGAGAGAGAGTAAAGGAGAGAGGGGGAGAGAGAGAGAGAGAGAGAGAGAGAGAGAGAGAGAGAGAGAGAGAAAGAGAATCCCAAGCAGGCTCCATACTCAGCGTGGAGCCTGACACGAGGCTCAATCTCATGACCTGGGATCATGACCTGAACCGAAATCAAGATTTGGACACTCAACTGACTGAGCCACCCAGGCACCCCAAGGGAAATTCTTTTTTTTTAATTTTAACTTATTTATTTATTTTGAGAGAAAGAGAGCATGAGCAGAGGAAAAGCAGACAGAGACGGGGAGAGAGAGAAATCCCAAGCAGGCTCCACACTGTCATCAGAGAGGCTGACACAGGGCTCCATCCCACGACCCTGTGATCATGACATGAGCTGAAATCAAGAGTCAGATGTATAACCGACTGAGCCACCCAGGCACCCCTATGTGGGAAATTCTTAATCACAGATAAGTTGGTAAGACAGGATTCTTGGTGAATGGATTGGTTTCTTACCTCACTTTATAGCAGAGGCAGAATCAGCCTTCTGTGCTCAGTTTCCACATGCCCCCACCCTAACCAAGCCTTCTCCCTGTGAGACCACTCAGCCTGGCACAACCAGGTAGGCATAGCCTGGCTTTCTAGGGAGCATAGCCGGCTGATGTGTCCAGATGTTACTATGAGAGGCCAGAAATATTTTGAACACTTTCTGAGGATTGGATAAATATGTATTCCATAAGCACATACAACTAAATGTACAGCTGTATTTTAAATATATGTATGTGCTATTATGAATAAGAAAAAATATTTTTTGAGACACCTGTGAACTCAGTGTAAATTTTTGTCTTTGATTTGCTCCAACACTAAAACTATCTAATGTACTAAATGAATAGTATTAGATGGGGAGTTAGCACCCCAGCGTCTTACCAGCATCCTTATTTAGGAAAAGGTTTAGAGAGTCGTGTAACGGTCTCAGGTAGGGGTCATTAGATAAACCAGTATGAGCTGAGACATTTATGGTTAGTAGTGAATAATATCTTCGTGAAAATATTTTTAATTTTTATTGGAGACTTGAAGTCTGCAGCAAGTCACAGCGGGAAGTTCCAGGTGCTATGACAGTCTTCCAAAGAATGCATTTTAGGGCAAGAGTCGTTTTGTTGCCTCTCCAATCCTATCTGCTCTGGTGTTGGGTATTACCTGCTCTGCATACTCATTTTAGTCCTCAAGCTCCTTTGATTATTAGGAATCTTCATGCTTGAAAAGCTGGCTCTGCTACTCCTCCACAGAGTGAGGGAGGGAAATGGCACATTTTGCAAATTTCAGTTCTTTTGAAAGGAATAATGAAAAGGAGGTGGTGCCGCTTCAGAAGGCGGGCTACAGATGGAACAAAAGGTTAACTCAAATTTCTGCTGAAAATAGAAAGTAAAAATAGTAATGATGATCTATACAAGAGCAGAAAACACAGCAAAGTGAAGTTATTCATTTTGAATCAGCAGCTTCTTTTAAAACATCCAACATCCTCTGATTGTTCAAAGGGTTTTATTTTACAAATTGGCATTCAGTAGGCGCGTCTGACAACTGGTTCATTGTGTCTTTTTTACCAATTGTCAGCAATAGTCTTTCTTTGGATCCACTGAGGAACTTCAGTGTCCTGAAGTAGTTTCTTTGAGGACAAATGATCCAACTTTTTTTTTTCCATGTTTGCTTAAAAAGAATTCAAAGCTTAACTTTGCACTCGGTGGCTTCTCTTTCTGCAGCTGCGTTTCACTTCCCCCAGCCCTGGCAATGGGAGTTTCCTTGCTTTTAGATAGCAGTCTTTTGTCTGTCTGATACCTCCCACCATTAAAAAAGGTATTCCATCTTCACAGACGTTGCATTACTGTTTAAAAGAGACTGCTTCTATTAGCAACTTCTGAGGAATGTACAATTGGGATATGTACAGGAATGTGACTGAAACGCAGTAATTCCTCCTGAGCATTTCACATGTGCGGCTTTGAACAGGTACAGAGCAATCTGACAGGATTGGCTTCGCTTACTTCTTGTTAAACCTTAACCCCAGCCCACACTTATTCTTGAACAGTTTCAGAGTTCTTGAATTAGGAAAAACCCTCCTTGCTAAAGAGAAAGATAAAGGAAGATACTTACAAGTGGCAAAAGAGGTATATTAAATCTAGTGATTCGTACTTCGAGTCTTTTCTTTGTTATAAACAGAGCCTTTAAAACCATGTTGTAAAAGTAATGCCTTGGAAATGCATTGACACTTGTCCAAAGTGTTCTCTTTATTGGTAATACCATGTCCCATTTACAGATTTTTCTATGCATAGACCCTTAGGTCTACATAGGACTTACATGTAAATACATAGCTTCACAGGTGTGACACTTCCAAATAGAACATACCTTCATCATTACATTACGATAATATAGATATTACAGTCCCTGTTACAGATGATGGATTTGCTGTTTAGGATCTTAAGTCACTTGCATAAGATCACCGTGGCAGAGACTGCTAGTTTTCTGTCAATATGTATCCCTGGAGTTTGGGTTATGAACATGGCCATGAATAAAGCCTACATTTCCCAGCTTCCTTTGTAGCCTTTGTGACTAAGATTTGGCAAATACGCTGTAAGTATATGTGCAGGGACGTGCCCTCGTTTTCTCTTTTCTCCTTTTTGTTAGCTCTAATAGGGATCTGACGGCTGACGCTTGAGCAGCGAGTGAAGATACTGACGCAGGCATGACAGAAGAATACAATACGAGGACCTTACTTTTGATTAGCTTACTTTTACATGAGAGATTAAGCATTTGTGAGTTTATGCTAGATGATTTTTAATAGCCATAAGATATAATCAAGAAATAGAAAAAGTAGAATTTAGTCCATATTATCTAAATCTTATCTAAATGTTCTTTCTATTAAAAACTGTAGAGCCACAGTGCACCTGCCATGCATCAATACTGTAGTACTTTTGTGCTTCATCTTGGTCTGGTCTGTTTAATTAAGGTTTCTTCAACAACTGTTGAAAAATCATTGTTTTGCTACATTTTATGGTATAGTAGACTGTATTATATGAACCCATGTTTAAAATGCTGGAAATGCTAAGGATTTTAAAGTACTTCTCAAGCATTAATTTTTATGCAAGTAGAAATGTCCACCTTATAACAGTTTATAGAGATTGAAATGAAGATATTAAAATCTTTTACAAAAGTCATTGCAACTTGTAAGAAAAATAGGGAGTTGGGATAAGAAATGGAGCTGTTAGACTTGATTTCCTCTCCTATCACCAATCTGTCTTATTCACTTCCTTCCAATGGATTCTTTTACTAAACTCCTATTTCCTTCAAACAGCTGGTAGTAGTCTTATCTCCTAATGATATACACCACATTAAAAAAATGCTACTAATCTAAAAATTCTACTCTGTGAAGATAAGCATATGGTTTAGAAGATGCAAAATGCTGACTATATGATTACATTCCTGTCTACTGGTACAATACATGATCATTAAGCCATTCATCATTCTTTCTGTGGACTTAATTTTGGGGCTGGGTAAAGGGGAGATGAGGTAAGCAGAGAATCAATTAACTTTCACTTGGCAGACAATAGTTCTTGCCCCTGATATTGTACATGTTCCTTATTTTAAAGGTGATTATAGAGAAGTTTAGTGACTTGTCTGTTATTCACAGAGTCATGGCTTATCTCTCTGGGTTTTAAAAAACTCTTAAGTTTGGGGTTTTTTCTTACTTGATGCTGTTTCTTCTGTCTTTGCTATAACCTTCTGAGAAGGAGGAAGAACTGGTCTAAAACCCGGCTATGCCTCTTTATTAACCAGGTGATGAAGAGGCAACTTACTGAATTTCTCTTTCTAGCTATTAGAAGAATTTAATAATCACCTCTACATTAAGGGGTGGTTGTGATGTTTAAATGAGATAGGGCATGTAAAATACTTTGCAGGGAGCCCAGCACACTGTAAGTGCTTGGTAATTTACTGATGAACTTGTTTAATAAACAAGTATAAAAGAGGAATACTTGGTAAGGTTAAGTGACTTAATTTGTCAAAACTAAAGAAAAAGAAAAGAAAAGAAAAAATTACTCCAGGGACGAGGACATATTGGGAAGGAAAATGTCTAAATATAGGTCAACGAAGGAGCACTAAGTCTGTTTTATGTCATAGACTTAAACATAAAGTTTAAGGACATAAACTCTTGAGAATTGAAATCTGTGAAGCACCTTTGACCTCACATATATTTTTTGTATTTGTTGACTACGCGAAAGAATAAATGTTTACAATATGGTTAGAGGCAGTCACTCTTTGTTGTTAATGTGAGCAATTCAAGGTTTATTTTTCAAAAATAAATAAATAAATAAAAATTCAGCTGACTAACCCATGGACTAGTTTAAGCTAAAGACTGAAACTCATTATTAACACTGGCAGAGAATTTTCCAAAGTTCCATTGATGATATCACTGAATTCAGCTTCATTTTTCATTTAACAAGTAGAGTCATTCTACTAATGTGTATTAAGGGGTTACAGAATTCAGGCTCTTCAGAAAAGCATTGCTTTTGCAGTGGTGAGGAGAAATGAACATGATTTTTCTACTTTTGGAGCACATAGCCTAGAGACAAGGATAGATGTTAATTAATAACAACATAAAGCTGTCTCTAACTCCTCTGCATAGAGGAAAGGTTCTCAGTGCTACGAAATATTATACATAAGGAATTTGACCTAAAAAGGGAGGTCAGGGAAATGACAGTTATGCTGAGATCTAAAGTAGGAATTAACCTGATGAAGCAAAACCACTTTTTGCGGAGGCGATGGCCAGAGGAAGCGCGAGGCCAGTGTGGCTGAAGCAGAGAGGGGGAGCCTACGTGAGAGGCCAGGCTACAAAATCTCTAGGGCAGGCTCACAAACACTGAAAACTCTGGCAAGGAGTTTTGTATTTATTGGAAATTCAATGAAATATTTTATGTCTTTAGTTGGGGGTGGAGGCAGGGGAGGGTGCCGACATACTCAGATATGCCCTTTGTAAAGATCACCCTATATGCAGTGTGGAGAATGGATTTAACAGAGGCCACAGTGCTTTTTCTAGTAGTTCTAGTGGAAAATAATGGTGTTTCCTTCTTTCGCCACATGGTTGTTAACTTCTTGTGGGCAAAGACTTCGTTTACAAATTTCTTGCATTCAATAGCGCTAGACTCAAATTATACAGGAAGTTAATATTTGCAGATTAAATGAAAGAAGGGTAAGCTTATCCATTATTTAGATGACAGAATAATTAGGTCGCTTACTTTTTATCATTTAATTAAGCCGTATGAACAACCGAAGCTGATTGGCTAAGTAGCCATCCATAGTATACTCTGAATCCTTATCATAACAGAAAGGAGAAGAACCTCAGGTTGTGGGAGTTGTCCCTCCATCTCAGGCACTTGACATGCAAATCAAAGTAGGAGGCAGTTGCTGAGTTGTTCATTTTTAATTTTTCTTGGCTTTGCTCTATCAGACCTACATGTTATAATGACTTTGACTTAAAAATTTTTTTTAAGTTTGTTGAGAGAGAGAGAGAGAGCGAGAGAGAGAGAGAGAGAGAGAGAGAGAGAGAGAGAGAGCATGAGCACGTGGGGGAGGGGCAGGGAGAAAGAGCGAGAGAGGGAATCCCAAGTAGGTTCCACACTGTCAGCGTGGAGCCAATTGTGGGGCTCAAACTCACAAACCATGAGATTAGGACTTGAGCTGAAACCAAGAGTCAGAGGCTTAACCAGCTGAGCCACCCAGGCGCCCCAGACTGACTTTTTTTTTTCTTTTTTTTTTTTTTTTTTTTTTGGTTAAGAAAAAGAAAAGCATGAGCAATCTAATAAACAGATTGTGCTCCCTACTTGGGATTTTTTAAAAATAATTTTATCAGCTCATATTGTGTTTTGAATTAAAAATGAAGCAGTTAATTTATTTTATTTGTCTTACAAATATTCTTGTATGCTAAATTCTCCAAACTGTCTTTTTATAAACAAATTTGCTTTGGAGTTGACATGTAAGAGGAAATCATCACATACTAAATACTATGCTTTCAGGGTCCTCATAACATCCTTGAAAAGATTAGATAAGATGTTAGATGGTATTACATGCTGATTATCTTCACCCCTTCCAAGTAGGTACTCCAAAATTCTTTGGGCCAGATTTTTTTAACACATGATATCAGGAATATTAAACAAAAATGATGCCTTTTGAAAAAAATAAATAATGCTTTTTGAATTCAACAGATACTTATATTTTGTTTCTCTTTCAATTGACTTCGAAATTGCATAAGTGATATTTAAGTGCTCTAAAAGAGCATGCAGTGAGGTTTTTTTTTTGTTTTTTTCTCCACTCCCCATGCCCCCACCCCTACCCCAATCCTACTAGCTTTTTGTTTCTAATAAGAATGAGAAATAGATCAATTAATCCAACACACAAAACCATTTAGGGAAGTTCAAGAAAAAAATACTAGAAATGTCAATAAACTTGGACATGTTCATGTAAATAATGTACCTCTGAAAAAAATCATGGTAGACTACAATCCATTAAAAGGCATTTGTAAGATGGTCCTTGGGATATTTTCTTTAGTAACTAAAAAGTAAGCAAAGACAACTCAACTAGTTCTCACTCCACTGATTGTTTGTTTGTTCTGATCTACTGTAACTCAGGTAATGGCTCCAATTCAAGTATTCTACATTGTTTTCTGAGTTTACTAATCTTGGTTGCATTCGCTTAAAAAAAATACTGAGAAGGATGCCTGGGTGCCTCGGTTGAATATCCGACTCTTGATTTTGGCTCAGGTCATGATCCCAGGGTCATGGGATCAAGCCCCTCGTGGAGCTCCATCCGCACTGTGCATGGAACCTGCTTAAGTCTCTCTCTCTCTCTCTCTCTCTCTCTCTCTCTCTCTCTCTCCCCCCCCTCCCTCCCTCTGCCCCTCTCCCCCACTCACATTCTCATGTGCTCTTTCTCTCTCTCTAAAATAAAATAAAAAACAAAACATAATATAACAAAACAAAACAAAACAAAAACCCCTGAGAATAAACATGTTCCCATACATGGTTTTTAACAGTCTTCCACCATGTCTGGTTCTCTTTGAGTCTTTATCTCTGAGTTTCTCCATCAGCTGTCTTTAGCCCTTATCTCTCAGTTTCAGTGTCTCCTACCCCACTCCTACTCCTTTTTTTTTTTAATTTTTATTTTCTCTTTCTCAATCCATCTCTTCTCTTTCTCTCTCTCTGTAGCAAGCTATATTCAAATATCACAGTTCAGTGAATGTCTCCTAGTACCATTTATGACTCTCATTACCCACATACTCCTAAAAAAAAATCTGATCTAACTACCACTCTAATTAGCAACAATAAAAAAGAAGGAAATGTTTTTATGCCACAAAATCCAAGATTTCTTTGAAAAGCTCTTCAAGTTAGTTTCAAAGTCCCTCTCTTTCCTTTTTCATCAAATATGTATTGAAAATTAGAGTTCAAAGTGTTGTGAACTTACTTCTTATTTATGTTTAAAAAAACTGCAGTGAAATACAGTTTCATTTCTCCTGTGTGACGTAGTAAAGAAGTTAAAAATGAATTACCAGTGGGTTAAAGGTTATAATGAAATAATTTAGAGTTTTAGGAGTTCTGTTTGATTTAGCTTCTTGTTTTGCTAATGTATTTGATGGAGTGCAGGTTAAACTGATATCAACCAAAGACCCCAAAATATATCCTGTAAAAAGACAGACCTTTGTCTCTTTGTCATATTCCCAACCAGATATAAGCAGTCACAGTTGGTTGCATAATTTTGCTCACTTTGATGTGCTACTTCCATCTCTGTTCCACTTCTCATTGGCTCGTGGGCAGCCAGAAGAGGGAAAGAGCCAAAATAGCAGATGTTTCCTCTCTTAGGACCTAGAGTTGGCACTTATATCTTTTGCTTGCCTCCCATTAGCCAGTACTTAGTCCCAAGGCCTATAGGAGTTCTGTTATGAACCAAAGGGAAGATGGACATTGGAGAACCGATAGCAGTTTCTGTCGCAGTTTGAAAAATGTAACTGAAGACAAATTATTTTAGTAAAATTCCCTCCACCCTTCGCATGCATTTAATTTTAAGATCTGGTTTATTTTAGCTTTATTATTGATCAGCTGGTGACAATTGAGAATTGTTTTGGAGGTTGGAGTTCAACCGTGAGCCTTTTAGTGTACCATCGAATGAACATTTTTATAGGAAACAGAAGATGATTAAGATGTGTCTCCAGACGTAATGAAGAAGTGGGTCACACCCTATGTCACTCGGTTCCAAAGAAAAAGTCCTTACTTTTTTGAAGGCTTTACTAGATCTGACATCTGGAACTTTTATATCGCCATCTCTCATTTCTTTCTTCCTCTCTAATGACACTCCATCCATATTGTCATTCTTGATTTTCCTCCTAAAAAGGAAAATTCTTCTAGGATTCCTTTTCCCCCCAAATTTATGCAAGGTGTGCCCCATTGTCTCCTTTAAGTCTTTATTTAAATGTCACCTACTCAATAAGACCTATTTTAACTAACTTCCTCTTTAAAATTTCAAATCCATTCATGGATTTTCTATTACCCTTTCCTGTTTTATTTATTCTACTGGAGTTCTCATCCAAGATTCTAAAGATCTGCTTATTTATTTTGTATTTTGACCATCTTCCATAACCAACTAGAATGGATGCTTTCTGAGGACATTAATTTTTGTTTAGTTTATGTTTGTTTCCCATGGCTGTAATAGTGCCTGGAACATAATATGATCATCAGTAAATATGCAATCACTAAATGAATGATGCACGAATGAATGGGTGATTGAGTAAATGAATCACAAACCTAGAGGGGCATTAAATCCAGTAGTCATTTTGGGAAAATTTAAATCATGCGTTGACATTTTTTGATATTCTCTCTTTACTTAGGCAATCATACTATGTTTTGCCCCTTGAAAATAACTCAATTTAATTTTTATTAGTTTTATGCACCCAAAATATCCAAGGAAAATAAAGTCTTCTGTAGGAAAGAATATTGCCCAAAATTATGAATGCTTATCTTGCACAGAAGCTATACCTGTGGTTAAAAATATCCAAGCATTGATTTTAATCATCCCATCTACATTAAAATCTCCTTAAAAGCAATAAAACTATGTTTTTGCAGTATCATTGTAATACTAAAACTGTTATTTATGGTTTTCTTACATAATGAAGAGAATTCTCAAGGCTAATAGCAAAGCTCTAGATTTCATGACCTCTTACAGGCTTATTTTTCATGTAGTGAATATAGTTCAAATGATAATTTCAATCATTAGCATCATTCTGTATTGAAACATAAGCCATTGGAGCTAGTTATGTAGCAGAACTTATTTTTATATTAAATCATGCCATGCAATGTTCTTCAATATATATTATCTGAGTGCCATTTAATACTCAAGCAGTAGTTAAGCACCCAGATTAATGTTTCTACTTTACCACACGAAGTGATTCTAAAAATCCCTGTGGAGGTAATTGCAAATTTGTTTTAGGTACCAATGCACTGATTTAGTTATATAGTCAGAAGAGTTGAATCTGAATATAGCCCAAACAAGGTGTGGTTGAACAAACTGTTCTGAGCATAATTGTCCAGAATGCTTCACAGTGATAATTAGGATGATGACAAATGATATCTCCAGGGGAGGGAATTGTCAGGTAGCATATAATAAAATTGGAAATTTTTTGTGGATCTTAAGCAAGTACTTAGCATATATTTAAAACAACCTCACAGAAATCAAAGTGAAATGGTAAGATTTTTTTTGATGACCATAAACTTAAAAATTCCACTACATTTATAAAATGGAAAAGATTTATTATACACTATCAAAAGACATTTTGTAAGAGTAAAGATTTTTTTCAATCTTGATGAATAGAGATGCAAATATGCTATTTCAGAGTACTTCTCACACAGAGGAGAGACGGCCGCCATAGCATACTTGTAAGGAATGACCTCATCTCCTGTCAACACATAGGATCAAGCGTGTAAACTTTCAGGGACGAGTGCTAAAATTTCTGGTCTTGCAGTGGCAACTCAAGCTAGAGATAATAATAGCATTAATGATAATTACCATAATAAAAATTAGTATTTATTGAATCCTTACTATGTGTCAGATGTTTGCATTAACTAATTTAAATACATAATTTAGTTTTCACACCAGCGTTGGGAGATGAGATTGTTAGGTTTATTTGACAGTTGGGAAAATGAGTCAAAATTAGCCAATAATAGAGCATGGATGAAAACTCAAGTCTGTCTTAGTCTAGAGTTTTTATCTTAACTACAATATCATACTGGTATAGTTACATGTTGAACTGATATCCTTTCTTGGCATTCATATCCTATGTTTCCAAAATTCTGTGAATCACATAGCTCACATGCTCTTAGATGTGAGGCCTTCTGTGACCTGTATTTACTTAAAGGGATGGCCCTAACCATTGATACTTTGTCTTCATCATTCTGTATTACCCAAACTTGCTAAAGAATCAAGCTACTGAAAGAGCGCCCTTTAAAATGATCCTTATATAACTTGTTATCTCATAATGATGAGATCCTATTGGCTTGTTATAATACTTAGACTGCTCATATAATTTCTTATTTGGACATTGGCATATCTAAACATTTTGGGCAAAACATATAACTATTGTTCATTCAGTTTTCTTCTCTGTAAAATGGGTATAATACGACATACTTCCATTGCTGTGTTTATTATTAAATGAGAAAGTATATTTCAAGGTCATGGCCCAGTAGTGGGGAAGCCTGGGTGGTTCAGGTTACAGTGGGGAGAAGGGAGAAATTTGTTAAGAAGTTTTTTTTTATATAATAGACATTTAATGAAAAGAGCTCTATTAAAATAGGGTGTTATTTATAAAAGGCAACATTGACCCTGGGCCAGGTACTGACTATACTAGGTATTGATACAATGGTGAAGAAAATAGATTTTTTTTTCTTAATGTTTGTGAACGACTAAGTGGAAAAAGACAAATTATGACAAAGAAGGACCAAACCAGGAAGTGATGAGGGGTAGTGGTGGGCTGAGGGCCTAATTTGGATCCACATTTGGAGAAGTCTTCTCTTGAAAAGGGTTATGTTTATGATGAGACTCAATTGGTGAGAAGGAGCCAGGCCAAGGAAGGCAATAGGAACAATGTATGCTCAAGCTTTGAAATGGAAAGTCTGGCAAGCTGAAGGAATTGAGAAGACAGTCACAAAGTGCGGGCACTGGCCCCCGTGGTTGGGAATGAGAAAAATATGTAGAGAGAGGATGTGGCCTAGAAGGGGTGGCAGAGATCACTGAATAGGCGCCCAAAGGTGCCAAAGAGTAGGGGGAACAGTGCTGAAGACAACTTAGCAGCACTCCCAATTCTTCTTGTATGTAGTGCCTTGTGGGGCCATGTTGACCTGTGGCCCAAGAAGCATTTGCAGGAGACAAGCCTGCACTAGCCCACACCTCCAAATCGCCCACCTACCCCCTTCCCAGTCCCTCCTGTTTCCAGTGAACCCTGGGCAAGCATTTCTATTCTCCAGCCACCAAAGCAGACACCAAGAAAACAGCTTTGTGACGTGCTCTCTCTCGGAACATTTTCCCCTCACAGGCTGTTGCTGCCTGACAAGCTTATCTGTTCTTGGCCTTGCAGCCCTCCAAGGTTGCTTTGCTCAGTCAGTTTTGGTTTAAGTCTCTTAAAATGGATCAGCCAGGTCAATGGAAAGTCATATTTGTAGTCTTTGGTGTTTAGAGGTGAAAGTAAACATGCTGATAGCTAGGGAAAGGGCATTTTCGGCTGTGTGTTGAACTATGTGCTGACTTGGAGGAACTTGGACAATTAAGGTAATTAGGCAGAGCCAAATGAAGGCCCCTAATGAAAGCCCCACAGAGTTGATTCTGTCATCCTTCTGACCTCTGCTAGTGACAGAATTTAAAACATTTGTTGTTCCACTTTGCCTGAATAACAAAGTATCATGACCCAGATAAGTACTCTGGCTCCTTGTTTATCTTCTGGGAGATGCAAGGGTGCTGAGTGTGGGGGGAGGGGGTGTTGGAGGGGTAGAGGGAGAAGATGAGGGGGAAGTGGGAAGGGGACGGAGGGGAAAAGTAGAAGCGGGGGAGACGGAGAGGAAGAGATAGGGTATACATGAGTATATAAAAACAAATCTACCAGTAGTTTTCAGAATAAAAGTACCATATTTTTCTCATTGTATTTGCAACTAAGTATTTTTCATTTCAGTGATTCTATATGGTGTTATATTTCAATTTGTTTCCATGTGTTCATTGCTAGTGGAAATAAATACAATTAATGTTGTTGTTGTTAAAAAAAAATCAAGATGATGCAACAAATTACAGATGTGGTTTTCTATTTCCTAAGAAGCTACTGGTCCTTGCTACCTATAACCAAACTGAACGCCAGAAGTTTATTTTAGACAAATGACGTTAAGTGGGAAGATATCTAGCTGCCAGCCTGTAAAAAAGCTGCCAATGAAATGGTGCCAACCGCTGTGGTTTCGACAAGTGATATTGGAAGATGCGTCAGGCTGGAAGGGCGGTATCAACACGAAAAGGAACTACCTTTGATCTGAAGCGTTGTTTCTGTGTCCTTTACCCAGAACTTCTAGAAATGTCTTATTTGTATTCAGCCACGTGGCAGCCTGCTTTGCGGAATCACAGACACCCTGATTGCCTCAGGCACACCACGCAGCACTGGACAGTTTCATGTGCTGTCCTCTGTGGCCGCAAGGGGCAGAACGTGCTCACGATTGCCATTGAGATATTTTGCCCGAGACTCCTTGTGTGGGAGGAGTCACAAAGCTCCTAGGTTTTAACACCCCAGCCAAGGGAGTCCGTCAGAATAATGGAAATTCCCATAGAGGCTCTTAACCAGACTTGTCTTTCCCTGTGCGATAGGCAGATCTGACAGATGGAAAAATAGCAATGGTTTCTCAGAATGCCTGAGTAGGATAAGGTGCGATGTTTTATAAAACAGAGTCAAAGGCCTACAGATATTTAAATGGTTGGAGAAAATGAGGTACAGTGACCAAGAAGGCTGACTGGAGATAGTTCAAACCCTCCTTGGAGAAAAGGCAGTATCGAACGTTGAGTGCCAGCACGGGAACAGACACGGAATCATTACTGTGTTTACACCCGGGGTATTGGTTAATAGTGAAGATAAATAGGATTGACTCTCTCGGTATAATTTGAGGCCTCCTGCCATATTTGCATTTACAAAACATCTACTGGCTACGATGTGCCTTACATTTCTGAAAACAAGATCAAATTGCTTTCCCAAACGCTAGATGTTTTTTTCCTCGTATTTTTCTGATTTCTCTTCTGCCTACCTTAACTCATTATTCCTCCTGCATTCTCTGCACCTGCATCTCTGCAGCTGAACGAGGCTGGAGGAAAACACAGAGCCACGTCGCTTGCTTTGGCTTTAAATTCACAGCTATTAGCTTTGTGGGTCTTTCGTGCTGCGGCATAACATCCTGCCTCTCTCTGCTCTCCACTCTCCCAGATGCGTGGTGAATACATTCTTTTTCTCCTCAATCCTGTGACAACTTTACCACCACTTTTACTTCCAACTGATGACCTCGCTTGCTTACTTATTTGGGAAGTGGAAGCAGTCAGAAGAGAGCTTGCACAAGCTCTCACCACCACATCCATTTGCTTGCATGTTTGCTTGTGGCGGATTTCATTAGCTTTACATTGGATGGATGTACACGGTCTCCACTTGAGCTCTGTGTGCTCAGCCAAGGACATGGCTCCATTAATCTCACAGTCTTCTGCATCACCACGGTCCTCCTCTTTTACTGGATCATTTCCTTAACATAAGACATCTTTGAAATATCTTCCAGTGGGTAAAAGGTAAAACAACTGTGGTACATCCATACCACGGAGCACTACTCAGAAATAAAATGGAACGACTGATTGAACTATGTAGAAGCTTGGATAGGTCTTAAGGGTATTATGTTGAGTGAAAACAAAAAAGCCAATATCAAGAGGTCATATACTATATAATTCCATTTATATAACATTCTAGAAAATACAATATTAGAGAAATGGAGAACAAATTAGTGGTTGCCAGTGGCTAGGAATGGTAGCAAGGAGGAGAAAGTTAGGGACTATAAAAATGTGGCAAAAGGGAGATCTTTGTGGTGATGGAATAGTTCTGTATTTTGAATGTGGTAGTGGTTTCATGAACGTACACGAGTGATAACATGATGGAGAATTGTATACACACATTATACCAGTAACTTTCCTGGTTTTGATATTGTACAATAGTTGCATACAGGAAAAGTTTTACACAGGAAAAAGCTAGGTAAAAAGTATATGGACCCCTCTGCACTATTTTTGCAAATTTATGTAAATTTATAATCATTTCAAAATAAAAAGTTAAAAACATACACACAATAAGTGTCATAGGTCAAACTTTAGCATATCAACGACCACCAAATATATTCTTGTAATTCCAGGCTAACAAAAACAACAACAACAAAACCCCACAAAACAAAACAAAATAAACAATAAAAACGAAATCAAAATAAAAATACCTCTCTTGATTTTGCATCCTTCTCCAACTACCAATTCATTTCTCTGCATTCCTTCACAGAAAATCTGGAAAGATTCATATATGCTGCCTGTCTCTAAACTCTTCTCTCCCCATTCTCTGTTGAACATACCTAATAAGTAGTTATGCTCGTTTTTCCAATTTTATTGATCTTATCAAAGCCATCATTGGCTATATTGCTAACTTGAATGTCTCACCTTCTCTTTTTGTATTAGTAAACCTACCTGCACCATCTGAGGGGGTGTATTACTCCCTCCTCCTTCAAATAGTCTTTAAAAAGTGTTCTCCAGGATATCACCCTCTCCTGTCTTTCCTCCTTGTGCCTCGCTGTTCCTTCTCAATCCGTGTGGCTTGTTCTTTCTTATCTGTTACACATATCCATGGATAGTCCTAGAACTCAGAGTTTAGACTACATCTTTTCTATTCCTACATTCACTTCCATATCGAAACACCATCTGTTTACTAATAACTTCCCAAGATTTTATATCCAGCCCTGACCTCTCAGTTCGGGTCTGGACTTACACATTCAACAGCCTTTTTAACATCTCCCCCCTGCACATTTATCAGTTAGCTCAATATTAACATATCTCAACCAACCTCTGATCTCTCCTTCCTCTAGTCTGTTCCTCCTGATTCTTTACCTGTTTCAGTTAATAGTGGCTGCATTTTTCCAATTACTTAGGCTAACTGCTTAGAAGACATCCTTGATACGTCTCCATTTCCTACAGCATACATCCAGTGTATCAGGAAGTACACTAATGTCTCCCAAAAGTTTATATAGCTCTGCCTACTTGTCATTGCTTTATCAACACACCACACTGATGAAACCACGATCATCCCAATCCACATTGTTGTAATAGCTTCCTAATTGGTCTCCCTCCTTCTGCTCCTCACATTTCTGGAGTCTAGTCCAAATTCAGCATTCAGAAAGATCTCTTTGAAACATAAGCCATATCACATGTCACATAAAAGTTCTATGAACATTCACTTGCATGTCTTTCTAGGGACATAAGCTTTTATTTAACTTGGATAAATGCCGATGAGTAAAATGTCTAGGTTGCAATGTAGGTGTGTGTTTAATTTTTGAAGTAACTGCCAAACTATTTTCCAAAGTGTGTGTACCATTTTACATTCCCACCAGCAGTGTATGAGAATTCTAGTTCCTTCACATTTTAATCTATAGTAAAGAAAGATCGGTGGTTGCCTGATAGGAAGAAAGAAGATAGAGGAGAGGTGGGAAGGGAGGGATGGATTACACATGAGTGCTAGGAAACTTTGGTGGATGATAGATGGGTGTCCATTATCTTTATTCTGGTGATGGTTTCACAGGTACATATGTAAGTCAAAATGTATTAAAATTTATGCTTTAAATGTATAGTTTGTTGCATATAAATTATACCTCATAAAATAGGGTTATGGGAATGATAATGTTTCATCTAGTTACCATGAGTATTAAGTGAGATAATACATGTACTAAGCATAAGCCTAGCTTTTGTTAAGTGGTCAATAAATGGTGACTATTACAACTTTATTGGTAATAAAAGAACTAATCTTGTACTTTGCTATTCTGTAGAAATATGGCATCAATTCAGAGTAGGAGAAGAAAATAATCTTTATTCAAGTATAGTTGACATAATTGCACTTTTAAGGAAAATGCTTGGCGTTTCTTAATGGATATGGAGTTCTAAAGCATTTCCTCCAATATGAATGAACACCTTTAACCCATCAAAAGGAAAATGTGAAATTAGAGTAAATTTTACAAAACATGATAAATATGTATGTAACTTCCTTGCTCAATCCTCTAATCTGGCCCATAGGTTAGAATCATGGAACATTAACCAGGATATGAAGCAATGGCCATAGAACAGTGAAACTAAGTGGTCAGCTCTGATCTTCCTTAATAGGTAGTTTGCACTAAATCAATGCTGTTTCATTTAATAACAGTACTGAAAAAAAAACTCTTATTTTTCTTTACTTGATGCCCTTCTCTTACTACCTTCTTGTTAAATTTCATTGTCATTCCATGATTCAGAATACACTGTGATTAAATTATTGTTTGGCACTTTGGGTTTCCATTTTGAGGAAAAGCATCTTTGGCCTCTGTGTTTGTCATATTGCTTCATTTAGAAAAACATGGTTCATTTAAGGGAAAAAATTAAAAAGAAAAAAAGCCAAAACAACAAAAATCTGGGTCTGAATTCTTCTGACCCTTTCCTTAGCAGCTAGATCAGATAATGCTACATTTAATGTAAACAAATGTGTTAAAAATAATCAAGGTTGCTCTGGTGCAACGGAGAAAAATATGATTAGACTTCACATGATAGAAATGGAACATCATTAAAGATGTTGATTTTCAAAGAAGTAAGAAGGTATTGTTTTTTTTTTTTCTTTAAATTTGTCATTCTGGTTTTTTATTGCTAAGTTACATAGTTAAACTTCTCCCACCTCCTTTTTGAACTTACAAATGAAACAAGGAAAACAAATACAGCACACAGTCCTTACACTGACTATAATAATGACCACTGAGTTTACTAAGAACCTTTGCTGTGGTGGTTTCTTAAGGAGGTTTTCTTTCTGCAAGAGCACAACAGTTTGTGCTATAAGTGTCTACTACTGACTACTATATTAATGGCATTTGGGGTGCTAAATATGAGGGCAATTTTGGGAAGTATCTGCCTATTATCAGGGTTGGGTTGGCCAATCTCTATGTCTAGGCAAGATCCCTTTTAATTTAATAATTTCACGGATATATAGTTTACCTAGCAGGGTATTTGTTGCTATTGTTGCTTTTAATTCTCCAAATATTTATAGGATAGTCTGTAGGTGTTGACTGCAAGAATTTTTGCTGCTAGAGCCAGAATTATAAAACTTCAATCTAGTCTGCTTAGTTACTAAGAGATAAATCTAGTGAACACCATACAAATTCATAGAAGGTATCTAAGAGCATGGCTATCATACTGAAAACAAACATCCAAGCTTCCTTATCCAGAACAAATGAGAGGTTTCTCATATATTATAAATGTGAACTCACCTCAATGGCTGCTCAGACCAATGGATTTGTGTCTTCCTGTAGTGAAATCATGAATACTAATTGACAGGACACATGTGGCAAGGCACTGGTGGGCTGTATGAGTAACAGAGAGGAGACACAGTGCATTAATTGCATTTCTTAGTGTGTAATTTGCCTTTGATGCTTCACAGCTTTGGCCAAATGGAAAGATAATGCTAGATGTGGCTATTAAAAAGTGTTTTGAGTTGCCTGACATGATTAACTTTCACATGGGCTCTGCCAGAAGATAAACTCAGTGTGGTGAAAGTGTTTGGCTAGATTACATAGTAAGCAATCTTTATTGGCCTATTTGAGATTGAAACAGTGAATATAAATGATATATTTCTATCTTAGTGGTACTGTTTGGATTCAGCATAGGAGTAAGAAAGGCAAAGAGAATTATAGTTCCAGGACAGATATTTTGTTATGCGGTAATTCATTGTGCAAATTTTACCTCGGAATTTGTAGTGGACAATACTGAGGGATCAAATTGTAAATATCTTGCAATGAGTTTGCACTTATGGTATTACTGTTATCTTCACTTTTGGGGAAATAACAACAATTCTTGGACTAATCTGCTTTAGTACAAACATATTTCTGGAGAACAATAGAACAAACTTGGGCTAATGGAATCCACACATTTTGCGTGTGTGTGTCTCTCCTTTAGAGTTGTAATTTCTTTAGGAAGCAGAAAGTATAGGCAATGACCAGGCCAAATCTTTAGTATACTTTATTACTTCTACCTTCCAAACTTCCCATATGCTTCTTCCTTAGCCACTCTCTATTGTAGTGATGATTGTTGGTGACACTGAGATTACTTTCAGGTATTCTATGCTTTCTATTCATTGGAGGATGATGTTAATGTTTTCAGTGTGTGTGTGTGTGTGTGTGTGTGTGTGTGTGTGTGTGTGTTTCCCTTGGGGAAGGGGGAGGGGAGTGTATTTAATTTGCACAAGAGAAAAAAGGTTTTATTATTTTAAAATCAGATTTTAATTTCTAGTTCTGTCATGAAGTAGGGATATTTTCTTGCTCGGAGGGAGGATTTTTTTCTATTTCTTCTAAGCCATAAAGTACCATAAGGAAAGAGAATAGATCATTTCATCTTTTGTATTCCTAGAGCTTGGCATAGAAGTTGTCAGTCTATGCTTATTGATTAAAAGGAAGGAAGACAGGAAGGATAGTAATAATTTTATTATTGGCTTCTAAAATCAGTTGGTTACATATTTCTTAAGTGGTTTATAGATCATAAATTTGAGAATTGTGTTCTACTTTCTGTGAAAAATATAAATAAAATGAGGGACAAGTCTTTGAACAAGGACAGTTTTATCTCTCTATTCTCTAGTATTCGCTGAAAAAGAACTGTGTGGTGGACCCTAAGTGCTTAATTGCCATAGAATTTTCTTCGGTCAGTGAAATGTGAACGCAAGTGGAGTGTATCACATTTCCTGCGATTGTATGCTTTTCCGCTTTTCTTCTGTCATGTTATCCTGTGATGTTCCATATGAGGGAGGCTAGGTCTCTAAACGAGAGTGACACGGAGCCGTTCTGTCATGTATCATAGTAGCCACCTATCACAGACATATCACAAGAAATAATTCTTTTATTTTAAGTCGCTGAACTGTATTTTTGGCTACCAAGAGAGTTCATTTTCTAGTCACTGCTCTTATTTACCATATTATTTTTCTGCCATTAATTTTGCAAGCGTATTTTTATACCTAATACTCTAGGAGTTTTCCTGTGGCAAAAAGTATTATAAAATACATTTCTTTTGGTTTCACAGAGAATACAGCCTTTTTGATAAAAATGTGAGATAACTTTTTAGCACTATCCCCAAAATTTATAATTTCACTTTTCAAAGATAACCAATGTTAAAATTTGTGTATTTAGAGAGGCCTGGGTGACTCAGTCGGTTGAGTGTTTGACTTCGGCTCAGTTCATGATCTCACAGTTCATGAGTTCAAGCCCTGTATTGGGCTTACGACTGTCAGTGCAGATTTCGCTTTGTATCCTCTGCCCCCCTCTCTGTCTGCCTCTTCCCTGCTTGTGCTCTCTCTCTCTCTCTCTCTCAAAAATAAACAAACATAAAAAAAAAACAACTTGTGTATTTATTTTTGAGCCTTATTTCTAAAAAAAACATTCTTAAATAATGTATTTTTATTGTATGTATATGTATATATATGTATACTTTTTATATGTATATACCCACATATTTTCCTACATAAAGTAATTTTAAAAGTACATAATGGAAATCAGTGGAACAAATAGTCGCACATATTAAATTCTAACTTTAGCAACATTTTTTTCCTCCTAGGAACATATCAGGCTCCTGTGTCAAATGATAGCTATATTCCATATTTAGGACGATGATGTGGAATGGCATTCTATTTTATTTTGTAATTTACCACATTTTGTTTCTCCTGCAGTGACATATGTATAAAAGAAAAACTCATACTTATAAGGCACTTCATGTTTGTCAGGGAGCTTTTGCTTTTTATCTCATTTGAGCCCCAAAGCGTACCTGTGCAATCGAGGTGGCTTGCATTTTCTCGGTTTCATATACGTGAAGATATGATTTGGCAAGTCTGATAGCTGGTGCTGAAGAAATCTAACGGAAAGCCCCAGTGCTCTTGTACTCATTTTATTTGTCCTGACAGTGTAAGATTTTCCGTAAAAGAAGCTAATGATTTTCACTTGCCTCGGTGGAGAGTGATAGACATGAAAACTGGGATAGCCCGTATTCCACCATTTTGCAAACAAAGACATTCATGGTACATCCCTACCATTCCAGGTGAAAGCAACCTGAGAGTGTACCTGAGCCTCAGTACACCTCACAAAGTGTGCCTACCATGGTTAGAGACCGGAGCGAGCCATTTAATGAATCTTAAAAAAAAAAAATAGTTATTCTGCATGGCTCAAAAGATGTAGTGAAGAGCACTGGACTAGGAGTCAGAAAATTTGGTTTCCAGAACCACTGAGCTTCTAACTAATCTCAAAGTAGTCATTTCATCTTTTTGTTTCCATATCTCATGGGTAGAATGGGGATAAGAGTAAATACCTTGTAAAATTTTTTCAGAGCACAGACAAGCACAAACACATATGTTTAGACATAAGACTCAGTGATTGGCAAATAGTTTCTACTTGGTAAATGGTATACATTATTTTTATTATTTGTAAGCAGGATTTCCATTTTAAAGCAACAAGCAGTTGTTTGTTTTCAATTTCTCTAGTGTAGGAAGATTGAGTTCAGGTATATGGAAAGACTATTCCTTTGTTCTGGGGAAAAAAATCACTCTATGGTTAAAAGTAAAGAAAAAAGTCACATTTTAAAAAATGGAAATGGTCACTACTCTGCAATAATAAAGTGGAAGTTTATCTTTATGGGCAGAGTTCTATATCTATGGATTGTTTCTTCTGGGAAGAAATATTTCTTTTCTAAATAGATGTTGGGACTGCATCATCTTGGAGAATTCTTTTCTAAAGCAGTTTTGGAATAGTGGTTGAGAGAGAAGGTTCTGAAGTCATTCTACCTGGGCATGAATCACAGATTTCTCAATTACTGTTTGACTTTGGGCAAGCTATATAATCTGTCTGTATCTATAGGTATAATAATGGAGCCCATCTCATACAGTTGTCAGAAGTGGAGACCTAAAGATGGCAGCCAGGATATGGGGACATATATTCACACCATGTAATTAGAGAGATGCTTAAAGGGTACAATTTGAGATTCGGAAGCTTATTCTGGACTGTCAAAGTGGTCTTTGAGATGGTATTTTAGAATGAATTATCCTGGCTAGAGAAACAATATAAGAATGTTAGATTCTGATGAATTCTCCTCATAGCAAATTCAGGCAAGGACAATCCTTATAGTTTAAAGGTATGGGGAAACGCACATTCATATTGTCAAGCATCCAGGGAAGAACGTTATCCTAGGGCAGAAATGAGCTACAAGCCTTAGTATGGGGGTAATAGAGGAACTTAATTCCTTTTTCTAGCACTCAGGTAGTTAGGACTTGGATCCCAAGGGGAGGGAGACATACTTCTGTGCACTTACCCTAGGGAAGGTACATAAGATGACACCAGGTCACAGGGGAATGCCACACAGGAAGAAATAAATAATGGAGAGGTTTAAGGCTGAAGATCTGAGGATGCGACAGGGCACAGGTTTAAGCCTTCAGCTTTATAATTCTTCTGCGTTACCACCAAGTCTCTGGAAAATCCTTATATGTGTTGGAGCCTGGTCACCTGTCACTCTGGAGGATCAAAGAAGGGCTAGTGCCAATATGAGGGACAATGTGTTACTGGGAAAGTAACCCTGGTTTGTGGGTCCCTTGTCTCAAGAAGATTGAGGTGGACTGTGGGAGGGGTGGTGGTGATCACAAGCCTGACAGCTGGCTAAGATGGCTCATAAAAAGCAGAATAAATCTGAAGAACACCTAAATATTCCTTAGATATCCTGAAGAACTCTTAGGAATGGGAATCTATTAGAATACTGGAAATCTGGGTGAAGATGAGATTATCATAATTTAAATGTTAAAAGAAAAGGTGAGCTTTGGAATGTTTGCTTGGTGAAGTCTGAAATGTTTGTTTAATACCACCACCACCACCTGTCATCTCATCATTAACATCATCACCGGTATGTTTATATCTGAATTCCTGCTTTACCCCAGCTAGGCCTCCAGATGGCAGAAGCTCACCCACTTGCCCCACACCAATGAGATTCTTCGGAAACATCACTGTATCTCACTACGTAGGTCCCATCCCTGTCTTCAGCCTCTATGCTCCTGCCTTCCCAACTCAACAGAAAAAAGATCTTCTTCTGTGTCAAAAATTGGTTCATGTCTGTCTTGTCTCAGGATTAAACATGTTCTAACATGATGGACAGTGAGAACATCCACTCTCTTCAGAAGGAAATCCCTATTCTAGCACTAGACATGTGGCGGGAACAAGAGAGTCACAATAGTTGATGATAGTTTTTTTTGGTATTCTGGTGTATTAAATCTTAAATAACATTACATGAAGGATGCCAAATATCCAGACTGGTTATCCAGTCATGCCCCTTCTCAAAGTCTATTCTTTAGAGTAAAGTAGAGAGAGGGCCAGTTTTGTTCTGTTTTTTTTTTAAATTTTTAGTTTATTTATTTATTTTTGAGAAAGAAAGTATGGGTGGGGGAGGGGCAGAGAGAGCAGGAGAAAGAGAGAATCCCAAGCAGGCTCCATGCTGTCAGTGCAGAGCCCATGTGGGGCTTGAACCCACGAACCATGGTGGTCATGACCTGAACTGAAGTCAGACTCTTAACCGACTGAGTCACCCAGGCGCCCCAAGAGAGGGTCAGTTCTGCCTGCCAAATTAATAATCTGGTCTTGGGGAAAAGTAAAAACATATGTACCCCAAACTAATATTGTTTCTCTTGTTTGTAGGTTAGTATTTTGAAGCATTGCTAAGCTTTGATGTAACTTCTCACTGAATGTCTCCACAACCTGTAAGACTCCCCAAATAGTCCTCAGTGCAAAGGAAAGTCTGCTCCAAAGACAAATACCAGTTTCTCCCCAAGAAGACATAAATTGCTACCGATCCCTCAAATTTCTTGTTTCAAGTGTTAAGAGCTAGACTCTGCCAGGTGGGCTTGGTCCCAGTCCCGATTTGTCTAGGAATAATAGTTGGTTTCTGAATGGAACATTGACCAATTTCTATTCCGGTTGAATGCTAAATGTGCAAAGCTTAGTGTTCCACAGTGTCCCATAGTTAGAATAAAATCATATTCTTAACTCATTTGTTTGTGTATTCTTTAGTAGACCTAGACAGTCTTAATTTATGTTAATATAGACTTCTGTAACGGATTCTTAAATACCCTTGGTCTCTACAAGGATATTCAGGAATTCTGAGATATTAAAAATGATTCATTGAGAATGACTTCCCCAAATCCTGGAATGGAAATTTCTGTTTTTGCCTTACTAACTTTAGGTAACAATTCTAAATCAGTGTGATTAGGGAGACAATCTTGATTCCAGGCCAGTTTGATTTCCTTCTTATTACATTTCCACAGTTCTGTTATCAGTTTTATTGTGTTTTTCAAATCTTATCTCACAGTATTCTGACATGGGATGTCTTCTTTCAGAGCCTTTAGTACTAAGGCAGATGTTTCTAGGTCTTTTCATTTGCAAATGTCCAAAGAGTACTTTCTGAAAGCTCTGTGAATATATTTTAAAAGTCTAGGGGCACCTGGGTGGCGCAGTCGGTTAAGCCTCCGACTTCAGCCAGGTCACGATCTCGCGGTCCGTGAGTTCGAGCCCCGTGTCAGGCTCTGGGCTGATGGCTCAGAGCCTGGAGCCTGTTTCCGATTCTGTGTCTCCCTCTCTCTCTGCCCCTCTCCCCGTTCATGCTCTGTCTCTCTCTGTCCCCCAAATAAATAAACGTTGAAAAAAAATTTTTTAAAAGTCTACTTTGTTCCAATGTGCACTGCTAAATGGTTTTGTAGAGAGGTTAAGAGTTGCTGCTTTGAAGCCAAGATTGCCTGGATGTGTATCTTGACTCTGACACTTACAAGCTGCATGACCTTGCAAAGTTATTTAACCTTTCTGTGTCTCAGTTTCCTTACCTGTAAAATGGTGATAATAATCATAGCTACTCATGGGGATATTATGAAGATTAAATAAGAGAGAGAGAGAGTATAAAACTTGTATGCATTAGATAGATGTTATTTACAATTTTGATCACAAAACATTTTTCCAACATACTCGAAAAAATATTGGTTGACTGGTTTATTTCTGCTCGTCACTTCAACTCTGTCTTTAATTTATTCTGTCTCGTGTCTTTGCACTATAGGCCATACCTGATGTTCTATTCAAACATTCTAAACTAGGAAATGTCAATAACAACCTGGAGCCCAAGTTGAAATCAGATCCCATTCTCCATTTTCATGACACTGTAATAACATGAATCACCACTCCCTCCTCCCCTGACAGGATGTAGCAGTCCCAAGAAAATTATTCCTTAATCATTCATGGCCAATAGTCTTGGGCTACAACTGCATTCTGCAACAAAAAGCACTGTCCTTTTAGTAGAAAGTTCTGGTAACTCACTAATTTTGTATCTCTAATTATTTTTTGAAACAATAAATTATAAAGGTCAACATTGTGGCATAAAACATGGAAAAAATAAAGGTCTTTACATAAGAGTCTTCTATTTAAGACCACTCATGAAATCTGACATGTCTAACTTCCTGCAATTATGCTGTCAGTTGCAGACTACTTTTTCTAATTATAATATTTGGCAGTTTTTCATCTCCTTGGCTTTGACTAGATTTTATGAAAAAGATAAGGATAAGATACAATTTCTGACTGATCTTATTTCATGGATTATGATTTTTGGTACTGAGTTCTGATGCAGAAATTTAAAAGAATAAAGTACTGTGTAAATGTTGTAACAGTCTTAGGATAAAGCAGTTTTTGTGAGTATCACACCTGAAAATAGCAATGTATTGTCTTTCTTATAGAAATGGCAAGGGGCTGTATGTGCGGCGGGTAAAGGCATATTCCCTGGAACCAGACCACCTGGTTTTCAACCCTGGAGCATCGTCACCTACTAGTTGTGTGGCTTTAGTCTATTCACTTAACCTCTATCGGCCTCAGGTTTTAGCTAAGAAATGTTATAATAATATTTAACTCAGAGCATTATTGTGAGGACTAAATGAGTTAATAAATGTGACAGAAGACTATCTGGCACATAGTATCTGCTGGATAAGAGCTAGCTTTTACTAATAACTTCTATCAAAGGTCATCATATCTAAGTTGACTTATTCACATGGCACCTTATGAAAAAATAGTCATCTTTAATTCCTTTCTTTCCCTTCATATCTAATTAGTTATTAAAGTTATTGATTTTTCAAAATAACTCTTCTGAAATTTTCATTTTGATGGACACTAACCTTTTTTAGTTCCTTATGATATCTTCCTCAGACGAATAAAGTAGTTTTCCGTCCGATTTCCATGTCTTTAGTCTTCATTTCACTGCATCTAAGCATCACTGGCAGATCAATCTTCCTAAAAGTTAGATCAAGTCCATCACTGTTCAGCTTTGGATCTTTAGTAGTGCTCTATTTCTTACAGTATATACTCCAGACCCTTAATCTTTATATCGAAGCTCCTTAGGTGTAGCTAGCCTCAACCTTGACAAACCTTCAATTGTGCCGGTCTGCTCAGTATTCTGAAAGCATGTTTTCCTTTATTTGTATTGTAAGTTTGTTCGTTCCTCTCCTTCTTTTGAAATATTCTCTTCATTTCTTGTCATTTGCTGTTCAATTTTATGGGGACATCTCAAGGTAAATTATTACGTGTTTTTAAAGCAAAGAGATATTGCTGACAATTCTCTTGTACAAAGCTATACAAAAGGTAATAGCTCTGTAAATATTCACCAAGACTTTCCACCTTGTGGTTGGTGAAGTTCTCCTTCTTGAAGGAAGATGGATTTGGTTCAGATTTCATTAAATTGCCACAAGAGCTGATTGGGAAACTATTCCTTTGGGAATTGTTTGAACTGTTATTACATTATGTTAAATAACTTCATTCTAAATGCAGTTTTTTTTAAATAATATTTTGGGATGTTACATTTTACATCTGTTAAAATCTATTTTTAGTTAATTAATAATAATATGTCCCTAGTCTATGCCAGGTATTGTAGTAATTAGTCTATATACAATATCTCACTTAATACCAAAAGCAACCTTGTGAATCAAGACAATCTATTACCATAATCTTTATTTAGGTAACCGAAGGCTCAGAAAGTTAAGTTAGTTTCCCAGGGTCTGTTAGCTATATAAATCAGAATTCCTTAACTCTCAAATCATTGTGCTTCAAGCTAATGAAAGTAAACAGCAAGCAAATTTCCATTATTAATGGTTTTAGAATTTACTTTTCAAGAGCTGATTATGTTGGGAACATTAGTTGGGAACAAGCATTAGCCTGGAAGCAGAGAAACTGGTCTGGAACTATCTAGAGCACTCCATGTCCAATTTCTAGAAATTTAGTGTGTTCAGTTTTACAACATGATCAAGATTCAGCATTAAAATATAAGGAGTGTTTAAAGAGCAAGTATAATGTGACAAGCAGATGGCAGGTAACATAGAGTTGGCAGAGATATCTAAAGGTAGAATAATGTTCCCTGGTAGATGATATTCTAAGAACTGAGGAAACAGTAGGTACCAACAACCTAATTTGATCTCCAAATAACCTCAAGCAAAAGGAGACACATCAGCAGAGTGTATGTATGCAAGTTCATAAAACATTGCTGTCAAAAATGAGATATACGTAGCTTGACATGTGCCACAGTTTTGAAAGAGAAATTTCTTCTCTGTAAATCAGAACAATTATCTCTGCTTGAAGAGAAAATTTAAAACACCTGCATGTCTTCTAAAAGGGAAAATGTATGTATGTGTGGGTAGGAAGAGGCTTTCTAATTTTCTCTTCTCCATAACCATATGAATATATGTTATTTTTATTTTTTAAGCCCCGACTGTATGTTGTGTCAAATATTACTTTCTCACCAAAAGTATGTAGTTTAGTTGAGACAACCTATGTTGTTCAGATGTGTATGTGTCCAATTTGTGTGTGTGTGTGTGTGTGTGTGTGTGTATAAATTCTGGGTATAGGTTTATAGATACAGAGGAATGACGAGCCTTTCTTCAGAGAGACAACCAATAATAATTCTTATATTAGAATTTAATCTTTATTGTATGCTTTTGGGTAGACTGTTTTCCTCCCCCAAACTGTCAGATTAGTACAATGTTTTTCTTTTGTGAATTTAAGAAATATATTGAAAAACAAGGTGTCTGATGCGTTAAATGGAGTTTAATTAAAAATGTGGAGTGGATTTTATATGTAAATATGAATAGTTAGCTTTCTTATAAAAGATGTCTTTTATGCTGCCTTAGAGGAGTTTACAGTTGTAAGTACACTTTTTGTTTTAAACAGTGACTCAAAAGGCATAGATGTGCTACAGAGCAGTGGTTTTCACCCCTTTTGGGTGGGCTAGCCTGAGCAGGTGGACCTTCAGTCTGCATTAAAGTTCAAATGTTTTGTGCTTTTGCCACATCAGTTTGGAGAAGTTTCAAATTCTCTCTCTAATAAGTTGCTCAGCACATATTTTCTGAAAATTTAAATTTAATTGTAGTTGTTTCCAATTCTTTACAGAGAATCCTGGTGGCCAAACATGAAGCCTAAATAAAGTTTGAGCTTCTTGGCCTGAAATTTGGTATTCAAAACTCTCATACTGGTCCTGGTCCGTGATTTCAGCCTGAACTTTTACTATACTCTTACAAATCCCTCTGAGACTCCCCTAAGCTACGTCTTCCAACCAAATAGCAAATTCATGTAATTCTCTGAATGGGAAATAGTGCTCTCTTTGTATATAATAAGAGGACTTTCCCTCATGGTCTAGTTTGAGTTTCCTTTTGCATACAAAGCTTTTTTTGATCACTCTAGCTAATAACATTGTTTCTTTTTCTAAACTCCTTTGCCCCTTGCTGTATATTTCATTAATTTAATTTTTAATGCTTTTAAAAATGATGTAGTTCTCATTTATGTAACTCTTCTGTATCCATGTGTGATATCTTAAAATTAGGACTACCATAGTTCCTGTAGTAGACATAGAGGAAAGTAACCAGTTTAGCAAGCATTATTATCAAGACCTTTTCCTGGCCTAACAGAAGAAAAGGCAGCATGTCTCCAAATTTGGCCTTTTACTATCACTTCTTTTTTTTTTTTTTTAGTTTTCTTTATTTTTGAGAGGCAGAGAGACAGAGCACATGTGGGGGAGGGGCAGAGGGAGAGGGAGACAAAGACTCAGAAGCAGGCTCCAGGCTGTCAGCACAGAGCCCGATATGGGGCCCGCACTCCGACCCGTGAGATCAAGACCTGAGCGAAGTCGGTCGCTCAACCAACTGAGCCACCCAGGTGCCCCTTTTTACTGTCAGTTCTCACTGTTCTGGGGGCTTCATTAACAATTTAACCTTCAGGCATGCCTTCCTAGTTAGTAGAGTGGTATAGGAGAGTTCTTCCTTGTTTTCCTATGTCATAGGATGCTTGTTTGCAGATTGAGTTGAAAACCAACATGAATACATTCGTACCAAAGTAGACCACCCCTTTTGGTGTTACCTAATCTAATATCTGTCTGTATCATTTTGAATCACAAGCATGGAATATGGAGATTCATATATCAGTATGAAAGTCAAGTTTTACTAAGTGGTTTTTATTCATTCTGAAAGTTTTTATGGTCGTTTGTGCTCCTACAACTGAAGGTTACGCCTCACAATGAAGGTTCAGGGAGGGAGGAATGCCTAAAGACAGATGTAAAATACCCTTAGAAAAGGAATAGGCTAATGCCTATTCAAGCAGTTCGAAATTGGTTTTCTAGTATCCTGCTCACTCTGTTCCTGAAGTTTTAGTTGCTTCTCCTCAAGGAAGAAGAGCATGCTGGGGTAAATTGGGAAGGAAGGAAAAAGAGGTAGTACCTGAAGAATGAGGGGTTGAAAGGAGAGAAGAACGGGAAGAGGGAGGCTGAGATTAACAACTAGGATTTCTTATTCTTAATGCTCTGTGCATTCTCCAGGCCAGAGGTGCAAACCTCATGCTTGTGGACCGTATTTAGATTTCCTTCAGCTGCAAGTATGTTTTGCTTAGTTCTCAGGATATTGTTCTGTCTGGTGTTTTGCAAACCTTGAGGTAGATTCTAACATTTCAAAACTGAGAAATTTTACCCCCAAATCTAAGTTGTGCATCTTTAGGAAAAATTCTTAAATTCCTGTATAGGAATAAGTTGCTTGAGTTTGGGTAGTGGGTTTCCCTTTAAGCCACAGCAAGAGCCTTTCAGGTTTGGAAAAGTCCTACTAGCACACATCCGCTTCCTCCCTTTACCTATTAGCCCCGAGGCACCAACTTCCTAAACCCATTCACCCCAAACTCAAGGTGATGATAAAGGACTAAATATCAGACATACTGGGACTGGGTCTTGAGTAATGTAGATCGTGTTTTTGATGTACAGTGATGAATAATATTACTGAAAAACAAACAAAGCAAAGCCCTATATGGATACTAGCCAAATAAACATGAAATTTATAGATTTCCATGTTTTTAAGCTGGCAAATGTATGAATTTTTCCCTACTTTTATAAAACTACTTGTTGAAAATGTCTAAACATAAATATTTAGCAATGTAATTCACAAAAAAATTGGGTTCATTTTAAAAGAATAGAGTTAGCATTTACTTTTAGTAATTTGGGAAGTAATCTAATATACTTACTAGTTTTTTTTAACATTTTTAATATAATTTTTTATAAAATTGGCTTACATACAACACCCAGTGTTTATCGCAACAAGTGTCTACCTCAATGCCCATCACCCATTTTCCTCTCTTCCCCACCCCCCTCAACCTTCAGTTTGTTCTCTGTATTTAAGATCCTCTTGTACTTAATAGTTTAATTCCAAATATATATCCACTCTTTGAAAGCCAAAGTTATCATCTATTGTGCTTGTCAAGGAATAGTTCTTGAATATTTTCCTTAATTTCATAAAAAGGATGATAAAAGTTTCCGGGAAATTGTTTTCAAAACGAGGACTATTCCCCCAAGAAGTAGCTCACGTGAGTTCAAGAGGACAGGTTTTTTGGTTTTGTTTTTTCTTTTTTCGTTTTTGTTTCTTAGATCTGTCCTGTTGAAAACAAAGAAGATTTGTTATAAATGATCTCAGATAATTCATTTCTTGTAAAATGTGAAGTCTTTAAACCTTCCTTGAAAAATTACCAGTAGGGTTGTTCGGAAAGATAAGATCTATCAGTTTATTTCATACAGGCTGTTAGAAAGCTTCCAGAGAATAATGCTTTTTGGGCATTCCACAGAAGTTTAGCACGAGGCAGCTATAACTTTATAAAAACAATGTAACTGTGAAAAAAACTTGGTGGCACACAGATTTTTTAGGGAAATTCCTTTACATTTATAGATTTGAACTCCAGGATACCTTTGGTGGATTTTAAAGATCTCTAAAGAGGTGCAAATAATTTGCAGTTATTTTAGGTAAAAGACTTTCTGTAGATACTGCTTGATGTAGGAAATATGTATGATGATTTACTTTCAGTGTATTCCAATGGGATAATTTTCCACCAGTGAAAACTGCATTTTTATTTAGTCCTGCTATCTAAGAATCTAACCTTTAAAATGTTTGGTGGCTTCATCCTGGATAATAGAAGTACAATGCCACAAATTGATACTATGCTTTTTGTTTCAGTTTTTTTTTTCTTGTTTTTTTTTTCCTCGAGGCTAAGGGAGATATGCTATAGAAATTCCATTCCAAACTGGTTGGTCATAGCTGGAAAAATCAGACAATGGCCTGTGACTTTGCAAAGTGAACACACTGTTGAAATAAACATTATCCACTCCTAATCTCGGTTTTATCCTTCTGAGTAACAGAGTGAATGACTCTGGAGACACCCTAGTCTTAAACCGATGAAGTAAAGTTCTTTAAAAACGCTGTAATTAACCAATATTGTCATTGCAGTTAATGAGGACAGTATGGCATTTCGTGAGTTGATACTAACTTACATAAAACTTTTTCTTAGTGGAAATAATGCATGTTCTCTGTGTCCTTAGGAATCATAAAATGTATGAAATCTCTCATGAACTAGAAAAACAGAGATCATTTAAAGTTGACATTTTCTTTCCTTTTCTCTGAAACTATGTTGTAGAATTGCAGAATCTTTAGGGAAATAAGCATTAAAATAGACTATTTCTACAGAGTAGTGAAATCTAGCTTACTTCATATTAACCTATAAACACTGACATTAAAATGATTATGAAAATTATCTTGTTCAACTATCATCACATGTTTGCATCTTTTCTATATTATCTCTGACGAGTCAAAATCCTACTTCTGCTTGAACTCACCCTGGTGATGAGAAAGCTTTCTGCCCTGAGGCAGCCTCTTTCTTTCCTGAATATCTATGACTGTTACAAAAGCCGTCTTGGTATAGTGTTGAAATTTGTGTTTCTGTTTTTTGATCATTTTATTGTAGTTATTCCCTCTAAACAAGTTGTATATTCTTCAATATGACAGCACTTCAGACATGTGAAAGCCGCAAATTCTTAAGCTCTTTTCTCATGACTAAGCAGCCACAATTTCTTCAATGACTCCAAATTTGATGGAGTTTTGAGTTCCTTCATTGATTTGTTCATTCTTTTCCAGATTGATTCTCATTTTTTGATATTCCTCTTCAATTGTGATTCCCATAACTTTCCATACATTCCAAGAGTGGTCTCACTTATATAAATTAAAATATCATTGTAGGTTTTTTATGTCTATTTGAAAATCTAACATTGTTCTGTCTTGTTGGATGGCTTAACGCATTGTCGATTGATTGTGTTTCCTGTTAACTATAAACCCCTAATATTGTATAGGAGCTAGTACTAATCTTTATCTACCTGGTCCTATATTTATATAATTACTCCTTTTAAATCCCAACCCCGGTCCTTAGGACTTATATCTTACATACTGGTTTTTAAATTTCTATTTGACAAACATTTACATTGTTAGACTTAGACTATTATTCCAACTCATTATTAACATTTTGAACCTTGTTTGTGTTATCTAACATACTGCCTTTCTTTATAAGCTTTATGACTCCACTGAATGTGTTTTAAAATCATTACAAACATTTTGAACAACACAGAGCAAAAATCTAATGAATATTCAAGACTTCATTAGTATATTTCATGGCGTTTTTTTTCCCCCAGGATTCATTCCAACTTCCCCTTGACCTATAGCAACAGTCAGGTTGGGGAGGGATTGATCCACCATCATCTCCAGACTTGGGCCCTGATTGGTTGCAGCTAATCAGCATAATTTAACTATCTATGTCACAGTGGTTGATTCATGGACAGCCCGTTCAGGGTAAAAGATAGAATATTAGGCTGAAAAAGAAAAAAAAGAAATCTCTTTCTCTTGCTCTGGATAATAAGATGCACAGATGTGAGGACTGGACCTGCTTATAGCCACTTGGCAACTATGTGGAAGACCAGCCTGAGGATGAAACCAAAATACACGGTTGAGGGGCGCCTGGGTGGCTCAGTCGGTTGAATGTCCGACTTCGGCTCAGGTCATGATCTCATGGTCCGTGAGTTCGAGCCCTGCGTCGGGCTCTGTGCTGACAGCTCAGAGCCTGGAGCCTGTTTCCGATTCTGTGTTGCCCTCTCTCTGACCCTCCCCTGTTCATGCTCTGTCTCTCCCTGTCTCAAAAATAAATAAAACGTTAAAAAAATACACGGTTGATAAAAAGTTCCTGTAAATGAAATTAAAATACTACTTTAACAATAGCCAAGGCTTTTTTTAAATCTCTAAACTTTTTAGTTAGATGAGTAATTATAATGTGAGAGGAGGGAAATTAATGCTAGCTACCCTACGGTGTCATGAAATACAAGTAGGTTCACACAACAGAAGTCGATATTTTATTCACATAAATTCTGATACGAATTGTCCAAGGTTATCCTCTCTCTAATGATTCAGGGAACCAGCCTCTTTCTGTCTTATGATGTCACCGCCTCCTTCTGTGGCAGGGAAAAAGAGAGCTAGAGGAGGAATCTGGCTTTTAAACTCTCTTGGTCTAGAAATAAAACATATTGCTTGCTCTCATAATTCATTAGCCTAAACTTGTCACATAGTTCCAAATTAAATGCTAAGGAGCCTAGGGATTATAGAAAAATATTTTGAATATTTGATAAGCATTAGTGGCATCTGCAACTCAACATCCTCCCATCAAGGAACTTAGGTT
Organism: Acinonyx jubatus; assembly: GCF_027475565.1. Taxonomy (NCBI): domain Eukaryota; kingdom Metazoa; phylum Chordata; class Mammalia; order Carnivora; family Felidae; genus Acinonyx; species Acinonyx jubatus. The sequence goes on from NC_069384.1 coordinate 42,375,975, forward strand.
TTCACAAAAGAATGGAGGAGCCACTGATCATACCTCTGCTTTCTACTTGTAACCATCTCAAAGGGGAAGATGTATTCATGGCCTTGCTCTTGGTTTAGAACAGTGAGAACACACACACATTATAACAAGAAATTCGTCCAAGATACTATCCTTCTCTTTCCTTTTGAAAGTTAGGACCAAGTGTTTCTAACTCTGGATTCCTGGTCACATCTCCTATTTCCCCCAGTGGCTGGAAAATAAGAAATTTTGATCCTGCAGTTCACTATCTCATCTGCAGGTTTTTTTTTTTTTTTTTTTTTTTTTTTTTTTTTACCATGGTCTGGTATGTAATCTTCTTAGGCCTGGAGACTTGAAATCATTTAGAGAAGCTAAATGCTATCTTATCATCTCTTTACATATCTTGAGGTTCAATTGCTTTTACCAATATTTATTCTGCCTTCTTCAGGCTAAAAATTATTCTACTGGTCAGAGACCACGGAAGTAAAAGAAAATTTTCAGAATCCCATTTTGTGTCACATGTTCAATTTACACAATCTTGCTAGACGTATTACAGGTAAACTCTCTTTGTTCTTGCTCTGGCTATAACTGTAACTTTGAAAGGTTTTATTTTTCCTTATGTAGTTTATTCACAAACCTCAATCCTTTCTGGTTTTCTGGCACTGTTCTTCCAAGCGCATGTTCCTTTCATATTTATGCTTCGTTAAATGCCTCTGAAACCCATTTCTGCATGTAAATTTAAAAGTTAAAACCATCCAAGTTGTCTTTATGGAGCCACTGTGAATCTTCAGATACTCTCCTTGATGAATTTGTGTGTGTGTGTGTGTGTGTGTGTGTAATTTCAAAGGTGGAAATTCAATTTCAAGTGATTTCCAAACTCTCTGAACTTTCCTATTTAGAGTGTGAAACTACATGACCATTTACATCTTTCATTTAAATTCTTTGACATTTTTCTATCTGAAGTTGAGGGTAGATTCACCCCCTGCATATCATGGTCACCATGTGTTTGGAATACTCTGATGCTTAATATGTGATTTTCAAATGAATGCATTTGAACTAAGCAAGGACAAGATTCCTTTTCCATGAGAATCCTATTTCATCTTTCTTTTTTTTCTTTCTTCTTTCTTTCTTTCTTTCTTTCTTTCTTTCTTTCTTTCTTTCTTTCTTTCTTTCTTTCTTATATCTGAATCTTTTAGTCAGTTGTTAGATGATGTTAATGGTTTAGTCTGATAGCTTTTATTTTATGTGTGTGTAAACAGTAATTTTTTTTATAACTTCTGACAAGCTATCTATTCACGGTGATTAAAACTTTTACATAGTCTACTAAACTCTTTTGAGTGACTATAACACTATCCATGTCAAAATTACAGGTTTGATATCCATACAGATGTTATCATTCTATAGATAATTATAAATAATCTTGTATTCTTATCAATAGGCTACACTGATCATCAGAGAGATAGGTCAAGAGAATAAAAATAATTCAGTATAATTCCAATATCATCACTAAAGGCAGACAACCTTGGATATCTCTTTCACATCTGTTTTCCTAAGATTTTATGAAACAAACTAGTTTATATTTCAATATTCCATAACTTTATAAAAGTTTTACTCAATCTTATTGTTCTTTAATATTGTTTCTGAATAAAGGGAAAATATATGCTAAATTTAAATGCAAGTCATTAGCATCAATGAAAAAAGCAGACATCCATTTATCGTACTCATAGAACTATTATACATATATACTTATACCTCAATACATCTGTAAGTGCGTATTTTTGAAGATTCAATATTAAAATAAGGAAGAAGAAAAAGGAATAGGTAAAAGTAATAATTAAGCCATCAACAGAAGGATTTTGAAGAAAACCTGGAATCTTTGCATATGGAAGGACTTACCTAGATAACTTGGTGAAATTGCTGCATTTGGATGAAAAGAAACTTATTTAATTATGGAAGATAACTAATGATATGGTCTTGGGAAAATTTATCTTTAATTAGCATTGTTAATTATGAAAGATTGAAAATAAATGAGTCAAAGGTTTAACATTAGTAATTAGAAAGCAAACAACAATAAGCCATAGAATATAGCTATCAGATGTGTATACATTTTATGTCTTATTTTCTGACATTGTTACTAATTACTTCACTTTTTTTATCTGTGAAATATGCTAGAATTACTTCAAAATACTGAAATATACAGTGATAGTGACTTCCTTATTGTCTATAATTTTAGCAAATTATTTTAAATATCATAAAATTGGTTTGAAGTAGTCATCATATCTAACAGCTTTTCTGTTCTTACCATAGAGTTTTAGAGTTTTTATTAGGCATGCTTCCTGAATTTTGTCAAATACTGTTCAGCATTATTTATATGACCTTTTTCTCCTGATATGGATATTATACTGATAGATTGGCTGTTTTGGATCATCCTTGATTTCCTGGAATTAAACTCCTAAGGTGCTTGGGTGCCCGTGGCTCAGTTGGTAGAGCACACAACTCTTAATCTCAAGATTGAGAGTTCAAGCCCCATGGTAGGTGTAGAGTCACTTACAAAAAAATAAAACAAAGGTGCCTGGGTGGCTCAGTTGGCTCAGTGTTGGGCTTTTGATTTCCACTCAGGTCATGATCTCATGGTTCATGAGATCAAACCCCATGTTTGAGATTCTCTCTCTCCCCTTCTCTCTGCCCCTCACCACTCATGTGCTGTCTCTCTCTCAAAATAAATAGGTAAACTTAAAAGAAATCCATGGTCTTTAGCTAGAATCCCAAATTCTATTTATTAAACTACACTTTTATCTTTGCAGTTAGATGCACAAGAAAGATTTATGTTTTTGCTATATTTTGGTGTCTTAATATTAAAATTGTGGTAATTCATGAATATATATTTTTAAATGTTTATTTATTTTTGGAGAGAAAGACAGGATGTGAGCAGGGGAGAGAGACAGGGAAACACAGAATCTGAAGCAGGCTCCAGGCTCTGAGTTATCAGCACAGAGCCCGACAGGGGACTTGAACCCACGAACTGCAAGATCATGACCTGAGCTAAAGTTGGATGCTTAACCAGCTGAGCCACCCAAGAATTCCATGAATATTTCTATCTTTTCACATGTTCCAGAATATTTTTTTAAGTGTATTTATTTATTTTGAGAGAGAGAGAGAGAGTGAGTGAGCAGGAGAGAGACAGAAAGAGAGGGAGAGAATCCTAAGAAGGCTCTGCACTGTCAGCATGGAGCCCCAAGCAGGGCTCTAACTCCTAAACTGTGAGATGATGATCTGAGCTGAAATCAAGAGCCAGATGCTTGAACTGACTGAGCAACCCGGGCACCCTATGTTCCAGAATATTTTAAATAGTAATAATAGAATTGTCTGATCTTTTAAAGTTAGATAGAATTTGTTTGTGAACTTATTCCTAATTGGAGCCTTTATTAATGCTAAATTTTAGAGTCCTTTTTTATTCATATTTTTCTCTCCTGTCTCAAGTTAACTTTGGTAATCTGTAGTTAAATTAAAAACTCTTTAGCTTTCTCCATAATTTTTATTTTTGTCAGTGTGTATATAATAAGCTCATAGTTATTAAAATATGTATATTTGGTTACTTTTCTATTTTAATCCTAACTACTTTATGTTGTTTCTTCCTTTTTTCACCCATAATTAAGCATACCAGGATATCTGTTTCTATATTATCCTTTCTATCTTTTTCTATATTATCCTTATTATCCTTTCTATATTTTTCTTTCAGTTATTTCAGGTTTTAGCTTTATTAATTCCAAGAAACTATATATTATATATAGTTATTGAGGTATAAGTGATGCATAAAAATGTACATATTTAATGTATGCAATTTGATGAGTTTAGACAATATGCATGCAATATTAAATATTCATTTTTAACCTTCAAATCTCTTACCTTTTCATTCATCATGCCTACCTCTTTGAGGTGTTTTTTTTTTTAATGTATTTATTTATTTTGAGAGAGAGAGAGAAAAAGAAAGCATTAGCAGGGAAGGGGAAGAGAGAGAGAGGGAAAGAGAGAATCGCAAGCAGGCTCCACGCTGTCAGGGCAGAGCCTGATGTGGGTATTGATCTCATAAACCATGAGATCATGACCTGAGCTGAAATGAAAAGTCAGAGACTTAACTGACTGAGCCACCCAGGTGCCCCATTTTTTAAAAATGTTTATTTATTTATTTTTGAGAGAGAGAGCAGGGGAGGAGCAGAGAGAGAGGGAGAAAGAAAATCCCAAACTGTCAGTGCAGAGCCCAAGGTGGTGCCCAACCCCATGAACCACAGGATCATGACCTGAGCCAAGATCAAGAGTTGGTTGCTTAACAAACTGAGCCACCCAGGCACCCCTGAGGTTTTTGATCAAGAATCTGAGATAGCTTATTGTTAAAGTGGAACAACTTATATCTCAGTTGTAACCATTTTGTATTTTACTTTATTGTTATTTTAGTTTTAGTAAGCTTATAGTGAAGTTTAGTGAAAATTGTTAAACTTCTTCAATAAAAGCAATTCTACTTATTTAACTTTTCCTTCTCTTAAGTTAATAGCTTCCTCTAAATAACTGGAAATTTTTCTTTGCTTTATTGTTGGGAGACAATTTCCCATAAACATCTCACATTTCCTCTGCATAGCATGGATCCTCTGAGTGAAGGGATTTATAGCCAAGTTAAGGAATATTTATATAAGGAAATTTTCTAACATAGTAAAATTAGAGGTGTTTTCAGATTAATGATGAAGTCTCTTTTTTCTGTCCAGAAGAGTATAGAAAAGCTACCAGCCACACTGTATAAGATTAGAATATCCTAAACTCAGAATTCCTCTATAATGCATCTCACTGTATGTGTGTGTATATAAGAATAAATATAAATATAAATGTATATAAATATAAGCCCAGTGTCTCCATAAGTTTAGAGATGCATCAAAGAAATAAGCATCAGGTGAGTGGTTAGAATTTATAGGACAAAGTACCAGAGATGAGAAAGCTACAAAGGGAAAGAACTTAGCCAGTCCAATTTGGCAAAAACAAAAATGAAGGGCATTCATATTTGAAAAGTAAAATTCTAATTATTTGTGACTGACATGATTGAAAATTTAATGGAATCTACACAAAAACTACTAGAAATAATGAGTGAATTTGGCAAGATTGCGGGATAGAACATCAATATATATAAAACTTTTGGATTGTTATATATTTTAACATTCAGAAGTCAGAATTTAAAAAATTCCATGTATATTTGCATCAGAAAATATGAAATCACTAGGGATAAATGTAACTAAAGACGCACAAGACTTACACACTGAAAACTACAGAACACTACTGGGATACATTTAAAAAGACCAACTTAAATGGAGGGACATGCTGTTTCATGGGTCAGAATACTCAATATGGTTAAGATGTCAGTTCTTCCCAATTGATCTATAGATTCAACTAAATCCTAATTAAAAAAAACAACAAGCAGCCTGTTTTCTGTTTTTAGTAGAAATTGACAAGCTGATTCTAAAAGTCATATGAAAATATAAAGGACCTAGAATAGCCTGCAACAACTTTGAAAAAGGATAAAGTTTGGCAAATAGTCATATCTGATTTTAAGAAATTATAAGATTTATGAAGCTCCAATAATGTTTTGATTGGCATTGCATAAATATAGATATATGAGTCAATGGAAAAGAACAGAGAGACCCACTCATATACTGACAGTTTAGACAAAGGTGCTAACACAGTTCTGTTGAGAAAGGATAGATAGCCCTTTTAACAAAGGGTGTTGCAACAATTGGAAACATATGCAGAACAATGAATTTCAGCCATCTAACACAATCTACACAGTTTAACTCAAGACAGATCATCAGCCTAAATGGAAACCCTAAAACTGTTAAAACTTCTAAATGAAAACCTTAGAGAAAAGCCTTTGTGATCCCGTGATACAACACTGAAAGCATGATCCATAATGTGCAAATTGTTAAGTTAAACTCGTCAAAATAAAACAATTCTGGTTTTTTTTTTTTGAAAGATACTGTTAAAGGACAAGCCAAGACTGGAAGAAAATATTTATAAATCATATATCTGATAAAGGAATGATTTCCAGAATGTATAAGGAACTCTCAAAGCTGAGTAATAAGATGACAAAACTCCAATTTAAAAATGTCAAAAGATTTGAACAGACACAAAAAAGATGTATGGACGACAAATAAGCACAGGAAATGATCCCAACTTCATTAGGGAAATGCAAATTAAAATTACAATGTGGTACCTCTACAAAACTGTAAGAATGTCTAAAACCAAAAAGACTGACCAGACCAAGTGTTGTTGAGGACATGAATAAACTGCAAGTCTCATGTACTGCTGGTGGGAATGTAAAATCGTGTCACAATTTTGTAGAAAGTCTGACAGTTTCTTAAAAAGTTTAATGACCATGTGATGTAGACACTCTACCCCACATTCCACACATCAAAAGAAATGAAACCATACATCCACAGCATGACTTGAATGCAAATGTTTGTAGCAACTTTATTTGTAATATTAAGAAAACTGGAAACAGCCCAAATATCCATTCATAGGTGAATGAGTAAACTGTGGTATTCATATAATGGAACAGTGCTCTGATCAGAAGGAATGAAATGCTGATATCTGGAACAAAAGGAATGATTCTGTATATACTTATCCTGAGTGAGAGAAGTCAGGCCCAAACAACTATGTATTGTATGATTCCATTTACATAACATTTTGGAAAATGCAAAGTAATCTGTAGTGATGGAAAACAGAATATTAGTTGCCTGAAAATGAGGCGTAGGGTGAGGAATGGGGTGAATGGGATGGCACAAAGGGGTGATAAAAGGTATGAGAAAACTTTTGGGGGTGTTCCATATGTCCAGTCTTGCTTGTTTTATAGGTAGATAAATATGCTAAATCTTGTTAAATGTGCACTTTAAATATGTGCAGTTTATTATACTTATACTTTACTAAAGCTGATAAAACTAATAAGAGAATGTGCTAATGTAGTTTTATTAATATAACAAATAATAATAGCTTTTTGACACTGGAAATAAAGATCTAATAATGGAAAGTGGAGACAAATTATACTGGCATGATTACCCAAACTATGGAATCTTTAGGAATAACCTTACTAAGAATGCTGTGGAACTCCAGGAAAATAGATTTTCAATTTAATAGGATATAAGATAGGATCTGACAAAGGAAATACAAATCATGTTCTTATATGAGAAGACTTAATATCATATGAAATCATGTGAGAGTTACATTTCCTATAATTAATATTTTATAACCAAAGCTTTGTTTTGGGGAGATAAAGATCTTATCAAATAACCTCAAAATGTTATGCAATACTATATGCTCTGGAATAGGCAAGAAATTTTATTATCAATAAATATACTCAGTTGGGACTTACCAGATTTCAGAATATACTACAAATCTACTGTACTCAAATCTATATGGTATTAGTATAGGATTAGATAGATCAATGGAAGACAATCTATAGGTAGATCCCAGTACATATGATAGTTTTATGTATATCTAAGATGGTATATAAATTCAGTGAGAAAAAATAGTTTACTTAATGTGAAAACAACTAGAAAAAAATTAGATTGGATTTCTATTTCTTATACAAAATCAATTTCAGAATCTATACCAACAATAACTTGATAAAGTCAGATGTTGTGGGTTCCCAACATTTCTGTATTATTTCACCTTTCTAGTACATGCAAAAACCAGATGGATCAGGTAGACTATTATAAACTAAGCAGGTGATCACTTTAATCACTGCTGCTGGGAGTAGCCTGAATATTATTAGATCTACTGAGTCATAAGTTCCAGTATGACTATGACAACCCTTTGTTGTAGTAATAGAAATTATTCATTTGATTTTGAACCAAATGAGATCTAGAATGCGCAAGCAACTTACATGAATAAATCCTAGAACCCTATGGCATTTACCATTCTTTCACTTCAACTACTATCTCTACGGTCATTCCCTACACTAACTGAAATGGGAGTAAAGCACTTGGATCTGATTCCTAAGATGCCAGCACAAGATGGTATGATGGACTCATAAACAGAGCAGCCATGGTAGCAGGGATGGGGGCTATACATGGATTCAATAGCATAGTCTCCCTTTTACCAAGGTTTACTAGCTGCTGCTTTTTTCTGAATGCCTAATCTGTCAACTGCAGAGATCGATGCTAAGCTCATCCTATGACACCATTCCTTGAGAAGACCAACTAGCTACTGATCACAGTAGCCACGTTGACTACATTGGACCTCTTCCCTGTTGGATAAGGCAGCAATTTTCCTTGTTATAATCAACATTTATCTAGATATGGGCTGTTTTTTTTTTTTTAAATCTAGAGTACCTCCATTGCAACCACCATCGAAGTGCTTATAGAATGTCTGAATTATAAACATGTTAACCCATAGGATGTTGCCTCAGCCCCAGGGGCCCATCTGATGGCAAAGGAGGTATAAAAATAAAAACAAATAAAAAACCAGCCATAGATTTCACTGTAGCAAATGACTCTCTAGAATGATGGAATAGAGTGCTAAAGGCTCAGCTAAGGCATTAGGATATGGACCAAATCCTCTGGGGGTAGGACATGGATATCCAAGAGGCTATGTATGTACTGAACTAACAGTTTATTTTCTGTTGGAATGTCTCCCAAAGCTAAAATACATAGTTCCAGGCAATAAGTGTTGGAAAAAAGATTGGTTCTTATCAACATCCTTACACTCTCTGCAAATTTAGGTTCTATTGAAGATCATGGTTCTCAGGGAGCTAACACTGTAGTTGGTCAGGGGACATGGAATTTCACTGAATTGGGTGCTTATATAGCATCAAACTGCTTTGAGCTCCTCCTGACAGTGGACCAACAAGCAAAAACAGGAACTCCTGTACTACCAGAAGTAATTAACAAAAATTACCATTAAGCATTAGGGTTGATGCTACACAACAGGAGCAAGCAGCGTCTAGAGCCAGAGTTCTCGTTAAGGTAGCTCTTTGTGCTTCTGTGCTACTATGCATTGTATTAATAGTAAATGGTCAATTTATGGACAGCTAAACACTCAGGACCTTTGGGGAAGAATACTGGAAATCGCCATGTCAATTGATTTTAAAAATATACCAAAAATAAATTTTGATATCTTGAGAGTTCACATATGACATGTATTTGTTTTACATCTATTGGCTTCCTTAATACTCCTTTACTTTGCTTCCTTCTGTTCCCGTTTCTGCTTTATAACATCTTAAGTATATTTTTACATTTCCTTTTCTTTTTAAAGGTTATTTATTTATTTTGAGAGAGAGAGTGGGCAGGCACACGTGAGTGGGGAGGGGCAGAGAGAGAGAGGGAGAGAGAATCCCAAGCAGGCTCCATGCTCTTCACAAAGCCCAATGTAGGGCTTGATCTCATGACCATGAGATCAAGACCTGAGCTAAAATTAAGAGTCAGATGCTTAACTGACTGAGCCACCCAGGTGACCCTATTTTTACATTTCTTAATAAAAGTGATTTTAAATCCTTTCATTTGAAACCTCTGGAGTTTTATTTACTAACAAAAGCATAGTAAGTTTATCTTTTCTTCCTGAGTTCACCAAGTCAGAGTCATCAAAAAATAAAAACATACTCTTTATATTTCTTTAAAATTAAAAAAAAATATTTCTCTAAACATTTTCCTAAGAAATGGGGCCTTTATATTGTTTCCATGTATTTTTTATTTCTGTGTGAAGGCTCCTGAAGCAAAAAATGTCCTATAGTTGATTAAATGAGCACCTTTCTTGGGGCGTCCGGATGGCTCAGTCAGTTAAGCATCTGACTTCAGCTCAGGTCATGATCTCACAGTTTGTGAGTTTGAGCCCCACGTGGGGCTCTGTGCTGACAGCTCAGAGCCTGGAGCCTGCTTCAGATTCTGTGTCTCCCTCTCTCTCTGCCCCTTCCCCACTCATGCTATGTCTTTCTCTGTCTCTCAAAAATAAATAAAAACATTTAAAAAATGAGCACATTCCTCTTCAATATCAATTTCTTTCAAATAGGGATAATAACACTAGAACAATATGGAAGAAACTGTGGAATATTATAGCTATATTACAAATAATCATGGGGCATATCTTTATATTTGTTGACCATAGATTTATACATAAAAATGAAAGAGAAGGAAGAAAATGTGTTATATCTACTTTTATGGCCATTAAAATCACAGCTGGTTGTATAAGGAAGCATCAAAAAATAGGTGACAGTTTCAAAGGTAGTCTAGATCTGGTTTGGGAAATTTTAGAATTTATAAACACGGATTCATAGTAATATATTGAGAGACTTGAAAAAGTGTCTTTTTTTTTAATGTTTATTTAATTTTGAGAGAGAGAGAGCACATGTGAGAGCACAAGTGGGAGAGGGGAAGAGAGAGGGAGAGAGAGAGAGAATCCCAAGCAGCTTCCGCACTGTCAGCGCAGAACCTAACAGAAAGCTTGATCTCACAAACTGTGAAATCATGACCCAAACCAAAATCAAGAGTCAGATGCCTAACCAACTGAGCCACCCAGGTGTCCTGAAAAATGTTCCTAATATGTATTAATGTGTTTTACATTGAATAAAACAATCATTTAATACAATATACCCATATGCAAATTGTCTATGCAATTTGGAAATATATAATAAAGAATATTTTATTATTTGAGAGGGCATTTTTAACTGGTACAGAAACACATGAGAATCCCAGGTTAATAATTTCAATATTTCTATTTTTTTTGAATAGTTTATCCTCTGCATCTGTCCAGCCAAATAAGATCTTAGAATTTAAATCCTATAGCATTTTATTCTTGCCCCTGGAAACAGAATGATCTGAGGTCTTATTATGTCCATATGCCCACCACAGTGAAATTCATGGGTACCCTGCATTAAATGGCCTAAGAATATTATTTTCAGCCTTATGAATAATCTGGTATAAGTTTATGATGCATGTATCAGTTTGATGACTTTTAGAAGAACCACATTATAAAATGAAATCACTTATTAAAGTCTTTAAGTCCAATTTTTGATGATTGGAAGTATTTTAAGTAATTTTTTTCTTCAGGCAAATTTGTAGGACCTGATGCTAAGAACTCTGAGGAATCTGATTTGGTGTTCTTAAGATCTGAAGATGTTTCTAGTTCATCCAAACTCCTAACCACAGAGTACATTAAGTCTACATTAATCAAATTCAGAACCCATTTTTAGCTGCAAATTCATTAGACACTTTTACAAACTCTCATTTATTTTTTCACTTACTATTATTGTGTTACTGTTATTGTAATTTTTGGAGCAGTGGTTAAGCTTTTCTCAAATTACAATGCTGGATAACAGTAGGAGTGCCAAAGTACCTTCCCGAGAAGGTAAAGGGGCCAGGGAAACCAGGTACAAATGATCTCTAACATTGCAGGTAAAGATTATCTGCTATTGTATATATAAGTCCTAGGGATTTGTGTTGAGCTCTAAGGCTAGAGAGTACTTTGGCTGTTCTTACCTGAAGGAGAACAGTGCTGGGATTTAACAATTTGGCAGAGCTCCGTGCTTCATGTGTACCTGTGAATGCATGTACTAGAGGGAGTTAGGATTTAATTGCTTGTGCAATAGAGATTACCTCATAGCAGCATCCAGTCAGTCTTTACCAGGTCGTAAGAGGTTCAAGGGCAGGAACAGACTGTGTACTCTCTCTTATGTTCCTGCCTTGCCCAGCTGCATACCCTATACTATATATATGCACAGTTCAAGCCAAATAATTTTTGTAAATGAATGAAGGAATTCTAAGTTGCCATATAACTGACTATAAGAATATCCTGTTTGATCCTTAATTAAGAGTATGGTGAAAGTGAATTTAAAAGGGCCCAGTGAGGGGCGCCTGGGTGGCTTGGTCGGTTAAGCGTCTGACTTCGGCTCAGGTCATGATCTCACGGTCCATGAGTTCGAGCCCTGCGTCGGGCTCTGTGCTGACAGCTCAGAGCCTGGAGCCTGTTTCAGATTCTGTGTCTCCCTCTCTCTCTGCTCCTCCCCTGTTCATCCTCTGTCTCTCTGTGTCTCAAAAATAAATAAACGTTAAAAAAAATTAAAAATAAAATAAAAGGGCACCATGATAGCCTTCCCCCTGTGCTTAATGTAAGCTTTTTTATGAAACAAAGAAAGGACATCTCTGTTGGATTCATGTGACAGGATATTTTCAAACAATCTGTGTATGAACAGATATAGTCCTCTTTAAGTGGTCTTGATAATATTTCTTAAATTTTTTGACTTTTAACTGCTTAAAAAATATGTTTTCTTAACATAGTAAATGGATATTTCTGGTCCATGTTATTATGGCCTTTGACAGAGAGGTCTTATATCTTTTAATAGCCAGAGAAAGAAATTAAGTCAATTATAATATTATTAATTACAGGAAAAAAAATGCTAAGATGCACTGATGTTGGCCTAGGCCTTGATAAAAATTACTTAGTGATTTAAACACTATGTAATTGTTCTGTCATGATTGCAGGGCTTTTGAAATGATCTTGAGCTCAATAACCTTGACATGACCCTGCAATTGCCCTAAGGATCTAATGAGAAGCCCAAACTCAATGTTAAATTGGGCTTATACAGACCAAGAATCCCTGTTCATGGATAGTAATGGGCCATGGCCTATAGTACTCGACATATAAGACTGGTTTCTAGCATTTTCAGAAAAATGGCAGAAATAATTATTGATCGTTATGTTCCTACATGATCAAGAATGTGATTTTTTTTTTGTATTGTTGCACTGATATTATAAATTTAGGTAAATGTTAGCAATTGCTCTTTTCAAAACGAGGGAACAAAAAAAATCATTATGTTGGGGAATTTAGCTGAATCATAGCCTATTATAGTAAAAAATAAATTAAAGAAATTTAGCTGAGTCATAGCCTTAGTATAATTTTTAAAAATATTTTAAATTTAAAAAATGTAAAAATAATTTTTAAAAATAAATCATCTTTTCTTGATGTTCATTTTTTTCTGTATTTTTAGAAACATTTGGGTTTTGTTTTACTTTAGGTGAATGGGTCTATTTTCCTTGGGTGCTAATACCTTTTAAGTTATGAATCATTTCATGGCAATTTTTGTCGTTTGTATTTTACCAGTCCACTTTATCATTAACTTCCCAGCTTTGTTCTAAGTTCCGTGCCAGCAGACCCATGGGGGGCCATTTCCCTTTCCTACAATGTAGAGAGGCACTTTCATACAAAAGGGTTTGCCTTTCCTGCCTTTAGGCCCATTTCTGAGTGGGGGTGTAGAGCAATAGACATATACCTCATCTACCTCTAGTGCACTAAGTAGATCCATCAATGATAAGGCCCACATCTTTTCCTCTTTTATTAACTATTCATAGGGAACTTTCCATGAGACCAAAGATGTAGGTTGAGAGCAACACAGTGAAACAGTAGGAACCGGTGCTATGAAAGTCTTAATTATCTGCAGATGCAGTTCACACGTCTTTAGGAACTTTATCTTATATATCTCATCACTACTTCATAAGGGAATGCTGCTGGGCAGACCAATGCTAAAGTTTGTTATATTAGGAAATATATCATCATAATGGGCCGTTTGGTTTATGGTCATTAGATACCTCATGTTGAGGCATTTAGTCCATACAAGGGCCCAGTCACAAGCCAGGAGCTGCTTTTCAAATGTGGACCAATTGGCAAAAGAGAAGGACATAATCTTATTTTGCTGATTTTTTTCTAGGGTTTTACCAAAAACTTCATACACCATCCATATGCTACAGGCAATTCCAAAACCATTTGAACTACTGAGTCATCATGCACGATAGTAGCAAAATTGCGCTACAACCTCAACCTGAGAAAATGACATTTCATGCTCCAGACCACACGCGAAACAGGCTGTGTTAGGTACCTGGCAACCAGGTGCAAGAAGGTCACTAAATGGATAATTTGTCTCTGAAATCCAAACACATCTGCAGAACAATGTGCCTCTTCTTTTGATGTTGGTTTTATCTTTCAGTTTAGAAAGAATATTCTGACATGGCCTAAGTCATTGGACTCCTGGAAACACCACCAGTATAACAGATTCATGAGGAGTGTTGGTTTATCGCCTACCTTCGGGCACAGGTTTATCTTACTAAGGTGTCCAGAGTACTGGATAATTAGCAAACTAAGAAACTATGTATTATGAAAGAAAGCTAGAGTTGACATAGCCCTGTGGAAGACAGTGAAGTTACATGGTTGTCTCTGACATGTAAATGAAATTGTTTATGATTTTGCTCACTGACTTTAATAGAAAACTATTTACCGCATAGCAGGTACTGAAGTCTGCATTGAGTTGTGCCTGTAGAGATACCTAACCTGGAGCCATAGCTGCAGTGGGCATCAACACTTGATCAAGTTTTTGATAATCTGTCATTTTCCATGACCCAATAGGTTTTTGCGCCACCCGAACATAGTAATTAATTGACGCTGTGTTGGTAATCACAACCCTTGCATATCGCAAGTCGTTGATGGTAGCACTAACCTCTGTAATTCCCCCAGAGATGATATTTTGGTTTACTGTTTTCAAGGAGGGAAGAGATACAGAGACTTTTCTTTGGTTCTTCCTATAATAATAGTTCTGTTCTAAGTATTAGGGAACTAATATTAGAATTCTGCCTATTAAGTATATTTGGTTTCCATTATATGTTCTAGGATCACTGCTGGAACAGCACAAGGCTTCCTCTGTCTAGTAGAACGTGATGGTACTTGGGTCTCTGAGGATACACATGAATTCAGAGCCAGTACCTAATAAATTCTGGTGTATGGGTATTTCCCTTTCTAAAAGCATTCTGGTAAACAGCTATGGGTCTATTTGGGAACCTAATGAAGGCTTCTTTGTCAAATTGATCATCCTCAACCTTTATCATGACCTAGGTTTTGTCTTCAACTGACTTAGGCATAATAACTAAGCTATGAATCTCCAAAGTGCCAATGTAGGTCAATTTTTTGCCAATAAAACCTAGAATTTATCATCCTATGTATGATAAGAAGCATGTAAGTTGACTCCTAAAGATTGATTTATTTCATTTCTGAGGCTGTGAATAATTAGCAATAGCCATAGATTACTGAGTCAAAACACTGGTTTATTGTAGGGCAGATACCTTTTCTCTAGTAGTTGAATGCCTCCATCTGTATGCCATTAATCTAGAATCCCATTACCACTGAGATCACAGAGGCAACTTTTATTGTAGCATCTCACACTGACATCTCTGGCCTACAGAATGTAACCCCTAGTGACATCATTAAGAATGAACATGCCTCCCTCATGAAGGCATTTCTTTAAAAAAAATTTTTTTTAAATTTTTTTAATGTTTATTTTTGAGAGAGAGGCAGAGACAGAGCACATGCAGGGGATGGGCAGAGAGAGGGAGACACAGAATTTAAAGCAGGATCCAGGCTCTGAGCTGTCAGCACAAAGCCTGATTCGGGGCTCAAACTCACAAACTGTGAGGTCATGACCTGAGCTGAAGTTGGACGATTAACCGACTGAGCCACCCAGGTGCCCCATGAAGGCATATCTTAATATCTTGTTGAGAGAATGTCCTCCCACATATCCCAGGGAGATGTGGCTAGGCAGCAGTTGAGAAGATTCTACTTAATAGATTTATTCCAACAAGTCTATTTTCTTAAGAATTAAGATTTTCCTGCAAAGTATTACAGGAAGTTTTCTTGCCTTTCAATATCATTAACTATAGCTCTTTGTTGAGAGAAGGCTTAGATTAGTCACCCTAGTAAGGTACTAATGTCATGCACAGGTGCTCAAGCCTGCACAAATAATTCTGAAACCAGTGTGAATGCATTCATGCCATTAATTAGAACCTAATGAATCTTAAATTATATCTATGGTCTAACACACTTAGAGCCAATTACTACACATGCTTCCCAGACTATCAACAATTCAGATCTGTGAATGATTTTAACTTACTTGATGTATATATTATTCTCCTACAACAGACCTTGTATCTTACTGTCTGAACTATGCCAAGATTTAAGCCTTGTTACATATCTGGAAGGAAGGACAGGAAGATACAATAGTTCTGGAAATGATTTCAGCTCCAGAATGGTCTCAAGTGCAACCTGAGATTTCATCTCCAGTAATGATCTCAGGTGCCACCAGGTGCTGAGAATGGACTGATTTTTTTTTTTTTTTTTCATGTGGAAGAAGGCTTAGGAGAATTTAAAGTTTCAAGATCTTCAGACTCATCCATGTCTGTGTTGCAGGTCTTGGGACCCTGTTCCTTCTCCACTAGTGTCTTTAGCTAAAAGACCTGGTGTCATGAGCATTAATTGGTGCTGAAACTTAACGCATGCAATAAATTCCTATGTATGGTCCTCAGGCAGGTATGTCCTGTGACCAAAGGAGATGTCTTCATGAAAGCTATCATAGAAACATTTTGTTTTTTCACCTGTGTTCTTAGATTCACATTCATAATTATAAATTTCTCTTTGCCCTATGTTAATTCTCTAAGACCACCAGAAGAAGACAGGTGACTCTTCTGAACTTTAAAATTACTGTCTTTTTCATAGCATAGTATCAAATCACTTAATCTCACAATGATCTCTCCTCTATTTTACCCAATGTTACTACCAGTGATAGTTTGGGTAATTATGGTGCCACCACATGCCATGAATGACTTGTGTCCCACTTTTCCCCCAAATGGAGGTTATCTGTGAGCTCCTGGATTATATGACCAATCAGATCTCATAATCCCATTTTGAGAGTAAGTTTCCTAGGACTTTTCTGGCATCAATTGTTGACTATATTAGACAAAGAAAATTGATAGCACAAATAATTAGGATAATTTCTTATTTTATAAAAATAAAAATGTAATTTCTTAGGATAATCATCTGAAGATGATTCCTTTATAAAGTGCTGAATTCAAAAGCAATGGCTAGTGTCTTGGAAAACCACAAAGATTAGTGCAGAATCCCAGAACCCTGCTACTAGAAGCAAATGCTACCCTCCCTAGGCATAAAGGTCTAAAATGTGTGGTAGGAGAAGTTTTCAGGGCTAGAAGGAAATATGGAATGGGCCATCGTGAGTGCAATAGTGCTGTCTTTTCAAGGGGCACAGCTAGCCTGAGGTGACTTCAAAGGAAGGGAACCAGGAGAATTAAAGCTCTTAACTTGCTCTCATCCCTTCTTCCAAAATTCACCTGGGTTTCCCTAGCTGGAAAGAAAGGGCACAGGAGATCTGATGATGTATTTCAACAGATCAGCCTCTCGAGGCCTAGAGTAAATGGAGGAGAGAGTGGATTTGTGTGTGTGTGTGTGTGTGTTGGGGGCGGGGGGAGAATGGAGATGTCAAGCATACTTTATCTATTTTCATTGAGTTTTTCTGAAATTCTGAATATAGCCAGAAATTTCATGTTTTTCCCTGATTGGATTGATCCATAATTTGTAAAATGCAACAGTTAACAAATTTCCTAAGGAGGCTATCTATACACCCAAGAAATCTGGTAGCACATGTGTATTTGACATGGTAATTACATATTTCAGGAAAATAGCATGAATAAGAGATTCAGTCCTGAAGACTGTATTCGGGTTTATGAAGCTCAAATTTACCAATTGATCCAACTTTCCTAGTACAAACATGAAATTCAGACATTGAGATGCTATGATTTCGTCCTATAAGTGATCCGCAGCTATGTCACAGTGTGTAGGTAATTTCCTCAGATTAAAGAATAGTGTGATCTTTATAATCATCTCTTATTTCTTCTTTGAAAATATAAATGTGGGCTGAGAGCATATATTGCAGCAAAGCTACATATATAAGTTTAGTTTGAAATAAGCTTGATTTGCAATTGAGTGATATTGTATAAGATTTATAAAATAGTATTATTTTATAAGATAAGTTAATTTTAGTTATAAGACAACATGTGTACATTTAGGGTCAGATATTTTTGACAGCTCGGCATAAATCCTTTTCACTAAAAGCACCAAAATAATTTATAATTTCCTCTTTCTTTTTATCTACTGTGCAGCCACTTAAAAGTCAAGGAAACGAGAAATCTGGGATCTGCTTTGGGGGGAGATTTTCAACTTTCATAGCTGTGTTATAAGCAATAATGTTAAATATATTGCTCAGATAAAATTTGTAGTAGAAACATTTCCAACATCTCCATCTGCTGTTACCTTTTAGTTTAATATGTAAGTTTAAACAGGATGTTCAACCTGCAAGCCACATTTACTTCACAGTAATAAATACCACTGATCTGGAACATTTAAAATTCAGCATCATTGTAGAACTGATGAAAGAAGACAGGAAGAGAATGTCTATTTAAACTGGTGCTGTATTAGTAGCAAAAGGACCAGTAACAACAACGAGGGCTCATACTATTTTTTTCTTCATTTTTTGATGCAATATAAGACTTACGAATCATGAATGCTTACATGGAAATAAAAATGTCTTTACAGAAAACAATGCATTAGTGAATAATCCACATCCATGTTTATGACTTAGTTTTAATTCTTTCTTATTTGTACTTTGATTTAAGGCTGAAAATAAAATTTCTCAGCCTTTGTGTCCATCTGGAAGGGAATGTGATTATCTGATGTTAAAAGATCAAACAGATGAACAAAATATGCCATTGAAAAGAATAATTATGGATTGTTCCTAATACATAGCATTTAAGTCAAATATAAGGTAGATTAAATCACTAGGAGCAGGGGTGCCTGGGTGGCTCAGTCAGTTGGACGTCTGACTTGGGCTCAGGTCACAATCTCGCAGTCTGTGAGTTCGAGCCCCGCGTCAGGCTCTGGGCTGACGGCTCAGAGCCTGGAGCCTGCTTCCAATTCTGTGTCTCCCTCTCTCTCTGCCAATCTCCTGCTCTCTCTCTCTCTCTCTCTCTCTCTCAAAAATAAAATAAGAATGTAAAAAAAAAATCAGTAGGAGCAAAGCCAGAATTTTCAAGTTTACCTGATACGTTATTTTGGTTATTGAATTCAGGCTTCACAAGACCAGGCCATAGAAGACCTAGAAAGAAGTTACTAGTCTCTGATATTAGAAGTCCTAAGTAATTATGCTTCTTTGTAATTCTAATAATAGCCAAAGAAATTATGCTAGGGTTCTTAGCATTTTGACCTCTGAGAAACTTCACTGAAGATTTGTTCCTATTTATTCAGACCATGGAATAAACTGTTGTGTTTTGATATGCTTCATACAAAGCAAACACAAATTACTTAAATGTTTCAAAAGCCCAAATAAGTTGAAACTATTGTTTACAAATAATTAATTTTATATCGATCTTAATTGCTACCCTAACAGACTGAATATTTTAAGACATTAACGGTTTCTAATTGATTGGAGGGAAAAAGGGATAAAGTGACAGTAATCATGTTGTTTCCTAGGTAGACTAGAGAAATCAAGATTTATTTCAAGTTTTAGACCTCTGGTTGATTATTCTATCAGACATCAAGAGGAATAAGAAAAATGTAATATTGATGACAGAGTTTATTGTTGTTGTTTTGAGTATGGTTGACACACAATGATATATTAGTTTCAGGTATATGACATAGTGTTTCAACATCAACAACAATATGCTTCTCACAAGCATAGCCACCATCTGTCACCATGCAATACTATTACAGTATCATTGCCTATATTCCCTATGCCAGTGCCTGTTACTCCTGTGACTTATTCCATGACAGGAAGCCTGGACTTCTCTCCTCTTTACCCGTTTTGCCCATCCTCCCACCCCCTCTTCCTTCTGGAAACCATCAGTTTGTTCTCTGTATTTATACATATAATTATGCTTTTTGTTTATTCATTTGTTTTGTTTAGATTCCACATGTAAGTGAAATCGTATGGTATTTGTCTTTCTCTGTCTGACTTATTTCACTTAGCATAATACCCTCTAGGTCTATCCATGTTTTCACCAATGGCAAGATCTCATCCTTTTTTTATGGCTGAGTAATATTCTGTTATATAAATATATGCAAATATGTATAATATATACATATATGTATACACACACATCTTATGTGTATACACACACATAGACATACAATCCACACTTTTGTATCTATTCATCTATTGATAGACACTTGGGATGCTTTCATACCGTAGGTATTGTAAATAATTCTGCAATAAACAAAGGGGTACATGTATCTTTTTGAATTAGTGTTTTCTGTTTCTTCATATAGATACCCCTTCAGATAGTGGAATTATTGGATCCTACATATAGTTTTTATAGTTCTAGTTTTTTGAGGGAACTCTATACCATTTTCCACCATGGCTGCACCAGTTTACAGTCTCACCAATAGTGCACAAGATTTCCTTTTTCTCGACATTCTCTCCAACTCTTATTGTTTCCTGTTTTTTTTTTTTTTATTCCAGCCATTCTGACAGGTGTAAAGTGATATCTCATTGTGTTTTAATTTTCGTTTCCCTGATGGTTAGTAATGTTGATGTAATGTGCCTGTTGGCCATCTCTGTGTCTTTTTTTTAGAAATAAAATGTCTATTCACCCATTTTTAGTTGAATGATGATGAATGATGATGATGATGACGCCAATTATTATTTTAAGGTGTATAAGTTCTTTACATATTTTGGGTATGAACATATTATCAGATATATTATTTACAAATATCTTCTCCCATTCAGTAGGTTGTCTTTTTGTTCTGTTGATGGTTTCCTTTGCTGTGCAAAGCCTTTTATTCTGGTGTGGTTCCAATAGTTTAATTTTACTTTTGTTTCCCTTGCCTCAAGAGACATATCTATAAAAAATGTTGCTATGGCTGATGTCAAAGAAATTACTGCCTGTGTTCACTTTTAGGAGTTTTATGGTTCAAGGTCTCGTGTTTAGGTCTTTAATCCATTTTGAAGTTGTGTGTGTGTGTGTGTGTGGTGTTAGAAAGTGGTCAAGTTTCATTCTTTTGCCTGTAGCTGTCCAGTTTTCCAGTTTTCCCAGTACCATTTATTGAAGAGAATGCCTTCTCTCCATTACATATTCTTGCCTCCTTTGTTATAGACGAATGGACTATATAGGTGTGAGTTTATTTCTGAGTTTTCTATTCTGTTCCATTGAACTATGTGCCTAGCAAATGGCATTGAACTATACATTAAGAGGGTCATTAACCATGATCAAGTTGGATTTATTCCAAGGATTCAAGGATGGTTTAATATTTACAAATCAATGTAAAATACCACATTAATAAAACAAAGGATATAAATCATATGGTCATCTCAATCGATGTAGAAAAAGCATTTGACAAAATTCAATATTTATTCATGATAAAAAACCGAACAAAGTTGGTTTAGAGGGAACATACCTCAACATAATAAAGGTCGTATATGATAAACACACAGCTAACATCACACTCAATAGTGAAAAACCAAGAACTTTTTCTCTAAGATCAGGAACAAGACAAAGATGTCCACTGTCACCACTTCTAGTCAATACAGTACTAGCAGTCTTAAACACAACAATCAGACAAGAAAAAAAAGGCATCCATATTGGAAAGGAAGACGTTAAACTGTCACTATTTGCAGTATAAACATGATACTATACATAGAAAATGCTAAAGACTCCACCAAAAAACTATTAGAAATAATACATGATTTCAGTAAAGTTGCAGCATATAAAATTAATACCTCAAAGTCCATTGTGTTTCTATACACTAATAATGGAATAGGAGAAAGAGAAATTAAGAAAACAATTCAATTTACAATTGCACTGAAAAGAAAATAACTGGGAATAAACTTAATAAAGGTGAAAGACCTGTACTCTGAAAACTGTAAAACAGTGATGAAAGAAATTAAAGATGATACAAATAAATAAAAATATATTCTATGGTCATGGATTAGGAGAATTAATATTGTTAAAATGTCCATACTACCTAAAGAAATCTACTGAGTCAATGCAATCCCTTTCGAAATAGCAAGTGTTTTTCATCAAACTAGAACAAATACTAAGATTTGTATGGAACCACAAAAGACGCCAAAAGCCAAAGCAATCTTGAGAAAGACAAACAAAGCTGATGTATCATAATCCTAGATTTGATGATGTACTACAAAGCTGTAGTAACCAAATCAGTATGATGATGGCAGAATTTTAATGAGTCCAGATTTACTACATATTAAAAGGTAGAAATTATAGAATCACATAGATTGGATAGTGTATTTTAACAATATTATAAACTATTCAAATGTAAAACTTCAACAAAAAGGAATATTCAAAGTGTAAAACTTCAACAAAAAGGACACAGGCTCTCATTTAATTGTTATTGTGGTCATTCCTATTCATTAATTCACCAAAAATATATTGAATCCCTTTAAAAGTCACAGACTAGACTAGTTTCTGGAGATTTAAAAAAAAATTTTTTTAATATTTATTTTTGAAGGAGAGAGAGACAGAGTGTGAGTGGGGGAGGGGCAGAGAGAGAGGGAGACACAGAATCTGAAACAGGCTCCAGGCTCTGAGCTGTCAGCACAGTGCCCGACGCGGGGCTCGAGCTCACAAACCGCGAGATCATGACCTGAGCCGAAGTCGGATGCTTAACCAACTGAGCCACCCAGGTGCCCCATGGAGATTTCATAACAGTAAAAAGTGCTTGCCTTCTAATACTGTGATATTTAATTTAAAAATTTCAATGAATGAGTTTATTAAATCTATATTGTGTTCAAAAACGTTGCTTTGTACTTTCAGAATATTTTTAAGCATACTTCTTTGTAGTGATTGTTGTCATAATTTGTTTGCATTTCTATTAGACAGTGGTTGATTAGGGAGTTGAAGGATGATTTTTTTCTACTTCATATGTTTTTAGTATGTACTAACACAATGCTAAACTCAGAGATTGTATCCACTCAGTCACTCAGTCTTCCTTCAGTGGATGAATTAAAGTTGTGTAGTCACATAGCAGTCTTATTTATCTTTGAAAATGAAAAAAAAAACAAAACAAAGAGATATATTAATAATCATTAAAAGTTTTGTTTAGGTTTGACTGAATCAATCCATGCTAACTTACACTAAAATAAAATAAATGAACAAAAATAAATAGAGCAAAGAAACCAGAAGCTGAAAACCTCACAATTGCAGGATAGTCAATTTGCTTCTCATCAATATGTTAGTTCTTGGAGAGATGCAAATGCTTTACAAATGATTTGGGGAAGACAGTTATCAAAATGAAATCAGTGGCATGGATGTAATTCAGTTGTACAAAACATTTACCAGTATAAAGGCGGAATTCTTACTTCTTATTAAAGAAGTCTGTTAAAGCTTCTAAATATGGTTGATTGTTCAAAAAACAGTAAATGCTCTGTATTAACAAAGTGCCACTTTGAAGGGAAGCTCAAAAAGCAACTTAGATTTGTATTTCTGGACATTTTCTGATACTGATCTTATCTCTTTCATGGATTTTAATCATGCTTTCTGAATCTACAACATATATTTTTTATTGATGTATTCATTTTGAACAGCATTTATTAAGCATCCATTTTGTGTACATTAGGGATATAAAATTAATATGAAAATGTTATCTTCTGTCATGAAACTTATATGAGAAAGAAGCATTATCTAGAAAATCTTCAAAATATTTAAATAAATGGATCATATAAAGTGATCACTATGTGATAATACAAATAAAGTATAAAAGTTAATTTTTCAAAATTAGTTCATTTATTGAAAGGAGAAGCCCAGAGACAGGAAAACAAGGGATCATTTTAACAACTGAGGCTAAAGAAAATGTAGTCAATGAATAGAGAAAGGGCATAGAGTATACAGGAGCCTGTCCATGTTGCCGAAATCTTGGGTACACATGCAAACATTTTCTTCTCTGGTTTCTAATTATATTTAGATTTTTCCCTCCAACGACACATTTCAAATTTCTTTTTACTTCAGCCAATGTGACAGTTGGTAGGATTCTTTATTATACCATGATGGACCTGAACCTTTGTAGTTCTGTCTGTGTAGGGTCAATATAGCCTTCCGTTAAACTGTAAAACTGTATATATTGGTACAAGGAGAAATCCTAGGGGTCAGTTGGATTCCACCTGTATCACTTTCTGTCCCTATTTTATGAAAACACATATTTCCTTTTATCAGACAAAATACAGAAACCTATATTTCCCCTCCTGTTTTATTCAATGGCGTGAAGAACCCTAAAAAGGCCAGATGAGTCTTTGCTTCCAATTCTCTGGAATCACTGATGTGTTTTTTGGTGGAAGCATACCCTTCTTGGGCATCAGACTTCTTAAGCGCAGATTTGAGAATAGTAACATTGAGAGGAAGTATTTCAGTAAGCGTTTAGGTGTATAATGAAAATTATGATTCCTACTTACACCACTTGGTTCTTTTAGAATTGTCGGAGAAACAGCACCACATATCGGCCATTGGCTTAGAGCTTACAGTGCTCTGTACCGTAGCACTATAATGGTTGATACTTTAAGTAATAGTACATCATTCCTTCTTTCCTTAAGGTCAGTCACTTTTGTGTGATGTGGTAGATGGTGAGACCTTAGACATAAAAGTGTTGCTTAACTGCTTGCTACTAATTAAGTTGCTTAATTAGAATCAATGTTGTATGTGATACTATAATTGCATATAAGGCATTTAGTTGGTCTAGAGTTAGTAGTGATAAAAGAAAGACTGATAAGAAATGCAATTCCACAGCTACAATAAATATCTATTTTAGTGAAAAAAAATGTCAATCCAAGCTTAATGGGTGGGGAGCCAGTATAATCAACCTGCCACCAAATAACTATTGGCTCTTTTAACACCACAATTTGAGGAACCCATTAGGTCTGTATTTTTGATGTCTGCTAAGGAAAAATCATACATTAATTATTAGTGATTGATTGGGTTAATGGGGGAAAGCTCTTTGTGTGGGCTCATGCTTAGGCTATCTCCATTGCTAGGGATGCTTTTTCATGAGATTAATGAACATGCTACTATCGTGACTAAAAAAGTTTGGTGGCAAAGCATGCAGAGAATGGTTCATCTTTCCATTTGATTATTAAGATCCTTATACCAAATACCATCTATTGAATGTGAGCACAAACAGATGACCTAAATATTTTTTAAAATGGGCCCATTTGAGAGATCCGCATACAGTCTCCTTTTCTAAGCCCCAATGTCAACAGTCTTCTAATATTCTTTCTTGAAAATGACTGAACATCTAGCCTAAACATCAGTCACTGCCTAGGAACCAATAAATATCATAACTGCAGGCCTCTTCTTCTTATAAGCAAAGTGGATAATCAGAAGGCCAGCTTGAAGCTCTTCCTAATATGGTTAATTACCTTTAGTGGAGTCTACCATTAGTGGAGCTATAACGTCCTAGCAATCCACATCTGGGCAATGCCGGCATTTTGTGCAGAGCCATCAGGTTTAATGAATTTATTTCTTCTCTGGGAAACTGATGACAGAGAATCCTCATTAGTTCACTCGTTTATGTTAATGGAAAATTGAGTTATAGCTGGGATACATGCCTTGGAAATATGAGGGCATTTCCAGCATGAACCATCTGTACTTTCTGCATAAGACTGGGCCTTCTTCCATATGTACTACTTTTACTTTATAATTAAGTGATAGTTTGCTCTGCTAAAATATTTGTCTGGATATAATAACATGCAATTCATGACTTGAGACAGGTTAAGTGGTCACTTATGATTCCATGGGAAATTGCTCAGGCTCTATCAAGTTTCTTAGGGTTTCTCAACAAATCATTTTGCCAGGAGAGTTAGTTGATAAAGAAGACATACAACAAAACCCTTAGAGTCCCCACTGGTCTTATTCCAGATATCATACAACTGTCTTAGACACAAGAGATCTCTGAGCACAATTGACTTCTGTAAAGTCTTAATAGCCTAGAGGAAGAGCTATTTGCCCAGTGGTCTGTATCAAACATCTTTTTTTTGATGGTGGTTGTGGGGAGGGTGGTGGGGGGATGGTGGTGGTGAGGATCTGATTCAAAGACTGTAGGTTTTAAGGACATGTGTAAATAGATCTCACTGGGTCACCAAATGTAGTTTATTTATAACTACAAAGATGCTTTCCAACTACTGTCTCTTTCTTAATCATGGAAAATGAGGGTGTAAAAACTTCCCCTTCATTTTCAGGTGGATGTCCTGATATGCTTAGGACTTGAAACATATATTTTTTTGTGGGATTTGTTTCAAACCTTTTCTCATTCATAGATCTTTCTAAAATATAGAGGAGATTCATGAATTGAATTGAATTGTTCTGGTAATTGGACCACATCTGGAACAGTAATTATAATTTGGAGTCACTCTCTGATTAAGCTTGTAAAAATCTACTCTCCTTTTCAAATACTCATCCAGCTGTTTTGGTGAAGCAGTCAAGATATATTCATCTTTCAAGTCTCAGTAGTTCCCAGTTAAGTGGTATACCATCTGATTTATTATTTTGCTGGAAAGCAGGAGTTCAGAGGACTTTATCTTTGTTATTTCTACCATAATAATTCTTCTTCACAGGACAAGAAGACATGTAGGAATTTTTCCAGTTGGTGAGTATCTTCTTCAAGAATTGGAAATGTAAACAAGTGTGAGTTCAGAATCCCCTGACACTGTAAGAGCTACAGAGAACAGTCACTAAATGCTTTTCAAATATGTTGCTAGAGAACCCCTTTATTTCTCATATCTCTCACAAATTTCTTGACAAAATTAACAAGTTTTGAGTTAAGTTAGTGCATAATCCATTTATTCATGATGTGATCTTGCTAGGCTACCCAATTCCATCCCAGTCATGCTGGAATCTGATTCTAGTTACACCCCTGGAGTCAATAAGGATGGGAAGGAGAGGGGAGCATTAAGGTCCTTTTTTTTTTCTGATAAGATTTTATTTATTATTTTTTTTTAATTTTTTTTTCAACATTTATTTATTTTTGGGACAGAGAGAGACAGAGCATGAACGGGGGAGGGGCAGCGAGAGAGGGAGACACAGAATCGGAAACAGGCTCCAGGCTCTGAGCCATCAGCCCAGAGTCTGACGCGGGGCTCGAACTCACGGACCGCGAGATCGTGACCTGGCTGAAGTCAGACGCTCAACCAACTGCGCCACCCAGGCGCCCCTAAGATTTTAAAACAAAGGGAAAAAAAAGACTTTCAGAGAAGGGGCTGCTTTGACTGCTGGGGAAATATCAGAGAGTATTCCATGCCATTCAGGTGTTCAAATATATTGTTTCTAGTTTTTAGGACCCTAGTTTTTCCAAAACAGTGCCATACCTTATAGAAAAGATAGAGCTTGGCTGCAAATGCAACAGTCATTATAGATCAGCAAGCTATAGGATTAATCTCTGCATTTGGTTTTCAAGCATCTGTCTGTAACTACAGGTGATAATAGATATTTTAACACCATCATAGAAAGTCTCTAGATTGAAGTCCATTACTTGAGCTAAAAACTTAGGAATGTGATTTTGTGCTCTTCTAAATCTGTCAAACAGTGTTAAAAGCAATCACAGTGCTCCACATTTCTTGAGTTTCTCATTAAAAAAAATATATCCTTTATTAGTTTCTTAGGGATACCATAACAAAATATACCACAAAACCAAAGAGGCTAAAAAGTACGGAAATTGGTTGTATCACCTTTCTGGAGAATAGAAGTCTTAAATCAAGTTGTTGCCCGGGGAAACTTCCTCTGAATCTGTGAGAGAATACCTTCGTTGCATCTTCTTAGTTTCTGATGGTTTGTAAATAGTCTTCAGTGTTCTCTGGTTCACAGCTCTAGAAGTCTAGTCTTTGCTTTCACTGACATATGGCATTCTCCCTTTGTGCATCTCTGTCTTTCCATGGCTGTATTCTCATAAGGCCACTAGGCCTATTGGACTAGAATCCCACCGTCATCCAGTATGACCTCATTTGACTTAACTAATTCCATACAAATTGGCCCTATTTCCAAAAAAAGTTCACTTTGTGAGGTACTGGAGGTGAAGACTTTAGTATATCTTTTTCAGGGTAACACATTCAATCAATAACATGTTCTTGTCTCCAGCTACATCTACAACCCCATAGGTCTTGCTTCCAGGTAAACTCAAGTTATAATTCAGTTTATGGTGTTTCCTTTGTATGCGTAAGATTCTAATTTCTGAATACTCATACATTGTCACTATTTTTAGATTCATTTAAGTTAGATAATGCATTTAAGATAGCTTCCATTTCTCCAAGGGTCTGGGTCCTGAATCCCACTCATGGTACCGGTTTTGTGACAGATTTCTTTATTACAAACAATTGGGGCTAATTTGGACTTTTTGAAAAGAGAAGGGATATATTGTTAAGGTACCTGGAAGCCCACAGTACACATGGGAAGGCTGGATAACAATGCTTGATAGCATGTCAGAGGCAAAAGGATGACTAAGAATCTGGCTAAGATTATACGAGAAAAAAATCTCAAAGAGTGAACACTAATATAAAACCATGGACTTTAGTTAATAATAAGATATCAATATTGGCTCATCAATTGCACAAAAAATGTACCACACTTCTGTAAAATGTTAATAATAGGAGACATTATATAGAGAGTGTTGAGGACCCTGTACTTTCCACTAATTTTTTTTCCCCATAAACCTAAAGTTGCTTTTAAAAAACTAAGCCCATGAGGGACACCTGGGTGGCTGAGTCAGTTAAGCAACAAATTCTTGATTTTGTCTCAGGTCATGATCTCATGGGTCATGAGTTCAAGCCCTGTGTTGGGCTCCACACTGACAGTGCGGAGCCTGCTTGGGATCATCTCTCTCCCTCCCTCTGTGCTTCTCTCTCTCTCTCTCTCTCTCTCCCTGCCCCCCCCAAATAAATAAATAAACTTAAAAACAGAACAAAACAGACCCCTAAGTGTGTTAAAAATATATGTATACTGATATAAAGAACAAGAACATGCTGAGGTAGTAAACTAGCTTGGAAGTTCACAGGCAGAATACACTTTGGTGATGGCTTGGGCTGAAATATTGGCTCTGTTGGAACCAAGTGAAGGGCAAGTTTTGGGAGCCGAACTAGACTGAGCAGTCTTAACGTGAAGCTAAAGGATCTTTGAGCAGAGGAGTAGAGTACTGCGTATGGACTTTAGAAAGATGTAGTTTCAGACAGCCTTAGGGATTTCTGAAACGTACAAAAATGTGATGTTTTAAGATAATAAGCAGGGAGTAAGAGAGCCTGGACCGGAGCATGGCAATAATGAATAAAAAGCAATCTCTATCAAGAAGTCTCCTGTGGAAATGTGTCAAAAAAAATTGTGGGTGGTTTCATACTTCCTTTCTGTTCATTTCCATTGTCTTCGTCTTAAATTTATATATTTCTTACATCATCTTCATCTATGAACAAGACATTTCCTTTTATTCTTACCCAAGCAATGTCTTAACTCCTCCATTTTGCTACAACATACTTCTTGAAAGAGTAATTACCCCCATTGTATTCACATTCTCACAGACCATTTTCTTTTTAGCAATTTTTTTTTCTTTCCTGTTTCTTCTCACTGCCTTCTCAGTGAAAGTGTAAGAGAGTTCTGAGCTCCGACCTCTTTTATTTACAGCATATACCTCCTCGGTAAGCAATTTCATACATAGTGAGACTTCTACCCCACATTCGCTATTTCAGATACCCCTTCTCCTTCCGTTTTCTACTTTCAGGTTCCACAGTCAACTCAAACACAATATGTTTAAAAGCAAACATTTCTGTTTTCCCTATGAGGTTTCCATTCATTATCCTCTAATATGGAAATGTCGTAATTATATTTAACACTTCTTCCTGACAATTCATTCCTCCTTATCCAGACAATTTATCATCAAGTTTAGTAAATTGCACTCTGAAATGACTTTTCAAATCTACCCCTACCCCCTTTTTTTTCTATCTGCATTTCTTCAAGGATTCACTGTCACTTACCTGAATCACTGTAATGACTTTCTAACAGGTTGGCTGCTACCAGTATCTTTTTCCTTTGTTACCACCATTATATATATAGCTGCTGGAATTCTCTACCATATAAATATGTGTGTATTCTAATTTTTAAAACTTTTATAGGATAAAATTCAAATAATTCAGAATGCCATGCAGCCTATTTTACATTCCAGCTTCAACATTATAATCTAGGCCAGAACTTCTTGAACTATCTGTAGAGAAGGGTTTTTTTTTCTTCTTTGAATCTACAGTGGGCAATACTTTTCTAAACTTCAATAAAAATATTTTTAGTAGAACAATTATCATTTGCTGGGAGTTGTAGCAATGTCAGATTACTATGAAAGTGTTTAAACAGTCCATCAGATTTTCTCCAGTGTCACAACCTGTTTGTGATCTGCAGTCCAGCGCTAACAGCACTCAGTATTTTGGCTTTTCCCATAATTCTTTTTGTCACTTTTGTGGTAACCATATTATTTGAGTAGTCTGATACAAGTTAAAGGATGTTTGCTGAATAATTCATTAGGGTATTAGCTACTATCATCTGTGCAAAAATGACACACAAATAAAGAAATTGAATGTAACTTTGAGTTCCTATATTTGTAATTTTAGAGTTTTGCTGTCATTGATAGTAATGGAAGAGTAAAAAAGTAGACATTTAAAAAATATTATCTCTACAAACACAAGAAACACAATTGGATAGAATTAGAAATTAGTTTGACTACTTTGGAAAAGTATTTGGTAGTACTTATTAAAGGGAAATGTGGCCCAGGAGTTCCATTACTACATGTAGTAAAATGACAGAAATGTATACTTGACAGGCATGAGCAAGAACCCACACTAGTCATGGTAGTCCCAAACTGGAAACTGCCCAAGCGTCCATTCACCAGAAAATAGATTTTAAAAGGTAGTACACTCAGGGCGCCTGGGTGGTTCAGTCTGTTAAGCGTCTCATTTTGGCTCAGGTCATCATCTCATGGTTCATGGGTTCGAGCCCCACATCAGGCTCTGCGCTGATAGCTCAGAGCCTAGAGTCTGCCTCTGATTCTGTCTCTCTCTCTCTCTGCCTCTCCCCCATTTACTCTTTCTCTCTCTCTCTCTTTCTCTCAAAAGTAAACATTTTTTAAGTTAGTATATTCATACAATGAAATTTTACTCAGCAAGGAATAAAAACAAGTTGCAACTATACTCAACAATATAAAGAATATCTTAAATATAATGGTTAGTGAAAGGAGCCACTTGCATAAGAGTATATAGTTTGTGATTCCACTTACAACAAATACAAATAAAGGCAAAATTATTTTATCATGTGAGAAGTCAGGATAATGAGTATTCTTAAAGGGATAGAAGCTAATACAGAGCACAACAGGGAGTTCTTAGATGCTACTGATATACTGTATCTTGATATGTGTGCCCCACAGATCCTCATGGTCCCTTTATGAAAATTCATTAAATTATGAACTTATTGCTGTATATTTTATTTTGTATTTATGTTGTACTTTAGTACAAATTTCACTTTAAAATGTTAGTTCCAAACTGAGTCTCTGCCAATAACACATCTAAGAGGAGATTACCTATAGGCAGGTAATAATAAAGGACCGAAGAAAGAATAAGAACTTAGATACTGAAGTCGGAAGGAAATGGGTGACTGCCGAGATCATTTGTATGGAGGAACTGTCATTTTAGATGACTACGTGTAGAGCCAGAAGCTGGAAGTCAAGTTGTCAACTTTCAGGTGCCTATCATTTGCACGTCAGAAGGAAAAAATGGCAACAAAGAGTCAAAGAAAGAGGAGAGAGGAAAAATAAGAGGAAATTTTTATGGGGGTTGAAGGAGTTAAGAATTTATTTTGAGACTATACCAATTATTCAGTGATAGCAGAAGAAAAAACAAACAGGGCAAAAATTAGTGAATGAATAGTGGATAATCTTACAAGGAATCACTGGTCTTTTTGGCAAAATGTCCGTGGTTTGGCCATAACAAATCAAGAGTTGTGGTGAGTGATAACATAGGTAGTGAAGAATGGAGGCAGTAGTCATTGCTACATTTTGAATAATTCCACTGGTAGATGTGAGGAGAAAATGATGGCTTTGTAAAGAGCACTTACAAAGTCTCCTATAGCAAAAAATATACCTCCTCACAGTAGCAACTAATTATCTTCAACTTCATTTCTCTGAGAGACCTGGATACCAGAAACCATAAAATTGAAACATCTATAAAACACTTTTGTCCCCTGTATAATTCTCTTTTAAGTTATATATTTTAGATATATCTAGGAACTTCTGTCCTTATCGTGGATAAAAATAATAAATGTTACATAAAGATACCAAAAATTCATTTTAATTGCTTATTAAAATTATGAACACATGTAAGCATTTTCAAAATAGACAAATAAAAGCTGAAATATGTAATTAACTATGAATTGAGTTAACGATGCTCAGACAGCATAACTGATTCAATGAAACATGGCTCCATGCACTTCACATTTGTGAGTTTATTGCACTTATTACAAACTAATTAGCATTGCGATGTAGTAGGACAACCTAAGGGGCTGGCTTGCCTTCAGCAGTTCTGAAAGTAATGGAGGTTGAAAGCTTGTCTATTCTGGTAAATAGTCCTCCTCACTCATGAAGTATCTTAATATAATATATGAAGTAAGAACATGATGCAGTGTATACTTGAACTCTTGGAAAAATGTGAGGTGAAAATGTTGAAAGGAGGTTTTAGGAGCACAGCTTAGACATCTCTTAAGATTTAGCAGATGACGTGTCAAGTCATGTGTCTATCAGTGAGGTGAATAAATAACTAGAAACACAAAACTAAACAATCCCTGTCCCCACCCCATGCCACTACAGGAGGTGATCTCCTTTCTTTTGGAATCTACAGCCTTCCAACGACAGAGGTGTTATTATATGGTAGTTGACTGAAACCGTATTATCCGGATTCAAATCCCAGTTGCACTACTTCCTCGCTGTGTGACTTAGCTAAATTCTTCAATTTCTCTGTGCTACAATTCCCCCAAGAGTAAAAAGGAGTGTAGTGATAGTTCTTTTATCATAGGTGAGTGGTGAGGATCGATGCTGTAATGCATGTAAAAGCATTTAAAATAGAGTCTGGCATACAATAGGTGCTAAATAATAGCTCCTATTTATATTACTTGACCTAAGTCCTTGGATATTAAAATAGAGGTCTGAGCTTACAGTTAAGGACTGGACAAAGTATGTTCTTCATGATAATCTAAGTGTTTCTGTATTGTTATTGTTACTGAGAGAAAGAGAGAAAAGACAGAAGTCATAGCAAAGAAAAGGAGAGAAAGATAAGAGTCAAAAAACATGTGAGCAGACTATAACTCAAAGGGGAGAGTATTTGAGATATCTGTTATTTTATTAAACTGTATTTTACAGAAGAAAATTAAGAACTTTTTAGTATAGGATTTTTCAAATATACAAAGAGAAAATAGTATGACAAATGTCCCTCCCATCATTGCCAACACACCTATCTCTCTGCTTCACGTGTTGCTAATTGTTTCATCAATGTTCTTTCTGTTCCTCCCTCCCTCCAATTAGATTATTTTAAACCAAATCCCAGCATCAAATTGTTTCCTTACCTAAAGATAACATCTCTTGATATTATATATAGTAACATCAATTTAATCACCACAATGCAACAAAACATAATTCCTTGGCATCATCAAGTATTTAGTCAGTGTTCACATTTCTTGTTTCTCATACGAGTATGGAAATTTTGCATGCAATTTAAAATTGGTTACCATGTTAAGATGTAAATCATATTTTCTCTCGGGCTTTAAGGAAAGTTAGTTATATACATAAACTTGCTTTGCATGTGTATGTGTGTGGGGGGTAGGGAAAGTTGTTCTAGACTGATATGGGATACAGTGGAAAGCACAGTGTATTCAAGGAATGATAACAGTTGGGTGTTACACTGAATTAATCCTTCAAAAGATTAATCTGGTTTAAAATCAGAGATGAATGATTCATTCATTCAGTGGTTATATATTGAGCCTTTTGTATATAGCAAGTCTATGTGTGGGCACTAGGAATCCAGCAATTTGGGGAGAGTATAAGTCATGACAAAACCCTTTGAAATAAGATTCAAACATATCTTAATGGACAAAATTTCCCTAACTGGCATATGGATTGCACATGCTCTTGAAAAAAAGTGACATTAGACTTGTTGAAGGAGCACCAACACAAGAGAGGAGAAAAGACCACCAGCATAAACTTGTAAAACACTTGTAAGAATGCCCTGGTCACCCACAGTGACTGTAAGAATGGAGAACCGTATAAAAGCTTTGACAAATCTACGGCCATACAGGACTAAGATTCAAACTAAGTAAGGTATCTGAACTTATTTGAATAAATCTCTCATCTTCTTAGTTGAATGCATTCTTTTCTTAGACACAAATAACTGACAGAAGCAAAATTTATATTTTGTAAATATATAGCCATTCTTTTTGCATGTAGAGCTCTAGCAAATGTGTGAATAAAGCCATATCAAAGAAACTTTGAATCTATCTCTTTTAGAGAGAAATTTTATCACTGTCTTGTTATTAGATTTTATTAAAAAAATAATCCTCTGCTGTAGAATAGTCAACTATAACTTTTTCAATAGGAATTTACAGAGTATCTGGGGCCAGGAAGGCCTTGTGTTAGTTATTGTGTCAGATGTAAAGTTGTTTAAAATGCTGTTCCTGCCTCTGAGAACTAACTCTTGTTGGAGAGATGAATTTAGATTTATATGATTGAAAATACCATGTACTAAGTATCATTTGATTCCTAGAATTAAGAGTTATAAGAATAGAGAAGAATAATCTGAAAGAAAATGTTAAAGAGCGAAAAAATTGAGATCCTAGTTGGCAGGAATGGCATACTTTACTCTTGCTGCCGTAACAAATTATTATAAACTTTGTGACTGAAAACCACACAAATTTATTATTTTATAGTTTTGAAATCCAAAATGGGTCTAATTGGGCTAAAATCAATTTGTCAGCAAGACTGCATTCCTTTTGGAGGCTCTAGGATAGGAATTATTCCCATTGGAATAATCTCTTCTCCTTAAGTGTAGATGGAACCTGTGATTTGCTTCTAATTGAAGAAAAACAGGAAAGAATTCACTTCCAAGATCATTCTCCCTGTTGGCAGAATTCAGTTCTATCAGTTGTTGGGATGAGGTTCTCATTTCCCTGCTTGCTATCAGCCAGAGCCTGCTCTTTGCTCCTAGAGGCTGGCTTCATTTTTTTTTTTTTTTCATGGCCTGGTCCAAACCACCAATGGCTTGTTGAAGGCCCTTCTTGTGCTTCCACCTCACTTCTTTTTCTACTATCAGACAGAGAGAATTCTTTGTTTTTAACAGAGCCTATGTGATTTAAATTAGATGAACAAGGATGATCTTCCCATCTTGAAGTATATGCATGATGTATAACATAACACTCATGGTGGGGTGCCAGTTGGCTAAACACCCAACTTTTGATTTTGGCGCAGGTCTTAATCTCATGCTTTGTGAGATTGAGCTCCACATCACGCTCTGAGCTGACAGCATGGAGCCTGCTTGGGATTCTCTCTCTCTCTCTCTCTCTCTCTCTCTCTCTCTCTGCCTATCCCAATGTCTCTCACAATAAATGAATAAAGATTAAAAAAAATAACACTCATGGAATTGATATCTCTGAATATTCACCAATGCAGCTCATGGAGTCTTGAGAGCCATTCTTAGAATTCTGGCTCTAAATTCTAAATTTATTTATTTAATCTATTATTATCATTATTTTTTGAGAAAAAGCAGGGGAGAGGCAGAGGGAGAGAGAAAATTTTTTAATGTTTATTTATTTTGAGAAAGAGAGAGAGAGAGTGGGTGCAAGGGGCAGAGAGAGAGAGAGAGAGAGAGAGAGAGAGAGAGAGCAAGGGGCAGAGAAGCAAGGGAAGGACAGAGTGGGGGGGCAGGGAGAGAGAGAAAGTCCCAAGCTAGCTCCATGCTGTCAGTGCAGAGCCCAACAAAGGGCTTGATCTCACTAACCTTGAGATCATTACCTGAGTTTAAATCAAGAGTCAGCCACTTAACTGACTGAACCGCCCAGGCACCCTGAGAGAGACAGAGAGAAAGAGAGAGAGAGAGAGAGAGAGAGAGAGAGAGAGAGAGAGAGAGAGAATCTTAAGCAGGGGAGAAGAAGAAAGAGAGGGAGAAATAATCTTAAGCAGATTCCATGTTCAGCACAGAGCCTGACCTGGGGCTTGATCTCACCACCGTGAGATCATGATCTGAGCCAAAATCAAGAGTTGGATGCTTAACCAACTGAGGCACCTAGGTGCCCCTAAATTTATAATTTAAACTCTCTTAGCAGACTGGTGAGAGAGAACTTCTTGCTGGCCTTGAAGAAGCAAACAGCCATGTTGTGAACTGCCTACAGTGAGGGACATATGGCAGAGAACCAAAGGCACCCTCTAGGAACAGAGGTAGCCTTCAGTCAACAGTCATTAATAAGTTAGGGCTCTCAGACCTACAACTAGAACCTCAAGAGTACAAATTCTGCCAACAACAATACAAGCTTGGAAGAGGATCCTGAGCTTCAGAAAGGTAGATGGCCTGGTTAAACACTTTGATTTCAGTTTTGTAAGATCCTGAGCAGAGGACCCAACTCCTCCTGACCCACAGAAACTGTGAGATGGTACGAGATTATAAATGTGTTTTGTTTTGAGCCATTATGTTGTGGTGATTTGTTACCCAGCAATAGAAAACTTATACATGGGACTCGCCTTTGTAGATCTTGAGTCAGAAAGTCTGGAATCAGAATCGAAAGTCTGTAATTTATCAAATAATACAGGGGAATTTGATGCAGATAGCCTCTTAACTGGTTTGAGAAAGCCTGAATTCCTTCTCACAATTTCCATCTTTCATTAAGATGTAGGGAAAGCTCTTCATTGTGATTTTGTGCCCAGGAGAATTGCATGTAGCCAGAGTATTCATTCCTTCATTTCCTTCGGGAGAACATTACTCAGTGCAAGTAGCTTAAAATCTGTAATAACCTGAGAAAGACCCCAGAGCTAGAGAATCTACAAAATCCATGGCACTCAAGACATAAAACAGCTTGTTCTTTCCAAAGATTGGGTAATTCAATCATCTTCCAGAAGGCCACCAGCAGGAGAATGATAGAAATGACATATTTGCTGTTCATGGAAGAAAAAAATGTAATTGGAAGGAAATAAGACAAGATGTTCACAGATAAAGGAGGAAATATCTGCTGGTTTAAAAAATTGTGTGCTAGTTTACTCATCTGCCAACAATAAATTTCTATTTTCGTCTTCACAATTGAAGTTGGGTTAGAATTCAATGCGAAAAGTTTTTGCATTCAGCAGGACAGATTTTTTGTTTTTTAATGCCTAGAGATGGATCTGTAAAGAATAAAGGTTAGTCACTTTAGCAGAACAAGGACCTGTTTATCACTTCACAAACCTACAAACCTAATAACTGATTTCCTAAGAAATAGTAGTGAGCGCTGGGGCTGCACTTATAACTCCAGCACATACATTTTAGCATTTAGGAATAAATTCGATTTTGTGATTAGCAAGCAAACTGCCTTGCCTGTGCCTATTGGACTATATATTTCTGAAGTGGCTTTGGGGCTTTGGTCTGTAAAGTCTTTTACAGGCTATATTAATCACATTTTTTTTTACCCAAAGCATACTTTGACAGCACTGAGGAATCAATATAGCTAATTCTGCACTGAGGGCAGTGTTAGTGCTATGTTGATACTAAACTGTTAAATCATGGTGTATTTGGGCAGGGAGGATCCAGCTGTCAAATTTACATGTTCATTGAAACACGTACATGAAAAGTTTTCCATCTGTCAGGAATATCACTTGAAATTAGAACCTACTATTTAAGTATTTCTTTAAAAAGTACAATTTCATGGTTGATAAAAGGTAGAGAAAAGAACTTAAGGTCCTCCTACAGCTTTTGAGGGGTAAAGAGAAGGGGGTTGGTTGGTTGAAAAATAACTTTTTTATTAAAAATAACTGAGAAACTTTAATCGAAATAGATTTGTACTATTTGTAAAATGCATTTGAGTGGCATTTTAGGATTTACCAAAAAAGATCCTAAAAACCTTCCCCGTGACATGAGACACTGCTCTGGGGGTTGGCAAACTGCAGCCCACAGCCCAGTTTTGCGTAGTCAACTAGCTAAGGATGATTTTTACACTTTTAAAAGATTAAAATAGAATATTGCAGCAGAAACTGCATGTGGCCTACAAAGCCTAGAGTCCAGCCTTTTACAGAACAATAGTTTGCTGATCTCT
Source organism: Acinonyx jubatus (assembly GCF_027475565.1). Taxonomy (NCBI): domain Eukaryota; kingdom Metazoa; phylum Chordata; class Mammalia; order Carnivora; family Felidae; genus Acinonyx; species Acinonyx jubatus. The sequence goes on from NC_069384.1 coordinate 42,414,152, forward strand.
GCTCTAGAACTAGGCAGGGCAATTTACTGAGAACCACATGGTTAGTGTCACTTGTCACTTGTCACTTGTCAAGGTCTCTCTTACCAAGACTACTCTCAGGATATCCACAGTAAAGTAGTACAAGCTAGGTGGGTTAAACAGCAGAAATGTATTTTCTCACAGTTCTGGAGGCTAGAAGTGCAAAGTCAATGGTGTCGACAGGGTTGACTGTTTCTGAGGTCTGTGAAGAAAGGGTCTGTTCTAAGGCTCTCTCCTTGGCTTATAGGGCAATGTTCTCCCTATATCTTTTCACCTCGTCTCCCCTCCCTCTGTACTTCTCTGTGTCAAAATTTCCCACTTCCTGCCAATCATCTTGGATTAAGGACCCACCCTAATTACCTCATTTTAACTGGATTGCCTGATCCCATGTCCAAATAATGTCACATTCTGAGGTACTGGGGTTTAGGATATCATTATGTGAATCTGGGGAGACAGGGTACAATTCAACCTATAGCAGTAGAATTTTCTAACATCTTCTACATCACTCAAATAAAAATTTAATTTGAGAGAGATTGGATTAGGTTATATGATTTGCCCAAGGCCAAATGTCTAATACCTACAGAAATCAGATATGAATCCAGAATTTACTGCCCCAAGTATATTTTCTACTCGTCTCAATTGCCCTTAGGAACAAAGTAATAACTGTATCACACATTGTTCATTCATTTAGTTATTCAATTCTACAAATATGTTTACTATATGACATGCATGCTTATACAAATAAGTCATATCCCTCCGTGTAAGGGGAGATAAAATATATGTGCAGATATTTATAATAAAAGGTGAAAAGTGACAAGTGCCATTACAAAGCATCAGTAACTCAAAGAAGAAGAGTTTTTATTTCCTTCATAATTATACTTTTAGTTCAAGTGGCCTATGTCCTATGATGTGTGTCACCTCAAAATTCTGTTAAGATAGAACTTTCCTTTCTTCACACTCTGGAACCAGAAGTTAGGATCTATCTTTTTTGGGTATCTTGTCTAGTAATACATGGTAGGATTCTTTAAATTGGGATCTTGGAAAGATAATAGAGAAGGAAAAGGTTAAGAATGGAACCTACAACCTGCGATGAGAAGTGTATAGTGAATAGGAGCTTATGCAGCAAAGTAAAATTAATATGCACTGTGACATTTGGGTATTAATTTCCATTCCGGTCTGATTAGAGAAACTAGTTACCAGGTAACCCAGTTCAAAGAGACCTTTTTAGTTTAGTTTTGTTTGTTTGCTGCTATTGTTATTGTTGTTATTGTCATTCTGATGTTCTGGTTCTAGTCATTGGAATCTGCTTTTCTCTGACCTCCTTAATTCATGCTCTGATCTTTTGGATGGTCATTTTCTTTTATTAAGGAACTTACGGCCATAATCAGGGAATACTCAGGATCACTTTAAACAATTTCTAAAGGTTTCCACTATCTATATTCTGTGCTGAATCTATCCAAGAATGTTTGCCAATCCCCCCAAAACATGGTGTCTGAAAAATGCTGGCTTGTGGGCTCCTGCCTCTCTTCTCCGCTCTGTGATAAGGGCTCAGCCTCCGGCTAAGCTAAACTAAGCTACTTTGGTAGAAGGACTTTTATAGCTTCTCAATTTTGGCAAGAAGAGAACAGCTTCCAAGATGAATCTAAACTGAGAAAATGTTTTCCACTGCACAGATGTCATTGATTTACTTATATTTCCTGTGATAAAATATTGAATGTCTCCTCCTAGCTGTTACCACCTAGAGTTTTATTGTTTAACTACAGCATGCCTATTTTTGAAACATCCGACTCTGATATATGAGTTCATCATCTTTTTAGATGCATTATCTAATTAGAAGCCTGAGAAAAAATGCACTCAAAATGACTGTTGCATCCTAGTTTGACCAGCTTTCTCTCTGCACTGTGTTTTAACCAGAATGATAAATATTAGCCTCTTTTCAGTTAGGCTTACAGAGTCACAGGTGTCTAAACAATTTAAGCAAAATACTTAACATTGAATTATATAACTAGCATTTTGTAGGCTGTTGGTCCGAACTGTACTAAGTGCCAAGAGTCCATGTTACTTTGTGGATATTGTTTAGAGATTTTTTCCTGTCTGAGTAAATACATATTTTTGTATACATGTAAACATTTACTCATCTCTCCTCTTCTCTTCTATCTCAATAAAAAAATTAAGTTGATTTAAAATTCTGCTATTAGTTTCATGTATAACATGACTTTAGTTGTATTTGTATATAATTTGTATATATAATCACATAATTACAGTGATTTCCACTAACTACTATGCCTTGTTTTGTTTTTTTTTTGAAATTAGGGAATCAACAGAACAAATAAAAGTGTACGTGCAGTGCTATTTTGCTTTTACACCCTAAATCCAGGCGTTCTGCTCATCGGAACTCTAGAATAGTTGAACCCTTTCTTCCCTGAAGATCCTGGCTAAAGTTGAGTGGAGACTGAAAGTAAGAGGGATGTAAGATTTTTCTCTGGGACATTGTGCTGTTCACGCTATATAGCATATTCTGCAAAGCCCTAGAAAACCCATGTCAGGGACTGGGATTTGAAGAATTCTCCATACCAGGTAGTCATTCTGGAATTCCCTCCAATTCCGGGAGACACTGGCAAATCTCAACATGATTCTCACAACAGAGTTTCCACTTGGCAACTTGTGGAAACTACTGGAAATGTCAACATACTCGGTTTTGAGGATAAAGTGGTGAATTTTCTGTATCGCCAGGAACTTCAAAGTGGAGGGGAACTTCTGAGGCTTGAGGACAACTCTAATATTGTGACTATTTGTAGTTTAGAGATGGCAGGCAGGGATTGCTTCTCCCAACATGGTCAAACATATGAGTTGCTACAGCAGGGAAAAATACGTCTGTCTGTAAATACTGGTGATGATTCATATATATATATTCATATATATATATATGAAATTATATATATGAGGTATGTATATATATATATATATATATATATATATATATATATGAAATTATCTACAGAAACTGCATCCATTTTAAGCATACAATTTTATAAATTTTGGCAGATATATACACCCATGAAACTCCTCCCACAGTCAAGAAATAAAACACTTTCATTACCCTTAAGAGTTTCTTCATGCCATTTACATTTTATCCTTCCCAATATTTTTGTCCCTAGACAACTGCTGATCTGCTCTTTTTCACTTTCTCATGTGCTTATTGGCCATTCTTATATTTCTTTTGTTAAGTGTCTATTCAAAGTTTTCTCCATTTTCTATTGGATTATCTTCTTCTTATTGAGTTTAAAATTTCTTTATATTATTTTGGATCCAAGTTCTTTGTTAGATATTTGGGCTGATATATTTTCTTTCAGTCTGTGGATTGCCTCTTCATTTCCTTAACAGTATCTTTCAAAGAGAAAACATTTTAATTTTGATAAAGCTTAAGTAGTGACAAATTAAGGGCTCAGCATTGGTCTCAGTGTGAATAGGACATTCAGAGTCAGTAGTAGCAGGATTGGTCCTGCTAAAAGGGAGCCACGCTGTATGGCCCACGTGTAGCTTCTGTTTCCACCACTGTGACCATTTCTAACAAGGGCTCATCATGCCAGTTCTGGAGTAGCCAATGAAGAAGGCCAGGTAACATCAACTGGCCTACTCATTTTGTCTATTTGTGTGGTGGCTGTCCAGAGACAAGACTTCCTTTTCTTTAAACTTCTAGTTATTTTCCTTTCACTTCTGATCATTTGGTCATGCCATTGGCAATGGCCCAGGAATCTCTATATATTTTTGCCTTGAGTCATTTCTCTTTTCATATAAAGTAGATGTCTAAGTGTACCATTCACTACTCTCCCATAAAGAATAGTTTCCTTTTCCCACTGTCTTTCTATTATAGACTTGAATTGTAATCCAATTAGTGTGCATCTCGTGGCTTACATGAATATATAAAATCCAAGCTCAGAATTTTCTTCTTCCTTCAACTGGTCTTGGGGGATCTCTTACAGGGTCATGGGTGCAAACCAGGGAATGGTGCTGGTACAACTGTGGTGAGTCACATGGACATTTGAGCCATCTGCTCATTCAACTTACTGACATCTGGTCCTGTTCAGGATCTATCCCAGATATACATTTTCCTTCTTATTAAGGATTGATATTGGGCCCATTCTGCTTTATGAATTGGTGCATCCAAAAGAACACAACTCATAGTGAGCAGTTTTAGATGTATAATTGTGTAATGGCCATGGTTAAATGGCTTGTCTTTACCACAGCCTAGTGACATGTTACATCACTCTCTACATGATTTTATTTTGGAATGATTGTCCTACTGGCATTTGCCAAAAACCAAAATTGCATCTTTCCTTACAAATACCATGGAATCCACTGGACCATAGATGCATGCGTGGTTCATGTGGTAGGGCTGATTGCAATTAACCTAGACCCCTTGTAGAGCCCTTTCCTGTTCCAGGCCCCACTCAAAGCTAACAGATAGATAAATTACCGGGTCTGAAGTCTAGAGAAGTATTCCTAGTAATGGACTGTTTTCCTCCAGCGCCCAAAGAGAACTACTATATACTGCTGGTGCAAAATGCAGCATTTTTCTTTTACTTTGGAGGTTATATCTTAACACCCTCTGACCACCGGATCCACCTCCCACTGAAGTGAGAGCTTCTGAATCTTTGCAAGGTTTATCTCTTTTCTACTGGAACACATGAGTCTTACCAAAGCCCCCAGTGTACTAGCCACCTCTTGTTCATCCTGTTTGGTGAATATGATATCATTGATGTAATGCATCATCAGTGTAAAGTTCTGTGGAACGTACTGGCAGTTCAAATTTCTTTGGACCATATTATGACAAAGTGGGGGAGTTGATATAGATCTAAGGGAAAACTGTAAGTGAATACTATCATCTGTTCCCTGTGAATATGAACTGTTTCCAGCCCTCTTTTTTAATTATAATGAAAAAGAATGCATTCACCTAGTCAATGATTGTAAGTCATGTGCCTGAAGTCTTATTAATCTGCCCTAACAACTGTATCATGTCTGACATAGCAATTAATATTGGGACAAATAGTTAATTAAGCCTGCTATCTTCAGTCATTCATCAGGATCCACACAGATTCTACAGAAGCCAGTATGGCAGAATTAAATGAAAATAAGATAGAAACCACAACATGTGTATCCCAGAGGACCTTACTGGTGGTACCAATCTCCTCTATATCCCTTAGAATACAAAATTGATGTTGGTTTAATATCTTGGCCAGAAGTGAGAAGTTTCAGCTGTTTCCAGTTGCCCCCCACCCCACTATGAAAACTCTTACCTTATAGGTCAATAATGTATTGGTGGGGTTTACTTCAACTGCTAAGTATTGAAATTTTCATTATGCACTTGGAGACTGGGGAAATGACCACTGTGTGGGTATACAGACCCAATGGGCCTACTCTTATCTAGACTTTAGTCATTCCATGTGTTATATGATGCCCATTTGCTCCCATTCTAATAGGGGTCCATAAGGATGCCTTGGATGTCTAGATATCAATAACCTATTTCCAACAGTACTCAAAATGTTTGGATATTCTCCTTTTCACGGTGTAGTCAAACCAAGTAAATGGTTTTGGGTTCCTTTGGGGAAGGAATGAGGAAATCATCACATCATATTAAATACTTATTATGGTATCATATGTATCAATATATATATCAATATGTTATAGATAAGAAAAGAAACTTAGATCTGGGAACTTAGCAATAGATCATGACTTTATATTGGGACAACTGTCCTTAGATCCCTTCTCCTTCATTCTTGCCTTTAACATTTTTTTCATATAATTTATTGTCAAGTTAGCTAACATACAATGTATGCAGTATGCTCTTGGCTTTAAGAGTAGATTCCCATGATTCATCACTTACATATAATAGCCACAAGTGCCCTCCTCAATGCCCATCATCCATTTTGCCCACCCCCTAACCTCCCCACCTCCATCAACCCTCTGTTTGTTCTCTATATTTAAGAGTCTTTTACGGTTTACTTCTCTCTCTGTAACTATTTTTTTCTCTGTGTATGGCCATATGTGAATGTGCCTGATCTTACCTTTTAAATTTTTGTACTGGATTTTAATCAGCAGTTTTGTTAGCTAATCTAACAAAAGTCTAGTTTGCTGCTGGGGATGCCACCATGCTTTAAGTACAAGAAGTACAGCCCCCTTCAGTACTCCACTTACCTTGCCAGTCATTATGGTAATTAGGACCTTCTGGCTTCTTGTAGTTAAGCACTGACCTCTGACCCCATCATCCCCATGGATATTAATGAGGGCAACTCTATGACTGCCTCTTCATCCATCAGCTCCAGCCTGTCTACGAGACCATATTGAACTTATTATTTATGCTGGTCCTTCATTCACTAGAGCATTTATAATCACTTTGATGAATGATCTGTGGCACTTGTTGCCTTGTTGGGGAGATACATCTGAAACATCTTCCAGAATAGAGAATCAGGTTTGAAGGTTTGGGGGGGGGGGCATCTGCTGAACCAATATCCTCAGGGAATTGATCCAAATGTCCTCATGTCATGTCTCAGAATCCCACCTATTCATAACTGGGGCGCTGATTTTAACAAAATAGTTCTGCCGTGGCTGAGATTCAAGTATCTCCGGAGGTCTGCAACTCTGTCAGGTCTATCAGGTCTACCAAGCTTATCAGGTCAGTTAAAGCTTACTGTTAATGGGAATTTGTTTTCTTCATCTTCTTGATTGTATTTATCATAATGAACCATTTACTACTTGTCAGTGGTCTTCAGTCTCTCATAATCTCTCTTCAAGGCATCAATACAGATTAGCAATAGCCAGTCAATTCCACTGTCTTTGTATGCATGGTTTTCTCCATATTTGCCAAATACTTGGATCACTAGACCTAGAGTGGCATTCCCTTCTACTGGGACATTTTCTCAGGTCACCACTAGCAAAAGTTCTAGCTATTGTCTTGTGCCAGGAACTATCTGTATCTCATCTATCTTCTTTGCCCGCTGTGCAGGGAGTCCTAAATTCACATTTTATTGCCTGTGTTCTTGGACCACTCTCAATACCACTAGTGTTAGTTTGGGTCCCCTGAGAGGCAGGTGCTAAGACAGGATTGTACACCTAAGGATTTACTTGGGGAAAATGCCTATAAGGGAAAATGGGGATGGAGCCAGAGGAGGTGGTGGGTAAAACTATGAGACCATCATGCGGGAATGACCCCTGTGAAGTGGAGAAGAAAGGATTGTATGGGAGGAGCCTCAGACTGCAAAACATTTCTAGGAAAGTTTTGACTCGGCCCTTGGGGAGTCCTTAAGCCGATGTCACTTGACAGAGGAGTCCCACATCTCATAGGAATGGACCTGCTTTGGTTTCCCTGCCATACTCAATAATTTTCTGGGAGCAGCTGTGGGAAGCATGGTCTCAGTACACTTGCAATGGCTTCAGAGTGCAGCAGCTGAGACTGTCTATCAGTTATGCTCCCGATAGGAGGAGATGTGAATGGCCTATTTTCATGGCCACTACACACACTTAGGAAAAAACATATCCTGGGAAAATTAAAATTCCTTTCAGTGTATATAGAAATGTTAAGTATATAAAAACAAACTTCATATAATTTCATTTGAACATTATATTTGGCTGCATGTAGCTTAAATTTTGCTCTTTGGGGATTTTGGAGGGTCATGTTGACTTGCTGACTATGGCAGAAGAGGCTTTGGAATGGCATTGTGGCCCATTTGCTGAAAAATATGGCACTGGTTTTGGAAACATAGAATGGTATGTAGGTGAGAGGCAGAATGGGAGATTTTATACCAACAGGTAAAGGTCAAATGGAGTTCAAGGATGAAATTCTTGTGTAAAGAGTTAAAATCTAGAGGGGATGAAGGAATGGTAAAACAGGGCTTTATTATCTAATCTGCATACTAAGAGTCATAAACATGGCTCAAAATGTAAAATACTGTCAGCAGTAAAATCCTAATGATCCAAGAAGGGACTGTTTTCCTTTTGAAGCTTCTGCTCTCTCTATATCGCTGGGTCTGTTTACTTGCTCTTGCTTTCCCATCTCACTTTTTTTTTTTCCATGTCTATGTACTTTTCTATTTCTCATTTAAAACATCTACCTCATTCTTTCTGTTGATTCTTTTTCCTTTTTATCCTCCACTTCTTAGTCTCTCTTTTCTTTTCTCCTGCTCCTTTATTATTATTATTTTCTCCCCTTTAAGGTCATGATAGTTGAACCATAATATAATAGTTACAATTAGGTGAGAAAAAGAGAGATTGGAAGAGCTGACTGAAAATAAACAATTAATCCAAAAGGTTATGGGAGAACTAGTAATTATAAATGAATTCAGTCTAATAAATTTCATTACAGACAGAAGTATAAAAAAGAGCTAGTGAGCTTTAAGGAAGTCTGGATATGAATCAGATTTTAATTAGTTTCTCTGTATTTTCAGGGAACTCTTAGTGCTCTCCTGTCACTAAAGTCATCTGGAAGAATCTTTCCATTCAAATTGTACCAACAGAGGAAAAGCTTACTGTTAACTGGGAATTTGTTTTGTAATTGGGAATCTGGTTCCAGTTGTATAACACTATGGAGTAATAAAAAATATATATACGCTTTCTCACAATTATATTGTAAACCAATGAAAAATTAAAATTTGACGTATAAACCACATCTTTATCCATTACTACTTGGCAATGAGGAAGAATGAAATCTGGCCATTTGCAGCGACATGGATGGAACTGGAAGGTATTATGCTGAGTGAAATAAGTCAGTCAGAGAAAGACAGATATCCTATGTTTTCACTCATATGTGGATCTTGAGAAACTGAACAGAAGACCATGGGGGAAGGAAAGGGGGAAAAATAGTTACAAACAGTGAGGGAGGGAGGGAGGCAAACCATAAGAGACTCTTAAATACAGAGAACAAACTGAGGGTGGGTGGGGGGATGGGGGGGAGGGAAAGTGGGAGATGGGCATTGAGAAGGGCACTTATTGGATGAGCACGGGGTGTTGTAGGTAAGCCAATCTGGCAATAAATTCTATTAAAAAACTAAAATTTGAAAGCGGAAAAAAAGGGACATTTTGAGCATATTCTGAAGTAAGGTCATGATGTCTCAACAACACACAATGTGAAGAATATTGATAATTTGTAGTCTGAACTCTCGAAACCAATTTGTTTTGATAGATCTCTTCACTGGATCTTTAGGTTTTATTAAACTCTGACATTTATTAATGGTTGTAATAGTTTGAACTCCTCCATGCTCCATACATACCAAAAAACCCCAAAAAAACAAAAGAACAAATCCAAAGTCAAATTTGTTTGTAATATTAAATTGGTTCCTACTACGTTTTTTATCCTCGTCAGCATTGAGCATAGTGCTTGGACTGAATTCACCTCACTAAAACTGTGAGATGTCTACCCACAGACAACTCACATGCAAAGAATTTGGGGAAACTGAATGCATTTAATGATATCTCATTCAAAGTAGGCAGCTATTTAGCTGTCTGCCAGTGGAAATTCTTTTCTGTCAACAATCGGGTATTTTTTGGCCCAATGTTTGCTATCTCCAGAGGCAAAGTGAAATGAATAACTGAGATCCTTATGGGTTTTTCTGAGATGAGTTAAGTCCTGAGTATAGTAAAATATGAAGCTAGGACCCTCTTCAGCTAAGTGTTTCTCCTCAGGGAAGGACAGTGTGTGATCTTTTGCACAAGAATAAGCTAGTTTCTTAACTCCTTAGTGTGCCAGTGGGGATACCAGCTGACTTGCGTTTTCTCAGTCTGTCACCTCTCTCTCTTGCTGCTGCTGTCATTGCTACACAGAGTCTTTCTGCCTTCAGGACTTTGTACAGTTTGCCACGTCGGTGTCCATCAACCCCAAATTCAAAGTTGCACTTCTGTGGATTCTTTTGTTGGAGCCTCTAATTGTAACCAGGTGATGTTTGAAAGGTAACTTAAGAATTTTTTTTAATGCCCTATGCCATGTGGCATCAGCACTCGAATGTTTTTAAAAGTAGTGCACCGTGGATTCAAATAACTCGGGCGGAGATCATTCAAAACAAATTTTGAAAGTGCCTGCGATGTTTAAAAATTAATTAAATGTCTTTGAGAAACTGTTCAGGTCCTGCCATTGCTTTACATTTATTGGATATTTTGGAATTTAATATGATATTAGTTTCTGCCCAATGAAAATGGAGTGGTAAGATCGTTGGTATAATTAGGAGGATTTGTCTGAAGCTACAAAATGGAACCTGGCATCCAGAGAGGCTTCCTGCTTGCCCAAAGTACCATCCTGAGGCTTGGAATGTAATAGACAGTGTAGTTGCTTTTGTTGGTGAAGCGGAATACCAGTGATGATTTTGTGCAGATCAGAATGATAATTATGGTAATAATATCTGTTGAGAAATTGTAAAATATGCCTGCCTCAAATGCTGAGAAAAATAGAGGATGGTGAACTTTGGCCGTTTTTAAACTGTAGAAGTAAGAGGGAAGCTTTTATATCATTAACCTAAAAGAGAAAAAAGAAAGTGACTTACTTTTAGGGAGGTATAATTGACATGTAACATTATGTGTTTCATATGTACAACATAATGGTTCAATATTTGTATATATTGCAAAATGATCACCACGGTAAGTCTAGTTAACGTCTGTCATCATCCATCGTTAGGAATTTCTTTTTTTTCTCTTGCGATGGGAACTTTTAAGATTTATTTTCTCGGCAACTTTCCGATGTGTGATACAATATCATTAACTATAGTTTCCATGCTGTACATTACATCCCCATGATTATCTCCTAACTGGAAGTTTGTGCCTTTTGATCACCTTCCCCCATTTTGCACACCACCCACCCCACCTGACTCTGGCAACTACTCATCCAAAAAAGTGATATTAAAAATAAGGTGACACTTTAAAATTAGATCATCTATTTGGGCCATCCATTTTGATGTTATACAGCGTCACTGTGACTGGTTGTGAACTCCTGAAAGAGGGTAGCAGTATCTTAGAAAGGCGAGGTAATATTGATTGAATTATCTTCTGATCTTCTTACAAGCTCCAGAGGCCAGGTTTCTTGCCTTCCACCCCTTGGATCACCCTGCCTTTGTTCTTTGCTGCTTCTTACTACTTTTCCACTGTCTTCATACTCACTTTGCATTTAGCAGAGCATTTCACCTAGAGCAAGGTTATCTAATTCCTTATTTTTGTGGTTGTTTTAGGCATTAGTTATGTTATACAAAAGTTCGAAGATGTTTTGAAAAGAGAATACCAAATAAGTGTTGAAGCTGATTGGAACTCAGGTGTTCATAGCATTTTCTTTTTCTGCAGATAACTTACAAAAAATTATCTAGCAAGGTTTTCATCTCTTGTATATTTTAGTAAATGTTGCTTTCTGTAGTGGTGTTTACCAAAAGAATGTTTCTCAAAAGAAAGAATGAAAAGACTGATTTGTAGCATTTGCTCATTTCCATGGTGTAAATCCTTCCACCACAGCTGATTTCAAGCTACCCATGTGAAGTCACTGAATGAGGACTTAGGAAAAGATGTGTGCAGTGAGATCATGGAAGTAAGTGTAATCTCTCTGGCAGAAGCTATTGTTGCCTTGTCCATGTTTCTTGTGACCATACCATTTCACTGCACCCTGCCTTAATTTCCAACTGCTAGTTTCTACATCTCTCTGGGGGTGATCTGTGTATGCGGGATCCCTTTCTACTTGAGACAGAAGTGCAAAGAAATTATTTCCCTTGGCAGCAGCTTTCCACCAATTACTGACAGTAGTTGGTGTATAAATTTACCATCTCCCTCAACTCTGATGGGATAAGTTAGAGGTTTATGTTAAAAAATGGCTCCCATTATTCCCCAGCAGTGAGCTTCAGGGTAATGCATCCTATATCTACTGTGTTCCCTTTTCTTTGTCACGTTCCTCCTCATTTATAGGTATTTCCTGGAATCAAACTAGTAAACCCTAATAAAACTACTTATATTGAATCCTGTCTCAAGATCCACTTCTGTTGGAGCTCAAACCAATTCTTCTATTTACTTCAATTTCCACCTTTTGCAGGTGTCTTTGGAATACTGCCGTCTATATTCCCTATTCATATATCTATTGATATTTCCCATCATTGCTTCAAACAAAATGATCTCTAATTCTATCAGATTCCTTTTCTTACCATATCATTTCTCTCAGAGGTGGGATGGCTTCAGGTACTTCTTGAGCTGGCTAAAAACATCAAATGAGGCCTCCACCAAAGGATTTGTAATGGAGACAATTTGCTACTGAATATGACCTACCTGCAAACCTGCACAAGATATGTTCTGATTATTTTGTTGTAATTTCAGATTTTATTGTAAGAAATGTGGAGATCTGAGGCTGGGCAAAGGATTGTACCTAGGAAGAGTAAGGCCAAAGAACAGAGCAAGAGAGACATGGAAAATATCTCACTGATATCAATTGAACTTAAATTTTTTGAGTGTTTTGAGATATAATCTGTTCTTATGATTGCTTCCTCTTTTTTTTTTCCTTTTCCACACCAGCAATATTTTCTCTAAATTACTTATAAACATAAATTTGTTTCATTTTGTTTTATTTTACTGCTTGAGGTTTTCTGTTTGTTTGTTTTGTTTTTTTCTTTTCTTTTTTTATTCATACCGATCCTAGCCCAAAACACAGCTATGGTCAAAAAAGAGTAATTTTAAAGTCAGTCTCCATCTTCAAACCGGGAATAAACATTTTCCAGGAAAATGAAAACCATCTTCCAAAAGGAAACTTCTGAAATGTTTGATTTATACCAAAAAAAAAATCCCAAAACAAAAAAGCCGCATCTCTCCTACTATGCATAACACATCCATAATGATAATTTCCTTCTTCCACACTGGTAATATAAACAACGTAAGAATAGGAGCACAAACTCAAGGAAGAATATGCAAAAAAAAAATTATATTTCTCTCGGTTGTGATGTACATTTTGTCTAATTATGATAGAAGAGGTGCCATCTGTGTGAGACTATTGACTTAGAATTGCCTTGGTTTTTCTCATGTATGCCACAGGAGTCATAAATCCTATAGTTGTAAAGAAAGAAATGAAAGTACAGTTCAGACTCCAAGGCTGACTTTCAGTGCTCTCCCTAGTTTATTAGGTTGTGGGAGTGATGTCATAAGACAGGACATAGGTTGTTCCTTTGTTTTTCCTCAGAAGAACAGCTAACAACTATTCAAGAACAAGACACCACTCAAAGAATCCTTCAACATGGGGGTGAGTCTGAAGCACACCCCCACCATGCACCACAGAGACCAAGATGGACTACATTAGAAGGGTTAGAGAAGCCGCTGCAGGTTGATGGCATTATTCCTCCCCCAGGCCAGCACAGCACCTCACAGAGATTCCTCCCTCCACCGCCAGCCGCTGGTTCCTCCAGTGGGAAAGAGAACAGGGCAGGGGACAAGCTCCCTCCCCCCAGCATTGGGGTCACATTGTGGGAGCCTCTACTCTGATCTCACATTCCTGGCATTGCAGAGGAACACTTGGGAGCTCAACCACTGGTAATCTGTGACGAAGAAGCAGGGAGGAGCTCAGAACAACCAGCATAGAGATCTTGGTAGAATGAGTGCATACCTGTAGTGCTCAGTAGTAATCTCAGCCAGTGGTTTTGCTCATCTGGAGAACCGGGACTCTGAGTAGGGTTCTTGGCAGGGTACTGAGCTGCCTGATTCAGAACCTTAAGTGAGAAGTTTTTCCTACCCTTCAGTCTCTTTTGCCCACACCCGGGCAAGGAGCAGAGTCACAGAACCCCTGCTGTAGAGAATGTCTTCTGGCCCATTTTGAGCAGAAGGGCTGGTCACAACTCCTAGAAGCTGTGTGGCCCTGACACACTCCAGCTGAGAGATAGTTGGACAAAGCTAATTACTCCTAGAATAAAGCCAGTTTCCAGGTATGCAAGCTCCCCATGCTATGTACAGACAGGGAGATTAATTCATAGCCAAGGCTGAGGGTAGCTCCCAGCCCCACCTAATCAGAGAGACTGTTTGGGAAAATGAGTGTAGCCTAGAGTGGCCACACCCCTCCAGCTCAGGCAAGACAACCATGACATGGCCCTACCTACCGTGGAGACTATCTTCCAGTCCCATCTTACCAGAATGGCTGGTGATGACTCCTGGAAACTGTGCAACCCACTAGTGCTCCAGTCTAGAGAAGGGCAACCAGAGCCAGTAGTTTGAAAAACAAAGCCAGTGGCTGTGCTCAGCCAGGAAACTTGGGGTGCAGGTTGTTTTGAGTTAAGAAAGCAAAGAGCTTTACCAGCTTTAAAGCTGCTTCTTCTACTGCACCTGGGCAGGAAATCTAACTTGTTGTCCCAGTCATTGCTGAATACAGCCTTCAGTCTGTCTGAGCAGGGAAGCTAACCAGAGCAAATGGGAAACTATAGTCCATTCAACAGCTCTATGTATAGTGCCACTTGAACAGAGAAAACAGCCCGTGGCTTCCCTAGTCTGCAGATCAAAACTGGTAGTCTCGTCTGAACTCAGGCCTGATTTGAGTCCTCAAACACTGTATAGACCCGGACCCCTGGCTTGCTGACCTTCTGGGGCAGGGAAACTAATTCATAGCCCATCTATACTAAATACAGTACCCAGTCCTGACCATCTAGTAAGCATGACCAAAGAATTCAGGCAACTGTGGAGCCCATCCTACAACCTCACAGGCAGGTAGGGAATTAAACCAGCATTCTTATCCAGTTGTTCTCAGCTAAAGGCACACTCCCCCTCCATCCACATCGTCAGAGCTCAAGCAATTGCTTTATCCCCAAATAAACCAAACTAGCAGGTCCCACCTGTCCAAGAACATTACCAGCAGACACACCCAGAAACCCAAACTGGGCTGACTGGTGAAGAACAGTCTCTGCCAAAGCAAACCTGTAAAGTCTGGAAGAGGAAACCAATTACTAAAAAACACAGATACCAATGTAAGGAATCAGGGATCATGGGAAATCAGGTAAATATGACATTACCAAGGGAAACTAATAAAGCTCCAATAACTAAGCCTATAGAAATGGAGATCTATGAACTGTTAGGCAAAGACCTCAAAAAAAATCCTCCTTGAAGCTTGGTGAACTACTGGGAAACACAGACAACTAAATGAAAATAGAAAAACAACACATGAATAAAATGGGAAATTCGACAAAGAAATAGCAACCATAAAAACACACAGAAATCCAAGAGTTGAAAAACTCAATAACTGAACTGAAGAATTCAATAGAAAGTTTCAAAAGTAGACTTAGCCATGTAGAAGAAAGAACAATTTTTTTTTCTGAAAAAGAAATAAATCCCATTTACAATAGCATCAAAAATGATAAAATACTTTGGAATAAATTTAACTAAGGAGGTGAAAGATCTCCGTTCCAAAAACTACAAGATACTGATGAAAGAAATCAAAGAACACACAAATAAATGGAACCGTATTCTGTGGTCATGGATTGGAAGACTTAATATTGTTAAAATATCAATACTATCAGAAGCCCTCTATAGATTCTATGCAATCCCTATCAGGATTCCAATGGCATTTTTTTTACAAAAGTAGAAAAAAAAATATTCCTAAAATTAACATGAAACCACAAATGATGTCAAATAGTCAAAACAATCCTGAGAAAGAATAGCAAAGCAGGAGGCATCCCACTTCCTGATTTTGAACTATTGTATAAGGCTGTAGTCACCAAAAAAATATGGTACTGGCCTAACAATAGACAAACCGATAGAATCAAGGACTCAGAAATAAACCCAAGTATATATGGTCAACTAATATTTGACAAGGGAGCCAAGAATATTCGATGGACGAAAAACCATCTCTTCAATAAATGGTACTGGGATAATTGGGTATTTACATACAAAGGAATTACACTGAATCCATATCTCACCACTCACAAAAATTACCTTCAACTGGATTAAAGACTTAAATGTAAAACTTGAAACCGTGAAAAAAACATAGAAACAAAGCTCCTTTACCTGAGTCTTGGTAATGAAACTTTGACTATGACACCTAAAGCACAAGTAAAATGAAACAAGTGGGACTGCGTCAAACTAAAAAGCCTCTGCATAGCAAACATCAAGAAAGTGAAAAGACACCCTATAGAATGGGGAAAAAAAATATTTGCAAACCAAACCCTTGATAAGGGATTAATATCCAAACATGTAAAGAACTCATACAACTCAATAGCAAAAAAGGAACCCCATTAAAAAATGGGCAGAGGGCCTGAATAGGCATTTGTCTGGAGCTCTATGAAAGGCCAACATCACTAGTCATTCTGGAAATGCAAATTAAAACCACAGTGAGATATCACCACACACCTGTTAGAATGGCATAACAAAAAGACAAGAGGTACCTGTTGTCATGAATGTGGACAAAAGGGAACACTTACGCAGTGATGGTGAGAATGTAATCGGTGCAGTCACTATGAAAGATAGTATAAAGGATCCTCAAAAAATTAAAAATAGAAATACCATGATCCAGCAGTTCTACTTCTGGAAATATATTCAAGGGAATAAAAAACATTAACTTGAGAAGATATCTGTAGTCCCATGTTCATAGCAGCATTATTTATAAGAGCCAAGATGTATATATGTATGTGTTTTATATATTATATATATAATATATGTTATATATAATATATATAATGGAGTATTACTCAACCATAAGAAATGAGGAAATCCTACCATTTGTAACAAAGAGACCTTGAATGCATTATGCTTAGTGAAATAAGTCAGAGAAAGATAAATACTGTATGATCTCACTATATATGGAATCTTTAAAAAGAAAAAAAAAAAAGAAAAAAGAAAACTCCTAGAAAAAGAGCTCAGACTTGTAGTTACCAGAAGTGGAGGGTGGTGGTGGTGGAACTGGAGGAAGGTGGTCAAAAGGAACAAGCTTCTGGGTATAAGGTAAGTAAAGGATTAGGGATGTAATGTACAACACAATGACTATAGCTAATACTGCTGTATGACATATGGGAAAGTTGTTAAGACATTAAATCCCGAGTTCTCATCACCAGGAGAATTTTCCCCCCTTTTTTTTCTTTCTTTTTATCGTATCTGTATGAGAAGATGGACATCAGCTGAACCTATAGTGGTAACCATTTCATGAATGATTGTAAATCAAACCATCATGCTATACGATTTAAATTTAAACAGGGGTGTTTACCAATTATGTCTTGATATAATGGGGGGTGGGTAGTAAGTTCCACATTGACCTTAGGTACTTGCGTGGCACCATGTGTCTTAATGAAGTCATTTCCTGATACCTGGAGTGAGTCTTTTTCTAAGACACTTGGAGAAATCAGGCAACTATACGTGTTTGAGGTCAAAATCAAATCATGAAAGAAAGTACTTCTTTGTTAGTGCACACTTTGCTCTGGCTGTCCTCACAGGTTAGCTGTTCTCCTTTACAGTTTAACTAGACAGCAGCATTTTTTTTTCCCACTCACCTAGATTGCACTCCTAGTGCAATCTAGATGGTTAGATTGTGTGGACTGAGGGCTAGGCCTCTGTAAGAACACCTGTGTAATTACTGAATATTGAATTAAAGGAAAAATTAGGGAACAAATATGTGGGAGAGTCAGGCACTATATGACCTGGTTGAATTGTTTTGCTATTTTGAGTTATTGAATAAGCAAGTCACTCAATGATACTATTTTTATTCCTTTGACAATAATGATCCAAGACAGAGGGTGGTCAGTAGCTGATATTATTGGCACCAGATGATCTTGCCGGGCTTTATAATAGAATCAGAATAATACAAATCAAATAAACTTCTTCTTAGGAAATTTTTATTGAGATTTTCTATATTGGAAAGGATGCCACCTTTCACGATTATGTCTGCTGAAATGAAATGCTTTATTGTTGTACGTTTACTGCCACAGTTTCTTATACCAAGACTTCTGATCTTTGATTTATACCTGTCTTCGGTCCCCAGTTCACATTCAGAAACAATGGCTAAAGTGGTGTTTGTTTGTTTGTTTGTTTGTTTGTTTCTGAGGAAATTGTTCTTTTCTGTGACTGCTACGAGAGCCAGTTGCTAATGAAAAAAGGCAGCAGATAATTTATTAGCGAATAGGATCATGAAAATTTAGTGAAGTTGTTTTCCAATTATTGGAGTTTTGTAAGTGGCCCATTAAAATTTTCTAATATTGCATAGATTTTGTTCTTACGTATATTTCAGTATTTTAGAAGATTATATTTTAGAAGATTTTTCTTTCACAATGGCAAAACGACACGTGCTTGTGAAAAGATTAAAAAAAATGATCTTAAATTAAAACCTTAGTATACTCATGTGTGAAATTTTGGAGCCCTCAAAACAAAGACAGATGCAGATATCTTTGGCAATATCTCAAAGAGCAGAATTATCTTTAATGGATCAGTATGTTGGGTTACAGTATTTGTCTAGGCAGAATTTAAGTGGACGTTTTCTTTGGTTTCTTTCCAGGTTCTAGATTCTACCTCCCTTGGCCTATGCCTAGTTCCTTCTGTTTTTTTTTTTTTTTCTAGTATCTGTTAACTCCTATTTTGACAGTTTGCTTAGGTCTCTCCTAACAGAACTTTAATTTCTTTAAAGAAACATTTGTCAGTTGAAATACAAGGCATGCATGATGCAGAAGCTAAAGCTTTCTGGGAAAATTCTGTTCTCAAATGCATTCAAATCAACCTCTTCATCAAGTTCAGATATTAGTAGACACGTCATTTGAGATTGAGAACCATATAAACAAACGCCCAGCCCCCGATTTTCATCAAACCAACATTTATAGCTTAACCATCCATGAGGAGTCACAGAAGGAAGTTCATTGAACTCATGGAAATCCAAAAATCTTTTACATAGAAAATGATCAAAAACGAATTTTCATGTCTAATGCAAGCACAAAAACACAGGGGCTTAAAACTAATACCTGAGACATTTGAGATTTAGGTTATACATAGTATGTGCTTGGAAGAGCCAATTAGATCAATGTTGTCAAACTATATTCTGAGGAAAACTAGTCTCACAAATTCTACTCCTCAAGTCCTACCACCTTCTCTATCCCCAACTTCACCAAAACAAAAACAAGAATTTTAATGGTCTGGGGAAACCCATCATACTATATTACCTCTTGGGGAATTACAAGGTAAATTAGTAAAATAAAGTCCTGTAATGTCCTGCAATGGATTAGTATCTCTACTGCTCTTTAAAGTTCAACATTTTTGAAGTCTATTTGACTCTAAGAATTTTATACACACACACACACACACACACACACACACACACATATATACATATATATGTATGTATATACACATATATACATACATACATATATATATATGGTCTTTTAAAATGCTCTTTTAAAAATGCTATGAATTCATTCAAGAGTAGACAATTAATGTGAATGTTTACAGGAACAATTGCTGCTTTTTTGGTTTTGGTGGGGATTTTTTTGGCAAAATTAGGACTTATTTGTGGGGTTAGTGAACTTGTACAAGTTTTTTTTAATGTGAGGTGATATACCTTTAGACAACTGATGATGATGGGTTATCCCTTTTTATCACCATATGCATATTTTTTTTGTTTAAAAATCTTATTTTTCTTTAAAAAATGTCTAGGGGAACCTGGGTGACTCAGTCAGTTAAGCATCCAACCCTTGGTTTGGGCTCAGGTCATGATCTCATGGTTTGTGAGTTTTAGCCCTGCCTTGGCTTTTTACTGCTAGATCAGAGCCTGCTTGGGATTTTCTATCTCCCTCTCTCTCTGCCCCTACCCTGCTTGTGTATGTGTGCTCTCTCTCTCTTTCTCTCTCTCTCAAAATAAATAAATAAACTTAAATGTCTAAACTTTTTTTCATTTTTCTGCAACTTATTTTTTCTTTCTTCTTCCTTTAGTTTTCCCTCCTTATTTATTAATTTTTATCTTTTCATTCATTTCTAAACTTTGTTACAAGATCAGGGTCCAGGTATTTGCTAATTTAGGTCTTGTTCAAATATTTTTTTTTCTCTCTAAACAGATTGTGTGCCAATTATGTTTCTATAGATTCTTTTTCCTTTTCCTTCTGTCTGTTTTACAGTCTCAGAAACTTAAAGGGTCACAGTTTATGCCCAATATCTCCTTTTTATAAAATTTAATTTCTTTAAACTCATTCTACAGGACATTTCTGTCTTGAAAAATGAAACAGTGTTAAGCACTGTTCATCACTACTATATTCTTCTGTTTCGCCATTGTAAGATATACTGAATGCCATGTTCAATTGTGGATGTGTCAAAACAAAAAGAGACAGAAGTTTAAGGCCTCTGTTCATTGCCTTCCTTTTATACTTGGCCCATTCCATAATTTGAAATACTTTTCAATTCATGAAAGAAAATTAAAAACCTGTATCCTTTTTTCCCTTTCAGTAAAACAAGGCAGTAACTTTTCATTTTTAACCATTTTTTCTATTATATATATACACACATATATATGTACACACACACACATACATACAAACACACACACACACACACACACACACACACACGTTTTTGTGGTTTTGTGGTTTTGTGTGTTAAGGACCAAACAAACATGATACAATGCCTGCTATTATCTTGGGAAATTAGCTGAACAGCATTCAGAGGCTTTCTTCCAAGAGCTCCAAATTCGTTTCTTTCATTTTTGAATAGAAATTTGGCCAAGCATATATATGAACCAGAGTGGATTCTTCCCCTCTGAAATGACTTCTGACGTCCCCAGTCCTGCTATCTATCTCTATATGTCTGTCTGTCTATGTGGCCTTATAGAAATTGGCTTCATGAGACCATAATTTTCTGTCATGCTGAAGATTATCTGGTTCTACTTTCAGAGTCCCGCCAAGAACCTTAAAGAAACTGTGTGTCCAGGCAGAATGTAGCCCATTGGGAAAATATTCAGGGAATGTTTGCAGTGAGGAGAATTTTATCAATAAAGTGACTAGCAATTTAGACATGGTTTTGTGGTATGTAATAAATGGAAAGAAAGAGGCCACTGCCAATGTAATGCAGGTTATTATACACACACTGAATCAGAGCCATGTTTATGACTATTCCCAAGATCACCCAGCTTTAGACAGGAGCTGATAGAATTGACAAACCTAAGGACTTTTTAGATTTTCAAGATGAGTGATAGGAAAGATTTGTAGAAGAGATTAAGGAAAAAGTAAGGCATGGTGTGGCTATCCCCTGATGGGTTAGGAAAAGCATGGTTGAGAATCTATTGAAAATTTAGATGGGGTCATGGAAAGTGTGTGGACTCGACCATAAGACAGACTGGATTCTGATACTGTCTAGAGTTTTGGTCAAGTTTCTTAACCTCTGTGAGTCTCACTTTTCTCAACTGTAATGTCATCCTGACAGTATCATTAATAAGATCATGAAAGATCAGGTTTATAAAGTGCTCGACTCAATACCTGACAACCTGTTAGTTATTAACTTGTTATTATCACTACGGATATGCTTATTAGTATCCTCCTCTGCATTCCTTTGTCCAGGAATGAAGCTAGGTCTCTTTATCGCTGCAGATGACAACAGTGAGAAGTCGGGACTGTGAAGCACAAATCTTAGCTGTGGAAACATTGTCCTTTCCCTAGATGTTGTGCTGCAAAAACACAAGGGAGCATGCAATTAATTTGTAAGGACAAAATCCGAGAAAAGTATGTTCATTTTTTAAGAATACACGTTATGTTGCTTATTTTGTTGAATAAAATAGAAGAAAGTGAAATCCACTAGGTGGATTTAGAACTTCTTATTGAAAATCACAAGGGTGTGAAGATGCTCTCTGAAGTAGATTGGAAAGTTTAACACAAATGTAAATATGTTACAGTCATAGTCGTCTTCCTACTCTTTTCTTGTTTTTAGTCTCCACTTTTTTTTTAAGGTTATTTACTATTTTTGAGGGGGGAGGGGCAGAGAGAGAGGGAGAAAGAAAAAATCCAAGCAGGCTCCACACTGTCATCACAGAGCCTGACGCAAGGCTCAAACCCATGAATCCTTGAGATCATGACCTGAGCTAAAACCAAGAGTGGGATGCTTAACCAACTGACTGCCCAGGCGCCCCAGTCTCTACTTCTTCTTCCTCCTTTTTCTTCACCAATTGCCTTTTTTCCCTTTTTTAAATCAACTTATTTTTTTTGTTAATAATAATTACCTCCTTTTCTTTTTTCTTCAGAATCTCATTATTAGGGCATTCACATACTAGATAAATCTACTGTCATCATTTTGGAGGATATGGATGGGCCTAGATATAGTCACTTATACATTCCAATAAAGTTCAAATAAAGTTTTTCATTTTTTGTGGTATTTGAAATGGTTATGAAAGATATGCCAATGTGATTTTTTTTTTTTGCATTGGCAACAGAATGATCTATCTGGAATTCATCCCTAAGAATTTTAAAAATATTTCAAGGCAGACACTGATAAGAACTGTGGTTGAAAGACTGAAAGAAGCTTTGTCTGTCTAAAAAATGGAACCTTGCATTTTATATTTGGAAAAAAAGCTGTCTTCGGGGGGATGCTCAGGGGAAATGTGTTATATGGAGCCCTATTTACACTCATAAAGCCAATAAAACCACCAATTATTACTGAATAAATAGTGAAATCATAGGCACTTGAGCTTTCTCATCTAATAATGTGGAATACTGTTAATGACTGTGCCACAGCTACGTGTCAAAGACTTTTTAGTTTTGCACTTATTTCCTTTGTATGGATTATATTGTACTGCGCTTGTAAACTCTGTTTGTTCTGGTGTCGTGGTTGTGGTGGTGGTGTGTGTGTGTCTGAGATAAAGAGGTGAAAGAGTTGCGAAAGTAGGAAAACAGGATGAAGACGTAGCTAAAAAACAATTTGTTCTAGCAAAGCTCAGCACCAATTAGTATGTAGCTACTTATATCTGGATTGAAGAAATTGTAGTGCAGTTAGACTATTCAGTTCTGTTGCACTTGTCCTATTTGGATCCACGGTGGCTTACACAACTCTGCTTTTAGGGGATTGCAGTTTTTCCCAAAACAACAACTGTTCCTACAGAATAATCCAAGTGGGATGAGGCTTGTCCTTGGGTAGGAATTGATGACTGAAGATATGGACAATTATTAGTATGCTTAGAGCTCTCCTGTTCAGGATGATTGGATCCAGCAGAGGAAGCCTGATCTGGAGGTCACTAGGTTCTAAGGCAGTGAGTGCACAGTGAAGAAATCTCAGCTATGATATGAAATTGAAGGGTTGAGCCTTCTCTGTGACTGGGAAATGTGGCAAAAAGGAGGGCAGTGCTCTTTTATTTCCTTCTAGATAAAGCACCTTAGTGTAGAGTCATTGTTAGCTCACAATCTGAGGAGCTTCCTGGGTATAATCTGGGAAGAGACCTGAGAAAGAAGCAGACCATTTCAGATTTGTAGGTAGTAGGTTTAATAAGCAAGGGAACTTATAGGTGAGGCTTGTCTTGGGCAGCCACAATACGAGTAAGTCTCCACACCCACTCTCCAGAATCTGAGAAGTTATGTAGAGTCCTTAACTGGGTTCAGTTATGTACCCAGACTGGATAGTCTCAATACCACATTTCTATCTCAAGGCTGTATCCTTGGAGCAACTTCTGTGAGGAAGGAAGTCATTCCAAGAACACAGGAGGGGATGGGGAGCCTCCAATTGCCCAAGTCCAGCTTGTGGGTTAATAAGTGGTCATATCTTCTTGTTGACCTCCTGCAACAGTCAGATTCTTCTTGAAGGGAGGCAGTGGTTCTAAGCTTCCAGGATGGTCAGGAATAGTAGCTGAGTATAGAGGCTGAGGGAGAGGAAACAAGGCTGATGTATTTATTTGTACCTGATAGAACAGAATGTCCCCTGCTTGATTCTCAGATATATGTGGGGACTCTGAAATGGCTTAATACCCATAAATGTGACCCTAGATAATGCAGGCTGGGGAAGAATGGATGTGCCCCAAAATAAGCCCAATTCTGAAGGGAGACCGGTCTCTTTTGGAAATTAATAGGACAAAACAGAATATTAATAAAAAATAGAAAATTCCTTTTGTTATTGAATTTTAGTGGAAATGCTTAAGTGTAAATTTATTGACATCTAATTTACATGCAATAAAATACAAAGATCTTAAGTGTATAGCTTAGTAAGAAAAATGTATATGCTATTTAACCAACACTCACATCAAAACGTAGAGCTCATTTGTGTCTGGCTTTTTTTGTTCACATGTTTTTGAGATTCCTCTATGATGTTTCATGTAGCTATAGTTCTTTCCTATCTGTTGCTGGATAGAGAGGAATTTTGCTCTGTCTTTGTAGAACTAATACATAAAAGAAAAATACAACTCATTTTAGTTCAAGTAACAAGGAAATCAGCATTATGTTCCTAAGAATTTATAGTAACTTGGATTTAAAATATTTTTAATAAAACTATATTATTACTAAGGTGTGATTTAATGAGTAATACAAACTTTTAGAATTCAATAGGAATTTTCCAAAATTTTACTTGTCACAGAAGTATAATATAATATATTTTTATTAAATACCTTGAATCATTCAATTGTTTTATAAAAAAATTACAAATGAACATGTTTATTTGTATTATTTGTGTGCTAAATCTGTGCCTATCACGATGGAGTTGTGAATTTACTCCTAGAAATTTAAATACATTAGTTTCCTGATTGGTTGCTAAGGAGTTTGGAAGATTGAACGGGACAGAAGAATGGAAATACACACTATCTGAAAATATTTATAAACTGGTTGATGTGATCATGCTCTGCTAAATATTTGTCTATATCCTGTTTCTGGTTCCTGCTTGTTTTTTCTGGACCCTTACTGTAGAACTCATTTTTTTTTTCTATTGTCAGCATATCCCTTCCTAATAAGTTCTTGTCAGTCTCTCTCTCTTTCTCTCTTTCTCTTTCTTTCTTTCTTTCTTTCTTTCTTTCTTTCTTTCTTTCTTTCTTTCTCTTTCTTTCTTTCTTTCTTTCTTTCTTTCTTTCTTTCTTTCTTTCTTTCTTTCTTTCTTTCTTTCTTTCTTTTTGTTTCTTTGTTTCTTTCTTTCTTGCATTACTGGAGCAATTTGGCCAGATGTCCCCTTTGGGGGAAGGTATTCAAGCATGCTCAGCTCTTATATATATATATATATTCAAGCATGCTCAGCTCTTATATATATATATATATATATATATATATATATATATATAATCTAATATATACATATATTAGATATAAAATATATTAGATATAATGTATCTAATATAATATATATCTTCTAATATATATATTATATATCTATATCACAAATCCATATACATGTCCATACCTTCTCAATACCACATTTCCCTTCACCGTGCCTCTCTTTATTACTTTCTTTCAACATCTAAATTTCTTAAGAGCTATCTGTGCATTCTATCTTCAATTATGAATCACGGATGTATTTTCCAAGTCACCGTAATCTAGATCTCACATTATGGCCACTCCGCATCCTCCTGAACAGGCCCCTCACTAAGGTAACCAGTGATTTCCATATAACTGCAGTCAATGCATATTTCACATCTCATGCAGCATTTGACACTCTTTCTTGAAATTCTTCTTTTGAATTCCATGTCATTCTCCAGGATTTGTTCCAAATTCTCTGGCCAGACTTTGCCAGTCTCTTTGCTAGCATATGCTCTTTTATCTAGCCTTTGAATTTCAGGTTATTCAAAGTCCCTTTCTCTTCTCATTCTACATTCTCCTCCTTGGTGTTCTTTTTCTTACCATAGCTTCAATTACCATCAACATAATGCTCCCAAATATCTATGCCAGCTCTGGCCACTCCTCTGAGTTCTTGTTTACATATTCAGTGGCTGAATTTATCTCCCTAATTGGATGACCCAAAGGCACCACAAGTATAAGATAGCAGTGTATCAAATATTCCCACATTGAGCCTAGTCTTCCTCCAGACTTCTTTACCTCAGCCGGAAGTCACTTTTATGCTTGCAGTTGTTCAAGCTCAAACCTTTCTTTCCCACTTGTCATATTCAATTCAGTTCAAAATGCAGATAATTCTACCTCTTGTAAACACTTTGAGCTTATTCATTTCCATATCCTCCATTAACACATGTTAGAGGCTACCATCATTTATCACATGGACTATATTAGTAGCCTTCTAAATTATTTATTCATTCACAATCTATTTCCTACAACATGGCCAATAACATTGCATTTTTAATCCAAATCTTGTCACTTCTCTGATTAAAATCCTCCAATGCCTCACATTTTTTATAGAACAAAAATTAAATCCTTAATAGGTTCTACCCGTCATGTAAGATCTGGCCTATTTCTACAGGCCTATCCCACACCACTGTGTCCTCTATCCATCAGCCTGTGTCTCTTGAAGTTCCTTGGGTATCCTGTGCTCTTTCCCATGTATTGGCCTTCTACATACTCTTTTCTGACTCAGAACATGAGACACTTCTGTACCTGCTTTGTTTAGAACATGCTTATTCATCCATCAGATCTCAGATGAAAGGTCATTTCTATTAAGAAGTATTTTCTGACACCCATATAACAAAGCTCTTTGTTTTTTCTTTGTCCTTTGTAGCACTTTTTTTTCATGGATTATGGGTAACATCTGAATCCTAATCTAGGCTTTAAATTCCACTAGGACAAGAGCATTGTTTTGCTCATAACTATATTCTCAGTTCCTGGTACAGTGCTCGGTACATAATAGGTACTTAATAAGTTATCTGGATGCTTAAATATAGAAAGTGTGTAAAATTTATTGTTCAATCATGGAAAATTTTCTTATACTACCAGATGTTGGAAAAACCTAGAAGATCTATGAAATGTGTATTTTTAATCAGATAACAGGAGGATATAATTTATTGACACAGTCACTGAACGCATACATAGGGAAAGGGGTGTTTACATACATAGGGATTACTCTGACATTTTGAATACTTCAAACATAATTTGTTACAGAGAAAATAAGGAGATCAATAAAGGGCCTATTCACGTTTTTCCTTCTTCTTTTTTTTTTTTTTTTTGCTTTTTATTTAAAAGTATGGAGTACAGCATTTCATTTCCCAGAGTAAAGTGATATGGACTAGCTATTACCACTGTATTTCAATATTAAAATGTGAAGGATTTAGAAATACCCAGATGTATGTGTTATTTCATACCTTATATTGTTTACCAAGTCATCTTTATTTCTTCTCAACTAATTGCTTTGTTGTCTAGAATAAGGGGATATAAAAATCCCTTAGACACATGAAACCAAATCTTGTTGTAACAAGCTGAGTTTCAGGGGTCACTAGTCTTGTTGTGTAGGTAAGAACAAGCCTTGATTGGATCTGGCAGGCCATCTGTTTTATCTCAGGTGTCCTCGAAGCCTCATTTCCTGTTTAGGTAGGTCAATAGGTCCAGCATATGCACCATCTTTCCTAAGAGTTAGCTTCCTTTCTAGATGACTAGAAGTAAGCAATTGGTGAATGTTATGTTGGAAAATAATCATTGGCACTAAAATCGTATCTTTAACAAAATTTATTATTCATGCCTATCTCTTCTTTTCTGTCATTGATTTTTCCAGTTTTCTGTTTCTGCCTAACAAACCCTCCAAAGCATAGTGCCATGAAACAGCAACAACTTTATTGTTCTCCCACTTCTGGGAGTCAGAAAATTGGGCAGAGCCCAGCAAGAGTGGCATGCCTCTGATCCATAAAGACTGGTGGA
Organism: Acinonyx jubatus; assembly: GCF_027475565.1. Lineage (NCBI taxonomy): Eukaryota > Metazoa > Chordata > Mammalia > Carnivora > Felidae > Acinonyx > Acinonyx jubatus. The sequence goes on from NC_069384.1 coordinate 42,441,850, forward strand.
CCAGATGCTGTGGTTTAAACTGCTGGAGAAAGTGGGGCATCTCTGGAGTCTTGGTTCTGTCCGACGGACTCCTTGAATCATCTATGCATCAGTCTGCTGGGGTGAAATGTCCAACTGCTTCTTTACTCACATGTCTGGTGCCTGGACTCAGAAGGCTCTAGAAGCTGAGGCTGACCCAACACCTTACTCTCTACACATTGTCTCCACATGGCTGGCTTGGAGCCATGTCAGGGAAGTAGGACTTCTTACAGGTGCCTGGCTTTTCCTTAAGGGAATATTCCAAAACAGACCAAAGCAGAAACCTCAAGACTTCTTATAACCTTGCAAGCCACATCCTGTCGCTTCCGTTCTGTTGATACATAGAGTCAGCTCTTATTCAGTGTGAAAGTCTGAATAGCAAGGGGGTGTGATTTAAAAAGCGGTTGCTTTTTAGGACCTAGCTATCACATTTATGTTTTGGATCACTATTTTTCTCTACATATGTCTTTCCATGGATATTACTCATTATTGTATTTCTTGATATATGAAGGGAAAATATTTGCTGTCTTGATTTTCACCCCTGGAGCAATCAATGCATCTAAGGTGCTTGTTTTGGAGAATGTCACAGGGGGATTGTGAAAGACCTGGGAACAGAACTAACTATGTATCTTTACCTGCTTTCCTGATGGCTAGGTGATTTGTCCCCTTAGATGTAAACAGTCTAAAAAGAAAACATGAATATTTTACATATTACATTGTTATCTTCAAGTTTAGCATTGTTATCAGGCTAAGAAAGCTTCCATAATTGAATTCTTAAATGTTGCTGCCTAGTATGTATATAACACTCTACTGTGAGCATAGCCAAATGGAGTAGATTTTCTTTCTTATATTCCTAGTGGGCTTTAGAATGAAAAAAAAAAGTTTCTTCAATTTATTTGTTTGTAAGAAATAGTGCCTGAAAGGGATCAACAAGTAACTAACCAAAAAGAAATAAAAATATATTAATGTTTTTATTTATTTTTGAGAGAGACAGAGCATGAGCAGGGGAGGGGCAGAGAGAGAGGGAGACACAGAACCTGAAGCAGGCTCCAGGCTCCGAGCTGTCAGCACAGAGTCTAATGCGAGGCCAGAACCCATGAACAATAGGATCATGACCTGAGCTGAGGTCGTCCGCTTAACCGACTGAGCCACCCAGGCGCTCCCAAAAGAGAATTTATTATAATATCCCCTTCAGATGTAAAAATGCTAAGTCTTATTGGTTACAATATACATAAATATAGACTATCTTAGAAAAAAATAGAGGATTTTCCTTCTTTAGACTGTCACAGATGTTTTCTTTTTCTTTTTTTCCCCTGAATGATCAAAACAGGCTATGTTTATACAACATAAAGACTATGCTTACAACATGAAAGAGAAGAATTGCCATGGTAATTTCTTCACTATATTATGAACCAAACCAAAACAGATAAATTCGGGTTTGTAGATCTATTCTTAACACAATTTAACAAATATTTATTGAGTGACTATTATTTGTCAGAAACAATATTACTAATGTTATGTTGGTAACAAAAGTTAATAATTGGAAATTGATAACTGAAAATATTGAGATAGATATGACATAATCCTTGCCATCAAGATGTTTTTATCTCAGAAGGAGAGACAGGCATGTAGACAAATAAATGGAATATACTGAATTAGGTACTCATCAAATGCCATAGATAGAGTCATTTCTTTAGCCAGTTGTGGGAAGTGAGGAGAAGTTGATAGAAATGAAGTGACATTCTGACCTGCATTTTTTTTTTTTTTTTTGGCCGGAGGATGTACACAAATGTATGAGCAAACAAGTTGTTTCTAATTTAAATGAAATTGAAGATTTTTTTTCCTGTTATCAAACATAATAGTAGCTTTCTTCAAAATTGGAGTTCCTAATGTTATCTAAAGGTAATTGTACTGTCTCAAAAATATAGATGAAACAAGTGAGAAATAGGATGACAAAAGGTCTTTATTGAATTCCTTTCCATATATTAAAAGGAATAAAAGTTCAGTAGGTTAGAATACACATACACTTGGTAAACACCTTGTTGAGTGATATCTAGCTTTGATTCAATAATTCCCATGTAGTACTGATTTATATTTATATTTTTACTTTTATATGAAGGTGATTGGATATTAGTAAATTTTAGAGTCTTATATGAAATTATTAGTTTATATAAAATATACATGCTTTTGTTTTCAAAGAAAATAAATCTTAATGACTTGATTATTTAACATGAAACCCAGCTTCTTTCTTACTACTTTTTAATTTTTTTTTTAATTCTCAATTACAGTTAACCCTTGAACAACTGGGTTTGAATCACATGGGTCCCCTTACACACAGATTTTTTTTTTTGTTAAGTACAGTATTATAAATTTATTTTCTCTTATGACTTTCTTAATATCATTTTCTTTTCTCTCTTACTTTATTACAAAAGTACAGGATATAGTACATGTAACATACAAAATATGTGTTAATAAACTGTTTTTGTCATAAGTAAGGCTTCTGGTCAACACTAGGCTAACAATATTTAAGTTTGGGGGAAGTTAAAGTCATTTGTGGTGGGGAGTTGGCTTCCCTAACCCACATGTCATTCAAGAGTCAACTGTACTCTGCTTTATACCAACATGGACTATCTGTGGTTCTAAAAGTCTTCCAGAAGTTCCTGGTCTACTTGAATCCTCATAGGGAATTTTTTCCACAGTATCCTCAGGAAATGTCATGAATTTAATTTTAAGTGGACAGGAGATCATGTCTCATGCTCACCATTGAACCAGTCATGATGGCTAGAGGAATGGAATGTCTAATTGGCGTAGCCTAAATCACACATGCCACTGCAGGAGTTGGCGTAAATTTAACTTGCAAAAATGGAAATCTAGGTTGTTAAAAGGACAATGTAGGGATGCTTCTGAGGAGACAATCAATAATCATGCACCACACAGATAAGTATATGGATAAACAGTAGATTAGATAATTCAAAAATGTTTTGATTCTTGATTATAATGTGGCTAACATAAAGAAAAAAAAAACATAAGTTCCATTTCATGTGGGCTGTTGTCCCAATGAATAATAATGTAATAGATGGAAAGATAGCAACATTAACTGAAAGATATATGTTCATTTAAACTAAGAAAGAATAAAAATTATGCCACAGAAATAGCACAGTAGCACCTCTTACAGTTTGGAAAGATTCCTTTGCCTTTAGGTCCCAAAAAGATGCTTCTTCTGCCAATGATACCACCTCAAAACGATGAAGACACCATCAGATTCTTCAAGAATTTGATTGATTGGCCCTTTTCAGAGGGATTTTTATGAGCTATTGGCCCCTTCAAGTAATTGGGAAATTGCCTTTTGTTCTTCTTGCTCAACAAGTACCCTATTCCTGAGTTTTTACTGGACATAAGTAAATCAAAGGTCAAGTTTCACTCCATTAAAAGTGACTAGAAATCCGTTAAAAGTGACGAGAATAAAAGTGAGAGTTCCCAATCAGAGATAACATTTGGGTCATTTTCTCAGTGTACTAGTTTTCTAAAAGTCAGAATTTTAGTCGGGCTTGAAGCCTATTTTGCAGCATTATTATTTGGGGACATGTACAATAGTATCATTTTTTAGTAGATATTAAAAAAACAATAAACTAGCTAGGGCACCTGGGTGGCTCAGTGGGTTAAGCATCTGACGTTTGGTTTCAGCTCAGGTCATGATTTCATGGTTTGTGAGTTTGAGCCCCATGTCAGGCTCTGTTCTGACAGGGCAGAGCCTGCTTGGAATTCTCTCTCCTTCTCGCTCTGCCCCTACCCCACTTGTGCTTGCTCTAAATAAATTAATCAATTAATAAATTAACTTAAATAAAAAAACTAATTTATAATTATTAACCCAGTTTTGATATCTTTGGAATCTTCAACAGATCATAAGCTATGTGAAAGAGAAGACTCCTTATGTATTTATATATATCAAAATTTGTTGTTTTAAAAATCGGTGATTGTTTTAAAAATCCTGGGTGGCTCAGTTGGTTAGACATCTGACTTTGGTTCAGGTCATGATCTCGCAGTACACGGGTTCGAGCCCCATGTCAGGCTTTGTGCTGACAGTTCAGAGACTGGAGCCTGCTTCAGATTCTGTGTCTCCGTCTCTGTCTCTCTCTCAAAAATAAATAAACATTAAAAAACTTCTTAAATAGGTGATTTCAATATTTGTAAAAGCAATCATCATAAAAACTTGGAAGAAATGTATATTTAAAAATCACCTGAAAGCTCGCCATCCAAAGATAATCATTGTTGATGCTTTTTTAGGGCCATAGGATGTATATGGTGCTTAGTGCTCAGTAAATGCTCAATTAATGTTTTCTGTTTGAGGGCTGAAAGAGTAAAAATGGGATGTATACTCACTTATAAAAATATGTTGATATCTATATTTTGACATTGGTAGCTCAGTTCTTTTTTAAACATTTGCTTTATCAAGCTTAATTAAAATTCAAAACAAATGAAATAAGATGTGTTCTGCAATGTTTTGCAAGGAGTTATCCGATGAGAATTCACACTTTCTCGTCCTGTTTGTATGATGTCATTTTAATTACATGTCACTAGGTAAGCAATGGGTGAGTGAGTGATTATGCCTATAGGAACATTTGGCACACAAGGGGGGAAGGGAAGAAGAAGATATTTAATTTATTATGACTCACTCAGGTACAAACCGTGACATTCCTGGACAAGGACTGTGTTGTCGTCAGCTTGTCACTAACACTAATCCCTGATCCATCACAGGAATTTTCTTTACAAACCACTTGGAAAAAAATCACTCTCTATGCAGGAAGTCAACAGTTTAGGAAAAAGTAAAGAAATGGGGAGTAGTTTATAGTGTTCACTGAAAAGTCTGACCTGGTTCTTGTATCTTCTGACATTCATAGGGAATAGAGTTGAGGAAATCTGATGGGGGAAAGGAGGAAATAAGAGAATTTGAAGAACATGCTAGTTATAAATAAGCAACTATCACCAGGATATGCCTTATGGTTACACTCTGGGAACTTTCCCAGAAATAATGTTTTCTTAATACCCCCCCCCAATTTTTCCCAGTGATATTTGGTGGCCAAATCACAATCTTCCCAGGACTATAAGACAGTGAATATACTTTTTTTCTTTTTTAACTGGACAAAAATTCATTGATGCGTGCGTTTTAACGATACCATTGGGATTAATTTGCTCATTCTTCATCGTGAATCTATGATGTTTAAACTAAAATGAAACTAGCAGAGAGAAGGATAATATCTCAGGCTACAAACTACACTCTCAAGTAATTAGCCTTTTGTAAGTAATGAGAAAACAAGTCTATATAAATTGCTATAAAGTGTATCCTAAGGCAAAGTTAAATTATCTTGTTTACAAAAAAAATATGTTTGTAAGGCCCACATAGTAGACTGAGTGGAGAGAAGAAAAGGGAAAAGGAAATAAGGGGAAAGAGAATTATATTTATTTATTTATTTTAATGTTTTTATTTATTTTTGAGACAGAGAGAGACAGAGCATGAGCAGGGGAGAGGCAGAGAGAGAGGGAGACACAGAATCCGAAGCAGGCTCCAGGCTCTGAGCTGTCAGCACAGAGCCCGACGTGGGGCTCCAACTCACAGTGTGAGATCATGACCCTTAACTGACTGAGCCACCTAGGTGTCCCAGGGCAAAGAAAGTTTAAAAAGAGAAAGGACTAAGTATGTACTCGAGAGAAAAATAAATGGGTCTAAATTGAGTTCTACTAATTACTGGTTTTATGACAGGGATGTATCTTTGTATTTCATTTTTCTTATCCATAATCAGTGGTTAATAAGAGTAGTTATCTCATAGAGTTATTTTAGAGATCCAGTGAGTTAATATTTTTAAGGTTCTTAGACCTTTTAAAAGAGTAACTGCCACTTAGTAAGAGAGAATAAATATTAGCTTTAATCCTTATGTCTTGATTAGACAAGCCTAAAGGGAGTTGAGAGACAAATAAGGTAAGAATAGCATAGGGCACCTGTAATATAAATAAACTTCAGTATTCTAGGATATTCTTGTTAACCTGTTAAAAATAAAGGACCATTGCTTCCCTACCTCTAAGAGAGAGAAAACTCTTCGAGTCAGTGTATACTCACTCAAGACATCTACCTCTGATTAATCAGCAAAACTTCAAGATTTGATATGATGCCAGAGTGAAATAAGTCTTTCCAGCTGCTTTAAAATGTAATACTATTACTCGTTTTTTTGAATTCCAAGCAGATTCATATGCTACTTGGGACCTATGGTAAATAGATTTACTGAGGAGTCTCCTGTGATTTCAAGAAAGCCTTCTTCAATAGATTCATTTTGAGAAAACTCCTTATTCTAGAGGGTTCTGATAAAGATCAAATGCCTGGCCACTAGTCCACAAGTGAACAAGCACCCCAAGGTGTCCACGTATGACAAAATGTCCATCTTGAATTAGTTGTTGTGTCTATCCATTGAAAAATAGAAATGTTCTTTTCAGCATTTCAATATTAAGTGATATATATGAGATCAGGATTTTATGAACTCGGAAGCAAATGGTTCTTATATGGGGAATGCAAATTCTTATGCCAGATTATAAAGGCCTTGGAATTAATAAATTGGGAAAGAAATTTCAAAAGGAATTATAGGGATGGGCATTTTGGAATAGACTCAGAATTGGAAATTTTGATATCCCATGTGAATATTTACCAAAACCATTACCTCTATAAAGTGTCTTAAATCAAGTGGACAAGATGATCCATTCTGCAGAGATGATCCATATTCTTTGTTTTGTAGAACTGATACTTATTTAATGGCCTAATGAAAAATAAGGACTTGAAGTTATGCCTTGTTAAAATAACAAGCATTTCCGATTTGATGTTCAGCATTGTTGAGTATCCAATTTGCCAGGAACTAAGAGTCTCTGATATGGCTCATATATGGTGAAGACTAGTCAGCTTCTTGATGATGATCCATTATATGGGTACCCGCTGTCATGAACCTTCACCATTGTAAGTTACTATTCTAGATTTGGATCAGATTTACTTCTTTTTCATCTTTTTTTCAACTTCATTTATATACACACACACACACACACACACACACATCCGTATGTATGCATACATATATATTTAATGAATAATATATATTTTTAATAATATATATTTAATATATTCTTAAATTCATAAACTATATTTCCAACCCAACCATACATTCTTGGCTAAGGCATTTTCCTTATTTATGGCTGAATTTATGACGAATGGATGGATAGACAGATAAAAATACTTTAATTCTGTCTGAAGAAATGTTAAGCCCAGTATGTGTATATGCAGATGCAAAGAGATAAGAGATAAACTCATCTAGTCATTCATATGTTTCCATATATACAGATATAAAGTGTTATGTCAGTAAAATGTTAAAAAAATAATTTGAGTTTTGATGGTATATATATTTTTTTTGTCATAGGTACACAGACTTTTAACACGATTTGGCTAGTTGGGTGTACTAAGAATAAATTACATACATCCCAAATAATACTTCACCGAATAAAGTAGTGGTTTAATGCAAGTTGCATAAAGACACCTGCTTACCTGTTCTTTTAACTCCAAAGCCTGATTTGAAGATGTAATGCAATTTGTCATGCTTTGATTTCCCTCACATGCCTATCCTTGAATGTCACTTTCTAAATGATGATTAAGGAAACAAACACATCCTTCTACAATAAAAAGGTATTGAAAAAATACAGTTTTTCTCATGTCACTACAATACAAAATTGGCTAGCTGCGGGACAATGAATATTACTCAGCGGTGGAACCACTATTGAACACAATGTATCAAAAGGCAACATATTTCCTTTAGATCAATGTCTGCCCTCTAGTATATAATTCCTATTGAGTTTATCACTTATAAACCTATTTCAGGGGATTTATGAAGTTTGGCCATAGCTTGTCTTTGGGAGAGAAATTATTTTTAGAAAAAAAAAGACCATGTTTGTATGATAACCTTTAGCAATGAAACTTGTGATATATAAATCTCTAAGGTCACATTGATATGTGAGCTTTGGAGTTACTAGCTTATTTCTGATAGTTTTGCATATATAAAATAATAGAATTATAAGATTGGAAGTGAGCTTACATGTCAAAGATCTCTGTGACCAGACTGTTATTCTATCCCTTTTATCAAACAATTTCTGTGTTCTGAATATCCTAGTGAACTAGTCACGTACCTAGGTAGCATCTTACATTTTGGAACATTTCAAGGTTTGATTTTCTTTTTAACTCACTGGAAATATGTCTTTCTATAATTTCCACTTACTAGTCGATACTGCTTCACATATTTGAAGATTGCTGCTATGTTCGAATAAGTAATCTCTAAGGTCTTGAGTTCTCCAACTCTTCTCAATATTATATTGAATGAGTGGATATATTGTTTCTAGATTTCTTGACATTTTTATTACTCTCTTTTGGAACTTTTGCTATATTTTGTTCTTAAGATCACAGATAACTAGATTAAGGAACAATCCATGTTATCACGTACAGTTTTATATCTGGCTGCTTCGGGTTTTGTGGAGCAATATACTATGGAGTGGACAGGATTTTTCACTTTTTATTATTTTATAAATATTACACTATCATATATTCTTATTATGTGACTATAACTATTTCCCTCAGTTCCTTTAGCAACAGTTTTACCTCCTGACAGATTCATAAGAAAGGAGATCAGGGAGATTTATATAGATATCTAAAGATACATTTTTATCCTATTGAGTAGGCTCCTGAATCTCTTCCAAAGTAAGGTTTTAGAAGAATCTTGTTTTGTAATACAAAATCAATGTGGAGAAGAACTCAAGCACACCTTGCCTAGGAAAACCTTATCCACATGCTCCACTGAAATGAACAATGTGACCTCAGGGGACTCGTTGTGAATGGATGCATCAGGGAGATCTGGAGCAGAAAGAGGCAGAGTTTTTATTGAATGTAGCTCCATTTTGGATTTTTCAATAAATCTCATCACTGCAAAACAGACATGAATACATATTCCAAATCTTCTGTATATGGATAGAAATCGTCAGTACGGAAAAAAAAAAAAAGATTAATGAACGTCAAGTTTAGGTATATCACTTGACTTCTTAACTTGATGTCCATCACCTGTTAAAAATACTTTACTACAAAGGGCATTCTCTTTTATAATTACTTTACAACTATCAAAACTAAGATACCAATATCAATACACTCTTACCGTCTAAGCAGACTCATACCACGTACACTAATAGTCTCAATAATGTACTTTATGGCCAACGGACATAGCTCCAAGTCATTTTACATTTAGTGTTCATATCTCCATGTGTTCATATCTCCATGAACACTACATTTAGTGTTCATATTTCCATTGAATACATTTAGTGTTCAATGGAAAATTGCTTTGTCTTTCCTTGACTTTCCTTATATTGGCACGTTTAAGATTATCATAGAATGTGCCCTCGTTTGGGTTTGATATTTCCTTATAATTAGATTCTGGTTATTCATTTCTGTCTGGAATAATCATAAAAATGATGTTGTGCTTTTCTCGTCTGCATTAAGGTGGAACACATTTGGATTTGTCTCATTATAGATGATGTTCAGTTCAGTCACTGGATTAAGATGGTATACGTCAGGCTTACCCAATGTAAAGTTAGCGTTTCCCCTTTGTAATTATTATGGATTTTGTGGGCACTTACTTTCAGTCTGTGTAAATGTTATATTCATTAGACAATTAACTCATTAAGTAACTAACAATCTTACTGTGCGTTTATGAGTTCCTATTTTATACAGTGGGTTTTGATCTGTTCCTATCAGCGTTTATTTTTGATGTTTAAATTGTCCCTGATATGACCGGGGGGCGTCCTTTCAAGCCATGTCCTTTGTTTCCTTTTAACATGTACCAGCCATCTTTTCATTGAGCCCTTTCTTGCTTTTTGAAGCAAACGGGTATTCCTGGCTCACCTTGTATCTTCTGAACCTCAGCCCTAGAATCAAGCATTTCTCTGAGGAGCCCTTCTTCCTTTTCATGGGGAATCATGTTTGGAATCCAACATCCAGCACCAGCGTGCTCATTGTTATTGAGGTTTTGCTTCCCCTACATCCCCTCTGGGGGGGTACATACATAGGTGTCAATACAAAGCAGATACATAATACCAGGCACACATATGCGCATGCCATATATGCCTTTATACTTAGATTCATTTTTCTGTCTCTGTCCATCAAAAACATTGAATTCACTTTGATATTTCCAATACCACTCCAATCAAACAGGGCTCGTTCTAGTTTTCTTCCTTTTCTTTCCCCCCTACTCCGTTTTTTCTAACTCCCTTCTCTGACAGTGATGAACCTGGTTTCCATTACATTTAACATATGAATAATTTGATCATTCTTTCATCATGCAACCAGTCAGTCTCCCCTCCCTAGAGCCACGCCCTCCCCCAAGCTGGTGCCCTCTCACTAGGGCTCTGACTCTCCATGCTATGCTTCCCCCATGCAGACCCGCTCCTTACCTAGCTTGGCCTCCAGTAGCCTATGTGGGGTCGTATCCTCTGCATGAAAGCTGCCCTTTCCCTTCTCAGGCCCTGCCGCTCTGTGCTGGGCTCTACACCTTCGTCAGATGAATGCTCGGGCTCTAAAAACCTGCATCACATCCTCTTTTCATGGGGCCATCTTACTTCACTCATCTTACTTGCTTGGACATTAACCTCCTGCAGTGGGCTGGCTGACACCCACCCCTGCCATGGGGCATTGACATCTCAGGCCAGGTGGTGGCTCTGTGTGAACACCCTCCTCACCCTGCTTGGGTTATGATTCCTGAGGCCAGACTGTCCCCCACCCCCGACGTGGATGCATTCCGGACTCTGCTCAGGTGTTGACGTCATAGAGCCTCCTGTCTCCCCTGAAGAAATGGCCCTTCCTTTCCACTTGCACTGTGGCATCCTGCGCAGGTTGCTACGGATGCCCTTCTCACCCCAGTCAGGCTCTGACGCTATGTGAATCATACTCTCTCACGTGTGTCTTCCTCAACTAACTTGGGTTCTCACACCCTGTGCTGGCCTCTTCCATATGTGGATGCCTTCTCTCTGCCCAGGCTCTGATCCCCCTTGGCCAGGCAGCCTCACTACACCATTCAGACTGTAACACACAACAGTAACTTTTACTCCCCAGCCCCACTTGCTTGAAAGCCTGCTTTGCTTTGTCCACTTAATGGCTTTAGAACTGAATTGCCCGGGAAGGAAAGAGAAGAGGAAGATGAAGAGAAAAGGCTAAAACATTTCTTATTTAGAACAATTTAATTAGTAACCTCTATATAAAACTAACTGCATGTTTCAGATACTGAGTTTATTCATCCCACTACCCCATTCAGTTCTCCTTCATTTCCAGTAGATGTGAAAAATGTACTCATTCTGGAACTCTGGAAAACTCAATGTGAATAGGATCTTGGTAGGAAGAGTTCGAGTCTTCTTAAATTCTGTACTTTCTGTCTTTTAGTATCTGGACACATACACAGGAGATATTCTCTTTTAGTCTCAGGGAACGTATTAAATTAGACATATGCATATTTCTAAGCAAACTGACTCTAAAATCCTACAAAAAAGTCCCTATGCTATCAACAGTTCAACTATTCATGCCAAAAACACAGCTAAACTAAGATGTGCTTCTGCCTTTCTGCATTTTATGCCAAAAGCAATTACAGTTGAAGGAATCTTAGGCTCAGAAAATTAGGAACCTGCTCATGTTGACATACATTTGCAATGTTGATGCTTCCAGTCCAGCATAGATTTTCTATTTAAGCCCATTATGTCATCCTTTTCTACTGAATTGGAAAAAAATCTGAATGTAGACTAGAAAATAGACTCTGATGTGTAAAAGCAATCATTAAGATCTACATTAAAACAAAGCATGTACAAGATCCAATTTAACAGATTAAGGTGTGTTTCCCAAGCTAAACCAACTATCAGGGTCTTTACATTTTTTCTCCTTTTTCTGTTCCTTCTTTCTCTCCTTCCATCTCTTTCCCTTACTCTCCCTCCCACTGCCTTCTCCCTTTCCCTGCTCACCTCTCTCTCTCTCACTCTCTCTCAGAATACATTGTAATTCTTGAGTATCATGATTCCCATCTTTCATAAATTTTGGAGAATTATTGACTTGTATTAAACATTTTCATTCTCCTTTCTCTTTGTTCTCCCATGCTGGAGAACATAAGCTTATGTTCAGTTTATGGCATTCTTATTTCAAACTCCACTTCTGGTACGTTCACATGCATTTTCCATATTACTTTCTTGTCTGTCTGTGCTGCATTCCAGGTTACTTTTAAATACATGTTTTCCAAATCGCCATTTCTTCAGAAATACGTGTCTAACATAAGTCTAATATGTCTAACATGATATTTATTTCATCCATGGAATTTTTATTTCAATATTCCTATTTCTTCTTCCTGAAATTTTCTTTGGTTCATTTAAAAATTTGTCTGCTGTTCCTTGCATATTGTTACCAAGTGTGTTTATATATCTTTAAAGCTTCATACACAGATGTTTTATATTCTACATGTGATAAGTCTAATAACTGAAGTTGTCAGAGATCTAATTAAAAAGAATTGCTATCATTATTGTTCAATTGATGTTTTTAGTTTTAAGTAGTTCTTGGCATTTAACATATATTTATTTAGATGTACTTGGTCTGTAGGACCCCACAGGGTGGGAAGAAGTGAAGATTTTTAAAAATTTTAATTCTGGTAGAGTTAAAATGCTTTTTTAAGGGAAATTTTTATTTGCTTCTGCCAGATGGAAGATTCTACCAAGCCTGGACAAGGTTAATCTAATTTAATATATGTGAATTTTATAAATATAAATTTTAACTCCTGAGACAAGAGTGAATTCATAGTTAAAAATTCTCATGCACAAGAACTTTTTCTCGGTCATTGTATTATTATTACCATCACCATCATCTAATGGGGCTCATGATTGAGACATGTTTTGACTATACGAAGGTAGATAAAATGTGAATTTTAAGGGAAAATTATTTAAAAAACCTCTATCGATTCTTGATGTACTAAGAACTAGAAAGAGAATAGAAAACATATCAGAGGGAAAGAGTTATCTGTGTTAATCCTTAGATGGTTGGTATTCCCAAATTTCTTTTAACACTAAAATTTAATTCAGAAGATTTCTTTTGAATTTCTCTCCTGTAACGTTGCATTGTTATTGCCTTATCAAACTGACTCATGTTCCTCATATTCTCTCCACTACAATCAATTGTCCATATTCCTTTCAGACTCCCATTTCTAAAATACAAAACCAAATGTATGCCTATATGACAAAAAAAACCAAAAAACCAAAAAAACAAAAAAACAACAACGACAACAACAAAACATATTGCTTAGGGTGGCATTCACAGTTGCCTGCATTCTAATTTCACTTCTTCACGCCTTTCATTTCTGTGATATATGTAACCCTGAAGGCAACCTGCATTCCTCTTAAGTCCCAAGTACATGTACACGGCACTGCTCTGTGAGTTTGTGCACCCCCAAGTATCCCACCGTTCTCCCATTTCCTCAGTGAAGTTCTTCTATTTGTCATTCATTAAACGTACAGATTAATTACTCTCTTCTCTAGGAAGCATTCCCTTGTTACTTTCCAGGAATAATTAATCATTTCTTGTCAATTCTTTCCTAGCATTTTGTATAAACTAACCATATTATGTTATGTTATGTTATGTTATATTTTGTTTTATATTATTGGTCACCCTCCCCTGTTAGAACTTAAGATTTTTGGTGAACAAGGATAATGACTATTCATCATTGTATCCTCAGAGTCCGCCACAACACTTAGATTCATGTGATATTGAATGAAAGATTGAATGATGCCAAGAATTAATAAATCGTCAAGTCCCAGAAGATGGAACAATAAATACAATATTCTAGGAAGATAAATATTGGGCATATAAATGGTAAAAGTGAACAGTCTTGGAATGCCACCTGAGGAATAGGGGAGTTAATGATATTGGAAGAAATACCCTGATGTCCTTATTTTTATTCAGTCGGGTGTTTATTTTCAATTAAAACAGCATTAAGAAGCAGTGCATTCTTTTAAATGGAATTTACTATAAGCCTTCTGTAGCAAACAAGTAGCGAATCCTGTGACAAAGAAGTGAGACGTAGCTGAGGGCAGGACACTGAGATCGGCAGCCTGACTGCCATTTCTTGTTAAAAGCAGAGGAGGCTACAAGGGTTTTTATAGTTTATAGGGGAAAGTGGAAAGTTTTCACAGTAGTATGCAAAATTGTCATAAAATAAAATCATTTTTCAAGTGCATAGACAAGACTAAAGATTTTCTACCATTTTTCCTGAAAGCTGCAATCCCAAAGTAGAGTGTTGGGCATTATGGCATTACAGAGTAGAATATTAAAAAAGAGCAGACGATTACAAAAAGAAAAACCACAAAGAGATCAGGAATGGAAACTCCTTTAGCCATGTTAATAAAGACTTATTACCATTTCCTTCATTGGGAAGTCGCAGAAGTTTCTAATAAAACAATCTAGCACAGTATACTTTGGTGAATTCACTAGTCTCTACAAAGGTGGTGGGTTTTGGTTGTTTGTTTGTTGTTTTTGCCTGTGTGAATTAGGATGTCTTCAGAATTAGGCGCCATTTTGGTGAATTTGTATGCTCTGAAATTCTTGTTTCTCCACCTTGATGAATCAGCACACCTGAATGCTGTCAATTGCAGTTAAATCATTGAACTATGATGTATAAAAACACGTACCTGATTATTGGTGAGACAGAGCTTAATTTTTTTTTCCTCTCAGAAATTAAAAACTTCAGGTTCTGTTCTTCACAGAGAGAGAAAGTTCTCTTAAAACAGATATTCTTAAGGCAGGCACCAGCTTAGTTCTGGGTATGAGCATAAAGAATTTTTGGGCCTGCGGGCTGCCTGCCCCTTTCTGAGACTCCTTATAATTACATGTGGAGTGGAAACATTTGCAAAGGTGTTCCAGGGCCTTCTGGACTACATAGGGCAAATATCATGATGTGAGATTAGGGAAATCTGTTTAAGCAAAACAGAATGACCTGTACTAAATTCCACTGTTGGGAAAGGATGTCAGAGCCTAGTGTTTGGGCAGAAGTGACCAAAGTCCTATTATGAGTGGTTGGAATAGCTGTGGTGGCTAAAATCAGAATCTGTTTATTTATTTATAATGAAAAATATGACTTCTAAAGAAATACAATTCTCAGTATAACACTTTCCTGTAGAAAAGCTAGGAAATCATATTATCGGAAGGTTGCTTGGTGAGTAGGGAAACAGAAATAAAGTATATATGACAATATTTAATGGCATTACATTCTGGGAACTCCAGAATCTGTCACCTGTTCCCATGGCTCCAGGGGGATCATCCGCACTCTGGGCCTGGCATGGAGGAGCCCAGGCAGGCAATGTTTGCATCGTTTTTTTATTGCATTGTTGATTGCAGTGCACTAATGAATGTATATCAGTGCAGTGATTCTTAAACGTTTGGGTTTCTGGACCCCATTATACTTACTGTGGGCCCCAGAGAGGTTTTGTTTCATATGGGTTGTATCTATCAATATTTACTGTATTAGAAATTAAATGGGAAACTTTCATGTATTTATTAATCAAAAATAAATGCTAAGCCCATTATTTAAAAAAAAATGTTTATTCATTTTTGAGAAAGAGAGAGACAGAGACAGAGACAGAGACGAAGCAGGAACAGGGGAGGGGCAGAGAGAGGGAGACATAGAATCTGAAGCAAACTACAGGCTGAGCTGTCAGCACAGAGCCTAATGCGGGGCTCAAACTCATGAACTGTGAGATCATGACCTGAGCCAAAGTCAGATGCTTAACTCACAGAGCCACCCAGGGGCCCTTAAGCCCATTAAATATTAATGTAGCACTTTTAATGAAAAACAACTGTTGCATAAAAGGCATTGTTTTATATTTTTGCAAATCTCTTCTATATTTGGCCACCTAGAAGACAGATAAGTTCCCATATTGTTTATATTCAGTCTCTTGTAATGTATTGTTTTGGTTGTAGTATCTGAAGTAAGTCTGGCTTCATGTAGATATGTAGTTGCAAAAAGGAGTACAGTATTTTAAAGGCTTTTCAGATAGCTGTGGACATTTGATTCTTTACAAAATTTGGGAGGTGGTAGTTTCTGAAAGGTAAGTTACAAAATGTATTTGGAAATGTATTAGTAAATTATACTCTGTTACATTGAAATCCATTAGTCTTTCTTGAACTGAGGACAGTCTTTTACCCATGCAAGACTTTTTTTATTACCATACATTGGTAATTTGGAAAATATTGGTTCACTAGATTATGCTTTCCTTCCTAATGCTGACTTAGGGGTCTATTAATCATACTTAGAATCACTGTTCTGTAGAATAAACTCCTTCTATAAAAATATTAATATTTAAGCCAGCCTGTATTAAAATAGTCAATTTAAAAACTAAAATATGGGGGCGCCCGGGTGGCTCAGTCGGTTGAGCGTCCGACTTCGGCTCAGGTCATGATCTCACGGTCCGTGAGTTCGAGCCCTGCGTCGGGCTCTGTGCTGACAGCTCAGAGCCTGGAGCCTGCTTCTGATTCTGTGTCTCCCTCTCTCTGACCCTCCCCTGTTCATGCTCTGTCTCTGTCTCAAAAATAAAATAAACATTAAAAAAAAATTAAAAAAAATAATAAAAACTAAAATATGTTTTAAATTAAGAAGAAATATATTTTAATGTTTATAATAAAGAATCAAAATGTAGACTATAAGAAGTATGCCCCCCCCCCCAAAAAAAAAAAAAAAACATTAAGCACCTGCAGAAAAAAATCTAATCTGTTGGTGGGAGTATATTACTAGAAACTGGAAAAAAGTAATTTAATTTAGAATAATTAAAAAGACTAAGTTTTTTGCTGGGGCATCTGGATGGCTTGGTTAGTTGAGCGTCCGACTCACAGTCTCACAGTCTTGGGATCGAGCCTCGCTTTGGGCTCTGTGCTGATCATGGAGCCTGCTTGATTCTCCCCCTCTCCCTCCCTTGCTTGTGTGCTCTCCCTCTAAAAATAATAATCATAATGTAAAAATGAAATAAAAAGCTAATTTTTTTTATCAATGGGGATTATCTTTTATTATTAGATATGTAACATAGAAGAATGTCTGGCATGTGATAGATCCTTGGATGTCTAAATGAATGTCTAAATGATACTTAAGACTGTTTTGAGGTTTATATAGTGGGTGGCAGACTAGTTTTTTTTTTCGACCTGTTCCTTAGCAGACAAAACAACAACAACAACAACAACAACAACAACTATTTTAGATAAGAATCTGACCTTAAGGCATTCTTATCATCTTGATGGATAGACATATTCGAACTTCTTTGTGTGTCAGTGGCTTTGTTCTTCAACCTTGGCAGGGAAGTGATAAGAAATTTTGCTGTCAATAACTTAAAATAGTAGTATTTTCTAGTTTCACTGCTATTTGACTTGTGCTTTTGTTTATTGCCTGAGACATGAAAAATATGATTTAGTTGGTGCTGACTGCTATCATAAGTTAAGCCACACTGTGCACTGTGTATTCAGATTTTATTTGCAGCGAACCAGGCAGGAGGCAGTAGCTTTTGATCAGTTCTAAGTGGCACAAGTGAAGTGACCCACTGCACAACGTTCTTAATAGGAATTTTGCAATTTTTAAGTGCTTGAGTACTAATAGCACAAAATAAAATTCTGGGCCTGAATTATTGTGGCTTCATATTATTATTTTTCCTAAATCATGTTTTGTATGACCATTTTGCCAGGTGGGGATGTCAATCCACAGAATGAAATTTTACTTCTATGTCTGAGCCACTGTGAAACACAAAGTAATGTTGCCAAGAGGCATCTATATATATATATATTCAAGTCAATACCTAACACTGAGTGTTATGAGTTGAATTGTGTGTTCCCAAAATTCAGAAGTTCAAATCCTAACTCCCAATATCTTAAAATGTTATCTTATTTGGATATAAGATCTTTACAGAAGTAAGGAAGTTAACATGAGGTTATCTGGTGTCCTTGTAGGACACCAAAAAGGGAAATTTAGAGACAGACGTGCAGAAGAGAGAGAATGTTAAGTGAAGATAAAGGCAGAGATTGGGGTCATACCCCAATTTGCTTCTAACCAAAGACTGATGACAAAACCACCAGGAATTAGATGTGAGGCACAGAACAGATTTTTTCTTATAGCCCCCAGAAGGAATCAACCCTAATGACACTTTGATCTCAGACTTTGAGGCTCTGAAACCGTGAGATAAGACATTTCTATTGTTCCAAGTCACCCAGCTTGTGGTATTTTGTTACAGCAGCCCTAGCAAAAGAATACACCAAGAAACTTTATCACTTTTTTAATTGTTGAATTAAATTATTTATTTTTTTCCAGCTTCTTTTTAATTTGTTTTTTAATGTTTGTTTATTTTTGACAGAGAGAGAGAGAGAGAGAGAGAGACAGAGCATGAGCGGGGGAGGGGCAGAGAGAGAGGGAGACACAGAATCCGAAGCGGGCTCCAGGCTCTGAGCTGCCAGCACAGAGCCTGACGCAAGGCTTGAACTCACAGACTGTGAGATCATGACCTAAGCTGAAGTTGGACGCTCAACCGACTGAGCCACCCAGGAGCCCCATTTTTTTTCCAGCTTCTAAGGATGCATTCCCGTTTAGTGGATGCGAAGCTAATTGAAGGCTAAAACTCTTTGTCTTGTTGAAAGTTTGTTAATGTTTGGTGTTTTTGACATGAGCATTGGTATGGTGAAATTAGTATTTTGGAGGCTATGGAAAATGAGACTGCTGGTATTTGCAAGGTTTATGGAGGTTTATGGATAGAAGCATCAGATGAAGAACACATTATAGATATTGTCGTCAGTCTGAAATATACTGAGAGTCAGTTATGATTGTGCCCAGTGGGAAGCTAATTGCAGTGCCTTTATGATTAAAGATGCCTAAAGTAGCTGGCTTCCTACTTGGCCAATTGATTATATTCCACCATCATTTTTCCTCCCATAGATGAATCACATGGGATATAGTCAATATACAGAATGGTAGTTTACAACTCTCATGCACTGTGTTGGGATCTTCATGGAAAGAAAACACAGTTTCAAGGCATCTCAGCATTATGTCTTTAACATCAATGAGGTAGGCAGAAAAATGGTCCTTCAAACATGTCTATGCCCTAATCCCCAAAACATGTGAATATGTCACCTTCCATGGCAAAAAGGACTTTGCAGATGTGATTGAAAGTATGAACCTTGAGATGTGAAGGTAACCTCGTATTGTTGACGTGAGTCCAGTCTAATCACATGGGTCCTTAATATTGAAGGAAACTTCCCAGCTGAGTTCAGCATCTGAGGGAGATATGATGAAGGAAGAAGGATCAGACAGATGTAGTATTACTGTTTTGAAGTAATTACTGTTTGAAGCAGTATTTCTGCTTTGAAGATGGAGGAAGGAGCCATGAACAAAGAAATGTGGGCACCCTCTGGTAGCTGGAAAATTCTCTCCCCTGGATACTCCAGAAAGGAACATAGCTCTGCCAACATTTTAGCCCAGTGAGATTCGGATTGAACTTCTAACCCACAACACTGCAAAATGGCAAATTTGTGTTGGTTTAAGCTTTGAGTTTGTGGTAATTTGTTAGAGCAGCAATAGAAAGCTAATACAATTGATAAATTGCCAACAAGTATTTTTTGATCCTCTAATTGTGGAAAGTTCTTTAAAATTATATGTAACAGATTATAAACAATGATAATAATTTATTGTGAAACTGAATGAGATATGAGACTCAGTATTTTTAAACCCCTTTTAGCAATATAGCAATATATTTTTATATATTGTTATATATTAAATATTTTATAAATTTTATAAAAGTTTATAATATTTTTAAAGTATTACATATTAAATATATTTAGCAATAGCAATATATTTTTTAAAATTGTTTACTTTGACAAGGGTTTTTATTTGTTTTACATTTTGTCATCTCAGAGTTTCATGTATTCAGCCACTAGAATATACAAAATTAGGTTCTTCACTTTGTACAGAGAGGAAGATAATAAACTCCATTAAAAGTTCACTTTGACCAGAGAAACAATCTCTGATGGAAAACCACCCACAGGAGGATATTTATATATATTTTATATATATATATATATATATATATATATATATTTATTTATTTATAATATATTTGTATATTTATATATTTATATATAAATAATGTATAGATATTCACAGATATCTCATCTGAAAGAACACAGAGGGGATAACTCAAGATTTGCAGCACTGTCTATAGGAAGAGGGACTAATCCTACCAGCTTTTCAACAGTCACATTGAATATTCAAAGGAAGCACGTGAATGAATAGAACTGGGGACAGACTAATACTCTGCCAGGCTCTGGACCAGTCTAGTAATGGGTGAAGATTCTAGAAGGGGGTGATATTTGCAGAGGAAATGTGGCTGCAAGTGTCCTCTCAGCCTCAGAGTACCCCATACACAACTGCTTCCTACACCAACCGGGAGTTTTCATTGTTCTCTCCCTTCTTTTACTTGTTTTACAGTTTGTGGCCATTGACTTAGGCTCTAAGACAAACGGCTCTGGTTTTTGGGCCAGGAGATTCTTCCCGATAGTGTGGCTGGGTAGGAAGTATATGGCATAGTCCTGGGCTTCTGGTAAAAGGAGGAGACCAGGTACGTGGATAGCCTTTCTTCTCTGCCTGGCCCTTATTCACTTGAGGAACCTTCACTTCCCATCCCAGGATCCAACAAGCTGCAGCCCAAGCCACTCCAATGGTCCTGAGATATAGATGTGGGCCTGCAGAAGTCTCACTACCTCGGATCATATTATCTCCAAATAAAATTCTCTTCTTTCTTAGTGATGCCCACATAAAATGTTGTCATAGCTTGTCCAGAACTCTCTCTAGCAACTCTCACCATGTTTCTGATGGCCTTGGACACACTGCTGCTGATTGGACTGTCCTCCAGGGAACCTGGAGTCCAAAACTGGGACCCTCAAGCCACATACTGGCTCCCAAAGGGAGACACAATGAAGTTCTCACAGGTGTGTCCAACCCTCATGGGCTGTCCTAGCATTTAACCTCAGCCCCCAAGTCAGGCTCCTATGGAGATAGAGGATCAGGGAAACTTTCTACCTCAGGGCCTTGGCTCAGACATGGGACAGGGCCAGGAGGTGGTGGAGTATATGGGCTGGAAGAGACAGTCTCTGGGGTTCCTGCCCTTAAGGTCCTCCTGTGTGCTGTCTTCCTTGGTCAGAGAAATCCTATTCAGCCCCTGTCTGCCTGACCCTATATCACCATGACAGCCGAGAGAACACCAGGAAAACTGCTGCCTCCTCGGAGTGTCTGGAGGAGACGCTGTTCAGATGATTATCACATGTGCTACAAGATAGAAATGCACATGCTTGGTGGAGGAGATGTGGAAAAAGGGGGCCTGCGGATCTCCAGGGCCCCTGCCCCTTCGTGCTTCCTACTGCTGTTTCCTGGTTGTCACCCCTGTGCCTGAGCCGGACCCCGTGCTTCTGCTGTCCCAGCACACCACCTCAAAACGCCAACCCATCTTCAAACCTGCCTGCCCAAGGGGGTCAGCCGTGTTTTCTTCAATCCAGGCTATTACCCTGGATCCTGCCCAGAGAAGGACTGGAACCCTTTCATCAGCAAATCCCCTTCCTCCCTGCCCCCGGCCCTGACTGTGGGGGTCTAACTCAGCTGAGTTAACAAGGTGAATAATTTGAACCATCTGGGGACTGTTCTGCTACAGTATCTAGGATGAATCCCCTCAGCTCTTTATCAAAAGAGAAGTAAACCTGTTTTCTCCCCTCGGCCTCACAAAAATATACTAAAGGCAAAACAAGCTGGCATGAGGATGGCAGTGGGATGTTGATGAAGGCAGGGGCAGGCGGGCATCTTTGCTGGGCCAAGGACTTCAACAGAACTCCATGCTGTGACTGAGCAAGCCCAGCCTGAGTGGGTGCAGGCCTGTGGGTGAGTGGCTGCCTTCCACTGAGCCGGCACTGGTGAGAGACACAGTACAAGAGCAGGCGAGCCTGGTCCTGCTGGCCAAGGGCATGGAGCCTACGCCTGGCAGGAAGTATTTGAAGGCCTCACTCAGCTTCCCTGGGTGTGTGATGGTAGGGAGCCCTCTGGAATCTGCCCCCTTCAGGAAGGTTGTGGTGGTTGAATCCAGTTTGCAGCTGGACTCCACCGTCCCATCCTCAGCAGGCTCATTATCCCCAACCACCAGCATCTTCAGACAGCAGAGGGTCTTAGCATTGCGTCCTGTTCTAGGTCCGTTAAAGTCCAGGTCTCTGCGGGTGTTGTACATGTTCCAGAAGAGCTGCAGGTTGGCATGGCTCACCACGTTACCCGAACTCTGCACCAGCACTGTGTTGTTCACCAGCTCCTCCCGGCTTGAAAGGTGGGATAGCACGTGGCAGGTAAAGTGCCGGTCAGGCTGGACAGCTGTTGTCGTCGGGGTCAGTGTTCATCAGTACCAGCCCTTTGACCAGGTAGGGGAAGCAGAGTGCAAACTTGGCCAGCACGTAGGCTCTGGATCTCACTCCAATGCCAGTCACGGACTTGCTACACCATGCTGGGGAGCATGGCAGCCAGCTGCTCCATGGAGGGGAGCTGGTACTCCTGGCGAAACTGCGATGCCCCCACCCGCTGCCCAGGGGCATCCGTGTCACACACCGCAAAGTGCTTAGTGGTCGCCTGCGTGTTCTCAAAGTTGAAGAAGGTGTTGGAGCACAGCTTGTGATTGAACCCCACGTCATGGTAGGTGAGGATGGCCAGACAGTTTCCCTTCGGGGAGACCCAGATCATCATGTGCAGCAGGTGACAAGGCTTCCTGATGTCACGTTCCCCATCCCAGCACTCCGTCATCTCGCGGAGGGAGAAGGCACAGTGCCTCTTCCAGGAAGGGCAAAGTCCTGAGTTACCAGAGTCCAGAGGGAGGGGACAGCCTGCAGGAGATATGGTGTTTTAGCAATCTTTCAGGCAAAAAGATATAAACAGTTTTCCTAAGACCACCCAATATTAGTCTAGTTTTGTCTCAAGTCGCACCTTGCTTCCTGTAAGTCCTCTACTCTGCTGCCTCTCAGAATTGCTGATACTGAAGAGCTAACACCCTGCATAGATCACGATGCGTCATGTTTATTTTTAATAAAAGTGGTATTCCAAAGCAAACTTGGATGTCTTAAGAGTAAATAAGTAATATTTCAAGCGCTATTTTCATTATATATAACTTATCTTTGGAGTATGTTCGGGGAGGCAGAGTGAAAGGTAGTTTTGAAGCATATAGCGTTTGTTAACTATTTTGTTTTTAATTTGATGCATCCTTTTAGAGCAAGAAATGTTTCCTCAAATATCTACCCATTGGGCAGAAAACACTTTTTAGGCACCTCTTACTTCATGGAGGTTAGCCACAATGTTTTCTTTTACCTTTCTTTGGGAAGGTCATGCATGTGTCCGCTGGGGTCCTCCTCTGTATCTTGGGGAATAAAATTACCTTATGTCTGTTAATAGCATAATTTATAGAAGCCCAAAATTCTCCCTAAGATTGACACAAGTTCTCAGGGGACTTACATATTCAGTCTTCTCTGCCTCCTTGGGTTTCTGATTTTGTATATGTTGAACCACGTTGATCACCATTAGCCTCTTAAAATTTTACAACATGAACACAATATGCTTTCTTAAAGATTTCAGTGGTAGAAAACAGTGGGGTTTGTATCACAAGGAACTTCAAATAGAACTGTAGGCATCCTTATTCTTGAAAAGCTCTTTCACATCCCCTCCATTATTGGCTTTAAAAAAGTATTTTTTTTTATTGTGGTAAAATATACATTATATAAAGTTTACCATTTTAATCATTTTAAGTGGCACTGAGCACATTCATAATCCTGTGCAACTATCACCACCATCCATCTCCAGAACTTTTCATTTTCTTAAACTGCAATTTGTACCCATTAAATAATAAAATTAACTCCCCTTTTTCCGCTCCCTCCAGTCCCTGGCCACCACTATTCTACTCTATGAATCTGACTATTCTAGGAATTCTAGGAAGTCTACAGTATTTGTCCTTTTGTATCTGGTTTGTTTCATTTAGTATAACGTCTTCAATGTGGTAGCACACATAATGTGTCAGAATTTTGGTCCTTTTTAAATCTGAATACTTTTCCATTACACGCATATTCAACATATTGTTTATCCATTCATCTATGAGTGGATGTTTGAATTTGGGTGGCTATCACAGCGTATCATAAACTGAGTGCCTCATAAACAACAGAAATGTGTTTCTCACAGTTCCGGAGGCTGGGAAACTCAAAACAAGGTGGGAGCGGACGCAGTGTCTGGTGAGAGCCCATTTCTTGATCCATAAACCGCCATCTTCTTGCTGTGTCCTCACAGGAGGAAGGGAGCCCCTGGGATCTCTGTCACAAGAGCTCGAATTCCATTCATGAGGGTTCTACCTTCGTAACCCAATCACTTTCAAAGCCGTCACCTCCAAATAAGACTTTGGTATATGACTTTGGGGGTATACAAACATTCGGTCTATAGCAGCACTTCAGGCATTTTTTTTTACCCCCGGATCATCTCACTTTGTCTTTTCTTTTCACTGTTATGATCTTTCATCTTGCTCCATCCAACCTCTTCGCAACAATAAAGACATTTTCTCTCTTTATCTTAAACAGGGTAGTTTGGCCTTCTCTGAAGTCTTTGTAACTAACATCCTTGCTTTTGTTGGATCGAAATTGTTACCTTTAGGGTTGGTTAAACAATTTTTCCAAATTGATGAATTCCTACCCCAACTACTGAAGAAACTATTTTGTTTGTACTTTTTTTCAGGAGGTCATAGCTTGTCCAATGTGAAGGTCTGAATTAAAAGCGGGAATGCCAACTCAGCATATTTTCCTTTACAGTTTATTATTCCATGCGGATTAATGAAATAGAGAAACATTTCCTAAATACTCTGGTCATTTTAATGTAACACACTATTTATTTTTAAGTAATACAAAATATTATGTAAGTCTTTAACCAGAAAGAGTAATTGAAAAATTTTAACTTCTAGAATACATGGATAGCATGGCTATTTTAGCTCAGGCCACAGAATGCATAATATTTCAAAAAATAGCTAAAATAAGATAAAGAGAATCTTCGGAGGTTGTGGAAAATAAATTGGCAGAGGATACACTGCAAACAACTATTTCTATTGATAACAAAAAGCCAAAAAAAAAAAAAATCAGGTTTTTCACATTACATACTTCAACCTCCTGAAAAATTTGTTTTTTCTGAGCAGTGTAACATTTTTCACAAGATTCAATGTTAGAAGAGTTAGTGTTTTATCATTAAACTCAAATATCTAAAAACTCTAGTCTAATTTTACACATTAGTATTCTTTTTTGTTGTGGAAGGAACTGCAGCAAATATATGTATCTACAAGGACATTTATTATCTGAAAGAGTTGTTGACTGATGTAATGCAAGAATCTGGGAATAGATCCCGCTTCAGATAGTGACAGAAGCAAGAAAAATATTTAAATCCATTCTACAATAAGTTAATAAAGACAGATGATGGATGGATAGATGATAGATAGATAGATAGATAGATAGATAGATAGATGACAGATGGGTAGACAGAAAGAATTGCAAAAGTGTTCTAGATACAGTTTTTTTTTTTAACGTTTATTTATTTTTGAGACAGAGAGAGAGAGTATGAACGGGGAAGGATCAGAGAGAGAGGGAGACACAGAATCTGAAACAGGCTCCAGGCTCTGAGCTGTCAGCACAGAGCCCGACGCGGGGCTCGAACCCACGAACTGCGAGATCGTGACCTGAGCTGAAGTCGGACGCTTAGCCAACTGAGCCACCCAGGCGCCTTTCAGCTTGTACATGGTTTATAAGAGAACAGATTATTAAAAATAATTATGGATTCTAAGACATAGGTAATAAATAGAATCCCTTAAATATTAAAAAAAAATGAGGCTGAGTAAGCTTCGCACTGTATTTCAGAGGAAATCCACAACCCTATTATTAAGAAACCCCATCTTGATGCTGAGGATCTGATTATTTTGGATTATATGTGTTTCCTTTCTGAAATAGTGATAAACTCTGAATTTGTTAATCAATTGAGATGTTATTTTTTCAGAATAACTACTCTTCAGCATTTGGATCTCATGATCCCATAATTCTAAAAGTGGTTTAGCGTTTTTTAAATATCGAACATTAGTTAATTATTTTTAGATAAATTTCAAGTTCCTATAATAATGCTGGCAGGGAAAAATATTTACTTTTTAAGCAAACTAAATGTGACGACTAATCATTCAGGCTATTTACCACCTGATGCAAATATTGAAGGATAGCTCCTGCTTGTCTCTAGTGTGATTCAGCAATAAAGAAATATCATCTACTTCCTAAAAGGTCAAGTGGATTATTAATTAAAAACTAATTACACCACTTATGAATTGTGTAGTTAATTTGCATTCAATAATTCTTGATACTAGGTTTATTAGGCATTGCTTTTCTTGGCTATTGTTAATTACATAGATATGTTCATCATAATATTTATAGAAAATGAAATGTGCATTGAAATTAAAAACTAACAAATTTTTCCAGGCTCATAGTATAAGCTCGCTAAAATGAATGTCTTCTAACTTGAATGAATTAGGCACATTTACAATTAATTTTACTTCGATGGATGTAGAAATGCATTCTTTCACATGACTTACTCCTTTTTATTGCTGTAGATTTTAGTATTGTATTGATTTTCCCTATCGTGTCATTTTCACTGATTTATCTGTCATATACTTACTGCATCTTTGCATAAATCTCTTTTTTTCACACACACACTAGTACATTGTCATTTATTTAAAGAACGTGTGTGGTTGGTTTGGTTTGGGGTAAAAAAAAAATGAGTACTCATTTGTTTGCCTCACAGAGAAGCTATAATATTCATGTTCTATATCAGTTCTGGTGCCTAGGCAGCTGTCCATAAAGTAGATTCAGATGTCTCACTTTATCTGTTCTTCCTCTGAATTCTCTAACAAATTAGGAGAGTCCTTGAGATACTCGATGTTATGATATCCTAAACGGTGGTCAACACCTGGAGTACGTATTCTCTTGGAATATGATGGCAGGTAGGACTTAAGAATACAGACTTCCCCATGGACTGTAATGATACCTTAAATTAATTCCGCGCCTATAGTTCGTTTTATAAACATTGGCACCTTTAATCCTTACAACAACACTGTGAAAGAGGCATTATTAAATTTTGACTCATTCATATACAATAAATTAATGGAAAGAACGTAGACTTTTAAAAATATTTAGAAAAGGACTTGATTCTGGATTTTACTTCCTACTGTTTCAAAGGTTCTTAGTATTTTATTGTTTCAGTCACTTTATCTTGAAAATGAGGATACGTACCACCCAATGACAAGGTTGTCAACCAAATCTTATTAGAAAACCTAATTATAGGTGCCATTTATCATGAATTTATTAGGTGCCAGGCATTGTGGTGAACAGTGCTTTTTTTCTGTAACTTCATTTGATCGTTGCAAATACCATGTGAGGTAAATTATAAAACAGTTCATATTTATGTTCTTATCATGTTCTAGACACAGTTTGAAGTGCTTCCGTATATTAACTCAGTAGTCACAATGAGTCATCAACCTTTGTTGTCACTGACATTTAGAGGTGACTTAACATTGGCATAAAGAATTTACGAAGCTAACTCAGGTCACGTGGCGATTCAGTGGGGGAACCAAACTTCAAACTTAGGAAGCCTGGCTCCAGACTCCATATCTGTCACCACTACATTCCTGCTCCCTAGTAAATAAATCTCCCAGCAGAGCACAGTAAACAAAGTTAGTGGTCAATTTAGACTGCTCTTCTCTCTCCCTTCTCTCCCCAGTTTATAAGTAAAGGAACTAAAAGAAAAAAATGAGCAACCTGCCAGAGATCAAACTAGGGAGAGGAAAGCTGGACTCAAACCAGACTTATATTCAAGGTTAGTGTTTTATTTTGTTTTATTGCCTTCCCTAAATCACTCTGTCTTGTGCACACTCATGTGCTGACTCAGGCTTTGGCAGAGAAATGTCTTGATTATATACATTGTAGATTTTTTTTGAAAATACTCTAGATTCAGAACATTTTCCAAATAAATTCTCATATCTCACATACCTTGGACAGAAATCTCACAAAAAGGTTAAACCGTCCGATCCCAGAAGTTCCCAAAGCTAAATAAACACACTCTTTAACAGTAACAGGCTACTTCTCAAGTATTTATTCAGGATATTAGGCCAAGGTTTTGATGAAGGCTTAAAACCCTGGCATAAATTTACACAACAATGATTTGAGTGATAGCACTCTTCTTAAGTATTAAACTGTCTTCATGTAGGGACTGCATGAAACACTCATTCTCCAGTTTTATTTGTTTCCTATGGGAAAATAAATGAGCACTCTGAGATTGGAGGAGAGTCACTTTATAGGAGAAGAGTTGGATTTTCAAATCTCATCTTACACCTTGTATTAGGCTTTGCTCTCGATTCAGTTTGTTTCACCTAGCCCCTAAAAAAACGAGCTCCTGGAAAACAAAGATCATGTTACTGGGCTTTGCATTCCTAGTGCTTTGTTTATGTAAACCTGCGCTTCCCTGCCTCCCTCTTATTTCAGTCAGGGGCTGCCTGCCCACCTGTGCTCTGAAATTTATGCCCTCTCTCTCAAGGACTACACTTCATCGAGTACACGCTCTCTCCTGCACCTTCAGCTAGTTTTACCCTAAAACTTTAAACATATTGTGCTCCGTTCATATTAAAAAGCAGTAACAATAGGCTAGCCACAGAACTCCCTCACCATCAAGCCTTCAGTGAGCAGACGGTTTCTTTCCTTTCAAAAGCCAGCACTCTTGTAAAAATAATCCGTCCTTCTGATCACCGCTCGTACCACATTTATGGTCCAACACATTACAGTCGCACTTCCAATGAAACTGCTCTAATTATGACCACGCAGTTATTTGTAACCACATCCTGCCTATGTTAGGTGGACGAACACTATTCAATCCTTATTACTAGTGTTTGAACTAGTCAATACGTAACAGCGTTCTGTTTCATGCCTGAGTTCTGAAACAGTTGAGAAATGGACATGGGTCAGTGGAATGGGAGATTAGAATGTCAGCATTGTTAACACCTAAGTTGAAGGACATGGGTTCTATGTGCAGTGAAATAGGCTTTCTGAACTTCCATGAATCAAACGTATCCTAGGCTGTAAGCCTCCTACACAAGGTCAAGCCCTGTTTGCCATGGCAAGGAACTGAAGGGACAGCATGGTAGCTGCGGGATCCTTCTTCCAGCTCACTGTTCTCATCAGTCGCTTTTCTCTGGGGAAAGAGCAGCCAGCGAAGTTACTTAAGAGCAGTTCCAGGGGCTCCTGGGTTGCTCAGTAGGTTGAGCACCAGGCTCAGGGCATGATCCCAGGGTACGTTAGTTCCAGTGCAGAGCCTATACTTCCTAAATTTGGATCCTCTGTCCCCACTTTTCTCTGACCCTGCCCCTCCCCTGCTCATGCTATCATTGTCTTAAAAAAAAAAAAAGGCAGTTCCTTTACATGGAGTCATGAGGGGCCAGGGTAAAGGAGGTCCCTTTGTAATATATTTTCTACTTGAGCTCTGTGTATATATAGCAGAATTATTATATGTTCACTATTAAACTTCTCTCTCTTAACCACAGTGACAAGTATTTTACCCTAAATTTTAGCATATACCTTTTGCTGTTTCTTGACAAACTCTTTCATGGGCTTTTATATTTAACTCTTTAAATTAGTTGCTCTTAAGGTTTCCACTATTCATTTTCTCTTATGCACTCTATGCTGTACTTGGGTCATTTTATCTGCTTGTCAGTTTATTTCTCACTTTCGTGCTCTTGATTCTAGAAGAAGGATCTCTAGCCCTGATCTTTTTTCAGGGCTTAGATCCATAAATCAAGCCATCTATCAGAATGCTCTTGGGATGCCTGATAAACAATTCAAATTCACTTTCTGTACTTGAACTCATCATAGTTCCCCTGAAATTACTTCCACAGTTAACAGCACAAAAATTCACATAATTGCCCATTATAGCAACTCAAACATTGTCTTTATCTACTCCCTCTTTCTTACCCTACAAATCTAATATTTTCAGTGTGTCATCGGCTTTTGCTTTTCTTTCATGTGTCTTCTGAGAATTTAAATTCAGGTCTTCATTTTCTCTTTGATTAGTACAACAGCATCAACATTTGTATTCTAGACTGAGTCATTTCATTCCCCTCTAATCAGTTTTCCAAATGGTTGACAGAGTAAACCTTTTCAAATGTGAATCTAGTTTTACTGTGTCCATACTCAATGCAGCACTAAGTTTCAAGTAATGTGGCCCAAAGGAACGTAGTCAATCAGCTGGTGAAAACAAGGTGATTGATCACATAATTTTACTGAAACTGAAATTTGGTTAAAAATAAAGATCTTCAGGGGCGCCTGGGTGGCTCAGTCGGTTAAGCGTCTGACTTCGGCTCAGGTCATGATCTCACTGTCCGTGGGTTCAAGCCCTGCGTCGGGCTCTGTGCTGACTGCTCAGAGCCTGGAGCCTGTTTCAGATTCTGTGTCTCCCTCTCTCTCTGACCCTCCCCCGTTCATGCTCTGTCTCTGTCTCAAAAATAAATAAATGTTAAAAAAAATTAAAAAAAAATAAAGATCTTCATAATTTTTTTTTAAGTGATGTAAGCATTATGCCTAATGGTGTGATACGGCCTGTTTTTTAAGTTCTCTGTATGACTTGAGAGCATTTTTGTCTTTCTGAAAGTGTTCTCCAAGCCAATTATTTTTGTTTGCCACTGCATATAATTGCAAAATCTGAATGCAGGAAATATCTGCAAAGAGAAAAATTGTAGAGAACTTGAGTACTTAATAATAGTGAATTGGTTGACTACAATTTTTGGTTACAAAGCAATGTGCCTTTGAAAAAAACCTGCATCATATGCCTACAGAAAATTGTAAGTCAGAACAAAATAAGGTTATGACAGAGGAAGAGTCTTTTGGTTAGTAGGTGACATTTTGTGTTTTTGCTGGCTTCTCCTATTTGTTTCAAGTTTCTATGATGAATTAATATTTAACTTTAAGTAATAAATACAAATCATTAAAAAAGTTTGAAGTAAAGAAAGGGATTTGGAATTTTGGAGAGTTTTTAACCTACTTAAAACATTTTTAGTCACCTATTTCTGACCTGCTTAGCAGATATTTTCATAATTTTAAATACATTCAAAATATTAAAAATGGCTATTTCCAATTGCTGGTTGATTTTTTAAACATTTTTTTATACTATAGTGGTTATTTTGTAACCTGCCACAATTTAGAGCCAACTTCTCATATTTCTTAACTGAAAGAGTGCAGAGAAGAGATAATTTTGGGGGAGTAAACTAAAACTATGAAGCAAACTAACTATATAAATAAACAGAGCAATTCCCACTAGGACCAGGAACGAGGCAAGGATGTCCTTTCTCACCACTACTTTTCAATTTTGTATTGAAAGTCCTAGCTAATACAATAAGACAAGAAAAGGAAGTAACAGGTATTCACACTGGGAAGGAACATATAAAACTGTCCTTGTTTGCAGATAGCATGGTTGCTTGCGTAGAAAATATGTACAAGACTTGGATGAATTTTTGAAGCGGTGAACAAATGAATAAATGACTGTTGGACAACTGAGAGACCAAGATTAGTTTTGGGTGCATGTGGAAACATATCTGTGGAGATTAAACTTGATTTCAAAGGACTCTTCCAGTTACTATTGTTTTTAACTTTTTTCTGTAGAACGAAATCCTTTCTCTGTATTTGTTTCCTGGAGAAAAGCTGCTCTCTGTGGAAAAGCTGTTTAAAAAACAACTATAAAAACAGAAGTTTTGTTTGTTTCTTTTGAGAGAGAGAGAGAGAGAGAGTGAGTAGGGGAGGGGCAGAGAGAAAAATTGAGCATCTCAGTCAGGCTCTCACTGGCAGTTCACAGCCTAACATGGGGCTCAAATTCGAACCCTGAGATCATGAGCTAAGCCGAAATCAAGAGTTGGTCGCTCAGCTGACTGAGCCATCCAGGCGCCCTCAATCTTCTCTTCTTAAAAGACATTTCACAAAGCAGTGGCTGGCATTGGAGCTGTATTGATATGGTGGATGGAAGAATTTAAACTTCTTAGTGATTTACTGAATTAATTTCCCTTTTCACAATTGAAATACTTCCATATGCTATTGTTATATGCAATCAAGCATTAAATGAACAGCAAATCAGAAATGAGGTATATATATACACATAAATCAGAACAAAATAAGGTTTATGTATATATATAAATTACACACAAATGCAATATTAAGATACATAATTGATAACTAAAAGTTGATTCTTTTAGGTTCTAATATGTGATAGAGCTCAACCTTGAACTACTTCCTGAATTTTAACCTCTTCCTTTGTTTTTGAAAAATGTTGACTCCCCTGAGTTTTTGTTCTCTCCTCAGCATGCATATCAGAGGCAGAAGCAAATACTAATAGCTTGTAATCTCTCTTTCCAAGTAAAGCTATAAATGTTAAAATGCATGTGCAATGTCACAGAAAGAACTTGGATCACCAGAAATGCCCATCACTATTTAGACTTGACTCATTAGGAAAAACAAAATAAGTTGTGTCTCTATGTGGAACTTTTTTTTTTTTCAGCGTTATTATGTAACGTTGCCAAAATATTAACTTCTTTAGGGTAAATCAGAAATAACAAGGATTTAAACCTTCATCTGGGAAACTAAATGTACGCTCCAATACTGTTCCTGTAATGGCTGATAGACGAGGTGGCAGCTGTCACCAACAAATCTCTGTAATGCTTTAGTGTAGTGTCTATTCAGCAGCTGAATACAAGACACAGCTTGAAGCTCATAATGGCTGCCAAAAGTTTCATTGCCCTGATATTGCCTTTGTCTTTGAAAGACACGGTTTTCCCCAGGCTTGGTCAGTAACAGAAACACAGTTTTGTCTTTCCTACTAGACAGAAGCAGAGCTGCTCCCTGTGAAGGGGGCACATTACGCTGCTCAGACAGGGGTACATCTCAGAAAGACATTCTCATCAAAGGGGAATTATGTTTTTTGATCAAATGCATCTTCAAGGTCAAATATGTTACAGTTAAAAGAGAGCAAAAGAAAATGACATATATATTGGATGTCAAAAATCCCTTTGGTAAAATTACTTCTTCTGACTATTTGGAAATTTGGTGTTCTGCTGTGAAAATCAAACTGAGCCTTTTATACATGTGACAGTTCGGTGTCTCTGTTTTTGTTTTCTTTTTAGCCAAGATTGTACAGCTTTTGTTTTTTGTTTTGTTTTGTTTTGTTTTCCCATAAAGGAGAATTTTGCTGCCCATGTATACCTAGGGTGAGTCAACATTCTATCTTCTGAAATGTAATCGTGACAGCATTTTAACCTTCCTCTTGAGAATGTTGGTTCTGGTTATGGGAGAAACTGAAGTATGTCAAGCCTTCCATCATATATCTTGTGGAAGCGTCTCTTATTTTGTATCAAAAACTTTGCTTTCTGGATTCAGCAACGTAAAGCTTCCTTCAGTGAGAATTTGATTTTGACTTGCCTAGAGTTTTATGCTTAATTAGGGGAGACAAAAGCTATTGGAAGGAAGAGTTAAAGATTAAGATGCTAGGGGGCTGGAGCAATGAGATCAGTCCTATCCTTGAAAGTAATAAGGAGGAGAATACGGTTTCGGAGAGAACCAGACTGAATGAGGTTCCTGTGTTGAAAATGAAATTTTAGGGGCTTGTGTTGGCTAAAGTTCTTTGGTGAGATCTTTCTCTATGAAAGTTTCTTTCATTCATTTACTAGTGAAAATTATTCAATAAACTTTAACAGCCCGTAGTTCTCCTCTACTTAAAAGAAAGGTCTCTATGTAGTATTATATCACCTGAAATTCTTGTAAATCTCTGCAAGGAGCAATAATTTATCCAGAAGCTTTGAGCTTCAAGATCTACTTTTATATTTTATTCTACCATAAATAAATAGAGAAAATGCAAGACTAAAATTAGGTTTCTTTTATAAAGAAATGTATGTATTCTCTCCATAAACTATTTTGCTTTTTTTTCTATAGTCACTAGATACTCTTTATTCATTTAGCTTTAACCATTTTTATCATGGTATATTTTCTTTAACTTAAACTATTATCCTGACAATTACATGGAGAAATATATATGTGGATATCTTCCTGGGACAAGGTCAGCAAGCTCTTTCTAAGGGGTTTAACAGACCCATTAATTCCCTTGATGAATTTATTAGACCAGAAGTTAAGCTTCTAGGCTAAGAAACTTTACTATGTCAATATACCAAACGTCAATATATCATTCAGCTACCAGGGACATACCCACATTTACCAAGTTCACAAGATTACTATATAAAACCAGAATGATGATTTATACTTTTAAAATAAGATGTATCATCACCCATAGATGGAAACATCCAAGTTAATAAGTACCTTTTACATTCAGTTGGTCAAGTCCTATTGATTATGAGTCCCTGAACATACCATTTCTTCATATTGCCATACCTTGCAAACTTGTGTCCCAGAGTCTTTCTCTGCACAGAATATTATCTAGAGGACAAATTTGACATTAAATTTTGATCACATAACTCTCCTGCTAAAAAACTTTTGATATATTCACACTATAATCAGGATAATGTGTATGTTTCTTAACTTGGTTTTTCGTAGACCAGAATGATTTGGCTTCTTCCTCCCTCCCTCACCTTTTCCTTCACAGATCCCTACCACCTTGGTACTCTCTACTTCAGAACACAGATTTCCTTCAATTTCTTGAAAATGTCCTCTTTCTCAACACAGGGTCTTTGCCCATTTTATTCCACCCACTTGATGAGTATATTCCACATACTTGTCCCCCCCTCACCTGGCTAGCTATCTTTTTAGCTCAGCTTAATGAAATGTCTTCCAAGAAGTATTCCCTGATCCCCATTTTAAATATGTAAGTAGTTGACATGTCCCTGATATACATTCACTGTAAGATCCTGACCCTTGTTCTTCTAGCACTCATTGCACATTATTGCAAGTGGTTTCCTAATTGTCTATGTTCCTCACTAGAATGTAAGCTCAAGGAGGATGGGGATAATGGCTGTCTTGCTTATTTTCTTCTTATCATCTATCATAATTTACAGCATTCTAGAAGGTTCTTAAAATATTTATGAGTGAATAAAGAAACCCGCTCAATATCAGTTTCTGATTTTGTAATAATTTAAAATCCCATGAGAGAGAATCTGAAGTTCAGTATGAGAAGCTCAGTGTTCTCTCTATAATAACTGGATTTCCATGAGTATTCAAATCAGAATCAGAATCTAGATATTGCATAGTAAATATATCAAAGAGATGAATTTATCTGTAAAGACACCCAGGTAAAAGAGCCTGCATCTCTCTGACCATGAGTTCACCCAAACAGTGGGTACCAAACATGTCTGACCACTGGCTAAAGTGCTCTTTCCTCAATAGTTATTTAGAAAGGTCTAGGGAAAGTCTACCTCTATGATGCCCTCTCTCTCTCTCTCTCTCTCTCATATATACTGTCTTAATGATTGATAAATTCACCTTCTGGCTGACATATTCTTTCTTTACATCTATTGAAATTATGGTTCTATTCTTTGAGGCAGCTTGCTTTATATTCCCCAAAGAGCTAGAAAGGATGCTGTTCTTTGTACTTGAGCTGACAAATGCATATACAAAGTAAATAATTGCTGAATAAATTAATTAAAAGAGACAGACATTGTTGGTAATAATGGAATAGTTACTTTAGGTCAATAAATAAAAAATTGTCTGAGATTCAAGATCACAGGAGAAGTTTTGTAAACATATAGATGCCTAGTCTATTCTCAGAAAGATAAATTCAGTAAATAATGAAATGATCAAGGAATTTATAGAAATCAATAAGCTTCAAAAAAATCAGATTCCTTGATTTATTTCCTTTTATTCCTTTACTTAATGAATATAATATCCAGATAGTAGACCTTGGCATTTTCACTTCTATAATCTTACTGCAAGATTCTGTTGATTGGATGTGTTAGGGAAGCAGTTATTTCCTTAGATGAACTATGCTAGATTTCAATGTTTACAGTACAGTTTATGTGTGTGGATATGTATTTGTACATATGCAGGTGAATAGATATGATTTTTCTCCTGATGGAAAAAAAGTAAAGTTTGTTGTGTCCCTGAAAATGTGACTCTAATCTCATCTTTTCTGGCAATACATTTTTATCAGACATTTTACAGAGCATTTGATTTACAATGCTACAAAACACATCAACATATAGCATTGATGTGAGGACTCTAAAAACTATATTATGCAAAATTTTCAACTTGACTGAAGACAGTTTTAATTACACTTTATAGTCTTAAGCCATAATTTCCATAACCTAGATATTCTTTATAACCTGTACATAGATATCCATAATTCTGATAGTAACATTATGACAAAAAAAAGTGGTATCTTAGTAAAAATAGAAATGACTCAGTGACTGAAAAGTTTTCTGTCAGGTACAAGCTATATATACCAATGTATAGGTTTTTAAAAAAAATATATTTTATTTAGTATATAATCATTTTATTCCCTCTGTGTACTAGGTACTGTTTAAAAAATTAGAGATTACAAGAGTAAATAAGGTAGATGTAGTACCTTCCCTAATGGAACTTGGAGTCCAGTATGTAACACAGTTGTTAAGCAAATGTTTATTTATAATTATGATACATACCATGCATGAAAAGATCAGAGCAAGCATTCGGGAAATTTCCTATATAAGAATCATATGATATGCCCTCTTTGGTGACTGGTTTCTTTTACTTGGCATAATGTTTTCAAGGTTTATCTATGTTTTAGCATGCATCAGTACTTTTTTTTTAATGAAATTTATAGTCAAATTGGTTTCCATACAACACCCAGTGCTCATCCCCAAAGCATCAGTACTTCTTTTTAATGTCAAATAATATTTCATTGTATGAATGTATCATATTTTGTTAATGGAATCCTGGCTGTGTCCTTTGGTTGAACCATGCTCTCAAATTCAAGATATCCAGATCCACAGAGACTAGAGTCACAGGGAAGAGAAGTACAAATTTTCCCTGTGGTTCTTCAACTGTATCTACCTGTTAAAATACAACACATGTAACTGTCATTGATTTAGGGTGTACACTACATCTTGGGGCATGTT
This sequence comes from Acinonyx jubatus, assembly GCF_027475565.1. NCBI lineage: Eukaryota > Metazoa > Chordata > Mammalia > Carnivora > Felidae > Acinonyx > Acinonyx jubatus. The sequence goes on from NC_069384.1 coordinate 42,479,164, forward strand.
CTCCATCATCTCAGGGTCTTCTCTCCAAGATTGCAGCTCAAAAGGCTGCTTATCGTATTGTCAACTGGCAGCTTCTGAGCAGTACGGTATGTGAGAGGACTAATAGATCCCATGGTTACGTACCCACTGCTGAGCCTCATTTGTTCTAAAGCAGATCACTCTGTCAAGTGAAATATGATGCAGGATTCTATGAGGATGAATCAAACACTCTGTAAGCCTTCGGAAGGTGGTGTTGGTTGAGGCCCTGTGGAAAGAATTCACATTCAGAATATTGGTTGATCTTCGTCAAGATTATTGTTGTCCCTTGCAGGACAGATGGGTTCAATGACCACCTGTAGCCAACTGGCTAGTTGGTCTTCTGAAGTGATGCTCCGGTTGTAAGTCTACATTGTGAGGATTTTAATCGTTTGGTGACATCAGTAATTGCATTGGCAGTGGTGAGTGAGAACTTATGCTATAAAATCTCTTCACTCACTTCGTTTCTACCACGGGCCATTGTCTTGGCATTGAGGTGGATCATGACGACATTTGCCTAATATCACTACCCATTATTATGTACTTGGCTGTTTGATAAATCTTTGATGGTTGATGCTTTCTAGAGGCTATTACTGGTACAAAAATATTCACACTTCGTGTTCAATATAATAGATCTATTTACTTGCTTCTTCCCCCCCAATTTCTTGTTCCCAACTTTCCAGTTATTTTTTGTTCACATTACTGACAAATCAACCTAACCATCTGGCACTTCCCATGACTTTCCCTATATTCTTGCTTCATGCCCCTTTTCTTTCTGCACAAAGTGAATGACAGGTGTACTTTCCCAAGCTCTAGGATTGGGGAAGCCTTTTCCTCACTGCTACTCTTCAGAACATTATAGTGTTGCAGAAATTTTCTATGGTACTCACATCTGAACTGACAATTTTGTGAACCAACTCAACATGTTTTCTTCACCTTCAGTTGGTCATTAGGTATAACCCCCTTCCTCACATACATCCATAAGCATTAGCCGATAAATTGAGTTGAGGAGAAATGATGTCATGGCCTCTGGATCATCTGCTTATACATTTTACTTGTGTTTTTGGCCCTGTATCTGTCTGATCCCAGATGTACCATTCCATATTATGATAGATTGCTTTGGGCCTGATACAAGTTTATCACTTTGTGTATCTAGCGGAACTCATATTTTAAAGAATAGTTCTAAATGTGTGGGCCCCGTATGTCTTCTAACCAGGCACTCCACTACCCACTAGGAACCCAAGACCTACAATTTTCATGTTATATTTACTGTTGGAAAGGGCATGGTCATGCAGGTGACTTATTAGGAAGTACTCTTGGGAGTACTTGGGAGTACAAGGTAAGAGCTTTGGTCTTTGTACCCCTGCATTGACCCATTGTTGGAAGCTGACTTCCCCTAAGGAAATACTTTACTCTTAGATAAAGCAATCAGGGGGAGTGACTCAGTTATGAAAACCGAGAAAATGAATTCCTGAATCTTCAGGGAGAGATCTGGGTGGTGCACCAAAATTTTTGCTGCATGTAGTGTTTCTAAATAGTCACTTTTTAGAACACTGATAAACTCAAAGATGAAGAATCAATATTATTGTATTTGTTTTTCTCTTCTTTCTATTGCCTTTTTAAAAGTTCCATGCATGCTATAAACCTATGTAAATATTTCAGTAGTTCCATCTTTCCAATATCCAAACTTACTAAGAAATTATTTTCCGACCACACTTATTAAGAAATTGTTTTCAAGAGAAACCATTGAAGGAATAGAGGGAATCAGGGCAAGCCAGGGGAAGAATCTAAGCAAGAGTTCATGCAAAGTTTCATAGAGGGTTGTTTGCTGATATTGGGGGAAGACTCTGGTGTAAATCACACTTCGAATGATGGAATGGTCCTTTTCAAATTCCATACCCTGCAGTCATTTGTTAACTGGATCATAAACTCTCAGATTTCCGGGTCTCTGCTGTGAAGACAAACAGCCCCAGCAACCTCTGCAGAGCACACACAAAAAAATCAAACATGTGGGCCATAAGAAACAAAGGCACAACAAAAAAGAAGAGGGCACAATGAAAGAGTCAAAAGGTATGGCTAGAAGGGGATCTGGAATGAATACCAACAGTGTTAGCTACAGGGGGTGCTGTGGAACATTCACTTAAAAAATAACGGTTTAGGGGCACCCGGGTGGCTCAGTTGGTTAAGCGTCTGACTCTTGATTTGGTGTCAGGTCATAATCTTACAGTTTGTGAGTTCGAGCCCTGAAGTAGCTACACTGACAGAGCAGAGCCTGCTTGGGATTTCTCTCTCTCTCTGTCCTTCCCCCACTCAAGCTCCCATGCTTGCCCTGTCTCTCTCTCTCTCTCTCAAAATAGACTTAAAAAAATTACAAAATAATGGTTTATAATCTAAACTACTTCATTTATTATTATTATTTTTAAATTTTCTGCTTTTGTTTATTTGTTGGCTTACTCTCTAGCATTTGGAGGTTTTAGGATATTCAGTTATCCTGATGTTTATCTGTTAGACAGGGTGATGCTTCCTCTTTTTGCTTAGAATGTTTTACTTTCACTTTTCTCCAAGCTGATGCAGAAAATTAATGTTATTTTTGTATTGATCTGATTTATTGATTTTGGAAATTGGAGGACACATATGAGATATTTTTAAGTAGCAAGATGTCAAGTAAAGGCCTGAACTATTTGGAAACATTTCAGTTTTTATGTGGAATAGACAAGATGCCAAGAGCTTGCAAAAGAAGATGAGACCCTGGAGAATAGTCACCTCTAATTAAGAAAGAGTGTTATTATGGCCAGATTCTTTCTATATCTCTTGCTAATCACTCTTCTTTCTGACTTAAGATGTCTCTTGTTATAGTAGTTGGAGGAGCAAGTTAGAATAAGGCAATGAAATGTCAAAATGAGAGAAAAGGTGTGTGTATATGTGTGTGATTTATATACATTTTAGTCAAAAGGTAGTTCTTTGAACCAAGTGGGAGATTTCATAGTCTTGTTTCCATGAAGCAACAAACACCAGGGCATAAATAAAATATTCTAAGGCTGCCTGGGTGGCTTAGTCGGTTAAGCGTCTGACTTCAACTCAGGTCATGATATCCCAGTTTATGAGTTCGAGCCCCACATCGGGCTCTGTGCTGACAGCCCAGAGCCTGGAACTTGTTCGAATTCTGTGTCTCCCTCTCTCTCTCTCCCCCTCCCCTGCTCGCATTCTGTCTCTCTCTGTATCTAAACAAGAAATAATTGTTAAACTTTTTTAAATAAAATATTGTATGATTTTAAAGTCAAACTAGATCCATCTTCTCTTTATTATCTTAGAATCCTGAAGGTCCATGGAGGCTCAAAGATGTGGAGGGTTCTGGTACATTTATTAGGATATCTAAGATATAGCTTCTTTTAAAGCCTTTTGGCTAAAGGACCATATTCATGGCCATTTCCAGAATCATTTTCCACTTTTTGCCTATTTCATGAAATTATCACTTAATGAATTAATAATTCACATTAAACAACCCATCAATGCAATGAATATATACATATTCAGTATGTGAGTACAGTGTGTTTCTCTGATAACTTTATAAAAGGCATATATTAACATACAGCTCTTCCAATTAAAGTCTTCAATACATTTTCATTGCTTTTGGGAAAAATGATGGCCTTGTTCCACAACATAAACAGGTTTTTTGCCACCTAGGCTTGGCCTGCTTCTCTGTCTTCTTTTGTACTTTGCCCTATGTGGCCCAACATCAGCTACACCAAGCACATTCTCACAATTTTCTAGATGGATCATACTTTCTTCTATATGTATTTATAATATATAGTATATAAGCATATTATATACTATATATAATTTATAGTATATAATAGCATATTATATAGTATATACTGTATATACTATATAATATACAAAATGTATTATATAGTATGAATATTTTAATTTTAACTTTATAGGTTCATTACTATACTGATTCCTATCTATTTTTTTCAGAACTTATCTCATGTCCAATTTTAAAAAAAAAATTTTAATGTTTATTTTTTGAGATAGACAGAGCATGAGCATGGGAGGGGCAAAGAGAGAGGGAGACACAATCCACAAATCCAAAGCAGACACAATCCAAAGCAGGCTCCAGGCCCTGAGCTGTCAGCACAGGGCCCTATGTGGGGCTCGAACCCACAAACTGCGAGATCATGAGCTCAGCTGAAGTTGGACACCCAACCGACTGAGCCACCCAGGAGCTCCTCATGTCCAATTTTTTTTTTAAAGCTTTCTTTACCTATTTCCTTCCAGGATGAGTTGAGAGTTCTCTTGCATTCTTCTGCGTGTAATGTCAACGCTGCACCTGTTGCACTGTGTTGTTGGTTTACTTGTGTGTCTGTCCCATCATAATTTACCAAAAGTATTTTACCAAACATATATAATGTCTCAGTTCTTATGCTTGTGGTACAAAATGAATGAAATTATCTCTGTTCTCTAGTAGCTCAAAAGAAATACTATTGTATTACAGCATAAATATTATAAGGGAGATATGAAAAAGGACCATACAAACATATATGCCTAATGATTCGTGAGGAAGGGACAGTTTGTAAAGGTGATAGATGAAGGATAACATTCAAGCTGGACATTGAATGATGAGGACTTTGATGGACTGAGTTCAGGGAGGGAGTGAAGAGAGTATTCTATACAAGTAAATAGAATAATTGGAGAAAATAAGTATGACATTTTGTAGTGTTTCAAGAACAAATGGTAATTTGAGTATATGAGGAAGCTAAAACTATGTGCAATTAAAAAGGTGTCTTTTTTATATGTTTTAAAAAATGTTTGGGGCGCCTGGGTGGCTCAGTCGGTTAAGCGTCCGACTTCAACTCAGGTCACGATCTCTCGGTCTGTGAGTTCGAGCCCGGCGTCGGGCTCTGGGCTGATGGCTCAGAGCCTGGAGCCTGCTTCAGATTCTGTCTCCCTCTCTCTGCCCCTCCCCTGTTCATGCTCTGTCTCTCTCTGTCTCAAAAATAATAAACGTTAAAAAAATTAAAAAAGAATTTAAAAAAAATTAAAAAAAATGTTTAATGTTTATTTGAGAGAGAGAGAGAGAAAAAGAGAGAGAGGGAACAAGCGGGGAGCGAGGGCAGAGAGAGAGGGAGACACAGAATCCAAAGCAGGCTCCAAGCTCTGAGGGGTCAGCACAGAGCCCAACGCAGGCCTGGAATACATGTGTGAGATCATGACCTGAGCTGAAGTCGGACACTTAACCAACTGAGCCACCCAGGTGCTCCAAATGGTGTCTTTTTGTTTAATTATCTCTCTGTCTTATATAATATTCATAAATGTATTATTCTGAAATAGGGCATCATTTTTCATAGTATTATCAGGTAATTGAGAAAAGTACACAAAAACGGAATGCATTAAAACAGCCACTATGCCACCATTCAAAAATAACATTGGTTACACTTGGTGAACATCATGCATTTCAGTTTTCTAAATCTGTGCACTTCCATGTGCTGTCTGGGGTGGGGGAGGGTAAAAGGGAAAGACAGGGAGAGTTTTATAAGAATGAGATCATAATATTAAAGACATTTGTAATTAGAAAAGTATTAAATTTGCTTTATGGAAAAGAAATTTGAAGTATCCCTATTTAGATTTTTATTTGTTCATTATTTATTTATTTTTACTATGATATACAGCCCTTTCTTCAACGTCTCTTTGAGATTAAATAAAAAAGGATCAGCTTGTGAAGGGGACAGAGATTTATTTTTAAAAACAATTTCAGTTAATGACAGTATAGATCAGCTCCCTACCACAAACTCTTAGCAGTTTTTACATTTTCTATTTCGTCCACACCGTCCAGCACTCAATTTTATTTTTGCTTTTATTATGTTCCTTTTGTCAGTTATTTCACTAAGATTTTATTCTAAAGTTTCTCAGCTGCTATGATTTAATTCTTTTTTTTTTTTTTTACATTGAATTCTGTATTTACTATTTCCTTATCTTTGGAATTTTCGCTTCTGTTATTGTAGAAGAGTCTGCGGCCAGCCTGATACATTCCCCACTGTCCATTAGTAGCTTATATTTTAGAGCTATATTATTATAGCTTATATTTTAGAACTATATTTTAGAATAATTAAAGAATTTTTTCTGTACTTTAAGATTGTATAACATGTAATATGGCTTTGGTTTTGCTCATTTTGTACCATTGCTTGTAGCTGAGTTCAGTGCAGATCAGTATATCTATGCTGTAAAACAATAAAACCTCCTTCTTTCTCTGACTGTACTTTTCGAATTTCATTATACAAGGTGGAAGACCTTTCCTTGTTAGGAGTTGCTGATAACTTTTTGGAGTTAAAAAAAAAAACAAAAAAAAAACAACAAAAAAACAACCCTCTATGTTTTCCAACTTACTGGGTGTTAGATAGGAGTCTGTGATCATAGTTGACATTGCCATCAATATCTAAAAGACCACCAGTTTGGATAACAAATGACTTCTTCTTTCCCCCTGTCAACTCTTTAGCATTTAGAAAAGTGCTTGGCTCATAGTAATAATTTAACTGATATTTGTTGAATAAATAAAAAATAAATGAACAAGTTGATATTAGATTATGAAGTAAGAATGGTCTATTGTGAAATATTTTATTGCAAAATTTTCACAATATCATTTGCCTCATTTTCTTTTCATTTGCCTCATTTTGAATCTTCCAGATTTTATTTTATTTTCTGTCATTTCAATACTATATTGAGGAGTTGTTGGACTATTTTTTTCCCCTGACCTTTTATCTTAAATGTGTTTAGAAGTTTATAAAATTGTGTTTAATAGTTCTCAAGTAAGCTTTATCTTTCCTTTATTCAAAAAGATATTTTAAAATCCATATGGGGGCACCTGGTGGCTCAGTTGGTTAAGTGTCCGACTTCGGCTCAGGTCATGATCTCACAGTTCATGAGTTCAATCCCCGCATTGGGATCTGTGGCTAACAGCTCGGAACCTGGAGCCTGCTTCGGATTCTATGTCTCCCTCTCTCTGCTCCTCCCCAGTTCGTGTTCTGTCTCTCTCTCTCTCAAAAATAAACAGTAAAAACAAACAAACAAACAAACAAACAAACAGAAACAAGTTTAAAACCCATACGACTTTTGTCTAAGTTTTGACATGTAAAGAGGTTGGAGGTCATCCATCACTCCTATTTTTACAAGAAGAACAAACTAGACACACTGGGATTTAATCACTTTACTTGGATTCATCAAAGAACTGATGTCAGGGCAAATCACCAACCTCAAAATCTGGAAAGGACTAAAGATACAGCAACTGAGTTTTGCTTACTTAAAAGAGGAATCACTAAAGGAAACAAGAGGGAAAAAAGTCAGTTTTGTCCAAAGAACAATGATAAAAATTATGACATTCTTGTCAAAAACCACGTAAGCCAGCAGAGAATGCACTGAGATATTTGAAGAAGATGCTACCAAATTAGAATTGTGTGCACCTAATAAAATTATTGTCTAAAAAGTAAAGGAGAAATCATTTTTCAGAAAAGCAAAAACTCAGGAAATTTGATGACTTGTCTTAAAAGAAATATTAAGTGAATTTCTTCAAGCAGAAGAAAAACAATATAAGCAAGAAACTTGGATTTACATAAAGATAGGAAAATATAGGGAAAAAATAAAGGTAAAATATCTTATTTTTCTTATTCTTAATTGAACTAAAAGATACCTATACCTTTAAAACAATAATAATAACAATGTATCAAGTGGCTATAACATGAATAAATGTAATGAGTGACAGCAGGGCTATAGAGACAAAAGAGAGCAGTTGGGAATGCTTCATTAGAACGTGCCTTCACCGCACACAAAGTGGTATAGTGTTATTTGAAGCTGGACTCAGATTACTTGAAAATATATACTGTAAACTCTAGGGAAATCATTGGAATATTGGTTGATTCCGGGATAGGGGCAGGATATCAGCAGCTTTTAGTACTTTCAGCAGCTTTTAGTGCCAGAAGGTAAGAAAGTGCTGAAAAATAAAAAAGATAAAAAACCAGACACACAGCAATGACTGTATGTAAAAGGGACACAGAGGGAACCGAAAGAGCTGCCAGTGACCAAAGCTGGAAGAATTTGACCAACAACATCAAATAGCATTGGATTATAATAGAAAGTATAAAATATCTGTAAGTCCATTCTGATTGGAAGAAATTATTGATTAAATTAAAATGGGAAGAATAGACAAAGCTCTTAAACCAAAAAATTCCAGAGAGCTTATGTAGATACCCCCCCTCCACACACCTTTAAGAGGGAGAGCACACCTCTTCACTTCTTACTTGTGGGATGCATGTAGTGACTTTCTTTCAAACACTACCATATGGGAAGGGGAAAAAGAACAACTTCACAGTGGAGGGGTCTGGCAGACACTACATTAGCCAGATAATCAAGGTCAACATAGTTCGTGATAAGTCATATGGATCGCATGAGTTCTTAATATGATGTGATGAGAAAAACATCTGACGAACACCAACTGAGGGACATTCAACTTAATGACCAAGCAGTTATTTCTCAAAACTGTCAAGATCATCAAAAACAGTAAGCAGAAGTGTCACAGTGTAGAGGAACCTAAGGAGACATGACACCTAAATGTAATGCGGTTTCCTGGAATAGGGGGAAAAATGTATATTAAGTAAAAGCTAAGGAAATCTGAATAAAGTATGGATTTATCTTAATAATAGTGTATCAACATTGGCTCATTTATTATGAGAAATATACCATACTAAAATAAGACGTTGGCAATATATGGGAAACTGAATTTGGGATATATGGTGACTCTCTACTATTTTCTTTTTTTTTCTGGAAATAAAAACATTATTATAAAATTAAAGGTTGATTTTTATTTATTTCTTTTTGAAATTTATTGTCAAAAGATTTATTTTTAAAAAGTCACTATTTCTTCTCTTACTTTCCACTTTGCCTAGTTGTAAAGAACCGAGCATTAGTGGTTGCCATAGATATGAATCATAGGAGGACTATTCTTATTAGCAGAGTGAACTCCTGCCCAGAGACACCATGGATTTGACTAAAGATTTAGAATTTGGATTTCCTTGCTCATTAAGCTGAAAAGAGAATCTTAAGCATCGATTATAATAAAGCATTAAGCAGAGAAAATACTGGTTTTAGAAGATTATTTCCTCCCATTGTATTTCTCAAATTATGTGTAACTCTACTGTCCACCCCCAGCCACACACTCCAGATTCTCTTTATGCAACTACATGAAATAAAAATACAGTCCTTTTTCCTTATAACTTGTATTCTGGATCTCCAAGATTCTTCCAGTATTTATTTTATTTCTAAAACTAGATGGTTCTGAAATTCTAAAATGGTGAAGTGTGATGAGAGTCAAAAACACTAGTTAGTTACCAGTTGTAGAAATGCATATCCTCTAAGAATGCCTGCTTTCATTCTTGTTAAGACTACTTTGATTGATCACTATCACTGATTATTTTCTCACTTTATAATTGTGGGTGCTTTAAGTTTAAACCCTAGAAAACCATAAACTAGAATAGAACAAGTACGTATGCATTTGATTCTTATTTTTATCACCCTCACAAAAATGTTACCTTTAAGTAATTTTATGTTACCATATATTTTTATTAAATTAAAAAAACATTCCCAAGTCTTTCAGCTCACCATTTTGAGTTTAAAAAAGATATCATATTATTCCTTTTGGAAATATACATGCAAATTCTTTGATATTAACATCATTGTTAATTTTGTGAGATTACATCCTAATTGTGATATTAACATCCTGTGGAAAATATAGCAAATATAATGTCAGTCTGTTCTTATTTTTAGTTTTTGTATATTTTCTTGCAAAAGGTGTATATTTTTTTTATTTATGTGCAGTTTATTTGATTTTTGACAATACATTGTTATTTTTCCCACATGCATCTCCGTGGTACGACCATAAGATATGATATCATGGATCCAGGAATAAGGCCTCAGTTAGATATTCCTATTTGTTAGACTAATTAATAGTATATTTTCCATTTATAAACTACAACTTCATTTAAATAACCTAATACAAGCAGTGTTAATATAAGCATTATGTCTACTTATTTTTTAAAAATTACTTATTGTTTAATTTGCATCCACGTTAGTTGGCATATAGTGCAACAATGATTTCAGGAGTAGACTCCTTAATGCCTCTTACCCAATTAGCCCATCCCCCTTCCCACAACCCTTCCAGTAACCCTCAGTTTGTTTTCTGCATTCAAGTCTCTTATGTTTTGTCCCCCTTCCTGTTTTTATATTCTTTTTGCTTCCCTTCTCTTACGTTCATCTGTTTAGTATCTTAAATTTCTCATATGAGCAAAGTCATATGTTTGTCTTTCTCTAATTTTGCTTACCATAACAACCTCCAGTTCCATCTACATAGTTGCAAATGGCAAGATTTCATTCTTTTGACTGCCGAGTAATACTACGTTTTATATATATACCACGTCTTCTTTATCCATTCATCCATCGATAGACATTTGGGCTCTTTCCATACTTTGGCTATTGTTGATAGTGCTGCTATAAACATTGGGATGCATGTGTCCCTTCGAAACAGCACACCTGTATCCCTTGGGTAAATACCTATTAGTGCAATTGCTAGGTCGTAGGGTAGTTCTAGTTTTAATTTTTTGCAGAACCTCCATACTGTTTTCCAGAGTGGCTGCACCAGTTTGCATTCCCACCAGCAGTGCAAAAGAGCTCCTTTTTCTCCACATCCTCACCAACATCTGTTGTTGCCTGAGTTGTGAATGTCAGTCATTCTGACAGATGTGAGGTGGTTTCTCATTGTAGTTTTGATTTGTATTTCCCTGATGATGAGGGATGTTGAACATTTTTTCATGTGTCTGTTCACCATCTGGATGTCTTCTTTGGAGAAGTGTCTATTCATGTCTTTTGCCCATTTCTTCACTGGATTATTTGTTTTGGGTGTTGGGTTTGATAAGTTCTCTATAGGTTTTAGAAACTAACCCTTTATCTGATATGTCATTTGCAAATATCTTCTCCCATTCCATTGGTTGTCTTTTAGTTTTTCTGATTGTTTCCTTCATTGACGGAAGCTTTTTATTTTGCTGAGGTCCCAATAGTTCATTTTTGCTTTTGTTTCCCTTTCCTCTGGAGATGTGGAGTAAGAAGTTTCTATGGCCGAAGTCAGAGGTTTTTGCCTGCCTAGGATTTTGATGGCTTCCCGTCTTACACTTAGATCTTTAATCCATTTTGAGTTTATTTTTGTGTATGGTGTAAGAAAGTGGTCCAGGTTCATTCTTCTGCATGTCGCTGTCCAGTTTTCCCAGCACCATTTGCTAAAGAGACTGTCTTTATTCTATTGGATATTCTTTCCTGCTTTGTCAAAGATTAGTTGGCCATACGTTTGTGGGTCCATTTCTGGGTTCTCTGTTCTGTTCCATTGATCTGAGTGTCTGTTTTTGTGCAAGTACTATACTGTCTTGATGATTACAGCTTTGCATTACATCTTGAAGTCTGGGATTCTGATGCCTCCAGCTTTGGTTTTCTTTTTCTTTTTCCTTTTTTTAAATTTTTTAACATTTATTTATTTTTGAGAGACAGAGTCAGACACAGCACAAGTGAGGGAGGGGCATAGAGTGTGGGGGGGGTGGGGACACAGAATCCAAAGCAGGCTCCAGGCTCTGAGCTGTTAGTACAGAGCCTGATGTGGGACTCGAACTCAGGGACCATGAGATTATGACCTGAGCTGAAGTCGGATGCTTAACCAATTGAGCCACCCAGGTGCACCTGGTTTCCTTTTTCAAGATTGCTTTGGCTATTTGGGGTCTTGTGTGGTTCCATGCAAATTTTAGGATTGTTTGTTCTAGCTGTGTGAAGAATGCTGGTGTTATTTTGATAGGGATTGCTGGTGAAAGATAGTTTTAAGTTTGATGATGTCAGATATTGAGTCTTTTCACTAATCTGTTTTGCTTTTAGTATCCAACTTTCTTATTTCAAAAATAGAATGAATATAGTTTGTATTTAACCATTTTAACATTTTTTGCTCATTATTTATATTTTAATATTTTTCAAATATATATTTTTTAATTTTTTATTTGCGAGAGAGAGCGTGCAAGTCGGGGTGGGTGTAGAGGGAGAGAGAGAATCTTAAGCAGACTAAATGCTTAGCACAGAGCCCAATGAGGGGGCTCAATCCCATGGCCCTGGGATTTTGTTTTAACATGAATTATTATTGAGTCAAATTGTTCTATTTTGGTTTGAATCCTGTTGTGCCATATACTGTGTGTAGGTCTATTCTTGGACTGCCTTTTACATTTTTATTATTTGTTTATCTATCCAAGCCAGAAAATATCACTATTTTATTAACTATAGCTGCAAAATATATCTTGAAATCTGAAAGGGCAAATCTTATTCTTTCCTTTTGAAAAACCTTATTAGACCCTCGGTGCAAATGTATTCTCTCATATTAATTTTAAAATTACTTTGTTTAGCTTCATTTTATAAAGTGGATGTTTTATTTGCAAAGGCATTACATTTACAGTGTATTTAGGAAGAAAATGGTATCTTCATAATGCTGAGTCTCTCATCCATGTACAGCCCTGATAAAACCTTCAAATATTTTTTATTGTTTTTCTGTGAAACTGTTTTATTTTATTTATTTTTTGCCCACTCATATAATCTGAAATTAATTTTTGTCTCTTTTCCAAACCTTAAGCTTCCTATTGCTTATTTTGTATTCCTGCATTGGCTAGGAGTCTTTGCACAATATTAAAAATAGCAATGATGAGGACCATCATCCTTTCCTTGCTTCTGATGTTAATGGGAATGGTTACATGAAATGTATTTACCTATGGGTTTAGTAAATATTTTTTGTCAAGCTAAACAACTTCATTTAATTCTTACTTGTTTGCATTTTTAAAAATCAGACATGAATGTTTAATATTCAGTGCTTTTCTGTGTCTGTTGATGTGTGTGTCTATGTCTATACCATGTTAATGTGATATATATATGTATATAACTGTATAATACTAGATATTAATATAATACTAATTAACAATTAATATTAATTAGCATAATATTAAACCTGTTAATGTGGTAGCTTACATTGTTTGATTTTCTGATTTTAGCCCATACTTGTGATTATTTGTTATTCAATTCACTTACCAAATATTGACTCCTACTCTTTACCAGGCAGTGTCTAAGAAAATCCTTCGGGTACATTGGTGAACAAAACAAAAATCTTTCTACTTAAGGAATAAAACTTACTTGTCATGGTGGATTATGTTTTATATATGCTAGATTCATGTGCTAGTATTATGTTTATGAGTTTATAAGTGAGATACTTTTATAGTTTTATATATTTCTTCTGATACAAAATTGTATGGCACTTGTTAAATTATTTTCTCTCTGGAACAGTTAATATAAAACAGACTTGAAGGGTTGTTAACACCTCTCTGGGACTATGTATTTTTTGATAGTTTTGTGTAAGTGCTATCAATCTTAAATATGTTGCCATAAATTTATTGATATTTTTAAATATTAAAATTTTCTTCTTTATTTCTCATATGGTTTGCTTCTCAGATTATTTTCCTCTTAGTCCATCTTGCTGGAGGGTTCTTTACTATACTATTTTTTCACATTTTAGATTTGAAGATCGGGTCTCTTTAAAACTTTTTTCTTTTGGGGGTGCCTGGGTGGCTCAGTCAGTTAAGCTTCTGACTCCTGGTTTCAGCTCAGGTAATGATCTCACTGTTTGTGGGTTCAAGCCCCATGTCAGGCTCGGCACTGACAGCACAAAGTCTGCTTGGGATTCTCTCTCTTCCTCTCTGTCTGCCCCTCCCCTGCTTGTGCTGTCTCTCTCTCAAAATAAATAAAATAATATTTTTCTTTTGGTCCACTAAATGAGTAACTGTACTCTTATATGTACATTTGTTTCCTCTACTGGTATTTATTTTGTTGCCTTAAAAAATCATTTCCTAGGGGTGCCTGGGTGGCTCAGTCAATTAAGCATCTGACTCTTAATTTGGGCTCAGGTCATGATCTCATGGTTTGTGGGATTGAGCCCCATGTCTGTCTCTACACTGACAGTGTGAAGTTTGCTTGGGATTCTCTCTCTCCCTCTCTTTCTCTGCCTTTCCCCTGCTTTCTCTCTCTCTCTCAAAATAAATAAATGAACATTTAAGAAAATATTACCTAGTTTTTTGTGGTTAGTTTACTAATTTTCAGTCTTGTCTTTTAGCAAATTTACCCCTCAGCACTATTTTATCTTCGTTTTATATCTAGCCTGTTTTGATGTATTAATTTTTTAGTTGCTTTGAAATATTTGATAATATCCATTAAGACTTATTAATCTATAGTTGAGTATTCTGTTCTCCAAACTTTTAGAGTTTTGTTTTTAAGTATTCACTCTAATTTAATTTCATTTCCATCATAATACATTGTGTGTAATATATCAATTATTGAGAATTTCCAGACTTTAATATAATATTGGACAATTCATGTAAAAGTTCCATGCATACTTTTAAAAAATATTTATTTCTATTTGTTAGGTGTATGTTTCTATATATCCTACTTAGCTCACATTTAAAATTGTTCGTTCAAATATTCTACGTCGTTACTATCTTAGTCCTTTGAGCTACTGTAATAGTATTCCACGGACTGGGTAGTTTTTAAACTATGGAAATTCATTTCTTACATGGAATGTCCAAGATCAAGGCACCAGCATAGTCACGTTCTGGTGAGGACTTTCTTGCCGGTTTATAGTCAGTACCTTCTTGCTGTGTCCTCACCTGGTATAGAAGGACTAGGGATCTCTCTGGATCCTCTTTTATAAGGCACTAATCCCATTTATGAGGATTCTACTCTCATGACCTGATTACCTCTCAAAGGCCCACCAACTAACACCATCACCTTTGAGGGTTAAGTTTTCAAACTATGAATTTGGGGAGGGGTACAAAATTCAAAACATAATACTTACTAATTTTTCTGTCTCTTGGTCTATCACTTAGTATTAAATAACATTGGACACTACTGTTTTAATTATAGATTTGTCCAGTTTCAATTTGAAAATTCTGGCAGTTTTTTTGCTTTATAGGTTATATTGCATATTATATCAAACACTGTTAAATACTTTTGGTAACTTGTTTCTTTTGACATGAAGCTTCCCTCACTATACTTAAAGTATTTGTCTTGGATTCTATTTTATCTTACATTCTTGAAGCTAAATCAGGTAACTCTTAATTAGTTTTGCTGATTTTTTAACCCTTAATTTTTATTATTGTAATATAACTGATTTTCTACCTTTTTTGATAAGCACCCAGCTGGGTTTTATAAAATAAAATTTAATTTCTATATTGTAATATTGAGTTAAATCTATTTGTATTTATTAATTACTTTCATATTTCGACTCCTGTCCATTTTTGGAGAACATTCATTGTCTAATTGTGTAGACAGCAGAAAAAAATCTTTTAGCTCTAACACGAAATATTCTCTAATAAGGGAAAAAAGGTACAGAATGTTGATAATCTATAATTTAATTAGAAACACACACATGTATATACAGAAAAATATATTTCTAGAAAAATATATTTCTGGAAAAATATATGAGAGACTGATAAAGTTTTTATTATGCCAGAAGAGACATGGGTGGATATATGATAATTTTTTTTTTTAATTTCTGGTTGTTGTTGTTTAGTGTTTGGTTTGTAAGAAATCTCTATTGATGCTATCTTGTCTCTTTTTTTTTTTTTACAAAAAAAGTTTATTTATTTGTTTTGTGGGGGAGAGTCAGAGAGAGAGAGAGGGAGAGAGAGAATCTCAAACAGCCCCATGCAGAGCCAGATGTGGGGCTCAAACCCATGAACTGTGAGATCATGACCTAAGCTGAAACCAAGAGTCAGACATTCAACAGACTGAGCCACCCAGGTGCCCTGACATTTGCTTCTTTAAAGAACTTGAAATTTTGGTTTGCAAACTTTTCTTGGAGATGTTTTTCTATTTACCTATGGTTTTAGTCTCTTTCTCCCTAACCTCACATAAAGAGGAATAACTTTATGTCTTTTGAACTTTGTATCATATGAATGTAGTACAATTTAAAACAATATATAAATGAAGAAAGTGAGAAAGTGTGTCATGTGGCAGTATGAAAACTTGAAATAAAAAAAAAAGAAAAGATTCCATTATAGAAAGATAGAACCATTTTTTTGCATAGCTGAATTTGTACCTGAGGTTCTTATTGGCCAAACAGCCTTTTTTATGTTAGAATCATTATTATTTCAAGAAGGAGTGGTAAGATAATGTATTAAACAGAAAAAAAAAAGTACTGTCCTAGGAGTTGAGGTAGTGGGTTCAAGTCCCAGGGCTTTCATGTATCAACTATTTGACAAAGACAAAATCTAAATTGACTCAACTACAAAATGGAGTGATTGCTTTAAAGAATTTCTAGAGATTTTTTTTAACACAATTAATAGCCAAAACTCAAATACAGAAGTGTTTTAAAAACGATCCAAATGTATGAAATCATGGCGGTAACTCTTTCTTATAATCAACTAATATTCATTTAAGGAGCCTGCATTCCTTTGCTAAGGCTTTTGCTTTGATTTTGCATGATTCCATCTTAGTGTTAATGTAACTCAGTGATTAAGCAAGTTACAAAATATAGTTTGGATATCAAAGGGAATAGAGACCTCTTAATTACCATTTCTAAACGAGCTTCAGAAATAATTAGTATGACCTTTTTAGAAGAATTCTATATGTAAAATAATTAGACACAAAGGTTCTCTCTCTTTTTAGGATTCAGTTGCTTTCTCTGCCCATTTGGTCTATATGATTGTTCCTTTCTCAGGGCTGCTGTAACCAAATATCAAAACTTCTGGGTAGTGGAAGCCAAGAGAAATGTATTTATTATCTGACAGTTATGGAGGCTAGATATCCAAAAAGTCAGGCCAGGCTCTTTCTGAAATTCATGGGAGAAACTCTTTCCTTGCCTTTTCCAGGCTTCTTAAGATGGCCGTCAATTCTTGACAGTCCGTGGTTTGATCTCTGCGTCCATCATTCCAGGGTGTTCTTCCTGTGTCTTTCTTCCCCCTTCTTATAAAGACACAGGTTATCTCACTTTAAGGGGTCACTTTCCACCTATGTGACCTCCTCTAATTACATCTGCAGGGACCCCACCTCTAAATAATGTCACCATCTGAGATTCTGGGGGGTTAAGATTCAGCCTACGTGTTGGGGGATGCAATTCAACGCATAACAACAACATGGTGCAGATTAAATGTACACAGAAATTCAGGCACAAAATCAGTCCAAAATCATGTTTTAAGTGTGGCAAGCATAGTCCTTTGAGTTGACTTGTGCAAGGAGATATTAATGGCAGATCAGCATTACTTTCAAATCAAGTAGTGCACCTGGAACAAAGTGAAGAAATTATTACTCGACAACTAAGCATCATACCACAATTCTTCCAGGAAGCGGTTATAGAGTAAGCTCTCATTTCAATTTATGGAAAACAATAGGACACCATTTGGTGTTCTTATTTTTTTCAGGACGACACATATGGTATATTCATGTAGTTTTCTGTAACTTCGTGGAAAGGACAGGACCTGTGACAGTCAGACAATAAGAGTCAGGCCCTCATTAGGGCATGCTGTTTGCTGCTGCTGTGGCTCAGTGGATGACCACGTGAATGATTCACTGGCAAACTGTTAGTAATTTCTGATCAACATGCAGTCCCTGACTATTTTAATACATACCGCCAGAATGCACTAACTTCCAAAGCAATTCCTTTTTTCATTTGCTCTCACACAGGAACCACTTAATTTACACAATAAGATAAGGTATTGGAGGTCTTTAATAATTACTCTTTTTAATCATTGCTGTAGCCTTTATCAAACTTTCCATATAAATTTGGGGGGGGCGTATTTATTTTTAAAATTAGAGAGGTTTTTTTTTTTGCAAAATGCAACACATTTTATATTATTTAAGACATCTTGTGATTTTTTTTTATTTTCAGTAGCATTATCTACCCAAATAAAACTCCTCAATAAGCAACATTTGTGAATATATTTTTAATTTTTTTCATTTTGGTATAAAGCACATAACATAAAACTTACTATTTTAACCATTTCTATTTTTTAAAAAAAATATTTATTTACTTTTGAGAGAGAGATTGAGAAAGAGAGAGCAAGAGAGAATACAACTGAGGAAAAGGCAGAGAGAGAGAGGGAGACACAGAATCTGAAGCAGGCTCCAGCCTCTCAGCTGTTAGCACAGAGCCCAATGTGGGGCTCAAATTCGAATTACAAACTGTAAGATCATGACCTGAACTGAAGTCGGATGCTCAATTGACTGAGCCACCTAGGAACTCCTGTTTTAACCATTTCTAAGTATATAATTCAGGGGCACCTGGGTAGCTTAGTAGGTTAAGCATTTGACTTTGCTCTCTCTCTCTCTCTCTCTCTCTCTCAAAAATAATAAACATTAAAAAAATTTTAATATGTATAAAATACAATAGTTTTAAGTATATTTACATTGATTTGGAACTTAAATATTCATGTTTTTATAAATTCTACATTTTCTTAACACTAATCTGTTGTGTGTGTGTGTACACAAACCACTACTTGATAGTTTCTTTAGAAATCTGTATCTATAGGTACTTTGACAGGTGATATTGTGTGTGTGTGTGTGTGTGTGTGTGTGTGTGTGTGTGTGTTTAAGGTATAATTGCATATAATTGTGTTTAAGGTATTAATTTTCAAATTGTGGTGCCTGGGTGGCTCAGTCAGTTGGGCGTCTGACTTCGGCTCAGGTCATGATCTTGTGGTCTGTGAGTTCGAGTCCCACGTCAGGCTCTGTGTTGACAGCTCTGAGCCTGGAGTCTGCTTTGGATTCTGTGTCTCCTTCTCTCTCTGCCCCTCCCCTGCACATGCTCTCTCTCTTTCTTTCTCAAAAATAAATAAAAATTTTTAAAAAATTAAAAAATTATTTTTCAAATTGTGACCCAATATAGGTCAAGTAAACCCGTAAGTAAATAATGTGCATTAAATATTCCAACTTTTTACTAGTATAAAATCAGGTCATAGATTTTAATTGTTAGAAAAAAACCTATAAAACTGAGTCTTAGTCTTTGCTGGTGAATGAAATGTGTCATAACGGCCTTTGTCCTAAAGAACAGTAGAAGCAGGATCAGCTGCTTAGTGACTGAAACAAGAGACTGTTAAAAATGTTAACTAAGTCTTTTGGTTGAATCTTAAGTCAGATCCATGCTCGTTTGTATCTGGGGTGCACCTGGCTCCAGGGGTCCCAGAAGACCACGTTCAGCTACTCGGGCTGACAAAACCCCAAGGCAGGGAAACAAGTGGTGGTAAAACAGGAAAGGAATTTATTTCAGTGGGACCAACACCTTGAAGACAGTCGACTAGCATCCTGAAGACTGCCTTCCAAGTGTCCAAAATACTTCCAAGTTTATATGAGGAAAATGTCCAGAGGTGGGTGGGTAGGTGCAGGTAGGCAGTGAAGAGTAAATCAATCACCATCTAGTAGTCTATGGGGTGGGGTCTTGCAGGCTCAGGGCAGTTTTTATTTCTTGAGGGGTAGTTTTGGTTCTCATCAGGAGATCCTTTGCCCTCAAGGTCTTCTGTCTGAGCCAAGAGACAAGCTGGAAAGAAGAAGCCAATTAGAAAGCTTGAGGTCAAATAGAGGCAGCTGAAGAAGTCCTCTTTCATTTTTGCATGCCCTTGGTGCCAGGGATTTTAGTAACTAAGGCAGTCCATTTCTTATAGAAAACTGAAATCTGCCTCCTTTCTCTGTGTCTGGACTTACAGTTTATTCCAGTGACAGTGCTTCTTGCATTTGAAGACCTATATCATAGATTCCCTTCACATCTCCAGGTTCCCTGTTTTTTCCAACTGTCTCTAGAAAGCAACAGGCCATCAGGCTCTTGTTCTCCTGTGGATGCAGTTAAGTGCATCATTTTCCCATTAAAAGTGTGCTGCAAGAAATGAAAATATTGTTGAAATCCAGACACCACCTTTTGGCAGGTGGACCGGGGAGTCCCCTGGCCCTGAGGTTGCTGCACAGCCCCTCGAAGAACATTGCCAGAGGCTATTAGTCTCATTGAAAGAAAAGCATTTAAGGATCCACCAGACATGGTGGTTGAGAAGAGTTTATTAAATTGAGTACACTAGAGATGTGAGAGCAGGTGAGCTTAAGGAACGGTTGTGCACCTCCCCAGGGTTTGGGTTTCTACCTTTTATTGATGGTTGTTAACAAAGGGGTGGAATATTGATTATTTAGAGAGGGGATTTCTTTGGAAGCAAAGTTTTGTACCTTTTCTCCCTTACTTGGTCAGGCTCTCTGGCCTTCTTTGTCTTGGGCCTGTCTGATTTTATCTGGCTACCTGTGGCCTTATTTGTGCAGTGATGCAAAGACAAGTATCTGACTTCCCTTTGCTGGCCTCCAGGGATCCTGTTAAAATCTAACTCCTTACTTTTAACATTCTCTACTCAAGGATTCGAGCCCTTAAAAATCTTTTAAGGGAACATGGGTGATAGTCTGTCTTCTTAACTACTTCATGCTGGTGTGGGATGTTGACCCTGACTGAAGGCTTCAGAAGTCCTTGCTATCTAAGTTTTAGGAAACAGGATGGACAGTAGGGAGTAGAAGGAAGTTATAGCTTGGTCTACTGGATGTCAATAGTCATTTGTTTCCTGTTTTTTCCTCCTAGGGCTGTTACAGACCACCATCTAGAGATTTACCTTGCTAGAAGCTTTGTTTAACCTCTCTGGAAGAATTGATCCATACATAGCATGATGTGTTAGCCATCATGTAGACTCCCTGATTTCTACAAAAATGTAGTCAAGAGCCTCTTTAGCCAAGTGGCATGTGGCCTGTTTTATCTACATGGTTTTTTTATTTTTCAGGAGGAGTTAATGCAGGTATAGCAGGTGGTGTTAGACATCATATAGTCTCTCTTTTGGTTAGCAAGCAATCAGGTAATTAATAAGAGGCATTTCTATGGAAATAAAAGAAAACCATAGATTAATGGTTGGAGCAAATTACAAACCCAATGTCTGAGTCCAGAGTGCTCCCAGTGAGATTTCTAGATGTCAGGCTCAAAGCACCCTCAGATGGAGTGGGAGCAGGCAGTGGCAATCTGATGGGAAGTTTTTTGTTCTAGTTTGTAATTCATATGTCTCTGGTGATCCCCTTGAGTAGTCCAGAGAGCAACAAGCAGTAAAATGGTCTATACATGAGTTTTGAGACAATCCCTCTGAAATTGGCCTCAAGTTGTCCAGCTTTAGTTTGCAGGGTTTCAGGAAAAAGGACAGTTTTAGTTTTTAATGATCTTAAATCAAGAGAATGGGAGTAAATTGGAAACCTTAGTTTGGAGAATCATAGTTAGGCTTTTGAGGAAACCAGAAGAATTTAGGATCCAGTACAGTTTTATAGACAATAGTAAACACTCAAAGATAATTAATCAGAACTAGAATCTAACATCCACAGAAGTATGTTATTGAAACATAATCTTTCTCTATAATCACCCTCATTTCTATAAAAGATAGCCAAATCAAGACTACTCTGTTTGTGAAACAAGGCCAGTGTTAACAAACTTGGTCTAATTAATTTACATAAACTCAGCAAGAATAGTAACTGATTGTATTAGAGTCCTTAAAATCTGCTTTGCTGGAATTTTTTGTAAGGAATTTCGGATTGAACTTTTAATAGCCTCTTGAGGCCAGAAGGGAAGCCATCAGACTTGACTGCAATACCCGTAGATTTAAATGAATTTCTCTTCTTGGGGTCCCCCAATTATTCCGTTTCCTGCACCTCCCAGGAAATTAAATTCTTTACTCGCCTGGTAATGCTACTGGAAACTGTGTAAGGGTATGAGGCCAACATTTCCAAGGGGCTCTATTGACTCCATAAAGTCAACCTTAATCTTTTAAAGCTGTCTGGTCAAATCTGAGTCTATGCGTGTTTCTCTCAAGTATGACATTCCAGTCAAAGCCTTGGTAATATAAGCAATGTTTCCAATAGTACCCAGTTACAAGGAGAACAGAGTCTTATTGAACTTATGCAAATAATTACAATTGCCATGAAGGAAAGAATACTCACTGAGATTTTCTGAATTCTGGAGAGTTAAAGTAGAAAGAAAAGTTAAATGTTATAATTCGTTCACAAAGGAATATCTTATCATATTTCTGTAAGTCATAGATCCCTTAAGAGAAAATTTCCTTAACTCTGGAAAAGGAAACAGAATCAGCCATTTCAAATAATAGTCATAAAAACTATAATCATCTTCCTCAATTCGTTCAGTCCCATATCATTAATTCTTGATTTGTTTGAATGCATCTCTTCCACTAGTTCCAGAAATTCTTACCTAGTTTAGTTTTATTATTTTAAACATATGAGATACCTGGTAGTTGTCAAAAGTCCTTTTCATGAATCTCCTTGATGATGAAACACATTTTGCAAGAGCATCAGAACAATAAATATAAATGATAAGAAACTCAAAAATGGACATGGTTAAAGATCTGATGAGAGTTCATTATAATGCAGTTGACAAGAAAATGTGCTTATTTCCGTGACATACATTTGAATAATTAGAATATTAAGTGATGGCCTTATATCAGGACATGTTAAAACTGCAGGAATTTCAAATATTTAATCAAAGACCTGATAAAGACAAAACATAAAACTTTGTTTTTTTTAGCAGATAAAGAAAAGAAAAGAAAAAAACAAACAAACCTTGTTTATAGTTTCTTATCAAGAGCAAACAATCCAAGAAAACTTTGTATTTTTAATGGAGAGAAAGGCAGAATTTCAAGTGTACTTTAAAAATCCATTCATTTCAATCTTAGTTCTGAACACAGGTATTGTTCTTTTCCCTTCACAAATCTTCTACAAATTTCTTTTTCATTCAGATTTTGTCTTAAGCCCCCTCTTTCTAAGTAACCAGCCTCATTTTAGGACAAAATCTTTCTTTTTTCTTTCTTTCTCTTTCTTTCTTTCTTTCTTTCTTTCTTTCTTTCTTTCTTTCTTTCTTTCTTTCTTTCTTTCTTTCTTTCTTTCTTTCTTTCTTTCTCCTCAACAAACAATGTATTCCCATTCCTTACACCTTTCTTACACATCTACTTTTCTACATACAGAGTTGCTTTCCTTATTTCCATCTCCATTACATTTAGCAGAATTTTCATTCTGAGAAACCTCAGTCTCCAGAAAAAACTAAGTAGTAACCAGTTGTAAACCAGAATTCTTTAGATTGGAAATTTATGACTACATTTCCTAATTTGTAATTTTTGGATTTTTTTTAATTCAGTGGAGCCCTTGGGCTCTTTCGTGATGATTTGGGAAGTGCTTCAGTTTCTACTTCATAAGGAGGTGACCCAATGGCTTGGTATGGTTTTGGTCCCCAGTAGTGAGGATAGGAACAGGAGCCCAGGGCCCCCGAGGCACTGAGGATGATATAGGAGTAAGCTATGCAAACTGTGTTCAAGGTGGTACAGAAAAAACGGGAGGAAGGGGAACCTCTCCCTGAAACAAAAAGAGTTTCGGCAGCTGCTTGGGGATACTCCTCAAAATTTTTGTTTTGAGATAGACTAACTACAGACTCCAATTATAGCCATTAACCTGGAAATGAATGATGGAGAAGTCCCCACATCCAACAAAAGTCAGGCAACATTCATCCAGTTCTCTCAAGGCCTATTTCAGACCTGACACATAAAAGAAAAAGCAAAGAGGAGACAACTCACGAAAAGCAGAGGGAGACGTGTAGACAATTTTGGCAGAAACCTGTTTACAAGAGAGCGGGGCACGTAGAGAACTTGACAGAGCACAGGTATGGTGGCAGATTAACAACTAGAAGGGACTGAGGCAGATGAGCTGCTGGTGGATTGAGGAGTAGAGGGTGAGGAGAGGGGAGTCTTCAGACCCCCTAAAGGAGTATGTGTCAGACTTTTGGTATAGGGCCATAAAGCCCTGACCATGTGGGATTTTAGTCCATCGCCCCTACCATTTATAGAAGAGATGAAGTTACATTATGGTATTAGAGTTAAGACTATCATTTTCTGGTCAGACTTCCTCACCCTCTACTTTATATTGGGGTAAACCAGTGTTACAAAAAAGATAAGCATTTTTCTTTTTAGGCTTTTTAATGGGAGTTGATCCTAGGGTCTGAAAATACATCCCAGAGGGGAGCCTATAGGGTTGGAGGTGAACTTTCCCATTGTCTTCAGGGAGAGAGTTGCCTCTGATGAAGAGTGTCGCTGAATACACTGTTAGTTTGCCACTTCATGGTCATCAAAACAAGAACCAGTGTAAGACCACCATCTCCATTGTTTAAGATATTTTATGTATATTCTTGGAACTGAATCCACATTATCCCCTTGAGAACCAATTGAATATCATCTCCATCTCTTAAGACTTTGTAAGAGGAAGGAAGTTAAGGAAAGTGTGATAGTCAATATCATTTTGGTCAAAATTATAAATAGCAATGGCTTTTAAAACTCTTGCTTTGGGGAGCCTGGGCGGCTTAGTCAGTTAAACCTCTGACTCTTGGTATTGGCTTAGGTCATGATCTCACTGTTCGGTTCCTAATTTCAAGTTCCACATCAGGCTCTCTGCTGTCAGCACAGAGCCTGCTTCAGATCCTCTGTTCCCCTCTGTCTCTGCCCTTCCCCTGTTTATGCTCTCTCTCTGTCTGAAAATAAATGAATAAACTTTAAAAGAAAAAAAACACTCTTGCTTCTATTTAGGCTCTCTTGAAAGACTCAAATTCAGCAATTGTTTTGGTTGAATATCTAACTGGTTTTGTGCTTATAAAATAAAAGTCATCTATATTTAAAAAATAATTTTTCTGAGCATGAAATTAATAGGCATTTATTATTTCTTTATTATACAGTAAAGTATAAAATACAAAATACCTCCATAAATCATTCATATATTTAAAAACCAGAAATGACCTCTGTTAACACACACACACACACACACACACACACACACACACACATACTCATGTGTATTATATGAATAAAGGTATTGCTTAGATAAATTCTTTCCTAGTCCTTTCGCAATAGTGCAAGATCTATCCAACTACTTGTGATAGAGTTAAAATTTCTTCAAGACATAGTATGAATATGAGTTCATTTTATAAAGCCCAGGCTCTATACTGTCTCACTTATTGCCAAATGTTTCTTGGAAACAGAGGGGAGAAAACAACTAGAAAATGGATTCTTGTGATATGTGGTAAATTGTTATTTCAATAGAGATGGTATTCCTGGTCAAGAACTCAACATTAATTCCATTATAAATATTAATACCTCTTTGGCCAACTATTTGAATGACCCATGACTCTTAAAAATAAGAGATATTCCAAAAATTGGAATTAATACATTTTTTCCTTATTTATTTCTTTTAGCAATCAGAGATACGCAAGATATTTCTCTTAACTTTAGAGCTGCTTGCAGACTATTGCAGAAATACTTCAATTATTGAAACACTCCATACTCCACCAGAAAGTCATAAAAACAGTTGTCTGATCATCTGCCAGGACTTTTAAGTAGAAGCCGCAGTGCAGCACTGTATGTAGAAGTAGGTTACTTGGAGTTTTACACTGATTCTATTAACTCAAGTTGCTGTGTGATCTTGAGAAATTTACTCAAACATTTGGAGTTTCTTTTGCCCTTATTTGTAAAAAGGAGTGAATCCAAATCTCTGATTTCCAAACTTCTAAGCAGTTCACACATCCTGTGATCTACAATAAGTTACAGAATCTTAAAAGCCAACACAATATCATTTCCTATTCACATGCTCATATGTGCTTTAATCTGAAGGGTTTAGAAAATTTTGAGAGTTTGGGGACTTTTGGTTTCATTGAGGAGTGGAAGGTATATGTGAAACTATTCAAAATGGTTTATACCTGCTATGACACATACATTTTATTTTCGTAGAATTTTTCTTCTAGACTTTAAATCTTAGTAATATTTACTAGAGAAAACAATGTCATATCTTCTTTTTTAAAAAATTTAATTCAAATAAGGGGTGCCTGGGTGGCTTAATTGGTAAAGGCTCTGACGTCGGCTCAGATCATGATCTCATGGCTTGTGAGTTCAAGCCCCGCGTCGGGCTGTGTGCTGACAGCTCAGAGCCTGAAGCCTGCTTCCGATTCTGTGTCCTCTCTCACTCTGCCCTTCCTCTGCTTGTGCCCTGTATCTCTCTCTCAGGAATAAATAAAACATTAAAAATAAATTTAAAAAAATTAATTCAAACAAACTCCCACTATATATATTTGGAGAGTAATTTTAAGTGGGAAAAATAATAGCACTAAATCTCCATGGGTAAAACCCTCTTAAACAGTTGATATCCAAACCCAAGGCTACCATTAATCATCTTAAATTCATTTTTTAGCTTTTGAGATACACTGTGCAAATTAAAGCAGTCAAAATTTTAATGGGGCTACTTTTAACTATGCTTCATATCACAATAGCTCTTGAATTTAATTTAAAATCATGGCCTACCAATATAAAAATCATTTTTAATATTGCATTTAGGAGAATTAGTGAGCATTTGGCTCAATAATATGGCTTGTTTATGCTTTGCAAATATGATAGGAAATTAGATGACTTTTCATTTGTAGTTTCTGAAGTGTGTATCCGGAAAATTGTATCTAGGAACTGTTTTCACCTTAGTACAATACCTTTAAAGAAGTATCATAAAAAATGTGCAGTATTAATCATATATTTCCTAGGATTAGGCTCTGGTAGTTGATATAGTCAATATACATTAGTTTGAACCTTGACTTTACAAAATTTAGAAATTGCAACCTGGAAAAAAATGTGTGTTTGTGTGTGTGTACGTATGTATATATATTTCATCTTTCGCGTGTATGGTCAATTGTATTGCTGGCCATTTTCTGGCAACACAGAACCCTGCCAATACAGCATCTTTGTCTATTGATTTAACTCAGCAAGTAGCTGTATTAAGACAGATGTGTGAGCCCATCAAACTATTAGCCTCAAAAGTGAGTATGACTTTTATTTGTGATAGCTCTTATATCAGAGCCCTATTTACTTTGAACACTATTTGTCAAATAATAAAGAAAAAAAAACTAAACTAGGACAGTGTTATCAAACTGATGATCCATGAGCTGAATTCCGTCCACAGATGCATTTTTTTTTTGCCGTCATGGTTTATCCAGAAAATGATTTAAAAAATATATTTCCTAGCCAAAGGTTAGCCATAAATCATCAGCAGCATGAAGGCAACACTCTGCATTCTTTGGCTCTCACATGCAAACAACTGCCTGTAACTGAGAGCAATTGCTCTCTTATCAAGGGATGTGTTTTCTAGATTCCCCTACTTCATCTGATTTACCCAGTTATATTGCTTCCTGGTCCATGGAGGTGTCTGAGTCTTCTACTCCATGTATAGCTCTTTATTCTGCTTCCAGACTGCTTCTAGAACACTGTTGATTAATTTATTTTTTTTTCTTTCTTTAATTTTTTTTTCAACGTTTATTTACTTTTGGGACAGAGAGAGACAGAGCATGAACGGGGAGGGGCAGAGAGAGAGGGAGACACAGAATCGGAAACAGGCTCCAGGCTCTGAGCCATCAGCCCAGAGCCTGACGCCGGGCTCGAACTCACTGACCGTGAGATCGTGACCTGGCTGAAGTCGGACGCTTAACCGACTGCACCACCCAGGCGCCCCTGTTGATCAATTTCATGATCACTGTTACTGGTGCAATTGACAAAATGTCAGGGGCGGAACCTTCCTTATATCAGGTTTTTTGTTCCCATCTTATTCTTTTTTTCTTCCTCATTTCCCGGAACATATTCTTAAAATAAAATCCTGTCTAAATTGTAACTTTTTTAAAAAATTTATCTCCTAACTTTGAGAATGGAGAAAGGAAGGACCATACCCCCTTCCCCACAGGGATATTCATTTGGAGGGAAAATGATGAGGTGAAAGGAGAGAGTAGAAAGAATGAAGGGAGGCAAATGGAAACCCTAAATTCCTTTCCCCAGCAACGTTTAAAGAACACTCTTCAGATCTCTAGTAGGAAACAACAGGAATTAGAAATAGAAACTGGGCTTAAAGAGGCTCCAACAAATTCAACAAATTAAATGTGTTGAGAAATGTATCATAAATGCTATCCCCATACATCGCTCAGAGGTTTGCGAAGAAAACAAAAACAATAAAAAATGCATAAAAGATACAACTCAACTTATTCATTCTTCCCCTACTTCTCCATTAGAATAATACAGAAATTTACAGAAATACAGCTTGACATCAGACACATTACAGCAGATGATCGTTTGTATGATAGCATTATAAATATGCCAGTGTTGAATTCAGTTCCTTCACATACAAGGGAATCAGTTACAAGAAAGAGAACTCTGATTCTCCTAGAGCTTTAAATGTACATATCATTAAAAAAAAATGAGAACATAATTTCTAGCTACAGGTGTTCCATTTGGAGGTAAAAGTGATGTCAAAATTAGCTTCAGGTTTCTTTATTTACCATGATCAAAATAACAAATCTTTTTTTCTAGAAGAGCTAGTTTTCTGAATATAAGACATCCTCTGTAGGTCTGCCCAAAATGAAATCTGAGCTTAATTGGTCAGCCACTGTGGAAGAATTATCTTAAAGAAAATATTTTTAGTTAGGATTTGAGGGACTGATATACTGATTACACTCGAATCATTTTCACAACTCAATGAAGTGATTCTTGTAAACTTGAAAAATTCTGTCACATCAACTGTTGGATGCATCAGATTTAAGCCAATTAGTTTGAGAATGACTATTTAATCAATAGTGATTTCGTTGCCCTGAATGAATTTTCAATAGAGACAATAATGTTAAAAAAATTCAGTTCTTCATTTATTCAGAACAGGGATGTTTAATGTGCTCAAATCACATTTAAGCAATTGCCAACATACTTTCAACTCTGAAAATAGTAAAATTAGAATATTTACCTGCTTAAATTAGCAGTAACGATTAAGTTTTTCTTTAATTATCCTGCATACATCTGAATTTGTATATATTTTCCATTTGGCCTAATTTTGTCATGTCGTAGGTACTTTCTTGCTGTATAGGGAGCCCAACAAACTCAGCATATTCTGAGAAGAGTGCCTATTTCTCTGTATGCCAAACCTTACATTACTACCACCTGACTCTAGACCACTGGAGCTAATTATAATAACATTAGGTTAGAGTTGGAGACAGTGACCTGGAAAGCAGATTCCCCAGATTCCCAGGTCACTAGTTCTCCAACTCTAATCTAATGTTTTTCAAATTAGTACAGGTGCGTAAGAATCACCTGTACACTTGTTAAAACTCCTATTTCTCAACTTCCAGAAATTCTGATTTAGTAGGTGATGCTGAGGCTGCCTGTCCACAAGCCACATTTGAGACTCTTGCATCCGCTTACAGTTCTGTGTGTCTTGTGTATGTCTCTATCTCACATCCCTCTTCAATTTCTGAGTCCCTTCTACTGTGTTCTTTAGGCATCCTGGTCCATCAACAAGAATTTCTTTTTATTTTTTTTAACGTTTACTTTATTATTTCTGACAGAGAGAGAGAGCCACAGCATGAGCAGGAGAGGGGCAGAGAGCAAGAGGGAGACACAAAATCTGAAACAGGCTCCAGGGTCTGAGCTGTCAGCACAGAGCCCGACCTGGGACTTAAACTTGGGAATGGGGAGATCATGACCTGAGCTGAAGTCAGATGCTTAACTGGCATAACCACCCAGGTGCCCCAACAAAATTTCTTACAACTTTAACTTCTATGAATGGTTTCTTCATCCACTTACTTTGACAATCAATAAATATTTATATTTTGTCAATATTTTCAGATAAGTGTTGTGCTTTTTCAACACATAGTTTCAAATCTTTTCCTAATAATTTTATTTCAGTAAAGTTTTCTTTTTTTAAAATTTTTAATGTTTATTTATTTTTGAGTGAGAGAGGCAGACTGCAAGCAGGCAAGGGGCAGAGAGAGAGGGAGACATAGAGTCAAAAGCAGGCTCCAGGCTCTGAGCTGTCAGCACAGAGCCCAATGCGGGGGTCAAACTCATGAATCATGAGATCATGACCTGAGCCAAAATGGACGCTTAACTGACTGACCCAGGCACCCCGGTAACGTTTTTCTTAATTAAAGATCTTTATATTTGTTTGGTTATCTTGCTTTGGTTTTCTCCATCAAAAGTTGCTATTATATGTATGTTGAATCTTCTTCACACTATATTTTTATATGCTTATCTCTTTTCCCCCTCGTATCTTTAAAAAAAAAAAAGCTTTATTGAGCTATAATTCATGTATCATACATTTCACCCATTTAAAGTCTATAAGCCAGTGGGTTTTAGTGTGTTTACAAATATTTGAAACCATCATCACTTTCAATTTTAATATGTTTCAATTTCCTCAAAAAGAAACGCTGTGTCCCCTAATTGCAGTTCGGGATAGTTTTTCTAACTTCACAAAGCGCCCTATCCCCTTGATTCCATAGTGCTCAAAAAAAAAGCTTATTCTCGGAGCTTTCTGCTCCATTCCCATTCCTTGGCTTTATATGACCTTTTCGTCCTTTTGTATATTGTCCTCTTCTTGGTTAATTTTATTTCAGTCCCACAAATTGTCTTTGATCTAGGACTCTCTCTGGGAAGGATTTCTAGATGGATAAGTTTCAATAATTTAAAGGGGCTATGTGGCTCTGGGTCATTCAGACCTAACCATGGGCCTTTTGTACTCAGCTGTAATTAGAATTTAGGTTGGGCAAAGGCACTGTCATTTTTAGCTGTTGTTCTTGGTGTGCAGAGCTTTCCAGGGAATGCCTATGGCTACTGGGGAGTTCTGTTTTCGGTTTGGTCAGACCCTCCATTGCTTTCCTCAGCTTCCTCCCACACAGATAAGCAAAGCGTAGGGACTCTGTTTCCACCTCTATATGTTTGGGATTCATGGATGTAATTTATGGCCATTTTTTGTGCAGATGTTTTTCATGTTTTTGCTGTCTAATTTTTTTTCTGGTTTTGTTTTGTGATTGTTTGGTGTGGATTCTAAGACTTTACAGAATTATGTTGTCATTGCCCTCTTTCCATTATTCACTTGTTTTTTGGTGTGGGGCAAAAATAATACTTAAAAAAAAGAAGATAAAAATTTTGAATAAGTTCTAGAAATAATTACAGCTAATTATAGCCATCAAGTTAATAATTTCACAATATAGGAAAAAATATGCAAATAGACTTTTGTAAGAATTTTAACTAATGGGGGCTTTATAATGCTTTTCTCTTCTTTTATGCTTATAATTAATGTTACAACTCACCAGCTTCCATCTATCAATTTGTTTACTGTTCTTTATGGATAATCTTAACAAAACTAAGTTAAATCGACGCTGTGGTAAATCTATTTTTTGTTGTTGTTGTTGTTGTGTTTTGCTTTTACTGTTAGCCATTTTTTTTTTTTTATTTAGAGTTTAGCATAAATAGCTTTAGGCCATTTTCTCTTCCTTTTATTATATGAAACAACATTTTTATACCCTATCAACATGTATTTCAAATTTATTTTTAATACTTCTAGGAATTAAGACATTTAACCTAGATTACTTACTTCCCTAACATCCTCTATCTATTAAATAATGCTAAAATTCTATAGTTTTCTGCATTGCTTCCCCAGTGGTACCTATGAAGAATAAACTTCCCATGAAAGACATAGTCCTTCTCTAGATGGTGTTTGAGATGTAAGTAAGAATGATGTTATTTGTGTGGATAACCTTGACCAGGCTGTAATTCATAAAAAGCAAATCATTCTCAAACTGTGGTACCTTAAATATTGTTTGTAACAAATTACCTGTAACACATCCTTATGACTGATTACAACACACCGATTTGTCATTGCACTGTAGCTGAAAACCACTGGATTACAATTTGACCTTTTCAATGGCTTTTCTAAAGGGTTTGTGCAAATCTTACATTTTAAAGGAAGCTCCTTGTGTGTGTTGTAAAATGTCATCATAATTTGTCTTCACTGCTGTAGGTATTTTTATTTACTCCGGGGAATTACCTTGCCTCAGGAAGAAGATTTCTGTTCCTGGCAGTCTGTAACTTCACCAGAGAGTAATTTTTACAGAATGCCCTCATAGT
The DNA here is from genome assembly GCF_027475565.1 of Acinonyx jubatus. Lineage (NCBI taxonomy): Eukaryota > Metazoa > Chordata > Mammalia > Carnivora > Felidae > Acinonyx > Acinonyx jubatus. The sequence continues at coordinate 42,511,287 of NC_069384.1, forward strand.
AACCATTCTAAAGTTCATAAACATAGACTTATTAACACACAGCTCTCCTCTGGTACCAGAGCAGTCATATATAACTATAGGAGTTTTGTGACTCTGTTGTTTGAGAAGTAATGGTATTGTAAATCGTTTTTTTTTTTTTTCCTCCCCCTGATACAGGTATTCTCTGACTTCTCTGGAACTATTAAAAATGCTTTGAGATGTGCTTAGGACTTTATCTATCCATTCTAAGTAATTGAAAAATATTATTCTAAGGTCAAAATAATTTTCATTTTAGAAGAGCTTTGAGGTAGATGAAGTTTTATTTCTTGCCTGACACAGTTTCACTGACCATAGAGTAAGGAAAGAATACAACTGACTGTGCTTTTTTTTTTTTTCTTTTACTACAGCATGACCTCAGCTGCCAAAACATTTTATTTTGTGGCGGAGCACTTTCTCACCGGCTGATTGCTACCTATTCATCTTCTAATATGCTTTTCCTCAAATGTGATCAAATGTCATCTTTATATTTCTTTACAAACTGTGTGTCTACTTAAGGAGACTCATACATGCATATAACACAGCTACATAAAAATAGTAAAATACCTATTATGTTATTTAATGCAAACATTGCTATTATAATTATTTGAGTTTTATCTTGGAAATATCCACCTCTACTTTTTTAAGTTAATGAGTTGGGAGGGGAGGGGAGGTGATGGGTATTGAAGAGAGCATCTTTTGGGATGAGCACTGGGTGTTGTATGGAAACCAATTTGACAATAAATTTCATATATTAAAACAAACAAAAAAAACAAATACTTAAAAAAAATAAAAAAAATAAGTTAATGAAAACAAAACAAAACAAAAAACCAAGGATATAAGAGACCAAATCCCCAGGGAATAATGAAACTTGATTTTATCTAAAGCAATGATTTCTTTCATTACCAAACATTTTAATAGAAATTCTAGTCAATAGTCATATTATGTTTATCATCAATTTTTATCAAACATTTGATGAAGGAATAGAACAGGTAGAAATAATGCAGCATGTTTTCCTTGGAAAAAAAGAAAATTTTGAATTATGAAATTAAGATTTATTTCCTACCAAACCTATAGATTTTAGAAGAAAATAATTAGCATTGGGTTATTTTTTTAAAATATATTTTTAATATGAAATTTATTGTCAAATTGGTTTCCATACAATACCCAGTGCTCATCCCAACAGGTGCCCTCCTCAATGCCCATCACCCACTTTCCCCTTCCTCCCACCCCCCATCAACCCTCAGTTTATTCTCAGTTTTTAGGAATCTCTTATGGTTTGGCTCCATCCCTCTCTAACTTTTTTTTTTTCCTTCCCCTTGCCCATGGTCTTCTGTTAAGTTTCTCAGGATCCACATAAGAGTGACAACATTTGGTATCTGTCTTTCTCTGTATGACTTATTTCACTTAGCATAACACTCTCCAGTTCCATCCACGTTGCTACAAAAGGCCATATTTCATTCTTTCTCATTGCCTAGTATTCCACTGTGTATATAAACCACAATTTCTGTATCCATTCATCAGTTGATGGATATTTAGGCTCTTTACATAATTTGGCTATTGTTGAAAGTGCTGCTATAAACATTGGGGTACAAATGCCCCTATGCATCAGCACTCCTGTATCCCTTGGGTAAATTCCTAGCAGTACTATTGCTGGGTCATAGGGTAGATCTATTTTTAATTTTTTGAGGAACCTCCACACCAGTTTGCATTCCCACCAACAGTGCAAGAGGGTTCCTGTTTCTCCACATCCTTGCCAGCATCTATAGTCTCCTGATTTGTTCATTTTAGCCACTCTGGCGTGAGGTGATATCTCAGTGTGGTTTTGATTTGTATTTCCCTGATGAGGAGTGACATTGAGCATCTTTTCATGTGCCTGTTGGCCATCTGGATGTCTTCTTTAGAGAAGTGTCTATTCATGTTTTCTGCCCATTTCTTCATTGGATTATTTGTTTTTCGGGTGTGGAGTTTGGTGAGTTCTTTATAGATTTTGGATACTAGCCCTTTGTCTGATATGTCATTTGCAAATATCTTTTCCCATTTTGTCAGTTGCCTTTTAGTTTTGTTGATTGTTTCCTTGGAAGTTGAGAAGCTTTTTATCTTGATGAGGTCCCAATAGTTCATCTTTGCTTTTAATTCCCTTGCCTTTGGAGATGTGTCAAGTAAGAAATTGCTGCAGCTGAGGTCAGAGAGGTTTTTTCCTGCTTTCTCCTCTAGGGTTTTGATGGTTTCCTGCCTCACATTCAGGTTCTTTATCCATTTTGAGTTTATTTTTGCGAATGGTGTAAGAAAGTGGTCTAGTTTCATTCTTCTGCATGTTGCTGACCAGCTCTCCCAGCACCATTTGTTAAAGAGACCATTTTTTTTCCATTGGATATTCTTTCCTGCTTTGTCAAAGATTAGTTGGCCATATGTTTGTGGATCCAGTTCTGGAGTCTCGGTTCTATTCCATTGATCTATGTGTCTGTTTTTGTGCCAATACCATGATGTCTTGATGATTACAGCTTTGTAGTAGAGGCTAACATCTGGGATTGTGATGCCTCCCACTTTGGTCTTCTTCTTCAATATTACTTTGGCTATTTGTGGTCTTTTGTGGTTCCATACAAATTTTAGGATTGCTTGTTCTAGCTTCGAGAAGAATGCTGGTGGAATTTTGATTGGGATTGTTGCATTGAATGTGTAGATAGCATTTTAACAATATCCTTCCAATCCATGAGCACGGAATGTTTTTCCATTTCTTTGTATCTTCTTCGATTTCCTTCATAAGCTTTCTATAGTTTTCTGCATACAGATCTTTCATATCTTTGGGTAGGTTTATTCCTAGGTATTTTATGCTTCTTGGTGCAATTGTGAATGGGATCAGTTTCTTTATTTGTCTTTCTGTTGCTTCATTATTAGTGTATAAGAATGCAACTTATTTCTGTACCTAAATTTTGCATCCTGTGACTTTGCTGAATTGGGTTCTTAAGCACCATCACCCCATTACCCATGGTTCCAAGATGTAAGCCACGGAAATGACTTTGGCTGTCATTCCTAGAAAATGAATTTATCAGAAGAATATTAGGTAGCTCAGAATTGCTAAGATTTTAAGAGACTAGGCAGCCTGATGGTATCTAAAATTAAACCCCAGATCTAGTTCAGTGAGGGCACCATCGTCTACCAGCTGCACACACCCTAACTGGAAACACTTTCACCACCCACACTAGACCCTGGAAGCTGTGGAACTAGAGATGCCAGTGCTGTCCTTCAGAAACTGTTTGCTTATTTTCACTGCCATGGCATCTAGGAAACACTAGTCATTTTTCCTAGTTCACAGAATGGGGCAAGCATTTGGATCTACTGGAAGGATCTACATCGTATGCTCACACTCAAGCTGCAAAAATGAGTCTGGGAAAGTGAATATTTCTATTATTGATAGAAGTTTTGCCTCCCATGTGGACTTACAAAGTCACCCAAACATAGAAATGAGGTATAGTTACTGGGGAAATTGAAAGGAAAAATATCCCATACAAAATTTCTCATTATTTGCTACACGATTTTTTTAAAGAGCTATTTTTTTCTTTTGTGTTTTACTGGTATGGATCTTTTAAATACTGCTGCAACTGAACAAAAGCTACTACTACATGTTAAAACCTAAACATGTCCAAGTAATTTCCTTCAGTACTTTAAACTGTGTGTGTGTGTGTGTGTTGTCAAAAGAGAATACTGTAATCATTTGCAGAACCTGGTTTCCTTAGTCTCTTTTTTGGTTTCTTTTTAAGAGAACTAGGAAGCTCTTTCCAATGACAGTTGTCTATTCATGAAGTAATTACTTTGACTGTGACAGATTAATCATCAATCAATGTGCCTTTAACAAATTGTGAAGAAAATGCACTAACCTTTTCAAGTTTCTATCCTGAGCTTGGCCTGAGGGCTCAAGTGATTTAGTAACTTATTTGATTTCTTTTCCTAAAGTTAAAGAACACACAATTTCTTTGATTTTGCCTTTTATATTCTCTGTGTTGCTTCCTGAACTCCGATTTCTGACAAAATGTCAAATAACTTAGGGAGAAGGTTTATTAAATGTTGCCTTTATGCCCTGCCACCTGGAGGTAATTCTGGTTCTGGTTCAAATCCAGACTTCTGCCAGGACTTGGAAAAGTTCCTATTTGGCCCTGGGTCATACTCAAGCTGTGTATACTCAAAAGCCTCAGAAAATTTTGAAAATGGAATAGGGGATTCAGTCAGAGATAAAGGCCCTCAGTATGGTTCATTGTTGCTTGAGAGAATCCACTGTCACCATCGTAACCTATTATGAACATTTCACTCTTAAGGAATATACCAAATAGAAACATGTAAATTTAGTCACAAAATACATGCACCCAAATGTTCATAGAACTGCTATATGTAATAACCCAAACTGGAAAGAACCCAGTTGTTCATCAACAGGACGGTGGATAAATTGTTTTGTAGTCAGTAAAATGAACAGGAGACAGCAGTGAGAATGAATGACCTATTGCTATAGCAGCAACACAGATGAATTGCCCAAAATGTTTTTGAGCCAAAGAAGCCAGATGCCAAGGGTATATGCTGGAGAAGCCCATGTTTAAAGTATTAAAATACATAAAATCGATCTATGATAATAGAAGTGATGATGGCCACTTGGGTGAAAGATAGTGACTGGAAGGTAATACTGGGGGGTTGGGGGAGGAGAGGTTAGTTAAAGGTATTGTATTTCTTGATGTGAGTGCTGTCTTCATGGGAGTATTCACTTTTGCAAGGCTCCTTAGCAGAAGACATAACTTTGTACTTTTCTGGATGAATGCTGTAGTTCAGTAAAAGTTAAGTGTATAATTCACTAAACTCCAAATAGATTACATTGATAAATTTAAATACTGCTTTTACTCTTAAATCTGTGGTATTACTCTCTAGATCAGGGTAACTTTCAGCTTTTTAAAAAAGACAGTATTGACTCTGATTCTCTTGCGTATCATCACCATTCTGTATTTACGGGCAATCCACTTCAATCCTTTACTGGAGGTTTATCTAGTAATGAACTGTAAATAAATCATCTGTGAGTGGCACATTTTGCAGTAAAATGATGAAACACAAACAGTCCATTTTATTTGATTTTCACAGAAAAATGAAAGACATGCTGTCTGAGAAATATTCAGTGGGATGATGACACAGAAAGTGTCCCTCTCGTGTACTTACTCTTAATTCAGATGTTCTGCACTTAATCATGTAAATGTATAATGTTATCATCAGGCTATGTAAATGCTACTTGCTTATATTTTGTATTAATATGAAGGGACACCACACTCCTAATATGTGTTCTTACAATATCCAGCACATCGCCAATTTTATTCCTGTCATATCTTGTTGCACTTTCTGGATTTACTGCTAGTCTTTATAGATAGAATGTAAGCTCTCTCAGGGACCTCACAATGTCTTGTTCACTGTTTAATCTCCAGTATCTTCCACATTAAATCACATGTATTAGATATTTAAATAATACTTATGGGTGACTGAATGTACTGATCCAACTAGAGAATTCATACGGAAACAGCTACCCGGCTTTTCTTAGAAAATGTATATGTTGTTCTAAATCTCAAATCCTGGTAACAAGCAGTTGAAAAACTGGAAATATAAGAAAAAAAATATTTATAATTCTCCCGTGAGAATTAGAACATAACTATACATGTAGACTACTGATTTGAAGAATCTGCTAATAGCGAGTCAACAGCAAGAGCAGGAGATATTGATGCACATTGAATATTAAGGTCAACATTTTTAAGAACTGGAACAGGAGCATGTGGGAAGGAACAAGTTGCCACATAATCAGGCAGACTTGTTGCAGGCTAACATGTTAAAATGTGGATTTTTGACCTTGTCTTTTGCTAATGGTGAGTCATTCTTGAAAATTAAGTAAAAAAATAGATATTATACTTCGTACAAATCTTATGAATGTTATTCCACAAAATAACAAATAGCAAGATTAGGATGCTAAATAAATACTTAAATTAGCAATTTTGGCACATACTTCTGAATCTTGCTGTTACTTTCCTAGGATATCAGAACGTTAAGTCATTCAAAAACTTCCCAATAATATACGTTGATATTTTCCAGTATTTGAACTTTTGCTTGGGTTACAATGCTTAGTAAACATAACTAAAATACTACAGAAACAGTAAACAACAGCACTACTACATATTGTAGTAAAATACCAAGTACTAATCCTCCCCTTATGCATGCTACAAAAATGCACAAAAATTTGGGATTTTAGGAATTACTAAGAATTCCTGGTTATTCCAATCTTTGTTCCCAAATTCTGAAGATTAATATCTGTTGGACATTTAGAAACACTAAATCCAACCAGGTACTTGATCTGAAGATGCTTCATGTATTTGGAAAGAAAACCCTACTTACAAAATATAAAGTATCTACATAACAGAATATACAAGTGCCTCTGAGAGTAGGAACTTGACTACAAAGTTATTAGATGTAGATTTCAGAAATATGGAGGAAGAGTTAGTGACAGCTGTGTGGAGGACGGGGTATTTGAGGTTTCAAGTCTGGGTTGCACTGAAGTAAGTGGACAAGGGAGGAAAAGAGGGAGGTAATTTTAGGCATTAAAAATGGACTCATCAAAGTGTGTAAGGAAAGAATTTCCATGGCTAAATCATAGAAGGATTTTTCTTTTTCCAAGCAATGGGAGTTCATGTTATATGTGAACAAACTTAGAAAATCTTGGTGAAACAGATAAAAATCTTGTGTTGGTACATCGATAATTATTGCACAGCAGTACTAGAATGAAGTCAAAGTTGGTTGGGGTTTACCCTAAAGGCTACTGGAGTTTTGATTAAGTGTGGGAAAATTCTGTGTGTAAGACACTGACAGAAGCTGTGTTAATGAATACAATATTTAATTTAATTAAAAACTAATTTCCATCCTTATTTGGAATACATTTAGCACAATCAATTCCATTATTAATAATAAAAATCTTTTAAATAAAACCTCCCAACATAACCTTTGCTATGTTAAACTATTGATATTTGGAGTTTGTTTTTATGTGGTGAGAATATTCTATTAAAAACACACGCGCGCGGACACACACACACACACACACACACACACACAGATGAAACTGAATTTGGAAATGCCTGAAACATTTGAGGCACATAGTTATAGTGTAAATTGCATAAAAACTTGCTCCTAGAAATGGGTTGGAGAGCCCATATTATCTTTGTCATCTGGGACAAAAAAAGAGACCAAGCCTATAAGAGGGAAGTTTACTGAGAATAGTTGGTGTATGACGATTTACGAGTAAGTTTAAAATGTTCCCACCCCTATTCTGAAGACTTAATATAATCATGGAAAGAAAAATAAATACAGAAAAAGTCTAGACAGAGCTTTTGAAATTCATAGAGTAATCTAGCATACATAATGAGGGATTACAACCCAGTTAAAGTACTCAATACAATTCAAAAAGAAGTTCTTGTGAATAAAGAAACAAGGAGAGAAAAGAGTATATCATGTAGGCCAAATCTATCATGCAGCTGTTTTAGAAATTCTAATGTCCCTAAGATGCTAGGGCCTAGGAATTCTAGATGCCCAGGAGACATGGCCAGGTAGTAGTATGGTAAGTCCTAGAGGAATACTGAAAGCCATTACTCAATAAGTCTGTAGAAATGCCTGGATCCTGAGGAATAGCTCACATTTAGTTGTGTTCAAGCCATGATAGTCCATGTGATAATCTGAAGGGAGTAGATGGGGTTCAGGAGCTTGAAGACACTCAGGTGCTTCTTTGGGGCTGCAGAAGGAAGTCAAGAAGGATTTACATGTACACATAGGATTTTTGGGTTTTGTTTTGTTTTGATTGGTCACTGCTTGTCTTTCCCTGCTACTCTTCCTATGAAACTAAATTTGACAGAGATCATATCTCTGTCACCTAGAATAACATTTGGCACATGGAAGGTACTCAGTAATATTTATTCAATAAATAATAAAATATATTCTGTTGATATGCTCTAGCCTCCCAGTCTGTATTGTGATATATGTACAGTTGGGTCTTGGGGGTGGGGGTGGGGGGGTAGGGGCGAGGCAGCAGTTTAATGTTAAGAAACAACAGAAATAGGATATTATGTTTCAAAATTAGAATCTAATTTTCACAATCTGTACAAAACTGTGATTATATTATAATAACTATGAAAAAAAAACAATAGTGCTCTAATTTCATCTTTGCTCTTTTACCATGAAAATTGAGTAAGAACTAAATTGGGTAGCTTATTTCAGAATTACAGGGAGAATTTATTAATTGTCCTACAAGCATCTGAGTAAGTTATATCTTACTTTAGCCTGGCTTTTTGAAATGATAATTTATTTAAGGTTCCTCTAGTATTTTTTACTAATTGCTTTTTTGAAGGTCCTCACTGCCAGAGAAGTGGAATTCTTCCTGTCCCTTACCACTCTTTTACCATGTTTGTTCTCTTCCTTTCTTAAAATAAGAAACTGGGGTGCCTGGGTGGCTCAGTCGGTTAAGCGTCTGACTTTGGCTCAGATCATGATCCCCCAGTCCGTGGGTTTGAGCCCCGAATCGGACTCTGTGAATCAGACTCTGTGAATCAGACTCTGTGAATCGGGCTCTGTGAATCAGGCTCTGTGCTGACGGCTCGGAGCCTGGAGCCTGCTTCAGATTCTGTGTCTCCCTCTCTCTCTGCCTCTCCCTCCCTCGCACTCAGTCTCTCTCTCTCTCTCTCTCAAAAATAAATAAACATTAAAAAAACTTTTTAAAATAACAAACAAACAAATAAACAACTCTGCCTCTGCAACTGCCTGAACATCAAAGCATTTGATGCATCAAGGTGTTGTGGATGTGGATGTAGTGATACATCTGTCATTGCCTTTCTTGTTATTAATGGGATTCTAATTAGACCAATCAGTTTTAATTAGTATGCTGTCATGTAGCAATCTAATAAAATACTGTGTCTAGGAAAATTGATCTGGCCTTGATGCTAATTACTCTCCTAGAGTCTGAGCTTTATGAAAATAGGAATTGATAGCTTCCAGGCAACTGACGTGCCATCCCCCTTTCTTTGCTTTTTCTTGCCTTCTTCCACACAGAATCTTCTACTTAAGTTGTCTCCTTAAGTCATATTGTGTTCCTGTTCACAATTTATTTTAACCACACCTCTGTCTTCGGTGTAACCTAAAAAGAGTAGGGCTTTATCACTTGTCAGGAAAAAACATTTCTCAGTTAAATTTTTCCTCTAAGGAACATACCAGATCGTAGTTCCATAATCCTAGAGGCTGGCTCAAGAGTTAAGGCTGGCAGGGTTAGACACAGGGCAGCCTCTGCATAAATCAAAGTCACACAGAGCAGGGGCTATGGCAAGAATCAGAAATTTATGAAGACAGCAACATTAACATTACAAAAGAAATATCGTAACAGTTTTCACATGTGATTTGTTTTCCTCTGTTTTCTCAAAATAGCGTGGCATATTTAAAGTTAAGTAAATGAGTATTTCCAAGAATCAGATGACTGATGTTTCTTTACTGCTATTTAAATCTCTCTAAAATCAGGATATTTTGAGAAAACTGATATTTTCTGCTAGTCATAAGGTTCTTAGAATACAAATCTTGAAGGCTGACTTCATGATTTAAATTTTTCGATTTATTTTTAGCTCATTATCTGCACATTGTTTTTTTAATGAAATTTTTATTGGAAACAAAATTAAACATATCTTTCTGCTTAAAAATAAATTGAATTATACATTCTTATTCTTTCCTTTTGAGCTAAATGTATTTTAACAATGTTTTAAATCTAAGGGCAGGTAGGAATTAATTCAAAACAAGAGATTTCTTGATCCTCATAAAAGTTCCTTTCCACTGTATTGCCATAACCATTGCTTTGGACACTGATGATCTTTGTTAATTCTATAAATTTGTTTTTGTACATAACCTTGAGAAAGTGAGTAGCTCGGAAAGTTTCTGAAATCCCCATAAAATATCCTATATGGATACCTGGAGCATATTAATGGTTTTATGTATATTTGTCTCTAGGAATCCATTTAATTTTACCTTGTGGGTGAGATGAAAGGAAAATTAAATTGAATTGGTATTGAATCACTAATATACTCCTTGGACCAGAGCTTCTCACAGTGGGATTTGGCACAGGAACCATTCCGTGAGCGATTTGTTACCTGTGCCAACAAGATAGGAGCTTATGCCAGAATGAGAACCACCTGTTATCAACACATTGTTTAGGTTAGCTGACAATTTTTTAAAGTTTATGTATTTTTTTAAATTATTTTTTAACGTTTATTTATTTTTGAGAGAGAGACAGAGAGAGTGCAAGCTGGGGAGGGGCAGAGAGACAGAGGGAGACACAGAATCTGAGGCAGGCTCCAGGCTCTGAGCTGTCAGCACAGAGCCTGATGTGGGACTCAAACCCATAAACTGTGAGATCATGACCTGAGCCCAAGCTGGATGCTCAACCAACTGAGCCACAAAGGTGCCCCATTAAGTTAATTTATTTTAGAGAAAGAGTGAGTGGGTGAGGAGGGCAGAGACAGAGGGGGGCAGAGGATCGCAAGTAAGCTCTGAGCTGGCCGCAGGGAGCCCGATGCGAGGCTTGAACTCACAAACCATGAGATCATTACCTGAGCTGAAGTCAGACATTTAACTGGCTGAGCCACCCAGGCGCTCCTGACATTTGTTTTTCATAAGGAGACTCTATCAGTGAAGAAAGTAGCAAACTGAATTACATTCTGGCACAATCTCTTTATTTCACTATGTACTGCCACTTAGAGTAGGCCTGGTATACACAGTCTGGACATGTTGAAAATATAAAGGATGTTTTCCTTGATAAATATTTACACAGATTACAGAAGCAATATGAAGAAAGAGTACTGTTTATTCCATTCTAACCAGCAAAAATATTGGATTGGTAATTTTAAAATGATGAAAGTTTGAAAGAATATTACTTTTTTCATAAAAAGTCTGTAAACAGTTGTCAAGGATATTCTGACCACGGTTAGACTTATAAATAAAAAATTGAGATAGAATATTTTTTTTAAAAAGCTGAGAAAGGATGTTTTGAATCCTGAAGTCAAAGAATCTACAATGGACAGTGTAGAGAGATTCAAGGCACTCAAGCATGAGTTGTCTACTCCAAACTCTTTGAGAGTAAGGACCCTGCCTTGTCCATTGATGAATCCCCTGTTGCAGATTTTGAGTCTGGAGTTCTCTGTTGTCCAGCTAGAGGGCAGACACAGAATTGAATATGAGAGAGGCTAATGTCTTGGAGGAGACAAAAACCCCAAGTAAGTTTCCTTGCTCTGTATTTATTAGGATCAGAAGGTTTACAAACGTGATGGATGTGCAGAAAGAGACAATAAAACAGTGATCATTACCTCAAGTGTGTGAGAGAAATGGGGTTTTGAAGATATGTGGTGTTAGGGGTTTGGGTCAATACAAAACAAAATCCCAGGACCAAACAGATAGCTGTTTATGGCAGGCACCAGGCGCCATGTCTGCTTATCTTAATTTTTCTAGGGGCTAAGACAGACCATGCTATCTCAGGGTCAACAGGCACTCAGGCACTTTTTTTTTTTTTTTTTTTTTTTTTGCTAATTAGCTCTGGGCAATTTTGCTCTGCTGTGGTGGTCTTTTGCCCTGTTTATCTGTTTACATGTCCTTGGATGCTTTCATCCTATGGAACCAGCTTCCCACTCTACGCTTTGTTCTATGATGGGGGTGCTTTTGCCTTGTGGCAGCTCTCAGCTCTAAGCCTTGTTAACCCATTGGTGCAAGCTCAAGGAATTCCTAAACTTATTCCCCACACTTTGTTGCCTGCCTGACCTGCTGCACTCATTGCCCCCACCTATGCATAGCTATAGGAGCTTTTGGAATGCTTTTCCTGTATTTCTTGGAGTATTTTTCAGTTAAATACTAATTTGAGACCTACATCTGGAAAAGCATATCAGGGAGAAATTAGATCTAACTAGTTGTTCTGCCTATGGATCCGGGAAAGAAAACAATTTTGTAAATCTCTTGCCCGATTTGTCAAGGAAGTAAACATGTTTCTCATAGTCCAGATATGGTTCATATAGGAAAACAAGCAACTGTGAGTTTGATTAAAGTAGCTTGGACCAGGAGGTCCAATGAAAGGATCAATGGACTCCCAACAGATAGAGCCTTATAGCACAGACTGCCAGAAAACCAGGGCTGAGAACAGTGTTGCACACTACAAATCAGTGTCTGAATTAGGGGACTACAAGGAAAAGACCCCAGTGACCGAAGAAGGAATTCCCTGCAAAGTCATGAAAGCAAACTCAGCTCTGAAAATCTAGAAAACCTGGAAAGAATCAGGAATAGCTGACAGACTGGGCAGAGAAAGCCAAACATGACCCATCAAGACCCTCACATTTATCTTTTTCCCCTTCTTTACTCCAACTCCAGAGAAGGTGAAAGGTAACCTCGTGCTATGGTGATGATGGAGGAAGGGTAGATGTTAGAGGTGAGTGTTATAGCCCATTATATCCCTCTTTCCACTGTAGGCTTGTTAAATTCCATATTAATTTGAAGTATTACATGATTGGACATTTTGTTTACTAAAATGACACTGCCTGGCTTGAAGTAACCAGAAAACATTTTATTATCTAAGACTGAGAAATGATACAAAATGTGCCTCCAATTTCATCAGAAAATAGAGTAATAGTTCTACAGAATGGGTTTGAATGGGTAGTAGAGGAGGAAAATAAATTTGTGTTCAATTTTGCATCCTGAGAATCTCATGTATTCAATATACCAGTGGCACAGTCGTTCAGGAAGTTTACTTTCATTTCCAGAGAGCAACTCATGCCAAGCTAATCCAAATTCCATTAACATAAAAACCATGTTAGATCCACCCCAAAGATGCTGAGGATATAGCAGTGAAAAGAAAGAGAAAACGTCTTACCTTCATGAAGCTTGTATTCTTTGGTGGGCAGGGGGTGAAAGCTTGTAAACAAAGAACTTAAAAAAAATCATATAAATAGTGTGACAAAGAATTTAAAGCAGAATCATATGATGAAGAAATAGGGAGGTTAGAAAAACTACTTTATATTAAACTAAATTCTGAATGATCACAAAAGAAGCAAATATGCATGGATATGAGGAAAGATAATTCTATAAAAAAAGACCAGCAACTGCAAAGTCTCCTAAATGAGAACAAGCTCAGTGTTTTAGAATAACAGGATATATTTTTAGCACATTCTGAAAATAAGAATACTTAAAATAATTTAGGAATTAGATCATATATATTTTGGTAGTCATTAGTGATGTTTGTGAAATACTTTGGTTTTTCCATTTCTGCACATTCCAGACACATTGTAGAATTCCATTTTCTAGCTTTTTTGTGATTAAATCTGATCTCATCTGAGAAATGGGGTAAATAAATAGTGCAGGTCATTAATAAGAAGGAGTAGGTGAATAACAAGTTGACAAAGAGATTGAAAATTTACATTTAAGTTGAAATACTTAATTTCATATCAAAATGAAGATGTCAAGTAGAAAGTTTGTTTTGGAATATACAGTTTAGAGAAGAAGTCATGATTGAGAGGTTAAACTGAAAATGATCAGAACATGGACAGGATTTATAGCTCTGGGACTTTAAAAGTCACCAAGGAGAGGTCATAGATAGTGGACCAGGACAGATTTTCAAGGAGAGAACTTTCAACTGCGTTGAAAACAGATGAAAATGAAACATAACAGATGGGAAATAATCAGGGTGTTTGAAAACATTCTTGAATTTATGATCTAAAAATTGTTTTTCATCATTAGTGTAATTTTTTGCCATAATTATATGATAACCCAATACAGCAGCTTTACCTTATTTTATACTTTTGTAGAATAATAATGAAACCATTGTTTTTGCCTAAATATATTTTTTTAATTTTCCCAAAGGCCTCTTTCTCTCTCTTAATTACTTGCAAGACAATCTTTCACTTGAAAATTTCATTTTGTCAATCTTCTCATCAAAAATTAACTGGTCATGATTTTTCAAAATATTGTTCAAACTACAAATATATTTAGCAAGATTTGAAATTTTTGCACCAATGAATTTGATTTTCTTATTTGACATAAGCAAAATCAAACAATGATGGAAAAGATTTTGATACTTCCCAGTGGTAACAGACTAATTTTGTTTCCATAAGGAATAGTAAAACTTAGAGAACTTGAGTAAGGATAACACATTGTATGTTCTCTTTTTACAGATTCTTTTTCCAGAAGTTTATGTTTAGTTTTGGCTCTACCTTTTAAGGTGGATGCTATTGACAGGCTATAAGGATTCTGATTTGGATAAACAAAAGGTTGAAGAGATGTGTTATGAGAAGCAGTGAAAATAATTATATTTAGCTATTGAGCAAAGGGAGGCTTGAAGGGGCCACACATTAAAAAAAAAATCACAGAAAAGTAATTATACTTGTAACATATTACTCCCTACCAGACAGAGATAAGATTTTACAGAGCTATGGAACATTTGAAGAAAGAGGATACGGATCATTAAACACAGTGTATTCATATGGCAGATTAGCACTCAGCTTCCAGTTCAAGGTTCTTCTAGGATGCTATTCTATACTTCAGGTTCTAGAAAGCTAAAACCCACCTTTCTCAGATTCCCTTACAGATAAATTTCTAATTATAAATTAGATTCCATAATATAATGTTGTTCATATAAAATTTTGCAGGCAGAATTGAAGTAGATACCATATTTCTTGATTATTTTGGTTGATTCCATAAAACCGTGAGTGCCCAGAAATAGATGGGTCATTGGTGGCAACCAGACTCAGGATTTCATTGATCAAGAACAAGACTGGTAGTAGTCAAAGAGCAGTTACAGAGGCAGCAGAAATAGTTTCCTGACTCCTGTGTCACAGTTGTGCTACTCATTCATCATCAGTGTGCACAAATATTTTGAACATTTATCTTTCAAACACGTGGTGGGATCGTACTTCTTTAACCTCTTGAAGTAGGTGGGGCCATGTTACTTGCTTTGACCCAAGAAAATGTGAAGAAAGTGGTGTGTACCATTTGCAGGTAGAAGCATATAAGCGTTGGTATGTCATCTGTTACTTTTTTTCCTTTGTTTTGCCACAGCAAAGGTAGAAGTGTGTGTTGAAAAGGAGTTGCAATGCTGAACCGTCACACGCATAACCACTACCCCAGAGAGTCTTCAGATATGTAGTAAATCTTGTCTGAGCAAGAAATATACCATCATTTGTTTGTTTGTTTGTTTGTTTGTTTGACATTGTTATTTTAATGTCAAATTAAATGTTATTACGATTTGGGGTAATTTGTTACCATAGCATGACCTAGACTAATGTCAGCACCATAGACATTGGTTCCAGGTTTGGAATGTTGTGATAACAAAACCTAAAATGTGTATCACTGGCTTGGCGAAAATGATGAGGAAACTATCATCTGAGTTTGAAAATTGACAGTCCATACTATTCATTGGCAAAATAATTTGTAAAGCGGACTTTAAAGGGAACATGGAAGGATGATCATGTACTCAGTGACCTTATAGGTCCAGAGGAAGAAGATACCAAAGTGAATATGAGTCATGTATATTGGTTACTATTGACTGTGGTTGGAAAGTATATGAAAGAAGTGAGCTCAGAAAAGGATTGGACCATTTAACAAACAAGATTAAAAGGAGTCGAAATAAACTAGAAACTTGGAGATGTCCAGGGTTGGAAACAGCAGCTATTTCTCAGGCCATCACTGTTCATGTACTTGTAAAACATGTTAAAAAAAAAAAAAAAAATAGAAGGCCCTGAATGACAGGAATCAAATTAAGGGTGTGACGATCACATCTGTTATTATAATCTCTGAATGGATTAAAGTATCTCAGATTTAAGATCCAGTTAAGTATGTGGCTGAGTACCTTTTAATTAGTTCAAATGTCTCTGGAAAAGAGATTCAGATACATCTCAATCATAGGGCTACCTCAGTGAAGGTTCACAGAATGAAAGCTAAGTCAAAGAGAGATGCTGGTGGGACAGAAACTAAAGTAATACTGCAAATTTGAAAATAATATCCTGAGAGGAACAGTGATTTTGACTTTTAGCATGCGTTATTGATTAGAATTCAATAAAAAGTCTACTAAATTTTTCAAGAGGATTCTACCAAAGGAAGCAACGACTACACTAAAAGTAATCTCTCACAGAAGACCTAAAGTGAACATTTTACTCACAAACTTGTATAAGCAGGAATTGGTCTGCGTAAACTGCCCTGCAACCAAAAAAGGCATTTTTCCCCAATTCCTAGATCTTACATAACCAAGGAGGAAAATATCAAAGGAAGAATTTCTCAGGGACCACAGTCAGAGGAGATACTCTTCATGAGCAGGAAAAGGGCATCGTGAAGGAATATTTCCCACCCCTAGGTTCAATGGGAATTCTGAATGCTATAGACTGGTGTCTTCTATGTACCTCCATTCTTCTCCTCTCAAAGTGCAAGTCTTTATTGTAGTAATTCTGTTCATTCCTATACATTTGTTGTTGGGGCATATGATCTCTCTTTAGCATATAGATCTCTGGATTAAGAGCAACCACCTTTGGACCTGATAGACAATCATGAACACCAAGAGGTCTTGTCTTTGAGCTTCATGTCACAGTTAGATGGGACTTTGGAACGTTGAAAGAGCATGCTATGGTAGTCACTGGTACTGCTCACCAGTATTGCTTCTTCCAGACCCAAGGTACAGATAAATTTCCCTGTCCACTAGAAATTAGACGTAGCCATGTGGCTTGCTTTGGCTGATAAGAATCAAGCAAAAGTGGCATATGTAACTTTTGGGAGAAAGTATTTAAGAACCTTTGAACTGTTTTCTGTTTTTCTGCCTGCCGTGGTACTCACACAAGTCCCATAGTTACATAGAGACACAACGATGAGATATCTCACAGAAAAATGCTGCCCAGGAAAGTCTCCATGACCTACAGTGGACTTTATATAAGCAAGAAATAAGGTTTTATGTTTGTTTGTTTTAACCCAACGAGATTTTGAGGCTTCTTTAAAAAAATTTTTTAAGTTTATTTATTTTGAGAGAGAGAGAAAGACAGAGAGAGTGAGCAGGGGAGGGGCAGAAAGAGAAAGAAGGAGAGAGAATCCCAAGCAGGCTCCGTGCTGTCAGAATGGAGCCTGATGTGGGGCTCAAACCCATGAACCATGGGATCATGACCTGGGCTGAAAACAAGAGTCGCACACTTAACACACTGAGCCACCCAGGTGCCTGAGGTTTCTTTTGTATTACCACATGACCTAGACGAAACAGAATACAACACATAGAGTTTTGGTCCTAAAGCCAACTCCCCATCTCCCTGATTATGACAGAAATTGTAGCTCCCCTGGAAAGCTAGGGCTAGCCTAAATTTCTGTGCTCCAGCTCTTCTGATCATGTTTTAAGTACCTAATGCTCTCTTAAATCTCTTTCTCTTAAAAATACTTAGAGTGTGTTCTGTTTCCCCAAACTGAACCCTGACTAAAATTCCTATCAAGGAAGAATCCTACTGGTCAAGAACTAGGATAAAGAGTCCATCCATATTGGTAGGTATTCTGATAGATAAGTTGAAAGTAGAAAGAAAAATAAAATTCTCCAAATCCAATTATGAACACTACAGAAATGAATAGATGGCCCGAGTAGCCACCTATGGAATAAAAATCCGAGACTCACTTAAAATCAATTTCCAAAATGATTTGCTTAGTACCTTTCTATGATCCCAGTATAAGCCTGTGTGCATAGGCAGATAAATTCAGTGTAACTACAGTGATGGCAGATGGAATTCTAGATGGTCCAACGGTGTGGGGAGGGGGTGGGGATAGGATCAAACTGGTATATGTAGTATATGAGACCACTTTCTAAAATGAAAAATTATTCAACATTCCTAACTTTGCTATGAGGCAATGCACTTCTTTTTCACAGGAAATGTCCAAACAGTTTACAAATGATATAGGCAAAGGATATAGCGGGGAGAGTCTCCATTTCAGAAAGGAGTCACACATTCGGGTTAGAAAGGGTAAAACAACACCAAAAGGTGATTAGTGGAACTCTACTGAAATCTGTAAAATATGCAATAAGTTAACAAGGTTGCGATTATATGTGTATATACATACAATTCACACTGTACATGTTCATCTTATGCTCTGGAAATCTACAGGATTATTAAGTTGATGGCATAAAATCTTACGGAGCTTGAGAAATCCTTGCGCTGGTTTGACTCCCATGCGAGATGAGTTGTCAGAGCCTTGGATGAGATCACTGCCAGAGGGTAGGAACCTGGAGAATGAGCTGGATAATGCTACAAGACACTGTGATTTTAAGATTGTATGAATGGCGAAAATAGACTATGAAAGAAAATGTATTTATTTTCAGTAATGAAACACGTTAGCTCAAATGAAGCTACAGAGAATTATATAACGAGTGAATAACCCACGTCTTTTAAAAGAAGTAGCTACCAAGAAAACAGGATGCATGCTACTGTTTGATTTGCTTTTGCAGGCAAAACTAATTTGGTGCTCTCATTAAAACATAAAGTCATTCTTATTCTAGGATAAAAATCTATACCTGAAAACACTGGTTATGAGAAAACATCTCAGATGATGTGGGATGAAAAAAATTAGGTTAGAGACTAGTTTCTACTAAAACAGTTACTAGAAAAGTGAACACCGAAACCTAAGAGATTTGTAACACATTAGGAAGAAAATAATAAATGTGTGTGATACCGGCAACAGGATGCCACCTAGCCAGTTTGAGAACACGGCTTGTAAAATGTATAATTCTCCCTTAGGGCCTGTAAATTGACCACATAATAACACAGAAAGTTTCACTAGTGAGAAAAATGAGATAACATGCAGGCCAATTGCTGAGAAGAGATAACTGTAAAACAAAGGAAATGTATTATTTGAGATTCATATTATGATAGTTGACAGTTGCTTTATTTTGGAGCCCCACATTTATATTTGTTTTCAAAAGTCTTATATGGGGAATCAGACTTGGGCATGACCAGATTCAGTAGTGAATATTTTTAAAAAGCTCTTTTGAGTAGCCAGTAACCTAGTCTCCCCATTTTAAACACACACGCACACACACGTATACATACATACATACATAGAGACAGAGACAGAGAGAGACAGAGAGACAGAAAAAGACACACACACACATACATGGAAAGGAGAGATTAAGGGAGAGATTTTAAGGATTTAGTTCACATAATTGTGGGAGCTGGCAAGTCCAAAATCTTTGGCAAGTCCATGAGCATTGATATTGCAGCTCTAGGGCAAAGACAGTCTGGAAACAGAATTGTCTCTTCCTAGGGATATTCAGTCTTTTTCCTCTTAAAATCTTCAATAGTTTGGATGAGGCACACCCACATTATGGAGGGTAATCTGCTTTACTCAAAGTCTGTTGATTTAAATGTTAATCTCATCTAAAATATATCTTCACAGTAAGATCAAGACATTTAAAAATTTTTTTTAACATTTATTTATTTTTGAGAGACAGAAAGAGACAGAGCATGAGGAGGGGAGGGGCAGAGAGAGAAGGAGACACAGAATCAGAAGCAGGTTCCAGACTCCAAGTTGTCAGCACAGAGCCTGATGCGGGGCTCGAATCCACAAACCGTGAGATCATGACCTGAGCTGAAGTCGGATGCTTAACCAACTGAGGCACCCAGGAGCCCCAGATCAAGACTGGTTTTTGACCAGATACCTGGCTACTATAGCCTACCCAAGTTGGCACATGAAGTTAACCATCAAAATTCATAAAGGGACGTAGGATTCTCCCAATCTTTTTTCTTACCTTTCAGCCCCAGTCTGCTCCCAGATCTATGATTGATTCTCAGGACTAAACTTCTAATAACAGCGTAATATTTCACTTCACTCTTAGGGGGATTATGTATTTTAATGAGAAAAGGGTTTCAATCTAAAATGACTAAACTTTCTCCACACACACCTTCAATTTTACTTGATCGGTGGAGAATGATTATTTTGAGTAATAATCTTTCTTTTGGTCTATATATCTAACACATAATCAGTTTCCTGTTCTACATGGATATACTGTTTATCCTGCTTATAAGCACCCAGACATTGCTGCTCTCAAATGCCAATTAATTCAATTCAGTAACATTGATTAAGAGCCTGCTTTGTGCCAGGACTGTGCTAGAAATCTGAAGGTAAAAACAGATAATCTTATGACAGACTTCAGAGTCAGGCAAGGGAGATATATGTACAAATAAATAAACACAGTTTGACAAGTGCTGCACTAATTGTATAAACTATGATAGGAGCAGAAGGAAGTTAGTAATGGTTTCAATCTTGGGTTGTCAAAGGTATTTTCAGAAATGTAAGATGGCAATTAGCTTTGTGTTGAAAAATGACTGACTGAATGGATTCCAGACAGGGAAACGGAGTGGAGTTTAGCACACAAAGTAGGGGGATGTCTGCGGGCAGAACAGGGGCTGCTGGGAGCATAGCGTATATGAAAAGATTGGTGGGGACCAAACTGGGAAGATGGGTTGGCTCAGATATGGGATGCAGTAAATGGAAGGTAGAAGATGAAGATTGGGAATGCAGAGCCATTGAAAGTATTTAAGGTGAGAAGCAACAGGATCAGATCTTTGTTCTAGAAATTGGATTCTGATAAATAAATGGAAGGTGAATTAGAGGCTAAGAGACAACTCTAGTCAGATAAACCAATTAGGAAACCATTATAATTGCTCCAACAAGGGAAAATCTAGAATGTCGTGGTGGAAATGGAGAAGAGAAGATGGAGTTAAGATGTATATTTGGAAAGAAATTTACAAAATATTTGATTAAATGAATATGGAAAGATAAGGATTCAAAGATAATTCTGGGGTTTGCCATAACTTCAAATGTCACAATTCTAAGTATTTTAATGAATGTTTTTCTAAAAGTTATTGGCCACTTTTCCTATCTTTTCAAAGAGGCTATTGAACATAGTTTTGCTTTAGAATAGTGTCACCAATACCTTCACTATTTTACCTTACTGTAATTTATAGTATGGCTTTATTTTCTTTTTTCTGTTTTTACACAACTCTACTTTGGTCATTGTAACAGGCATATTTATTAGAGATTTTCTGTAATTCCTGGTTTATTGATTCTTCATCGAGGGTGGACTGGGAAATCAGAACAGAATCACAAAGGAAATATACTTCCTAGTATACTTTCCTAGTGAGTGGAAAATTTGTGAACAAGAGTCATGGAGTGTTTCCTATAGGATAAAGAGAAAATCTTAGTCCTAAGGCTTTGTAACAGGTATGTGTGTGTGTGTGTGTGTGTGTGTGTGTGTGTGTGTGTTCACTCAAGAGACTTTATTCACTTTTTATTTCAAGACAGTATATTGAAGAGTTTAGATTGATTGTAGCCTAACTCCAGATGGGGAAGATTTTATTATTAACATATAGGTTTAATGTGTTGTATATGACTGAAAAAACATGTATTAAGTGAGTCAGTTAATGAACTCCATTGTTCTGTAGCTCTACTGTTAATAGAGAAATGCACTGTGTTATGAACATATTGCTACAGATCAGAGATTGGCAAACTATGGCTCACAGGCCAAATCTGGTCTATCACCCATGTTTGTTTGTTTGTTTGTTTTCCATTCCTCAAGAGCTAAGAACAGTTTTTATATTTTTAAAGAGATATTTTTAAGTTAAATATAAGAAAGAGATCATATAAGGCTGTAAGCCCTAAAATATATATGTCTGGATCTTGCAAAAAATATTCAGACCTGGTAATGAATAAAGGCTTACATTTCATATGTGCCTTTTTTTTTTTGCACTTCTGTTTTTATTTATATATACATTGTGTTACTAAGTGAATGATAAACTCATTGAAGGGAGGAGCAAAGCCATAGATCTGTGTATCTCCCTGAGCATTTGGCACAGTATATCACAACAGCTCATATCTGTGATTCTGTGATTATAAAAGTTGGTATAGATCACAAAGCTTCCTAACATTTGTAGAGTCTGAAAACAGGAAGAGGGAGAATGATAAATTCTGTGGGGAAAAAAAAATCCAAAGACATTCTTATCAGAATCCCAGTTTGAGTTGTCAAGGGCCCTCCAAGGCTCATTTTTCATTATTTTTTTTTATCCTTGTACAAATATAAATTAGATTTTTATGAAACACTACCTTGGAAATAGGCAGGCAGTTAACAAAATGTACAACCATCTAAGTTTTAAACGTTATGTGACTAATGCCATTTTAAATAAGGAATGAATTTATGATGAGAAAAATGGAAGCTTTATTGATCCAAAGAAGTTCTATGAATATGTGTGGCATAGCCCATAAGATCTGCTTTAAAAGAAAAAAAAATTAATGTATATTTATTTTTGAGAGAAAGAGAGAGGCAGAGTGCGAGCAGGGGAGGGGCAGAGGGAGACAGAGACACAAAATCCGAAGCAGACTTCGGGCTCTGTGCTGTCAGCACAGAGCCTACACAGGGGATTGAACCCACAAACTGTGAGATCATGACCTGAGCCAAAGTTGGACGCTTAACCAACTGAGCCACCCAGGCACCCCAAGACCTGCTTTCTAAAAGGATATATTACTCCTTTGACTATATCAGTTTATTTCATCTGCTTTGAAATTAAACAATAAATTCTATTCTATTTCTTTTGAAAGTTTCATATTTATTTAAAATGTATTTTTCTGTAATATACTTATCTATTTAATAAAGAAAATAAGTCAGGGGGTGCCTGGGTGGCTCAGTTGTTTAAGCAGCTGACTCTTGAATTCTGCTCTAATCATGATCTCACACTTTGTGAGATCGAACCCCATGTCTGGCTCTGTGCTGACAGTGTGGAGCCTGCTTGGGATTTTCTTTCTCTTCCCCTCCCCAACTCATATGCGCTCATGTGTGCCCTCTCCCTCCCTCCCTCCCTCTCTCTCTCTCTCTCAAAATAAATAATGAATAAGCTTTAATTTTTTAAATTAATTAATTAATTTATTTATTTATTTTTAAAGTTTATTTATTTTGAGAGAGAGAGAGAGTGTGGGCAGAGGGAGGGACAGAGAGAGGAGGAGAGAACTAGAATCCCAAGCAGAATTCATGGTGTCAGTCCAGAGCCCTACGTGGGACTCAAACCCACAAACCATGAGACCATGACCTGAGCAGAAATCAAGAGTTGGAGACAACTCACTGAACCAGTTGGGAGCCCCAAATAAGAAATAAACTTCAAAAAGAAAAAAGAAGTCAGTAAAGGAGCAGAGAGGTAACACTGTGGTGCTTCAGTGTAGACTCTCTGTCCTGATACTGACTTAGTGTGAATACCACTTCCTTCTTGCACTGTCTCTGTAAAAGGTAAACCTGTTGTTTTTCAGTTTCTTCATCTCTAAAATGGGTACAATACTAGATCCTTCTTTATCGAGTTTGTGTGAAGATTAAAAATAAGGCAAGATATGCAGACACCACAGTGCTGAAATATAACTAGTAATGTTAACTATAACTTTTCACAGTCTCTGTGCCAAGCAGTGTTTGGCTTTATTCATTGCAAGGATGGAATGTATAGGATGTTTTGTTCAAAAGAGTTTTAATTTTTAATCTCAGGTCTCCAAAATTTCTGGAAAACCCTTTCAGGAATGAACTTAAAAAATATCATTCTGCCTTTATGAAGCTATCACATTTAATTAACAGGATGTAAATTAGCACTTACAATGCTTCTATATTTTGTAGACTATAATATATTTTTAAAATGATAAAGATACATAACTGTCATGGTTCTATATTTAATAGAGGGAAACATAATTTTAATTTTGGATGATCATGAAGTTTTCCCCTTCTGGTCTTGTGAACCAAGAGCACAACATGAAATTAGTGATTCATTTACAGTCTCACATAACCATCATATTAAAAAATTCGTGGGGCAAAGGAGTATTTTAAAGAACTGTAACAAAAATCAGTTCAAAATTTTAGAAAGCACACAATAACTTAACAATAATTATATGATGCATTCCGCTGTAAACAGCAAAGTTGGGAAAGAAGATTATACACCATGTAGACATAGTAGGAGTATTTTGCTTCAGGTTGTACATGATATTCAATATTTAAAAATATGCTTTTGCACAGATGCTAGGTTCTAAAAAAGCTCAAAGCAATCCTTAATAGTCTAAATACACCAAGTGAACGTGTGCACTAGCATATAAAAGCCACATCTTGATTTAGGTTGTAATTCAAAATAAACTCATATCTGATCATCTAGATAGAGCTTAATACTATTTATTATCATTAGTATCCCTAGACATTTGGATAAAACCTATAGAAGTTGGTTCTTAAATATAAGCATCACCTATATACTAAAGCACATGTTCCTTACTATTATTGACTTTCTACTTTGAGAGACGTGCTGATGCACAAAGCTGGGATGGAGGACACAGCACTGAAAAGGTAGTGACAGTCTGAAATGTGAGTACAGTATGATCTCAACTCTATAACTTTCGGGAAAAAGAAAACCTATAGAGACAGTAAAATAATCCAGAGAGGGATGAGTAAGTAGGACATGTTTTTTTTGTTGTTGTTGTTTTTTTTGTTTTTTTTGTTTTTGGGTGGTAAAGCAATTCCATATGAAACTGTAATGGTGGATATATGCCATTTATGCATTTTTCAAAACCCATTGAACTGAACCCTAATATAAACTATGGGATTCAGTGAATAATAATAAGTCAATATTGTTTCATCAGTTGTAATAAATGTACCATGCTAATGCAAGATGTTAGAGGGAGGGAAATGTGTACAACAGGTGGAGAGGAGAAGCAATATATGGAACTCTACTTTCTGCTTATTTTTTTCTCTAAAACTAAACATGCTCTGAAAAACAAAATCTGTTAATTGATTTTTTAAAGTGGCATACATGAAACGTTTTTGTCAAATGTAGTAGATAGAAAGTGCTCAAGTGATTTTCAAGAAATAAATACTGCAGACATCCCAGAATCAAAGACAGCCAAGGAAAAAATGTCTTCTCTCTCCCTAAAGATTTCTAAGGAGAGGAATTCTACCACTGTCTTTCTTATTCTAGGATCTGTTTACTCTAGGAGTCCATCAGACTACCCTGTTTATTAATACTTCTGTCT
Source organism: Acinonyx jubatus (assembly GCF_027475565.1). Classification (NCBI taxonomy): domain Eukaryota; kingdom Metazoa; phylum Chordata; class Mammalia; order Carnivora; family Felidae; genus Acinonyx; species Acinonyx jubatus. The sequence goes on from NC_069384.1 coordinate 42,536,415, forward strand.
TCTCTAACCACTCTTTGCTAGAATTTGCTTAAATAAATTATTGCTTTGCTTTTTCTTCTGTTCTGATTCTGATGAAATGACCCCAATACCCTTAGTCCTTTGTAATATATACAAGTTACAATGAACTAACAGGCAGCTGGTGGACAAAAATAGTTCATCTGTAGGAAGCCTCTCATTTAAATTTTATATTTCTAATGTGGAAATAGTCAAATTCTATAAAATTAAAACTATTCTAGAACACATTTTAGTAAAGGAAAGTTCCTTTTTTTATATTAATCCTTACAGCTTTGTTCTCACACCGGATTGTGCTCATTTTTTTAATGCCATAAAGGACACAATTTTTGACTATTTTAGAAATAACTTGACTAAACTTGTGTTCAAACCTGATTTAATTCACTCATTTGGTAATGTCAACATCCAAACTCTATTTTTCCAAATAAAATCTCTTTATTGGAATATTCAAATGCCAAATACCCATTTCCAAGAAGAGGTAAAACTACAAAGGACAGTGACATTTTGAAGTCGACAGTTGCCCAAGGAAAGATGTAATAGAGAATCCGTGTTGTGTACAGCTTATTTCTGTAGTAAGTCTGCAGATGAATTAAAATGTTAATGTTTGAACCCTTTAAAGTGCCAATTGTCCATGAAATGATAAATACCACTGAAGACATGGTAATAAAATGCCCAACAAAATTATAAAGAACATAATTTCTGAGAACATGTGCTCTTTCTAAGTGAAATAAATTATACTCTCATCATAGCTATGGGAGGACAAAAGAGATTATATTTTTGTTTTATATGAAGAATAGGCACTTGGTTCTAGCATATTTCAAATAAATTTTTATGTTATCTAATAGTCAACATTAATAGCTCTTTTATTATCTCAGAAAATAATTTTTTTGAGGTTGTATTTCAATTATTTGGAAATTATAAATTTCTATTCAAAATGATTCATGGAATTGAGCTAAAATCAGAATATATTCCTTTTTCTGTCTTTTCTGTGCTTTAAATTTATACCTCTCTCAACTTGGAGGTGTTAATCATAAGCATCATTATTTTTTTCTCTTCTGTACTAGAAGACAGCTGTTAATACAAAACTGTGAGATTATAACTCTTTACCTAGCAAATTGAAAACTAATAGCTTGATTATTCAATCATAAATCTTTCTTTTGTTATTTTTTATCCTCTGTTGATAATATGATAATATATCATGAGGTTTACTAAAATATTTTACCTTATCATCTCTTTTTCTTTCTCTTTATACACACACACACACACACACACATGTGCACACACTCACACACCTATTCTGTACTAAAATGTAGGCTTGGCCTCCACAATTAGACAATTTCATGTCGTAGTTACCACTCCCATATCATGGCTTCCTACGAATCTAGTTGCAAAATAAAATATTAGAATAGTCCTATGAAAGATCTCTCCTTATTTACATCAGAGAAAGTATGCAGATGAACTAGTTGAGGTAGGCTGGGTTTTCTGGAAACAGATGCTAAGATGAAGTTAGATATGTGAAAGATTTGTTTCTCATAGGTGAGAAATACCTGTGGAAGGAAAGAGGAGGAGGCAGGATTGGGTTTGGGTGGTTGTCAGACTTTGTTATTGACCCTGCAAGGTCTTTGCTAAACCAACGTGGAGCAGCAGAGCAAAGATTACCCATTGAAAGAGTCCTGCGTGGAGAAAGAATGGCTATACTGTTGCCCAAGACCTTGCACAATCATTTATTGAAGGCCACCCTGAAACATGAAGGACTTTGCCTTAAAATCTGAGGTGAACCTTGTATGAGCAAACACAAAACAGAATTTGTGGGCTGCACATTCTCTCTTGTAGGCAAATCTGAATGTCTCATCTCCATGTCTGTCTGCACATACCACCTTTAGACCATGTAGCTTCCCTTTACCACACAGGTTTAAGGAGCAACTCCTTTAAACATTGGTGGGGCCTCTTTCTGAGGAGAAACCTGGAAGAGGGAGGAAATCAGAGTCTCTCTACACTTGGTCTTGAGGCTACAACTGGCATCACTATCCACAATAAATTTCCTTCACTCTGAGGTATCACTTCTAACTGATCTTGGTGCATTACCTCATGCTGTGACCCAAACTCTCATTCCTTAAGATTCTAAGCTCTTGGTAGCCATATTTTTTAAAGCCAGAGTTGCTGTATTTGTTCATTTACAATTATAATTTTCTACCTAATTTATTCAGGTATTGACTCTGAGAGGTTACTTCAGCTACACCTATACCAGGCAATTCTAATGTTCTAACAGGTTGCTATCTTATTGGTGGTGAATTTAGCCTATGGATTCCATATTCATGGAGCTCCTTCTGTGAGCTGCCTTACAATGTAATTCATTGTACACTAGGTTCTCTAGCTATTTATGGTCAAACATTCCATCTCGACTAGGGCACAGCACCATGTGAAGTATCTCTTTTTTAAAACATATGTCCTTACTCCAGAAACTGAGGGACCTGTGATTTTTTCCATTGATCCTTGCCAAAAAGTTCACATTTCATATTTTTCCACCACTATTATCTCCAACAATATGGTGTGTTGGATTATTGGAGTGTCAGAATTGTTTGCACTATAGCATAGATCTGGTGCCAAGACCTTTCTTGCTTCAGGTCTCATTCAAACTTTCACCCTACCAAATAATCCTGTGCCTGGGCGAGAAGAGCATTCTGAGATGTGTAGTATGTTATCTGTAGAATTGAAGAGGGTTTCCCAGCATTGAGTGTTGTTTTTAGTAGGTAAGGATGTATGATGCAACAATTTGTCTTTTGCTTTGAAGAGGAAGTAATGGCATTCCCCTGGCCATTGGACCTCTAATTTTTTTTCCCCTGAAGTGTCAGATTTGTAATTTGTCATGGGGTTTACCTCACACCCTTTGGAGTACATGTAACTTAATAAGACCACATATCCACCTCTCATCCTGCCTAATCAGCACGATGCCATTATTATAATGAATCAACATATTCTATGAAATGTTCAAATAATATACACCTTTGGATTACATATGAAGATAGAGGATAGAATAGTTAACCATGGGCAAAACCAAGTAAATATTGTGCATTCTATATGAATGTGAATGGTTTTTGATTTTCTGTGCTGATTGTGATAAAAGCCTTAAATTACTGGCTTCATATTATGTACCTGAGGCTATACTGGTATTCCCTAGTATCAATATTGTGATCAACTATGGCAGTTGTGATTGGTCCTACTATTTAAATTGATCTTTTGGTCATGTAAACTGACTCTCCAAAATCTATTCAACTTTGGCAGAGATGAGAGTAGTAAATTAAATACAAATATGATAAAAATCACTTCTTTTGCATTCTTGAGATCTCACAAAGTGGCGTTTATCTTTATGTTTCCTCTCCCTCCCAAAAGACAATACTATTCTCTCATGATGGTAGGGGCACACAATTCCAGACGCTTCTAGTGTGCCTGCACTGCTATGACAGCTCTTATCCCATTGCCCACAGTGGGCATTACTAAAACTGCCAACTGTGTTAATCTTAAAAATGCATCTGAGGGGTTCCTGGGCGATTCAGTGGTTAAGTGTCCAACTCTTAGTTTCAGCTCAGATCATGATCTCATGGATCATAGGTTTGAGCTCTGCATCGGGCTCCACGCTGATGAGGCAGAGCTGGCTTGGGATTCTTTCTCTCTCCCTGCCTCTCCCCCACCTTCCTCTCTCTCTCTCTCTCTCTCTCTCTCTCTCTCTCTCTCAAAATAAATAAATAAATAAATAAACATTAAAAATGCATCTGGGAACCATACAGATAATCAATGCTTGTATTTACAGACCCACATGAACTTTTGTAAGCTAGAATTGGGCCAAGACTTCATTTATTATTTGACACTCACATGCTCCCACTCTAAGAGGGGCCTATGATAATGCTTGAAGTCTGCAAGTATCAATGTTGACTGAACCCTGCATCCAATGACTCTTGAAATATCTGTGTATTCCTCTGAACCGAGTATAGAGTCATTCAAGTAAGTAGCCATAGGTCCCTTTGAGGAAGGATTGAGGGAATTATTATATTGGCTATGGTATTTCAGGGTCTTTCCTCCAGAGATCAGGTCATCTGTTCAGGCAATAGGTTCTGGCTAAGATTTGAAAATCTGTTTGTATTTGGAAATTGGGCAAGGTATTAAAATTTTTATTGGAGTGACTGCTTTCAACTTTGTGTTCATCATCTATATGCACATACACACACACGCACGTACACATACATGTACACACACACCACTCTACAGTGGTATCTTTGTTAGCTGTCATTTATTTGACCTCTGTGGTCTCTGAAACATCTCCATGGCTCTCTATGTGCCAAATGCCCGTAGCCTAGGGGAACACTTCAAATTTGTCTGTCCTTATGGTGATTACAGCCTCCTGGTTTTTGGTAGTTCAACACTGCCACCTGCCTCTTATTACTTTGGGACCATAATTACCATTCCCACTGCTTTCAGTAAGCCAAGTTCTATGACAACCTCTCTACCATCAGCCTTGACCAGCAGAGGAAAGTCATAACTGAAGTTCTTAATGATGCCTATCACTAAGCATTTTTCTCATGAGTGTATTTCTGATAGCCTTGGATGTCTTTAAGGTCATGGAACATAATTCTCTGAATGTTCTCATAATTCTCAGAGTGACCTCACATAATCTTTAGGCTTCACTTAATGTATCCATTGCAGTATGCCCACCTTCCTTGGCCTTCAATCCCTTATTTTCTGCTCTGGCCATTTAGGCATTTCAATTTCACCCATTGTGGCCACTAGTGAAATATATCTTTCACTAGTGCTTCTATTTCTAGTCCTAGCAGAAGTTTGCACCATGCCCTGGGGATCTTGCCAGGATGTGAAACCCTGTACACTAAGCTAGTGCCTCAAGTCAACAAACTGCTCTTCTTCCAGGCTTATGTTCCAGTTCCTTTGAAGTAGCACCCTCAGAATCCTGTATCACTGTTTCTAGTGATAAATTCTTTCTCGTTCCAGCAGTTACTTTAGAGTAATCTCTTTGCTCTCCTATTAGTTCCAGCATGGCATGGCTGAGATATGCAGCTGCATAACTCTAACTATAGGTCTGCAAGAGAAAAAAATGGGGGCATCTCTGAAAGGTACCAACTAGGACCTTATGAGAAAAAAAATCTCTATTTTTTTCCTAAAACAAGCACTAACCCTTGACAGAGACGGGAGAGGATGGGCCACTCCCTTAGGCTCAAGTGGTTCAGACAAATTTAAGGAGTCAAAATCTTCAGAGACATCTACACAGACATCCCCAAAACATGTGTCAGGTCCTAGGCTTTCCCAAATAGGGTCCTGACTTTGGCATAACAGACTTACCTCATTGTAACATTCAATGATCTTTAATATTCAGCCACTTTGGCTATAGAATCTTGTGCTGACTTCACCTTTTTCTGTTTGCCTGTCACATGGGATAAGGCTCCTTTGTGTTTCCAGATACTTGAGCTCTCAGGCTAGATTTCCGGTTCTTAGTTATTTGCTTTCAACTTTTCATTATCTACATAAGGAATCAATGCAATATAGTAACAACATCTAATTCCTCAGTTTTTACATCTATTATTTACCTTGTATGCTTCAAATATTTGAATCATGAAACTGACTAGGGTAGTCTCCTCCTGCTTCAAGACCATCCCAGTGGTCACTACCAGTGAATATTTCAACAATTGGACTGCCACCTTGTACCAAAAACATTCCTTATCACCTGTCCTACCTTGCGTAGGATATGAATGGGCCATATTCCTATCTGTCACAACAGAGTTTTTAAGTTTAAAATATCTGGATTCCCTTCTTTTTTTTCCCATTTCTCCTTCTATGGAATATGGAATGTAAGATGAAAACAGAAGGCAAAGATGGAGAACATTTTCAAGCCCAGCTAGCATATTTTTATGTAATTATTATTATGTAATTATTATGTAAGCCCCTGCACAGGGATTACAAACAAATATACAATATTAATTTCCCATGGATGTTCTAGCAAACTACCACAAACTTTGTAGCTTAAAACAATACAAAAGTATTATCTTACTGTTCTAGAGGTCAGAAGTCCTAAAATCTAAGTATCAACAGAGCTGTATTCCTTCTGAAGTTCTAGGGGAGAATTCATTTCCTTGCCCTAGCTTCTTGAGACCACTTGTATTTCTTGGCTTATGGCTCCACTTTGCATTTTCAAAGCTACCGGTAAGTGTCTTCCAACCCCTCTCTCTCTCTTTCTCTCTCTCTGCTTCTTTCATCATTTTGCCTTTTATAACACTGACCCTCTTGCCTTCCTCTCATAAGGCCCCTTATGAAACATTGGGTCCACTCAGATAATTCAGGATAATCTCTCCATCTCAAGGTCCTTTCTGTATGTAGCAGAAAACATTTTGAAATATTAACTGATATATAAACTGACCAAACTGTAAGATATTGACTATAACTATCAGATATTAACTGACTAAAGTATTTGAAAAAAAAGATTCTGTTTTGACTTGTTTATTTTGTTTTTATTCTAAAATTTCAAAGATGAGGAGGGACATATCAGTGCCTTATCATGGACTCATACACAATAGGTTTTGGTATCTGAGAACAAATGGAGATTTGAAAAATTAGGTAAAAGCACTATGAATGAGTTTTGAAAACTCTGGGCCAGATACATCTTTTTGATGTCAGAGTTAACATGCAAGGTTTCAGGATTTTATTTATTTATTTATTTATTTATTTATTTATTTATTTATGAAATTTATTGTCAAATTGGTTTCCATACAACACCCAGTGCTCATCCCAACAGGTGCCCTCCTCAATGCCCATCACCCACCCTCCCCTCCTTCCCACTCCCCATCAACCCTCAGTTTGTTCTCAGTTTTTAACAGTCTCTTATGGTTTGGCTCCCTCCCTCTCTTTTTTTCCTTCCCCTCCCCCATGGGTTTCTGTTAAGTTTCTCAGGATCCACATAAGAGTGAAAACATATGGTATCTGTCTTTCTCTGTATGACTTATTTCACTTAGCATAACACTCTCCAGTTTCATCCACGTTGCTACAAAAGGCTGTATTTCATTCTTTCTCGTTGCCAAGTAGTATTCCATTGTGTGTATAAACCACAATTTCTTTATCCATTCATCAGTTGATAGACATTTAAGCTCTTTTCATAATTTGGCTATTGTTGAAGTTGCTGCTATAAACATTAGGGTACAAGTGCCCCTATGCATCAACACTCCTGTATCCCTTGGGTAAATTCCTAGCAGTGCTATTGCTGGGTCAAGGTTTCAGGATTTTGGGTCATATCTGGGAAAGGATGGGAAGAGTAGAGGGTTTCTGAATCAGTGTAGTTTTTATGCTTTAACAAGAAAGTAACAGTTTTTCTTTGATAACAAATACGATGTAAATAATATAAATAATTATTTGATAATAAATTAATACTGTTGGACAAAACTGGAAGACTGAGAGCTAACCCCCCCCCCCTTGTAAAATTTTACAGAAATTTACTCATTTATTTTTTTGCTGAGCTGAGTTTTATTTACTAGTACTGGAATACTTTATTTAATTCACTGAAGGAGAGGTGATTTTTACCTCTATTATTACTTTAATTGAAACTTAGAGAGGTAATGAAGCTAGTAAATAATGACAGAAAACAATTCTCCATCAGTCTTCTGAATTTCCATACTTTTGTGGAGAAGTGTTGATAGTTTTTGTTCTAGACTATTTATTTAAGGATGTTGGTATAGCAAACAGCCTTGGAAGATGGAAATAGTGTCGTCTTCTTCAAGAGCAGAAGGCAGATTTGTTTTCAGACTAGGAAAACAAAGATAATGTCTCCCTACAGGGCAAAGATGGGACAGTTTTCACAACAACCACTCATAAGATCAGGGCCCCCTAAGTTCTGAGTTCCTCACTGTGATACAAACATGTTGTGCATGGAGTACCCACTTAGGCCTCTTTGCATGACATCTATAAGACTTGAGGTCAAGAGGAATTGATGTGAACATGAATTTCAAGATGCCTGCTGTGCCTTGCATAATGAATCTGTTTTTGACTCCAGGGTTTAATCCTTCTGCCAGCATCTATGACACTGTGTCTGACTTGCAATCAGGGTAAAATTTCAGATCATTTAAAGCTATTGAAAATGGTGGAAGGAATATTAGAATTTGAGGCCATCTGACTGTAGAGCCCTCATTTGAAACCAAGAATATCACAAGAATATCATTTGATTATCATACAATATCTACTGAGGGAGCCAGCTAAAAAGAAACTAGTATAATAATTACATTTTCTAGTTCCCTTAGTAAGATCAAATTTGATCTTCCCAGGTTAGCAACAGGAATATGCCTGCTTCATAAGCCATGCTATCAATATTGTTATCTTCCAAAGTCTAACTAGCAAAACACTACTCTAGAAGAATGACCTACAGTACATCCTGGCCAAGTAAATTGTAGGGGAAAAAAACAACCTTGGCACAACTTATCCTTCTTAGAATTTCCTAATTCACTGGCATTTACACTTTCTGAGAAATCCTACAGTAAAGAAAATTATTTGACTTCTTTTACCACAAATATCCAAGACTAACTGATAACAAAACTTCTGCTAGCATCCTGTGGATCTACTGTCCCACTAAACACATTTTAAGAATTACTGATTGGGATGGATGTATCCTCTGGGCCTATTCTCATCCTGCTATCACAAAGCTTTGAATAACTTCTAGTTTAAATGGTTGTACCTGTACTAATAGAGATAAGGAAAGATTTGTGAGTCCATGCTTCGGCTACAGCAATTATTCTGAACCTTGGATTCACAATAAAATCATCAAAGTGATGCTAAAAAGTTGATATGTTTAAAACTCCCCGGGCTAATCTAATGTGCAGTCAGAGTAAAGTACAACTGTGATAGAATAGTAAAGCCGGAACTCACTCCTGGGGAAATCAAAAGGAACAGAAGTCTAGAGTCTATATATTGTGCTGTCAATATGGTAGCTACTAGCTACATGTCACTGTATAAATTTTAGTTTAAATTAAGGTAATTAAGCAACATTAAAAATTCTATTCTTCTGTCATACTGGACACATTCCACATACTCAATAGGCACATGAAGCTAGCAGCTATTGACTTTTTTTTTTTTAAGGTTTATTTATTTATTTTGAGAGAGACAGAGAGACAGAGTGAGCAGGGAAGGGACAGAGAGAGGGAGAGAAAAGCAGGCTCTGTGCTGTCAGTGTGGAACCTGACATGGGCCCCCATCCCAGGAACCCATAAGGTCAAGACCTGAACCAAAATCAAGAATTGGATGCTCAACGGACTGAGCACCAGGGACTCCTAGCAGCTCCAGTCTTGAAGCACATTTATATAATATTTCCATCAACACAGAAAATTCTATTGCACAATGCTGCAATGTAAGGTCAAGAGTTCTCTCCCTGCATGGCTATAGTTAATCTTGAAGACTGTAGGTTTGGTTTTATTAAGGTAACCAGTAATATTCACTAAGGGGGAGGAAAGGGGAAGTGGATGAAAACCTACATGAAATGTGTGTGCTGTATGTATGTATGGGCACATGTGTACGTGCATATGTTGTGGGAATAATGATTGCCTCATTCCTATAGTGTTATGAAATGTACTATGCTCTAGAATTGTGGGATATAATTATAAAGCTGGTGTAAGAAAATATTTTATGCAAGATTTAATATCCTTAGAAATCCAGCTATGGGAATTTTCCCAATTAATCAGTGCTTATTGTTTTAATATTACTTCCCAGAAGTACTTTCTCTAATATCATTACAACTGATTTTCTCCCTGAATTTTCCTGATTTCTCTGGCTCTTGTCCTGGAATGACTCCATAACTAGGGAAGAAATCATGACCAATAGTTTTGTCATCTATTTTGTAACACATTGCTATTAACCTCAAGATCTAAAACTATAATTTAGATTTTTCTTCAATATATTTCCTCCAGAAGTCTAGGAAATATCTCAGGGAATAAATGAAAATAGACAAAAATAATTATTTAGAATTCTGAAAATACCCCAAAATTTTGTTACATAAGAAAAAAAATTAAGTTTTTATGATAGTGGTTTTAATATTTAGCTATTAGGTAAAAACCGTGGAGATAAAATAGAATCCTCTATAAAATTTTATGGTTATCAAGCATGTGTCATTTAATGAATGACATGGCGTATGAAGAAAAATAATCCTTTCTTCGTAATTGCACATATCATTTAAAACAATAGCACTTAGCTATAGGGAAAGATGATTTGCTATTTCCTTTGAATTGAAATCTGAGAAAGAGAAAAATCTACGAAAATAATCTCCTGACTCTGATCCAGGTTTATTAACCGCAAACTTTCATGAAACAGGAAAAATGAATATTTGAGGGTCACCTGGGTGGCTCAGTTGGTTGACCGTCCAACTTCAGCTCAGGTCATGATCTCATGGTTTGTGAGTTCAAGCCTCATGTCAGGCTCTGTGCTGACAGCTCAGAGCCTGGAGCCTGCTTCAGATTCTGTGTCTCCCTCTCTCTCTGCCCCTCCCCTGCTCATGCTCTATCTCTCTCTCTCTCTCTCTCAAAAATAAATAAACATTAAAAAAATTTTAAAAATGAATATTTGTTGATGAGTGATGTAAGGACCATTCTTAACACCCTAATACTGTGTTCATGTTTTTGTCAGTTTATGGAACCAAGGAAAATGACTCAATGCTCTGATTCTTTCTCAGATTTTGTGCTTGGTCTACTTTTATTCACTGCAATTTTGGAAGGCATATATGAGATTAGGGAAAATATTTATTGATTTTAATAATTGCCTCAATAACTATAAAAATTGTCCTGAAACGATCTTTTGAATTGTAAAATAGAGAGCATTAAAAGATAATAAAAGAATGTTATTATCAACTCTATATCCATAAATATGATAACCTGGATGAAATGGACCAATTTTTTGAAAGACAAAATGTGCCAAAACCAAACAAGAAGAAATAGATGATCTGAGTAGGCCTATATCTATAAATGAAATTGAACTGACCATTAATAACCTTCTCAAACAGAAGGTTCATATAGGTTCATTGTGAATCCCAAATATTTAAGGGAGAAATTATACCAGTTCTCTATAGTCTCAGCAGAGGGAATACTCTCTACTTCATTCTATGAAGTTAGCATTACCCTAATACCAAAAACAAAGACATTACAAGAAAACTAAAGATCAATGAGCATAAAGGCAGGAATCCCCAACAAAACATTAGCAAATAAAATTCAACAATATATAAAAAATTACACAACATGACCAAGTGGAATTTATCTGTTACGCAAGGTTGATTCAACATTCAAATATCAATTAATGTAATTCATAACATCAATAGGCTAAAGGAGAAAAAAATCACATGATTATATCAGTTGTTAAAGAAAAATAATTAAAAAAAAATCTAACACCCATTCATGATAAAGACCCTCAGCAAACTAGGAATGGGGAGGGGGACTTCCTTAACTTGATAAAGAGTATCTACAAAATACTTAACAACTAACATCACACTTAATAGTGAGAAACTTGAAGCTTTCACACTAATATCTGGGAAAAGGCAAGACTTCTGTATCACCACTACTTTTCAACGTTTATTTATTTTTTTGGGACAGAGAGAGACAGAGCATGAACGGGGGAGGGGCAGAGAGAGAGGGCGACACAGAATCGGAAACAGGCTCCAGGCTCCGAGCCATCAGCCCAGAGCCTGAGGCGGGGCTCGAACTCACGGACCGTGAGATCGTGACCCGGCTGAAGTCGGAGGCTTAACGACTGCGCCACCCAGGCGCCCCTCACCACTACTTTTCAACATCATTCTGGAAGTCCTGGCTAATGCAATAAGACAGGAAAAGGAAAGAGATTGAGAAGCAAGAAATAAAACTCTTTGTTCTGAGATGACCTGATAGTCTATGTAGAAAATTCATAAGAATCGGCAAAAACTTCCTGGAAATCACTTTTTTATGTAGCAGCAATGAACAGAGGAATCTGAAGTTGAAACACAACGTTGGGGCACCTGGGTGGCTCAGTTGGTTAAGCATCTTGGTCATGAGATCGAGCTCCGCATAAGCCTCCTCGCTGAAGGTGGAGCCTGCTTGGGATTCTCCCCTCCCTCCCTCTCTGCTCCTCCCCTACTTGTGTGGTCTCTCTCACAATCTCTTTCAAAATAAACAAACATTAAAAAAAATAGCATTAAAAATACTATTTACATAAGCACTTCCAAAAAATATTTAGGTATAAATCTAACAGTTTATGTACAAGATCTATGCGGAAAACTATAAAACTCTGATGAAAGATATTGAGAAAGAGATTATTAAGAGGAAAGATACAGTATTTTGATGGGTAGGAAGACTCAAGGTATCGGTTCTTACCAATTAGATCTGTAGATTCAATGCAATCCCAATCAAAATTCCAGAAAATTATTTTGTGAATACTGATAACTTATTCTGAAGTTTATATAGAGAAGAAAAAGACCCAGAATAGCTAACACAATATTGAAGAGCAAAGTCAGAGGACTGACACTACTTGACTTCAAAACAACATAAAACTACAATAATCAAGACAGTGTGGTATTGCTGAGAGAATAAGTTCCCTATCAGTGGAACAGAACAGAGAGCCCAGCAATGGATCCACATAAACACAGTCAGCTGATCTTTGACAAAGGAGCAAAGGCAGTAGAAAGGAACAGAGAGAATCTTTACGGCAAATAATGCTGGAGCAACTGGACACGTACATGGGTCACAAAAATTAACTCAAAATAAATCACAGACCTAAATGTAAAATGTAGAACTATAAAACTCCTAGATGATAACTTAGGAGAAAACCTAGATGATCTTGGGTATACCTTTTTACTGCAGGACCAAAGGCACAATTCATGAGAGACATAATTGATAAGCCGAACTTCATTAAAATTTAAAACTTGTGCTCTGCAAAACATATTGTCAAGAGAATGAGAAGACAAGGCAAAGTTTGAGAGAAAATATTTGCCAAAGGCACATCTCATAAAAGACTGATATGCAAAATACACAAAGAGCTCCTAAAACTCAACAATGAGAAAAATAACAACCTGACTTAAAAATGACCTAAGATTTGAAAAGACAACTCACCAAAGAAGATATACAGATGTCAAATATGCATATGAGGAGATGTGCAACATCATATTTCATCAGGGAATTGAAAATTAAAACACCAATGAGATACCAAGAACCACCTATTAGAATGGCCAAAATCCAAAATACTAACAACACCAAATATCAGTAAGGAAGAGGGCCCACTCTTATTCATTTGCGGGGGGATAGTCTGTTAGAAGAGAGTTTGGTGATCTCTTACAAAACTAAACATACTCTTGGGGCACCTGGCTGGCTCAGTCAGTGGAGCATGCAACTCTTGATCTTGGAGTTGTGAGTTTGAGCCCCACACTGGGTGTAGAGATTACTTTAAAAAAATAAAATCTTAAAAAAAAACACAACAACACCTAAACCTACTCTTATCATAGAATGCAGCAATTGTGCTCCTTGATATTTACCCAAAGGAGTTGAAAACTTATGTCCACACAAAAGCCTACACACAGATGTTTATAGTAGCTTTGTTCATAATTGCCAAAACTGGGAAGCAAGCAAGATGTCCCTCAGTAGATGAAGGATAAATAAAGTGTAGTACATCCAGCAAATGGAATATTCAGTGCTAAAATAAATGTGCTTCAAGCCATGAAAAGACATGGAGAACTTATATTACTAAGCATTTATGTATCAACTTAATACATATTACTAAAAGAAAGTAATCATTTGGAAAAGGTTTCATACTGTACGATTCCAACTATATGAGAAAGCTGTGGAGACAGTAAGGAATCAATGGTTGCCAGGGGTTAGTGGAGAGGGAGCTATAAATAGAAAGGGCACAGAAGATTTTTAGAGGACTGAAACTACTCTGCGAGATACTACATGGTTCAAACATGTTGTTATAAATCTGCCCAAACTCAAAGAACATACAAAACCAACGGTGAATCCTAATGTAAACTATGGGCTTTGGGTGATAATATGTCGGTGTAGGATCATCCATTGTAACAAATGTACCACTTTAATGAAAGATTTTGATAGTGAAAGAGGCTGTGCATACGAGAAGGCAGGGGTTATATGGAAATGCTGTACCTTCTGCTGAATTTGGCTGTGAACCTAAAACTGATGTAAAAAACACTCAAGTAAAAATGTTTTCACATAATTTTTTTGTCTTCCATCTTCATTAGAATTATGTAAATTCAGTAAGGTAGCGGATTATTGGGAGATATAGATATAGCAAATGAATATATTCTATTCAATATATTAATTTACATATAAATTGAATTTGTATATATAGTTTTAAGTTTATTTATTTATTTTTAGAAAGAGAGAGAGATTGCTAGCAGGGGAGGGGCAGAGAGAGAGAGAGAGAGAGAGAGAGAGAGAAACTCCTAAACAGGCTTCACGCTGTCAGCGCAAAACCTGACAGACAGCTCTATCTCACAAACCGTGAGATCATGACCTTAACCAAAATCAAGAATCGGACACTTAACCAACCAAGCCACCCAGGTGCCCCTATGCAGGAACACATTGGATTGCAAGTAACTTCTTCTGTGGGTGTTCCACAGGATAAGCAAACATTTCTAATAAATTTTAACTTGATAAAAGAGCGATGTCTTGCAATGAGTAGTACGTGATGCCAAATGTCACATGATCACAAGTGAGCAATGGTTCTTGAAATTCACTTTGATATATAAGCTCTTTGGATTGCAAACGTGTTTCCAAAATGAATTATGCTCACAAACCAAGGTTTTACTGTATATGTAATTTTTTTAAGCAGATAGCAGGCAAAAAAAGATAGGCTTTAGTAAATATTAAGTTAATGCCTTTCTTTGTAATAAATACAAAACTGTACACTTAATAATGTATTGAAATAGGAAATAGAAAATAGAAATGGGTGGCTCAGTCAGTTAAGCATCTGACTTCGGCTCAGGTCATGATCTTGCGGTTCATGGGTTTGAGCCCTGTGTTGGGCTCTGTGCTGACAGCTCAGAGCCTGGAGCCTTCTTCAGATTCTGTGTGTTTCTCTCTCTGCTCCTCCCCTGCTTGTGCTGTCTCTCCCTCTCTCAAAAATAAATAAAAGCATTTAAAAAATAAAATAAATTAAAAAAATAATAATAAAATAGAAATAGATTGACATGAGTTAAGAGCACAGAATTGGCATGCAAAGGTGATGCAAATTTATTTTAACTATATAACATTAATATTAAAATGTAGTAAACAATATTCCAAATGTCTCTATTTTGGGTGAGTTTCCAGATAAAACAAAAACAAGCAGTTCAAATTAACCATTTCTTTCAGAAGTGCTGGAGTAGGTAAAATTTCTCACCAAAATATCGTTGAAAATTAACCATGTGAAGGAAATATTTTATTAGATATTAAATGATGCTGCACTTCTAAGCTCAGCTCATAGTAACAATAACAGGTAAATTATTATATTTGAAAGAAAATGGGTATAGCACATGTCTGACAAAACAATCTTTGTGGTACAGGTTATGATTTTTTCTGGAAAGTAACAAAATTTTGCAAATGGGCACCTCAAATCCCCACCAGGTCAAATTATCAATATTCCTTACTGTGAGTATTTCAGTTGTTTGTAATATGTTTATCCATCCACTAAAGAAAATAGGAGTATCTAACTGAAAGATTTTTTTTCAATATAAGAGAATTTATTTTATAGACTTCTCAGCGGTAAACCTATTTTGTTAATTTGGATGTATTCAATTTTGATGCCCCCTCCCTTTGGAGATTATATATAAATAAAATTCTTGTATATCACTCTTCCTTATAATGAAGATAACAAATAGTAAAAGTCATCTTAATGACACATGACATTTTCTCCCCCACTTTGGTTTAAACAAATATCTCTGGGATACAGGCTTAAGTTTTAGACCTATGTTCAAAAACTTGAATTTTCTCCTTTGATAGTATCTCTGAATTTTTTGAAGTTCATGATCTTATTCCTTAGTGCCCCTTATCCATTTAGCCCATCCCCCCTCCCACAACCCCTCCAGTAACCCTCAGTTTGTTCTCCGTATTTATGAGTCTCTTCTGTTTTGTCCCTCCCTGTTTTTATATTATTTTTGTTTCCCTTCCCTTATGTTCATCTGTTTTGTCTCTTAAAGTCCTCATATGAGTGAAGTCATAGGATTTTTGTCTTTCTCTGACTAATTTCACTTAGCATAGTAGCCTCCAGTTCCATCCATGTAGTTGCAAATGGCAAGATTTCATTCTTTTTGATTGCCGAGTAATACTCCATTGTGTGTGTGTGTGTGATATATATATACACCACATCTTCTTATCCATTCATCCATCGGTGGACATTTGGGCTCTTTCCATACTTTGGCTATTGTTGGTAGTGCTGCTATAAACATGGGGGTGCATGAGTCCCTTCGAATCAGCACACCTGTATCCCATGGATAAATGCCTAGTAGTGCAATTACTGGGTCATAGGGTAGTTCTATTTTCAGTTTTTTTGAGGAACCTCCATACTGTTTTCCAGAGTGGCTGCATTAGCTTCTAACTGAAAGATTTTTTTTAAGTTTATTTATTTATTTTTGAGACAGAGTGAGCGGGGAAGGGACAGAGAGAGAGGGAGACAGAGCACCTGAAGTGGGCTCTATGCTGACAGCAGAGAGCCCAATGTAGGGCTCAAACTCATAAACCATGAGACCATGACCTGAGCCCAAGATGAATGCTTAACCGACTGAGCCACCCAGAAGCCCCGTGACTGAGAGATTTTTGTGTCTGTTCTGTTTTTCTTAGCCCAGCGAATGCAGTTTTGAGGGTTACATTTCCTCGCTGACCAGTGTGCACCTGTAGGCATTTTGTAGATGAACTTCCCCTTCCTCTAGTCCTCTGCAGTCCTAAAGGCCATACATTCCAGCTGACCAGAATCTTCTCTAAGCCTCTCCTTTGTCAGGCTCCCTGCTCTGCACTTTACCACCCCCACTAAACCACCATCTCCATTTTTCATAAACATTAAATTCAAAAGAGGTGCCTGTGATTTTGCTCCTGCATCAACATTAAGCCCACAAATTGAATATGATATAAAGAACTCAGAGTGAATTTATTTATTCTATTGTTCTTTCAAAATAGGTCTGTTGCTAACAGGTCTCTAGGTATGCATATGAAATTCACACAGCTATAAAAAGAAAGAAACAAATGCCAGGCACACAGCACCAAGCTGAGAAACCAAATGTTAAGCAGGGACAATGAAGAATCTGAGCTTGGAGGTTAGCAGCGAGACCTAGTACTCACTGCTATTTGGAATATCAAACATTCTAATGAGTACGAAACATTATAAGATTCCAAAGTAATAAAGAATGTTGGCATCAGTGCCCACATGGTAGCTACATCGTGGCTAACAATTTCAGGATGAGATGAATAAGAGAAAAAGGCACTTCATAGTCTCCATCAAAGAAAGGAATAGACCAATAATATTTTAGTTCTTCCCTGCTAAAGTCTAATGAATTAATAATATACTTAATGGTAATCTGTGCAAAATATAGTAAATGCACAATTTGGTCTAGAGAAAAGATGATGCTCCTGTTGAGGTGATCTAAGCACACTTCTAAGGACCAAAACCTTACTTACTGGTCTTCAGTCATCAGATACTTGGTAACATATTCACAGAACTTCTGCTCCAGGATGAAAGGCATTATGTCTGTTGTACAGACACTTTTCAGATGCAGTGGAAACTGCTGATTCTAAGGGCAGTCAGTGACTTATGAAACCACCCCCCACTGCACACCAGTGGCTTCTAGCTTGGAAACTGGAGGTCTAAGCTTCAAAAAAAAAACCACCCTCTGGGTCAGCTATTGTGTATCCTGGGACATCAGGAATGATAGATTATGTACGGATGCCTCATTACTTTCACCAATTTGGAGCTCATGGAGAAGAGTGAGGAAAAAGGTAAGGATCAGAATTCCTGCCTCTGTTTCCTTGAGTCTCTGCTACCAATGCCCTATTTGATTCAGGCAAAAATGGTTTGAAATGAGACTTCCAGTTTTTTACCTGACATTTCATTCTCATTCATGATATGAGCTCCCATCCCCATCCATCTCCAAATATTGTTATGGGAGCAGTGATCACTTTGGCATTTTGAAATCAGTATTCCTGAATTAGGGCTCAAGCACCTATGTAAGTTTTTCAACAATTTTGTTTCTGGTTAGATAGGGAGAGTTTGTTTAATCAAAATGTTGTTGGATATTTAGTGACTTAATGGGCCAGGCTGTTAATATATCTTTATGTACTGATCATCAGAAAATGTTCTATTTTAAAGCATATATTTAAAACATTTTTCATGTTTATTTGAGAGAGAGAGAATGAGAGAGAGAGAGAGAGAGAACAAACTGAACAAACTGGGGAGGGGCAGAGGGAGAGGGAGAGGGAGAAACAGAATCCAAAGTAGGCTCCAGGCTCTGAGCTGTCAGCACAGGGCCCGACACAGGGCTCAAACTCATGAACTGTGAGATCATGACCTGAGCCAAAGTCAGATACTTAACTAACTGAGCCACCCAGGTGCCCCAGAAAAAAGTCTATTTTAATAAATAATTGTCTTAGTCTTTCCTTACTGTTTTCCTGCTTTACATTTACTATAATTCTAAATACAAGGGTATTTGAAAACAAAGAGTAAGCGTTTTGTTCATGGGAAATTATTCTCAGAAACTGAGACTATCTTTGCCAATAATTTATTTAACACAGATTCACTGCAGGAATTATAATTTATAATAATAGTGTTTCACATGCTGATAGCATACAGGATAATATCTCTTAATAAGCCAGTAATGTACTCCAAACCAATGATAGATTAATTACACTATTGTTCCAGGCATAAAGATGATGAAAAAAATAATAAAGTCCAAATTGAGTTGAGACATGCTTTTCAGTGACTTGGTTCTCAGAGGAGTTAGCTTAGCCAACCAACAGCTGATGCACAGCTGGCAGCACGAATGGGAAGTCCTTTGCTGCTAGAGAACATTACTAGCTGAACAAAGGTGCAGCTACTGTCATGCAGTCAATCTTCTTCTTAAGGCCTCTGCATGATTTCACCACCTCCAGGAGTAGGCTTGCCACAGCAGGGGCTTATGTCCATAGGTCTATGGAGACCTATTTAGATCAGGAAAGAGTAGCCTTGCTCAGACTGAACACTCCTACTGAGTCCTCATAAATCCTTGGTCTTTCAAGTTTCAACGTCCATTGCATCATAGTTCCTACTTCGTATATTCATATTAATAAACACTCAGGAACACTATGTTGATGACATCATCCTGATACAGCCTCTCCAATCTAAACAAATTCACCTTTAGATCTAAGTAACTTTACGTAAGCCAGAAAGAAGGGGATGTGATAGAAGAAAACCTTCCAAACTGATTCTATGAGGCCAGCATTACCCTGACACCAAATGCAGACAAAGATGCCACTGAAAAAGAGAACTACAGGGACACCTTGGTGGCTCAGTCAGGCTGAGCATCCAACTCTTGATTTTGATTCAGGTCGTGAGATTGAGCCCTGTGTTGGGCTCTGTGCTGGACAAGGACTGGCTTAAGACTCTCCCTCCCTCTCGGTTTGCCCCTCCCCCCCCCACTTGCATGCACTCTCATTCTCTGTCTCTGTCTCTTTATCAAAATAAAATAAGAAAGAGATCTATAGGCCAATATCCCTGATGAACATGAATACAAAAATTCTCAACAAAATACTAGCAAATCAAATCCAACAATACATGAAAAGAATCATTGAACAAAATCAAGTGGGACTTATTCCAGAGTTGTGAAGGTGGTTCAATATTCACAAATGAATTAATGTGATACACCGCACTAATAAAAGAAATGATCACCACCACATGATCCTCTTTATAGATGCAACAAAATAAGTTGACAAAGTACAACATCCATTCATGACAAAAACCCTCCACAAAGCAAGGACAGAAGGAATGTACCTCAACATCATAAAGGCCACATATCAAAAACCTACAGATAATATCATCAACAAATGGGGGAAACCTGAGAGCTTTTCCTCTATGGTCAGGAAAAAGACAGGTACGTCCCCTCTCACCACTGTTATTTACCATAGCACTTGCAGTCCTAGCCTCAGCAATCAGAAACAAAAAGAAATAAAAAGGATCCAAAATAACAAGGAAGAAGTCAAATTTTCACTATTTACAGATGATATGATACTCTATACAAAAACCCCCAAAGACTCCACTGAAAACAGCTAGAACTCATGGAAAATTTAGTAAAGTCACAGGATACAAATCAAAATAGAGAAATCTGTTGTGTTTATATTCACCAATAATGAAGTAGCAGAAAAAAAAAATCAAGGAATCAATTCCATTTACAACTGCACCAAAACCTGTAAGATATCTAGGGATACACATAACTGAAAAGATAAAAGTTCTGTATTCTGAGTATTATAGAAATTTATGAGAGAAAATTAAGCAGGTACAAAAAAAATGGATAAACATTCCATGCTCATGGATTGGAAGAATAAATATTATTAAAATGTTTATGCTACCCAAAGAAATATACATATTTTAAAGTAATCCCTGTCAAAATACATTAGTATTTTTCACAGAGCTAGAACAAAAATCTAAAAATTTGTATAGAACAACAAAAGACCTCAAATAGGCAAAGCAATCTTAAAAAAGAAAAGCAAACTGGAGGCATCCCAATTCCAGACTTCAAGCTATATTACAAAGCTGTAGTCATCAAGACAGTATGGTACTGGCACAAAAATAGACACGTAAAGAAGGTGTGGTACACTCACACCCGCCCTCCCCCACACACACACACACGTGCATGCGCACACACAATGGAATATTACTCAGCCATCAAAAAGAATGAAATCTTGCCATTTGCAATGATGTGGATGGAGCTAGAGAGTATTATGCTAAGTGAAAAAAGTCAGTCAGAGAAAGACAAACACCATCTTATTTCATTCATATATGGAATTAAAAAGCAGAACAGATGAACATGGGGGTGGGGAAGGGAGGCAAACCAGGAAACAAATGCTTAACTATAGAGAACAAATTGAAGGTTACTGAAGGGGAAGTAGGTGGAGGCATGTGTTAAATGGGTGATGGTTATTAAGGAGGGCACTTGTGATGGGAACTGGGTGTTGTACGTTAAGTGATGAATCAGTAAATTCTACACCCAAAACTAATAGTATACTGTTTGTTGACTAACTGGAATTTAACTAAAAACTTGGAAAAGAAAAAAAAAAAGAAGCAGATTTGAAAACACAACAAACCAGTACATAATAATCCATCATGTGATTCCAAATCATTTAGACACTAATTAATCCTAAGGGCCTAATGCCTACAAAAATCTAAGTTTGCAAAAATAACAATTCACCTTATAAGCCTACATTGCTAACAGTCTAATTATCCTTTAACTTAATTTTCTATGGTTTTGTTACTGCAAACTTTATTAAATCGATTTCCAGTATTATTAGCAAAAACATAGCAAAGAATTCTTTAATATAGCACCAGTTTAAATTTCCAAAAGGTGAAAATTAAGTTTCTAAAACCACTTGGTTGAGTAAGCTTCCTTGATAATTATATTACCATGTAAAACCCATGTTTATAAAGCTCCAGGAGGTACAGACTTGCATAGAATTTGATCGCCATAACATCAGAATTCAAGGCTGTCATTATTTTAGGGAAGGCATGTTTTTGTTCTTTTTCTAATTCCTACAAAGTTATTTTTACTTTATTAGTCTTATCTTCTAGATCTTCTTTGTCTTAATGTTTCTAATGTATGATTTATATTTATTAGATTAATTTTAGGAGATGCAGTATGGAATATTTCTCTAGTTATTTTAATAGTTTTTCTATTTTCTATTGAAATCAAATAATACCTTTTTCCTTCTATCATCATATTCATTACCTGTTCTTCTACACATTCCATCATGTTGTATTTCTTATTTTCTACTTGATTTCAATTGGAGAACGTAAGGTTTGGCTTACAGCAGACAATCGTGGTCCAATTTCCCATATTATACTAGTTGAGGAGGCATCAATGACATAGTCATGGGTACTTGTACCATCGGTGTATCTAAACATCTAGCAGTGATAAAGGTATTCTGGTTCTATTCTGCCAACATATCCTTAGGAAGATGTTTTACTTCCATCACTGGGAGCTTTCTGTGCCTTGTAGGTTTCACTCTCCCTTTTTATATCAGAAAACCATAAAAGTGTGACAATCAATGTCACCTTTCCTCCTTTAAGTGCCAATATTCTAATTTCACAGTTGCCCAAGGAATCACAGCCATTAGGATGTGTGGTATCCATTCTGGATACCTGTCAGAATATCTGCAATATCATCCAGATATCATGGCTGTTCTAAGTGTATTCCATGTATTTACCACCTTAATTGTAATAATTGACAATAGACCTTTAAAAAAATCCCTTATATTTTTATATATGTTTTATATATATATATATATATATATATATATATAATAGGATATATATATATATAATAGGATATATATATATATGTTACATAGGATATATATATATATATATATATATTACATAGGATATATATATATATATATATATCCTATATTTTTTAGGATCTTAATATTTTTATAATTATCCCCAACTGCTTTTGTCAGAATATCTAGTGCCCTATCCGTTTCTCTCTCAAAGTCATTTATGTTTCACAAGATGCTATTAATCCTATCCTTCTATGTGCCCAATGATGATAAAGCTATGACCACATGTGGATTAATTTGTGTTTATTTTCAAAATTTTTAAAGTCCAAATTAATTTGATCAAATTGAAAATGTGAGGTCTAACAAGGAACTGTAGGGTTTTTTTTACCTTTAATGAATCAATCTTTGGAATAGGTTATAGGTTAGGCATAAAAGTGGATGGATAAAATGAACCATAATTAGGGGATCTATATCTGGCCTTACAGGTCTGTGTGTTGAATTTTAAAGTATACGCTACTAGGGTGGCCTCTGTTATTGGAGTAAGAGACTTCATGAGCATAGGTGCCTACGTTTGGGGAGTTGAGACATCAGCAGTGAGATAGAAGCCTGTGTGCAGTACATGGGATAATGATAAGCATTATACATTAGGTTTCCAATGTATATATACTTTACATGGTTTTCCTCTCTCTTAAGGTAATAGGGTTCATGGAGCATACAGTTCTAATGGGTGAATATGGGTTATAAAATGTAAACCGTGGGTGTTGTAAGTGACCTAATGTGAGCCTGTGAATAGTCAATGATATAATGGCCTACGAATTATTGTGAGGGTGTGCTGTAATTGAATCATTGTGAGGGTGCACTGTAACTGAATCACTGAGAGGGTGTGCTGTAACTGTATCTGTCCCTAAGGCATCACCACTGTCCATGATTACAGTAAGATACTTAGAATTCCAAATGGTAGATTTTTATCGGCATGATCTTAATATTGCTTGCAAGTTGTCCCACACAGTTGATCTCAACATTTTACTTCCAACTTTAGGTTTCCACAAGTCATCTATAGACTCTGCGTGTGTTCTGTTCCATAAATGAACTCTTGTTTTAGACCAGTGGTAATCTTTGAGATTTTGTGAGTATTGTAGAAATGTTTTCAGTGAAAACTCCAGTCTCTTGCTTCACATCTGGTTGTATGTATGTCTGTGTTAGATTTCATGCATCCTAATGCATGTACTGGTTCTGTGAAACTAGTTTCTAGCTATTAGAACAATCAGCCTGTGGCTTGTATTCACAATACTTATATGCCACAACATATGTTCTTTTAACAAACATACTGGTAAAGTTCAAAGTAGAGTAAGTAATTTTGGGCATGAGCCACCATAATATTTGGTTCATGGTTATGTTATTTAGCACATTAATACTTGGACGTTTAGTATAATTTAATAAATTGAAGCTTAGTTTATAATCTATTTATGGCACTGCTGTATTGTGTGTTTTGCTATAGCACAAAATAATACATTGTATGCCTTTGATATGGGTATGAATGGTTCTATACTATCAGACCCAGAGGAAACATTAAGTATAGATTTTGTCCACATTTAAGATGGGCATATAGCTACTTGTCCAATTTTACTTGGCCATGTCTCATTACTTGTTATTTACCATTGTCATTTTGTTCAGGAACCACTGGTGTTCTCTCCAGATTACTCACGTTCTTAGATCTGGTCATATTGTCAGGTCTGCAGTCATCTCTGTGACATGTATAGAGCAGAAAGGGTTTTTAAGTTATAAACTGTGACATCATTTTGCTATCAGAGTAACATGTTGGGTACTTACAAAGATAAGCCATGTTTATATGTTTCATAATATAATTTGTTAGTACCAATGGGAAAATATGTGTTTCAGAGTTCAGATTATATAAAAGAATCAATGTAGAGTTTGAAAAATACACGAGAGTTAAAGAATTCTGCGCTGGATATGGTAATGGTTGTGTAGCATATACTTAAATTACCAGAATGAAGTAAGTTAGGCCATTCTGTGACATAAAGTCTCACCTCTTTGCCATCAGTGGTATTATTTTCCCATGAGGCTCCTAAGTACAGATGTTGTTTGTTTGGAAATGGAGATAGTTTGTAGTTTATTTCAGGTACCTTTCTTGTAGAATCAATAGCTGTCTTATTAAATATAACAATTGGTATGGTGGATGTTTGTGTTATAGGCGTATTGTGTGGTTTATGTGGTATTTTGTATTTCCTCTGTGGTTTTCTTTATTTCCTCTTGCTTCATAATCATAATGGACTTCTTCATAATATCCTGCTTTGTCCCATACCAATATCCATTGCTTATGGCCAGGTAATATAGTCCTTTAGATGAGGCCTCTAAGTACCAAACTCATAATCTATGTGTTTCAAACTGTGGTTCCATATGTGTCATTAGAATTGTCATCTTTTTTCCTTCCAGTTGGTAAAATGAGTTCCAAGACCATCCTGCTGGGGTGCCTGGCTGGCTCAGTTGGTTGAGCATCTGACTCTACTCTTGATTTTGTCTCAGGTCTTGATCCCAGGGTTAGGGGATGGAACCCCACATCCTGCTCTGCATTGATTGTGGAGCCTGCTTAAGACTGACTCTCTCTCTCTCTCTCTCTCTCTCTCTCTCTCTCTCTCTCTTTCTCGGTCTCTCTCTCTATCTTCCTCTGTCCCTCTCCCCTACTCATGCTCTCTCTCTCAAAAAAAAAAAAAAAGCATCCTGCACTGGTGAAGCATTGCTGCATTTCTACAAATGCACTTTTTGGGTCTGTGTTTAGAAAGCACATATAATCTCTCACTTTTTTTTGGTATTTAGAGTGTCTGCAATAGTTCCACCAGTGTGGTAAATGATAGTTTCTCCTTACTACATGTTTGATTCTTTCATAGCATGGGGTATTAAATTGGATGTTGTGCATTTTTCTACAAAAGGATTTATTTTATTTTATTTTATTTTTATTTAAAATTTTTTTGTTAACGTTTATTCATTTTTGACAGACAGAAAGAGAGCACGAGCGGGGGAAGAGCAGAGACAGAGGCAGACACAGAATCCAAAGCAGGCTCCAGGCTCTGAGCTGTCAATACAGAGCCCGAAGTGGGACTCAAACTCACTGACAGTGACATCATAACCTGAGCTGAAGTTGGTCGCTTAACCAACTGAGCCACCCAGGCGCCCCTGAAAGGGTTTAAATATTTTGTCTAATAATGCCTTACTAACATGTGAATATGTGGGGATTTGGGTGATGGTTTGTAGCCATGCTTAATCTATTGCTAAAGCCAAATATTTGCCTTTATATTGCATGAGATTTTGATCTACTGGGTAAGATCAGTGATAGGGCTAAATTGAGATGTTTCAACTACACATAAATTATGTGTAGGAGATATCGCCGCACAAAAACTGGGTGCTGAGGGTATGAAGTGTAAAACAGAGATATTTGTGCCATCAACATGTAGGCTTTTTTTTTTCATTAAATGAAGATAGTAAGCAATTTAAGCAACTTATAGTGTCCAGGGATACCAAATGGGTGGATAATTAGTCTCCAGATTCTGAATAAGCAAGAGCAGCAAATTGGCCTAGTATATAAGTGGTGATAAGATTTGGAAGGGGTTTGGGCTGTGGGTATCCAAGTGCCCATTCTGCATATTCAGCAGCTGCTCTTGTACAATAAAATGCTAGCACACCAAGTAAATCAGGAATTAAATCAAGTTTATTTTCAGCGTTCCTGCAATGTATCCAATAATGCACCTAATTCAGTAAGCCAGAGTAGAGGTAAAGAATAAGGTAAGTACCTGGTTGCCTTGGTATATATGCTGAGTTATAATAGCAAAAGTCAGTTAGCAGTTCTCAGGCCAATCCTCATTTTCCAAGTTGGTATCTAGTTGTTCAGGATTCTTTTTGGTTCCTGTAGAGATTGAAATGGAGGTTTTCTCCGCTTCATCAGCCTCCCTCAGTAGTTGGTTTCTCCATCAGTCAAAGGTTTCCCAGGGAGTACACAGTGTTGATCGTGAAGGGTGGGGGTGGAGAGGTTGGACTGGATGTTGGTCATGCTGGTGAGTTCTCAGTTGTAATAAGGTGACCAGGATGGCCACCTAGAGGAAGTGGAAGATGTCACAAATGGCAGAAATGTATCCTGACCAGAGAGGGGCATTTCATTTTCGAGTGGTTGCATAACTGCTCTCTTCAGTGCTATCTGTGGGGTGTCCATAGCTGCATTGAATACGGCATCCAATAGCGAGTAATAGGAAAATAGTGTGGCCAGTAGGCAGCATGTCACAATGACTCCTGTTGGCAATGATTATAGGGTTCAAGATGCTTAGAGGGGTCATGCCTGTAAAATGAAGAGTTTCCTGTAAATTTCTAATTCTTTCTTGTTGTTGTTCTTTCCATTCAAGGGAATATATAGCTATTATGGCCATGACTGCCAATTTCGCCTCCAGAATAATAGCCCTGCACCATGCTATGCTAAATATCCAGTAATGGTGTGTATGAAAATGTGTCTGCTACTAAGTGTTCTGCCATCATTAACAGAGTAAATATCAATGTTTTTAGTACCTGCATCCTGTATTGACACAAAGGAAGATGGTGTTCTTCATGCCTGAAATTCTTTTAGAGACATCATATTATTTTCTTTAATTTGATGTACTATGCCTTTTTCTTTGGTCGCCCAATAGGTTTTCAGTTAGTGCTGGTGCTATAATTTCCATTAATTATAAATATATATCTATCTATATATACATATATAGATAGATAAAATTATGAGATATACAATATGTATATCATGATATATATCTATATTTACCTATATCTATCTAGATAAAATTATGAAATATATGATATATAATATATATAATATATATCACATGATATCTATCTAGATCTATATCATCTAGATCTAGAGCTAGATAGATATATAAAATTATATGAGATATATAATATATATAATGCATATCTCATGATATAAGTCTATATTTATCTATATATCTATACATCTATATAGATAGATAAAATTATATGAGATATATAATATATAAAATATATATTGCATGATAGCTATCTATATATCATCTCTATCTAGATCTAAATAGATATATAAAATTATATGAGATATATAATACATATAATGTATATCTCATGATATATAATTTTATATATGTATATATATAATTACATTTTAAATTAATAATTCTCCTTTTAGTTTAAATTTTGGGGTATTAGTAGTAATTCTTATCTCTGTAAGTGCCTGAAGTATTGATTTAATAGGAATTTTTCCATCCATTTTATATCTATTGCTTAGAGATCTTGACATCTCCCAAATTGTTTTAGTTCTTGCTTTCATATCTAGATTGTCAGTAAGCAACCTAAACTTTTTTTGAGCAAGTCATCATACCTTTCAGTTTAGCCAGAGGCAGCTGGGTTGTAGAGTAACTAGAAGTTCTACATTGGGCTCTGTTCTTTGGTGCAATTGTCTATTTTTTTTTTTTTTTTTCTGTGAAGTAGGTTCTCTGGGATGATTGGGATACTCTAGCAGGTAATCCTGATTTTCAATGCTATGACGGTAGATTTTTGACCACTTTTCCTTCAGGGGTAGGCTAATTCTATTCCTGACCATGTCTTTATTTTCTGACATAGGCATGGGTCATATATAACAAATTTGTATGATTTAGAATGGTCTATCAGCTTTGATCTTATGAGGAGTATTCCTTAATGACCTCTCAGCTTTAAAGTTTTGGCAATTCTCATATCTCTTAATTTGAAATTGGATATATTTGCTAGATATATGCATGTTTTTAGTTCTAACCATGTACCAGTGTTGTGTATACCTGTATGACCTATTTGGTGATGTGCTCATGTAATGTTCCTATCGATTGGCATATGTGTTTAGGTTTTATATTCCATTGTCCTTCTGGTTTATGTATTGCTATATTTTTAATTTGTTTCTTCCTTATCCATGAATCATTGTATTTCTTAAGATAAATCTTAAGAATCCTTGCTTCATTAGTTCTCCTAGTGAGTTTGTCTGCTTGGTCATTAAATTTGGTTACTTCAGAGTACTTCTGATGTGCAGGGACATGTGTGATAAATGTGGAGATGTCAACTAGTGCTATTTTCTGCCATATGTCTTTATCCCATATGTCCTTATTTCCTATTTTCCAAGTAGGAAATAAGTATTCCATTCCAAATAGCTATTCCATTAGCTATTGCCCATGCTCTGAGAAAAGATATACCTCATTCTGATTTTCCTTAATAGGTTGTTCAATCACCAATTTTATGGCTATTAGATTAGCATATTGTGCTGATTCTCCAGAGCCTGATTTTTTCAGTTGACCCTCATTAGTCCTCAAGGACACAGGCTACTAGCACACTCTGGATAGTGTCATGGAGGCAGATCCATCTGTAAACCACGCTTGAGAGTGCTATGGACCAATGATGGTCCTCATGGCCCAATAGCTTGAGCTTGGATAAGCTTGTCCTTTGTAAACACCAGAAAGTACTATAGGTATTGCTGAGATTTCCTCAGGTAATGCAGAGCAAGGATGACCATCCATCTGTATGTCCCATTCTGAAATATACCATTTCCATGTTAGGACTTTATGGTCAGGAATAATTCCCTTGTGTTTTTCAGAGTCTGTTTTACCCAGTCCAGAAAAGATTGTTGGCATTTACATATAATTAGTTTATTTTCTGTTAGGTGCTCTGTATGTTGTAGAGCCACATAGAGTGCCTACGTAAGTCTTTTCATTGGTTGCTTGGTAGCTATTCCCGGACCACAGGAACTTTTTAGGTCAAATTCCAATTGAGCAAAATTTTGGGTCTTGCGGTGTTTTTGTGACCATTTTGCAAACCCTTGTGAAAACAGGCACTCTAGTTTATATTTGGATACCTCATTTTTGGTGCTATGTGTTAAATTACCAGTAGAATTTTTTCATATAAGTAAAAGCTGCCTCTTGAGTCTCTGCCCACCTAAATTCCCTACTCTTCTTAGTTATTTCAAAGATGGGTTTTAATATTATTCCCATACATGGTATGTGTTATATGAAATATCTATACAGTATTATCAATTTCTGAGCTTCTTTTGTGGTAGAAGTTGATATGAAATGTATCTAGTTATGACTGGGTCTGACATTTTCCTATGTTCAGAGGACCAAATTATTCCTAGAATTTTTACTGTAGTTTGGGGTCCTTACCTGGGTTGGTCATCCATCTTCTGAGTATAAGAAATTCAGTTAACTCTCTCCTGACCCCAGTCTGTTCTTCTAAGTTATCACCATAAAGAAAGATGTCATCCATATAGGAAATAATGGTTTCTGTGCGTTGTGTTCTCTTGAAAGGCCTGGATGTCTTGTGTGAGAAGGTTGTGGGCTGTCACTGGGCAGTTAATGTATCCTGTGGTGACCTACTAAACTGATAGTGTCCACCTTCCAATGTGAATGAAGTCATGAGTTGGCTCTCCTCATCAACTGGGTATAACAAAGAACTTGTCAGATAAGTTGATCATTGTTCAATAAGTTCAAGATCCTGTTCAAGAGAGTGTCTGTATCTAGGAATGCTCCCTCATTTTGGGAGTGTGTTTATTTCAGTTCCTATAGTCTACTGGAAATCTATATTCTGTCTGGGTTTTTAATAGGCCATTTTGGGTTATAATATGGTACAATAGTAAACACAATAACTTTTTCTTTTAGGAGTTCTTGAATTTTCTCTTTAATTTTAGAATATCCTCTCTTAAGATTGTATTGGGATACATCTGTTATTTTAGATGCATTAGACCATTTAATTGTAGTCCATTTTGCTATAGCCAAATTATTTTTAGGAATCGTTACACCCTTATTTGTTATATGGTGTCCTATTACATCCATTCCAAGAATGTTGTCTAAATTGGTACCTATAAGGAATTTAGCCTTAACAGGTGGTTTGATTATCAAGTGTTAGGAGTCTATGTATCCATGACCCTGGAGCTGATTTTCCTCCTATTCACTCAATTAATCCTGTTTTTTCAAGGTTTTATAAATGAGTAGGATGTCCTTGTGTCATTGCTACTTGTAATCCAGTATCTAACAACATAGTATCATATGCAGTATTTTTATTTACAAATGGGGTTTCTATTGATATGGCCACTGTAACATATAGATTATTTTCTCCAGCCTTGGCTAGGAAATAAAGACTGCTGAGTTCCTACAGGGAATTCATTAGACTTTTTCTTTTTCATCTATCTGTGGCTCATATATTAATAGGATTAGGTTTTAAAAAGGGGTTATTATTGGGGCACCTGAGTGGCTCACCCAATTAAGTGTCCAGCTCTTGGTTTCAGCCCCGGTCATGAACTCATGTTTGTGGGATCAAACCCTGCTTCAGGCTCTGAACTGACAGCACAGAGCCTACCTGGAATTCTCTCTCTCCCTCTCTCTCTGCCCCTCCCCTGCTCATGTGTGTGCGTGTGCATGCTCTTTCTCTCTCAAAATAAATACATAAACTTAAAAAAAATAAAAGGGGTTACTCTTTATAGTAAATTGGTTATTAAGTGTATATGTGGGTTTGTTTCCCCTAAAAGGTTAGTTATTTTCATTTATTTGCCATTGTAATGACCTTCTATTATTATCCCTATTGGGGTTTTTATTTCCATAATTAGTGTTAAAAAGTGATGGTCTAAATGGCCTGGGTCAAGAAGACCTTATGGGTTTTACTCTATTAGGTCTATTTACACTAGTTATAAGTCTTTGCTACCTTTCCGGGTAAACAGGCCATGAGTCAATTCAACAAACATTTGTAAAGGACTTCTTAAACCTAAGTCAATGGTAGTAAGCATTATAAAACTCAAAGATGAAGAAGAAAGTGATGGATCCTGACTTCAATGAATATGTAATATTCAGTGTAACATAGGTATAGACAGAACTGAAGCATAAACAGAATGCTTGGGAAAACTAGAGGAGGGAATGATCAGTGAGAAGGGAGAGCTTGATTGACTAACAAATTGATCTGAACTTAATGAATTAAATTTAGGTAAGCAAAGAAGAGGAGAATTCACTATAGATACAAGTTTATTTGGGGATAAGAGAGAGGTCCCTTTTAGGGGCGCCTGGGTGGCGCAGTCGGTTAAGCGTCCGACTTCAGCCAGGTCACGATCTCGCGGTCCGGGAGTTCGAGCCCCGCGTCGGGCTCTGGGCTGATGGCTCCGAGCCTGGAGCCTGTTTCCGATTCTGTGTCTCCCTCTCTCTCTGCCCCTCCCCCGTTCATGCTCTGTCTCTCTCTGTCCCAAGAATAAATAAAAACGTGGAAAAAAAATTAAAAAAAAAAAAAAGAGGTCCCTTTTGCACAAAATCAAGATTAAATCTAGCAATATGGTGAAGAGGGTTTTGCTCCCAGTGTTGAGTCTTTCATGGCTTAGGCATTCCCCATCTCTCTTCTCAACTTTGTTTTTCTCCATAGCACATTTTAAACTCAAATATACTTGATAATTTACATATTCATATTCATCGTGTGACTAACAATGACAGGATTGCTATCTGTGCGTATGCACTCACACACACACACACACACATACACACATACTCACACAAATACTTCCTATTTCTTGCATGACTTATAGCTAGACTACAGTTTCTATTCTCTCTTTTAATTAGATGTGTCTATCTGAATGAGTTCTAGTCTTGTCCACCCTTGGGGTATGCGGAGATCCAAGAAAATATTTTTGTGGGATCTTCATTTATTTAAGCTATTTGATTAAAAATATATTACAAAATTCATGAGCCCATTTGAGATACAGTCACTTATCAGTGAACATTTAGTATAATGGTCACAGATGAGTTATTTTGGTATTGGTTTATTCAACAAATTCATTCAAACATTCTCTACAGTATCCAGGTACCATCTCTCCTGTTAAGATTAAGAAACCTCTCTAGGTACTTTATTGCCAAATGTGATATTCCTTTTTGTTTTGTGGGTCCTAATACCATTTATTTAATGCTGACTGCATCATTACTCAAGGCACTACATTATCCATCATGCTGTCCAAGAGTACGAGCTTTCAATGACTTTTTCAGAGATTCTTATTGTGCTTCATTGGTGATGACCAAAAAGTGCAAGCATTATCCAGAGAATGTAGAATAGTGTGAAACATGATTCATTTTCTCATCACCCTACAGTTACCATTAGGAAAGAATAACAGTGCATCTTCCAACTGTATCTTCTCTTGAACTCTTAAAGCCATAATCACTATCTTCAGGAATGTGGTCTCTTTCAATGTTGATTGTATCATTGCCTTCCACACACTACCATCAGTAAAAAGGATGGATACAGGCATTACAGGTGGGGCAAGAACAGCAGTTATATCTATATAAAAAATGTCCATCTGTCCTCTGGCATGGCTTAGGAGGCAAGAAGAAAACAATAAAAAGGCCCTTTGTCATTGTGGAGTAATAATCTCAAAATCCTATGAAAGACAGAGGTGTAGCCATTCTTGGAGGATAGCCTGATATGTGGCACTCAGTACCAGCAGAAGGGAACTAATAGAATAAAAGGCACCTTCTACTACTACCTACCACCCATGGGGTCTGTAGACCAGGGTCATCTTAGAACTTGGACCACTGAGAGCTGATGGCACAAAAGGGCTAATATATGGGCTCATACATGTGACTCAAGCTCAAATGCTGGTGTTAGTCATGTAGCCTAGGCCTTTAAACTCAGCAAATGTCAACATAAGTGAGAGTCACTCAACATTGGCATGCTAAATAATTTGAGTACCCTAATCTCAGGCAACCATGCAAGAATAATAACATAGTAGTCAATGGGAGTGATTTGATCATTAGGCAATTCTTCTGGAGCCAATGCCTGGACATAGGATCCCAGGGTGACATTACAGACTCAAGTCCTGGCGCTCCTTGCAGCATCTGTTTGGTACCACACATGAAGTAGAGGGTCACAGAATCACTCAAGGTGAGAAATGGAGGTGGGAGTCCACAAAAGACCTAGTCTGAAATCCACGTGTCCTACTTGGGCAATATACTTCACCAGACCCAAGCCAGTGCCAGACGAGTTAGAAAATTCCAAATAAGGCACCCTAAAGTGTGGGTCTCCTGAGGTACAAGGCATAAGATAGAGGCCCTATGTGTCCATGGATAAGGGAATTACTTGTTATAGCCAATGGAATATACGCAGAAGTAAAGAATATTACTTCCAGCCCTGAAATATAAATACATACAAAGATTTCACATGCACTCTATTATTTATTTATTTATTTATTTATTTATTTATTTATTTGGTTGTTTTCTTCTGTCTACATGTTGTATCCCAATACTATCTTAAAGCCACATGTGAATGGACATATGGGTCAAAGCAAGTCCTCCTCCACCTTGACCCAGAGGAAAAGTTTTGACTATTTATCTAAATGAGAAGTGAGCTGTTATCTGAACCATTATACAGTCTGACCCATTATATAGTTTGGGGCTTATTTGTTTTAGTATTTTCCTACTCTGATTACAGTCTCACTCAAATGTAAATTCAACAGGGCTTGGGATTTTTGTTTATTTTATACTCCATTTTATTTCTAGTGTCTGGGAAAATATTAGACATGGTAGTGACCTATTGTGATCTATAACGATTGATACTAAGTATAGGGTTCCATATAGGATTCACTTGAAAAAATAACTCAAATATTTAGTGGTACTCAGTTATAAGAGCTGAATAGTAAAATGGGAGCCACAAGACAAAACAGGAGGAAGATCCAACTTACTGGATTCTTGGATGTTTAATGCTTATTCCAAAGATATTAGGTAAGAAGATTTAGGCCACATGACTTTTAGAACAAAGCTGAGGAGTATATTAATGTGCCTTATTCCTTGGTCACAGAAACTGTGATAAACCAAACCTACTGGTGAAAGACCTTAATAGAACTGAGGGTGATTCAAAGTCCGGAAATGGTGCAGATAGCTTGAACAAGAGTTTTATCACAACCTAAAAGACCTTAGTTCTTCCTAGGAAATACATACATTTCCAGAATGCATGGGTCTAGCACATGAGAAATCTAAACTTTATTTAAAAGAATCTATATTGGTTACCATTGTGAACAAGCTGTGTACATTGTAATTACTAATAGGTCATGTTGGCAAAAATAAGATTATTGATGCATGTAAGGCAGAGCAGATAGAATGGCTTTATAGAAGAAGCAACTGAGACAGTAGTACAGACTCATTACCCAAGCCTCAATTTTATTTTTTAATTAAAATCAAATAAATATCATTGAGTACTGCAGAGATGTTTGGAAGCATAGAAATACTCATCTAATTGTGGTTGGCCAAAGCAAACACAGTATCGATCCTATTTACAATTGTACTAAAACCCATAAGATACCTAGAAATAAACCTAACCAAAGAGGTAAAAGATTTGTACTCTGAAAACTATAGAAGACTTACGAAAGAAATTGAAGAGGACACAAAGAAATGGAAAAGCATTCCATGCTCATGGACTGGAAGAAAACATATTGTTAAAATGTCTCTACTACCCAAAGCAATCTATACATTTAACGAAATCCCTGTCAAAGTACCACCAGCATTTTTCACAGAGCTGGAACAATCGAAAAATTTGTATGGAACCATGAAAGACCCAAAGCTATCTTGAAGATGAAAAGCAAAGCTGGAGGTACCTAATTCCAGACTTCAAGCTAATTTACAATGCTGTAGTCATCAAAACAGAATGGTACTGGCACAAAAATAGACACATAGACCGATGGAGCAGAATAGAAAACCTGGAAATGGACCCATAACTATATGGTCAACTAATCTTCATCAAAGCAGGAAAGAATATCAAATGGGGAAAAAAGACAGTCTGTTCAACAAATGGTGTTGGGAAAATTGGACAGCAACATGCAGAGAGGAATGAAATTGGACCACTTTCTTACAGCATACACAAAAATAAATTCAAAATGTGTGAAAGACCTAAATGTGAGATAGGAAAAATCCTGTCAAAAATCCTAGAGAAGAAGACAGTCAACAACCTTTTTGATGTTGGCCATAGCAACTTATTAGACACATATTCCTGAGGCAAGGGAAACAAAAGTAAAATGAACCATTGGTACTTCATCACAATAAAAAGATTTTGCACAGTGAAGAAAACAATCATCAAAGCTAAAAGGTAACCAATGGAATGGGAGAAGGTATTTGCAAATGACATATCAGATAAAGTGTTGGTATACAAAATCTATAAAGAACTTATCAAACACAACATCCAAAAAAAAAAATAAGCCAGTGAAGAAATGGACAGAAGACATGAATAGACATTTTTCCAAAGACATACAGGTGGCCAACAGACACATGAAAAGATGCTCAATATCACCCATCATCAGGGAATAAAAATCAAAAATGCTATGAAATACAACTTCTCCCCTGTCAAAATGACTAAAATTATCAACACAAGAAACACCAGATGTTTGTGAGGATGTGGAGAAAGGGGAACCCCCTTACACTGTTTGTGGAATGCAAACTTGTGCAGCCACTCTGGAAAACAGTATGGAGTTTCCTCAAAAAGTTAAAAATAGAACTACTCTACAACCCAGGAATTACACTACTAGGTATTTACCCAAAGGATACAAATATAGAGATTTGAAGGGGGACATGCACCCTGATGTTTATAGCAGCATGATCAACAATAGCTAAACTATGGAAAGAGCCCAAATGTCCATCAACTGATGAATGGAAAAAGAAGTGTGTGTGTGTGTGTGTGTGTGTGTGTGTGTATGTGTGTGTGTATGCATGCGAGTGTTTGTGTGTGTATGTATGTGAGTAATAGAATATTATTCAGCCATCAAAAGAATGAAAATTTGCCATTTCCAACAACATGAATGGAACTAGAGTGTATTATGCTAAATGAAATAAGTCAGACAAAGACAAATACCAGATGATTTCACTCATATGTGGAATTTAAGAAAAAAAAATAGATGAACATGAAAAAAAAAAGAAGAAAGAGGGGGGAAGTAAACCATAGGAGACTCTTAACTATAGAGAGCAAACTGAGGGCTGATGGAGGGAGGTGGGTGGGGGTGGGCTAAGTGGGTGATGGGTGTTAAGGAGGGCATTGTTGTGATGAGCAGTGGATGTTTTATGTAAGTGATGAGTCACTAAATTCTACACCTGAAACCAATTTAACCATATAGGTTAACTAACTAGAATTTACATAAAAACTTGAAAAAAAAGCAAAACAAAACACAGTAAATATTGAGTAGAAGTAATTACATAATCCATATTTTTGTTCCAATGTGGCTAGGTCAAGGTTGAGCTTTCTTTGCTCATTCTCCATTTTGTCCTCTTCTTGGCCTATCCCTGTTAAGCAGCCTTCTGGGTTGAAAAATATCTAGTACAACAGTTGAACCTAGCGTAGCCCACCTGTCTTATTCCTAATCAAGCCACTCCAAAGTGTGCTAAGTTTTAGAACATTGATTATAAGCAGGAGGTGGGAATGATTAAATGCTGAGGAAAACAAATTATGGATAGGATTCCTTATAATTTTACATGTATAATGTGAAAATTAATTAAAGTCCAAAAGAGTAGAGTAGCTTTAGCAGTAGCATAACATAAAGAGTTCAAATTCTGAAGCCAGCTGCCTGCCTTTACATTTCAACTTTCCTCCCTACTAGAGTTGCATCTTTGGGCAAGTGGCTTAATATTTCTGTGCTTCAGTTTCCTGATATTTAAAATTGAGATAGAAATAATACTTACTTTATGGAGACTGCATGAATTAATATTTGGAAGGTTGGTGGACTGAATCATACATGATGTAAGAGTTCTATAAAATAAAATAATTGTGTTTAAAATTATTTGATGAGGTCCATTAAATGATACACTTAGTTTATGTATATGTGTGTGCTTTTCAAACTGCTTTTATTGCTTACCTTATGGTTGACTAAATATTATGCCTGAGACTGGGAAAAAGCTTCTTTGACAGTTGGGAACTGGTCTGGCACTTAAAGCTACTGGTCATGGTATTGTTCAATCCTGTGGGATACAAATGATCTCGCAGAATACCAATATCAGACAAGGGCCTCTTTGTGACATTGATAAAATGAGATGAAGAAGAAGGAGAAAGACAAGGAGAAGACGACGGCTACCACTTTATGAGTTTGTCTAAGCACCTCTCCCATGCAGAGTCTTCACCCCCAAGTAACAGGAGTGGTCACTGTTTCTGTACACATTACAACTTTAGTGTCACTAGTTCTTCCCTTTTTCTAGTTACGATTTATTAAAATATACAGTTGTAGAGTTACCCCTGCTTTCTGACATCACCCATTCTTCTGCTTCCTTGAACCTCCCCCCAAGTCATCTAACCAAAGCACACAGCCTGGAATAAGCCTTTTCTAAAACCCTCTTACTGACACCTCATGGTTTTCCCTAGTATGTGGTCTACCTCCTTCCAACTTGTCCAACTATGGTGGATTCTTGGTTGTCTTTGGCTAGAGGGTATTGACAGACTACTCACTATGTATATACTTTTATTCATATAGAGTATCCACATTTTTAACGTTTATCCACGTTTGAATCTATGCAATTCAGTCTTGGCTATTGAAAAGGCTTTGAAAGTGTTAAATCTGAAATCACCTCATTTTTTACAACTGTCTCAAATATGGTAAAATAATATGGATAACAACAACAACAAAACCCCTGTGTTTGAATCCAATACTATCAACCAGCAGCAGGTTTTTTTGCACTTTCTGCATGTAATATTATTGTTATTCACATTACATTTCTGTGCCAAATAAGAGAGATTATTCATTGTTTGATTTGGTGGGGTCTGGGTTTTCTGAGGTATTTGTTCCCCTTTTGTTTCCTCAGATTTATGAGCCTGGCAAGCTTTTCTGTCTGTTGCTGAAAAGACTATTGTGCCCGTGTACACACGGTCCTAGCAAATAATTTATTTCAGACCTCCAAAAACAGTCTTTTTTTCACCCTTAAAACAGGAATTCTTTATTTCAGTCATCTGTCCAATCTTAGTAGTGATTCTATGTGAGTATTCATTTTCAATAAAAATAAGGAGAAAGTTAAAGTTGAGAAGGCTTTGACATAGATGAATGGAATAGTGCTAAAAATGATTCGAGATTTTATGCTATTGTCACAAAAATTTTGGTCAAGTATAAACTTTTAATTAAAAAAATTTTTTTTGCTTTCTGTTTCTTTTATTCTAACCTTGAATGTTACGAAAATAAACATATTTAATTTTAGCAACAACACATTGGAATGGAAGTTAACGATCCCATTAGTTCAAAGAACAACATATTTTATTTGAGTTTAAAAAGAAAAATCCTTTACCTTGACTTATCTGGATGGTTATCTGTGTTGTCTAGAGGTGTATCTTTAATGACAGAATTATGTTATTATTTCTCCACTTTTATGACTTTGATAATTGTGCCCTAGAACTGATGATTCTATTGCCTGTTAATTTGTGTCTCTTGATCCATTACAAAATATTATGATCTTGTCTCATTATATGTGTATAATTATATACCTTGTCACATTATTCTATTATAGAGCTAGATGAGACTCTGCGAATTGGTGTAGCTCATTCTCTGAGGTACAGAACAAACTTTGCTGCAACTATCCTTAAAAATAGTCTTTTCTTAAAATTCCCCAAAGGAGATGATGATTCTTCAACCTTTCATTCTAAAAAGAAACCTGACTTTTAAAGAAATGACCAGAGAGACCTTGACCATAACCCATAACAACTTGACAAAGGTACACATTTATCATTTGGTTTTGAAGGTCTCATACTAAACCCCGTGATAACTGACATTTCACAGAGTCTGTGGGTATTGTGTTTTCTTCTTCCCTGTCCTGATCATCCCTTTGTCTACTTGAACATGGACTATACTGGGATTAAATGCCGGGATTGTTGAACAGGAAAAGATGAGTCTCATTTTAGCTACGCTGTTGGCAGCAGCACTATTCCAAACCATTTATTTTGCAACCTCTATGTAAACCAGCTGCAGGTCTCATATGAGGGCAAAAATTAGCATGCATTCGGGAGAATTTTTATTCACATTTTTATCAGCTGAGAAATGACAGTTTTGACTCAAAACTGCTCAGGAATAGTTTTGCCAACATTTGCAAAAAAAATGGTATAAATTTGCTCATCAAGAAGTCTTTATTAGTGATTGTGGGAAAATCACTCAGTCCCTCTCTTGCTTATTTTTTTCTATCTCAATATTGACAATATTTACTTCTGTGAAACTCACGTAAAACGTGTTGACATGGAGCAAAACATTCCTATTCTATATACCTTTAGGGAATAATTTAACATTTTGGAAAAGAAAAAAAAAGACCGTTAGCATGTGGAAAACCAGGAAGTATTTTATTCTGTAACATTTTTAAAAACTGAAATAGTCCTTCTCACAACCGTTACAGAAAGTAAAATATACTGGTGTTGATAAATTAAAGTATATTTTCATAGTCATTTATCAGTAGGAAGTCATTTTTGTATTTGGCACTTAATACATATGTTTTCCTGATTCTGTGTTTCTCTACAGAATACACATTGTATTTTATTTTGGCATTAGACAACAGCACGATTTCTCATATACCTTTGGCTAAAGACAAGTAATCCTTGTCTTGGAGACTTATACCCTTTGAGCATGCAGTCTCATGTGTATTTATAGAGACTAAAATTTTACCCTTAATGCTCAGATATATGGTCTAAATGACAGGGAAGAATAGTTAGAATTTTAAAAAATAATGTTCCCAAAAATCTCAAGTTAGGGTTACTTTAGACGAGATGAGGTAAGGATAAACTAAACAAACTAAGTCATGCAATTATGTGGATATATCACATATGTTGAATTGGTGTTATCCTTCTATGCAGGTTTGCAAAGAATTAGTCCGTAATATTTCTCTACATCACTTACAGACTTTCAGAATTAGAAGGAATATTAAGAGATCATGGTTGATCCCTTTATTTCATAGGGAAAGAAGACTCAGAAAAGCAAGTAAGGACTAGAATCTGGATTTCTTTTGATCCCACCCCCCCACTCTTTCCTGCAGTGAGCCCCTTTTCTCTACTTTCTGTCAAGTCTATCAGCTTCCAGTGCACCCCTCATTTCAAGTAGATGATTCATATGCTATGTGGCCCTTTTTCACTTTTACAACTGCAGTAGCTTCCAGAAACTGGCAAATCTAAGAGACGCTCTCACAGAGTTGCTTCATTAGCAGTATTCCTTCCACCCAGGCCCACAACCACTTTCAAAGTTCAAGCAGACACACAAATAGTTTCTAATTTTAACATATGGTACTGAGACTCCTGGCCTTTCAACACGCATGGGACAGACATTTGCTTATATATCCTGCAGAGACCTACATGACTGGGATCTCTAAACCTCTCTCCAGGTGGGAACTACCATCAGCAAGAAGTCTGCTCTTAACTCTAAAGGGTTATAGTAAAATTTATGTACAATTGTTTCTCTTTCATCTATCAAGTAATGTCCTACTGGTTCTCATGAGGTAGGATTGCATTCTTTCTTATCCTCAGTCTTATATAAGAGAATGATGAAGTTGTTTGCAGTCTAAACATGTAGGTAGATAGTGTTTGTTCTCTATGCATTTACCCAAAGGGAGGTGCTAGGCCTCAAGCTCAACCTGCGGAAGCCAGCATGAAGCTCAGTGTCCATTAATGAGATAATCAATCTGTTTTGAAAATCTCAAGCATTCCTGACTCTTCATTTACCTTTGTTTTTTTTTTTTTCTGCATTTAACTTTTGTTTAGTTTGTAGTAGATTAAAGATGGCTGAAACTTCTTTGCTATTCCTTTCATTGAGAGACAATATTCCTCCCTTTGTCAGCACTAGTTTTAGTAAGTTTGACTGATAAAATCCAGTGGAAATGACATTCTGGCACCTCTGTGGCTCACTCATTAGAAATTTTGCAGCTTCCACACAGGTCCCTTGGAAACCTTGCTGGGTCAAGTCAGCTATCTTGTAGGAAGTTTGACTCCCTTTAGACTATTAGGCAATGGAAAAGCCCAAATATGAGGAAGACCACACTGAGAGGCTGCATGGAAACAGAGAAAACCCAGAGAAAAAGGAGGTCAGGTAGCTGTTAGCTTTTATATCCATTCTAACACAAGTACTAAGCAAATTACTGAAGTGGCTCTCTTGAATATTCCAAGCCCCCACAATGATGATATAGAGAACTGTGGAATCCAGATGGCAGCCAGAATCAAGGTCCAAGACATCTGACCCAGTTCAACATCCCAGGCATACCCGGTCATTTGAGCTACTCCACCTGAGTCCCAACCATCAGACAAACTGTCCTCACGGTACCGTGCCCAGACTCCTGAACCACAAACTTGTGAACACAGTTTCTTGGTTGTTGCTTTATGCCGTTAAGTACTGGGGTGGCTTGTTATTCAGCAGTAGAATATCAGAAAATGATTTGATTCCAAAACTAAGACTCTGCTTTAACAGAACCTAAAACATGTAGCATGGGCTTTGGGACCAGGTAGAGGATATAAGCTAGGTGTGAAGAGGGAGAGATTAAGGTCAACATGCATGAGCAGAAACAGCCCTTGGTGCCCTACACTAACCTTGAAAGCATAGTGCTTATTGCTTTTAAAGGATATTTCTCAATGGCCAACTTAACTTGGAATGCCACTGGGAAATGTTATCTCTGATTAACTACTGATTTAAACCCATCACACTCATTGGACATGACTTGAAAATTAGGGCCACTGGGGCACCTGGGTGGCTCAGTCGGTTTAAGTGTCCAACTCTTGGTTTTGGCTCAGGTCAGGATCTCATGGTTTGTGGATTTGAGCTCTGCATTGGGCCCCACACTGATAGTGCAGAGCCTGCTTGGGATCCTCTCTCTCCCTCTATCTCTGCCATTCTCCTGTGCACTCTTTCTGTGTCTCTCTCAAGATAAATAAAATTAAACAAAATTTTTAAAATTAAAGAAAAATATGGCCACCACCATAATCAGTCTCTGAAAATAATTCCCAAACTAGCTCACAGTGCTGATTTTGGGCTTACTTGTTTCCACAGTTCCTCCACTCTAAGCTATCTCTAGAATGACCACCATCAGCCTTCAAAATAATTGACTAAATTATGAGTTACTCCAAATAAAAGTCTAATTCTTGCATTGAATACTCTGCAGGTTAAAATCCATAGTCATCATCACATATAAGTATATTCACAGTTTGACTCTAACTACCTTGCTACTAATAAATACAGTGCCCCAGGTTTCCTGTGCTTTTGGGGCATTTATGTTTCTTTTATTTTTTGGAACAAGCTATGAACTTTCATGCTTTTGTATTTATCTCCCTTGTAAATCCTTGCTTATTTTTTAGGTCAAACTCAAATGTCACCTTTATTCTTTCTCACAAACTCTGTTGCATTCCCCACTAACCAATGAAAATCATTCCTTCTATGGACATCCTAATACACTGATTCCTGTTTTCATTATAGTGGTTATTGTTTACAAAATACTTTTTGGACACCCTGTCTCTAATCCTCAGAAGACTTTGAAATCTCTAGAATAAAACTTGTTGCCTTATTTATTTGCAGATCCTCAGCCTTTACAAAAGTTCTCAGAGTTACAAAGAGCTTAATATATATTTGTAGGAAAAAAAATGACAATATTCCCTTAGGCAGTGAAAATATAAAGAACACTCCTTGATATCCAAGTATACAATAATGCATGTCTTCATTTTAGTCTATAGTTCCTTCTGATTTTATGGAAATGGAAATATTTAACTTGTAATATCTAAGGTATATAATAAAATGTATTAGTTAATTCTTATGATTTATATGTGTCTGTGTTTATGTGATGTGTACCTGAAGGACAAAGAGTATTAATTTGGCTTAGAATCTGTATGGTCCATATAAAAATCAAAAAGATTCACATTTATAGCTTCTACTATTAATTAGATACTATTAGCAATTTTTTAGTAATTGAATTACATTATAAATTACATTATAGTTCCTGAATTGTACTTTTAAATTATTCTCATATAAATAAACAAATAATTTACACTATCGTGTTTAATAATCTAATTTATTTTATTTACTTTATTACTGAATTATTTTGCCAAAGTGATTTGTAATGTAATGATTGCAAATAAAAATAGTTCTAACTTAAACTCAAAATATTATCAAACTATTCCTAGAAGATTTGAAAGCTTTTAGATACCTTCTTCTTTTCTAGAATGCAAACTAAAGCCAAGATATTTCAGTTTATAAATGAACTCAATGCCTAAGACACATATTACCATTTGGAGAGTAAAATACTTTTTCACTACCCTTGAAAACTTGTACCCAGATTATGTTGGTATATTTGCTCAGTGACAGTAAAATAACTAGTTCTCACATTATCCACTCTATTTTGTGGGGAGCAATGGCTATTAAATTTTTTTCTCAATTTTTTTTTCCTGTGTTCTTCCTACCACTAGCATACAGAATAAACCTAATCTTCCACAGAAAAACTCTTAAATTATTTCAGGACATTTGCTCTGGATCCCAAAATATTGAATGTCTGTGTGGGGAAATTTAATTTTATTAAGTCTATCAGAAAATGTATGAAGACCCACTCTGTGCCAAGTGTTGTGCTAGGCATTTATGATACAACCCCCTTAATTGTGGATTATAAATAAAATAACAGAAATAAAGAATTTAGTATAGTGTTTATTACTTAGGAAATGCTTTGTAAATGTTAGCAATTATTATTGAATACTGGGAAATCATAACTAGCTTCCTTCTTTTCCCTAAATGCAGCCTATATCACATTAATTCGTGTCATGAACTCATTCTACTACTACTGGGACTTTTCCATTCATCCTTCTTTTTATTTATGACTGAATCATCATGTAAATTTTGAACGTTTTATTTTTCAAATTTGATTTTCACTTATGTTAAATGTTATCTTCATAGAAAATGCCGATCATTCCAGATGCTGTCTATATTTCTAGATCTTAATTATGTTATACAATATATTTCCTACTCACCCATTTTGTGCATTCTGCATTTAATTAACATGTTTACTATTTTGAACATTAGGTAATACAAGTCCAAAGCCAAAATATTGTGTAATAAGTCATTGACCCAACTAGAAAGCAGATATGCAGATATTTTCTTATAAAGTTTATTTATTTATTTGAGAGAGACAAAGAGGGAGGAGGGAGAGGGGCAGAGAGAGAGAGGGAGAGAGAGAATCCCAAGCAGGCTCCACACTGTCAGCAAGTGGCCCGACATGGGACTTGATCTCTTGAACTTTTGAGATCATGACCTGAGCCAAAATCAAGAGTCAGATGCTTAACTGACTGAGCCACCCAGG
Source organism: Acinonyx jubatus (assembly GCF_027475565.1). Lineage (NCBI taxonomy): Eukaryota > Metazoa > Chordata > Mammalia > Carnivora > Felidae > Acinonyx > Acinonyx jubatus. Next base: position 42,581,221 of record NC_069384.1, read on the forward strand.
CACCCCTAGAAAGAAGATATTATGGAGAGAATTTCCTTCTTAGTGTCTGAGAGATGAAATTTTATATATAACAATAAGAGGGTAAAACTCTGAAGTTTCCTTTGCAAACACTAGCATATTAAGAGTTCTTCCTAAGTCTTACCCTAAGTAGTTAAAAATGCTGTTCCACCTACACTGAGTCGTGTTTGGCTCTGTGAGCGATAGCCTGACATGAGATTTACTATACAAATACAGACTATCAAACCAACAAATTCACTGATTTACAGACCAGAGGGACAAATTCTAAGTAATCATTATCATAATCATATCCAAAACAATAATAATAATATTTATATAATTAGTTAACTGAGACATACCAAGGTAAATACAAAAAAAAAAAACATGAAAGGAAAGAAAAAGCAGACTTAAACAAAGCAGCAGATGCCTCTATTACAGCTGCCAAGAGACACAAGTCCTTTTTATGCAGACCATCTGAAATTTATTGTAAAACTTTTGTCGGCTGAAAGCTATCCATACCTACCAGACGTGCCATTAAGGGACAAGTGCCAACTCTTTTACATAAATGATACAATGCCCAGAACAAGTCATCTGTGGAATAATGATATCACTTTTGATATCCCTGAAAATGGTATCAAATAAGTGGTAGACAGATTTATTTTACTTGTAAATGCATACTTGTCTAGCACCCACTCACACAGATATTTGTTTAAAGGGTTATATCTTATTATGCTCTCCTGAAGTACTGCGTAGACATTTAATATCATCTGCAGGGAGCAGACAAGACTAGAATTGCCATTATTTCACATATTTTTGAATAGCTGTCCACGTAGACCCTTAGGACGGTGTCTCCTTCGTGCTACATTGCAAGCACTCTGTTTTACTGCAAGCCAGTTATAATTACAATGGCAAAATAAAAAGCCACCCAAGCTCCTTAATTATCTGAATATATTATTCTTTAACATAATTGTTTTAATGTTTATTTATTGATTGATTTTGAGAGAATGGGGGAGGGGCAGAGAGAGGGAGACACAGAATCCGAAGCAGGCTCCAGGCTCTGAGAAGCTGGCAGCACTGAACCCTACATGGGGCTCGGACCCACGAACCATGAGATTATGACCTGAGCCAAATCTGGATGTTCAACCATCTGAGCCACCCAGGCACCCCTGAATATGTTAAGCTTTAAGAAAAGTTTTTTTTTCCAGGTTCTCTGAATGGCTCATCAATTCTGACAGAATCAGAAAGGAGAATGTTAACTGGGGCGGTCAGCTATTCTTAAAGGACTTATTCACTCATTTTTAAGGCTAGAGCCCTTTCTGAAAGTTTTATTGTCATAGAAGCAACAATGGATTACTGATTCCTAAGGATACCAGCTTACCAGTATACCTAAGAACGTTGGCCAACAGTAGGCCAGCAAGGTGGTGGCATGTTCTTTTGATTCTAGTTCTCTGTGGACACTCAGTTGAGATGACTTAACCCCTTGAAGACTCAGCAATGCTGTGTGTGTGTGTGTGTGTGTGTGTGTGTGTGTGTGTGTGTCAGGGGGTGGCTGACAGCATTTGATAACTCCTCTTTGATCCCTATCGTTGTCTCAATTCAACTCTTTGTCATTTATTACCTTTCTTATTGCAGCAGACTCCTAGCCAGTTTCCTGGCCTCCACTCTGACCTATTCAGCTCTAAAGGAAATCACGGAGAACCTGGAATGTCCACTACCTTTGAGGTAAGGAAAACTGGAGTCTGACCAAAGCACTCAGAGTCAGAGAATATCAGATCCCAAGGGCAAAGAGCACCTGACAAAGAGGGTCAATGACAACAACAGTGGAGACACTAAATTTGTTGTCAGATATGGAAATGTGGTGCAGTTTATGGCTAGAGCAGTTTATTGTTTTTTTAATTTTATTTAAATCCAAGTTAATTAACATATAGTGTAATATTGGTTTCAGGAGTAGAATTTAGTGATTCATCACTTACCTATAACAACCAGTGTTCATCCCAGCAAGTAATGCCCATTACCCATTTAGCCCATCCCCTCACCCACCTCCCCTCTAGCTTATTTAAAGAAAATAATGTGTGAGGTAAGTGTTCGTAAGTTTTCATTACCCCATTTTATTTTTACTCAAAGCTGATCATGATAGCCTCCTGTTAAAGGATATCAATATCAATATCAATATATATATAATTATAAGTAATCATTATCATAATCATATCCAAAACAGTAATAATAATATTTATATAATTATTTATATATATACATATATATACATATGCATATATATATTATATTTGATCACTAGAGCAGTATCACACATTGTCTTAGTCCATTTGGGCTACAATAGCAAAATACCATAGACTGGGTGGCTTATAGACACCAGAAATTTACTTCTCATAGTTCTACAGGTTGGAAGTCCAAGATGAGGGTTCCAGCAGGATTGAGTAAGAGCCTTCTGGGTTGCAGACTTCGTATATTCTCACATGGTAGAAGGGGCTAGGGAGATCTGTGAGATCTTTTTGTAAAAGCACTAAACCCATGAATGAGGGCCCTGATAACCTCCCAAAGGCCTCACCTCCAAATACTATCATGTTGTGCATTAGTATTTCAGCATTAATTTTGAGGGTGAACAAACATTCGGCCTAGCACACATGTAGCACGCATTTAAATTATTTAACTTTACATTATTTTTGAAAGACAACAATGAGGAAATAATAAACAAATAACTTTTTGGTTTCTTGACCTTTTGCAAAAATGAAAAAGTTAAAAGGATTTCTGAATACCTTAAGTGTTAACAATTTATAATTTAATAATCCACAGGAAGTATAGCAAGTACTAATTTAATAATTTTTGAAACAAAATTATTCTTTCTCTCTGTTTCCTATTTTGGCTAGGATTACATTTTTTAAAACTTTCTACTTTCTATGTCTTCCTATGGTAACCAAAGGTTTGGAGTGGAAAAGAAACTTGAGATTTGAAGAAATGACTAGAAATGGGTCTCTTCTTCAATAATGTCGATCCAGGAAAACAAACAAAAGAGCAGGAAGCGGGGGGCACAGTTTTCTTTGGGCAGCAAATATATGAGACATATTTCAGCTAGAGTTCAAGATTTTATTGGTAAATAAAAGGAAGAGCTTGGATTCCATCCAGATCTAGTTTAAATTAAAAGCACAGGTAGTAACTTAACAACTGAGGTAAAGGAGAGAACAAATAAAATATGTGTATTTATTTTTGAGTGAGAGAGCACGAGTGGGGGAAGAACAGAGAGAGAGGGAGACAAAGAATCCAAAGCAGGCTCCAGGCTGTGAGCTGTTAGCACAGAGCCCAATGCGGGGCTCAAATTCATGGACCACAAGATCATGACCTGAGTTGAAGTAGGGATCATGACTTGAGCCGAAGTCAGACACTTAACCGACTGAGCCACTCAGGCACCCCAGAAATATGTTTAGTTCTTGAATCTCTACTTAATTTTTCTCTTTCTAACGATATACTTACCAAACTTATAGGGTTAAGAGAAAGGAAAGCTATATACACAAATGGAAATAACACTTGGACTTTGGCTAGACATGTGCCTTATAAATTTCAAGACTTTGACACTCTAATTATTAACAACTGGCAATGAAACATTCTGTTTTAATCTTCTTATACTTTATAGTAAATATCAATTTGATACTGATACCAGATGCATTAAAGCAATTGATTTGATAGCTAAGCAATTGTCAGTGAGAAATACAGAATATTCTTCTGGGAAGGGGTTTTGGGGAGTGAAGAATGATCTTTGAATTCTGATTGCTTGATGAACATTTTCCTTGATTACACACAGTAAAACTTTCAGTGTTATTTTCAATCATAACAAGAAACAGACAAAATGAAAATTTATTTTTGTAAAGTAAATGGACTGGTAAGAATATATAGGCCTAAAATATTAATTAAAACCTCAAATACAATTATTACTGACAATTTTAAAAGCACTAAATGCACATGATATAATTAATATTTTCTGTGATTTAAAACTTCCTCTGTAATGAATGGAGATAATTTCCTCATGTTAAATATTGCCTGAAATTGGAGTATGACAGCTAACCATCAAATACAGTTTTCTCTTGGAGGCATCATTATTTTTTAGAGACATATGTGCTAATATTTAAAATTTTAGTGTTTATTACTTTAATAAAGTAACAAGGAATTTCCTAAGGCCAACTTAACTACTCTATGAAAAGTGATTTCTTATGCAGGTGATTTCCTGTCTCTTGTTTCAAACTGGATGATATTTTATGAGAAAACTTGTAGAATATATTACTTTAGATCCAGAAAAGAAAAACACACTCAGAAAAGACTTATTTGGCAATCTATCTTCTGCTGAAAAGCAGACTTTAAAATCCTATTTATGTTTCCAATTATAATGGAATACCTACTCAAATCATGAGTAAGTATTTTATCTATTATTGCATCCTTTTATTACTAAACACTGGAAGAACAATCTAATTTCAGCTGTTCTGATTCATTTACACTTAAGCTATCAAATTTTTATGTTCGCAAATGTTTTTAATGCACAAAAAGCTATAATGATATCTTTAATAGCGTTTTCATTTCTGCATCATAGACATCATATTTTCTTGATGTCTTATGAGTCTTATTTAATAAAAAAAACAAAAGAGAAAGTAAATGAAGAGAAAGTAGTTTTTCTTGATTTGAGCTATTTCTGTGTGGCATTACTAAAATCATTTTAAAATGAAAGAGTCCACATAAAAATTCAACAAGATTTTTGCAGCTATATAATGACAGATGTTCAATATTATTGAAGCTATATAATGGCAAAGAGATGGTCAATATTATTGAAGGTCAATATATTGATATATTCTGTGTATATAATATAAAATCTATTTATGATTGGGAAAATATGGTAACTTAAAGCTTCCAAAGAAAGCCATTTTGGTTTGACCACTAATATTTCTACCATCGTCTTTCTAAATTTCTGAGGCCATGTTATATTAGTAAAATGAATCCAATTACATTTTCCTTGCTAATAGTTATATAGATAGTACTAAACTGGGTTGTGTAGAAGGTGTGTGTTAATGTCAGTATCAAGATTTGGTCATTTCTTGAAAGAGATTTAATCAGAGTTATTTTGAGCTACTTATAACCATTCTGATGTAGTCCAGGAAATGATCAGAGAGTAAGATTAGAAACCAGCATAGAATTCTGGTGAGGAATCACAAGTTGTGTGTCATATTTTGTACTGGAGTATCCTAGTGACATTATTTGCATTGATAATATGCAACTAATAATGGCAAAAGAAATACAAGCAATAAAACCATATTTTTATGTTTTGCTACTTTGGACCTAAACTACAAACCTTGTATTATTATGTCCATCAACAATTTGAGCAGATTTGCTTAATTTAGCTGTTAAACATTGACTCAGGATAAATTTATGAAATCTTGGAAACATCCAATGAATTCATTTAGTCTTTTATAATTCACTCATTTATTCAACAAGTGTTCATTGAGTGCCTACTATGGCATGCCATTCACTGTTCTAGGTACTGAGGATGGAACAGAAACAAAACAGCAAACTCTCCTGATTTCATGGTGTTTTCATTCTGGTCTGGAGAAACACAGAGTGAACAGATAATAAACATACCATATGCTACATGGTGAAAACTATTACGGATAAAAACAAGGCGGATAAATATCAAGCAGTTTTAGAGAAAGTCATCTGGGAGGCCACTCTGATAGCATTGTTGGGTAGATTCCTACAAACCACATGCACTTTTGGGGGAGGGTTGTGCTGGGCAGAGGGAAGAGTAAGGGCAGCGTCCCCCAGGGAGGATCTTGCTTATCACATACAAGGGGTGGCAGGAGAATCCAGTGTGCCTGGAGCAGATGGAAAAATGATAGAATTATAGGACAAGCGGCTGGAGAGGTGTTATGCAGAGACTTCTTTACACTCAGCATGTGCCAGTCCTGGAGGCAACATGAAAATATAACCTAGGGTCCCTACTCTTACAAAGCTTTTATTTTGAAAGGGAACTTAAGACTAATTTACATAAAGAACAACATAATGCTTAACATAGGTAAATTATTGCTTAGAACATATTTTATGATGGAAGCTAATTGTTCTGAAATTAAAATCTCCTGACCTTGCAGGAATGGTGTTAACTTATAATTACCTTCAAACTATTTTTTTGTAATGCTTGAATCTTCCTAAAAAAACGATTTGAAATGCACAGCTCTAGTTTTCAAAAACAGACCTAAATGCATTCTGTAAAATAAAGAATGGCTAATTTAACATGGATGAGACATACATTTCTCAAATATTTATTATGTTCTGATTTAGGGGCATTTGAAACAAAAACAGTAATCACCAGGAGTCAGTATTGGTTGACTTCAAACAAGCTATGTTAGGCTTAAATATACTTGCTTTCTTTTTTTTTTTTTTTTTTTTTCTCTTTAAGGATTGTGATTCTGGTAGAGCAGAGAAATTTGTAAGGCACAGACAATCCTTAATGTTAGTTGAATCCAGATGCCATAAATTATTTGTTAAAGTCTAATGGCGTTTATTAGACGTAAGGAAGAAATATGAATGTGATGATTATACCATTTTGTAGATTGGCAGCCGGTTGAACAAGCTCACTGTAGGCTGTTTATTGGACTATATGACTCCTGTCATATACATGCAATTGATTTTTGAGCATTAACCAAGTGGCAAATTCATTGTTACCATGCATTGTGAATAGGCTGATGAGCAAACAGGCATGTTTCTTGCTCTCATGCAGCTTACAATCAGCAGAGAAGACATAATATACACAATTTCAAGTGTGTCTTATGCTCACAAAAGTATGTACTGCACCATACATATGAAAATGCTAACTCGGGGGTGCCTGGGTGTCTCAGTCAGTTACGCATCCAACTCTTGATTTCAGCTCAGGTCGTGATCTTATAGTCGTGGGATCGAGCCCTGCCTCAGGCTCTGTGCTGGGCATGGAACTTGCTGAAGATTCTCTCTCTTTCCCCCTGCCCCTCACACTCACACTTTCTCTCACTCTTAACATAAAATTTAAAAAGAGAGAGAGAGAGAGAGAGAAGGAGAAAATTAAAAGAAATGGCTAACTTGGACTAGGGTTTAGGCATAGGAAACGTTTGCATGAGCTAACAATAATTTATGATGTGTCTAGAAGATAGGTAGTTTTAGCTAAGTGAATAAGGAGATGCCTGCATAGGACAGAGTATTTTAAACAGAGAAAATACGAATGTAAAGCTTTTCTGCTGCCAGGATCACCAGGTCAGAAACATTTAAGAGAAAGTATAAATGGAACATGAAGAGCAAAGAGTGGAGATATTGGCAGGGGTAAAATGATACAGGGTTTTTGCTGTACTGGGTTTTATTCAAATTGCAATGGAAGGCCATCAAAAAGGTATTATATAGTAAAATAAAAGGAAGATGTAAGAAAAAGAGAGTATGTTTGTTTTCTCTTATGGGTTGAATTCTGTCCCACTAACACTCAGATGAGGTCTTAACCCTCAGTACCTCAGAATGTGACCTTATTTGGAAGCAGCATCCTAGCAGATGTAAGTAGTTAAGATGAGGTCATACTGGAGTAGCGTGGCCCTTTATCCAGTATGACTGGTGTCCTTATAAAAAGAAGAAATGTGGACAAACACATGGGAGACGACCATGTGACACTGAAGGCAGAGATGAGAGTGATGAACCAGAAACCAAAGATTGCCAGCCAAGTACCAGAGGCATGGGACACATTCTCCCTCACAGCCCTCAGTAAGGAACCAATCTTACTCAAACTTTGATCTGGAACTTCCAGCCTCCAAATCTGAGACAATAACTTTCTGTTGTTTGAGACACCCAGTTTTGGTACTTTGTTACGACAGCCCTAACAGTGTCAGAGTCAGAATTTGTAATAATCACTAAGACTATAGCAATGAGGTAAATCTAAAAACGATGAAGTTATATAGGGTTAAATGTAAAATCCTCCCCTGGGTCAAAACCTTTTAGGTACAAGTAAATGATGGCAGAGATACTGTTTAGCACTTGCATGAGATTTTTTAAAAAGACGTTATGTATTTAGTTTATATGTGAATCATTGGTATAATGTGTAGCTCAGGCCATACCATTTCAAAGTGCATTTAAAAATATGGTATTTTGCGTGTTAAGACTTTATCTTGAGATATCTGTCAGTGTGCTTTTCTTCTAATACTTCCTCATTACTTGACCCTTTTATACCTCACCCAGGAACATGTGAAATGCATTGAGATTTAGTTTTGTTATATTGAAATGACATAAGTGAAGAAAACAGATTTTTTTTCTTTTCTAAATCCAAAATTTGCTCGCTATGTCTTATTAGAAATAAGTTTTAAAATCTAAAATTTTATTTGCAAAAACCAGCTCTTTTGTATGTTTTGATATGCATTTGGTTATGTTTGAGAGAAGAATAACAGAAAAGGTTAAAAGGGTCAAAAGGAAGGATGTTGTCTTGTGATCTAAATTTATGAGCAATTATTTTTTTCCAAGAACTTCTGCAATGTATTATCTGCACTTTCCCCCCAACCCCACCCCAGTTTCTTAACGTAGAAGCTCAGATAATTGATTCAAAAACTTTCTTCTTCTCCAATAAAAGTATCTTATGATATTCATTTCCTGGTAAGCACTGTTTTTGTTGTTTCTTCCAAATTTTGATGTTAGGTTCTTATTTTTATTAAGTTCAAAATGTTTACAAATTTTGTTTCAGATTTCTTTTTACCTTAGGTTATTTAGAAGCGTGTTGTTTAGTCTCCAAATAGTTGGAAAGCTTTCCAGATATCCTCCAGTTATATTAAGTTAAATTTCACTACAGTCAGAGAATATACTTTGTATGGTAACAGTCCTTAAAAATTTATTTAGCGTATTTTTATGGCCAAGGATTCTAATTTAGTGAATGTCTTATGTTCACTGGAAAAAAATGTGTATTTCCCTCCTCAGTCATGTAGGTCCAATACAAATTAGGTCAAGGTGTTGGGTAGCACTGATCAAGTAGTTTATATGCTTTCTGATTTCCTATCTACATATTTAATATTGAAAGAAGAATGGTGAACTCTCCAGTTCTGCTCATGGTTTTGTCTATTTCTTCATCTGGCTTACAAATTGTTGCTTCACGTATTTTGAAGTTCTGTTACTAAGTGCATACACATTTAAAACTGTTGTTTTCTTAGTTAATTGACACCATAAATATGTAATGTCCTTCTTTACTCATTATAGTATTCATTGTTCTGAAATCTACCTTATCTGATGTTAATTTAGCCACTACAGGTGGCATTTTGCAGTACATCTTTTTTTCCCATCCTTTTTGCTTTTAACCCACATACACTTCTTATATTTCAAAATATATATCTTATATTTATATACTATATATTATAATAAATAAATATTTATGCTCATTTTAATAGTACTATTCTTCCAGGCACCATTTAATTGAATGTTGCCATTTTATCCAGTTTCACAAACTCTATCTTATAATTAGAACATTTAGGTAATTTACTTTGAATTCATTATCAAAATGATAATGTTTAAACCTATCCTCTATTAAATGTTTTGTATCTGTATCTTTTCATGTTCTCTCTTTTTATCTTTTCTTGCCTTCTATTGGATGAATTGATTATATTTTATAATTCCATTTATGTTCAATCACCACTTCTCAGATAGCTCATTGTTTTATTTTTAATGATTGTACTAGCCAATGTTTTTTAATTTTAGCATGTATCAGAATCACTCGGAAGGCTTTTAAAAACAGAAATTGCTGAGTACCACTCTCAGAGTTTTTGAACAGTTTGATATGTATATATATATATGTATATATACACACATATATATACACACACACATATATATGTATATATATACACATATATATACACACACATATATATGTATATATATATGCAACATATATATATGTTGCAGTTTCCATACATATATGAAATAAATATGAGAGAATGTTTCATATATGAAACATATATGTTGCAGTTTCCATATATATATATACATATATATGTATATATATATATGTATATATATATGTTGCATATATATAGTGTCAGAGTTCCTGATATACCATTAGTTCTACTTATAAGACAAAGGGATGTTTCCTTTTTTTTTTAAGTTTATTTATTTATTCTGAGGGAGATAGAGAAAGTGCAAGTGCGGGAGGGGCAGAGAGAGAGGGAGACAGAATTCCAAGCAGGCTCCTTGCTGCCAGCACAGAGCCCAATGCTGGGCTTGAACTCACAAAACTGCAAGATCATGACCTGAGCTGAAAGTGGGTCTGTTGCTTAACCTACTGAGCCACGCAGGTGCCCCAAGGGATGTTTCTTTTTTTTTTTTAAACGTTTATTTATTTTTGAGACAGAGAGAGACAGAGCATGAACAGGGGAGGGGCAGAGAGAGAGGGAGACACAGAATCTGAAACAGGCTCCAGGCTCTGAGCGGTCAGCACAGAGCCCGACATGGGGCTCGAACTCACCGGAGCCGAAGTCTGACGCTTAACCGACCGAGCCACCCAGGCGCCCTGGGATGTTTCATTTTTAATTAATTGATTGATTAATATGTATTGATTTGTCATGTTATTTGCCTTCAAAGACTATCACTGGAGACCAGTATTCTGGTCCCTTATGAGTTCATCAGGTTTAGTTTATAATGAGACTCATGAAGTATACAAATATAATTTACAATTTTATTTAATAAAGGAACTTGTGAGACCATATGGACAAATGCTATACACATTAAAAATATATATTTTTAATTGAGTTAACAGCTTTAATAATTTCATTAAGAGACCTATGTCCAGTCTTAGGGAAAGGTAATAAAGGAGAAGGCTAAAAGTAATATTTGAGATATTTTTAATTCCCTGATATTGTCTCCTTTTATTTGACTCTAGACAAACACATGCATATTAGATATAATTTTATTGAGGAGCATCCCCATGACAAATGAAAGAACTTTAGAATATCCTTGCACTAAATCATAATTTAGTTATGTAGGAATAGCTGTTTGGAATACAATATTCATACAAAAAATGAGACCAAAATGGGATATAAGATAATTATATGAAAATCACTGTGATAATTTCCTAACTTTTATCAAACAGCTTAATAACTCAATTTTAAACTAGAGGTATTCATCAGTTTCTCCAGAGAAACTAGAGAACCAATAGGAAATGTATATATGAATATATACAAAGAAATTTATATAAGTAACTGGCTCATTTGATTTTGGAGGCTGGCAAGTCCAAATCTGTAAAATGGGCCTGCAACCTAGAGGCCCAGGAGAACTGATGGCACAGTTTCTGTCCTAAAGAAGTCTGCTAGAGTCTCACTTGCTCAGGGAGGTTTTGTTTGTTTGTTTGTTTGTTTGTTTGTTTTCTATTAAGGTCTTCAACTAATTGAATGAGGCCTACTCACATTATGGACAGCAATCTGCTTTAACAAAAGTTCATGGATTTAAATGCTAATTTCCTCCAAAAATATCCTCCAAGTTGATGTATAAAATTCACCATTACACTAGTTAAATATTCTAATTCGTCTAATCTTACATTGTAACCAAAAACCAACATGAAACACAGTAATAAAGAAATAAATTTACAACTTTCCAAAAGACTCCATTATATGTCTGAATTAAGTGACAAAAAGTTATTGAATATAATTTATCAGATATATATAAGCCTAAAAATTTCTAAAGTTTGGACATGAAATTATATATCTACATACTTTTATATGAGAATTCATTAAAATAGAATCCATGGGATGCCTGGGTGACTCAGTTGGTAAAGCCTCTGTCTTTGGCTCAGGTCATGATCTCACAGTTCGTGAGTTCGAGCCCCACATTGGGCTCTGTGCTGACAATGTAGAACGTGGAGGCTACTTCCAGTTCTGTGTCTCCCTCTCTCTCTGCCCCTCCCCTGCTCATGCTCTCTCTCTTTCTCTCTCTCAAAAATAAATAAACATTTAAAAATTACAAAAAAAATAAAATAAAATCCAGAGTAATATTCTTTTTTTATTTTTGTTGTGATTTGATGTATAAATCTATATAATTCACACAGATCTTTTATATATTATTTTCTTCATTTAAAATATATTGAAATTTATAGTAGTTTTATACTGGAAACACATTAAAATAATATAGTAGCTTTTTACAATTTGTCACATAAAGATCTAGATAATAATTCTTCCAACCAATTTCTCCCTTTCCATTTTGACTTAAAAGATTCTGTTATTTTTTAAAATAAACTTATAAATGGGTTTTGATCTGCTTTTTATTTTCCATTTAAAATTACACCTGGGATGGGTGCCTGGGTGGTCAGAGGGTGAGTGCCCAACTTCAGCTCAGATCATGATCTTGAGGTTCCTGAGTTTGAGCCATGCTTTGGGCTCTCCACTGATGGTGCAGAGCTTAATTGGGCTTTTCTCTTTCCCCCTCTCTCCGTCCCTCCCCCACTCATTCTTTCTCTCTCAAATAAAGAAACTTAAATATTAAAAAAAGTTATCAAATTATATCTGGGATATTAATCAACTAGAATTTAGATACAAACCTGAAATAAAAATAAAGGATATTGACTAGGATATTGACTTATTTTTTAAATGTTTATTTTGAGAGAGAGAGAGAGAGAGAGAGAGAGAGAGAGACCGACCATGGCAGGGCAGAGAGAGAGAATCCCAAGCAGTTTCCATGCTGTCAGTGCAGAATCTGACATGAGGCTCCATCCCATAAACTGCCCATTTTTAATTGGATTATTTGTGTTTTTGTGTGTGTATGTTGACTTGTACAAAGTCTTTACCCTTATCAGATTTATCATTTGCAAATATCTTCTCCCATTCAGTAGATTGCCTTTTTGCTTTGTTGATGGTTTCCTTCCCTGTGCAAAAGTTTTTTAATGCGATGTAGTCCTAATAGTTTCATTTTGCTTTTGTTTCTCTTGCTAGAGGAGATATATCTAGAAAAATATTGGCCATTTCTATGACCAATATCATGAAAATTATTGCTTATGTTTTCTTTTAGGAAGCTTATGGTTTCAGGTGTCACATTTAGGTCTCTAATTTACTTTGAGTTTATTTTTGTGTATGGTTTAAGAAAGTGGTCCAGTTTCATTCTTTTGCTTATAGCTGTCTAGTTTTCCCAAAACTATTTATTGAAAAGATTGTTTATTTCCCAGTGTATATTCTTGCCTCTTTTGTCATATATTGATTGACAATATAAATGTGGGTTTATTTCTGGACTGTATTCTGTTCTGTTGACCTATGTGTCTGTTTTTGTGCCAGTGCCATCCTGTTTTGATTACTACAGCTTTGTATTATATTTTGAAATCTGGAATTGTGTTCACTCCAGCTTTGTTCTTCTTTTTCAAGTTTGTTTTGGTGATTTGGGGTCTTTGTAATTCCATGCAAATTTTAGGATTATTTATTCTAGCTCTGTGAAAAATGCTGGTGGCATTTTAATAGAGATTACATTAAATCTGTAGATTACTTTGGGTAGTATGGATATTTTAACAATATTTGTTCTTCCTATCCAGTATCATGGAATATTTTCCATATGTTTCTGTCATTTTCAGTTTCTTTTATCAGTGTTTTATAGTTTTCAGAGTAAGTCTTTTGCCTCCGTGGCTAAGTTTGTTACTAGGTATTTTATTACTTTTGGTGCAATTGTAGATGGGATTGTTTTCTTAACTTCTCTTTCTGCTACTTCTTTATTAGTGTATAGAAATGCAACAGATTTCTGTATTTTGTATTCTGTGACTTTATTGAATTCATCTGTCAGTTCTAGTCATTTTTGGGTGGAGCCTTTAAGATATTCCATATATAGTATCATGTCATCTGCAAATACTGTAAGTTTTACTTTTTCTTTACCAACTTGGATGTCTTTTATTTCTTTTTCTTGTCTGATGCTGTGGCTAGGACTTCTAGTACTATATTAAATAAAAGTGAGAGGGGCGCCTGAGTGGCTCAGTCGATTAAGCGTCCGACTTCAGCTCAGGTCACGATCTCGCGGTCCGTGAGTTCGAGCCCCGCGTCGGGCTCTAGGCTGATGGCTCAGAGTCTGGAGCCTGCTTCCAATTCTGTGTCTCCCTCTCTCTCTGCCCCTCCCCCGTTCATGCTCTGTCTCTCTCTGTCTCAAAAATAAATAAAAAACGTTAAAAAAAAAAGTGAGGAGACTGGACATCCTTGTCTTATTCCAGATCTTAAAGAAAAAGTTCCCAGTTTTTCATCGTTAAGTATGATGTTAGCTGTGGGTTTTTCATATATGGCTTTTACTGCATTCAGGTATGTTTCCCCTAAATCTACTCTGTTGAAATTTTTATTCACTATTTTTTTTTCATTGATGGGTATTCTACTTTGTCAAATTCTTTTTCTGCGTCTATTGAGATAATCACATGTTTTTTTTTTTAATCTTTTTTCTTGTTAATGTGATTTATCACCATTTGATTGTGGTAAATGATTTTTTTATATACTGTTGGATTTGGTTTGCTAATATTTTGTTGAGGATTTTTGCATCTATGCTCATCAGAGACATTAGTTTTCTTCTTTTGTAGTGTCCTCATCTGGTTTTATATCAGGGTGATGCTGGCCTTGTAGAGTGAATTTGGAAGTTTTCCTTCCTCTTCTATGTTTTGGAATAGCTTGAGGAGAATAGGTATTAACTATCCTTTAAATTTTTGACAGAATCCATCTGTGAAGCCATCTAGTCCTGGAATTTTATTTGTTGGGAGTGTTCTTATTACTGATTCAATGTCTGGTTATTGGTGTGTTCAACTTTCTTATTTCTTTCTGTTTCAGCTTCAGTAATTTCATGTTTCTACTGTTTTTGTTTGTTTGTTTTGATCCCTATTTCAATTATTTCTGCTCTAGTTTTTATTATTTCCTTTCTTCTCCTGCCTTTGGGCTTGGTTTAGTCTTCTTTTTATAGCTTCTTTAGTTAGAAGACTATGTTGTTTATTTGAGATTGTTCTTGCTTTTTGATGTAGACCTGTATTGCTACAATCTTCCCATTAGAACAGCTTTTTATGCATCCCTCAAATTTTGGACTGATGTAATTCATTTTCATTTCTCTCCATATGTTTTCTTTTTTATTTCCTCTTTGATTTCATGGTTGATCATTCATTGTTTAGTAGCATGTTGTTTAACCTCCAAGTATTGTGTTCTTTCCACATTTTTTCTTGTGATTGATTTCTAGTTTCATGCCGTTGATAAAGATGTATGATATAATTTCAATGCTTTTGAATGTATTATGATTTGTTTTATGGCCTAGTATATGATCCATTCTGGAGAATTTTCCATGTGCACTTGTAAAGAATGTATATTCTCTTGTTTTGGGATGGGATGGTCTGAATATATTTGTTATCTGGTCCAGTATGTCATTCAAAGCCATATTTTTTGTTGATTCTTGGTCTGAATGATCTATTCATTGAGGTAAGTGGGATGTTAAATTCCCTACTGTTACTGTATTACTGGTCGCCCTACTCAGCCATCTTCCCAGAAATCTCAGCACTTACTTATTTTTAACCTGAGAAGAAGGACTTTATAAGAACTCCTGTCATTACCATTATAAATTTATTATTAATTCTACCTATCTATTTTTGATGTGAATTACTTATTATGCTTTCACTATTCCCTTCTTCACCATTATTATTCATCAATGTCAATTACTGAGGCATGTTTGGCTATCTGCTGAAACTATTATCAAATAGTCTTACCAAATAAAATATGATTAAAGTAATTATAAGGGTATTACTCCCACTTTACTTTCATCCATAAAGAATGGTGGCATTTTAAATCTGAGATATGTTTTATTTCTATCATAATTTTTAAATCCTTTCACAAAATGTTGACCCCTCCTCTTGCTTACTGACCTTATATTTCAGCACTTGGCATTTGAGATTGAACCATAGATTTTATTTTTCGGGATTATAATAAGATCAGATTTTTCAGCAATTATCCAGTTTATGTGAAATAATTAGATTAGGAAAGAATATGTGCCCAGTTGCAGTCTGATAGACAATCATGAGAAGGAAAGATTTAGAAATAGTTTACATAAAAATATTAGACCTATGTGAAAAATTATGTACACCCCTGAGACATAATAGTCCAAGGATGCTATCTGAATTGTAGTTTTATTTTTATACATTCTTCAATTTCTTCAAAACTGAATCCAACATAATTCCTATCACAAATACAAGACTGTTTAACTCTTAATGGGGAATGGTAAGACATTCATTACTTAAGGTCATCTACTGAATACATAAAACATACATTATCATATTGTGGACCAGTTACTAATAAAAAGTATTTCTTCTGGTTCCTGCTTTCAGGATCTCCAATAGAGATTTGTCCAATTTCCTGACATTTAACAATACATTTCAGATACAATATTGAGAAAGAGAGATGATTTCTATTTGGCGTCTATTTCAGACAATTATTTGGGTCATGCTGAAAATTTATTTAGATAGTCTATTTATACAGGCCAATCATATGAAAACTGTATTTTCTCTTTTAGACATCATAATTTTGTTCTTAGGGGAAATTTAAGAATCATGATATACTCAACAATACTATTTCTACTTTGCTTTAATTTAACTGTGATAAGAGTTTGATACCATGTAGGATACCCACCCACGCCAAGTATGTTGTTAGGTGTAATTTGTATTTTATAACTGTATCATTTCGTGTTTAATTGTTTTGTATTATTTTTTAAAGAATTAGAATCAATATATATTATCCTTAAGGAAGTGATATCAGGATGTTCTCAATGGTTTTGGTGGCTACTACCCTGGCAAATGTAATAAAATTTATTAATGGGCACAGCATCTCTATTATATTTTTTAGTACCCTGGTAGAGAATATGAAATCCTAAGTAATTTTCCCCGAGAAAACAACACAGCAAAATGGGGCTATTTTAATAATGAAAACAAAACATAACACTGAAAAAGTTCTTCACAGGGAAGTGATAGTATCTTAAGTATTTTTATACAGATATTGGGGTAGATTTAGATAGATTTGTGAAATAGGCAGATACTTTCGTGACTTCCTTTTCTTTCCCAAATCCTTATCTCTCATTTTGGTGTTTTATCTGCTGGGCAACCTATTTCTTTTTATCACCAACTTCTATTACTTCACCTGGTTCTCTTCTCCATCTGATAATGTTTGGGAGAAAATGATGAGCAATGGACATTCCATCCATTCTCCCTTTTATAAGGGCAGATGCTCCAAAGAAAGAAGGAGGCCCTTCAACTCTCCTCGTAAGCCTTCAAAGACAGACCGCCCTGAAAACTCACTAGTAGTATTTATTAGCCAGGGGGTCCTTAGGTACGTAATTTGTTTAATAGGGCATACCTAGTCTGTCTAGGGTTGCTTATTTTAAACAAACCTGGAAATTATGAGTTTATGGGGAATGGATTTACTAAACATGTCACACCAACTATGGAATTAATCTGAGTATAAAATAAAGATGCTTCAGGCTGAAATGGCTCCCTCCTGTGTAAATAATATAGCCACATAATTACTTAGAATTTTCTTGTGTAAATCTGAGTCAAAGAGCATTCTAATGAGGCAAGGAAGAACCAGGCTGCGCTCATGGTCCCAGACCTCTCCTTGCTCATTCTATTCTGTATGGTCACTTAAATCTTCTTATAAGTCTGATTTGTCAATCTGATCCTTTGTCTTGCTTCAGCATCCTGAACAGAGCTTCCTTCCATGATTCATGTCAAGTTACCCAGAGCTGCCATCCAGGAGTTAAAATAGATTGTTATAAAAAGTGACCATAGGTTAAAATGACAAAATGGTAATTAATGCATTATTATGCCACATGTTATCTTCATTCTAAAAATGGGCTGTAATTTAAAGACTTGACTCCAATGAAATAAATTAGACTCTTAGACAACCCAAATACATTAGAAACCAGGTCTCTGGCTACACTTCAAATCACATATATTGGAATAATCTCTGTGTGTTTGAAGAAAATTGGACCATGATTCAAAGAAACATATTTTAATAGTTTTCCCGCTGGTTAAAAGAACTAATTATTAACAAGATACAAAAATGATGGAAGGAAAAATCTGCTTAGGAAAAGCTTTACCAAACCCAGTAGAATTTCTTATCTTTCTTCTTAAGTAAACTATTTGATATGAATTTTTAGGAAGAGCTTAATAAGAATTTCTTAAAAGAGCACACATAAATAGGAGTCTTACCTACTTGCTGATGCAGATTTGAACGAATTCAAGAAAAGATTAAAATACTTTCTTTTATAGCAATTTTAGAATATTTTGTTCACTTGGAAATAGAAAGGTTGTACCGACAAAATGAAGCCAGACGTGTTTAATTATGAAGAGCTTTTTTTCCACTTCAAATTTAATATAAAAATGAAGGTGTGTGAAATAAACTATGTTTCATTCAGGCATTTCTTCGTGAATTATAATATTCCAGACAAACTCCCACAGGGGTAAATATGTTTTAATCTTCTGCAGGTGCACTTAGAAGTAAAAAAAATCTTCTAAGGAGCACTATTTCCCAACAAATAAAAATATTTCCATCTCCAACCAGCCTTGAAAATGTTACTCCTAGGAATAAATAAATTTTCTATGATGCTAAGACCCTTGTTCAGGATCCATTATGTCAAGAGCAGATTAAAATATATCGTTTTCCCATCTGTGAATTTTGTATTTCACTCCTTATTATTCTTCATATTCACTTCTTATTTCATTCTTCCTCTTCTTTTCTAAGAAATAGATATATTTCATTTTAATGATGATTATAGCCTATTATCCTCATGCGACTAAAAAGGTAATGACAGGAATGTCGCATTTATTACTCAGAAATTATGCTTAGAACACGTCACCAGTATGCCCTCATAGAAACAAAATGCCGCACTATTTGTTAATTAATAAGAAATTAGTTTTAATTTTTGTATGTATTAAAATTCAGTTTAACATATTTGTATTGCTTGAATTCATATAAACCATAAGTCAAATAATGTCCTTCAATGTGTCTGGTGATTATAATCAATAAAAGCCTGAGTATTATGGCCTAGCAAGTGAATATTTATTCTGTTTATTAGTATGTATGATGCCAAATTAATGTTAATAATAGTAAGACAGAGGGCTAATTAACAGCTTTATCACAATGATATGGTAATAATTGGAATTAACTCTTGTTAATAAAAAGAGAGTATCCAAAAAAAAAATAATGTTAATAAAAATGGGAAACTAACAAGCTTTTTTATTTCAAAAACTACTTTTTAAACTGATATTAATATGTAGCTAAATTTGAACAGAAATTAGATCAAAAGTATATCACATTTCCTAAGTGAAAAGCCAGTTTTCTAAGTTTTATTGAACGATACACATAAGAAATCAGATAGCAAAACATAGGGATTGAGCTTAACCGTTTATATATCTAAATAGGCAAACTCATTTGTTTATACAAGCACACACACACAACATGCACACATAGACACTGTCGAGTGTCAGTTTTGGTACTCAAAGTTGAATCTAAATAATATCATTTGGGGGAAAAAGTGAATCTCAACAGCCATTACATACACAGCACAGTATCCTTTTATAAGTTAGCAACAGTAATCCTATGTGTTCCTAAAAAAAACTTTTTTGGAGTGCATATATGTAAAGAAAACTCCATGAAAAGGAATAATGACATGGGATTCTGGATGATCAATGCCTCTGCTGGTGAGAGGCAGGAAGGTAGGTTGGGTAAATACATGTGGTCAGATAGAGATTTGCCCAGTCCTAGCTTTCTTTATTTCCTTCAACTTTGTATTGAAGTGTAAAATTTTTATAGAAAAATACATCTTCACAAATGGATAGCTCAGTGAGTTTTTATAAACTAACCACACTGTTTTAACTGACATTCAGATAAAAAACAAGGGCCTTAAGAGCAAGCTAGAAATCCCCTTTTTGCTTTCTTTCAGTCATTATCTTGTACTCTCATCCAGGGTAACCATTTATCCTAATTGCTAACATCATAGATTAGTTTTTGCTTATTTCTGTAATTTGTATAACTGAAATTAGACTACACACACACACACACACACACACACACAGTCTACTAACTGGTTCCTTTGTTCAACATTATGGTTGTGAGATGAATGCATATTTTCAAAGTATAGTTATGAAGAGTTAATTTTTTTAAATTTTTTTTAACATTTATTTTTGAGGCAGAGAGCATGAACAGGGGAGGGTCAGAGAAAGAGGGAGACACAGAATCTGAAACAGGCTCCAGGCTCTGAGCTGTCAGCACAGAGCCTGACGCGGGGCTCGAACTCACGGACCACGAGATCATGACCTGAGCCGAAGTCGGCCGCTTAACTGACTGAGCCACCCAGGCGCCCCAAGAGTTAATTTTTTCTAAATATTTTGTTAGAATATATCAAAGTTTATTTTTTGAGGCTCTTACAAATAATTCCTTTACAAACAATGCTATTATGTTTTTGGTGAACGTGTGTACATGTGTATATGGTGAGCATATATCTAGAAGAGCACTTGTTGGAAGGTCTGCATATTTTCAACTTTAGTAGATACTTTCAAATTGTTTCCAAAATTGTTATAGCAACTTGAACTATCATGTTCCACTATCATCACTGTCATACTCCATATCTGTGCCAACATTTTTACTTTTCTTTACATAAATTTATTAATTTGATATACTCTTGTGAAATGCATATGCAAGGTCTGCCATTTTTCTTTTGAGTTTCTTTTTTTTTCAATCATTTCTCTTCCTATATCTAGATGTAGAATCTTTGTCACATATATATTGTAAATACTTGCTTACACTCCATGTGTTGCCTGTTTATACTTTTAGTGATGTTTTTAGCAATCAAATATCTTATTTTTTTACTACAGGCCAATTTGCAAATTTTCTTTTATGGTTATTGATCTTTCTTGTTGAAGAAATATTTTTGTCCTCTAAGCTTGTAATAATTTACTATGTTTTCTTTGAAATATTTCCTCTCACTTTAGACTTATCTCTGATTGTGTATATGAGATAATAATCAAGATATATTTTTCCTCACACGAGGAAACTGACCTGTTACCATTCATTGAAAATACCAGCTATGTCCCCACTGCACTGTACTAACTTTTCTTTGGTGCTAATCACATTATTGAAAATAATTAAATTAAAAGATCAACTAAATGAAAACAGAGTATAAATGGACCATTGGTGATACTATATAAAGAACAAATGGTTATCTTTAATTCAATTCTGATTATCTTGTATGAAAGAAAGAAAGAGAGAGAGAGAGGAGAGAAAGAAAGAAAGAAAGAAAGAAAGAAAGAAAGAAAGAAAGAAAGAAAGAATATTAAACATAAAAAATATAGGGGAGAGGGGCCTGGGTGGCTCAGTAGGTTAAGCATCTGGGTTTTGATTTTGGCTCTGGTCATGATCACCCTGTTGTGAGATAGAGCCCCATGTTGGACTCCGTACTGATCATGGGGTCTACTTGGGATTCTCTCTCTATCCTTCCCCTACTTATGCACTTGCTATCGCTCTCTCTCTCTCTCAAAATAAATAAATAAACATTAAAAAAAGAATAGAGGGGGGTCAAGGGTACCTCGGTGGCCCAGTTTGTTAAGTGTCTGACTCTTGATCTTAGCTCAGGTCTTGATCTTAGGGTCACAAGTTCAAACCTCACGTTGAGCTCCCCACTGGCTGTGAAGCCTACCCATAAATAAATAAATAAATAAATAAATAAATAAATAAATAAATAAGAATATAGGGGAGTCAGACCATAAAAACATGATTCTTAGTGTCTAGTCTAGAGACACTTTGTGAGTGTTCCAGAAAGGAGCTGGAAACTGTGAGGAATTGCTGAAGCTCTGGTAAAGTTACACTTGTGGTAAGAAAACAGAAATGCTTCTGCTTCCAAAATGTCCCTAGTGCTCTTTATTGGCAAGATATAATAAGGCCAACTGGTGAAGAAGTGGTATTTGCAAAGCTCTTAGCCTCAGTACGACAAAGCACAATTCAGTAGAAAATATTTGGAATTCAGAGACAATAGGTTAATAATGGCAAATGATAAAACAACATTGAATGTTACAGATAGTATATTATTTAATTCACATTTTGATTTAGATTCCCATTGATATTAAACATTTAATGATGTATATTAAGCATAAATTAAAATAATAAATTATTTCATTTAGAGTATGTTTATATTTATTTATATGGCACTGTACTTCACATATTTTCCAAGTTACATTGTTGAGTAAGCCATTTTTCTCATTTTTAATCTTTTTTTTTTAACTTTGATTTTTGTTTTTGAATTCCGTAACCATGAGTTGAGCCCTTACTGTGTACCAGGAATGCTGCTACAGATGAGGAAATAATAGTCACAGTAACAACAATAATTATACCACATAGAACGTGCCCCTGAATAGTGTAGGATCACTGTGTTTTTCCCTCCTGTTCCATTCAATATTTTTGAAAATCTTTTTCCTTTGCTAGTTGAGAGACATCTTACCAACATATAAATCAAATCAATCAAACAGCAGATATACTTAAATAAATTTTACTATTTGGGTTCTACCCATACGCCATTTCATGTTTTTAAAAATGTTTACTTATTTATTTGGGGAAAGACAGAGAGGGCTCAGGGGAGGGCAAAGAGAGACAGAGACAGAAAATACCAAGCAGGCTCTGTGCTGCCGGTGCAGAGCCTGACCATGAGCAAAAACCCATGAACCGTGAGATCATGATCTGAGCCGAAACCAAGATGCTTAATGGAGTGAGCTACCCAGGTGCCCCTATACTCCATGTTTGAAGTAAAAGAAATTCGTAGCCCATGATTGTCTTTCAATTACTAGTTTCATTATAGAATATAGCAAGAAAGGTAGAAGACCTAAAATATCCCATGATCCAAAACTGGCTTGCAGTTTGAGTTTAGAGTGGCATTTATAAATATAAAACATGATTTTAAATCAGGAGTCATAAATTAAAGACCCAGAAGTTGAATTTGACAAGTAATTTCTTTCTTTTTTCTGACAATTTTCTTTTTTTTAAAGTACACTTATTTCTTCTGAGAGAGAGAGAGAGCAAAAGAGAGTGAGCGAGAGCATAAGGGAGGGGAGAGAGAGAGAGAGAGAGAGAATCCAAGTAGGTTCTACGTTGTCAGCAAAGAGCTGAATTCAGAGTTTGATCTCATGAATGATGAGATCATGACCTTAGCCAAAATCAAGACCAACCAACTGAGATATTTTTTTTAATCTTATGGATTTCTATAACACAAATTGATCACTTAAGTGTGATGAACTCCCTTTGTTAATGTTTATAATCTAAAAGTCTTTTCTATATTCTAGGTATATTATGTTTCATTACCTAATATTACTCTCTCTCCATTGTCTTCTTCTGGTGTCTACTATGGTTCAAACTCTGTGAAATGGTCACCAACACCATCCCAGTGTATCAAAATAATTTCAACCATGTCCTTTAAAACTTATTTATTTCCTTTAAAATAATATTCTCACATGTATTTCCCATTATACGTAAATGAGATATAAAGCCTTATGATAATTTGCAAATCAAAAAATACGCATCTCAGCCTGTATAGGGAATGGAATGGGAAAAGATAAAAACTTCATTTCAGTTGTATTTTTTAATGGATGTAACCATAGAAAATGATTAAGAGCTTATTTAAAAATGTGTTACAAGCTTACAGAGCTGCCCATAGCCATCTGGGAGGAATGTAGACACCAACAGAAGAACATAATTCCAGCCTATATATACTTATTGATTATGTTGACTCCCTACCAAAAGAATGAGTTAATGCAATGAAAAAACATCCATAAAAAAAGGTGGCTGACTTTATGTAGGCCAGGAAAATATCATTATTAACTAGATTCCCTCCTCCATTTATCGATTTTGCTGTGTCATAGAAATGTATAAGCACAAACTGAGCTTTAGGAAGAGATAAAGAAAAAGAACAGAGAACATAACTTATAGCAAGAGGCTTATTTCCCTAAACCAGTCTGAAAAGGTGGCAGCTCCCAAATTTCCATGGAATAAAGTAAGCTCTGATCTTGCCCCAAACGTTTCAGATCTCATTAAATGAAGTAATAAAGAATTAATTAATTTTAATAAATTAAAAGAACTATAATGAGAATTAATCTGAACCATTGTAAAAAATTAAAAATCATGGGGCGCCTGGGTGGCTTGGTCGGTTAAGCGTCCGACTTCGGCTCAGGTCATGACCTCAGGGTCCGTGAGTTCGAGCCCCCGTCAGGCTCTGTGCTGACCGCTCAGAGCCTGGAGCCTGTTTCAGATTCTGTGTCTCCCTGTCTCTCTGCCTCTCCCCTTTTCATGTTCTGTCTCTCTCTGTCTCAAAAAGAAATAAACGTTAAAAAAAAATTAAAAAAAAAATTAAAAATCAATGTTTCTAGAAAATACTAGTTTTTCCTTGTTGTTTTTATACTGATCACATATACAAGCATTTCTCTAAAAATTAAGTTAAACTATATTAAACTATCTAGCTGGTGGTTTCTGATATAAGCAAAAAAAAAAAAAGAAGAAGACACTTCTAATGTACCTTAACATTTTATTTGTTGAATTTGTATTGATGCCCAACTTAACAAATGGTACAGGTGACCAAGGTGCTAGTTAAGATTACAAAGTAGGATTAATCACTACTAATTCTAGCGTACTTTCCCCAAAATACTTTTATCAACAAGAATAACAAGCCAGTAAATGAACTTCCCTCTCTGTTTCTTCCCTGCTTCTTTCTCCACTGTTCAAATGGCTGTTAGCAGTGCGAGGTTGGCAGAAGTAAGAACGAGGGAAATGAAGTGAGTGAGAGGCGAAACTGTACCTGCCAGGCAGTTTCCCATGGCGGCTGATGACTAGGGAGAATTCTCAGGCACAGAACACCACAGAGTTGCTGCCTTGACTTCCTTGCTGATTTGGAGACGAATAAAAAACACAGGCAAATGAATACAATTTCCAAAAATAGATTGACTTGTCTTCTTGAGACAAGTCAGAATTAGAAAAAATGGAAGTGGCTCTGTTTAGTTTTTCCCTAAAAGTTGTTGTTTTGGGGCACCTGAGTGGCTGTCCATTAAGCACCTGACTGGTGATCTCAGCTCAGGTCATGATCTCATGGTTCATGAGACTGAGCTCTGCGTGGGGCTCTGCACTGATAGCATGGAGCCTGCTTGAGATTCTCTGTCTCCTTCTCTCTCTGCCCCTCCTTTGCATGCTCTCTGTCTCTCAAAATAAATAAATAAACTTAAAAAAAGTTTTTTCAATAAAAAAAATACAAGTCGCTGTTTCAACTTGAACTCAACATTCAGTAATGAAGACAGAGTTACAATACATGAATGATAAACACACACACACATACAGAAACATAAGCATATGTAATTTAATATATAATGTGTATAAATAATAAATTAAGGGGCAACATGGATTTAAAATTCACATTTACTAAAGTCTTTTTCATTTTACTGTGGTCTCCGCATCGAATATTATCAGACTCTTTCCTGAACTAGTTGAAGTAAATAGCCATGGACACCCTGTGCATGACACCTTGACTGACTTAATCAATTCCTTTTCTGCTATTCCCTTCTTTGGTCAAGTAGCCATACTCTCAAACAATATTATTTAACTGTTTGTAAACCTAAATACACCAAATGACAGAAAATGATGTTAGAATTTAGGATACTGACACTAGCACGAAATGACAACTAAGAGGCTGAAGAGGAAACTAAGATATTAATTATATAAGAAAATCAAAATATAAGAAATATAAGAAAATCAAAACCACACTGAGATACCACCTCAGACCTGTCAGAATGGCTAAAATTAACAACTCAGGAAACAACAGACGTTGGCGAGGATGTGGAGAAAGAGGATCTCTTTTGCACTGCTGGTGGGAATGTAAACTGGTGCAGCTACTCTGGAAAGCAGAATGGAGGCTCCTCAAAAAATTGAAAATAGAACTATCCTATGACTCAGCAATTGCACTACTAGGTATTTATCCAAAGGACACAGGAGTGCTGATTCAAAAGGGCACAGGCAACCTGATGTTTATAGCAGCACTATAGACAATAGCCAAAGTATGGAAAGAGCCCAAATGTCCCTCAACTGATGAATGGATAAGAAGATGTGGTATATATACATTGGAATATTACTCGGCAATCAAAACGAATGACATCTTGCCATTTGCAATAAGCTAGATGGAACTAGATTGTATTATGCTAAAGGAAATTAGTCAGAGAAAGACAAATATCATATGATCTCACTCACATGTGAAATTTAAGATACAAAACTGATGAATATAAGGGAAGGGAAGCAAAAATAATCAAAAACAGGGAGTGGAACAAACCATAAGAAACTCTTAAACCCAGAGAACTGAGGATTGTCGGTGCGGTGTTGGGTGGGGGGAAGGGCTAAATGGGGGCTGGGCATTAAGGAGGACACTTGTCAGGATGAGCATGGGGTGATATATATAAGTGATAAATCACGAAATTCTATTCCTGAAATCATTATTACGCCATATGTTAACTAACTTGGATTTAAATTAAAAAATATATAAAAGAATAAACAATAAGAGACTTTAGGAAAACTTAGATCAGAAGTTAGCAATTTCAAGGTCTCTAAGATATGACTTAATTTAATACAATGTGGTTAACTTACTTGAATTATAAATATTTTTGAATCCTCCAATCCATTGAATCCATATCATCATCACCATAGTTAACAATTATTAATTGATTAAAAAATGTCAGGCACTGTTCTGAATACCACTTGGCCTGTTAAGAGATTCTGCAGTAATTAATAGAACACAGAGATTTTGACTCAGTCTTCAACTATGGTAACAACCCTCTGTAGGGAGTTTATTAACATTCCTATTTACGGTTTAGTAAGTTAATGTAAATAAAAAACAGTAAAAACACGTCACTTGTATGTGGTAAAGCACGATTTTGAATCAAAAGAACATGGCTTGAAAGAGAATATTTAACCCCTGCATTACACTGGGAAATGAGATACAGTCAAATAAAACCTAGAAGTTGTTTTTCTGAAAACTAACTGAAATGGAAGTGCTCATATACCACAAAAGATACACTACTCTATTTGTATTATTGACACTACTTTCCACCACACACACACATACACGCACAAAACCTTGGTAGGCTGAATCACTTTAAAAAGGAAAGTTGATAAAACATATTGTAGTCACCAATACGATCTTAATTAGAGTTGTGAGACTCATATTAGATATTTTCAGTCTATAAAAATAGTGAATCTAAGCCTTCAAAATGATGTATATAATCACCTCTGCTCTTAACTATTTATTTATTACGGCATTCTTTCATTCAAACCTCATTATTGAATTACCAATGGTTATAGGCACCAGGTGCTGTGCTAGGAACTGGGCGGATGAAAAAAAATTTAATGGCATAATCTCTGTGAGAGGACAAATACAGAAATTTCAGAGTCTAGACTAGAAAGACATATAAGCAACTAGATTTACTTCTATAAGGACAATGCATTAGTTAGTATGAGATATGAAGGGGAACAAGAAAAAGGATATACAGTCAGGCCTGAAAATGTGGGGGAGGCAATGAAAAAGCCATCCTCTAGAGCCTGATATTTGACCTGAGTCATAAAAGAGAAACAGAGTTAGACACACCAAATATGGTTGGAAAGACGAAAGACTTTCTGGGAAGAAGGGGTACAAAGGTCCGGAATCAAGAACATAATTTGCTTGGAGTAGGTGATGTGAAGTAGATATTAGCAGTGGAGGTGTTAATCAGGAGACTTGAAAATCATGTCAGCACGCTTGCCTTTTATTCCATAACTGATATGTAGTCTTTTGACAGATTAGACACAGAAGTGACACAGGCTGATTTAAAATTTGAAAGGATCAGGGCACCTGGGTGGCTCGGTTGAGCATCCGACTATGGCTCAGGTCATAATCTCATGGTGCAGGATCTCACAGTTCATGAGGTCAAGCCCCTTATCCAGCTCTTTACTGTCAGTGAGGAGCCTGCTTCGGATCCTCTGTCTCCCTCTCTTTCTGCCCCATCCCCTGCTCGCACTCTCTCTCTCGCAAAGATTAATAAATATTAAAACAAATTTTTAAAAATCTGAATCATTTTGAAAGCTTTGTGGAGAAAAAATTTGAGAAGGACAAATGCAGAGGAGCCAGTGAAAGGCTTTATTGTAGAAGTTCAAGAAGCAATCAGGAAATAAAGAGAGTTATGGTAGTATACTTAGAAAGTGATGAATACATAGAAGAAATATAGAGAATATATTATTCAGAATTTTAAGACTGATTGGATATGTGTTTGAGGCATGGATGTTGAGGTCAAGACTTGCGGACCTACTGTTTCTATGCTTACGTGGAAGATGACAGCACTAAGACTAAAGGCAACTTGAGAGAGAATGATGTGTTCGATGTGGGCACTTTGAGTTTGATATGCCCTTAGCACAGGTCAGTAGAAAAATTCTAGCAGGTGGTTTGATAGATATGTTTGAAATAAAGGTAAAAAAATAAAGCTGGAAATGATATATTTAGGCAATTCAGCATGCAAAGGCTGTATAATATATGTATGAGTGGAGACAATTCCCTCAAGAAAAATACGATCATTGAGATCAGTGCATCAACACTACAACTCTGGGGAATGCAGCTACTGTGGCAGAATATTGTGGATGTCAAAATATAATGTCTTCTTTAAAAAATAGTCTGATGGAGATCTTGGGGTAACTTACCCAAAGACACAGATATTGCAGCTCAAAAATCATAGGTAATTACATTAAGTTAGTGAATTTCACCATTCCATGGAAGGTCAAATTATGTTCTGTTTCTAAACTGAATAAAGGAGAATTTCGCCCAAGATTTTAAAAGCCATTAGAACAGTTTCTTACTAATTCTGTCTCCTGATTAATACACCTGGTCTATGAAATCAATTCTCTTTTCTTTCTTTTCTTTTTTTCTTTTAAACTAAGCATTCTGATAAGTGTCTTTGTTGGGAAGACTCCCATTTATGGGGTTCTCGGTTTGGGTTAACTTTATGCCATTTATTTCCCTTCTCTTCTCACTAGTATTAGATGCCCAGTTTTTGTCAGATGTCTACCACTGCCCAACATAGTTCATCTGCAGAGAATGCTGACCTAGCTTTTGGCTTCAGTCAGCCTGTATCTCAGGATTGTGCCAAGCCTCTTGTTAACTTTGAGATTGGCACGTGACACAGTTCAGACTGATGAGATTCTTGGTTATTATACCTGGGAAATGTCTGTCTTTCTCTTCTGGGAAACAATCTGGAAGCATCTCACTTTTTTGGCTTCTGACCATTGTAAGAGATGTGAAAAGGCTAGAAATCCTGCAGGCATCTTTGTTCTAGTCCAGCTCTAAAGAGATCTATAGGAAGAGAGAGCTGTGCAAAAAAACAAGAAAGTTCTGTAGTGGCCCCTACTCCGAGGCCTCTAGTGACTAGAACAAGTAAAAAGCGTTATCATTAAAGCCCATTTAAATATTTGTAGCTATAAGCGTCTTTTATTTGTATTTTCCTTGATAATTTTCCCCTGTTAATTTTAACACACTATAATCTATTATAATTTAAATTACTCAGATATTCAGCAAAAATAAAACCAAATATTCATATTTGATGTCACATGTAACACATGCATGTGTTGCTTTTCCATTGACGTTTGTGGCTGTCAATATGAAAGGCAGCTTTTCAGATAGCACTTATGGGGAGGAGGAAAGAGTAAGAAAACTATTGCGTAGAGGAATGGTACCAATTTGACAAACAGGAAATCATAAAGGGCTGTGAGGAATGCAAGAAACAGCACAATCCTTAAAATTTACAATTCTGTTCGAAACCTCACATGAGCTAATCACAACTTTCAGAATAAGAATTATCTAGACCTAAAACATTCCAGAGAATTGAATTGAATTGAATTTCTTTATTTTATTTTATCTTGTTTATTTTTTAAGATTTTATGTAATCTCTGCACACAGTATGGGCTTGAACTCACAACCCTGAGATCAAGAGTCACTACCCCAAGACCAAGAGACAACAGGGCTTTCCTGGGGAATTTAATTTTAAAAATATTACTTGAAGTATCTGACTAAGCAAAAGTAGAGATTTGGGGTATTGTTTCATCCTAATTATCTAAATAACCACAATCTTCTTTTGCTATTTTCACATGAAAATTGGTTTGATTAAAACACACACACAAATACATAAACACTTTTTGGTAAAATTATTGTGATAGGCATATAATAGTTCCCAGGTCCTAATCCTTGGAACCTGTATTACCTTGTATGGCAAAAGGACTTTGGAGATGTGGTTTAATTAAGGATTTTGATGTGGTTTAATTAAGATATCCCAGATTATCTAGATGGGCCCTAAATATAATCATTAGTGTTCTTATAAGAAGGAAGCTGGAAGAGATTTGTCTACACAAGTAGGAGATATGTTGACTAAAGCAAGGGGTTGGAGGTGTTTGAGGAAGAAGTCATGAGGCAAGGAATGTAGGTGGCCACCGGAATCTAGAAAAGGCAAAGAAACAGATTCTCCCCCGAGCCTCCAAAATGAGCCAGACCTGTCAACACTGACTTGGGTCCACTGAAACCGGTTTTGGACTTCTGGCCTCCAGAACCATATGATAATAAATTTGTATTTTTTAAGCCGTCAATGTTGTAGTAATTTGTTATAGCACCCATGGAAACTAATGCAATCAGCCAGGTTTTTCTCCTGAAGATACAAATAAACCAATTTAACAGAATACATTAAAGAGGAAAGAAAAGTTAGATGGTAACTATAAGGAAACCTGATAAGGAGATACTGTGAGGGAGGGGCACCTGGGTGGCTCAGTCGATGGGCTCTGCGCTGAGAGTGAAGAGCCTGCTTGGGATTCTCTCTCTCTCTGTCCCTCTCCCCGACTCGTACTCTCTGTCTCTTTCTCAAAATAAATAAACTTAAAAGAGAGAGAGAGAGACAGACAGACAGACAGAAAGATAATGCAAAGTAAAGAAACTTAGAGGCATTAGAGAAAGTTCACTTACTGGGCTATTACTTTGGGGGTTTCTTATTTCATGTAGAATCCATTTTCCTAGTCCCAGAGATGTGTCTCACCTTTCTAAACAATCCTTTCACAGCCCTTTCTTCTCCCAATGTTGACACTCTATCCAGGTTTCACACTATTGGAACTATTGACCATAATCTACTCACTAATTATTGAATATTATCTGCCTGATAAAGACTCAGCCTTCACTGATTCTAATGGGACACAGAAGCTTTGCTTGGCTCTCTTAGTCATTTTTAACGTTGCCCAATAGAGAAAATTAAAATATAACAGACACACCCTTAAGAAATTGAAAAATTTTTCTTTTGAAAATCTGGATCAGGAATTTTTAAACTATTCTGATGTGAAGCACCAGATGATTCTGTAGAGACACTCCTTTCCCCGAATCAACAGAAAGACACCAGCACCCCTTGTCCCCACCATTCCAACAAAACTCTGCATCGATGTGTTGTACATATTGGTCCTGCTACATGTAACTTTACTTTTGCATGCAGATCCTCACCTCACAACAGTTGAAATAATATATGTTAGATTGATACCAGCACTCTCCTACATAATAATATTCTGAAGAAACTAATATATTATTTTTTTAGTAGACAAATATGTATTCTCAACTTTAAACGATCACTATTGCTAAAGAGATCATTGCTTGCATTTTTGCATAGAAAGTGCTCAATGGCTTTTCACTTCAAGAAAAAACACTCTGAATCCATCTTCTACCAAGCACAAAGAGGGGGAGTAAAGAAAAAACAACAACTTGTTTTTCCTATCAACAGATTCTCATATTCCATTCTCAAGCCAAATTTACATCTATCTTGGTTAATTGGTTAGGACATCACTCCTTGACAGTTTTTGGTTCCTGGGCCATGTTCTGTCTTCATGTGTGGTGACTCACACTTTCAGGACAGTGAACAAAATTGCATACAGTATGGTCTGAGGCACTATGGTATCATGCTTCGAAGAGATGTTAACTTCAGGCAAAACTGGGTTTTATTTCAGGTGTCTGCCCTCTAAGAATTTTTTAAGACATATCTTTGAGCCTCAATTTCCTCATCTATAAAACAGGGGAAATAGTTTGTATGTTTCCAAGTTGTATAAAGTCATTGTCTGGCACCATAGTCTGTTCCATAAGTTACAGCTGTTATTACTCAGCCATGCAATAACAGATAAATATTCAACTATTTTGTTGTTTTTGGTTTAGGGTAATACACATTAGTTTTTAACAACAGTTGCTCATGTGTTCAACATATGCATTGTGTTCTTTGAGGGACTAACCGGAAAATGGTGTTTTTTAAAAAAAAGAGATTAGTGCCTAAAGCAAATATATTTTTGAATATGCCATAAAGACTAAAGAATAAATCCAACTCTTCAAATGTAATTAATTTTCTACTTTTGTAACAAAATCTAGAGTCAAACAAAGAGGACAGTAATAAGCAGCAGAGAGAGAGGTTATAAGATAATGTTAGGAATATATTTTCAATTGCCTTAAACTTTAATGTGTTTTTTTTTTTTTTGAAGTTGGAATGGAGAAGGTTTGTGCTAATTCAAAATGCAAACACCATTTTAATTGGTAGCTTCAGGTAGGGACGAATGCATCAACGTATTCTCTTTTCTTTAGAAACAGTAAAAGTGAATTTAAAAGCCACTTAGAGTAGCATCATCAATGAATTGTTTTATTACCAAACCTATCCCCCACTTCATTTTGACTATCATACTAAAGTCTAGATCTATAATCTGAGCTCTTTCCTTCTAAACAGTCACTACAACATAATGGTTGTTAATTTTAATTAAATTCACAGGGATAGATTTTGCTGTTCTTCAAGAATTTATTCTGAACTCTTGAAGTAATCACAGATAATTTTACCTGAATATCTAAGAGCAGAATATGGCCCTTTTTGATTAAAGAGATTGTAAATTCGTCATTTTATGATAAAGAAGTGTTAGGTCAAATATTCTTGACTTAGCCCGGTGTGTCTACAATGCTTTGTTTTCTTAATTATTTCAGATCCAGATTTACAACCTAAAAATTGAATTAGACCCCACAAATTTACTAAAACCAGAAATATTTTGTTTGGTACTCAATTTGCTACCTTGGCAGGCCATAACAGCCACATTAATCTGAAATGACTAAGATTTTCCTTCATTTTTGTTATTTAGAGAAATACATACAGAATATCTGTTGAGTTCCAAGTATTAGATAAAATATGTAAAAGGTGGAGATTATTGACATTAGTGAACTTGGAGTTAAATGAGAACTATCCAGTAAAAGACAAATTACACTGTGAGTAGGCCATAAATGTGGTATAATTTTAGGGCCCCCCCAAAAGAATCATCCTATGTGAAACACAAAATATGTTGCAGACTTTGATTGAATGCTAAAAAATCCTACCTCAATGATGGTTTTCTGAGAAGATGGAGTTATAAAATCTCATACTTTGGGAGATTATTTGCTTATGTTATTGAGTGAATTTAATTTAGTAAAAATGTTAAGCAACATTTTAATCATCAATTACTAAGCAATTTTATCAGGTGTTTTCAAGAGACAGTTCATTGAAGGAGACCCCATAGATGTCTAAACAAGAGTCTGATAGCATTGAATGTAAACATCATCAGCCTAAATTCAAACTCTTCGTGCCAGAGATGAATACTTCAAAAATCATCTTCCAGATTGTTGAAAATAAACATCTTTCTTCAAAGGAGTGAAAGAGGGGAAAAGCAAAGAGATATTGGATTTTGTAGCAAATCCAATCAGCAAATAATTATAGCTCCAAAGACAAACTTAAAATATGCTAGTGCTAAAGAAATTCCATTGGATATTGGCTGAGATAAAAATCAAAACAATATTATTTTCGCAAGTATTTTAATTTATAAGCTTCTGATCTCTGCAGATCATTTTGATCTTTCTAAGAGAGAAAAGGAAAGAAATGGTATCATTAATTCCGAAATAAAGTTCCCTGGGGAAAATATTCCTCATATAGCAACTATATTCAGCCTGAAATAATCATATTCCTTAGAATTATTGTTCATTTGTATACTAATGCTATGATGGCATATTACTTCTTCGTGATTAAAAAACAAACAAACAAAAAAACACGAATTCTGCACGAGATGAGATTAATGCACAAAGGCATGCAAAACTATCACCTACTAACTGGTACAGGAATGCTCTTGGAGCCAGGCAGGCAGGGATTGGCTAACTGACAACATAGAGCGTTTACCAAGTTGTGAGGCATGAACTCCTATACCAATCCAGCTGCAGAAGGTTCCTAAGAGAATTTCACACCCAGAGGGTGGAGCAAAGGCAATTTTTATAAAACAAAACGTTTCCTTTCTGTTGGTGAGTTTTCTAATTACAATTAGTGATTTATTTACAAACCGAATTTAATCGCTCTCGTGTAAATTATGACCACTCGTACATATTTTGAAGGGGGGAAATATGTTCTATTGTATTTCTAGCAAAAACGGTTTGTGGCCACTGTTCATTATGAGCACAAATTGCAATGGTAATTATGTTTGTAGACTAAAAAGAAAGAAAAGGCAAAGATCTTCTTATGATCCTGAACTTAAAGGATTGTATTGTCCCAGTTATCAATGGTATACCATCCAGAGGTAGAAATTTAAAGAAGACAAAGAATGATAGCATGGCCACTATGAAATGCCACTAAAGCCTTAAAAAAGGGAGACCTCCACCAAATATCAATAAACTTTACCTGCAAAGAATCTACACATCACCCCACGTCTTTGGATACATTTGAGAAGATTGGTTTACGTTAGATACATAAATACATCATCACTTATATCACACACATCAGAACTTCCTGGCTATCCTTGTATTTTATGCAATGCGTGTGGACTACAGTATCTTCAAGTCCCTTTCCACTTGGAAAGCATATTTAAAAAATAATTTTATATGTGAGTCAGGGGAGACAGAGCTTGAGCCATGGTGCCCTCATGTGTGGGCCCAGTGGCCTTCCCTTGAACAGTCTAGAAACCTAAGGATTTCATGAAGAAAAAGACACACATGAGCTAAAATGCTGTAGGATAGAACATCATTTTATTTTTCAATATTCACTAGAGAAACAAGGTTTAGTTTGCTTAACACACATTTGCCTTTCCAACATTGGTTTCCACTAGACTGAAATAACTAGTTATGAAACTATTTATCTGCTCCCTGTTCATTCTGATGATCATTTAGTTGGAAAGAAATATATTGTATTAGATCCTATGTTCTAACTACCTTGAAGTCACCAATGCAGTGAATTGGATGGTTGATCAAACACTGAAATCTTCAGCTTATATGACTCCAAGAAGAACTAAAATCAAATGCACTCTAAAAATGATATCCTCCTCTTGCTAGCTATTTTAAATTAAGAAGCTGGAAGCATTTTTCACAGCAATAGTCAAAACATTCTCTCACCTCCCCCACTAGCTTCTCCTTATAACCTGTTAAAATAACACTGTCTACAATTACGGCATCATTTGTTATGCATGATATAAGAGACTGCAAATATAAAGAGGTATTATCATTACTTTTGTCCTTTGTTCTTTCAGGCCGGAATATTGCATACTTCTTTACTTTGACATTTATTGCTTTTAGATTGGTAATAGAATGGTTTGTGTTGCTCATTATCTTGAATGATGATAATATTAGAGGTTGGGGAGTCTGTGTTCTCTGTTAAGGAAAGTAAAGACTTCGTATAATTTAGCAAAGGTTATTACTGGACAATTACCCAGAATACAGTTCAACTCTAATAAAGTTTAGTCATATCCAGTCTTAAATAGAACATTTACTATGGTTTCTAGGAAATTGGATAAGGTAGTATTCATATATACTTTTTTGCTGCTCTCTTTCACAAGTTCATCCAGACTGTTTCACTGGTAAAAATTACAATAACATAATTTGCCTCTAATAGTGGATGAAACAAAATGCAAACTTATTAGGTTTTGAATTACGAAGCCTTATTTTATTTGGTAAAACAGGTATATATTGGTAAATTTTAGTCTCTTACAGTACTATACTCTATCCTGGCATACAACTTTGTTCCCTGTGAGGCATCTCTAAGTCCTTCATAGCTATATCCAAACATTCCATGAAGTTCACATGAAAAAGAAAA
This sequence comes from Acinonyx jubatus, assembly GCF_027475565.1. Classification (NCBI taxonomy): domain Eukaryota; kingdom Metazoa; phylum Chordata; class Mammalia; order Carnivora; family Felidae; genus Acinonyx; species Acinonyx jubatus. Next base: position 42,617,393 of record NC_069384.1, read on the forward strand.
GAATTCAGCCAAAAAGATAGTTTTTTCCACAGGGAGCCCAAATGGTCATGTCCGCAAAGAAAAGTATTTTTCTATATACAATTGGCAAATAAAATATAAAGAAAAATAAGAAAAAAAAACTCCTAAAAATAATTAATAACATCAATAATAGGAATTCAAGAGATAATACAAATTTAAATAGTGACACATATTAAAGTATGTTGGCCAGGGGTCTGGCATGGGGCTTGTCACCTGTTTTTTGATAGCCAAGTTTGCTCAAGGGGGGCACAAAATTTCCATGGATTTGATGCTAATATTATTTGTTTGAGAAGGTAGTTTAACGGTAGTTTCCTTTTTAGTCTATGCGGTAGCATAAAGAATTTGCAAGAACCCCTCAATCTAAAACTTCTGGAAGGAAGGAAGGCATGCACAGTGACTCTTAAAACACTAGAACTTCACCCAAAGATGTCTACCAATGTAATCAAATATCATTAGAAACATATATTTAAATTTATATGCAGTAATAATAAAGAGAGTAAAATTTCTAATCACTGATATACCAAAAATCTCACATTTGTCAGTGATTCTATTATTTCAATAGAACATTATCCATTTGGTATATTTGTTAATTTATAGATGTTTCATTAAAATTGCTTTTTCTAGCTTACTGATGAAATTTTTTTAATATTTGTATAAAATATAATATTATCCATATTACTGTTGTTGAAATAGAAATTTTTCTTATATCCAGTTTGCTACATGTAATACTTCAGTAAAGTGGCTTACTATGTCATGAGGAAATATTATTGAAAAAAGAATCTATGAGGGCGCCTGGGTGGCTCAGTCGGGTAAGTGTCCAGCTTCAGCTCAGGTCATGATCTCACAGTCTGTGGGTTCGAGCCCCCCGTCGGGCTCTGTACTGACAGCTGAGTCTGGAGCCTGTTTCAGATTCTGTGTCTCCCTCCCTCTCTGCGCCTCCCGCCTTGTGCTCTGTCTCTCTGTCTCTAAAATAAATAAACATTTAAAAAGTTAAAAAAAAAAAGAATCTATGAAAGAAAGATACTTTTTGGCTGAATTCAACAGATATATACTGAATACCTCCAGTATGCTAACTGCTCTAGCTATTGCTGGTTTCTATCAAGATATAAAACCAGATGAAGAATGTCAAAATTTTAAAATACATTTAAAATTATATGGAGAATTGTTTTGTCAAAAATTATTTATGCTTATCAAGCACATTTTGGTAGCTGAGCTTGCGATTTTCTTTCCTGAAGCAATGCTATGACAATTGAGACTTAATGTACCAAATCCCTATGTGTATGGGAGATTTTGTGCAATGGTAGCAGGACTTAATTACTATTGAACAAAAATATTTAAGACACGCTAAGAAAGAAGTTGTATATTGATTCAAGTTAAGGCGCGTGCCATCTAGATCACCGCATCTTGTTCACTGTGCATTCAACCAGTGTAAATAGAAAACATTTCTCATGGCATGCCTCCATAACAGATGTTCTGTGAAGCATCATGCTAATGGAAAATGCTCTGGAAATTGAACTGTAGGCTATATGTGGGAGTAGTTTAGGTACTTTGGGTGAAGTGTTACAGAAACCACTCATACACTCATCAAAATATCCATCAAGTCAATATTAATGGAACAAATAAAAAATGTTAACCTAGGGTCGCCTGGGTGGCTCGGTCGGTTAAGCGGCCGACTTCAGCTCGGGTCACGATCTCACGGTCCGTGAGTTCGAGCCCCGCATCGGGCTCTGTGCTGACGGCTCAGAGCCTGGAGCCTGTTTCCGATTCTGTGTCTCCCTCTCTCTCTGCCCCTCCCCTGTTCATGCTCTGTCTCTCTCTGTCTCGAAAATAAATAAACGTTAAAAAAAATTAAAAAAAAATGTTAACCTAGATAAAACTAAGTCGATTATGTACCTTCATTATTCACAGATTTGTATGGTAGACAATGTAAAAACTGCAAAATAATTGGCACAAGACCAAAAGCTTAACGTCATTGTTCAGTTATCTAACAGCAACACAGTAGATTGTCCTAAAATATCATCTGAAACAATACATATTTATATTTCGCAGATTCTGTGTCAGAAATCTGGGCACAGTTTAGCTGAGCCCTCTGCTTCATGTTCTCTCAAAATACTTCAGTCAAGAAGTCACCTAGGGTTGAGGAGTGATCTTCCAATATTACTTGGTTGTTGGCAGGATTGAATTCCTTGGTAGTTCTTGGACTGAGGGCCTCAGTAAGAGACTGCACTGTTGGCTGAAGGCAGTTCTGATTCATTGCCATGTAGAACACTCTAACAGGGTAGCTTGCTTCAGTAAAGCTGATGAGAAATAGAGGAGAGAGATTGTTTGCAAGGTGAAAATAACTATTTCTTATAACTTAATCATAGTAGTTTCGTCTCCAACATTGCCATATTCTATTGTTTAGGAGAAAGTTATACAAGGGGAAGGGATTACACAAGGTTGTTGATAATAAAAGGTGAAGATAATTTGGGGACATCTTAGAAGCTACCTGCCACAGAAGGTTAGAGGTATATGTGATTAAGATAATTTTTTTTCATGATGAATTATACTTCAAAGGCTTCTTGGAAAGGATTGCTATACTTGATAATTATTTTTGTGCCATCACTAGACTAAAAACACTGTCAAACTCATCTAATTTACCCTTCAGAGAAACAATGTAAATTGGATTTTACTGTCCCATTATGTAGATGAGAAAAATTAAAACAGACATATTTAGTAATTTATCCAAGGGTATATGGCCCATGAATGACATATTCAATATTCAAATCCAGTTAATGACTACACAATCAATTATATTAACCACCATACTATATAACTTTATGAAGGAGGTTGCATTTGAACTATGATTTCATACTTTGTAACCCATGTTAAAAACAGGCATAGAGGAAAGCAAAATTAAAGGCATAAAGGGAGAGAAAGAAGCTTTCTTTCCATGAATAAGAATCAGGTCTCAAATTGGTACATTAAAATGAGCATGAGGAAAATGAAACAAATGTACATATTAAAATAAAGATGAGTAGAATGGTCAAGATTTCTGATTGCAGTTAGACAAAATTTAAGTCTTCAGCTCTTTTTTTAGCTGTATGACTTTTGGCCAATTGATAATCATACTGAACCTCTGTTTCCTCACCTGTAGCATGGAGACAGCAATAAAGTTCAACCCATAGAATGGCTCCATTGTTTGAGCTACTTCTGAATTAATTTCTTTGACAAAATCCTTTGTTAATAGTTAGTGCTCAATAAATATTACCTAGAAATATTATTAGTTTTTTTTTTCCTACAGAACTTGGGATAAATGCAGAAACAAAAAAGAAAAAAGAAACACTATTGGCATGAAGAGAGAAATCTTAAGAAATTAAACTGGACAATAAATATAATAACCAAATAATTACAAGTTAACATAATTCCATTTTTAATATTTACATTGGAAATAATAAACAGTAGTTAATTTATTGAGGAAACATTGAGGTAATGTTCTCACGTAATATTTTAGAATAATTTTATATAGAATACAGTGAACTTTACTTATTTTACATTTTATTATAGAAAATGTCAAACATTTGCAAAAGTAAAGAGAATGTAACATGAATCCAATATAATCCCACTCAGCTTCAACAATTACTAATTGTGGTCAAATGGTTCCATCTTTACATATTTGTCTATCCATTATTTTTATGCTGTTTCTCATTATGAAACCTAAATTAATGAAAAGTAATTCCTTGATATTATTGAATATCTAGGCAGTATTCAGATTTTCCCAGTAGCTTCACTGTTAACTTTATATTCCTGAAAAGTAATCCATGTTATTGTATATCAGAATTTGTGGAATTATTCACTAGTAGATGAACATTTTTGGTATTTCCAATGAGAGAATGTAAAATATGTAAAGTGACTGTAAACATTCATCTACAAGCCTTTTTGTGGACACAGGTTTTCATTCTTCTTGTCTACATACCTAAGAGTCAATTTGATGAGTTCTATAGTAAGTGTGTGTCTAGCTTTAAACAAAACTCTGCAACTACTTTTCAGTATTACTGAATCATTGTGCATTCTCATACACAATATATTAAAGTTCCAGTTACTCTACGTTTTCTCCCACACTAGGTATTGTCAATCATTTTAATTTTAGTCATCCTAGTGATGTGTAACAGTATCTCATTATAATTGTTAATTTGTATTTCCTAGTGGCAGTTATGTTGAACATATTTTCATATGATTACCTAACACTTGTCTAACTTTTCTTGAAGTATCTGTACCATTTTTTGCTGTTTTAGTTCCACTTTTTATTATTGGATTGTAAGAATTTTATATATACATATTGAATATAAATCCATTATCAAATATGTGTTTTGAAATTATTTTCTCCTAGTCTTTTCCTTTCCTTTTTAAAATTTTCTTAATAGTATCCTTTGAAGAGCAAATTTTAATAACTTTAATAAAGTCTAATTTATCTTTCTTTCTTTCCTTTATGGTTACAAATTTTCTGGCCCTACCTAAGAAAATTTTTCTTAACCCAACATTACAAACATTTACTTTATATATCTTTCTGGAATTTTTAGTTTTATCTAATACATTTAAATAAATTATACATATCAAGTTAATGAATATAGTGTGCATATTTATAAATAGTTTAAATCCAGGATCAATATTCATTTTCTCCACATGAATATCTAATTATTTCAGTACTATATTGTAAAGGCCATCCTTTCTCCTTTGTATATCTAGAAGTTTTAAAAAAATGAATTGAAACTATATGTGTGAAATATTTCTGGACCCTATTTTGTTCAGTTCATCTGTATGTGCATGCATAAAGACCAATACCACATTGTCTTAGTTATTGTACCTTTAACTAAGAAACAGAAGAGTTAATTTTAACTTACCTCATCTTTACATTAGCTAAGTTAAAGTTAACTCTTAGAACTTTGTTTTTATCAAGATTGTTTTAAGTAATTCTCTTGCATTTGCATATACATTTTAGAATCAGCTTATCAATGTCTACAAAGAAGCCATCCTAAATTTTTATTAGGATTGAAGTTATTCTATAGATCAATTTAGTGAGAAATGACATCTGCACACTGCTGAACTTTCTGATCTTTGAATATGGTGATCTTTCTGTGTATTTATCTTCTTTAATATTCTCAATGATATATTGTTAGCTAATCCAAAAGTGTTGTGCCTTTATTTAAGCTACTGCAAACAGTATTTTAAAATTTCAAATTCCAGTTGCTCATTGCTAAAATTGTTTGTTTCCAAAATATATTCAATTTTTGTAAATGTAGTTTGCTTCTCTGAATTTGCTCAGCTCACTTATTAGTTCTAATAGATTTTTGGCAAATTCTCTAGGATTTTTTGCATAGAAATTGTATGTATAGCATTTATTTCTTTGTCTTGCACTTTTCCACTGGCCCGGACTCACAGGTTGAATAGACGTGGTAAATTAGACATCCTTGCCTTCTTTGTGATCTTAGGAGGAGGTAGACATTCGAACATTTACCATTACATGTGATGGTGGCTGGAGGTTTTATAAATTCCCTTCACCAATTTAAGAAAGTTGCCCTCTATTCCTTGTTTGCTGAGAGTGATTTCTTTTTTAGTCCCAAGCAGTTGTGGAATTTTGTGATGATTGCTTTGTGCTTTCTGAGATAATTTTTTTTTAGGTTGTTAATATCATGATCACATTTTTGTTTTGTTTTACTATTATACAAAACTTGCATCCCTAGGATAGACTCCACATGATTGTGATGATTTATTCATTTTATATATTATTTGGTTTGGTTTTTCAACAGTATGTTATAGATTTTTGCATCCATATTAAAGAGAGATATTATTATGTAGCCAATTTTCATTGTGTTTTTCTGGTTTTGCTATCAGGGTAATGCTGGTCTCATAAAATCTATTAAGAAGTATTTCCTTCTCTTCTTTTTTCTGGATTTTGGTAGACATGTTTTCAAGGAATTTAACCATTTTCAAGTTATTAAAAGTAATAATAAATATTTATTACTAGTTAACATATATTAAATACCTTCTTGAATTTCACTTGTTGAGTTTATTGGCACAAGAACATTCTATATTATCCTTCTAATGCCTGGAGGATTTGTAGCGATGTTCCCTTTTACCTTCCTAGTATTAGTAAGTTGTGTTTACAAACCATCCATTTGATTAGATCTTTATCAGTGTAATTGATCTTTTGAACAGAAAAGGCTGGGATGAGGGTAATACCTTGGAAGAAGTAGCTGGGGACTGATACTACAGAAATGTACCTGTGGGAAAAATTCGTAGGAGAATGATATGACAAGAAAAATGGACTCAGAATCTAGAAATTTAAATAAAAAAAACCATTGTCAATGAGAGTGAGCTACATGGACCGGTGACTGCTAATCGTCTCTCACCATTTTGAGGACGCAATGTGTTGTCAGGGTGGAGGACTACTTGACTACTTTTCTCATTGCTCTTGGGTGATGATATTTCATTGCGATGTTACTCAGCAGAAGTAAAGCTTTTCTCTGCTCTGAGACTTTGTTTTGCTCTATTTAAAACTATTATTATTATTATTATTATTATTATTATTATTCAACAGAAAGTGGAATCCTTGATACTTACAGGTGAGGAGGTAGTATGAAAGGAAAGGCATTGACGCTTGAAAATATCCAGGCAGGAAAAAAACCTGTTCACTGACAATCATGAGGGAGACGATTTCTCAGTAAGTACGTCATTCAAACCATTTTTCTTCCTTCGTATTTAGTTCTGAGCATTACCCTTTAGGTAATAGTTGAACCCAATAGTAAATAGTTGAAGAGAATATATGCAAAAATTCTAATTTTTGACTTATTTTGGTGAAAAATACTCTGCAAACCAACTAATAATCGAATATTTTTCTTTTATGTAATCAAAGAGAGAATTAAGATTAAAGCCACAATTCAGGTTGTGTCCATGTAACATAGAACCAGAAAAGTAAAAAAAAAAAAAGAAAAAAAGAAAAAAATTGCCAAATCCATTCTTATTTATTTATTTATTTATTTATTTTTAATTTACACCCAAATTAGTCAGCATATAGTGCAACAGTGATTTCAGGAGTAGATTCCTTAATGCTTCTTATCCATTTAGCCCATCCCCCGTCCTATACCCTCTCCAGTAACCCTCTGTTTGTTCTCCATATTTATGAGTCTCTTATGCTTTGTCCCCCTTCCTGTTTTTATATTATTTTTGTTTCCCTCCCCTTATGTTCATCTGGTTTGTCTCTTAAAGTCCTCATATGAGTGAATTCATACGATTTTTGTCTTTCTCTGACTAATTTCACTTAGCATAGTAGCCTCCAGTTCCATCCACATAGTTGCAAATGGCAAGATTTCATTCTTTTTGATTGCCGAGTAATACTCCATTGTATATACATACCACATCTTCTTTATCCAATCATCCGTCCATGGAGATTTGGGCTTTTTCCATACTTTGGCTATTGTTGATGGTGCTGCTATAAACATGGGGGTGCATGTGTCCCTTCGAAACAGCACACGGTATCCCTTGGATAAATGCCTAGTAATGCAATTCCTGGGTCATACGGTAGTTCTATTTTTAGTTTTTTGAGGAACCTCCATACTGTTTTCCAGAGTGGCTGCACCAGCTTGCATTCCCACCAACAATGCAAAAGAGATCCTCTTTCTCTGCATCCTCACCAACATCTGTTGGTGCCTAAGTTGTTAATGTCAGCCATTCTGACAGGTGTAAGGTGGTATCACGTTGTGGTTTTGATTTGTATTTCCCTGATGATGAGTGATGTTGAGCATTTTTTCATGTGTCCATTGGCCATGTGGATGTCTTCTTTGGAGAAGTGTCTATTCTTGTCTTTTGCCCGTTTCTTCACTGGATTACTTGTTTTTTGGTTGTTGAGTTTGATACGTTCGTTATAGATTTTGGATACTAACCTTTTATCTCATATTTTGTTTGCAAATATCTTCTCCCATTCTGTCAGTTGCCTTTTAGTTTTGCTGATTGTTTCCTTTGCTTGTGCAGAAACTTTTTATTTTGATGAGGTCCCAATAGTCCATTTTTGCTTTTGGTTCCCTTGCCTCCAGAGACGTGTTGAGTAAGAAGTTGCTGCTGCCAAGGTCAAAGAGGTTTTTGCCTGCTTTCTCCTCAAGGATTTTGATGGCTTTCTGTCTTACATTTAGGTCTTTCATCCATTTTGAATTTATTTTTGCTTATGGTATAAGAAAGTGGTCCAGGTTCATTCTTCTGCATGTTGCTGTCCAGTGTTCCCAGAACCACTAGTTGAGGAGACTGTTTTTATTCTATTGGATATTCTTTCCTGCTTTGGCAAAGATTAGTTGGCCATACGTTTATGGGTCCATTTCTGGGTTCTCTATTCTGTTCCATTGATCTGAATATCGGTTCTTGTGCCAGTACCATACTGTCTTGATGATTACAGCTTTGTAGTATAGCTTGAAGGCCGGGATTGTGATGCCTCCTGCTTTGGTTTTCTTTTTCAAGATTGCTTTGGCTATTTGGGGTCTTTTTTGGTTCCATACAAATTTTATGATTATTTTTTCTAACTCTGTGAAGAATGCTGGTATTATTTTGGTAGGGATTGCATTGAATATGTAGATTGCTTTGGGTAGTATTCAGATTTTAACAATATTTGTTTTTCCTATCCAGGAGCATGGAATCTTTTTTTTTTTTTTGTATCTTCTTCAATTTCTTTCATAAGCTTTCTATAGTTTTCAGTGTATAGATTTTTCACGTCTTTGGTTAGATTTATTCCTAGATATTTTACGTTTTTTTGTACAACTGTAAATGGGATCGATTCCTTGATTTCTCTTTCTGTCACTCATTGTTGGTGTATAGGAATGCAAATCATTTCTGTGTGTTGATTTTATATCCTGCAACTTTGCTGAATTTATGAATCAGTTCTAGCATTTTTTTGGTGGAATCTTTAGGGTTTTCCATATAGAGTATCACATCATCTGCAAAGAGTGAAAGTTTGACCTCCTCCTGGCCGATTTGGATGCCTTTTATTTCTTTGTGCTGTCTGATTGCAGAGGCTAAGACTTCCAATACTATGTTGAATAACAGTGGTGAGAATGGACATCCCTGTCTTGTTCCTGACCTTAGGGGAAAAGCTCCCAGTTTTTCCCCACTGAGGATGATATTCACGTTGGGTCATTCATATATGTCTTTTATGACCTCGAGGTATGCTCCTTCTATCTCTACTTTCTTGAAGGTTTTTATCAAGAAAGGATGCTGTATTTTTTCAAATGATTTCTCTGCACCTATTGAGAGGATCATATGGTTCTTGTCCTTTTTTTTATTGATGTGATGAATCACATTAATTGTTTTGTGGATATTGAACCAGCCCTGCATCCCAGGTATAAATCCAACTTGGTCGTGGTGAATAATTTTTTTAATGTATTGTTGGAGCCAGTTGGCTAATACCTTGTTGAGGATTTTTGCATCCATGTTCATCAGGGAAATTGGTCTATAGTTCTCCTTTCTGGTGGGGTCTCTGTCTGGTTTTGGAATCAAGGTAATGCTGGCTTCATAGAAAGAGTTTGGAAGTTTTCTCTCCATTTCTATTTTTTGGAACAGCTTCAAGAGAATAGGTGTTAACTCTTCCTTAAATGTTTGGTAAAATTCCCCTGGAAAGCCATCTGGCCCTGGACTCTTGTTTTTTGGGAGATTTTTGATTACTGATTTGATTTCTTTACTGGTTATGGGTCTGTTCAAATTTTCTATTTCTTCCTGTTTCAGTTTTGGTAGTGTATATGTTTCTAGGAATTTGTCCATTTCTTCCAGATTGCCCATTTTATTGGCATATAATTGCTCATAATATTCTCTTATTATTGTTTTTATTTCTGCTGTGTTGGTTGTGATGCCAAATCCATTCTTTGGTGAGATGCTTATGAAATGACTAATTTTCTGACATGGCTTCTCCCTTTTGAAATATTTATTTCATTTTTTGATAATTAGTAGTTGGATCTCTATGAATACTATTGATTATACATCATCAAATATTATTATAAAAAAGATTTAAATGACTGCATTGATTTATTTTCCATAAAAGAAGATTAGGCTTACTGTGTCATATAGCATGTTAGTTTATTGAAAAATATAGGTAGATTAAAATGGTACTCTGATTTCTTGTACTTTTTTTTTTTTACTTTTAATATGTAGAACTATCATTTATGATCCTCAAGTATGTCATTTTTCTTAGAACCCTACATAGCCAGGCCTAAATTAGTGAACCTCTGCCTCAAGCAGAAAAACTTCATTAACAATTTAGTGGAATAATCAGAAAATGATAAGCCATAATGATAAACCACAAAGCATCCAAAAACAAAAAAAAAATCAGATCTACAGGATTTTTGCCTGCTGAGTTGACAACTTCTAAAAATATTACACTTCCAAAATTTTATTGCCTATATTACAGATGTGGTGAATGACCAATTTAACATACAAAGGAGCATGATTTATACATTGAGATCTAATCAAATTTAGCTTAGGTGCGATACAGGGGAAAAAAAGCCATAATCTTACTGTGTGCTGTCTAGAAGAGACTCACTTTAGATTCAAAGACACAAATAGATTGAAAGCATGGAAATGGATATTCCATGCAAATAATAACCAAAAAAAGAGCAGGGGTGGCTATGCTAACATAAGACAAAACAGGTCTTAAGTAAAAAAGTTTACAAGAGTGAGAATATTGTATAATAAATAAAATTTCAATATGACAAGTAGATCTAACAGTTATAAATATTCACCCACCTAATGACAGACCACCAAAATATATGAAGCAACAATTGACAGAATTTGTGGTGCTCAGTCAGTTAAGCCTCTGAATCTTGGTTTTGGCTCAGGTTATCATCTCACAAGTCATGGGAACGAGCCCTGTATCAGGCTCTGTGCTGGAAGCACAGAGCTGCTTGGGATTCTCTCTCTCTCTCTCTCTCTGCCCCTCCCCTGCTCACATGCATGCATGTGCTCTCTCTTTAAAAATAAATAAACTTTAAAAAAAATTAACAGAATTGAAGGGAGAAGCCGACACTTCAACAAAAATAGTTGGAGACTTCAATAGCATACTCTCAGTAATAGATAGAACAACCAAACAAAAGTTAGGTAGGGAATAGAAGTCTTAGACAATAAAATAAACCAAAATCTAACAGACATTTATAGCACACTCTACCTAAAAACAGAACTGGATCTCTAGGTGTATTTGGGACATTTTCCAGGATAGACCATATCTTATACGAAAAATTTCCAGTGAATTATTAACTTATATATCACCAAAACACACTATTAGGAGAGCAAAAGGAAAACCACAGAACGGGAGAAAAAGTGTGCAAATCACACTTACAATAAAGGATCAGTATGCAGATATTAAAACTCATCAATAGAAAAACAACCGGATTCAAAAAAGGAGAAAGGACTTGAATAAACATTTCTCCAAAGAAGATTTATGAATGATCAATAAGCACATGAAAAGATGCTCACCGTCACTAATCATTAGGAAAATGCAAATCAAAACTACAATGAGATAACACCTCACACACAGGATGACTATTTTCAAAGAACAGAAAATGACAAATGTTGGTGAGGATGTAGAGAAATTATAATCTTTGCACAATGTTTATGGAATATAAAACAATACTGTCACTGTGGAACTAGTATGACCATTCCTCAAAATATTTAAAATAGAATTTTTATATACACTAGCAATTCTACTTCTGGAAATATACTCAGTAGAATCAAAAGCAGGGTCTAGAAGAGATATTTGTACATTTATCTTTATAGTTGCATTATTCACAGTAACTAAAACATTTAAACAAGCCAAATTGTCCCTTGACAGATAAAAAGCAAATTGTGGTATATGCATACAATGGAATATTATTCAGCCTTAAAAAGGAAAGTAATTCTGACATGCTACAAAATGGATGAACTTTGAGGACATTATACCAAGTGAAATAGATAGTTACAAAAATACAAATACTCATGATTCCAGTTATATGAGGTTCTTAAGAGTAGTCAAAATCATAGAGACAGAACGTTAAATGGTGGGTGGCAGGAGTTGGAAACAATGGCACATTGTTGTTTAATGGATACGGAGTTCAGTCTTAGAAGATGAAAAGCTTTCTGGAGATGAATGGTGTTGAGGGTTGCACAACAATATGTACTTAACGTCACTAAACTGTATTCTTAAAATTGGGGAAGATAGTAAATTTTATGCTATGTGCCTATTACTACAATTTAAAAGATGGGAAAACAAAAGATGGGGGAAAGATGGCAAGGAGAAATAAAGACTTTTCGAGATTAAAAAAAAAAAAAAAGCTGAGGAAGTTCATCATGACCAAGCCTACCTTACAAGACATACTAAAGGATACTGGACATTAATACAAAGGCATAGGAAAATATAAAGTTCACTGGTAAAGACAAATAGACAAATACATATTACTTATTGTAATACTTCAAAAAACAAGACAATCTCTATTCAACAACCTACTTTTACACATCAGGGAACCTTGAAAAGGAATAACAAACTAAACCCAAAGAGAGCAGAAGGAAGAAAGTAATAGAGCAGAAATAAAGGAAACAGTGAATACAAAAGCAATAGGAAAAAAAAATCAGTAGAACTAAGACGTTGTTGTCGTTGTTTTTGTTTTTATTGTTATTGTTGTTGTTTTAAAATATCAAAATAATCCAGCTAAGGAAAAAGTCCTTATCTAGATTAATGAAGAAGAGGGAGAATACTCAAATAGCTAAAGTCAGAAATGAAAGAAGAGACATCACAACTAACGTCATATTTTTCCCCACCATTTCATTCATTTTTTTTGCACCCATATGGTGCATGGTGTTTGTTTCAAAACCTTTATTCCCATTTAAGATTTCTTGTTTTTCCGATTCATATCTAAGCATACAGTTTAAGGGGCTCTTGGGAATACAATAGGTCCCCTTCTAATGTTATCTTTATGTACTCTCAAATCTTAGTGAACAGTACAATATTCATGTAACTGTTGCCTCGCTCTTTTCTTAATCCCTCTGTATAATCTCTCACTAGGTACTCTTTATTCTGTTTTCTAAATATTTCTCATATGTCTACTTTCAGGCCATAGCTAGTAAACCACTATCATTTGGCTCCTGAATTAATAAAGCCTCCACAAGTTTCTTATTGTTTCTATGGATCTCTTGTCTATGCTGCAGCTAGGATGATTATTCTTGAGATAAAATATGCTCATTTATCTCACCTGCTTAATGCCTCAGGGTTTTCCATTGTCCTTAAAATAAAGTCCACTCTCTGAACTGGCTAATAAAGTCGATTGTGAGGGATTCTCTAGCAGCAAGCTCTGACAATGCTCCCCAACATAGTTTACTTCCAGTAACACTTCTTCATGATCCAACCAGGGAACTTGTTGTATATATTATTTTATCTCCTGTTTCCTATTAATAAATGCTTATACTAGTCATGACCCTGCATCCCCCCAATTCTATCTACCTCTGGTCATCCATAGCAATTAGCAGAAATATAAAAGAATCTAACTAAATAATTAAATTAGGATAAATAAGGATATGTATTTAAATTTCTAAGAAAAAGCCAATGATTATTTCATGATTATTGTGCAATGTTGTGAAAAGAAAGGTTTTGCAAATTTGAAAATATTATCAATAACATATAAGGTTATCAAATACATACTGAAAATTTTAGATCCTATTCAAATACACTGATGCTCTTTAGAGTTTCTCTGAGTCATATATCACAATATGGCTATCATAGTTGAATAAAATATGTGATATGTTTACAAAATCAATAAATCTGTTTTATATTTGCTTTTTCAAAGTAGCTTATACCTTACTGACAGATGGACACAGTTTTTCATAGAACTTTCATTATAAACTATATAAATTTTCACATGAACAATAATCAGAGGTTTTTGTGGACTATTCTTATGTTGGGATGAGAAGAGAGGGTGATCTTTCTTGCCTGAGAAAATATGCAATATATTTTTGTACAATAAAGATAAAAATGAATTTTTGTATAATAAAATATGTAATGGTTACATTGGAATGTTCTCTATTGCCTAATTTTAAGGGAAACAAATATTTGAGATAAAGAAAATTATAAAATCTAAATGTCACCATAAAAGTTAATTAGTCAAGGGATTCCTGGATGACTCAGTTGGTTGATCATCCTACTTTTGATTTCCACTCAGGTCATGATCCCAGGGTCATGGGAACGAGCCCTGTGTCAGGCTCTGAGCTGAGCGGAGCCTGCTTAAGATGATATCTCTCTCTTTCCCTTTGTCCCTCTCCCCCATTTGCACCCAATCTCTCTGAAAAAAAAAGTCAGATATTATAGCCTGCTTATAACTATCGATGATTAATATTTGAATTTCATATCACTAGTGAAATGGTTATATTCAGTAAAGAAGAATATTGTTTAGTCCAGTACAAACTGTTTTAACACTTGGGAAACATTTCAACATTAGATATGCAGTGAAAAATGTTGTGATTTTAAGTCCAAAAATAAACGCAGTAATTTTTATAGTATTAAACAAAAACTTTGAAGAGTATCAAACCCCAGATAAAGATATGGAATGGTGCGAATGTTGAACAAGCAAGCAGTGATTTTAGAACAATACAAAAGCAAGATGGATCATTCAGATAAGCATTCCCTTCCCTTCTCCACCTCTCCACCCTATTTTATTTTTCAGAAATAAAGGTGATTTCTTCATTTTGTTGGAATCAACTATGTAATTGTTGGAACCTTTACATCTCATTTAGCTTTCCTATTGGCAAACAATCGGATGCAGTTTCAATTGATACAAACAAAATACGTAGCCTGCCCTTCCCAAATATTGCTGTTAGTTGGAACAATGTTTATCAGCAGGGAATCAGCTCAGACTGCACAGAAAACAAGTTAATGTTAATCGACCCTGTGTTTTGTTATCTAAAATGTGAGATTTTTCATATGCTGGAAAAATACACAGGAGTGCCTCCAAACTGCTCATTTTTTTACAAATATGACACTATATCCCCCATACTTTATTATAAACTGATTTCTCAATTTATCCTGTAAAAGAACAGGCTTAAATGTCACGTAAACAGTTTTTTGTTTGTTTGTTTGTTTGTTTACAGTTGCCTTTGTGCTAAGTTGAATGAGAGTCAGAAAGCTTATATAATTATGAAATAATTTTAACCTCAAAAGTATTGCTTTCATTTTAGAAGCCGTCTAGATAAGGTATATCACCTCAAACTGTCTTGTAAAAGAAAAACAAATTGTGCAAAAATATGCTCCTTCCAATGAATGTTCTTTGCTTTGTGTTTTTCTGTTGTCTGGTAGCCCCATCACTGGGAGATCAGAAGTTCATACCACTTATATTACCCATAAATATATTCTTTCAAGTGCAGATAAAATGAATTTTATGTTGTCAGTTGTTTGTTCACATTCCACACCTTTGATTTCTCTTCAAAGAGAGATGGAGCTGTCGGGGATTTTCAAACCTGGAGCAAGTTAAACTGCCAGCGACCAGGAAGTTTATAGAACTTCCGTCCATTATCCTGACAGGTCCTCTCTAACACAAGCAGCATGTCTCTTTAGGGCAGTCTAAAATTTATAATCCTGTTATGAGGTAGGATATGAAGGTGTTCCCATATGCCTTTCCCTTCTACCTCTCGTCATATATAACTTCATCATTATTTCTTTGCTCAGCCATCCAAAATACTGAGAACATTGGGGGGACAACAAAGGGTTTAGCAGCAGAGCCATTTAATGGTTCAAAATATTTAACTGGTCGAAGTAAATGTTTTAAAAGAAAACTCATTTTTTTTTTTTAACAAATAAGTTGCAATCAAGCTCTCTGCTGGTGATTATAGGTGTTTCCAATTAGGAAACAAAACAAAACTTCAAAGTGAAGCAACTTCTAGAATGTCATTGATTAGCTGGATGAATACGACTCTTGTCTTTTTTTTTCAAGTTTATTCGTTTATTTTGAGAAAGAGAGAGAGAGAACCAGTGGGAGAGGGGCAGAGAGAAAGAGAGAGAGAGAGAGAGAAAGGGACAGAGGATCCAAAGCGGGGTCCATGCTGACAACAGTGAGCCCAATGCAGGACTTGAACTCACAAACCATGAGATCCATGACCTGAGCTGAAGTCAGATGCCCAATGAACTTAGCCACCTAGGTGCTCCTGGCCTTGGTCTTTTCAATCAAAAGTGTAATAATATTTTCCTGTAATGTGATGGACATATGTTGATATTTTAAAAGAAATTGTTATTTTATCTCTTAAAAGACAATGTATTTTATCTTAGAGGGACCACACACTCTTGAAAAGTAAAGTAAAAATATTTGCTTCCACAAAATAGTAAAGTAAGACATTTTGCCTTTAGGTTTTCTGTTGTCATATTTCCTGGGAAAACATTTTGTTTCCATTCAATTAGAAGTGGATATTGTTTGCATTTTTGCTTATACACATCACACACATAGGGAGTCATATACACAGCACACAAAACAATGGGCCACACTGGGAAACCTTTCCACTGACAGATGCATTATGGCTATGGTTTCATTCTGTTACAATGTGTGGCTTAAACCAGTGGGTTGACTTATTTTGACCCTGGCACTCTCATCTATAAACTAATGACATTTAATATTTTCTAACTTATTTAACCCTCCTCAGCTGTTATGAGAAAATGGAAAAACAGCATGCAAGTATACACATGGTAAAAATGAACATATTAAAAGTATAGGATGAGGTACAAATGAAGCTATGATCATTAAAAATAATTTGTAACGACTCATGAAGCACGTCGTATTTTCTCAGAAAATATAGCTATGTGTAGTAAGAGCCTGCTGCTCTAGATTGATAGTTTCCAAAGCACTAATTTTTCCGTCAAATCAATGTCATCCAACCAAGATGGCCTTAATGTTCCCCACAGTTTGACTAAATTATAGACAGGCTTTTTCCTAACTTAAGGCCCTGACCTCCTTTTCCTTGCAGTGTTTACTGTAGAAAACTTGTAAATTATTTCTCTTTTCTTTTGAGATGTAAATCTTTAAAAAAAAATTGTGCCAGTTTTATAATCCAGGACTCTCTATCTCAAAAATCTGAGAGTCATCTCTTTGAAATGCAGTCATCAAAGAAGATAGCACCTGGATACCCCATTTTCTGAAGGATGGGGGAGGGTTGGTGCCTTGCTCTAAGTTGTAAAACTACCCTATGTCGTAAAGATAGGAGACTGTTTACTAATGTTACCACTAGAAGCAACAGTGACCTGAGAAGGCCTGTGATCCCCCCACTATAGCTCTTAAAATCTCTCCACCTGGGGCAGCGGGGTGGTTTAGTCAGTTAAGCATCTGACTCTTGATTTGGGCTCAGGTCATGACGTCACAGTTGTGAGATGGACCCCCTGGTTGGACTCTGCACTGGGTGTGGAGGCAGCCTGAGATTCTCTCCCTCCCCTGCTTGTGTGCTCTCTCTCTAAAAAAAATATAAATAAATAAATAAATAAATAAATAATAAGCCCCAATATTTTTTTTTCATTGTATCTAATTTTATTAATCTGGATTTCTGTTTTTTTTTCAATATATGAAATTTATTGTCAAATTGGTTTCCATACAACACCCAGTGCTCATCCCAAAAGGTGCCTTCCTCAATACCCATCAGCCACTCCCCTCCCTCCCACCCCCCATCAACCCTCAGTTTGTTTTCAGTTTTTAAGAGTCTCTTATGCTTTGGCTCTCTCCCACTGTAACCTCTTTTTTTTTTTTCCTTCCCCTCCCCCATGGGTTTCTGTTAAGTTTCTCAGGATCCACATAAGAGTGAAACCATATGGTATCTGTCTTTCTCTGTATGGCTTATTTCACTTAGCATCACACTCTCCAGTTCTATCCACGTTGCTACAAAAGGCCATATTTCATTCTTTCTCATTGCCACGTAGTATTCCATTGTGTATATAAACCACAATTTCTTTATCCATTCATCAGTGGATGGGCATTTAGGCTCTTTCCATAATTTGGCTATTGTTGAAAGTGCTGCTATAAATATTGGGGTACAAGTGTCCCTATGCATCAGCACTCCTGTATCCTTTGGGTAAATTCCTAGCAGTGCTATTTGTGGGTCATAGGGTAGGTCTATTTTTAATTTTTTGAGGAAACTCCACACTGTTTTCCAGAGTGTAAGCCCCAATATTTTAACAGAATTAGGTGACGTCTAAAGTAAAATAAAACAGTCATTGAGACCATGTTGTGATTTCAGTGTGACTAACATTCCCTTTTATTTGCACCAGTGTGTCTTTTTCACACCTCTATTATTTGTCTACTTCTTTAGTAGTATTCTTTAAATAGTTCAGGCAAGTTTTTTTCAGCAGAAAGATTTTGGTAACCAGCTCCAGAAATCACTACGATAAAATCTGAGGAATCTGGGTGAAAAGAGTTTTTAAAGATGGAGAAAGGATAAAATCTGTAGAGACTGTGATAGACACACACACACACACACACACACACACACACACAATCCATCTTTTTTTTTTTTTTTTAACGTTTATTTATTGAGAGACAGAACACGAGCCGGGAAGGGACAGAGAGAGAGAGAGAGGGAGACACAGAATCTGAAGCAGGCTGCAGGCTCTGAGCTGTCAGCACAGAGCCTGATGTGGGGCTCGAACTCACAAACTGCAAGATCGTGACCTGAGCTGAAGTCGGCCGCTTAACCGACTGAGCCACTCAGGCGCCCCACACACAATCCATCTTAATGATGCTTTCTAATTATCCTTACTGCTCACCCCTCACCCCTCATTTTGTTCAACTTAGTCTTTGCCTATGGATCATTTCACATTCAGACTCTGTTTTGAATTTTTCTCTTCACCCAAACTTTCTGCTAATTGAGTATATTAGGTCTGACTAGAAATAGAACAAACATCTACATTTCCTTGATTAAAAATTACTAATTTTTTGAAATTGTTCCATTTACTAACACAGGAAGTTTATTTTATATGAGGGTAGATTTAGTAACTAAAAGGAATTAATAAACTGCACCAAAGAACTGTTAGAACTCCCTTCTTTTTTAGGTTTTCTGGGGTTTTGTTTGTTTTTATGTTTTGAGTCTTTGTTTCTCAGTGAGAATATTTTGTAGCTCACCTCTTAACCCTGAAGTAAACAAATTCTTCAGATTCACTCTGGGCTTTCAGTGCAAATGTAAATCTGTCCATGCTTTTAACACATAATCCATTATGAGAATCGGTCTGGGTACAAATCTGTGACTTTACCCAGTTCCAGGGCTTCATAAGGAGGTTTTGGGGAGATTTCTTTTCCTCTGGCCACATTGAAATATTCTGAAATATAAGTGGAATCTTTCCTAGAAATTCAAAGCACTATTAAAATGTAAGAAATTTCTTGGATTTCATGCCTCTCTTGGAGTGTATCACAGTCAGAATCAGAAATAAAAGAGCTTTGTTTATCTGCACCCCCCTCGGAAAAAATGTTGCTACCAAAAAAGATGGTAATAGCAAGAAATTGAACATATTGAACAGAAGTTTTAGGTACTATCAAGGCAAAAACTGTGCTTTGTTAAACAAAGACTACTGCAATAGGGAAAAAATACCATAGCTGAGTCATAATTCAGCTTTGCTGAAACAAAGGACAGGAGAGTTGTTAAGACTGGAGTGAGCTGGTGGAAGAGTATTAGAAGGTATTTGGGAGGAAGGTGATCAATGGGGTAGTTCCAGGACCTCGAGTTATTTATGATTTTGAAATATTATTCTTTGTGATTAGGCATCTCTGTTTGCTAATTGAAGTTAGGCTCCTACCCTCCCATGAAAACAGGGAGATATAGCACTATCTTCCTTCATAACTACTTATTTATTTATTTATTTACGTTTTTTTAGTTTGAAAGAGAGAGAACGCGCGCGCACACACACACACACACACACACACACACACACACAAATGGAGGAAGGGCAGGTACAGAGGGAGAGACAGAATTCCAGGTAGGCTCTGGGTCATTAGCGTAGAGCCCCATGCGGGGCTGGAACTCACAAACCATGAGATCATGACCTGAGCTGAGATCAAGAATCAGATGCATAACCGACTAAGCCACCCAGGCACCTCAAGATTACATTTTTGAAAGACAGCACCTAGATCCTTGAGAAAGACATTCCTGGGTTGTGACACTGGCAAGAAGCTTTAAAACGTATTTACATCTCAAAGGACAGGGAAAGAATTTACAATTAGAAATTTTCTGAACTAACTGCTCAAAGGAAAGGGAGGTCAGGGGCCTAGAGTCAGAAAGAAGCCTGTCTAAAGTTTAGTCAAGCTAAGGGGAACATTAAAATCTTCTTGGTAAGTACACTGAAATACTATTGACATAAAGAACCATTAAGATGTGTGAGGATATATTTTTCCTTAGGAGACAACATCAGGAAACTCAGTAAGTCTTCCCATAAACTATACCTTTTTTGCAACCACTGTAACACAATGTTGAGCTGGATCTGGTTCCATTGGATGATTTCTTTGTTGAACTGAAACTTTGAAACTTTATATAGGACATAGCCCAACTTTACAGTTTAGAATACCTACCAGAGTCACTTCATTGCAAAATGCAGCTGCTCAGGTCTAAAAACTGGAAGGACAGTTGATTTCAGCTGATAGCAAGATAAGTAGGAGCTTTTAAATCAATCAAAAATCATTTACATCTTTTTGTTATTCCACTTTACACATGGTTATTATAAAAAGTTACCTTATATTCTCTTTTAAACAAAAAGGAGATTTAAGCAACTTAATATATTTAAATATTTTTTTTTTTTAAAAAGCAGTTTACTAACAAAAGATGGCTAATAGTTTCTCCTTACTGGAATTGAGAAGCAAATTGCATTATCCTTCAAAAGTCTTATTCATGTTTAGCTTCTATGACAAAAAAAGGGGGGGGGTGCGAATTCTATATTATTTTTGCTTAACTGATGAGCCTGTTGCCCCATTGGTTAAGTTATTGTCCTCATATAGACATAGCTTTAGGGGCAATTTGGAGAAAGGGTGGACACATAACTAATTGCTATTTTGATCTGAAATCTCTTAAAGGCAAGTAAAATGGAATAATGCAATTCTTTATATTCTTTAGGTACAAAGAGATAAATCCTCCAGGATTAAGTTCAGAGGATGCAAAGAAGTTAGACTTTGTTTCAAAGAAATAAATGCAAAACATAGGTTTACAATAGCAACCGTAGTATTTTAAACAAAACTCTGGGTAAAATTATCTTTTTTAAAAAAGAGTAAAATTATTCAAAGAAATAGTGTTACATAGTGAAGAATTCAAGTGGGACTATAAAAGAAAGATAAAAAATACCAAATTTGAGATTTTGTTTGGTTGAATCCTCAAATTTGGCATTTTTCCCATCTTTGTCTAAAATTAACCACCTGAACTATCAAAAACATGAGAACATTTCAAATGAAACTTTTGAGAGAATAGAAAGAACTTTCTTTAAAAAGTCCACATATGAAAGAGAGTAGATATGTGAGTTATGATCTAATTTTTGAAGATTATTCTTTAAGACTTTTCCATTTCACCAACTAGGAACATTTAATCTGGTAATACTGTAAAGCAAAATTTATACTTTTATCAGAGCAAACTTTTTTGGTAAAATATTAAATATTTGGCAGCTTTATATCTTTCTGATTCTACAACATGGAAAACTCTCTTCTGAATCATGTTTGTAAACCCCACAACATTATTATAATATGGACAAGGTTACTTACAAACAAAAGCTAGTAGTCTAAATGATTAGAATTAAAAACATGAACTCTAGTTTGGCTATAGGTAAGAGTCTTCACAGATAGGATCGTAATCAGGCTGTAATGTGACGTAGGTGTCCAGTTAGGGAAAGGCAGGCCCAGACTCTGTCTGCGTGAACCTTTAGTTCAGCAATTTGGCTAGGAAAGTTTAGCTTCAGTTTTCTCTCAAGAAATAGGGAAAATTGTTGCTCCCATCAAGAAATTGTACAACATGAACAGGCTTTTTCTTAGAGGCTTTAAGGCTGTTGTATTAGTTTCCTGCACACATTTATTCTGTTACATTCTGGAGGTCAGAAATTGTCAGAGGGCTGCATTTCTTTCCAGATAGCAACAGCCAGTGAGTCTTTCTCACATCCCCAACTCTTGAGTTTTATTCTTTGGCCTCCTTCTTTCACATTTAAAGAACCCCTGTGATTACATCTTACCCACCTGGATAATCCAGAAAATTCTATCTTCAGGTCATCTGATCAGCAGCCTTCCAAAAACGAATTCATGCCTAATATTTTTCCAGCCATGTAACCTAACATAAGCACAGGATCTGGGGCTTGAGGATATTGACATTTTTTGTGGGGGCCATTTTTTTTTTCCTATTCTTCTCAGGTTCTTGGCTACCCCTAACCCTAGATAGACACTTCCCATTTTTAAAGGAATTGGAGAAGATATAAGAGCTCCAGCTTTCCTCAGGGAACTAATTCTTTCTAACCAAACAGTGCTGGGAACAGGGGTGGGACATATTCTTCACGTTGTCCAAATTAGGAATCGTCTTCCTCTTCCTAGAGATATGGGTTAGCTGGGTTATTTCCATTTGATGCTGGTAGATGACTATCTCCAATCTAGATGGTCTGGATTCATTAAGCCGGCAGACAATGATGGGGAATGTTGTGTGTCGTGGGCAGTTGTTCAATTATCAAAATAGTAGTCTTCATCTCCTGTGACTTTGTTTGCTTTGAGACGTGACTGGAAGTCCCTAGAAATTTAGGTTTTGACAGTGTAAAAATTCATAAATCCTAATTACTTTCTTATTTAATTTTTATTCCTCCTACATTTCTTCTTTCCTTACCTTAAAGATCCCACGTGTAACCCATACACATACATTTCTGATATTTCTTCCATTTTTGATTTTTATTTTGGGGATAGTTTCTAAACAAAATGGAAACAAACATAAATGTATAAGGCCTCAAATATTAGCAATAACAACAAAAAAGTTCAGGAGAATGTTACAAGCTATGAAAAGCAGGAGATATCCTAGTTAAAACATTACTTATTGAAGGTGGCTATCTTTCTTTAATTTCTTTGTTTCCTACGTGAGAAAATGCAGGTCGTGTTAAATGTCATGTCCAAGTTCCTGTGGCAAAGAGAGAACCAGTTCAGACTTAGAACTCAGTGTTCTTAGTTACGTGTGGTGCTCATCTTGACAAAATATCAAATAAGTATAAAATAAAAAGGGGCATGGGAAGAGGTGTTGAAAAAGCCTTTGTGGTTCAGTGCTCCCTCACAAGTCAATGAAATTCCAGTAGCACTGTTCCAAATCTGATGAACACCATATAAACCTGTCTGCCTTTGATAAATAATTACCATTTCGAAATGAGTCCTTTAATGGTATTTTCACAAGCTGTTAATGGTTGTGGTTGAAAGAGCCTACCTTGCATAGCCCGATGTGTCATAATTCATGCCATAGTCACTGTTTTTTCTTCTAGGTTGATGGCCTCTTGTTGACTTTAAGTATAGCCTGACTGCTTTTTCTAACCTTACATTTAATGTATCACCCTGCATGATATGATTACACAATACTGAAAGCCTGCGGTCATAAATGCCACTTCTATAATTATATAACCTGCTATCCTTCATGTATAGAAAAGTTGCAGAAACACAAATGGTTGAGCATTTAGAGACATGCAGCACATGTTCCTTTCTAGCGTTAGTTATGTGACATATAAGCTGGAATTTATGAAGCTGGGCTTATAAAATTAAAAATGGAAGGTGAAAATTTACTGAACATCTAACTTTCATGAAGATGAATTCTCTCTTCATAGGAAAGATCATAGATTAAAATAATTACATTCTGGCCTGCTACTCAACTCCACAATGAATCAATAAATGTATACTTGTTAATTGGCATATAGATTATGAGTTATTTATATTATATAAAACATGACAACAATTATTTCCACACCTTTTAACAGTACTGCCATTTTATCAGTTCTCTTTGTCAAAACCACATAACAGTAAATATATATTTGCATGCAGGTTAGCATTATTTCACCAACCTTACAAAATTGCTCTTTTCATAATTTTGTTAGTGTATGCATATGTTGTCACAGACATTTAGCGATATTAAACATAATGCATATTATGTTTCCAAAAAGGCTTTACATGTCTAAGTTTCCC
Organism: Acinonyx jubatus; assembly: GCF_027475565.1. Classification (NCBI taxonomy): domain Eukaryota; kingdom Metazoa; phylum Chordata; class Mammalia; order Carnivora; family Felidae; genus Acinonyx; species Acinonyx jubatus. The sequence goes on from NC_069384.1 coordinate 42,641,560, forward strand.
TCCAGTGGCTATTGCATAATTCCATTTTTGCTGATTGCATATTTCGTTAATCTCCAATTTTTGCTCTTATAAATAATTCTATATTGAATATTTACATTATTAAAATTGGTCCTTTTCTGTAAATGAGTAATTTCTTACCGCCCATTTCCAGAAAGCAGATTGTTAAGTGAAAGAGCATATATTTAGCGCCTGTTGATTCAGGTTTAGAGATTTATTTTTTTATTAGTGTTAGAGAAAACATGTTTTACCTCACGACCTGTCAGTGCTGATTAAAAATTAGAGTAACATTAAACTTTAAAAAGAAGAAATGTTTGCATTTTCTGTTCATACTTTAAGATTGGAAACATAATATTTATCAATTATAGAATTAACTGGAAGAATAGAACATGGAGAGAAATATCATCTAGTCTACATATAATCAGGGTTGATTTATTTTTGACTTAAGATAATTATGAGAAATATACTACCTTATCACAGATAATCTGATTATAGAATATAATGAAAAGATTATTACGAATATGCTGCAAAGAGTATTTAGGATAAAATGATTTAGGAATTACAGAGATTTGTTAAATATTGCACCAATTATCAAGATCTTAAAAGCAAATGCTAATTTTACGGAATTGTGAAATAAAGCAGTGTAGTCCCTGATAACTCTACTGCTAGAAAAACTATGAGAGAATTAATCACCTTTTGCACATCCAGGGGAAACCAGGATATATTTTCATAGTGTCTTGCATGATTCTGAGATTAAAATATGGAGATATTTTCATTGGAAATAAAGATTTCTGTTGTTTTTTTTTTTTTTTTTCTTTCTTATTCTTTCCAATCTTAAGGCCTGATCATTATGGTGGGTTAAATTGATCCACATAAAAATCTCCATGGGAACTAGTAATACTGTGTGACTACATTTGTCTGTAATTTTATTTAGCTAATTTCCCTAACACCTACTTCTTTCTACTGCATAAATTATAAGTCCCCTCTGGAGCCATTACACAAGCCTTGAAACAAATGATAGATTTTATATCTACAATCAATAAACTAGACTAATGTAGATTTTTTTCTTTTTCTATTTAAATAGATATCTGCTGAGCTAATTATCTATTTATATGTCCATATTCTGCTTTTTCCAAGGAGGACTTGAAGCGACTCTCTGTTATTTATTGACAATGCCAAGAAAAGTTTCATAACTTACTTGAAATATTCAAATTCTCCCAGAGGAAAGAAAAATAGCAAGCCTTAAGACCATGATGGTGACAATGTAAGGATGACCCAAAAATTCAGCTCTTTTCCTCCTTGCTGTATGTCTGTCCATCTCTCTTTCTTAGGCATTAATCAGTATTGGGTTTTGTCTTAATTATACAAGAAGATTGGATCATTTTCACACTAATTACTTAAGCTAAATACAAGTCATATCAATTGAAAAATACATCAGTTTTGCATAGTAAAGGGAAAGAGTGTTTTGAGGTGGGTTTTTTTTGATGTTTTTTTCTGCATGTGTAATGTTAAAAAAACGAAATCCAACTGAATAAATTTAAAGATCTAATTGGCTTTATCCAATGACTTATGAATCGGGTTAGCATCGGAGGAGCTGTACAAAATGGAAGGCTTTTATAGGCAAAATGGTGTGCACAAGGAAATTAGCAAAAGAAAAGAAAGGGTTGTTTCAGGCCAGGTCACCTTCCCTTGGCGGGGAAGGGAGGGGCATTTTATCACAGGGATTCTCTCTCTAGTGCTCTTCAGGAACTTGATTGATTGGTTTAAAATTCTACTCCTGGGAGAGGCTGAAACTCTAATTAGGTTAGGTATTAAGTCTAGGTGGGGCTTAATTAAAGTAACTCCCTTTTGGACCTGGAGTTTCATTTTAACAGTGGAGTTCTGTTGTCTACTCCTTTGCCAAAATCTCTAGGTCCTATTGCTTATAACTTTTAGCCTCTACCCTGTATTTTTTAGCTTTTCTCTATCCTTCCATAATTCTCAAAGCTTCTCCTACTCTTTCCCCTGCCTCTGGAAAACTATTTGAAAGAATTTGAGCCTGAGAAGGATTTAAAGTCTATATTCTGGAAACTTTAGAGATAAAGGGAAAAGCTCATGTATGATTGGCAACCTGGGATGGAAGGCAGGGAGTGGATGTTCTCAATATTTACTACGGAAGATTTATATTCATTATAAAAGAGAGTCTTGCATTTTGGCAGGAGCTGTTTATTATGCATTTGGCTTTGCTGTATTCATGCAATCATGAATGGTATTGATGGCATTTACTGACCCATGGACTTTGCCTGCTGAGATGGAAAGCCAAAGCTGTGATAAAAATATTTTATTAAAAAACCCAAAGCATGCTTTTAGAATTGTTAGCATTTTTTTTACCTCATTTAAAAAACAGAAAGAAAACAAAAAACAACTTGCCTATTTATTTCCTGTTAATATTAAAAATCAGAAAAATGAAAGATAAGGTGTTAGAATGAAGACCAAAAGAGTTTGCATGTAATTGTCTTACTAGGTATATAGACCACAGCAAATTTTTTAAAAGTTGTAAGTTATTGGGAACACACCCTTTTGCAAACTATATTTGAGTAAAAATAAACCTTTGTGTTATAATACTTTGATTTGTGCATTAGTAGTATGTTTATTTTGTGTTATGGTTATTCGTAATATTATTTTTTTTAATATTAAGGAAGACAGTTTAAAATATTCTTCAAATAAATATTAATCTTTGTATTAAACCTATTATCATTAATGCCATTTGCTCTTCGGCTTTTTATATCTAGGTGCCTCATGGGTGTAGATTGTTACCTACTAAAAGAGATTGATCAGATTTATATTCTTTTAGAGCTCAAGGGTAGTTTGGGCATATAAGAGTTTATAAATTGAATGATTGACTAATGCTTTTTCATATGAGCTTGTTTTATAAAAGTTTAAACACTGAATGTCTATCCAATTTATGTGATTTTCATCTATTTACTACAGCCTGTGCATTATACAAACATTTTTTTTTTTTTTTTTTAGTAATGTTCAGAGACTTTACAGGTATTGATTTACAGTTACACACTGAGGAAACAGTTATCCAAGTATTCTGTTTAATTATATAAGTCGATTGCACTGTCATAGGGGGGTAAGAATTTACTTTCTGAGACAGATAAATCTGGCTTCAAATCTCAAACCTATCCCAGCTCATTCTATGACCTCATACAAATTGTATTACATCTCTTCAGCCTTTTAGCTCGTATTCATATAATAATGATAAAAATACCCAGCTTATGGTCTCTTTAAAGGTTTAAATAAAATAATTCTTGATGATTAGGTTCTTTCTTTCCATGTTTCCAAATAATGGTTATCAATTCCCATACAACAAACCAGATTAAATCAGGTAGTGTTTTCTAAGTGGAGGTTTTCTAATCTAGAAGTTCTTGTGTCTAGACCTGGGTAGCATTTGGCCTTTATTCCCCCGGAGTTTTATCCTGTCCTTTCACAAGAGACTATTTTGCCTCAGTGAGTGAAAAAAGTGACTGCACATAATACACTCTTTGGTTAAGGTTTGTGTTTTCTTAGAAATGCTACCGTCAATTGATCTATCATCATTAGCTCCATAATAACCAGCATTGATTACAACACTTGGTTTAGTTCTATAAGGATTCACGTGGCATCAGGCTTCCTTCTTAGTTGAATTTCCCCTATCTTCCTAAGGGATTTGATTCAAATGAAAGTATGCTATAACAGAACCACAATCGATTTGTAGAATTAAGTATTTGGAATAGTTCTGAGCACAGTGCTAAACATGTATATATTTGTGGAAAAAATAGAGAACTGTAATCATTAAACAGGACTGTGAACTCAAGATGTGTTTGCCTTCGTAGAGTTAAAATGGGTGATTTTAAGATCTCTCACCAAATAGGAAATAAAATGTCTTTATTTTGTAGGCCCCCTTGCAAAATAATTCCAAATGTTTTCACACAATTATTTGGAGCTGTGGATGAAGTATACAGAGCTGGTTCTGTTTGTGAACTGTTTACTCTGTTACCCAATCTGAATTACTTCATTGATCAAAGGAGTTGCCAAGAAATCTGTATTTAAAAAATGGTGGCAGAGGTGCCAGTGAAGGGATTTGCCGAGAAGGAACAAGGGCTTGATTCCCACTGCAGAAGCAGGCTTCTCTATTTTCGTAACTGAGTTTGAGGCCAGGTCCTGAAAGCCCCTTTTAAATGAAGACTGTGTTATTAGATGACTCCTTGATAGAAATTCTACGTGAAGCTTTGGGTCACAATTGGACAGGTTTGTATTTGGACGGGTAACATATGCTTCAACTAAACACACAGTTCTGACTCAGAGCACCCAGAAATACCCTCTTGCTTTGTGCTGTCTGTAACAGAATTAGTTTGATGAGAGAATTGGGGTATACTGCATTGACGATGTCATTTTTTTTTAACAATCTCTTTTCGTCTAGTCTTTTGAAGGTCTAATGTCTCAAAACTTTTTCTTTGTTGCCAATTTTTCAGTGTCCCTTAATTAACATGCAGAGATTTTTTTTTTTTTTTTTTTTTTTTTTTTTACCCTGTTATACATGTTAGGAAAACCTACAGGTCTAAATTAGCATGTGTATCAGTCTTGGACTGAGCTAGTCTTAGACTTTAACCAAGTTATTAGAATTCTGATAGAGTGCATTGTTTGCAGTATCTATCGTATAAGGGCCTTTTAGAGCCAGACTTAAGGGCAGAAAGAACTACTTGATGAGGATTAACAAGGTCTGAAAAGTTCTTTGCTGTAAAATCTCTTTTATACAAAGTTTAAAAAGGTAGGAGTGATTGATTTATCCATCTTATGAATTTATTAATCAGATTCATTTCCCCCAAACATCTATGTGGGATGGGATGTTGTTATTGGCAGCGTGTGGCGATATGTGTGGAGCTCTGACTTGAGACCCGGCATTGCAACCCTACCTGGCAGAACCTTGTGTGGCTCAGGGACTCTGAGACTGTGACAGTCGTCTACATTTCCCTTCTCCTAAAGCGCTACCATTAGCAAGAAGGAAATGGAAAACGGAATAAAGCATTAGAAAATGAGTAGCCAGATCTCCCTGTGGAAACATATGAAACTATATTCCAACTTTCAACTTTAATGAAGCATTAAATACAAATACTCAAACAGTGAAGTCACTGCTACCATCACTTGCCTGATCAATTTCACTAAGTGATTGGGTCACAGTAAATTTGGAGGGAGCAGAAGGTGAATTTTGAGAACGTCTACAAATAAAGAAATAGATATTAAAATGTGTACACATACAAATACTCACTTGTACACACATGTCTGCTTGCTGTTCGAGTTTTGCACTTTTCAGCATTTTTTAAAACCAAAATTCTCACCTTTACTTTCCTTGCAAAATATTCTCATGGGTGTTACAAAGCATCTTCTCTAAATTTGTTGTGAGTGTTTTAACTGCAATCTCAATCTGGCTGATTTATTGATTGGCTGGTTTCTTCACCTATGATTGTTTTCCCCTGTTCCTTCTCTGGGGATTCATGATTCTCTTTCTTCTGATCCTTTTGTTTTCATCTGACCATTTGTGCCACTTTGGGCTGAATATCTTTATTCTTTCTTTTATGAGTTACAGTTATGTGCAGACCTGACTTTTTGTGAAATGTTTTCTTGTCCTCGAGGACACAACACTCTATATCAATTATAATTTGGACAACAGTCCTGCACCAGGTTGACTGTATGATTGCACCTGAGAAAAATGATTTCTGGCAAAGCTTCAGGTAGGAGCATTCTGTTAAGTGGCGGCAAATGTAAAATTACCAATAGTCAACAAGATGATCATTACCCTTGCATATGATATTATTTTGGATATAATTGCCAACATCATTAAAATAAAAAAATACTCTTCAGGGTAAGAAATCAGAACGCTCATAAATAAAAAACTAGAATTCCATCAACATAAGTCCAAGGTAACACACTTGGCAACCAATAAAAACATGACATCTGAGTGATAAAATGCTGGTGATAATACAATATATTATAATAAAAACCTTATCATTATTTAGTTCCTGATACATGCTTCCACCAGAAATTCCATAAAAAGTATAGAAATCAAAATAAAAACTCTACTATATTCTTGGGGTTTCATGTGCAGCTTGGCAATTTGCCTTTTCTTAAAAATATCTGTATTTTATGTAATCTATCTTGATTTGAAAAGACTGTGTTGGAAAATAAACTCATAAATATTACTATTATTCCTTTTTTAGTCAGAAACAGCTTTTAAGTTTTGTTTCAAATAGCCTTGAAATTTTCCTCTTTAAATTAAATATTTCTTCAGTAATTAATTCTCTATGCTCCCACAAGGGTTGAAATGATACTTTTTAAATTTTTTCCAATAAATTAATAAAACTTAAGAGGAGGTATTTCTATTTTTACTATGGACACACTTTTTCATAATGACAAAAAATGTATTTTGTAAAACCTCTTTCAGGGTATGAATTATTACATAGGTCAAATGAAACTGTATTTTGAACATTACTCCCTTTCATTGAGTCACACATTGAAAATTATCAGAAATAAAACAACTTTTGGTGCCTTCTGTAACCTTAGACAAGTCACACTGACCTTCCTGTGGCTTAGGTTCATTTGTATGAAATGATAAAGCAAAACCAAATAATGTCCAAGATCCCATTTAACTATAAGGCCCTGTTTTCTTTTGTGAATTATATGTTACCCTCAAAAACTGAATCTCATCTTTCCACGTGAAATGTCCCATTTCTCTTTTACAGTGTGCTATTTTAGGAATTTCCTCTCCATCTACATGTAAATATTACTACAGACTACCTCAAACTGAGAGAGAAAAAGGTAGAGGAGGAATGGGAAGAGAGAGACAGAGAGAGAGAGGGAGAGAAAGAGAGAGAATTTTTTTAACTTTTTAATTTATTTCTATTTCATTTTTTATTAAAAAACATTTAATGTTTATTTTGAGAGAGAGAGAGAGAGAGAACTCGAGCAGGATAGAGGCAGAGAGAGTGAGAGACACAGAATCCGAAATAGGCTCCAGGCTCTGAGCTGTCAGCGCAGAGCCAGACATGGGACTAGAAATCACGAACTGCGAGACCATGACCTGAGCTAAAGTTGGAAGCTCAACCAACTAAGCCACCCAGGCGCCCAGTTTATTTCTATTTTAGAGAAAGAGAGATCAGAAAGACAGAGAAAGACAGAGAGAGAATCTCAAGCGGTTTCCACGCTGGGCATGGAGCCTGACATGGGGCTTGATTCCAGGACCCTGTGATATGACCTGAGCTGAAATCAAGTCGGTTGCTCAACTGACTGAGCCACCTAGGCACCCCAAGAAAGAGAGAATTTTTACTTCCCTGAAAAGCTGAATTCACCTTGGCATTAATTCTGAACAAGAGGTGTAGGCGGGTTTTACTCGAATCCTTGCTCTGCTGCAGGGAAAGCTAAAGTGAGTGAGAAGTGGATTGAGAACCATTTGGCAAATGGATTGAGAACCATTTGGCAGTAACAGCGCACCAGAAGAGACCCTGCTGAGAGCTGCTGTCAGGTCCCCTGCCAGCTGGGCATTTTGACTAAAGCTGTGCTGTTGTTTCTACTTGACTCGCAACCAGTTTAACGTGCAGTGACCACTGGAGCTGAGGGCACGCCTTCGATGCTGGGCTGTCCTAAGTGTGCCACTCAACATAAAGAACTGTATTTCTTCTTTTCTGTAGCTGTCTCATTACTTGTGGAGTTTCTTCTCACCTCAGCTAAATTCACCGTTTGCCTGACAGCAGTCCTGTGTTATCAGTGCCACAGTCTGCCCTGTTGAGTGACAAATATTCAAGTCCCTGGATACTGAACGGTGATCCTCTGAAAGGCAGAACATAATGTAAAACTAACTTTACATGGTTGAAAGGCTAGTCTTAGAACTCCAAACATTTTTAAAATTGAATGTAAAAAACGGGCTACATTTTAGAACAGATATTTAATTTCTTTTTTTTCTTTTTTAAAGTTGATTTATTTTGAGAGAGAGAACGAGCAGGGGAGGGGCAGAGAAAGAGACGGAGAGGGAGGGGGAGAGAATCCCAAGCAGTGTCCGCGATGACAATGCAGAGCCCAACGTGGGGCTTGGACCCACAAACTGTGAGATCATGACCTGAACTGAAACCAGCATTCAGATACTCAAGCAACTGAGCGACCCAGGCGCCTTATTTATTTATTTATTTATTTATTTATTTATTTATAAAGAAAGATAGAGAGTGTGTGGGGGAGGGGCAGAGGGAGAAAGAATCTTAAGCAGGTTCCAGGCCCAGCGCAGAGTTTAGCCTGACTGGGGCCTCGATGTCACGACTGAGAGATCATGGCCAGAGCCGAAATTAAGAGTCGGACATTTAACTGACTGAACCGCCCAGGTGCCTCTAGAACAGATATTTAAACCATTGCTACTTAAAGTGGGAAGTAAGAAAATGTTTAAGAATGGAAATCGGGGAAAGTGAATAGGGACCCAGGTGAGACCAGATTCTGTTACGGTTATTGCTATGCCGATAAAGCAAGACATTCAATTTTGTACACTTGTACATATATCTTTTCTGCTAAAATGAAAAAAGTATGTCTCACAACTTAACCTTCTCCCCTTATCTGTTTCTTTGAAATAGCCCATATTCTATTTTCTATTTTCTGTTGTTTTTATCATTTTCCAGACAGTTCACAATTTGGCCTGTTAGGAATACCCCAATGATCTTTCAAGATGCAGATATCCATATGTTTTCTGACTGGTAAAAGGTGCTTAATATTTTTATTTTTATATTGTTTGTCCCTGCCCTATATTAGACTTTATGAAAAGACAGGAACTACACTTGTACTTTGAAGCCTAAGAAAAACTGCTGTTGGCCTACTTCACAGGCATTTGTAAGAGGAAACTTTCTGCCACAGGCTGACAGATGGTAAACTGAATGATCCCGATGTTTGGTCCTACTTAATTATATTTCTACGAATTTTCCATGGCAGTGAACTTATGATGCTATGTTTAGGTACCAATCAGCACTAGTTAACATCTTCCTTCAAAATTGCTTTTTATGTTGTTGGATTGTTACAGATTTTTGGTAAGCAATTTATTAGTACAATTTATTTCACAATGATTTATACTACACATATTTATAATTTATAATACAATTAATTTCACAAATTATAAATACAAACTCTGTTTTCTCTTATGATTAGTATAATGTGGCATCATTACATTGTAAATAAACTACTTTTTTCTTCAATAAAGAGTACTGGAAGGGTACCTAAAATAGATATAATATGTCTACTTTAGTAATAGATTTTAGGGATCCTTTTTTTTCTTTCTTTGATTCCTCTGTATTTACAATTTCTTGCAGCATTTAGATTAGTGGTATTATTGGAAACATCTCCATACATTAGCACTCCAAAACAGCCATAGTGCTATGAGTTTTAAACACTACCAGAGGTCCTTCATTTTTCATCTCATATTTCTTTTTAAAAAAAAAAAATTTTTTTTAACGTTTGTTTATTTTTGAGACAGAGAGACAGAGCATGAACAGGGGAGGGGCAGAGAGAGAGGGAGACACAGAATCCGAAGCAGGCTCCAGGCTCTGAGCGGTCAGCACAGAGCCCGACGCGGGGCTTGAACTCACAGACCGTGAGATCATGACCTGAGCCGAAGTCGAACGCTTAACCGACTGAGCCACCCAGGTGCCCCTCATATTTCTAACTAAACTATAACTCGGTAATCTTATTTCTTGACTCTTCTGATGACACATTTTTGCCTTGGGCTCTCTTCCAGATAGTTCTAATTACCATTGTAAAAAAACAGAAACAAAAACAAAATTCCTTTCTGTTCTGATGTCATCACTCCTTCCTCACCAGGAACTCTTCTGATAAAACAAACTATTCTCATAAGCACCGGGTACCTCTGGACAAGTTGAGGTAAACAAAATTAGGGTAATTAACTGAAGTTGGAACAGCAATTTTTGCCTGAAAGCTCTGAGGAGCTTAGGAATTTTTTAACTCTGTTCATTCACAGGAGTCAGATTATATACAACATGACAGTATGGAAGTACCAACAGCAGGAAGCATGTTGCTTATCAGATTCAGAAACAGAGGACTGGAGGGCCTATAAATAAAAGAGTAAAAAGATGTAGTGACCACAGCTGAAGTAAAAGACACATATGAACCAGATAACATATGAGTCTATTCAAGACTTAGGAAATCAGTGATGTTTCTAATTGTGGGGTCAATGAGGAAAAGACTTGGGAAAGGCAGTGTCAGACTGAATGCTCTACCCTCCCCTTCCCCAGTTTGTAATGTTGAAGCCCTAACCCTCAATGTGATGGTGTTGGAAGGTAGGACCTTTGAGAGGTACTTAGGTTTAGATGGGGACAAGAGAATGGGGTTCCCATGATGAGATTAATGCCTTTGTAAGAAGGAACACCAGAGTTTTCTTCTCTCCACCATGTGAGGATATAGAGAGAATGTAAGCTGCAGTCCTCAAGCCGGGAAGAAGGCTTTTACCAAGAAGTGAATCAGGCAGCACCTTGATCTTAAGTCTTCCCAGACTCCAGAACTGTGAGAAATGTTTCTGTTGTTTAAGGGACCCAGTATACAGTGTTTTGTTACAGTGGCCTGAGTGAACTAAGACAGTAATGGTTATCTATACTTTTCTGGATGGGGTTAATCTGAAAATGCAGTTAATCTTAGAGATGGCCTGTTGTTTCTTTTGTTATCAAGTTGCACTTTGAAATTTAATGGAGTATTTCTGAAATCCAGACCACCTCAGTATCTGTAAGAAAATGGCATGTGAAATTTGATGACTTGGGCACTTTTCACCTGTCATGTTTAAATTTGGAAGAGATCCAAAAAGTAATCACTAAATGAAATTATTTTAATCACTAATACAACCATTTTTTATTCAAGTACTGCCATTGGGTTGTGATTGTGTTTGTGAGTTTTATTGGAGCCAGTATAATACTTTAATTTCTTTAGGCAAAGGAAGAGGAAAGTCTACTAAATATATAAATCATGCCGTCATTCCTAGTGAAGACCATAAGTCACAGAGCCCTAAATTTGTAAAACTTCTGTGGGGCCTTGGAATATAAAAATGCGGTAGGAGCACTGGGTCATCTCAGGTTCCTGATGTAGTCAGCTCTGTAATGTAACATATGTGTGTTCTTAAACATCACTGATGTATGCAAAATCATACAATAAACAACAAAAAGCTTTTGGAAAAATTGGAACTAGGGAAATAATACTCAAAAACTTTGCCCATGACTTCCAAAAATAAAGGAACCTCATGAAAATGATTAAAAAAATAATTAGAAATACACAAAAATGGTTAAGAAATACCGAGGCACCTGGGTGGCTCAGGCGGTTGAGTGTCTGATTCTTGATTTCAGCTCAGGTCATGATCCCAGGGTTGTGGGATTGAGCCCTGTGTTGGGACTGCTTTGGATTCTTTGTCTTTTCTTCTACCTATCTCCCCCACTGTCTCTCTCTCTCTTTCTCTCTCAAGTTAGAAAGAAAAGAAAAGAAAAGAAAAGAAAAGAAAAGAAAAGAAAAGAAAAGAAAAGAAAAGAAAAGAAAAGAAAAGAAAAGAAAGGCACAAATACTATAATAAATAGTATACTTTACCTTGGAAAAGACCTGAAGTTTGCTTGTGGAAATAAGCACCAAAAGATCGCAGCTTGGGAGTTATCATGGAGTGATGAAAGATGCATTATCTGAAATCAGATGGGAAGCTGTAACTCCACAGAGAACTGGTGTGGCTCACAACAAATGAGGCGGGCTGAGGTGGCTAGAAGATGTTTGAAAAGCATGGTTTTAATTTACTCCTACCGAATTCACCCAGTTTCAGTTTTCTGCATTCATAGTGTTTCTCATGGAGGTATCCCATAAGCAAATAAGAAATGTGTATTGTGTTTTAATTGTTCCCCAATATGTCATTCATCTTGAAGCAAATCTGCATTTTTAAAACCAGCATTATAGCAGAACTAACCGTACGCAGATAAGTACTCACACCATAGTGGGCGTCTCTATCCTATTCATGCTGTGAGATACACATTAGTTTTACCAAGACAGCATCATTTTTCTCATTATATTGGAGCCATTCATCTGATTTCCTTTTAAAAGCATTTTTTTTGAAATTTTTATTAGCTTTTTATTTAGCTGTACAATTCTTATGTTCATGGAGATTTTATAGTGAGACTGTCTGTATGCCAATAACACTCTCATTCAACATTATTTGTCACTAGAGTTGCAAGATACTTTTTTCCCCTGTAGGATTTCCCTGCAAAATGTAATGTAAACTTCTTACATTTTCAAGTTTAGGATACAGTGTTATAGAGAGCTTGTATCATCTGTTCTACTCCTATCTCCATACTTCTTTGTCTCAAATATGAAGAGATCCTACCATGCATTCAATTGTATAATTCATTGCCATGTAAATTCTCATGCTAACATAAGTACACTATAATCTGGTAGTTGAATAATAATAATAGCCATTCATTATAAGATGCCTTATCCCCCATCTTCCATTTCTCTTCTCTCCTGGCTTTCAGTTAGCCATAGCCGTTTGAAAGGAAAAAATAAAAAATAAAGAAGAAAAAAAATGTGAGATTTTACACATATGGCTGTATTCAAATTTAAAATTTCTGGAAGTTAGAGATTGTGTTTTTAATATTCTTTTTGCAAACGTTTAACTAAAATTAATCTATTCTCTAAGAGTATATCAGGGGTTTCTGGAAGGTATTTGGATTACTTTAGACCAAAGAAATATCAAGAAGAGTATGGTGAATACATCATATATTTGATCACAAATAGTTAGTACAGGTACCAAATCCACAAGCATATTTCCCTGGGAATGATTACCCAGGCTTTCTTTTCAAAGGGAATTTGAAATTTAAATAGCTTCTGGCTAATTTTAGCAAATAAAAATTCTTTCCCTCCATTTTTCAATATTTCAGGTGAAAAGTGTTTCTTGGTTTGAGTCATCTGCTATTATTGGTTTATTTCTTCACTCCATTTTTCTCTAAGGAGATGTGCATTTTAGATCAATATATATCGAATACCGTACATTCAACTGGCCAAGTTTTGTTGAGTTGAAGACAGTTTTCTAAAGGAAAATAATATATTATCTTATATGTGAAATTCTGCTAGGAGGCAGTTGTAGGCAGCTATGTTTAACCACCATTGCTGTGAGCCTGATTAAACTGTTCTTCTACTTCAGTATGAACACAGCAGTTCTCTGGCATATACAATTCTTATTTCTACAACTCTTATTTTCCTGAAAATTAAAAATGGCAAAGTACTCCCTCTCCTTTCTTCCTTCCCTCCTTCATGCCTTTTCTTCCTCCCTACACCCCCACCTCCCCCACCCCCACCTCTCATCATCCCCTCTATCACAGCATATAGCACAGATCTAAATACTTCTGTACATGCCCTAATAGAATAATTCTCAATACTTCTAATAGAAATGATTAACAAGCTAAATTGTATATGTGTATGTGTGTGTGTGTGTGTGTGTGTGTGTGTGTGTGTTTGTATACAATTCAGCAATTGCACTATTAGGTGTTTACCCAAAGAATACAAAAATACTAATTCAAAGGGACACATAAACCCTGATGTTATAACAGCATTATCTACAATAGCTAAATTATGGAAACAGCCCAGTGTCCATGGATTGATGAATGAATAAAGAAGATGTGGTGTATATATATGTATATATATATATATATATATATATATATATATATATATATATACACACACACACACACACACATATAAGCATACATACATATGTATGTATGTATATATACATACATACAATGAAATACTACTTAGTCATGAAAAAAGAATGAAATCTTGACATTTGCAACAACATGGATGGAGCTAGAGAGTATAATGCTAAGAGAAAGACAAAATACCATATGATTTCCCTCATATGTGGAATTTAAGAAACAAAACAAAGGAACAAAGAAACAAAAGAAGAGAGAGAGAGGCAAGCCAAGAGACAGACTCTTAACTAACTGTAGAGAACCAGGGGTGGGGGATGGGTGAAATAGGTGATGGAGATTAATGATTACACTTGTCCTGATGAGCACTGGCTGTTGTATGGAAGTGTTGAACCACTATATTTTACACCTGAGACTAACATTACACTGTATGTTAACTAGAATTTAAATAAAATTTTCAAGAAAGAAATAAATACTTTAAAAAATCAAAATCAAAAGCAGTATTGGAAACAAAATTAAGCAGGCAGAAATATGAGAAGATAGGAGTTTACAGTTGACTGGGTGTGGCTGGTAAGAAAGAAGTAGGATGAATAGGGCTCTGAGATATACATTTAATGGAGCATCGTAATTTAATGGTATTTCTACCCCTTAGTCCTTGGGTGATACTTCAGGAAGCAGCGGGAATAGGTTTGGTACTTGGGCATTAGTTTCTGTGTCCCTCTCAACTGTCAGATAAGAAGAACCTTGTCACGATCATTTCTAGGATTAAAAAGTCACTTCTACTCCCAACTTACAATAGATACCAAACACAGATAACTTGATCAAACAAAGTGCCAAATTTATGACTATACAAATGGATAACTTTACAAATAAATTACTAGGGATGCTCAGTGCTGATCTCTATGGACCAGTCTAGCTCAGTACCACGTTTCCTGAGTTCAATTCACATTATGCTGGATTTGCCCCAGAGCTTACCCAGCTTCCACATTTTTTTTATTTCAAGTCAAGTGTAATAACTTGTATTCTGTGTCTGTTTCATTTGTTTGCATATTAATTCATTTCTTTATTCATTCATGTATTATTTATTAAGATCCGTTGACTTGTGAATGGCACTAATAGAATTAAAAGATGAGAGCAAGACCCCTCCCCCACTGAAGACCTCTACTCTGGTGAGTTATATCCAAATAAGTAATGCCCATACCCATATAAAATAATAAAGTAAGTCTCCTCTTATCACGGTTTTTCCAAATGTTCCCGCTGCTATTGCTACAGGATACCTCTTGCATTTCTTTCCTCTCAAATAATTCGTGACTCTTCATTCTTTATTTCTCTGCTCACTGGCACAGCCAAGTTTGAATTCTGTAAATAGATTATGAACCAACATCAAATCTAGGTTAATTTGAACATGACATTCAAGCCACTGTCCTAGAGAGTCAGAACCTATGTATATATATACACACACCACACACATATATGTATACACATATGTGTGTATGTATATGTATATACATATATATATACATATATATATAACTAGTTATATATATATATATATATATATATATATATATATATAACTAGTTGCTTATTTATCTACACTAATTAAAACAGTATACATTTTATAGGATGTTTTAAGTTAAGGCAGAACTTAGAGGAAAGACTTTCATTAAGAAAAAATTACCAGTGTACTAAGTGCCCACGGTAAAAGTAAAGAATATTAAAATCAAAAAACAAATATCGTCTGAGGAGAGAGGTAGTGAGGGAAACCTGAGATCTGAAGCAAAAGTACTAGTTTATTAATAAGCAGAAGTGAGGTAGATGTCAAGAAAGTACATTGCCTGTAGATAGAACATATGTTTGATAGCTTTGGGTGTGGAAAATGGTATAGTAAACGAACTGGGGCACTTGTGTGGCCCAGGTGGTTAAGCATTTGACTCTTGATTTCAGCTAAGGTCATGATCTCATGGTTCATGAGTTTAAGCCCCATGCTGCATGTCAGGCTCTATGCTGACAGCGCGGAGCCTGCTTGGGATTCTCTCTCTCCCCTCCCTTTCTCTCTCTGCACCCTCTCCCCACCCCCTCCCCCCACTTTATCTCTCCCTTGCAAATAAACTAAAAAAAAAAAAAAAAGAATTGAAAGAAATTCAGGGTAGCTGGAGTATGGAGACCTTTCATATGAGTGACCTCAAATAAGGCTGAAGAGAGGGAGTTAGTAGGAAATAAGAGAGGGTTTTAAAATCCAAAGAAGGAATTTGGTCTTTATTTTGAAGGCAATAGAAAATCATCTAAAGGATATGAGTTACTTTAGATATATATGGCCATATATATATATACAAAAAAAAAATCACGATATCAAAAATGACACAGGAAATAAAATGAGGAGGTAGGAATACATGTAGCCAGCTACCTTTCATTAAGAGACTATGTTTGAGGGGTGCCTGGGTGGCTCAGTCAGTTAAGCGTCCAACTTCAGCTCAGGTCACGATCTCACGGTCCGTGAGTTCGAGCCCCGCGTCGGGCTCTGGGCTGATGGCTCAGAGCCTGGAGCCTGCTTCCGATTCTGTGTCTCCCTCTCTCTCTGCCCCTCCCCCGTTCATGCTCTGTCTCTCTCTGTCTCAAAAATAAAATAAACATTAAAAAAAAAAGAGACTATGTTTGAGCTGATCATGACATATCCCTATTGAATTCTATGGTATTAAGACAGCGCTGTGGTTTGGACTCACCAGATGTCTGTAGAGATGGAGACAGTTGCTAGACATGAAAAAAGATATTCTGCTTTTATGTGGGGCTTGGGAGTTGTTCCTTGTGTTGGAACAATGGCCCTGTCTCTCAACAGTAGGTTGGAACTGATGTGTGCAGATGCCAAGATACAAAGGAAAAGCCCAAAACTTCTGGGAAAATACTAGCTGGAAAATGACTTGATCAAAACTTGACAACCTTACCAGCATCACGGAGGTTGATGAATACTGATAAAGCTGTAGATGTCACTGACTAGCAGCTTCATCTTGAATGAGGGGTCAATAGCTGCCCATTGAAAGAGGCCAATTTGCTGAAGTTCCTAAGGTGTAACTATTTCTGGTTAGGGCCAGGACTTTTACTTGTCTGTTGTATGAAAGCAACAAAACAAAACAAAACAATACAAAAACTGATCAGAAAAAGCCCTTCATTTTTCAGACATGGAAAGAAAACAAACAATTTTGTTTCATCATGGCAGATTATATTATTTTTAATTCTGTAAATAGACTGTGAACCAACATCAAATCTAGGTTAATTTGAACATGAGATTCAAGCCATTTCTATTTAATCATCATAACACACACTGTCCTAGAGTCAGAACCTATTCATAAGTGGATTACTTCCTAGATATATTATTGTTTCAAATACAGGAATACAGATGAAACTAAGTTGCTTTATTATTATTATTGTTGTTATTATTATTTCATTCAAGTTAGTGAACATACAGTGTAGTCTTGAGTTCAGTTGTAGAACCCGGTGATTCATCTCTTACATATGACACCTAGTGCTCATCCTGAAAAGTGCCCTCCTTAATTCCTATCCCTCATTTAACTCTTCCCCCCACCTCCTCTCCGGCAACCCTCAGTTTGTTCTCTGTATTGTTTGTTCTCTTAATAGGCATGCCTCCTGGAACTAGTGGGTATTATGCTAAGCAAAATAACTCAGAGAAAGACAGATATTATATGATTTCAGTCATATGTGGAATTTGAGAAGCTCAACAGAGCTTCCCCAGGGGAAGAAAAGGAAAAATAAGGAAGAAGGTTTTTGTTTTTTTTAATGAAAAATTCTTTGTTTTCAGTTAGTCTTATAATCAAATTACTCTGAGTATGGGTGTTTCATCTTTGGTCAGCTGTTTAAATTTAAAATGTGTACTTGGGGGGCGCCTG
This sequence comes from Acinonyx jubatus, assembly GCF_027475565.1. Classification (NCBI taxonomy): domain Eukaryota; kingdom Metazoa; phylum Chordata; class Mammalia; order Carnivora; family Felidae; genus Acinonyx; species Acinonyx jubatus. Next base: position 42,659,186 of record NC_069384.1, read on the forward strand.
GGTGGCTCATTCTGTTAAGTGTCTGACTTCGGCTCAGGTAATGATCTCACAGTTCATGAGTTCAAGCCCCGCGTTGGGCTCTGTGCTGACAGCTCAGAGCCTGGAGCTTGTTTCGGATTCTGTGTCTCCCTCTCTCTCTCTCTCTGCCCCTCCCTCGCTCATGCTCTGTCTCTCTCTCAAAATAAACATTAAAAAAAATTTTAAAAATGTGTAATTGTAACTAAAGCTGAGTGTAAGTGTATAATGGCACTTTTATAAAAGGCAATAAAAGGTAGAGTTACATAGGTAATAGTGAATATCTTGATATTATCAAATAGAATGAGAGAAGCTGTGAGACCTTGGAAAGGTAAAGTAATTTAGAGATATGAAACCCCTTCGTGTGAGAATCCAGTGAGACAGTATGGGTAAAATGTGGTGATGGACGAAATGTTAGTTATTATAACTCCCATAGGCCCTTCTGATGCTACTAAATCAACAAACCGCTTCAAGTTGAAGTAGCATTTTGTGTTTGTAACCTTGTTCTTAATTGCATTTCTTCTGTATTGTTCAAAAGACAAATGCATATGTATCTGTATGTCTTTCACATGTATTTCATGTTGATATGTATTTCAACATAAATGAATACTGTTTGACATTGCAATAAAAAAAAGATAATTTGGAGGTGGATTAAAGATATAGGAGATGAAGATTTGAAAAAGGACAGGAACATTGTCCAGATACCTATGCATCTCTTACATGGGCACACTATTTTCCGATACAAGACATAAATGAAGATAAGCTGTTTATGGAGAAGAACATGGCAAGCGAAAGTTTTCACTATCTGAGAGATTCAAATGGGCTGGACTCTCATTTTCTCCTACACCTGATAGCTGAAGTCATGAGAATAGAGAACATGGCCTAAGGAGGCAGTGGTTGGTATATGTTAGAGTACAAGTCTTACAATGGAAATTTGAAATGCAACATTTAGTGGTCTTCTTGGGAAGGCAAATCCAGGGGAACCGATAGAGAGGCTGGTGGTAAGGGGAAACATCAACTGAACATGGAAGGGAAGGGAGTGTATTTCTAGGAAGGCGTGGTCCGTGAGGCTTATGAAAGCTGGAAGGCAAAGTAAAATGAGAAGCATGCGGCTTTTAGCTTCAACTGGACAAGTTATGAAAATTAATTTTTTTAATCCTAGTATATTTCAGTCACAGTCCTAGTATATTTCAGATTTCTCTGCTCACAGCCAACGACCTTGAATTTGGAAAACTCAGAATTTCCTTAAGTATATTTGTTACCTGATGGCCTTGCAAAAGTTATATTATTCCCAAAGGGAGGTGAAGAAATTGGTCCAACGATTTAATGAATTTCTAGAGTTTGGAAGAACTACTATGAGAATATTTATACAAACTGGTATACGCTCTCCAAGTATCTTAAATATTTATTTATCATTCTGAAGGTAAAAAGCATTTGAGAATATTGTAAATAATTCAAACATGCAAAGTAGAAGCATATGAATTGTATGATAACTGCCATTTATTGAGTATATTCATATTTTTAAAAGATGACAAATGGTCAGATGCATGAGTCTTCTGTGAATTTTACTTCTCTTTTTTAAACTGCTCAAACATTACCTCCTTTGTAAAATATTTCCTCAATGCCATCCTCTTGATGGAGTAAATCACTCTGCCCTTGTACCTACACTGTGACTTGGGCACAGTGAATATAAATTTTAACAACACTTTAGATGACGGTGCATATTAATGAGGTCCTATGCCTCAGGTTTTATTCCTGTGTGTCATCGGTGCCTAGTTTATGGCTTGGTACATAGTAACAGCTTAAAGAACATTGATAAAATATTGAAATAATTTCTTGGAGAATATAGATTATAGAAATAGAGGTGATCTTAGATTCTTCTAGTTTAATCCCTTCATTTTCTAGATGACAATACTGACAGCCTAAGGTATTAAATGTCTTGTTCAGAAAATTTGCTCTTATCAAAGAAGGGCTTCAATCATCATATTTTTACCTGGAAATACATATGAAATTATGAACACCAGTACAATTACTGTATTTTATCTCAGAAGGAAAAATTGATCAATATAGTATTTTTAAATAACACAATAAAACAGAATGCTAGAATGTATAATCTAGGGAAAGACATATATCCCCAGTCAGGAAGCACACATTTAAAATGAATTAGGTATGCACCTTATAGAAGTTTTGATCTCAGATATGATTGTTCTCTACAAAAATATTCGAAGTAGTTTAGAAAAATATTTCGCATTTCATACATACATAGATTCTATTGTTATATGGATAGAGAATATTTTTACTTTGAGATACAAAAAAAATAATATCATATAATAGTATTAAAAGGAGACATGCTTTATATTCATGTTATGTAAATAAAGTATTCATTTGCTCTAAATGCAGTCCTTATGAGTTGAAATGTGGTTTCTCAGAAACAAATTAAGCAGCCTTCTTTTGAGTCACTAATAGACAATTTGCCATCTATCTGCATAAGTGGAACAGTTTCACCTATGGGGAGAGTATATAATAACATACAGCTATTTTTTTAGAAGCAAAGGGGATGTCTACATCTCTCTGCTATGGGAATTTATTTACACATAATCATAAAATGTAAACTGCAGAAGACTTGGGATCATTTATTCTAAACTTCTACTGGGCATTTGAATTTCCAGAATAAAATTTTCAACAAAGTTCTTTTCCTTGAAATGCTAATGGATTCTTTGTTATGGAGTTTTATTATGTCTTTGAAGGGTTCAAATTGTTGAAGAAAGTCTTTTTCACACTAAGCCAATCTACTTATAATATTTTCTTTTGTTTCTACTTCTTAAAGCAATATATGGGAAAATAAAATATCTCTTTAAAATGGCACTTTGGGGCACCTGGGTGGCTCAGTTGGTTAAGTGGCTGACTTCAGCTCAGGTCATGATCTCACGGTCCGTGAGTTCGAGCCGTGCGTCAGACTCTGTGCTTACAGCTCAGAGCCTGGAGCCAGCTTTGGATTCTGTGTCTTCATCTTTCTCTTCCCCTCCCTTGCATGTGCTCTGTCTCTCTCTCTCTCAAAGATAAACATTAAAAATAAATAAATAAATAAATAAATAAATAAATAAATAAATAAATAAAATGGTACTTCAAATATTTGAAAATGATTATAATGTAACCTCTACATTTCATTTCTATAAGCAGTATCTTTTCATTTTCTTCAGATATTCCTGTTATTACATAATTTTAGTATGCATCAATATTTTTATCAGTATCGACTGATATATTTTCCATTGTATCTTTATCTCTATTAAAGTATAAAATCCAGAAGTGAATAAAGTAGCCTAGATCTGATTTAACTAGCTCAGAAATAATTGTAATTCATTTGGAGTTTGTTTATTTAATGACTATTTATTGAGTACCTTCATGTGAGATGCAGGTTCCAATGGTCAGAATAACCAGTGACCCAGCCATTACATAGCCTACTGTCCTTAATAGACACATTTAGGTTCTCTACTAATCAAGTCTTCCAGTGGTGTTTTGAAGGCACTTTATAGAACTCAAGTTGTACATATTTCTTCCCAAGTTCGGTTTTACTCACGTTCTGTTGATATTGGCCATGAAGGGAGTATCTACACCATGGAAATTAGAGAACACCACAAATATTTTGAGGTTTTTGTTTGTTTTGCTTGATTTTGTTTTGTTTTGGAGAGCATTTTTTTAAACATATACAAGCAAACCACTGTTTTTTGTTTGTTTGTTTGTAGCTCCTCTCTCCCACATTTGGGGGATCCTAGCAGTAGTTTTTACTAAAGAACTTGCTCCTGTGACTATAAAACATAACCTGGGACATTTAGATACTCAAAAATAATGTTTGTTCTATATTATTAAGGCATAATGTTTATTTAAATTTTATTAACTATATCATGCTGATCCTCTTAACATTTATTTATTAACAAATAATTTTAAGTTCAATTCCTTCACCTGATGACAATGACAGCAATGTATAAGCTAACTTGGAGGTGCTTCATTGCCTTGTTTGCCAAACATAATCACCCTTGAATGGGCTGACTACTCCTCATGTAGAGAAAATCTGTCTCTTCTTTTTTATTGCTGTTTTCAATTTGTATAACTTGCAGAATTTGTAAAACGTTCATTTCTATTGCCATCTCTAGTTTAAAGCCAAACTTATTTTATTTACTTATTTTTTTTTAAGTTTTTTTATTTTATTATTTTGAGAGAGGGACAGTGAGAGCAGGGGAGGGGCAGAGAGAGAGGGAGAGAGAGAATTCCAGGCTCAGCATGGAGCCTGATGCAGGGCTGGATTCCATGACCATGAGATCATGACTTGAGCCAAAATCAAGAGTTGGCCATTTAAACAGCTGAGCCACCCAGGTGACCCTAAAGTCAAACTTATTACTAGAGCCCCAGAACAGTGAAATCACAAAATATCTTCAAGAGAACTCTCTTGCCTGGTTGAGGTATTGTCATAATACACACATGTATAGATACCTTTGATCTTAGGAATTCAGCAAAATATTCATAACTCTCCAAGAAGACATAGACGACAGTCAAGATATTTTACTTGAGATTATTTAACATTTTATAATTCTAGATGAGCAGACAGCAACCAATTTATGCATTCAATAAAGATCTTTGCTATTAGAAAAGATCACAAAAGAGAGAAAAAGTAGCCCATTGAAGATCCTGGCACTAAAACTCAGTCTCAACAAGGTCAGGGGCCACTTGCCAGATACTCCATAAAGAATATACTGTGAAAAATATTAACAGACTTTATTGGATTAATGCCTCTAACACCTAATTATATCTGCAAATAAAATAAAGGAGGAAAAATAGCTAAGTAAATGGAAAGCATTTTTTCATAAATACTTAGATACAGAAAATGCCTCTGAAATTGCTCTGGAGGTGGAGTTGGCTGCTTGTGTTCTGTTTTACTTGCTAAAATTTAAGGAAAATTATGATCCACCTGTATTATTTGGCCAACCAAACCATTAGCTGAATTTATTATAGTAGCTAATCAGTATTTGCAAAAATTGCCAAGAAAAGAAAAGGGAACTTATTAAATATAAACCCATAATTTTATAAATTAAATGCTTTGAAATTTCAGAGAGTGAACAGAGTATTCATCGAAGTAGAAATATAGAAAGGCAAATGGAAAGAAAAAACTTTAAAAACTTTCTGATGAAATGATCTGGGGATTCTCTGTGAAGGAAGGTCCACATTAAAAAAAAAATGTCAATCAACCCTATATTCAAAATCCTCTCCAAACTCCAGCTCTCAATTGGAATAGTATCTAAAATGCACAACCAACGTCTTCCCTTTTAGGGCAGTTTGGGGGAATGTTATTAATGTTTATGCTCCATTATTTCCATTCTTGCCGCTAGTGCAGATTGGTACTTACATGTTAGAGGTACTTGAGCAGAACCTAAAGCTAATTGTTCACTATCCCAGAGCTAGAGACTTTGATCCCTTAAAATCTGCCCAGGTTTTAGCATATTCTATAGTTTATTCATTTTTTCAGGGATTTTACCATAGATTGATGTACACGTACAGAATTACTTCTCCTATATTTATTAGTGGAATTAAACCATTTTTTTCTTTTTTTTGTACTTTTTTTTCAATATATGAAATTTATTGTCAAATTGGTTTCCATACAACACCCAGTGTTCATCTCAACAGGTGCCCTCCTCAATACCCATCAACCCCCTCCCCTCCCTCCCACCCCCCATCAACCCTCAGTTTGTTCTCAGTTTTTAAGAGTCTCTTATGCTTTGGCTCTCTCCCACTCTAACCTCTTTTTTTTTTCCTTCCCCTCCCCCATGGGTTTCTGTTAAGTTTCTCAGGATCCACATAAGAGTGAAACCATATGGTATCTGTCTTTCTCTGTATGGCTTATTTCACTTAGCATCACACTCTCCAATTCCATCCACGTTGCTACAAAGGGCCATATTTCATGCTTTCTCATTGCCACGTAGTACTCCATTGTGCATAAAAACCACAACTTCTTTATCCATTTTTTTAAAGTTTAGGTATGTAATCTATTTTACCTTAAGTAGAGTCTACTTAGAATTCCCTCGTTAATAGTAATGCTGAGTGGTTCTAATTTAACTCATGTACTGCCTCAGAATCTACTCTCCAAATAACCACAAGGGATGCTTTCTACTCTATCATCCATTTTTGTTCTCAACATCTAATAAGTCCATTATTCACTATATCCATCCAGTTAGAATAATGCTAAATTCTACTAAAACAGTTCTTAAATTTTCCTAATAGCTTTCTATATAGTGTCATGAAAACCCACACATCTCATGAAAGAAACATGGATTTGTACCAGGCAATAATCATAATAAATCACTTTGTTTTTGTGAAATCCATGCTCACTATGTAGTAACATTATATACTCTTATTTTCTATATCAATCAATCAATCTTTGTCATCTATTGTGATGTTGTTTTTTTTTCACATCACGTTCTCCAGTATCTTTTTTTTTAATTTTTTTAATGTTTATTTATTTTTGAGACAGAGAGAGACAGAGCATGAACGAGGGAGGGTCAGAGAGAGAGGGAGACACAGAATCTGAAGCAGGATCCAGACTCTGAGCTGTCAGCACAGAGCCCGACACAGGGCTCGAACTCACGGACTGTGAGATCATGACCTGAGCCGAAGTCGGCCGCTTAACCGACTGAGCCACCCAGGCGCCCCCGTTCTCCAGTATCTTAAATTAGAATTCTCTAAGACTGCACTGAAAGTTTCTTTTAATTTCTCAAATTCTCAGGACATTGTATGAATTTGTTTCCTGTATATCCCACCTTTTATTCAGTATATTAGTGACCTTATATTAGCCTCCTCCTCAATATTTGCATTAAAAGGGGTCCCATAATTTTATTTCATTTTTAATCAGTAGAGACCACCTTCTTTTAAAGAGTTACAATAGTTACATTTATTCTGAATACTTTCCTTAGGAGAGCATTTTTTTCTACAGGAGAGCAACGCCTATCTTCTTCCAGAGTGAGGGTTATTCTCCAAATTACCAGGTCAGCTAGTTTCATGAATGCTTACCTTCCTGGCCATGATTGGATAGTGACAAAGGCACAAGGGCTAGTCCTCTGTTACACTTAATTCAGGTTTGCACCTGAATCCTTAGCCACAAACAGCTGCAAAAGCATCTTCATTCTCAAATAAATCATTTTCAGAGTTTTGGGATTTGTGGTCCTTGATTAAAATTCATTTTTTTTACCTGGTGTTCTCTTAAGAGAGGAGTTGCTTTGGGAATATTCATGTAAATTAATGAGAACAAACAATATCCAGTTGCCCACTGAAACTCACTTTAAAGAAGAAGGCAAAGAGCTTGCCCAACTTCATATATTCAATGGTCAGCTGCTATGATGGTAAGGGTTTCTTCTTCTTTGTTCTTAGAACCCTCACTCTGGGGCCATTTCCATGTACTCTATAACACATTGCCTCAAGTCCAGAGTACATTCCCTCTTTATGGAAGAGGTATGGATGTATAAAGTGAATGCTGGTTCTTTCTGTTGGCCACATTAAACTAACTCATCTCATATTAACTTCTGACTGACAACCTTCACACACACACAGAAAACACCTTCTGATTGTTTTCTGGTTCTTGCCTCTTTGACCAAATCTCATGTTTACTTAGTGACAACTAAAACAGATTTCTGATCTTTTATCACAGTCATACTTCTGGAGGATACAAAACCATAGGAACTAGAATGGAGTTAGCTCAGTTATCCCAGCCAAGGCTCTAGAAATGTGAAAGATTCCAAACAAAAATCACCGAAGGCACCTAACACACCCATCAGTAATAGTTAACACATGAGAAAACCCAGCCAAGACCAGAAGATGTTCCCAGCTGAGCCCAGCATAAGTTGCCAATTCTAAAGTGCTGCTATATAAAAATACATATAATTGATTTTTTTACTAACCTTGAGTTCAGCCATGTTGCTAAATTCACTCATTAATTCTACCAGCTTGTAAACTACTTTGGATTTTCTACGTGATATACACGATAATATCAACTGTAGACAATGATGTTTGTTTATTTTCCTTTCTAATTCACCTTTTTAAAAATTTCTTTGTTGGTCTTAAATCATTTACTAGGACCACCAGTAAAATGTTAGAGTTAGTGGTAATGTATACTCTGGTTCTGTCTCTGATCTCGGGAAGAAAACTTTAAAGTAATTGAAATCTACTAACTTATTAATGGAATAAACCAATAGAAAATACAAAACATCAAAATTTTGCATTGCGTTTCTGGGAATTGCCATCTAAGTTGACACTATTTATTTACTTTATTTATGAAATTATCACCAATAATTTATCAAAAACGTTATTAAAGTACTAATGCAGTGTGTCTACTCCATATTTCTGATTTCATTTAGCTACTCTTTGAGGAAAACAATATAGTTAGTTTATTTCTTATTGTTAGTGCGTGTCAATCTTAGTGATAAATACCTTTCAAAATATATAATATTATAATTATTATACATTAATATAGATTAAATGTATTTAATTCATATTTAATATGTATACTTATCACATATTAAATATATGATTATTTATTGTCTATAATAATAGAATATCATTATTCTTATAATCTTTTATTATCATTATTGATAATTGTAAAACAGAACACGTATGATTAAAAATTATAAAACTCATGCAGAAGAATATAAAATAAAAAGTGAAGATTTTGCCTTTCTTCCCAACCCAGTCACACTTTCCAGGTGGAAATATTATTAATTCCTTCTAATGTTCTTCCAGACAATTTACATATCATTTGATAAGTGCATATATTATTTATACCAAAATGTTTGTATCTTACACAGATGGTTTGGCACCTTGCTTTTTTCATTTAAAAATATATCTTAGAGATTTTTCCAAATAAAAATTTAGTGATGTATCTTATTTATTTTATAGGTTCTTTGTCAAATTGGCTCATATTTGGGAAATATAACTCAAACCTACAATTTCTCACTATTAGATCAGTTTCTTTCTTTTCTTTCCTTTCTTTTATTGAAATTTAGAAAAAACAGACATACTCTGTTTAACTGGAGCATCATTTGGGGGAGAAATATATATTCAACAATATATATTCAACGAGTAAATGCTCTTATCCCTTGGAAAAAAATTGTCGCTGTTAGGGATTTCCTTTATATCTAGAAATTTTTGTTTGTTTGTTTTGTTTAATTTGTAGTCATGTAATTTATCTCATTTTTTTACTGCTAGGATTTTTGTGAAACTTATACTTAGCATTTGAATTTTCATATACCAATTGATTTATTATTTTTGTCTGTGTTTTTTCCAATTTTATTGAAACATAATTAACATATAACATGTTATTAATTTAAAATGAATAATATAGTGGTACTATATATGATATATACATATGATATACACATATATATATCATATATATATATAGTGAAATGATTACCAAAATAAGTTTATTTAACATCTTAACATCCATCACCACACATAGTGACAATTTTTTCTTGTGATGAGACTAACTCTCTTCTCTCAGTAGTTGATATAAGAGATAGATAAAAAAAATCAGTAAGATAGAAGACTTGAATATTACTATTAACCAACTTGACATAATTGTCATTTATAGAATATTCCATCGAATGGCAAGATGCACATATTTTTCAAGTATACATGGAATATTCTCTAAGAGAGATCATATTTTGAGAGACCATATAAAAAGACCATATAACTCTATTCCCTGTCATTAAAAGTAGGAGAAGAGAGGGAGGTAAAATTGCCTTAGGATCTTTTTCAGTATAGAAATGATAATTACAGAAATATAGATTTAATTATTTGAATATTAGTTTTTTTCTTTTACTAGCTGTATGCCAACAAAAAGTTTATTTAACTGTGTAACAAGACAACCGTGGCTTCTGGATTTATACAGCAGTAGTGATGATCTGATAATACTTGTCTCATTAGGGCAACATAAATGTTAAATTAAATTGTTTTATCAAAGTTCCTAATATGTAAATATTATATATATTTTTACATATCTCAAAAACACACTTGTTTCAAGATATCAGAAACCTAAATCTTTCTTGTGAGACTATTTTCATTATTCTACTTCTGTTGTTGCCAGTCATGCACTATTAGCTATAATTTTTATGAAAATCCTAAACTCTCTTCCGTGAAAAATATGGAAAAATTAAGAGCATAAGATGCTTTGGTTTCAAAATTGAAAACCTTTCAACCAATAGCCTATTAATATAAAGTTATTTATTCAAGGTTTGCTATTAAAATATTCCTACTAAAATCAATTGAATTTACACTGACTTTTAACTATCAGAAGAGTTACATTTATCAAATATGTATATTTTTAAGTTAGCCACTTTTTTATTTCAAAAGAAATTAGTTACGTGCATGTACAAAAGCAGGGGATTGGTTAAATCATTTTAGTCATTCATAATATGAAGACATCAAACTTATTTTTGGATAATTAATGACAAAAATATTTAGACAACAGTAAAAATTTTAGATTACCAAACAATATATATAACTCCTGTGTATGTGAGAAAAAATCTTGGAAGTGTGTATATTAAAATGCTAATATAATAGAATAATATGTAACATTTAAAAATGCTGTGAATATAAGATCACAGGTGATTTTTACTTTTATAATTATTTGTAGTTTTTGGCACATTTTGAAATAACTGTACATTACTTTTGAAGTAAGGAAAATGCAACAAAGGTATTTTTTAAATTATAGAAAAAATGTCGTGGATTGAATAAAGAATGTGTGCATTTATAACAGTGAGTCAGAAAACATGTAATTAGTTCAATTAGGTACCTTCCTTTCCCCAGAATGGACTGATATTTGGTTTACTTAAATCGATCAGCAATTAGTTCTGGTATCAGTAGGCACTCTCTAAGAAGAGCTTTTGGGAAAACCGTGCCTATTGAGCATAGTTTGGTTTATTTTTAAAAGTAATTTTTCAAAATTCATTTATTGTTCCAGGTGCTGCCTTATGAATATATCATGTGTCCATTGGGCATTCAAGTGGTTAATAGACTAAATCTCTCTAATTATAGAGGAAATCAAGATGTGTTGACAGCTGTGCTATTTCGGGGCAGTGACAACCCTGGGTGCCTGCCACATTCTGACATTCAAGCTACACTTCTCATATCAGAAATTCTCTGTAAATATAATTACTCTGGAAGTGGCTTACAGAAGAAAAAAGTTGCATATATTTTGTCAGATTTGTCTAGTCAACTGTGACATCAATCCCTGCTCCCCCTTCCATCCAGATTTAAAGCCTAAAGATTTAGCAACAGAATAATGCACTCCTAGGATCCCCCTCTCAAGGTTAGTTCCGAGCTGAGGAAAGGGCATGAAGCTGGGAAATATGGGGCCTGAGTCCTGGAACAGTTCTAATATGTGACCCTGTCAGTATAGCTTGATTGGAATTCACTTTCTTGTCAGAAAATTCAACTGAATTTTCACCAGCCTCCATTTGGATCTAAATTTCTGTGGATTTTTCTTTTTTTTGCTTCCTTCCGGATTTAGAAGGGAATTAATTTACTAAGCTCTTAGGGCATTTCTTTTCCCCTTAAATAGCAACTTTGCTCCGTTTACAAGGACCAAATTCTCTCTTAATTCCTAAGTTTCATTTTAACTATCATCAGGAGAAATAGTTTCTCACACAAAAGACTAAACATTTTTATAAATATTGGTTTATAAACAAATTTCCATCATTTAATAGGTATAGCTACATGGTTTTATATAGGTACTATCTCTTTATGTTACCTATGTGTCAACACTCACACATGCACATACACATACACACACACACACACACACACACACACACACACACACACACTTAGGAAAAACCCATCTGAACCTGAATTTATGAAGAATTTTTGATTCCTGTGTTTCAACAACTTCTGTCCAATGGACTATAAACTGCATACTCTTAATAGTGACTAATTTTCTCACTTCATTAACTAAACTTAGGAAAGTTTAGGAACTATATTCCTATATGCTTTTTAGATTCCTAATTTGTTCAATGTAGTGTTGAGTAATTAAGAACAATGCAGCTAATTTAGCTAAAGCAAAGTGTGCTGAAAGATTTATGTAGAGCTTTTTCCTATGGCACATACATAGTCCACTTATTATAAATAAAATAAGTTCTTGGAAATTTGTGAACTTTTTGGAATATAGTTTGTATTTAAGTTTGCATTTCATGACTTTTTAAAACCAATGATATGTATCTAACCCCAAAATAGGTGTATTGGTTGATTTCCATAAAATTTTTAAATTGGTAAAAAGAATATTTACTACTTTATTTTTTAGGAGATTGTGAATGAGTGACAACATATTTGAATTCATTAAATAAATAATCCAGAAAAAAATTTTCAGTACATCTATAAACACCCAAGTAGAATTCATTTAATGACTTCAATTATTTGGCGGCTAAAGTAATTTCTTAAAAGTTTCTCCTGGTAATCATTAATTATTATGTTTAAGATGTAAAAATTTGAGAATTGTGTTTTGGTCACATGTTTTAAGAATGAAGATAGCCAACGGTTAAGCATCCGACTCTTGATTTTGGCTCAGGTCATGATCTCATAGTTCATGAGTTCAAGCCCCACATCAAGCTCTACGTTGACAGCACAGAGCCTGCTTAGGATTCTCCCTCTCCCTCTTTCTCTACCTCTCCCTCACTCGCTTTCTCTCTCTCTCTCAAAATAAATAGAAAACTAAACTTTAAAAAATTTTTCAAAAGAATAAAGTTAGCCAAATTCAGTTTATTTTTATTTCAACTATAATTGAATTCCGTTGTCCTGAATATATGTTATGACTTGAAACTCATGCATTTTTGAAATAAAATGATCTCATTTATTTTTCTCTATAGTGAAAACTATTTTTACTGACCGGTTTTTCCTCTTCTTGTCACACTTAAACTTGATGTTACTTGAGCTATCAATTTTACTCATTTCCTTTCCTTTATTTCTACCTTTCATGCATCACTGTATTTCTTTCACTCACCATATGCAAAAGAGGCATATCCATTACTAAATATCAGAATTGCAGCCACAATGACAATAATCCCACCAGCTACCATAACTTGTTTACAAAGCTTTGTACTTTTTCATAAGCATAATATATGTTTGAATTGTTTGCGAATCTCTTTATCTCACAATGACTTTTTCAAAATGAAACCCTCTCTTAGATATGTAGTAGATTTCAGCATTGGATCCAAATCTCCACTAACTCCTATCTATCCTTGACCTTTGCCTTAAAGATTTGTCTGGCATCTCTTTTGTGGGTTTACATAGTTCCCTGTCCCTGGGCTCAACCATGTTTTGGTCAATCGGATGCTAGCAGATCTGACATAAGGAGAGTGTTGAAAAGGGTTTGCGTGATTGGGTTCTGTCTCTTGTGTTCTTCAACTGTCACAATGAGAACGACATGCTCAGGTTGTCTGCTGTTTTCAGAAGAATGTTGAGAGACATACAAAGTAGAGATGTCCTAGAGGAGAGTGAGTCAGCTGACTCACAGACCCAGAATAAGCCTGGCTGAGATCAGTCAACTTCCTAGTGATACAGAGACTTATGAGAAATAAACACGTACTGTAGTATGCTACTGATGTTTTGTGGTTGTTTGCTATCTGCTAGTTTTGTGGTGAAAGCAAAATGATACAAGATCTTTCCAAAATCATCAGCGATATTAGTAGTAGTTATAGAAAGATTGTCTCAAAGATGTTTTTCATCAGTTAATATCAATTGGGAAAGTATTATTCACATATATAAATCTTGTGATGAACTTCTGATTTCATCCATAATACTAGATTTTAGATCTGTGCCAAATTATTTTTATTACTTTCTATTTGTTTCCCACTTTTGTTGCTACTTTAAAATATATTTTTCAGTACTTCAAAATATTTTGAGATGTAATCATAATTCCAAAAAATCTTTAGGGACTTTTTATTTATTAAGGTTTGAACTAAGTCATTTTTAACTTCATTAACTGATATTGGAATCCATTTTGAATGATTGAGTAGAATAATACTCAGATCAAATGTACATTTATTGTTTTTAAATGTTTATTTATTTTTGAGAGAGAGAGACAGAGACAGAGAGAGAGAGAGACAAGGAGTATGAGCAGGGGAGGGGCAGAGAGGGGGAGACAAAGAATCCAAAGCAGGCTCCAGGACAGAGCCTGACAGCTGTCAGCACAGAGCCTGACACAGGCTAGAACCCATGAACCGCAAGATCATGACCTATGCCAAAGTCAGACACTTAACCGACTGAGCCACCCAAGCGCCCCAGATCAAGTGTACATTTAATACATATTTTCTCAGTATCCCACAGCACAAATTCCCCTTCTCTGTGTTTCTATTTCACATTCTTCTAGCCTACTTTACATAACTATAGATAGGTAGGTAAGTAGGTAGGTAGATAGGTAGATAGATAGATGGATAGATAGATGATAGATTTATTTTTTTTAATGTGCCTATATCCTATGAGACTGCTGATAATATCTTTCTCATTCACAGAGGCTTACAAAAGTGTCAACAAATGTTTAACTTTGGAATTCATCAGATGGGAATGTGATAGTTTATTTTATGTGTCAACTTGGCTAGGTCATGGAATGCCCAGGTTTATTTGGTCAAACATCCTACATGAGTCTGTGAGTGGTCTTAGATGACATTAACATTTGAATAGGTAGACTGAATAAAACATATTGACCTTTTTATATTTATATCAGTGTCTTTAGATCTTCTACCGGTCACCTTAGCCCTGAAGCAAAATGATATTATATATTCATTTTATTATCAGTCATATATAATATCACATTATTTCCTATTCTTAAAAATGATTATGAAATATTTCCATCCTTCTCTTTCCTCTCCACTTTCCTCTCTCATCTCTTTTGTGTACAGGTTTATTTTCATATTCTCAAGGTGGGTAAGTTTACATTTTGTTCTATAACCATAATTTTTTTCATCATTGAACAATAATCCTAGAGTCCAGTTCTGATGGCTTTGCATTTTGGCTCTGAACTAATTGCCATTTTCTTCATAGACACTACCATACTTTGTGAATGTTTGAATTCATTTTTCTCCCAAATAATTCTCTCCAACCTCATCCTGAAGCATCTGTCATCTTGCTCTAACTTGGTATAATTAATTGTTTTATAGGTCTGCTGATCTCTGATCCTGAAATTTTCCAACATTTTTCTCATTGGTTAGATCTCCCCTTTCCTTGATATTATATCTGCTTTTAAATTATTTTGATAAAATAGATCTTTAAATAATTTGTAAGGAAGTATGCAGCAGAAATAATATTTCTGAATTCTTGAAATTTCTTCATTCCTAATTTTTTTTTATTCTTCACTTCCACCTGAGTACTATTTTAGCTGGAAATAAAATTTTACATTAAAAATAATTTTTGTCCTCAGAAATTAGATCTTATTTTTTATTCTACAATAGAATTTTGTTGATGAGAATTAAGATGCTAGACAGATTGTTACTTGTTTGTAAGAAATTTGCATATGCACCTCTACTGCCTCTTAAACTCACACTAAAAGCTTTAGTATCTGATTTTATTTATGGTATATGGAACAATGCCAACCCATATGATAAAAGCAGAACATTTGTTGCTGTGCAATTTGAATGTGGCTATTGCACCTGAAGAAAATACTCAGTGTTCTGCAGGTTACCATGACTTCCTTAATTGCTGATTTCATTTTATCATTTTCTCTCCTCTGATCCATCAGGCACTGTTCCTCCACTTGGATTTATATCATCTAGAAAATGTTTTTTTTCTTTTTATTGCTATAAGTTGTCCTTTTTTTTTGACCTCTACTGTAACTCTATTATAATATAATAGGAGAGGAAAGACATGAATGTGCTCAAACCATATGCCTGAAATAGATTTTCATTAGAAAGTGGATGGTCTCTGTTGTCGTGTCTTGAAAAAATGAGTTTCCTTTAGTGTACTCAAATAAAGAGGAATGAAGTTCAGTTTTTCTCGTCATTATGGTCAGAAAATTCATGTTGAAATATAATAATTCATTCCCTATCACTTTCTAGTTACTTTTCTAATTGTTTGTGGTATGTTCAACTTTTCAAAGTAATGCTACTTTTTTATTATGTCCTTAAAATAATAAGCAGATTGTAAACTTGAAGACATCTTTGAATAATGAATATGTTTTCCATTCTATCAAGCAATAGCATAATAAACACTCTACAGGACACAACTCCAGCCAGGCACCTCTTAATATATTCCTAGTGGGTACAATATCCATTCATCTATTAGTTTTAATTTAGTATTTTATGAAATTACTCATTAACTGTGTCGCTGAACAATTAGATTTAAGTTAGAGGAGTTTACAACAATAATGCAAAGATTAGTTACAAAGAATAGCAAAACTGCTCTTCTTTGTAACTAAGTGGGGAAACTTAAGGCTGAAATCTGAAATCTGTTCAATTTTAATTCTTTTAAAATATCAAAAGGTTTGTGCCTATAAAATTCAATCATATCATATTTATACAGAGAATTTTGGATTATGCAAAGTAAATCATTCATTATTTATGGAGTGCAGTAGCAGTTAAAGAACTAAAATTTCACCAAAGGAAATAAAAATTAATAGCCTTCCAAAAGAGTTAAGATTTCTTTTATTAGACATGCATTCATCAAAGCTAAGTTAAATGAAATTTAAATGAATGCTATCATTGTTTGCTAAAACAATAAAATTACATGATCATGCAGCCATTAGCAGCTTTAGGTAGTTTGCTCTGAATTAATTCCATTCTGTTGGGAGGTAATTACAAAATTTCCTAACTTTTAAGTTATGCTGAGACAGAAAATGTTATAAGGCATACTACTTTAAATTATACTATGGTCAGTATAAACTAATAGAACACAGATACTATACTTTCTTTCAAGTATCAGGCCACTATTGTCTTGAGTTATAAACAGTTTAAACTTTGATTTCAAATATCAGCCCTATGCACTGGGACCAATGTTTCACTTCAAAAATTTATCTTGGTAGAGCTAATGAGTCCATTAAAAAGGATCTTTGAGGGTGAAGATACTGTGGTTCCAGGTCTAGGTCCTTTTGTTCTCTTAATAACAGTAGTTTTAATAATGGTCTTCCATTGAAATGTTGTTCTCAGCTATTTGTTTACATTTTCAAATGTGTTCCCATTCTCATTGTCATGAGAAATGAAGAAGTTGTATAAAATTTGTACATTTTCATGTATGACATGTGTTGTCTTTTTTATAAATACTTCCAGTTTTTTTTTTTACTTTTTTTTTCAACGTTTATTTATTTTTGGGACAGAGAGAGACAGAGCATGAACGGGGGAGGGGCAGAGAGAGAGGGAGACACAGTATCGGAAACAGGCTCCAGGCTCCGAGCCATCAGTCCAGAGCCCGACGCGGGGCTCAAACTCACGGACCGCGAGATTGTAACCTGAGCTGAAGTCGGAGGCTTAACCGACTGCGCCACCCAGGCGCCCCCTTCCAGTTTTCTTAAAGAAAAGGAGTACAATTTTATATTGCTTCTTTCCTTCATTACTACATTTTTGGTTTAGATTTGAAATATAACTTCAGAACAATGGGGTGATAGACATCATAGAACATCACTACAGGAGTAAACTGATAATCTATCAACTTTCATCCTTACACTTTTTTAAAGGGTAACACTTTTATTTTTTTTAATTTTTATTTATCTATTTATTTATTTATGTTGAGAGAGAGGTCTGGATGCCTTCTTTGAAAAAAGTGTCTATTCATGACTTCTGCCCATTTCTTGATTGGATTATCTGGTTTTTTGGATGTTGAGTTTGGTAAGTTCTTTATAGATTTTGGATACTAATTCTTTATCCGATGTGTCATTTGCAAATATCTTTTCCCATTCTGTCAGTTGACTTTTAGTTTTGTTGATTGTTTCCTTTGCAGTGAAGTATCTTTTTATCTTCTTGAGGTTCCAGTAGTTCATTTTTGCTTTTAATTCCCTTGCCTTGGATATGGATCTAGCAAGAAATTGCTGCAGCTGAGGTCAAAGAGGTCGTTGCCTGTTTTCACGTCTAGGGTTTCGATTGTTTCCTGTCTCACATTTAGACCTTTCATCCATTTTGAGTTTGTTTTTGTGTATGGTGTAAGAAAGTGGTCCAGTTACAGTCTTCTGCATATTGCTGTCCAGTACTCCCACCACCATTTGCTAGAGACTTTTTTCCCCCATTGGATACACTTTCCTGCTTTGTCAAAGATTAGTTGGCCATACATTTGTGGGTCCAATTCTGGGTTCTCTATTCTATTTCATTGGTCTATGTGTCTATATTTGTGCCAATACCATACTGTCTTTATGATTACAGCCTCGTAGGAGAGGCTAAAGTCTTGGATTGTGATGACTCCCACTTTGGTTTTCTTTTGCAACATTACTTTGGTTATTTGGGGTCTTTTCTGGTTCCATGCAAATTTTAGGATTTTTTCTTCTAGGTTTGAGAAGAATGCTGTGCAATTTTGATTGGAATTGCATTGAATATGTAGATTGCTTTGGGTAGTATTGGGCATTTTACTAGTATTTATTCTTCCAATCCATGAGCATGGAATGTTTTTCCATTTCTTTGTGTCTTCTTCAAATTCCTTCATAAATTTTCTATAGTTTTCAGCATATAGATCTTTTACATCTTGGTTAGGCTTATTCCTAGGTATTTTATGGTTCTTGGTGCCATTGCAAATGGGATCTATTTCTTAATTTCTCTTTCTGTTGCTTTATTATTGGTATATAGAAATGCAACTGATTTCCGTACATTGATTTTGTATCCTGTGACTTTACTGAATTCATGTGTCAGTTCTAACAGCTTTTTGGTGGAATCTTTAGGGTTTTCCATGTAGAGTATCATGTCATCTGCAAAAAGTGAAAGTTTGACTTCTTCTTTGCTAATTTGGATGCCTTTTATTTCATTTTGTTGTCTGATTACTGAGGCTAGGACTTCCAACACTATGTTAAACGGCAGTGGTAAGAGTGAACAACCCTGTCATGTTCCTGATCTCAGGGAGAGAGCTCCCAGTTTTTCCCCATTAAGGACGATATTAGTTGTGACTTTTCATATATGGCTTTTGTGATGTTTAGGTATGTTCCTCCTATCCCGACTTTCTTGAGGGTTTTTATTAAGAAAGGATGCTGCATTTCATCAAATGCTTTTTCTGCATCTATTGACAGGATCCTATGGTTCTTATCCTTTCTTTTATTAATGTGATGTATCATATTGATTTGCGAATATTGAACCAGCCCTGCAGACCAGGAATGAATCCCACTTGATCATGGTGAATAATTCTTTTTATATGCTGTTGAATTCAATTTGCTAGTATCTTGTTGAGAATTTTTGCATCCATGTTCATCAGGGATGTTGGCCTGTAGTTCTCCTTTTTTCATGGGGTCGCTGTCTGGTTTGGGAAACAAGGTAATGCTGGCTTTATAGAATGAGTCCAGAAGCTTTCCTTTCATTTCTATTTTTTGGAACAGCTTGAAGAAGATGGGTATTAACTCTGCTTTAAATGTCTGGTAGAATTCCCCTAGGAAGCCATCTGGCCCAGGACTCTTAGTTGCTGCAAGATTTTTGATAATTGATTCAATTTTTTCACTAATTATGGTCTGTTCAAATTTTCTATTTCTTCCTGTTTGAGTTTTGGTAGTGTGTGGGTGTCTAGGAATTTTTCCGTTTCTTCCAGGTTGTCCAGTTTGTTGGTATATAATTTTTCATAGTATTCTCTGATAATTGTTTGTATTTTTCAGGGTTTGGTTGTGGTAAGTCCAATTTCATTCATGATTTTATCTATTTGGGTCCTCTCTTTTCTTTTTGAGAAGTCTAGCTAGGGGTTTATCAATTTTGTTTATTTTTTTTTTTTTAAACAGCTCTTAAACAGATCAGTTTCATTGATCTGTTCTACTGGTATTTTTTGGATTCTATATTCTTTATTTCTGCTCCAATATTTATTATTTCTCTTCTTCTGCTGGCCTTGGGGTTTCTTTGCTGTTCTCCTAGTTCCTTTAGTTGTGCTGTTAGATTTTGTATTTGGGATTTTTCTTGTTTCTTGAGATAGGCCTGGATTGCAATGTATTTTCCTCTTAGGAGTGCCTTTGGTGCATCCCAAATGGTTTGGACTGTTGTGTTTTCATTTTCATTTGTTTCCATATATTTTTAAATTTCTTCTTTAATTGCCTGGTTAGCCCATTCGTTCTTTAGTAGGATGTTCTTTAACCTCCATGCTTTGGGAGGTTTTCCAGACTTTTTCCTGTGGTTGATTTCAAGTTTCATAGCATTGTGATCTGGAAGTGTATGGTATGATCTCAATTCTTTTATACTTATTGAGGGCTGTTTTGTGACCCAGTATGTGATCTGTCTTGGAAAATGTTTCATGTGCACTCGAGAAGTATTGTATTCTGCTGGTTTTGGATGAAAAGTTCTAAATATACCTGTCAAGTCCAGTGTATCATTCAGGGCCATTGTTTCTTTATTGATTTTCTGCCTAGATGATCTGTCAATTGTTATAAGTGGAGTATGAAAGTCACCTCAATTACTATAGTCTTATCAATAAGATTGCTTATGTTTGTGATTAATTGATTTATATATTTGGGTGCTTTCAAATTGGGTAAACAAACATTTATAATCGTTAGCTCTTCTTGATGGATAGACCCCATAATTATGATATAATGCCCTTCTTCATCTCTTGTTACAGCCTGTAGTTTAAAATCTAGTTTGTGTGATACAAGTATGACTACTCCAGTCTGCTTAAACAAACCAACAACCAGAATAACCAGACTAGAGAAAGGAAGAAATAAGAAGAAAAGGAAGAAGAAATTATATATATAACAAGAATTGACCAAGAATTAAATCAGAAAAATCCCAAACCTTGGGGTCCCTGGGTGGCTTAGTCAGTTGAGCGACCGACTTCTGCTCAGGTCATGATCTCACGGTTTGTGAGTTTGAGCCCCCCTCTGTGCTGACAGCTCAGAGCCTGTAGCCTGTTTCAGATTCTGTGTCTCCCTCTCTCTCTCTGCCCCTCCCCCACTCATGCTCTGTCTCTGTCTCAGAAATAAATAAACATTAAAAAATTAAAAAAAAAAAAAAAAGAAAATGCCAAACCTCTGGGTACCTTGGAACCTGTGGCAGCGCTGGTCTAGAGGAGCAGCTGTCTGGTTGGTCAGCATCAATCTCCCTGCGGTGGATATGTGGTTACTAGGCATGGAGGGACATGGTTTGGTGTAGCCTGGTCCCTCCTACACAGTGGCCCCTTGTACTTTCCCTGAAGCCCCACCTTGTTGGTGATGGGGAGATAAATGGTAATATGCCAGTCTCTCCTCTCCAGACCAGGTGTCCCAAAACACTCGGTTTAGGCCATCCTCACAGTGCTGCATGGGCGCAGATGGGTCGTTTTTGTTGTTGTAGTTTTTATTTTTTATTTTTTCCTTCGCTACACAATCTCCTGTGCCTTCCTGGTGCTCATCTGGGATTCAAACCCTGGTGTCTTAAGGGATCCCGCTCAGTGCTCCCTGGTTCTGAAGAAGTGTTGCCCCTCCAATTAAGGGCCTCTGGCTGATGGGCACAGGCAGGGTCCTTTGTCCTTTGAAAGGCTATATACCGTCTTCCCACAGCACTCCAGGGAGAGGACTGCTTTCTTCCACCCACCCCGGGCTGGCTCCTCCGCTCCCCAAGTGGGAGAACTGGGCAGCTGGCCCCAGTCTGGGAGAAGCCCCACAGTTACAGATTGGATCTTTCTCCATTTTTTTTCTGATCCCTGGTCTGTGGTTTTTCTCTTGTCCAAATACAATCGTACACTCCCCCAGCCTGTCTTTCTCTCCCCTTTGTCTCTCTGCTGAAAGGGATCCCTCCTCTCCATGCCTACACTGCCCGTTTTATCTTTCCCAGTTCACAATCACACACCTATGACCTGCCAGTTTGTCCCCGTGGGCCCCTGGAGACCTCTCTATCACTCTGCAGCCCAGACCTTTGGAACTTCCAGTCCTCTGGCTTCAATTGTTGTGTTTGAGGGACGAGGGAACTTCGGGTCCCCCTACTTCTCCACCATGTTGAATTGCCTCCCAACAGCTCTATTTATTTATTTTCAATTTATCATTCTTTGTTAAAGTTTGTTTTCCACGGGGAACATTGCTTATTGATTTATATTGATAGTATCTACCATTTAATTAGAGTATTTAGAATATTAGTATGTAATGTTAACTATTGATATTCTTGCATTTAGATCTATGTGCCATTTTATTTATTTTTTTTACCATTTATCTTTCCTATTTTTGATATCTCTCTTCTGTCTTTCAAATCCTCCTATATAATTTGTTGTTTACCAAAATTCCATTTTAATCTATTGGCATTTTAGCTATCCTTACTGGTATTACAGTATTCATCCTTAAATTTTCATTCAACTTAGAAGTAATAAGTTAATTTTCATTCAACTTCAAATTAAAGTTAAAAACCTAAAATTGTGTAGGCTCTTTCCTCCCCACCTTTATGTCATGTGTTTTAACAACAAACATTTTTTAAACGTATATTAGTATTTTAAGTTTTGCTCTAATGTCATACATATTTTAACCGACTTAAATAAAGAGAAGTAATAGCTTTAGTTTTTCCTGTCATTTTCTTTTTTTGATGCTAACTGTTCATTTCTCAAGGTGCAATTTTCCCTTTTACACCCATTCTCTTTAACCTCAATACTTGCTTTATTTTGTAGTGCAAGCCTATTAGTGATTGATTTGAATCTGTTAATTTAAAAATTTTTTTTGCCTAATTCTTAAAGGATATTTTCATTAATTATAGAATTCTAGGTGAACATTTGTTCCCTTATGGAAAGTTAGAGTTTACTTATATTTCTGGCATTTTTTTCAATTCTAGAATTTCTATATAACTCTTTTATAAATTGTAGTTGCCTGTGGTATTAGTCTTTATTCTTGAACTAATTATGATTATATAAATTCTCTGTCTAATATTTCTAGTATCTATATCACCCATGAGTTTTTTGTTTGTTTGTTTATTTGTTTGCTTGTTTGTTTTCTATATTTTCGGGGGAGCTGGGTGGTTCAGTTAGTTAAGCATCTGACTCTTGATGTCAGCTCAGGTCATGATCTCATGGTTTGTGAGTTTGAGCCACACATCGGGCTCTGTGCTGACAGTACAGAGATTCTTTTTTTCTTTCTCTCTCTGCTGCTTCCCTGCTTGCACTAATAAAGTTAAAAATAATTCTCTAAAAATTTTTCTGTATTTTAAAATTTGTAATAGAAATTTTGTGTTTTAGAACACTTTCAAATTTATAGGAAAATTATATAGTATAGAGAGTTCTTGTATACCCTGCAGTTAGTTTCTATTATTATCTTACATGAATATGATGTATTTGTTAAACTTAATGAACCATATTAATACATTATAATAGTAATAACTGAAGTCTATATTTTATTGATTTCCTTAGTTTTTACATAATGTCCTTTTCACGTTACACTATAATTATGCTCTAGCCCTGTTGGTGTTGTGGTGAAATGTGGGGGAGGGGAAGCATTCTATAATGTTATTAATAAATCTTTTATTCAGTCTTTGTCCTAGACTGTACCTTTTACAATTATTTTTCCAGTGCTACATATAGTATTTTCCTCCTTGTATCAAAAGTGAGAACAGACTAGAGAGGGCTTGAATGTGAAGAATGCCCTTCGTCCAGGTGGGATAAAATCTTCTCTCTTCAGAGTAGGCCTTTATTATTGAGAATTCTCCATGTGCATTCTGTAAGGACTATTCTGGTCCTCCTGAAGGAAGGACATGAAGGAATGTTTCCTGGATCTTGACATTGAGATCTTGGTGTGTTTCCTTGAGGCAAAACTTGTTAAAGTATGAGTGTCCCCAGAGGAATTTCTCATTCTTTTTTTTTTTAAATTTTTTAAATATTTCTTTATTTTAGAGAGAGAGAGACAGAGCATGAGTGGGGGAGGGGCAGAGAGAGAGGGAGACACAGAATATGAAGTAGGATCCAGGCACTGGGCACAGAGCCAGACGCGGGGCTCAAGTGTACAAACTGTGAGATTGTGACCTGAGCCCAAGTCAGACGCTCAACCGACTGAGCCACCCAGGCACCCAGGGAATTTCTCATCCTTAAACTAACCTATGCTAGTCTTCAGCAATTAGTCAAAATTACCCCCTAAGTATTCCTGCCAGTGGTTTCGACTCCAGTGGCTTCTGCTCCAGACCAACAGATCTAAACGGTGACTCTGGATTCACCTGTGGTTTCAGATTTGGGAGTGGTAGTTTGCTCTGCCCCCTCAGTTTTCTAATAGGTCAAAAAATTATTACTTTCAGTTTTGCTTCAGCTTTGCCTCATGTAAATATGGCAGCGATGACTTCTAAACTGTTTTTATTTTGGTGCTGAAGCTGGAATTTCTCAATCTCTTTTGGTAGGAGCAGTATGTGGGCTTGTGAGTCTTTTTAATTGTTTTGTTGCTTTTGATTGGTTTGTTTTGGTTTATCTGTTCCTCTTCCTTGGAATGTCTATGAGGTATTGAATGCCAGATACTTTAAAAAAAGTTGACAAGGTTCTACCTTATGCTATCTTCCTCTCCGAAGGATTTAATGTTTTTCTGGAAAGCAGTTAGAGGAATTTTAGATCACCTTGCTCCAAGTAAGGGCGTTTGTCAAGCGGTGTTAGTGCTGGTTATTTTCAGCTGTTTTTCTTCCTAAAGAATAATTCTCAGTTTTAGCCACTCTGGGATTTCAACTTAAAGTCCCTCTCTCTCTCTCTCTCTCGTTTCTTTTCCTTTTTACTTTTAACTAAAGAAACTTCATCTCGGTGGGACCTGAATTCCAACCTCAGTCTCGTCAGCATTGCAAGACTGCTAAAATTTTCGTGGAGTGTTTTTGTTAGACAGCCACTGCTTTCTTCTTTGTGTGGCTCATCTCCTGAATATGCCATTTCAGTGACTGCAAATACCCTGCTATGGGCTGAATTGCGTTTCCCAAGTTCATCTGTTGAAATCCCAATCCCCAGTACCTCAGAATGGACCCCTATTTGTAGATAAGGTTCTTTAAAGAGGTGATTAAGTTAAACTGAGGTCCTTTGAGTGGGACCCTAATGCAATATGTCTGGTATACTTATGAGAGAGATTGACACCAGGGATGTGCAAGCCAGAGGGATGACCCTGTGAAGAGACTGCAAAAAGACAGACTTCCAAAAGCTAAAGTGAGAGGCCTCACAGGAATCCAACCAGCACTGGCACTTTGATCTTAGACTTCCAGCTTCCAGAACTGTGAGAAAATAAATTTCTGTTGGTCAAGCTACCCGGTGTGGTATTTTTATGACAGATTTAGCAAACTAATAATGCTTTTCTGAGCAAATCTGAAACAGAATTTTAGTCTCATATTTATTCAGCTCTCTCTTTCCTCTTATACCTCAACCTATTCGTCAGTCTCAAAGTACAGCACCATTGTCCTTAACTTGGTAAGCTTCCAGTTTTAGGATTTAATTTTCTATTGATGGTTTTAAAAATCAAGGCATGATACACTCTTTGGGTCCTCAATTTTTTTCTTCTGCAAAAGTATCCATTTCCTCCCTTTTCACTGAATGTGTATAAACCTGTTTCTAACTTGCCACTAAACTTCTCAAGTGATTTTTTTTCAAATTTCATCTGCCTTCAGAAGTTTTCCTTCCATACATAAGTTAAGCTCAGACTGATGATGAGTGCTAAACATTTATTTCTATTTCTATCAGGAGATATAATTAGGTAAATAGATCAATTTCTCTCTATGTATCTTTAATGCAAGAGTACCCCAGTTTCTGGTTTGGTGATTTACGTATTTACTTTAATAAAAGATAAAAAAGTAAAAAATAATCTTTGCAGGATCTTCTAGAAGTCCACTACTTCATGATACATGCTAAACCATTGCTAGCTTTTATTCTCTTGCTCATTTAGTTTTTTGTTAGGTTTTACCTGACACTTGTTTACTGCAGTTATACATGATATAACTGTATATATTTGTATCATGTCCTTCCACATGGACATCCACATCTGTAAATATGATGCACATTATGTCAAACCACAGCATTTATTGATATTTTGTTGAGGTTACTATATATATATATATATTTTTTTTTTTTGCTACCCAAAAACAATTTAAAATTAAGAGAAGAAAAAAGCAATGAAAGTGTATTACTGTGGATTTAAAATTTAAGATCTCACCTTTCTTTAAAGCACAGGAATCTAGGTGGTTTCTATATTTGGAGCCATGCTCTGTCCAATCTGTTTAAAAGTTGTACACAACTGACCCAAAATAATGATATTGGTAGCAACAAATTCATGCTTTATGGGGCTTGTGGAAATAAAGAAAAGCACAATCAATCCTCTTTCCTGATATGTTGAGATCTGTAGGCTTCCTTCAAAGGCATTCTTTGTCCTCACGTGGAAGAGGTTAGGGAAAAGAAGAAGGGAAGAAAGAACCCATTCCTTTTAATACAGATTCTGTGAAAGTGGTTCAGTGAGGCAGAAAGCTTCATTGCAAGTCTGTGGTACAAGTCCTGTTAACAGGCAACGAAGAGAAATGAATTGCAAAGGTCTCTTCAAAAAAAAAGTAGGTTAAAGAACAAAACAAAACAAAACCAATAATACTGAAGGGCCAGGTCAAATCAAGGTTTACAGCCATGAAAACTAAAGAATATGGAGATCTGAAAAAAATTGCTGTGCTACATTAGTTTTGTTAAATAGACACTCTTTTGTAGTGATAGTATCTGCCAAACTGTTTTTTTTTCCAAATGTGTATTTCTCCAAATAGTTATATTCCAAAGCATAAAAACCTAAAGCTGAACTTACACAAAAGCACCTTAAAACAAAAGCAAAAACAAAAACAAAAACAACTAGAGACTTATGGCCCCAATATATCCCACAGTTTTGTGAATTTTTGTGTCTATGTGTGTGTGTCTGCATGCATGTATAAATGTGCATATATGTGCATGCTTTTTGTGTGTTTTATTATGTTTGTACACATCAGACACATTATATACACACTGTAGTATACGTGCACACATATATGTTTGGCCTACGGTATCTTGGCCCATGACATATTAATTTTAACATTAATTATCAACCTATAAAATTCATATTTTATTTTATTTTTTAATGTTTATTTTATTCTTTTTGTTTTTGATAGAGAGAGAGAGAAAGAGCGTGAATGGGGGAGAGGCAGACACACACACACACACACACACAGAATCTGCAGCAGTCTTCAGGCTCCCTGCTGTCGGCACAGAGCCCGATATGCTAGAACTCACAAGCTCTGAGATCATGACCTAAGGTGAAGTCAGACACTGAACTGACTGAGCCACCCAGGCACCCCAAGAATTAACATTTTAAAAATCCATATTTTCAGCTGCTTTAGGAAGAAAAAATATGTGAAAATGCCAGGCTAGCAATCTAATGTGAAAATAAGTTGCTGAAACAGCTCTCTTTAGACCGAGTGTGCGTTCTCTGTCACAGTTCTTACTTCTTTGAACATTTCCCAAATGTGGGAATGTCAGCTACCATTTGTGACAGAGTTTGTATTACTCGCTTATAAATTTAAGAGGAAGTTTTAACTCATTCCTCTATCGAAGGTGGAAAAATCAAAAGACCAGGGGTCCATGTGTTTCTTTTCAATCTCTGCTCTTAGTAAAGGTGGAGAATGTTTCTACATTTTAATATGCAGGGTATGTAATTGGGAAAAAGTAAAGACACTGTTAAAAAATAAACCATACTGTGATACAGGCCAGAATTCAGAAATTCTAAATGATTACAAAACAGAAACAAATGAACTAAACAAAAATAAAACCAGAATTGCTACATGGTTTGTTTCTAATGCTATAATATACATTAGTGCTTCTCTTTGGGCACCAATATCTGAACAGCCTTTTTTTTTTTTAAATATAGGGGCGCCATTGTGGCTCAATCAGTTGGGCGTCCGACTTCAGCTCAGGTCGTGATCTCACGGTTTGTGGGTTGGAGCCCCGCATCCGGCTCTGTGCTGACAGCTCAGAGCCTGGAGCCTGCTTCCAATTTTGTGTCTCCCTCTCTCTCTGTGCCCCTCCCCCACTTGTGCTCTGTCTCTCTCTGTCTCTCAAAAATAAATAAATGTAAAAAACAAATAAATATTTATTTATTTTTGAGGGTGGGGGGAAGACACAGACTCTGAAGCAGACTCTAGGCTCTCAGCTGTCATCACAGAGCCCAACGCAGAGCTCGAACTCACAAACCGTGAGATCATGATCTGAGCTGAAGTCTGACAGTTAACCAACTGAGCCACCCAGTAGCCTCTGAACAACTTTTTTTAAATTTGGGGAACTTGCAACATTGTTGTAATTATCATATAGAACTGATACATGACAAATTCTATCACATCAGTCGGTTTGAAATCCATGGGGGTGAGTTTTTAGAGAAGCTACTGGTTAAGAACAAAAGGAGATTTTATTTTAAATACTGGGAGAGAGAGAGAGAAAGAGTGCAAGCAAGCAGGGGAGGGCCAGAGAGAGAGAATCCCAAGAAGGCTGAGAGAATCCCCACACAGGGCTCTATCCCACAAACCATGAGATGATAACCTGAGCCCAAGTCAAGAGTTGGACGTTTAAAGTACTGCAGCCACCCAGACGCCCCTACCTTTTACTCAGCTTGCATGCTGGAATCATCCTGGCAACTCTCCCTCTACACAAGGTAAATGTTAGGTTTTTGTTTCTTACATCTGTGTCATTCGCAGTCTGTAGCTAGGTCCTCTTGTTTGACAATTATTTATTCAAACTGGCTCCATTGTACTCAAACGAGTTCTTTCATCACATGCTTAGCTCAGGCTGTATGGAAGATTATTTTGGGAGAACTAGACATTCTCTGTCATCTGCATACATCCGTAAAACAAAACCATATCAATAGTTTATTGTTCCTGTGGCCCTTCCTAATTTTCTCTCCTCTATACTATCTCAAAATGTAACACCGATCATATTGTATAATAATATTTGTATAACATTATTATGAAATGTAATCTTAAAATAGATATGGAAAGAGAAGTCCAAATGGGAATGCTGATAGTAGGAAAATGCCTCACATAGTAATGCTTCTTTAGTAAGAGATGGTTTCTTTCTCTTTAATCAATTAAGAACTTGTGCCCCTAAAGTAAATCTGTAGATACAGTGATAAAGGGTTATAGTCACTCCTATTGTTCTCAGCTTCCACTAATAGTCCTCAAAACCCCTTCCCTACTGTAGTTAATAATTTTTTTTTCTGGAACCAGTATATCTTCGATCAACACACCTAATTTTCAGTGCTAGTGAAAATTTACATCTCTTTGGTTGCATATTGTCTTAGTGTGAAATCAGGCCGTATTTTAAACCAAAACCTCATAGAATAAAACTTGGCATTCTTCAGCAACATTGCACATTTTACCTGATTAAGAGGGATGGAGAGATTTCTAAATTGCCTAGAAGAACTGGCAGTAAAAAGTATTAATGTTGCCTTACAATAAAACAAAATAGAAAAAATCCAGTAATGAAAGTTAATTCCTAGGGAAAACATCTGTACCTTGAAAGCCAGAAATATGTTTGAGTTCTGTGTTTGAAAACTTATTCCTTAAGATTGTGTTAAATAGTAATGTAAAATATTATTTTTTGGATTCGTTATGGTAACATCAGCAGTTGTCATAAAATATAAAATAAATAGGGAACTTAGTTCTACCCCAAAAAGTCAGCAAGAGAAAAAAAAAGTCAGCAAGAGAAATACCTCCTGTTTCTCTGGACACAGTAAATAGTAAAGTCAATATAAGCTTGGCAGAATCTTTAAACAGTAGAATTTTACCAAAATTCATTCTAGTATACTTTTTGCTTCGTTTCGTTTAAGCAAATTGGTAACAAATATTATTATTTTATGATGATAAACATTCATCAAAGAACTATGCTTTTCTTTTTTTTTTTTAGAGGAGGAGTTTTAGTATAAGAGCTGTCCAAAGTGTCTCAGTATTCCCCGTGTGAGTGAAAAAAATTTATTTGATCTGCATGCACAGATTGGAGCAAACCAAGTGTATGCCACTTCCTTCTTTCCCAGAACAGGACTGTTCTATTCTGACACTCACAGCTACCCTCAGAACCAACACAGACACCACTCATAAAGACGTGGTTAGGTCCCAGTGACAATCACATTTTTTAAAAACACACATTATATCATCAGTTCACGTCATCAGTCATGGACAATGGTTTCCATGTGTGGGTTGTTAATAAGGATTTTAATGGTTTTATTGTTTACTTATATAGTTCCTGCATTTCTGACCAAATCATATGAAGTCATCTAGCCTATCCCACATTGTCTTCGAAGGAAAAAACAATGTACGTAAGAAAAATGAAGCGGTCCAGGTGCCTACCTTTCTAAAATATTTGTGAACTGGAGAGTGTTATGTTAAGAGAAATAAGTCATACAGAGAAAGACAGATACCATACGTTTTCACTCTTATGTGGATCCTGAGAAACTTAACAGAAGTCTATGGGGGAGGGGAAGAAAAAAAAGAGGTTAGAGAGGGAGGGAGCGAAACCATAAGAGACTCTTAAAAACGGAGAATGAGCTGAGGATTGGTGGGGGGTGGGAGGGAGGGGTGGGTGATGGGCATTGAGGAAGGCACCTTTTGGGGTGAGCACTGGGTGTTGTATGGAAACCAATTTGACAATAAATTTCATATTAAAAAATAATAATAAATAAATAAAATATTTGTGAACTGTACCAAAAAACCTTAATGTTCATTTATTAAATCACAGTAGAGTTATTGCCTACTAAGAATTTGTCCTTGGAGCACCTGGCTGACTCAGTTGGTTAAGCATTCAATTCTTGGTTTTGGTTCAGGTCATGATCTCAGGATTTTGTGAGTTTGAACTCCATATGGGGCTCTGTGCTGGCATGGATCCTGCTTGGGATTCTTTGTCTCCCTCACTCCCTGCCCCTCCCCCATTCATGCTGTCTCTGTCTCTCTGAAAATAAATAAAAATAAGCTTTGTAAAAAGAGGATTTATCCTCAGCCTTCTGTTGAAATGGAAAAATATTTTAAGTCTTTCCCTCTATATTGTCCCTATGATTCCCTGTGTTACTTTCTCTGCCTCTCAACTCCCACTGGGAACATCTTTTTTTGTTTTAGTTTTTTCTTTTCTTTTCTTTTCTTTTTTCTTTTCTTTTCTTTAAATCCAGGTAAAATTCCTCTGCTTTGATAAAGATTTAGCATATTAGTAATAGGACTGATAGTTCCTGCCTCTTGAGGACCTATTAATAGAATGCAAACAGCACTGTGTTACATTGTTTGTAATCTTATAAATAATTCTTCCATTTGGCATTATTATTTCTATTTTCCAAATGAGAAAATTAAGGCCTAAAGCAATTAAATATCTTAACAAAATTCATATATCATAATTTATGTAACTTTCTATTCTGGTGTTAACCCCTTCTAGCTTCTAGAATGCTATTTGGTTACGTGTTCTAATTTACTTAATAAGCTCTGAGCTCCCTTGAATATTATAAAATATGCCGTATTCATATTTATATCAGTGTCTTGCCTTATGTAGAGCCTGAAGTTTAGTAAGTATTTAACATATATAGTGAATATAAACAGAAGAACATAACATATTTGTATAAATGTTAGTTTTTTTAAAGTCTGCATGACTTTGTCATTGCAAAGACATGTTAAAATATTTCATAAGCATCATGTTAATATATATTATTTTATTAATATACATATTGTTCTCATTTAGTGATGTGTAAATTCACTTTTCTGAATTTTAGCATCAGCTAGAAAAAACCAAACACTCATTATATCAGACTGAGCAAAGACCTTGAAGTACCAAGGGTTTTTTATACATCCAACTGAAAGGTCAGTTAAAGCTGGGCTCTTTGAAGAAACTTGAGAAAAGCTTGCAGTGTAATCCTGTGATTACGATATTGTAGTTGCCATAAAAACTATTTGAAGAATAAAAATTTTAAGGGCTTTTTGAAAAACAAGCAGTACTGAGTTGGGTGATACATACTTCTTCTGTCCTATTGAAAAATAAAACTGCACCTCAGGGAAAAACTCAAATTAACACTCTCTTATACTCTTTCTGATAGCTAGGGTCCATCTTTCCTATAATCCTAGAGTTCATGTTCAGTTCTGTCTAAATATAACTACAATGTCCTCAAGCCACTGTAAATGTACTTTTCCAATTTTCAAATAATGGTATAAGAAAATATGATAAGAACATAGAAAGAGTGCCCATATAAATTGGTTTATTTCTAAACACACTATTCTAAGCTAATTAAATGAACAAAGGCTAACTGGACGTTTCATCAACTGTGTATTGTATTTTGCTATTTAAGTAGAAATAACTTTACTCTTGAATTATTTTTGTGCTGGCTATGATGTTCTCTGTTTTACTCACTTTGTTATGGGCAATGGGAATTATAAAAGATGTTCAATCCCTGATTCCAAGGAATAGCCAATCTTTGGAAGAAAATATGTGTAATAATTAATAGCAATGCAAGTTAGTGTATATTGTAATGATTATAATGAGTGATATTGTTAATAAATATAAAACAAAAAGAAAAGAAAAAGTTCAGTACTACTGAGAAACTTTTTGTTTTATATGTAGTCAGGGTTTACCAAGCAGGGAGAAATATGACAAATTTTGAACATTTGTGCTGCATGCAGGAAAGTGTGTGCATGTGTGTGTTTCCTTTTATAGCACAGATTATTTTTATTGTGACTCTGATGAAATCCTGTAATTGCTAAAATGATGAATCACATCTATTATGGCCTAGTTCCTTTGATACCGTAATATTTAACCTAAGATTTGTCTCTAGTTCACTGAATCATACTTGGAATATAATCTCTAGTAGACTGGACATTCTCAAACTTCTCTGTATTGATAACTGGTCTGGGAAATTCTTAGAAAAGTATAGATTCTTAGTGTCTATCCTCAGAGATTCTAAATTTTGGGCCTTGGGTTGGCCTAGAAATCTGCATTTTAATTAGCTTCCTGCCCACCCGTGCACTCTGTTATAGGTGACTAGTAGAGCTCTTCCTAAGAACACTACCCTATCCTGTCAAGTGAAAGCATAGTTCTGGCTATCTTATTTGGCATCTCCAGTACTTTGCACAGTTTTTTGTCTTGTTTTGCTCTTAATGAGAAAAAATGGGATTGTGTTAGAGAGCAGCTTCATTCATTAAGCAGGTGTTCATTTAGGAATTTTGAACTTGCCATTGCTTATGTATGAAATTGTGATGGTTGTTGTGACAGCATGGATGAGATCTTAGAAATGCAGCAACAAGTAAGAGAAGAAAGCATGTCACGAGAAAACGTTTGTATAGTGTGGTGAATGTATAAATAAAGATAGGCGTAGGGTGGAGGGGGCATGGAAAGGGTCATCATTTGTCATACTGGGGTTGGATAGAAGACTTTCTGGAGCAAGGGATGCCTGTGGTCAAGCTTGAAGGAGAAACTGGAATCAGTGCATCAAGAAAAACTGGCTGAAGGTGTTCATATCAGAGAAGCAAGCAAGGACAAAGGCATGCAGACATGTAACATTGTTGCCGTGGAAGAACCGCATGTAACATTGTTGCTGTGGAAGAAGGCAAGTAGGCCCAAGCAAGGTGGTTTGGTAAGAAGGAGGAGGCAGAGTGAGGAGAAATGTATCAGGGAATACAACCAGAGAGGGAGGCAGAGGCCAGACCACCACATGGCTGGACAATTGACAAACTCAAGCTAGATGTTTACTTTGCACATCACAGGGTCACCCAAATTGCCCTGGGAAATCTAGTGTGTTTGAAACAAAAGTGTAGTTCTGGTGAAGGAGGTACATACAGTAATTGGCTTGATGGGCCTTCATTTTCTTTACGTGGGGAATCTTGGGAAGAAAGAAAAGATGGCAGATGACTAAATCTCTATCACCCGAAGTCTAGGTTAAAAGACAAATGATATTTGTCTAAGGTGGAAGATTTTATCTCCGAAATGCCGTTAGCAGGATGTGTCTAGCTAAGCATTTCCTATAATAAGGAGAATCCAGTATCGATGTATTCATAAGACAAGGCTCCCTGGAGAAGCTCATGCAACTGTGTAACTCTGTGGGATACAAACTGGAGATGTGTGAAAATTCATACACTCCACCTGCTATCACATCACTTGGAGACCTCATCCCTTATTCTGGGATAGAAGACACATTTCCATAGTGAGAAAACAGGATCTGGGGAGCTACTCCTGATTTCCAGACTTCCCTCTACTTCATCTAAACCTATTAATTAACTGTACATAGTAACTTATTAGTAAAGCTTGATACTAGGCAAGATGTTTGGTCTGTATTAGTCTGGTTTGCTAATTATTGGTGTGTCTCAAGTGCTAGGTAGCAAAATTAATGTGGAATAATACAGTTAATTTTTTTTGAAAGAAAAACAAGTACACACACTTAGAAAAATAAATGCTTTTATGTGCCATTCTGAAATTTCCCTGGTCATCAAGAAAGGAAGAGGTGCTGAGTGATATTTACTTTTTGTTATAAAAACAAGATAAACTAGGAACACTTTGGGGCTGGGACAAAGAAGCAACGACAAACCTGTATATCTTCTATTCCTGATTGCTGATTATAAATTCCATCTTATAATTAAATAGTAGCTGGAAAAGCTATATAAAAAAGTACACATTAAATAGGATTTATAGCTAACTTTACCCGCAAAGAGATCCTAGGGAAGAACTTGGGCATGGTTGAAATAAAGAGTGGAATAACAAAGAAGAAAATCATTTCTGCAGTAGGAAGCAGTTTTCTCAGAACTACAAATATAATTTAAAATACTCAGTTTTAATTCCTGCACACTTGTGCCATGTCCCATGTCCTATAAAAGTGGTCAGCATTAGAAATAAACTATCATCCCTGTCACTTCAATTCTTCTATGTGATGGCCATTGTTTCATTGGAAGGATCTGAGAATTGGAATAAAATTGAGCCCGTTCTGCTGGTAAAGTGAGCTCTGTAAACTGGTGGTTATGGCAGCCTACCTCATTGACCTTTGCTGTGTCCAAAGGGGATAAGAATATGTCCGAAGTGGGTAAATAGAATATAGATTATTTGGTATCATTTAAAAAAACAGTTGAAGTAGAAGAAGTAATGCTACGAATGTTTGTGGCCTGAGGTCTTAATAATGCCCCTGAAATAGAGCATAATGTACACACAAGCTTTTCAGAGGGTGAGTCATGACGTTGTTCTCGCAAGGAAGAAAACGGGGGGAAAATAAGTTGAAAAAGAACTGGTAGATTGATGTTGTGTAAAGCTGGAGAGTTAACATCAAGATCTTAAAAATCAATTCTCTGCTTTATTGAGATCTGGTGGAATTCTTTAAATACAGAGGCAATGTGATAGAAAGTGCCCATTCATAGCAGGATGAAAGGTAGTCAATTCTGCTCTGAATACAAATAGATCACAGAAAACGGAAAGCTATGAATCAGTAAGGGCCAAAGAACAAAACTAATTTCAGGCTCTTCCTACAACACATGATAGCAAAAGTATAACATAAAGCCTAAAGATAGGATGCAATTAAGTTAAAGGCAAGACCTTTTAAAGTTAACCACTGATACTTTGTGCCAGAAAAGGCAGTTAGTGAAACTCCATTTGTACAAAATATATCAATGTCTGCACTGACATTTTTTGTTATACTTACTTCTACACTGACACGTCTATTTATGAAAAAAAAATGAATCAAGCAGAGAGCTTTGAGATATTACATACAGCCTGGGAAACATTTCGATTTAAAAACTGTTCTCATTTTATGTATTTGAGGAAGAATTTATTGCTCTAAGGGGACAAAATTTCTTCTTGTGGTTGTAATATCAACTGATAAACCTAGATTGTAATAAAAAATGAATCTTTATTCATTGATCTTAATATAAACAAATGGCCAATACTGTAAATTTGCATTTTAGAAATAACTGAATGTACTGGCATTATTTTCAGAAGTTAATTATTAAAAATATATTTTTTCTAGGCATTCATTTTTTTACACCTTAAGGTAACATGATTCCTTCCTTCCTTCCTTCCTTCCTTCCTTCCTTCCTTCCTTCCTTCCTTCCTCTTGCTCCCTCTCTCCTCTCCTCCTCTTTCTTTCTTTTTTTTTTTAATTTTTTTTAACGTTTATTTATTTTTGAGACAGAGAGAGACAGAGCATGAACGGGGGAGGGTCAGAGAGAGGGAGACACAGAATCTGAAACAGGCTCCAGGCTCTGAGCTGTCAGCACAGAGCCCGACACGGGGCTTGAACTCACTGACCGTGAGATCATGACCTGAGCCGAAGTCGGACGCTTAACCAACTGAGCCACCCAGGCGCCCCCCTCTTTCTTTCTTAAAACATTCAATCAATCGTTATTATTATGAAATGTCAATATTTAGTCCAATAATATTTACTTTGTTGCCAAGAAAATAAGATTCTAACATATAAAATAACATGTTTAATGTTAGCACAGTGAAGAAATGACAGAGATGAGCATAACTGATTATTTTAGAGAACTGGAAAGGTTATTAATTATTTATTTTGAAGGATAGGATTTCCCTTTTCATATAGTTTTCAGAAGCGGATAATGATCTATAGGGGAAAAAGTGAGCCTTTTTCTTCATAGTCACATCTCATTTTAGCCCAAATATAATGTTATTCATAGTTTTATCTTGTTGAGTTTTGCTCTCCTCCCCTTTTCTTAGGTGTTTCAATTGCAAGTATTAATATAGTATTGACTACTCAAGGGGTTTATTTGGGGGGACACCTTGATATAATGTACTTACTAAATAAGAAAACAAATCTTAAAATACATTGAAGATACATATTTTTTTTAAGTTACCACATGTGTAGTCAATTCCAAAATAAGAGCTTCCATAGGACGTTACTGCCCAGATGAAAATCTTTTTTTTTTAATTGTAGTATGTTTCTCTAATAGTTTAACATACAGTTTTCTGTAGCTTGACCAATAACCTTCCTTGCATCGCACAAACTAAATTTTAGTGAAAGCAGAAATGGGAGTGCTTTCACTATTTCAATATATCAATAGACATTTACTTTGTAAGATTTCATCATTTTTATTTTGTTTGGATGAATGCAAGCTTTAGTTCTTCAGCTCCATTTCAGTCTTCTAAAACTTTCACTGACCACTTAAGTTCTAATCCTATATGTTTTAATTCACCAAAAGCAACCAATATTCTTGTATTCAATATAATAGAATCTCCAAAATGTGAGAAATCAAGAAACGAGCTGCTCTATGAAATAGAGATTCTGGAGGTGAATGCATAAGATAAATGGGCTTGTTTTTAACTGTTTCAGCTTCAATAGCTTCCTATTTAAAACAAGCCAGAAGTGAATCCCATGATTTGATATATCCTCACTATAAAATCATTTGATTCATTCTCTTTTTTAAAAATATGTATATGTATGTGGGGTGTGTGTGTGTATGTGTGTGTATGTGTGTAATTGCATTGGTTTGAGATTTAGATATTAGTTCTTTAGAATTCAAGTCCAGGGAGACTGGTCTTGAAGTTGTGAGTCTGGACAAAACCTTCTCTCCCATTCCTGATTTATCCTCCACAGATGGAGCTCTTGCATTATGATAAGTATATGACAAAATGGGGAGAAGATCAGGGCTTGTAGAAAGTGCTTGCTCCAATGAGTAGATCATTCCAACATTCTTAGACGTTAATTTATTTTGCCAAAATATAAGGTGGTCCCTTGTTATTATAATTTTTCTTATGTAAAAGTTACCAGAATAAGTTCCTCTTTTAACACTAACTAGGCCATATAATCTAAAGGACACGGTACATTCAAAATATTTCCCATTGGTGTTCAAGAGTTACGGCTCGAGTTTGAATAGTTTGGCTGTTGTATCTGAGTAACTATTCATAAAAGAAATCACTTAAGAGGTTTTATGGTGATTTCTAAGTTAAAATAAAGTTTTTGAAAAACTCAAATGTGATCTTGAAGTGAAGACAAATGCTAGTACTGGAATATTCTATGTAAATCTTATACACTTGATTGATAGTACAAAGTTGGGGAAGTAGTAAGAAACTTCCCTGGATATAATCAAATAACAATACAGAATTCATCTATTTTCTTCCCTCTGCATTTTGTCCCCGCAGTACATCAATCCTTTCTGTTATCTGTAGCTGGTTTGTTTGGGGTTACAATGGCCATCATGACAGTCGAATGTTTTCAGTAAAAAATGACTTTTTATTGATTTGCTTAATATGGCCTTTTATCTTTCTGACCGATGTGAGATAATAATCCTTATATCTCCTCCATTTGCAATAGCCCAAAGCAGAACTCAAAACAAATATGTAGCTAACTCAGTTTATCTGAAATCTAATTACAATAACAACAAGGTTTAATCCCTTAAAATAATTGTGTCATCTTAGAAGGTAGTTAGCTTAGTGAACTTTCGGTACTCTCAAGGAGCCATGGGTGGTAAAAAGCCTATAGCTTGAGGATATCTTTTTCATGTGCTGCAGTGAACAGGGTGAGCCATCAATTAAGATAAGACAGAACCATTTAAAATAGAAATCTGGAAATTCTCAAAATTATAAGAAAATTATGCACATGATATGATTTATGGACAAGACCAGCTTCTTCCTGGCAGTGATCATTTAGAAATATCACAAAAACTTATTGGTAAAGAAATGGTGAATTCAAGAAGAAAATGCAAATGTCTTAACCATCCAGCTGTAGAAGGACCTAATATAAGAGGGCAAACACAGTTAGAAAGCACCAAGATTTATTTTCATAGGCTGAACCTACTTACACTTTATATTTACCTGTTATACTCTTTAATCATCTATCTATAATTAATATTCAAATACAATCATTAAGATACATGCATTGTATTTTGAGTAATCTACACTAATCTATGATAAAATATTTGAAATGAATTTAAACATAGGATAAAAGCTTATGCTTTGCACATATTCATAAATTGAGGTCTATTTTTAGGGTGTAGGAATTGAAATAAATCAGGAGAGAAAAGAAATGAAAAGTCAATAGATTTTTAACTTGCAAAATTCTGGTGTTTTAGCAAATGCCATTGTTAAATGCACTTTTTGGAATTTTTTTCTCCAACAAGACTGTGTATGATAAAAATGTAATACTATGTTAAACATAAAAGATTTTAACATCTGTATTATAATTTAATTTTTTTACGTATTTTACGTGTTAGGCGTCTCTGTTTTCATTTTCTGGTGTTTCCCTTACAGAGAATTTTTCTCCCAAGGATCCCAAACAGTTTCTATGAGCCTATCACTTCTTCTAGATCTCCTCTTCCAGGCTTTAGCTCCCTCCTTATCTTGAGTCATCAAGTAGTCTCTAGTGTTGCTCAAGAATGGAACTTAGTGTAAGATAGTATTGGGAAATTATAATAAAAACAAGATCTTCTCAGGGATGCCCGGGTGCCTCAGTCAGTTAAGCGTCCAACTCTTGATGTCAGCTCAGGTCATGATCTCACAGTTCATGAGATCAAGCCCCACATTGGCTGACAGCATGGAGCCTGCTTGGGATTCTCTCTCTCCCACTCTCTTTGCCTATCTCTCTCTTTCAAAATAAATTAACTAATAAAAAACAAAAAAAAAACCAAAAAAACAAACAAGCACAAAATCATTTCTCCCATTCCAGAAATCTTTTCCACATTGGTAGCAGAGGCAGAGAATACCTTCATTGTTGAATAAGCATTAAACCAAAATGTGATGCCGGTAACAGGCAACCTGCTAAGAAATCGCAAAGACATGATAGAAGTTCACCCCCTAATATACCCAAGCAGATACAACTCATTATATGTGTGGTTGCAAGATAAACAATAACTAGTCCTTAAGTAAGAGGACTTGCAGAACGAGTTTTTACACACAGTGCATCCTAACTTCACCTGCTAATTGAGGTGACTATGTGTGTTAATTAATTGGCTGTATCTGGAGGAAAAATAAACTTCTCTTGTCTTTATGATAGGAGGTAGTTTTGCAACTTGGAAAAGGGGCCCAGTGAAGTTAGGTTCCTACCTTTCCTCAGAATTTGGGAGATAGGGGGCTATCCCTCTTGAAATTTGTATTTCACAGAGATATTCAAACGTCATTGACAAAGACATTTCTGGATCATAAAGGTGACAAAGGCTAATCTAATCTTCAAAAGGATTTATATATATTTCAAACAGAGGAGAAAGTATTTATAGGTTTTCTAAAGTAAGTGTTCAAAGAAAAAGGAGAGAGTGGAGGGAAATCTCTTCCCTTATTTTCAACAAAGAGAATTAAGCCTCATAGTTTTAATTTGCATTTTTCCTTAAAATAGAACATGATGTATTTTAATTTTAAGAATATTTTCAAATTATGATTTGTCATTATTTCTTTTAAAAAGTAAAAAGGTTTGGGGCTCCTGAGTGGCTCGGTTGGTTTAGTGGCTGAGCCACTTATGGGTTAAGGGTTTGAGCCCCACATTGGGCTCTGTGCTGACAGCTCAGAGCCTGGAGCCCGCTTCAGATTCTGTGTCTCCCTCTCTCTCTGGCCCCCCGGCCCCCCACTTCCGGCTTGTACTCTGTGTCTCTCTGTCTCTCAAAATAATAAACACTAAAAAAAGAGTTTCTTCTGAATTGTCATACTGTGTTTTTGTTTTTTAAAAAGGTCTCTCTTGTTTGTTTTGCAATGCAGAGAAAAAATATATTAAATAAGTTAAAACAAAATTGATAAAATATAATTTCCGATACAAAATTTACCCTTTGCCTTATTTTGTATTTCGATTTTAATCAGTTGATGTTTGATTTTAGGCATGGTGAGAGAGCATGCTCATTTAAAAATTCAAATCAAAATCTCAGTATTACACAGTATTTGATCAGAGTCACATTAATCACAGTTCATGTTAAACCCCTAGGTGCTGTAGAGTAACTTTCTGAATAATGGCTGCCCTCTAGGGCTATCAATTATTAAAATGGAAGTCTTTTTTAGATGAACGGTCTATTGCATTTCTAGGTTCATTGATTTCGTAGAATGCATTTTAGTAAACAAGGTGCAGTTAAACATTTTTAGATATTTTTTGAAAATAATCTCATTGAATACTTATCTATCTTGAAATTATCTTTGACCCAAGA
The DNA here is from genome assembly GCF_027475565.1 of Acinonyx jubatus. Taxonomy (NCBI): domain Eukaryota; kingdom Metazoa; phylum Chordata; class Mammalia; order Carnivora; family Felidae; genus Acinonyx; species Acinonyx jubatus. Next base: position 42,700,342 of record NC_069384.1, read on the forward strand.
GTTATGGGACTTGGTAATTACCTTCTATTCAGAGCTTGTTTTCTTCTGTGATTACAGTTCCTGATGCAATATTCATATGTGGGACAGAAATCTGAATCAAGAGCCATAGAAAACTTATAATACAATATCCTTAGCACTTAAGAGAAATGTACATAAACTATATCATATACATGAATGCAAACTGTTGTGCCACAAGACTAAAATAGATTATCCTGATATGAAACTCATTAGCAAAAACATTTGATGAGATATTAGTTAAACATAAATACTCAAAATAACAATGTGTTTCTTAAGAATTACATATAATGCTCTATCTCTTGCTTTACTTTGGACTTTTTGAAAAATAAAATAGTTAATTTAGCAATAGAAGTAGAAATATGTTTTGTTAAGTTGGTACAATTTTTAAAAAAAATTGTACTCTTTTTTTGCTCTGTCAATGGATTAATCCACTTTCACAATGACGATCACTAATGAGCCCGTATAATTCCATTAGTAACTATATTCGAAACACACTGTCATCCACTTATAATCAAAATAATAAATGCATGACTCTTGAGCCCCTATCTCTTTTTAAATTTTATTTATGTATGTATTTATTTATTTAACAATTTGAATTTTATTTTTTTAAGTTGATTTATTTTGAGAGAAAGGGAGAGAGAGAGGCAGAGAGAACCCCAAGCATGCTCTTAACTGTCCACACAGAGCCTCGCGTGGGTCTAGAACTCACAGACCACGAGATCATGAGCAGAAATCAAGTCAGAAGTTTAACTGACTAAGCCACCGAGGTGCTCCCATATATCTTTTTTTTTTTTAATTGAAGTATAATTGATACACAATGACACGCTGGTTTCAGGTGTACTACATAGTGATTCAACAACTCTATACATTATGCTATACATCTATACACCAGTCACCCCATACAACACTGTGAAAATGCCACTGACGATTTTCCCTATGCTGTACCTTTTATCCCTGTGACTTATTCATTCAATAAGTGGAAGACTGTACCTCCTACTTTTCTTCACCCATTTTGCCCATCCCTGCACCCCCACCCTTTTCATAACCATCAGTTTGTTTTTTGTATTTATAGGTCTGTTTCTGCATTTTGTTTATTCTTCTGTTTTGTTTTTTTAGATTCCACATGTAAGTGAAATAATATGGTATTTGTCTTTCGCTGTCTGACTTATTTCACTTAGCATAATACCCTCTAGGCCCATCCATGTTGTTGTAAATGGCAAGATTTTTTTTTAATGGCTGAGTAGTATTCCATTGTGGATATACACAACATCTTTATCCATTAATCTATCGACACTTGGGCTGCTTCCACATCTTAGCTATTGTAAATAATGTTGCAATAAAAGCAGGGGTGCATATATCTTTTTAAATCAATGTTTTCAGGGGTTTTTTTTGGGGGGGAGGGGATTGGATGATAAATACCCAGTAATGGGATTACTGGATCATATGGTAATTCTATTTTTAATTGTTTGAGGAGCCTCCATACTGTTTTCCAAACTGGTGGTTGCACCAGTTTATATTCCCACCAACAGTGCACAAGGGTTCCTTTTTCTCCACATCCTTGCCAACACTTGTTATTTTCTTTTCTTTTTGATAATAGCCATTGTGACAGGTGTGAGGTGATATCTCATTGTAGTTTTGATTTGCAGTTCCCTGATGATTAGTGACTTTGAGCATCTCTTCATGTGCCTCTTGGCCATATGTCCATCTGTATGTCTTCTTTGGATAAATGTCTGTTCAGGTCCTCTGCCATTTTTAAATGATATTATTTGGGGTCTTTGTGTGTGTGTGTGTGTGTGTGTGTGTGTGTGTGTGTGTGTGCATGTGTACGTTGAATTACATAAGTTCTTTATATATTTTGGAATTTGTAAATATCTTCTCTCATTCATGATATTTTCTTAATCTTGAAATTTTTTTTAATGTTTAATCTTTTGCAAGAGAGACAGAGCTCGAGTTGGGTAGGTGCAGAGACACAGAATCCACAGCAGACTTCAGGCTCTGAGCTGCCAGCACAGAGCCCAGTGCAGGGACATAGAGCTTGAACTCATGCACCGTGAGATCATGACCTGAGCCAAAATCAGGAGTCAGACGCTTAACCTACTCAGTCACCCAAGGTGCCCCTCATTTGTGAATATTTTCTCCCATTTGGTAGATTGCCTTTTCATTTTGTTGATGTTTCCTTTGCTATAAGAAGGGCTTTTATTTTGGTGTAGCCTCTATTTCTCACTAATTGCATTTGCCTCTGTTTCATCAGAGAATCTTTCCTCTTGATCTTTCATATCTTTCATTTCACATAATTTCACTCAAAAAGTTTTTACTTACTAAGTACACATTTATGTATGTATGTACATATGTATGTATTTTCAACTCACTAGTTTAAACTTGTTTCTCAGCAGTAATTCTCTAAGGTCACAACAAGGTCTAGATGCCAGTAGATTTTCTCTCACTCAGCTTCTCTCCTTGAACTCTGTTCAGGAATTGCAAGTCAGTCATCATGGTAATGTGGACCTGTAGCAAACCCCAGACAGGGGTATTCTCGTATTCCTTGCAAAGTTTTCAAGTAATTTTATATATTTTTGTAGTGACCTGGCATGTTTCCAAGATAGGTCATGTGATTTCCTCATTATCTAACGAATTAAAGAAACAAGTGCCTGATTGAAAGGAGAAGGAAATAGGTTGAACTTCATACAAGTTCCCCCCACACTCATTCTAACTTCCACTATTCTGAGACATCTATGTGAAACTAGATGGGCTTCTGCAGAAAACACATTATAAACACTGATGGAGATTTAAAAGATGTTAATACTAGGATTCCCTATGAGTATGAATACAATCAGTAATTCCAAGGAGCAGTATTAGAATAAAGCAGGAGAACTTCTACAGCATGATGAATTTGACTTGATACAGATTATTGAGTTAAAATGAGAGGACCTGGGGCCCCTGAGCGGCTTAGTTCCTTAAGTGTCTGACTCTTGATTTTGGCTCAGGTTATGATCTCACAATTTGTGGGTTCGAGCCCAGCGTCGGGCTCTGTGCTGACAGTGAAGAGCCTGCCTGGGATTCTCTCTCTCCCTTCTCTCTGCCCTTCCCCCACTCTCAAGTGCACGTTCTCTCTCTCTCTCTCTCTCTCTCAAAATAAGTAAACAATTTTTTTTTAAAAATGAGAGGGCCTAATGAGAGCACGTCTTTCTTTCACTCTTAAGAACCCCATACTTGAAAATATTTGAAAATCACCTTTGAAGAGTCTAAATTATGTTAAAGGAACGGATCCAAATTTTTACTTGAGTTTCATATGATGTAAACAAACCAATCATAAAATGGCAAGTCTACTTTTCTGTTTGTATCCCTTTTCAAGATAATGAGCCACTTTTCAGACACCAGTTTATTTTTTATTTATTTTGAACTTATCTTCAAGTTAACTCCTTCAAACTTCCTATAGTACTCTTGGGTCTAGTTTTCTATGATTTACTGAGCATGCATAGCACTATCTATCTGTATTCCTTGGACAGTATTATAATTATCACACATCCTTCAGTTTTCAGTTTCGCAGTTCAAGGTACCAGAATGTGGCAGGAGCTTCCAAATAGGTGAAGGCTTTTTACATTTCTCCAGTTTGTGTATGCTTTCTCAGCTCTATACTAAATTCATCACAGTGTAGATTTCACAGCAGCCCATTTGGTTTAGACGGCAGAAGTACTAAGAAAAAATATTTCATGGACTTCATATGGGGCTGTATCAGTTTTCCTCACTGTTTAATTCAGCACCCCACAATAATGGTTTTAAACGGCAGCCCCTTAGAGTACTCGTGAGTCCATTAGTCAGTCAGTTCTACAGTTGTAAATGAGCCTCAGCTAATTACTGCTGGACTCATTCAAGGCGCTTGTGGCCATTTGGCAGAATACTGGTCTAAAACGGCCTCCCTCATGTTAATTGTTAGCTGGCAATCAGCTGGAGTGATAAGGATGGCTTAGCCCGTGTCTTCGTCAAGCAGTTTCCCTCAAGCTTGTTCACGTGGTTGCCATAGGATTCCAAGAAAGAGGACACATCTGTGCGCCACTTCTTGCAGTCTAAGCTCAGAACTGGTACCTCACCGCCTGTGCCGCATTCCATTGCCCAAAGCAAGTTACAAGCCTACACTTCATGAAAGACATGGAACAATAGAAATCCCCACTGGAGAAGAACTGCAAAGTTCAATTGCAAAGGGTAATAAAAGGAGGGGAATGATTGCAGCCATTTTTGAGGTAATCTACGACAAGGACACAGACATCTTCCAATAATTATTGCCATTTTACAAATCAGTGGACAGCAATAGACAATTCCACCTTAATAGAAGAGTTGTGAGCCCTGGACTACATCTGAATCAGTGCCAATTATAGTACTAAATCAAAACTAGATTTAACACATGCTTTGAGACCATAGAGGTTTTAAAACAGATAAATTCCTTTAAGTGAGCCAATTTTGTTTCCATTTATAAGGAGAAATTCAGAAAAATGTTGGTAATTTTTTCATATGTGCATTAAAAGCGTATCTTTTATTGCTTGACCACAATTCATTTATGATCTTCAGATATTGTATAAGTGCTTTCTGAAAAAAGAACTTAAGTGTTATGTGGTCATGTGGAGAACAAAGTGTTTTGATTGTAAAAGGAAGCCATAACAATGAACTTCCTGATTACAATGCAATCAAATAATATTAGAAAAATACACTTAGTTTTATGTGCCATTTATTTTGATACTTCTCTAATAGAATACTAAATAATGATGTATATAATAAATAAATACTTAGCTTTTAAGAATGTATATGTTAGGCTGATTTACTATCTTTTCATGGTGTAGAGTTTTCTTAAGGTTTTGTCCCCAAACAAAATACCTTCAAAATATTTTTAACATCATTATACCTTATAACTCTCTGCAATACTGAACATTTGTTGAATATTTGTCCCTTAGAACCATAAAAAAAAACCCTACTAATTATAACACAACTACTTTGAACTTCTTCGCTGGAAAAAAATACACAGAACTCATCTGTGGTGTTATTTAGATATGTAGTAAATAGATAGTTTTAAGATTTTCATTCACATTTTGACTAACAATTTCGATAGTGGAAAATAAACGGAAAGGACAGAATTTTAAAATAATTGTATCCTATATTTAGGGGGCTGATGCATTGGAGAGAAACATGACAGAATTGTTTTCAGTTTTGTGCATTAATCATTTATACCCTACTTTTACCTCCTGTAATCTCTCAGTGTAGTTAATAAATTCTGAATATAGATCCCTAGAGAAAGAGAGCTTGAATTCGTACAGAGATAGCAATTTCATGCTGCAATTCTGCTTTTTCTTCATGTGAATATTTTAAGAGTCATTGGGCTCATCACTAAGTGATGATAATATGACATATTATTGTTAATATGATTGCTGCATTTTACTTTACAGATCACTGGAACACATTTTTCTCACGGATGGGGGTGAGGTTAAAGAGCATGGGGGAGGACAAAGGGAAAGGCCAATATGTCATACAAAATAATCAGCTTGCAAGATATAATATTTACATAAACTATTAGACTGTTACTTATTTATTAGTTATCCTAGCAAAGGAAAATAAAATAATGCCAAATGCTATCGTTTATGAAGTTCCCTTGAATAAAAGATATGTGCATACCTTTTTCTGCAAGCATCTTCTAAGTCAAACAAACAAAAGTCAACTGTCTCCAAATTTTGAAATAGTTTTATTGGTGACGACCATTGCAGTTGCATTTAGCCACTTAGGTCCATTCACACATGCAGGACAATATATTACTCTGAGGTTTTATATGTATGCAATGGCTTATAAAAGACTCTTGTTTGTATGAAACTTTAATAGTTTTTTTTTTCCAATTGCAATGCAATAATGTATTGCACATATTGTCAGATTTTGTTTTCATAGATTAATCAAGGACTAAATATTCTTTACATAAACACTCAGGCTCATAATTATTTGTTACTAAAGAATGTTTATTACTCATTCCTAAATTTATTTTAAAGTGAAAGACTATATAATAAAGTTCCAAGCAATGTAGTTAATATAATACAAATTAATAACATTCCAATTTAAAAAGATATTTGAAAATAGAAAGAGACATGTGAAGTAGGGTTATCTCTAGGCATTTTAATATGAAAAAAATATACGAGAATATTAACAAATTTTTAAAAAGGTACAGAAAAGTTAGTTCAATATCATTCATACTAAGAAATATTTATAAAATAGTTACAGTGTGGCACTTTACTATTCTAGGCACTGGGGATAACATGGTGACTATAATAGAAAAAAATCTTGATTTCATAAAGCTTGCAGTCTAGTTTATTTGTGAAAATCAAGATTATAAACACATATATGGGTATACTTTAAAATGAATTTTTTGTCAGTGAAATGCATGAGCATCTTTACAATTTCAAATGTTACCTATAAAGAGCCAAGCAAGACTTGTTTATAAACCTTCAGATGCAAACACTTTAAAATGTGTGAGTTGTCCCTTGTGGTGTTTCTCTCTCTTTATATATATCTAAATATTATATTGATACATTTCTTTGACTCTTTATGGAAAAATGTGTTACAGTAGTTGCCTATGTATTATTATTATTATTATTATTATTATTTTTATTTCCACTTTCTCCTTCCATTCCTTCTTTAATCCACTCCAGTCAGGATTTTTTCTCAACCAACACACCAACATGGTGTTTGCCAACCCTCCGATGATCTTCATTTCACTGCACCAAATGTTTAATTCTCAATCTCTTATGACTTCATCCAGAAGCAGAATTTGACACAGTTACTCACTTCCTTCTCCTTCAACCACTTTAACACCTTTTTCTTGGTTCACCTCCTACACTATTGGCTTCTATTTCTCCATCTTCTTAACTGATCCTTTCTCATCTCCCTAACTACATTGTAGTCCCCTAGGGTTCAGCCCTTAAGTCACATTTCTTTTCCATCTATATACACTCTTATCGATTTACAAGACTTTAAGTATTATCTATATTCCTACAACTTCCAAATGTATATATAGCTAGCCTAGATATTTCCCCCGACCTACAGACTTGTGTATAAAACTGTCTAGTGATTTTGCAGTTGGTATCCAAAAGCGTCTAAGACTTAGCATGTTCAAAAGTGAGTGTCTCATTTCCATGTTTTATTTGCTCTTCTAGCAACCACCTTCATGTCAGTAAATTGAACTTTAATATTCCAGTTCCCTGACCTTCCCCCCCCACACACACCAAATTTGGAACTATACTTGATTGGTCTCTTTCTCTCATATTACCTCTTAGATAATTTGCTCTTCTTGCAAATTGTATTCCAAATCAGCACTATTCTTACTGCCACTTCAGCCCTGGCCAAGGTCCCATCATCTCACATCTGGATATTTGCAATAGACTCCTAATCTATTTCACTCCTTCAGCCTTTGCCCTCGTCTCGTATATTCCTCATATAGCAGGCGGTCGATGTGATTTAAATATCTTTGTATCACCCTTCTCTCCAAAAACTCTTCAGTGGCTGTAGATCTCACTTAGAATAAAATGTCTTATAAGGCTGTACCAGACATTTCCCTAGTGGCAACAGATGGCCCCTTCAGACTTGACCATTGACTCTTTCCAGAGTGGTTAAGGTTTATGGAAATCAACAATGGATGGTGCCTTCTCTCGGTTTTATAGGTAGGATTTTCCGGGAAGCAGATTCTGAGGCTGAGGTTAGCGTGCATGATTTTATTAAGAAATGCCCTCAGGACTCAGATCAACACCTGTGGGGGGAAAAAAGAGGAAGAAAGCAGTGTAGATTGGAGGTCTAAGTCTAATTGTAGTGCAGGCTCAGGGTAACCTCAGCTGACTAAATGAGTAACTCAGCGGCTAGGACGGCCCTCAGAGTTGTTTGTGCTGAGTTACAGTGCCCAGCAGCGGGGGCAACATATTGTTTGTTGAAGGGGATTTGGATCAAGCATTGTAGTCTCCACACAGTGCCACCAAAAAACATAGATAACAATACCAGGCCTGCCAAAGCAAAAAAGGAGTTATTTATTGGTGCCAGAATGGGTAGCTGTTTATAAAGGCCTACTTTATAAAAGCTGAGTCTTGGTAAAGAGATGCTGACATCCGAAACCAATTAACGAGATTGAGTCAGGAAAAGAAATATGATTGCCTCCCTTTCCTCCTGTCTTCTGGCCTCCAACATGTCCCCATCCCCCACTTGTCAAACTAGCTACAAAGGAACCTGTTGATATAGTACTTGCAGGTTTGACCCCGAGATTACAAGGCAGGGTGGACCAGGGTTGTGAGTGAATTTGGAGGGTCAAAATGAAGATATGTAGCAAAATGTTTCTACGTAACCTTACCCTAGCATGCGCTCTGGTCTTATCTCCTGCTATTTGTGCTGGCTTCCATGAAAGTTATAAACCAGCATTTTCACAAAAGGATTCTCCAAACATCAGTAGCCAAAAGTCCTCTAGGCTCCTACCTAGGATGTCCAGTTCTTGCTGCTGATTTTGTGGGACAGGGAGAGAGAAATATGGTTGGTAATTTCACGATTCACTTTCCAGACTTTCACTTAGACTCTTGTTTTGAGCACTAGCCTTACACCTGGCTCTGTCTGGTCAAATCTTTTTCCAGACCATTCCAGTGCAATTATCCATCACTACAACTATTGCTTCCTGCCCAAATTAGTGCTAGTAGGGTCCATTGTCTTCACAGGATGGTAAATTGGGGGTTCCAACTGGTCCAGACAGAGTTCCCAACATATTTCAGCCCCTCATCTACTGGTGCCACCAGACTTGGAGCTGTCAGAGGCAAATTAAGGAACTTCCTCTTAAATTCCCTCTCTGTTGTCATTTAATTTTTGTCTGTCTTATTTGGTTAAATAAAAACAGATTTCCAACAATCACTTTCCAACCTTCAAAGATTATACATTTTTTGTAACATCTCTCCTGTTATAGAAATACCCTTTTATATTCTTTACGTAATGTTAGTGCAGTTCTGAAAGGGAGAGAGGCATTTATAAATGCTTGTAGTTTGTCTGCTATGTTTTACCAGAACCCTGCAAATTCATTAAACAAACAAAAAAAACAAACAGATAAACAAGAACATATTAGCAGTCATTAACTGACATCTGAGCAGAAGAGCTCGGTGAAGTCTGAGGGAGGCAGACTCATTTCTTATTTTTCTAAGCTATTGATGATTCTTAATTTATGCATCCATTAATTCTTATTTTAATGGCAGATATTTTAGTGGACTCATGGATAGTGTTATAGGAGGATAAACTTTCCTATCTGAAATACAAAATATACAGGGAGACTTGCTGTCATCTAGATCAGCGTATTTTACTTTAAGTTTTATTTCATCCACTTAATTTTTATTTTTACTACACCACATTGCCTTCTGCAGTCAACCTGTTTCCTATCAGGAAAACAAAGGTCACACCAAATAGTTTAAGAGAACCAATACAGGGAGCTGGGAACAGGTAGAAAAACAGAGAGATCAAATGGGATGTTGAGGCAACAGAGTGATTAGTAAACTATAGGCCCCTGAGACCTGGGACAGGGAGAATAAAAGAACTGGGTGGTATCATTGCAGGGCAGGAGGGATACCAGTGGGTATGAGGCTTGATTCATGTTAGGAGCATGTTCTGATCCAGATCAGAGCAGGACCGTGAAGTGACACAGTTATTTTAGAGATACTGCCTAAGTGGGAGAAGAACACTCAGCTTTGCCTTTGTCTTGCCCTACAGTCTCCCCGGGGCATCTCCCTTGGCTGAAGGTAACAGGAAGATAAAGGGCAAGGGAATCTATGAAATATAGAGGCAGAGAATTGACATGGGAGCAAGAACCATTACTTGCTGTCTCAGAACAGTGTCATGATTATAAGAGAATTTAGGTTCCAGCCCAGCAGGACTAGAATTCTTGCTCTGCCACTTACTGGTGTGGCTTCCAGCAAATTATTCAATATCTTTCAGCTTCCATTTACTTATCTTCTGAGTACAATAATAATATGACCTGCATTTGAGAATTGTATCAGAAATTTAAAAATGCCAACAGACATCAAATACCTGGAACCGTGCTGGGAACAAAGACACTTTTAATACATTTTAGCTATCACTATTATTATTACCCTATAAACATTAAGATAAGCCTGACAGTGGACCCAGTTTATAGGGAGAAAAGTTTGGATTCCAGGAAAGTTAAAGCACTGGTTATTTATATGGTTTTTAGCTATGCCTCTTAACTCTGGTCTGGTATCATATCAGAATCAACTAGGGAGCTTGTTAAATTGCATATCTTGGACAACTTCAATGCAAGCATACCACAATGTATAGGGGATGGGAACAAAAAGTTACATTTAACAAGCTTTTCTGGTAATTTTGTGCAAAAAATATTTGAGAAACACTGCCAGAGGGCTCCTGAGTAAACAACTCCCTCTTTCCTTATCTCCCAACTACTGAATGAACTGTAGGTATTCAGATTGGTAAGTGATTACATGGGCATTTCTACTGGGATCAAGGTAAGAGATTTCACCACCAAGTTGTCACAGTTTGGAACAGGTTTATGTCTTAACTTTGGTGCCTCTTATAAATTTTTTCTCCCCTTTGGCTCTTTCCACACTTACTGAAAGCAATAAAAACAGCAATACTATATTTGTGCTTTTATTAATATCCAAGAGAGGGATAAAGTTGGCCATGCCCACCTCACAATATCTTGATAGGTTTTGCTGCAATTGTTTTTAAAAGAACACTCCTTTAAAGAGAGAAAGCATACAACATACTTTACAGGAAAACTTAAATATTATGGATTCAACAAAATCTTGCCAGAAATACTCAGAATCAAACACACATGCCTGAATTCATGCTATTTTTTTCTTCTTTGTAGGTATACAGTTTTCCTTTTGTTGTTGTTTTTTTTTTCTTTTTTATATTTCATTTTTTACATCATAGAAGTTCCCTTAATTAAGCCTCACTTTAAAATCATATTGTTAAAAATTAGGTTTTGCTTTTTATTACAAATGAGCTAAAATATTACTAGAATGGTATATTTTGAGTATAAAATAGTATCTTTAATCTGAAGTTGCAAACATTTTCTGCTAAATCATATTCAGTGTTATCTCTATGACTGCTTTAGAGGGCCATGAATAAAAATTATTTCATTGTGGGAAAAATTGAACATAGTAATGGCACGATTGACTCATAAAGGGCACAGACGTATCAGTTCATCTAAAAGCATAAAATTAATAAACTGGTTGAATTTCATGTTTCATTCAATTTAAATAAAATTTATCATAACTGAAATTAGTTTTACGTAATTCAGTCATTGAAGCAACCCTAAATCCCAATAAAAAAAATTCTATATAATGTGTATACTGTGGAAGACTCAAAAAGGAACCAAGTTGAAATTAATTACCTGGGTTTGCTCTAATAGTTATAACTTGTATTATTTCCTTTCTCTTCATTTGAAATGAAATGGTAATGGAATTACTTGTAATGTGTTCCCATTTTCAGACATGCCTAGAACTTAACCAATTGTATTTTTTTTAACCTGAGTTTCCATACCACATTGACAGCTCTCAGACCAGGGTTTTTCAAATATTTTCCATTTGAAGTACTAAATCTGTGACATGGACTCAGAAATTTCCTGGTGAAAAGTACAATTCATGTCTTTAGTTCTAAAGATCATGATTATCCTACTTCCCTTTTCTCATGGAATACTGAGGAAGCTGCCATAAAATCCTTGCTTCCTAAGGGTTTTACACACTATTATTAAGTCACCACATCTCAACAACCTGTCCTTTTTCAATGTTCACGCACCCTTTCTATTTAATCCAGACCATCAACACTATCATCTATCACTATTAGACAGTAGCTCAGCTTTCTACAAAAACTTTAGCATGAGATTCAATCTTCTCTCATATCTCTGCCTTCCCTTTGTTCACAGTAAAAGAGGCGTCAATGACTTTTCAATTATTTTCAACAAACATCGACATCATCACCACTTATGAAATTTTTTCTACTTCTTTTCAGAAATTCTCAGATGGAGTCAACACAAAATATTTCAGGCAGAACTATTCTACTTCTAATATCTAAAATAATCTGAACCCGTCTTTCACCTTATAAAGCTGAAAAGCCATTTCTTTTGCAATCAGCACACTATGTACTTTTGTACAAAAAAAAAAAAATCCATTAGTTACTGTCTACAAGATTAAGTGGAAATTTTCTGACTCATATCAAGATTATCTAACAACTGGTTTCAATTTAGTTTTCTAATCTGTGTCTCACTAATTGAATTTATATTCCCTGAATTGTAGTGTCTCTTTCATACTCCGCACTTGCATATTATTTGAGCTGATACTTTGTCTTTTACCAGAAAAGCTCTTACCCATAATCTTGGTATATCCATATCCTAACTATACTCTGAGAAGATATTTAAAAGTCTTTTTTTTAATTTGTTTGTTTGTTTGTTTGTTTGTTTATTTATTTAGAGGAGAGAGAAAGAGAGAGCACAAGCCAGGGAGGAGCAGAGAGAAGGGGAGAGAGAATCCCAAGCTGACTCTGTGTGTTAGTGCAGAGCCCAATGAAGGGCTCGAATTTATGAACCATGAGGTCAAGACCTGAGCAAAAACCAAGAGTCAGACGCTTAACTGGCTAAGCCACCCAGGCACCCCTTTTCTTTTTAATTTTTTTAAAAGTGTTTTTGAGAAGATTTTTAATTTGAGCTCTTCTATGATATCTTAAGAACAAAACAAGTACTATTTACATTAGTTGTAGTACTATTCCAATTTACAACTGAGAAAAGGAGTCTTAAACAGTTTGCTTTTATAAGGCTATTAAGAACATTTGCTATTTCTGAAACATCATAAGTATTTTTCCCAAATATGTAAATTCATGTAAGGGTAAATTAAACCTAAAGCATTTAAGGCATATAAATCAATTTTTCCTCTCCATTGCAACACTTTCCCATAGTCCAGGCCATCAGCAAATGTCGTTTGGACTCCTGGCCAGTCCTTCCCACCAAACATCCACACTGTAGCCAGAGTTATGATTGTAAAACTTAAATATGATTGTAGCGTCTGATAGCTTTAAACACTTGAGTGACTCCACATTACTGCAGTATGGATTCCAGTTTATTTATGTGGCTTCCAAGGCCTTGAGGATATTTTATCCTATTTAGCTCTCATCCCCTCCTCTCCTTCATACCTACCTCTTGAACTCTACAACTCCATTTCCACCAGACTTTTGTTCTAACATTTTATGCTCTTTCACTGCTGGCCTTGGCACATATTATTTCCTTAATTTAGAGCATCGTTTTTCCCACAGCAATCTTTGTCTAACTCATGTGTTTTTTTTTTTTTATTTTGTCTCAAATCTTAGCCTAAATATCACTTCATTTATGAATACATCCCTTAGGCCATGAGCCTTTCTAAGTACTACAATAACACTATTATAAATATCACACTCTCCCCTGTAGTTAATATTTGTTCATCTCTATCCCCCATATAGAATTAGTTCTTTAAGTCCAGGTAGCATAGATTGGTTGTGCTTAATTGTTCTCTCACCACTTTCAATGTGGGGGTGAAGAGTGGTGCAGCTCCTTGTACTACTAAGTAATGCCCTGACATCAGCTGGCTGTCCTATCATTCAACTTAATTCGGGCACTATCTACCCAGAGAAAGCATTAGATTCCACAGCTCAGGGACTCAGTTTTTTTACTGTCTTCTACTCCAGATGCCAGTTGCAAGCCCAAGTTGTTAATCTGTGCTTCTGACCTACTGACTACAGTTTGGCGGTTCCCACAACTCCCTCCTCTGCTTTGATTAACTTACTGTGGGGGAGGGGTGTCACAGAATTCTGGAAAACCATGTACTCACTAGATTATCAGTTTCTTTACAAAGGATTTTAAAGGAGACAAGTCAATACCCAGATGAAGGGATACATAGCCTGAGGTCCTGAGCAAAGGAGTTTCTGTCCTCATAAAGTTTGGGGACTAACAGAGTGGTGCTCAGATCTCTGGTCTAGGAACCTACTTTAGAGCAGTAGAGCAGGGGAACAGCTCTGTGTGCCTCCTTCTTGGTTCTCTCATCATCCTGTTCAGTCCTCTTCGTTAGCACTTACCGTATTACATGAATGGGCTCTATTTATTGAACAACCTCCCTAATAGATTGTAAGATACTTGAGAGCTAAAAACTCACATATGATGTGTTAATATCCTCAACACAATGCCTAGGTTAGTGTTTATTGAAGAAAACTCAATGAATTTCTACATCTTTCCCTTTTATTATGTTCCTTTTAATTTTTTTCTTTCTTTCTTCCTTCCTTCCTTTCTTTCTTTCTTTCTTTCTTTCTTTCTTTCTTTCTTTCTTTCTTTCTTCTTTCTTTCTGTCTATTTATTTTAGAGAATGAGAGAGTGCAAGCAGGTAAGAGGGGCAGAGGGAGAGAGAGAGAATCTGAAGCAGACTCCACACTCAATGCAAAGCCTGATGTGGGGCTCAATCTCAGGACCCTGGGATCATAACCTGAGCTGAAATCAAGAATTGAACGCTCAACTGACTGAGCCACCCAGGAATCCCATATTTATTTCAAATGTTGTCCTAAGGTTCTGTCTTTCACTGCAAACTTGGCCATCAAAATCTATTTTTTCTCTTCGTAAAAGATCAAATATCGATCACATATCTATTCTTTAATTGCATTTCAAGTCACTGTTGTTATCTCTCTCAAGAGTATTTGAAGTGTATACCTTATCTTCAATTGGGAGTAGGACTGGTCTCCATTAAAAGAATGCCATGCTTCCCAAAGCAGACAGGCAAGAAAATTTCACTCCCCCTCTTTTCCTAGCTAACTTCCTTTTACCCTTCAGGAAAGAGCTCAAATATTACTTCTTCAAACAAGTCTTCCTTACTTTCAGGGTAAGTTAAATTGCCCTGATAAAAGCTTCCACTGTAACTTGAACGTTTCTTTCATATAGCCTACTCATTAAATATTTGTGCAATTACTTTTTTGTTCATTGTCCACCTTTGCCACTATATTATAAGTTCCTTTTGGGAGTCAGGAGGCAAACGCATTTCTTTCAAAACTATCTTCGGTAAATAACCAGTGACTGTCATGTGGTTGGCATGCCACAAACATTTTTTTGAATTCACCAAAAATTAGTATACACAGAATCTCTAGGTCAACTGTAAATTTAAGGGTTTTGATGGCCAACAGAGCTGCCTTTCTCCTCTCGCATTATTGCATTTAAATAGTCATTTTCATGTTGGGCGCTCAGCATGAGGCTTATGATCTTCCTGAGGACAAGTTTAAGTAGAGAAAAACAGGTACAGACAGGAACGGATGCTATTCTACCCTAGCATAGAAAAATTGGAACTAGAAGGTAATACGTGATAAGATTTAACTGTTAGGGGCACCTGGGTGGCTCTGTTGGTTAAGCATCCGGCTCTTGATTTTGGCTCAGGTCATGATCTCATGGTCTGTGGGATCGAGCCTCATGTCGGGCTCTGTGCTTGGGATTCTCTCTTTTCTTCTCTCTGCCCCTCTCCTGATCACTTTTTCTGTCTCTGTCTCTGTCTCTCTCTTAAAATAAATAAACCTGAAAAAAAAAGATTTAAGTGTTAGATAATGAAAATCTAGTAAGAATAAAGGAACTTTGAAAAATTTCAAAACCCCTTTGTTTGATACTAATTTACTTGTTTTCTAATTATGTATAATATAGTGTAATCCAAATCTTAGAGATGCATATAAACAGTTCTTTGTTATTAACAAGTTGAAATTATTTCACTACATTTAAGTAAATATTGTTGCTCAAAAAAATGCCTTTTTCAGTGACAGGAAACTCAATTCCATTGCTCCATTTTTATTTAACCACCTACCTTCACATTATTAAAATTATTTAGACTAGAAAACATAAAGTGTTACTTGTTAAATAACATCCACCTGGTGGTTCTGATTTTCCTCAGTTTTAAGGTGTCACTTAAAATGGCGTCATCGTAGCATATTTAAATACTGCAGCCACATTTGCCTAAGGCATATACCATATAATATAAAAGTTTATTTTCTATTTTTACTCTTATCTTGTTCCTTTTTATCACTTTCCCTTTAAGTTTCCATGGGAACCTGGAAGGAAAAAAAATAATGTTAAGTATCCTAGATATACCAGTTTAAACAATATTTTTACCTTGGGTTTTAATGGTGGGAAATTTTTATCTCATCACAGACATGAATATATCGCCTTTAATAGGAATGTGATAACATTTTTCAAATTAGATTTTCAAATTAGTTTTTCCTTTTTAATGCAACAGAATTATGTGATCTGGCTTCTATGTGAAACTATTTGAACGTGAACATGCATATATATATATGTGTGTGTGTGTGTGTATACACACACACACACACACACACACACACACACACACACATATATATATATATATATATATATAAAGTTTTTACTTAAATTCCATATTAGCTTCTTCCATACAATACCCCGTGGTCATCACAGTAAGTATACACCTTAATCCCCATCACCTATTTTACCCATTCCCCTATGAACCTCCCTTCTGGTAACGATCAGTTTGTTCTCTATAGTTAGGAATCAATTTCTTGGTTTGCCTTCCTTTCTCTTTTTTCCCCTCTTGCTCATTTATTTTGTTTCTTAAATCCCACACATAAGTGAAATCATATGGTATGTGTCTTTTTCTGACTGACTTATTTCATTTTGCATAATACTTTCTAGCTCCATCTATGTCGTTGAAAATGGCAAGATTTCATTCTTTTTTATGGCTGAGTAATATTCCATTGTTGCACAGCAAAGGAAACATTTGCAAATGTCTTCTCCCATTCTGTAGGTTGCCTTTTAGTTTTGTTGATCGTTTCCTTTACTGTGCAGAAGCTTTTAATTTTGATGAAGTCCCAATAGTTAGTTTTTTATTTTGTTTCCCTTACCTCAGGAGATATATCTAGAAAGAAGTTGCTATGGCTGATGTCAAAGAGGTTACTGCCTGTGTTCTCCTCTAAGACTTTTATTGATTCAAGTCTCACATTTAGGTCTTTAATCTATTTTGAACTTATTTTTGTGTATGGAGTAAAAAAGTGTCCTGGTTTCATTCTTCTGCATGTTGCTGTCCAGCTTTCCCAACACCTTTTGTTGAAGATACTGTATTTTTCCCATTGTATCTTCTTTTCTGCTTTGTCAAAGATTAGTTGACCATGTAACTGTGGGTTCATTTCTGGGTTTTCTGCTCTGCTCTATCTATTCTGATCTATGTCTCTATTTTTGTGACAGTGCCCTACTGTTTTTTTATCAGTACAGTTATGTAATACAACTTGAAGTCTGTAATTGTGATGCTTCCAGCTTTATTTTTCTGTTCACAGACTTTGAGTCTGGAGTTCTCTCTTGTCCAGCAAGAGAGCAGGCACAGAATTGAATATGAGAGAGGCAAATGTCCAGGAGGAGACAAGAGCCCTGAGTAAGGGTCTTTGCTCAGTATTTATTAGGATCTGAAGGCTTTCATACATCATGGACATGCAGAAAGAGACAATAAAACAATGATCATTAACTCATGCATGTGAGAGAAAGGGGGCTTCAAAGGTATGCTTTGGTAGGGGTTAGAGTCAATACAAATCAAAGTCCTGGTGCCAAGCAGACAGCCATTTACTTCAGGTACCAGGCACTGTGTCTGTTTATCTTAGCTTTTCTAGGGGCTAAGACAGATAGAGCATGTTGCCTCAGGGTTAACAAGGCATTTTTCTTGCTAATTAGCTCTGAGCATTTTTGCCCTGTAGTGGCTTTCTGCTTTCTGCTTTGTTTTACTTAATGATGAATTCTGGGCGTTTTCACCCTGCTGTGGCACCTTTCCGCCTCTGCTTGTTCTCCCAAGCTTTCGTCCTTTTGAAGTGGCTTTCTGCTCTATGCTTTAACACTGAGCACTATTGCCCTGTGGCAGCTTTCCCCCCTAAGCTTTGTTAACCCATTGGTGAGAGAGAGAGAGAGCCCAAGCAGGGGAGGGGCATAGAGCAGAGAGAGAGGGGGAAGGATCCAAAGCAGGCTCTGCACTGACACAGAAAGCCTGATATGGGGCTCAAATTCACGAACTCCAAGATCATGACTGGAGCTGAAGTCAGACACTTAACTGACCACCCAGGTGCCCCTGTTAGGAGTGTTTTGAATACTGATTTAATTTCTTTGCTGGTTATCTGCCTGTTCTCCCTGTTTCAGTTTTGGTAGTTTCTACCATTTCTAGGAATTTATCCATATCTTCCATGTTGTCCTATTTGTTAGCATATAGTTTTTTATAATATTTTCATATAATCGGTTGTATTTCTATGATTTTGGTTACTATTTCTGCTTTCTCACTTGTGATTTTATTTATTTTGGTCCTTTATCTTTTCTTTTTGATAAATCTGGCTAGAAGTTTATCAATTCTACTAATTTTTTCAAAGAACCAGTTCTTGGTCTCTTGGTCTCATTGATCTGTTCTGGGTTTTTTGTTTACTTCTATATTATTTATAGAATATAAATAATATATTTATATACACATTAGATGTGTATGATTTATTTCCTTCTGCTAGCTTTAGGCTTCATTTATTATCTTTTTTCTAGTTCCTTTAGGTGTAAGATTAGGTTGTGTAGTTGAGATTTTTCTTGGTTCTTGAGGTCGACCTGTATTACTATATATTTCCCTCTTAAGACTGCTTTTGCTGCATCCCAAACATCTTGGACAGTTGTTGTTTTCATTTTCATTTGTTCCCATGTATTTTTTTATTTCTTCTTTTATCTCCTGGTTGACCAATTCATTGTTTAGTACCATGTTGTTTAACATTCATATATTTGTGGTCTTTACAAATTTTTTCTTGTTGTTGACTTCAAGTTTCATAGTGTTGTAGTCAGAAAGGGTGCATAGTATGATTTCAATCTTTTTTTTTTTAATTTTTTGAGGCCTGTTTTGACACCTAGCATGTATTATATATTCTAGAGAGTGTTCCATGTGTACTTGAAAAGAGTGTGCATTCTGCTATTTTAGGATGGAACGTTCTAAATATATCTGTTAAGTCCATCTGATCTAGTGTGTCATTCAAAGCCATTGTTTCCCTGTTTTTTTTTCTGTTAGGATGATCTGTCCACTGATGTAAGTAGGGTGTTAAAGTCCCTTACTATTGTGTTGTTTTCAATGAGTTACTTTAGGTTTGTCATTAATTGTTTTATATATTTGGGTGCCTCATTTTGGAAGCATAAATGTTTAATTGTTACATCTTCTTGTTTGATTGTCCCTTTATGATTATATAATGCCCTTCTTCATCTCTTTTTACAGTCTGTGTTTTTAAGTCTACTTCGTTTGATGTAAGTATTGCTACTCCAGCTTTCTTTTGACATCCATTTGCATGATAAATATTTGGCATTTTCTCACTTTCAATCTGCAGGTGACTTTACATCTAAAATGAGTCTTTTGTAGGCAGCATACAAATCAGTCTTGTTTATTTATCCATATATCCTATGTTTTTTTTTTATTGGAGCATTTAGTCCACTTACATTCAGAGTAATTATTTTTATATAAATTTTTGTAATGTTTATTTATTTTTGAGAGAGAGAAAGAGAGAGACAGAGTGCAAGTGGGAGAAGGGCAGATAAAGAGAGAGGGAGTCACAGAATCTGAAGCAGGCTTCAGGCTCTGAGCTGTCAGCACAGAGCCTGATGAGGGGCTCGAACCCATGGACCATGAAATCATGACCTGAGCCAAAATCAGACACCTAACCGACTGACCCACCCAGGAACCCCTAGAGTAATTACTGATAGATATGTATTAATAACTATTTCATTACTAGTTTTGCCATTGTTTCTGGAGATTTTCTGTTATTTTCTAGTCTTTGTCACTTTTTGTCTTTCCTTTTTGTCTTTTGTCACTTCCTTTAATATTTCTTGCAGGACTGGTTTAGTGGTCACAAACTCCTTTAGTTTTTGTTTGTCTGGGAAACTATCTCTCCTTCTATTCTGAATGATAGCCTTGCTGTATAGTTTTCTTGGCTGCAGATTTTTTCCATTCAGCACATTGAATATACCATTCTACTCCCTTCTGACTTGCCAAGTTTCTTTACACTATATTTTACAAATTTAATTACAATATGTCTTGTTGGCCTGTTGTTTCAATTTTGATGGGAGTTCTTTGTGCCTCCTTTTCCTTCCCCAGGTTAGGGAAGTTTTCTGCTATTATTACTTGGGATAAAATGTCTGCCCCTTTTCTCTCTTCTTCTTCTTCTGAGACTCCTATAGTATAAATTTTATCATGTTTGATGGGGTCACTGAGTTCCCCAAGTCTATTCTCATGTTTCATAATTCTTTCTTTTGTTCAGCTTCATTATTTTCCATTATTTTGTTTTCTATGTCACTAATTTATTTCTCTGCTTCTTCAAGTCTGTTGTTCATTCCATCAATCCTGCTTACAATCTCAGTTATTGTTTTCTTCATTTCTGATTGATTATTTTTCAACTGTTATCTCTGTGATCAGGGTCTCCCTGATGTCTTCCATTCTGTTCTCCAGCCCAGTGAGAATCCTTATGATTATTGCTTTCTATTCTCCATCAGGCATGTTACTTGTATCTGTTTCACTTAGGTCTCTGGCTGTGGACTTATCTTGTTCTTTCACTTGGAATAAATTTTTGTGTCTTGGCATTTTGTGCAAGTCTCTACCTCCCCCCCCCCACCCCCCGTGTTACAAAATCTAGTTATACTGTTTCTCAATGTAATGGCCTTATGAAGAAGAGTTCCTGTAGTGCCCAGGACCTGGCACAGCAGGGAGTGTATCTGGTGTGTGGTGCATGTGTTCTATGTTGTGTTTTCACTCCTCTATCCTTCAGGCCAATCATCTGCAAGGGCTACCCTTGCCTGTAGTGGGCAGTATTTGGTCCCTGCCCTGAATATGGTTGAGTTTTAATTAGGTATGCTCTGCTCTGCTTGTTAAATGAGACCTGACACCAACTCCACCAGAACTGAAGCCCTGCAGAACTCTGGTCAGAGATGTGGTGTGAGCAGGGTTTGTGTTGGTCTTCTTGGGGAGGGACTGGGGCAAGCTTGATTGATTATGGCAGATCCATGGGAGCTAAGGGAGTGGGGTTAATGTAAGTTAGGCAGCCTATGGCAGTGCTGTGTTGCTTCCCACAGGTGGCGCTGTGTTTACGTTGAGGAACTTGTGAGGGAAATAGTACTGGTCAGCTCCTTTGTTCCCAGAGAGGCATCTCTGTGAATGCTGCCTCTTAGGGATACACTCTGAGAAGACCTGGGGAGCCCCAGGCATTTTTCAGACTGCTGTTTCTATGCTGTCTGCCCCTGGGTTGTTTACCTGTCTTTTCTCCAGGAGCAGCACAGTGTCCTCTCAGCCAAGCTCATGGGCCTTTAAAACTCCAGGCTTTAAGCTCCACTGATTGCAAGAACTCATGAAATTCCACCCCTTTTGTTTACCAAGCCAGTGGCTTTGAGGAAGCATTCTCCTGTGTGCTCCCCTATGTGCCCCTCTCTCACCCTTTCCTGTGACCACAGCTCCCTCCTCTCCACAGCACTTTGCTTCTCCCCCAAAACCCCATCTCTGTACTTACTACCTTCTTCATTGTGGCCTCTTCTCTCCCTTTAGTTCTGGAGCTTGTTCTGTCAGTCTTCGGGTCACTTTCTGGGCATGTAAGATGATTTGATAGTTATCTAGTTGTGTTCATGGGATGAAAGGAGACTTCTATGGTCTAAGTAGCTGACAATTGGTATTTTTTTTTTATTGTAATATAAGTGCCTGACATTAAGATTTTGATTCCTGAGGCATCTATTTGAAAGGGTTCTTTCTTGAATTCATTTGTACTTTTTTGAAGTGTGATGTATATCATTATTGAGCTCAGTAATTTTGATGGTTTGTTTCCATTTATTCCTCTAATGTTAGGAATGTGTAAAATTTTGATTAAGTGCAAAGAAAACAATTGAGGAACATCTTGGGAATTGATTTTCTTGTGACAAAGTAGTAGTAGTTGGTAGTAACAGGCAAAAACAACTAGTTTTAGAAAAAAACATAGTCTCTTCTTACACTTCTAATATGTGAGTATTCATATCTACAAAGTGAAACTACTTTAGAAATCAGAACAAAAATAAGATTGCACTGAGTGCATGATTTGATAGTTCCTTTTAAAAAAATATTGATTCCATTTATTTCCTTTCTACATACTTTACAAGAGGAAAAACTGGCTATTATCCTTAAGATGAAAAGCATGTAAAATCATGTTCCATAAGTCTCAGCTCCCATAAAAAGCAATAAATAAATAAATAAAGCAGTAAGACAAAGGCAGATATAAAAAAAAAATCATCATTTAATTAAATACCTCCAGGAAATTTTAAAATATTTATTGGACACAATTAAGGCAGACCATCTATTTTTCCACAGTTTTACTTGTATGTAGTTTCTACTTCATTTTTTGACAATTGAGAATACATTGAGATATTTGTTGTTTCTTTTTTTGTTTCATAAAACAAGCATGTGCCTCATAAGAATTGTCCAAAGCAGAGTTCATTTGAATCTTCAGTTAAAAGGCAGAACTGAATTGCTTTCCAAGTCAGCCCCAGACATTTTCCAGTTGAAGTATCAAAGGAGAGGTTACCTGTGTCTGCCACCACTGATTGAAGTATCACACACATGGCACAGACTTACCACTTTGTGGAGGTCTTTCCAAAGGAGGGTTTAAGTCCCCACAAAGGTTTCCTAGAGTGTATAACACAAAATCCTAATTTTTTAGACTTTAAAATGTGTTGCATTATTGGAAAATATTATGAGGTTCAAATTGGAAAGCACTGAGGTAAGTAATACTAACCTATTCTCTTTACTGCAAGATTTTTCTGAGACTGCCATTTTGATGCCATTATAAGGAGCAAAGAGAGCTCTTTTTCTCGGCACCTCAGAGGAAGTGGGCTGCTTCAGGATGAAGCTGAATATCTCTTTCCCAGCTCCTGGCTGTCAGAAACTCATTGAAGTAGACGATGAACACAACCTTGGTATGTTTTATGAGAAACAAATGGCCACAGAAGTTGCTGCTGATGCTTTAGGGGAATAATGGAAGGGTTATGTGGTCCGAATCACTGGTGGCAATAACAAACGAGGCTCCCCCATGTAGCAGGGGGTTTTGACACTGGCCGTGTCCGCCTACTGCTGAGTAAGGGGCATTCCTGCTACCGACCAATGAGGACTGGAGAAAGAAATCACAAATCCATTCGGGGTTGCATTGTGGATGCCGATCTCAGTGTTGTCAACTGGGTCATTGTGAATAAAGGGGAGAAGGATATTCCTGGACTCACTGATACTACTGTGCCTTGTCGTCTGGGGCCCAAAAGAGCTAGCAGAATCTGCAAGTTTTCAATCTCTTGAAGGAAGATAACGTCTGTCAGTGTGTGTGAGAAAGCCCCTAAACCAAGAAGGTAAGAAACCTCGACCCAAAGCATCCAAGATTCAGCATCTTGTTACTCCATGTGTCCTCCAACACAAACGTTGGCACATTGCTTTGAAGAAGCAGCCCCAGAAGAAAAACAAGGAAGAGGCTCAGAATATGCTAAGCTTTTGGCCAGGAGAATGAAGGAGGCCAAAGAAAAACACAAGGAACAGATTGCCAAGAGACAGAGGCTGTCTTCGCCGAGAGCTTCTACTGCAAAGTCTGAGTCCAGTCAGAGAAGAGAGTGTTGTAAGAGGAACAAATGAATAAGATCAGACATCAGAATGAATGAATGAATGAGTGACTAGCAAAAATATAGTTTATCATGTAATGCCTACTAAAATAAGTTGAACACAGTATGATTTTTTAATGAATATTGCTAATTAGTCTCTCCCTGCTCCCAGCACTTTAACTAAATGATTGTTTTAGGTAACAGGTTTTATTTCAGGACTAGTAGAGATACTATTTTTTTTTTTTTTGGAACTTATTTATCCTGGATTTCTCCATGAGTAAGGTGACAAGATATTTCAAAAAGGTTAGTAGTTTCCAAGGATCTTAAGGAGAGATGCTGTTTAGTGGAGTTTAAAAATAAAGAACAGCATTTGTACTGTTTTATGAATTTGGGATTCATCAGTTTATTGGTAATTGTTAAATATATGGAAAATCAGGAGATATTGGATGTGGGGGACAAAACTATAAAAAAAAGAAGAAAGACCTGAGTCTACAATGCTGGAGAACATCAATATTTAAGAACCATGTGAAAAGAGATGTCAAAAGGGAAATGAAAAGGCATGAGTCAGACTGGTAGAGGAAAAGAATAAATATTACGAAAAGATAATTTCTAATAATAAATAATAATACTGTATTCTAGTAACAGCTTGATATATATTGACACAGGGAAGTCTGTGTATTATAAGATTGTTGCACACTTACATTTATAATTTTTCTAAAACCTTTATTAATTTATAAGCTAAAATTGAAGTTACATAGCATATGTTTTCTCTACACCACGTTTGTGTATATGCGTGTGTCTGACTGTATAAAATATCCTGTGAATGCATTGAATTATTTTTACCAATCAATTTATACAGAAGTCAGATTCTATTATAATCAGAATCAATTATTATGCTGTGGTAGTTAGCTGTAGCAAAGAATGTGTTTATAAAATATTAAAAGGGCTCCCAGGGACTTACACTTTATTCATTAATTTTTTAAACTTACAATTTTGAGAAAGTTTATATGTTTGTAAAATACAGAGAATAATATGAATCTACATGAGGGCATCATACAATTTCAACAATTATTAAGTCATCTCATTTTATCAGCAATATTTTAGAGCATAGATTTAACATATAAAGACACTATTTAAAAAAATGAGCTGCCATACCATTATTGCTGTTAAAAAGCTGAGGTTTTTAAAGCAGTGCAACACAAATTGAATATTTGACATAAAATCTCAAATATTCCAACATTTCTCACCTATAGTTTAGCTTAATATCATCAAATGTCTATTCAGTGCTCAAATTTACTCAATTGTTTCATAAACATGTACATATGTGCTTCTTATTTGCTATGTATGTTTATTTACTTATTTATTTATGGTTAAGAATTGTTTGTTTGAACCAGGATCTCATACATTTTAAACATGGCAATTGGCTATTATATCTATGAAATACATATATATATATATATACATATATATATGTGTGTGTATATATATATGTATGTATGTGTATATATATATATGTATATATATATACACACACACACACACATATATTCTACAGATTCCTCCTTGATAACATTTGTTCTCCTTGAACATTTTGTTGAAGAAGTTGAGTCATATTTTCCATAGAGTTTTCACAATCTGAATTTTTTTATTGCATCCTCATGCTATACTTGAACTCATTTTTGTATCTCTGTATTTGATATATCTTTTATACGTTTTCATAAATATTTCCTATAAGTACGGATTTCATACCTTTCCTCTATAAATTGGTACTTAGATCTACTATATTGCCTATATATTATTACTTAGATATTGGACTATTTTTCAATTTTTGGTCAAGAATAGCTCTTGATTGTGGTAATTTCATCAGGAACATAGTAATTGGCTTGGTCTCTCTTTGAGATGTCAACAGATACTGATTATCATTAACCTATTATTTTAATTAAGTGTTACAAAATGGGGACCTTCTAATTTTGTATCTCCCACTTAATTGAAAAACTGGAATAATTCTATAAAAAGAAACATCTGTGCACTGAAAATTGCAAGACACTGATAAAGATATTCTGTGATTATGGATTAGAAGAATTAATATTGTTAACATGTTTATAATACCTAAAACGATGTACAAATTCAATGCCATCCTTATCAAAACCCCAATGGCATTTCTCATAGAACTAGAATAAATCATTCTAAAATTTGTATGAAACCACAAATGATCTGGAAAACCAAAGTAATGTTGAGAAAGAAAAACAAATCTGTAATTATGACATTCCCTGATTTCAAACTATATTACAAAGCTATAGCAATCAACATGTATGGTATTGGCATAAACACACATACAGATTAATGGAACAGAATTTGAGATACCATAAATAAACCCACATATAATATGGACAATTAATATATAACAAAGGAGTCAAGAACATACAATGGAGAAAGGACTGTCTGTTCAATAATTGGTGCTGGGAAAACTGGGCAGACACATGCAAAAGAATGAAACTAGATCACAGTCTTTCACCGTATACAAAAATTAACTCAAAATGGATTAAAGAGTTGACCATGAGACTCAAAACCATAAAATTTTCAGAAGAAAACATAGGCAGTAACTCCTTTGACATCAGTTTTTGTGATGTGTTTGTGGCTCTGACTGCAAAGGTAAATGTAATAAAAGCAAAAATAAACAAATGGGGCTACATCAAACTGAAAAACTTCTGTGTGGCAAAGGAAGCCTTTGTCAAAATGAAAGGCAACCTACTGACTGGGAAAAGATATTTGCAAATTATATATCTGATAAAGGGTTAATATCTAAAATATATAAAGAACTCATACAAATAAAAATAAAACAAAACAAAACAAAGCAACAACAACTCTATTAAAAAACAGACAGAAGATCTCAATAGACATTTTTTTCCCAAAGAAGACATACAGATATCCAACAGGAACATGAAAAGATGATTATTATTATGATTATGATCACTAATTATTAGGGTAATGCAAATCATAATCACAATGAGATATCATCTCATATCTGTTAGGATGACAATTATCAAAAAGACAAGAAATAAGTGTTGGAGAGGAAATGGAGAAAAGTGAACTCTCATGCACTGTTGGTGTAAATGTAAATTGATGTGGCCACTGTAAAAAACAGTAGGAGATTCCTCAAAAAATAAAGAATAGATCTACCATATTTCCATCTGTTCTACTATTCTGGATATTTATCCAAAGGATAAGAAAACACTAATTCAAAAAGTTATATGCACCCCTATGTTCATTGCAGACTATTCACAATAGATAAGAAATGGAAACTATCTAAGTGTCCATCAGTGGATGAATGCATAGAGAAGGGTTTTATAGACACACACACATACACACAATGCACACACACACACACACACACACACACACACACAAGAATACTACTAAGCTACAAAGAATAAATCTTGCCATTTGTGACAACATGAATAGATCTTGATGGTATTAAGCTAAGTGAAATAAGTCAAATACTGTCTGATTTTACTCATATGTAGAATCTAAAATACAAAACAAATGAACAAACAAAAAACACAAAAACAAAATCATAAAAACCAAACATAATTGATGGTTACCAGAGGTGAAGAGGGGAGTGATGAAATGGTTCAATGTGGTCAATTGCATGGTGATGAATGATTATTAGACTTTTGGTCATGATCACTTTGTGTTCTTTACAGATGTTAAATTATAATGTTGTACACCTGAAACATATAATGTTATATCCTAATTTTACCTCAATTAACAAAAAAAGTCAAAATGGGGAAAATATCTTTATCAACAATTTGTTAGTCTAAAGTACAGGTAATGAGGAATCAGGGTAAATACTGGATTTTTCCAATATATTTAGGTTTTGAAAATAAATTTTATTTTTTAAATACTTTCAGAATTATGGAAAAATTGCAGAAAAGTAGAGACCTTCCATTAAACCCAAACTCAGTTTTCCTTTTTCTTAACATCTAACATTAGTACAGTATATTAGTTACAATTACTGAACTAATAGTGATAAATTATTATTATTAGCTAAATTGTATGCTTTATTCAAATTTCCTTCGTTTTTACTCAATAATCTTTTTCTGTTTCAGGATACCACATCATATTTAGTCACCATGTCTCTTAGGTTTAACTTGGTTCTGACAATTTCTCAGAATATGCTTATGTTATTGATGACCCTGACAGTTTTGAGGAGTGCTGATCAGGTATTTTATAAAATGCCTGTCATGATTAGATTGAGGTTGTGGGTTTTTGAAAGGTAGACCACAGAGATAAAGTACCTTTTTATCACATCATATCAGTGGCATATACTTTCAACATGACCTATCATTGTTGATGTTGACATTGATTGTAATGCTATAGTAGCGGCTGTTAGGTCTCTCTACTGTAAAGATATCTTTTGATATCTTCCCCTTTCCAGTACTCTGAGAAGGAAATCACTCTCAGCAGCTCATGGTTAAGGAGTGCAGAGCTACATTCTGCAAGGGTGATTTGTCTTTTGCCCCACATTATTTATTCAATAATTTATTTAAAATAGTATGAACCTGTGGACATTTTTATTATTTGGATTATAACTCAGTACTTCTTTATGTATTCAAATTATTTCACCTTCGATCTCTGAGGGCTTTTTCATTTGATTTCTGTGTCCCTTTGATGTAGCTCCGTCAGTGTGTGTGTGGAGGGAAGTGTTTTCACTTCTGTTCTTTCTGGCATTACAAGATGTTCAGGTTCATATTATATTTTTCCTGTCCCAGTTCTAAAATCAATCATTTCTTCAAGGATTCTAGGTTCCTTTTGTCAGAGAATGATAATAGAAACTAAGTTCTGTGTACTAGGCATGTACATTGTAATGGATGTAATTGTTTCTAGGCCCTCTCAGAAAAATGACATAATTAAGAAATACTAAACTTTATATATATATACCTATATAAATATTTCTCTATATAACTGTTTATACATATACAAATATTTCTCTATATAACTATCTGTTTCTATATTAAGCTAAATAAGAGTTCATACTGATGTCTCCAACTATAATCCATTACCACACTGTTCATTATTGCTTATCTGTAAACTTCCAGTCCAACAGTAAGAATCTGTCATGCATTTACTTAATTATCCAATTCTAATATTCATGTACAGTAATATCAGAAATATTAACTTGTACTCACAAGGGAAATCACTTCAACATCTAGGCCATGGTGCTTATGTATTGCTTCCTTTACTTTTACAGACTCTCTTCATTTCCAGAGTTACTTAAGTCAGCACCTCTCTCTCCACCCACCACCTTTAGTGAGGTGGTTTCATACATTGGGAATACAGTTAAATTTTATCATCATGTTCTGCATTCTATCTGGGGATTTCCCTAACTTTTAAATTATTTCTATTGAAAATCTTATATGGGGCGCCTGGGTGGCTCAGTCGGTTAAGCATCTGACTTAGGCTTAGGTCATGATCTCACAGTCCGTGAGTTTGAGCCCCGCGAGCATCGAGTCCGGCTCTGTGCTGACAGCTGGGAGCCTGGAGCCTGCTTGGGATTCTGCGTCTCCCTTTCTCTCTGCCCCTCTCCCGTTTGTTCTTTGTCTCTCTCTGTCTCAGAGATAAATGAACATTAAAAAAGAATTTAGAAAGTCTTACACAATAAAGTCTACTTTTTGTGCTATAATGTTAATGGGTTTTGATAAACACATAGTGTCATGTATTCACCATTAGTGTCATAGAAGATAATTTTAGTGCCCTAAAAGTTTTCCTGTGTTTCAGCTATAAAATAGCACTTCCCTATGCCTAAACTCTGGGTTCCACTGATTGTTATTATTATTTTTTTGCTGTCTCTATAAATTTGCCCTTTCCAGAATATAGTATAATTGGGATTATTTATGTGTAACTTTTTCAGGTTGGCTTCTTTCACATGGTAATAGCCATTAAAGAATCATTCATGTATTTTCATGACTTGATACTTCATTTTTATTTTCATGAGATACTATTTTTATTGAGACATACCTCAGTCACCTATTGAAGGACATCTTAGTTGCTTGAAGTTTATGATGATTAAAAATAAGGATATTATAAACATTTGTGCACAAGTTTTTGTGTGGACATGTTTCAGATTAGTTGAACAAGTACTTGAGGGGATTGTATGGTAAGACTATGTTTAGCTTTGTAATAAACTGTCAAAATCTTATGAAAAGTGGCAACGTGAATGGAACTAGAATGTATTGTGCTAACTGAAATAATTCAGTCAGAGAAAGACAAATGTATGATTTCATTCCTCTGTGGAATTTAAGAAACAAACCAGATGAACATAGGAAAAGGGAGGAAAAATAAGATAAAAACAGAGAGGGAGGCAAACCATGAAAAACTCTTAACTACAGAGAACAAACAGGGTTGCTGAAAGGGAGGTGGGGGGGAATGGGCTAAATGGGTGATGGGCATTAAGGAGGGCACTTGTTGGGATGAGCACTGGGTGCTGCGCTGGGATGAGCAATATTAATGTATTATATGTAAGTGATGAATCACTGAGTTCTGCTCCTGAAACCAATACTACACTGTATGTTAACTAACTCGGATGTAAGAAAAAAAAAAAAAGTGGCTTATCACTTTGCATTTCCACCAGTGATGACAGAGACTTCCTGCACTGCATTCTCCCCAGCTATTGATATCTTCATGTTTATTTTTATTTTTGCACTTTAACCATTCTAATAAGTGTGTTGTGATATTTAAATCTTTTATTTGCAATTTCTTAATGATAAATGCCATTGAACGTCTCTGCATTTGTTTATTTGCCATTTATGTATCTTATTTGGTGAAGTAGTTGTTCAGATTTTTTGTCTATTTTTTAGTTGAATTTATCTATTATTGAGTTTTTTTAAGTTTCAGTAATTCTTTGTATATTTACTTTAAACTACTTCATGTGAAATGTATTTTATTGCAAATATTTTCTATGAGAGTATGACTTGTTACCTTTGTGACCACTGCATTTCTCACGGCAGTTTTTAATTTTAATAATGTCCGACTTCTTTAAAAACTTATTTATATCAAAAACTCATTGCTAAACTTAAACCATCTAGATTTTTTGCTGTTTCCTTCTAGAAATCTGCAGTTTTGCATTTTATGTTTGAGTGTATAATCTATTTTGAATTAATTTTTATGAAAAGTGTAGGTTATATGTCCAGGTTCTTTTTTTGCATATGAATGGCCAATTGTTCCAACACCACTGTTGAAAACATTACCATTTTTCCATCGAATTACCTTGGAGCCCCTGCCAAAGATCAGTTGCTTATATTTGTGTGGTTCTATTTCTGGGCTCTCTATCCTGCACCTTTGATATATGTGTTGATTCTTTTTTTTTTTTAACTTTTTTTATAACGTTTATTTATTATAGAGAGACAGAGAGACACAGAGCATGATCAGGGGAGGGGCCGAGAGATGGAGAGACACAGAATCTGAAGCAGGCTCCAGGCTCTGAGCTGGCAGCACTGAACCCCACCCGGGGCTCGAACTCACAAACTGCGATATCATGACCTGAGCTGAAGTCGGATGCTTAACCGACTGAGCCACCCAGGAGCCCCAAATATATGTGTTGATTCTTTCTCAGATAGTATACGGTCTTGATTGCTGTAGCTTTCTAGTATATCTTGTAATCTATTAGTTAGTCCTCCAACCTTTCTTCTTCAATAGTATGTTGGCTTCTCTAGGTCTTTTAGAGGAAAGGCTTGAGTATTAGTGAGTCCTCCAACCCTTCTTCTTCAATATTATGTTGAATTTTCTAAGTCTTTTAGAGGAAAAGCTTGAGTGATGGGCTGAGGGTGATGGGGGAGGGGTGCACTACGTAAATTAGCAAAGAATGCAAAGTGACCTAAAGAATAATTCACACGTGCTTTACACTTTCAAACAGGATTCTGAGAGTACTTAGGTCACATCATGGTAATTGAGTAGGTAAAGAAGGTATACCTGCAACTTAAGTAATTTGAACATAACTTTATCTATATGGTCCCATTGCAATTAAGAGAAGAATACCCTTGGGGCAACTGGGTGGCTCAGTCCCTTGAGTATCTCTACTTTGGCTCAGGTCATGATTTTGTGATATGTGAGTTCGAGTCCGACATCATACTCGCTGCTGTCAGCCTGTCAGTGCAGAGCCCTCTTAGGATCCTCTGTCCCCCTGTCTCTGTACTTTTGATGTCTAACTGTGGTTTTGGAAGTTGCTTCAGATGTTGTATAAGAAATAAGAGTAAACAAAAGAAAAAGGAACTTATGAAACCAGAAATGTAAACTTTAAAGGTAAAAAAAAATCCTATATATTCTCATCTAATAACAAGAGAATATTCCTCACACAGGTACAAAAACTAAACCTAACAAATATACCTTATTCGGGTTTTCCCTCAGGGATAATATCAAAAGTATGTTTAAAAACCAGCCCAGCATAGTGGCACCTGGCCGGCTCAGTGGGTGCAGTATGTGACTCTTGATCTTGGAATTCTGAGTTCAAGCCCCAAATTGGGTGTAGAGATTACTTAAAAATAAAATCTTAAAAAGCAAAACAAACAAAACACAAAAACCAGCCCAGCATAGACACTGATCAAACCAAAGCACATCTAAATACCTAAACTTCCTCTAGTGATTCATACTTGCTGTACATCAGGCCTAACTCTCTCTTTTGACACAAATTGTGAGAGTGGAAAATTCTAATTCCCTTTCAACTATTCAAAGTGATGTTACCAGTAACTCAATTGCCTTTCAATACCAAACCAGAATCAAGAGATTCTCTTGAAATCTGATCTTACATATCCTTGATCTTTAAAATGATTTTTCTAAGTTCCTTAAGTTTTTTCAAAAGGCGGAACTGATGGATGTATTTTGTGCTCACTGAGTTTCTTTTCACTAGATAAGAACTTAAAAGGAATTTCTGTCAAAAGAAAAAAAGATGATTTACTTTATTTGATGTGACTGTTTCATCCATCATAAAATTAGCTTGCAGTAATTCAGCTCTTAAAATGGCCTTTTAAAAGAATCTTAGTAAGTTGACAAGACTATTTTTACAGTTTTGTTTCTTTAAGAATTACGCTGATTTGTTAGTTTTTCTCAAAAATGCTCAGGCAATTTGAAAAGAGCAAAATACATAATAATAAATTCAGCTTGTATGGGGATGAATAATACCCTAATCTCCAGTAGATAAAACTAGGCTTTGAGCTGTTAAAATTTTAGCTGATGCGAACTATAAATCCAAACTTCTGATACTGTATTTCAGGGATAGTTTGGCATCAGTAAGGGGACATTTTTAGTCAGATTAGAAAAATAACTCCATTAAATAAACACATCAGAATTTATTAAGCATTTGCAATATGCAAACAATTGTGGTAGATGTGATAGATGCCGTGGAGACTATAACAAAATAAAGAATGCCCGCAGAAATCTCATAATCACAACCAAATCCAAGATATGAAAATTTTGCCTGCAATAAATAAGTCACTTTATGTAACGTGAAAATTCAATTGTGAAGTTTTGGTACCTTTTATTTACAAGCAAAACTAAGTTAAGAACATCTAAACCAAAAAAAGAAAAAGAAAAAGAAAACATATCTGTAAGTTTCAGTAGCTTTGCCATTTTCATTAGATATCTTGAGATGCTGCATAATATATTTAAATAGAAGGGAATGACAGAAAGTGAACCAACACGAAAGTCTTTATTTAAATATTTCAGACACTGTTGAAAAATGACTATGTGGAGGAAAAAAAAAAACCTTTTTCTTGAGATACAAGTTGAACACAAAATGGCTAGAGATTGCCTTCTTATAATGGAGTTCTTTAGTTTACTTATACAACTTCTTATTTGCCTATTAAAACCTCAAAGTAAATCTAACAAACATCATTTATGCCACTGAATTAAGAATAAAGTAAAACGGAATAAAATAAAATAAAATAATAAATAAAATAAAATAAAATAAAATAAAGACTATAAATCCAACAAAAATATCCACAAACATATTAAATAAATAAAATTCATTGTGTAATCAAATCCCCAAATATGTCAACTCAGTCATTTTAGTGCAATAACTCTATAGTTCAAGAACTAAAGAATCTGTCTGGTTATTTGTTGTCATGTGAACTCTCCCTTGTTTCTCTGCTTCAAAAACAAAATCAAGGGGTGCCTGGGTGGCTCAGTCGGTTAAGCGTCCGACTTCAGCTCAGGTCATGATCTCACGGTCCGTGAGTTTGAGCCCCGCGTCGGGCTCTGGGCTGATGGCTCAGAGCCTGGAGTCTGCTTCGGGTTCTGTGTCTCCCTCTCTCTCTGCCCCTCCCCCGTTCATGCTCTGTCTCTCTCTGTCCCAAAAATAAATAAATGTTACAAAAAAAAAATTAATTTGGGCAGTTTTTCCTGTTTTATCTGATTAATGTGGTATCTCATAAGTGCATATAAAGTTTGTTTTTTCCATCCCTGAATACCTCTTTGTGGTCGACCTGATGGGACAAAAGTAGAGAATAGACATACAGGTTAATTCCTTATGGAATTGAAGCAAAACGATATAAAAGCTGTATACAAGGAAAAGCACCATTATTTTTACTGATTACAGCAAAAGACCTTTCTTCTCTAGAATAGCACTTTGGAAATTCACATCTGGAAATTGGAAGTTGGCATATATTCCATTACAGTAACTTTCATTGTTTTGGGGCAGGCATTTCATCAGTGACAGTTTACTTGAGAGCATTAAATATACTTTAGTTTGCCAGAATAAGACATACTTTTTCTCGCACGGCATTTTGAATTCTTTATGTGTGAAAAAGTATAACCTTTTTTCAAAATTTTGATCTAATGATGTTTAATGTTCAGTATTTTTTCAGACTTACAAGTTATGCAGTGAAAAGGGAGCAATTTCTAATCATTCCTAGGCTCAAGATATTGAGCTACACATTTCAATAGGCACTAAGAATTCTGGTTGCTTAGGTGAAATAGATTACTGTGATTTCTCTTCTTTTCCTATTATCTTGCCAAATCTACTAATTATATTTTCCTCCAATATTTAAAACAAATGTATTTCCTGGGTGATTGTTATGAGTAGCAACATTTATTGGGAACTTATTCTATTCGAGATATTTACAAAATTTGTTCATGTAAAACTCATCACGATCACAAAAGGATTTTCTGGTCCTTCTGACTGTATAATTTAATAATAGGAAAATAAGTGTGAGCTCCCTAAAATCAATCAAGAAATATTACTTGGATTAGTAGAGTGGGAAACAGAAGAATAGATGTCCCTTCACCCAAGAAGCTAAGGGTTCAATAGTGAGGTTAGGCAATGTTGGGTTACATACTGAAGGATGAGGAGTCCAGCGTCAGTGCAAAATGCTCTGTGGGGCTGGGGAATGCCTGGGTGTTTGTCAGCTAAGCTTCTGACTCTTTTCTTCTTAATTTTTTTTAATGTTTATTTCTGAGACAGAGAGAGACAGAGCAT
The DNA here is from genome assembly GCF_027475565.1 of Acinonyx jubatus. NCBI lineage: Eukaryota > Metazoa > Chordata > Mammalia > Carnivora > Felidae > Acinonyx > Acinonyx jubatus. The sequence goes on from NC_069384.1 coordinate 42,735,498, forward strand.
GAGTGGGGGAAGGGCAGAGAGAGAGGGAGACACAGAATCCAAAACAGGCTCCAGGCTCTGAGCTGTCAGCACAGAGCCCGAGGTGGGGCTTGAACTCCCAGACAGCGAGATCACAACCTGGGCCGAAGTCGGATGCTCAACCGAGTGAGCCACAAAGGCGCCCCTAAGCTTCTGACTCTTGATCTCAGCTCAGGTCTTGATCTTCAGGTGGTGAGTTCGAGCTCCACAATGGGGCCTACTTAAAAAAATACAATGTGTGATACTTCAGGCCTTAACATAAATAGGCACCTAAAAAGCCTTTACCTGGCAGACCTCATGGGAGAGAGCTGCCCTCCTCACACCAGAGTTGGTACATAGACAATGCATTGCAGTCTTTGAAGAGACTTGCAGTCTAGAACTCAGGATCTCTGATTGGTCACCCTCTCATACATAGCTGCATTCATAGCCCAGGTGCCTTCATTTGCTGGTGTCTTTATGGAGGCCTTCCAAAGGCATTTATGTCAAAACCTCTTGCCAACTGGAGGTGAAGGCAAAGAAACTGGAGGACACATTTTCTTCACTCAGAGTCGGTACTCAGTACTTTCCACGTCTAGTCTTTTCCCCTCTCCCTTCCCTAAGCCCTCCAGGTTCATAAAACTGGAGGATCCATTTGTTTTGGGGTCCCTTTGCTGTGAAACATCTTAACTGGTGCCATTCCATAGGGAAGAGTGGATTGGGGGAGTTAGTACTTTCTCTGGTTTAGCCTATTGGCCCATGTTTAAAGCCTTGACGGTTACTTTTATTTTGACTTCTCTTAATCAACTACTCTGACAACTGGCAGCTTAGCTCTGTTGAGCTCCTAACACAGGAAAGAATGTGCATAAAAAATATCTCAGTGCATGGGGTGCCCAGGTGGCTCAGTCGGTCGAGCATCTGACTTTGGCCCAGGTCATGATCTCATGGTCCATGAGTTTGAGCCCCATGTCAGGCTCTGTGCTGATAGCTCAGAGCCTGGAACTTGCTTCAGATTCTGTGTCTTCCTCTCTCTCTGCCCCTCCCCAACTCATGCTCAATCTCTATCTCTCAAAAATAAATAAAAAACATTTAAAAAAAAAAGTATCTCAGTGCAGACTAGAAGACTAAGGGAAATTGCAGTATGTAGGAAAGAAAGTGGAGGATTAAGGATAATTATATGTAGGTCATGAATAAATGTTGTGAACTAAAACTGAGATTATGGGACATTAGGAAGAGAGGGAGGATAAGAATCCGGTTCAAATGAAGGCTTTCAGTTGGAGTTATGGCAAGAAATGTAGTCTGATAATCCAGGTGGGGGCATTTTATAGTTAAACTAGAATTCAAGAAAATGCAGTTTGTTTTTATCCCGTACAGACAATGAGAAAGTCATGATGTGTTGGAGCAGAAAAATAACATAATAAAACTTGTATTTTAGAAGTGGTTTCAGAAGTGTCTTATCCAGCTTTCTGTCCAGCCTCGCCAAACATTTATTGTTAATACACTCTTGGAATGTATTGCTCAAAATACTGGAGTATGTTTGCATAACTCATGATCTAAGAGGGTGATATGTATTTCAACAAAGGGTAAGAAGTTATCCTACAGTGTGACTTAACAGAGACGCTTTAACAATACTCTGGGGAAATAGGGGTATAATTGACCAACCCAGGAGACAAATGGAGAAGGTCTCTCACAGTGGGTGATTCACAAGCTGAATTTTAAACATGTGTAGGAGCACAGGAAGAGGGGCGAATAATTGTGAAAATATCCCACAGACTCAAAGCCTCTATTTTACTTCAGACATTCTCCAAACTTTATTTTATCTTTCAGAAAATAGGAATAATTTCATTTGTCCTGGAAAACTATATAAATCGAAGGGTTGCCTTGACAACCAATCAAAGTGTTTGTAAATCCACACACACACACAAAATGTCTTATTGTTAACAATGAATCTCTGTACTTACAAAGCTTTGGGCGACACTTTCAGAAAAGTATAAATGATGTCTCATAAAATACCTCATTTACATCTCCAGCTTATTTTTCCACCAATTTTCCATAGTTGTATATCATTTTGACCAAGCCAGGTTATAGTCAAAAACAGTGCAAACTATCCCATCTTAATGAATCTAGAACAGTAGTATTTGATTAAAAATATCTGGTAGCTAGAAACAATTTTAAAACTATACACAGGCCTTGTAAATGCTGCATTTTAACATGAAACATATACATAGATACTCAGTTCCCAAACATTTGCTGCTGGTCTATTGTCTTTTCCTTGGTGAATGGAATTACTGATTGAAGTTTGCAACTGCCTTACGTCTACATTTTCAGTATGGTCTAGATTTTCCAGTTTTACATTCTCTAGAGAAGAACAAAAATTTTGAAGACGGTTTTCCAGATTTATTCTAGATATTTATTCTAGATATTCTAGATATTCTAGATATTTCCAGATTTATTCTAGTATGTCACTGTTACCTTTTCACACCCAATTTAACAATACATTTTTAAATTGCACACCTTTGCCAGGTATTTGTAAATCACTTAATTTGTTTATCATAATGACTACCTTGAACTCATTTAGTTGATTTACATGTTATTTAAATTTATTACATAGCTACCGTAATAATTGCAAGTGGCTTCAACAGAAGTAGAAAGAAAACCAACTGCTTTTGACGGCACAACTGGGAGTACTGGAAGAGTGTGTATCTGCTAGAGTGTGGTTTACCTACTCACGAGCATTTAGCATATGCTGAGAGTACTCCTCAGTGCTTTCTTTTAAAAAAAATTGTTTTAATGTTTATTTTTGAGAGAGAGAGAAACATAGTGTGAGCGGGGGAGGGATAGAGAGAGAGGGAGACACAGAATCTGAAGCAGGCTCCAGGCTCTGAGCCGTCAGCACAGAGCCTGACGCAGGGCTCGAACTCACAAACCGTGAGGTCATGACCTGAGCCGAAGTCAGCCGCTTAACCGACTGAGCCACCCAGTTGCCCCACTCCTCAGCACGTTCTCACAGACAGAAGATTATCAGTTAATTTGGATAAATGGATTAGATGAATTTCCTTGTAAGGGTTTCTACTATCATTATCGTTATTTTCCGAGCTCTCATTTATTTACCTTTGCACGCGTTGCCCCCTCTGCTCAAAGGCCTGCTCACCTGTCATCCTGGGAAATTACTACTCATTTTTAAAGATTCCAGGAAAAACAGCAATTTCCCTGGAAATTATTTTCAAATTATTTCTTGCTAAAGACTGTCAGGCAGCCTTTCTTCTGGGCTCAAAGACCTTCCCTTCTAAATCACTGTTGTCAATCTTTTTACACCAACATTAATCATAATTAATTATTTATTGAGCTTAAATTATTGAGCACCTTATTATTATATACTAGGACTTGTGTACAGCAATTTGCATGTATTAACTTATTTAATCCTCTTAACACCCTATGAGGTAGGTACTACTATTTTCCTCCCTATGTTATTTTATAAATGTGAAAGAATCGTACAGAGTTTGGGTAATTTGTATAAACTAACATAGTTAATAGGTAAAACTTTCAGGATTCAAGCTTCAGCACTCTGGCTTCAGAGGTCATGTTTTTAGAGTTTGCACTTACTGCCTCTCAATCACAAAACATAATATTTTACTTGTTGGGGCTCACAATGAGTGATTTGTTTTTTCTATTACAGCTGTCTTTTTCATCTTTCCATCCTTATTAGAGAGCACCAATGTCTGTTATATAATATTCACCACACTGATTTTTAATAAATGAGTAAGGTTTCAAATACCTTATGGCCATTCGAAATGTAGAGGGCTAACTGTATCAGACATCTTTTTAAAGTCAGTACGTCTAGTGAAAAGTAGAAGAAATGCTGTATTTTTCATATTCTAGGTTCTTTGTTGTTTTGAAGGTCCACAGAAGCTTATTTTCCATCTCAGAGTGGTGTCAACATTATGTGGTAGTTGATTGAGCAGTCTTGTAACGTTAATAAATCGTGAAGGCTGAAAATGAATGTATCATTGAATGAATCCAAATAATATATATATATGTATATATATATTTTTCTCTTCTGCCATTCTATCCATAAAGTTCAAAGCACTGGTTGTCTGACTTCATAAAATTTCCACCGGATAGATAGGTTAGAGCCACTCCATAGAATCAATGTCATACAAACCATGTGGGTTGATGGATTTTTTCACATCAAACTGTCATCTTGTCTCTGCTGTTACATTATATTTGCTACCTCAACAGTGATTCAAATCATGATTTTTTTTTTTACAGCTGGTGCCCAACTATAAAATAATCCAGTATATTTTTGGCCACCCATTTAACTGTTTACTGATATCCAAAACACTTTAGTTTTCAGTCCTAAGCTTGAGTCTAAAAATTGTCTAGATTTTTGGTTGTTTATTGTGGCACACATTTAGAAACAGGTCTATTTGTGGAAATCTCACTGTGACTGGAAATTATTTTAGAAGTCATGGCTGACTTATTGATGTAACATTTTGCTTTCCTTTCTTTCTTTTTTTTTTAAATCTGACAAACACCATCTTTTTTTTTTAATTTTTTTTTAACGTTTATTTATTTTTGAGACAGAGAGAGACAGAGCATGAACGGGGGAGGGGCAGAGAGAGAGGGAGGCACAGAACCCGAAGCAGGCTCCAGGCTCTGAGCCATCAGCCCAGAGCCCGATGCGGGGCTTGAACTCACAGACCGCGAGATTGTGACCTGAGCTGAAGTTGGACACTTAACCGACTGAGCCACCCAGGCGCCCCTCCTTTATTTCTTTCTTTATGCCAGTTACCACCCAGCTCAGTTGATGACATTTCATGATGGCTGCTGGCAGTGGTGCTCTGAGAGTTAACTCTGGGCAATTTGGTATTTGTGTAGGCTTGCGTATCCACAGCCAAGGAGCAACACATGTTCACAAATATCCATGAGAAGACATAATTTTGGTCCATAATTTCTGAAGGATCCTTTTGAATTTAGATGGGAAAGATATGCTCTTTCAACGATGACAATGGATTGGCCTGGGAAGAGGGTGTAAAGGACCCTCCAGGCAGTGGGAACTACTATTTGACTTACAGAGGAAAAAACAAAGAGATCTAGGAGTCGATAAATAATCAGGATTGGAACTGCACGTTGTGCTCATGCGTGTGTGTGGTATCATGTGTGTATGTGTGTAAGTTCACATTCGTATTTTGGGAATAAAATGGAGGGCTATAAAAATAATAGAAACAAACAAATATACAAAGATTAAGAAATGATGAAATATTTTCTATAAGGAAAAAGGGGTTTACTTTTTATACCACATGCACCAAAGAATTTTAAGCAGGACATTAATGTAATCAGATTTCTGTTTTAAACTTCGTAGTTGTAGAGAGAAAGCATTGAGGTGGGAAATAACAGAGACAGACGGAGGACCAATTGTGCTATTTTTGTGTTAGCTGAGATGAAAGATAAGTGGGTCTGTACTGGGGCAGTAACTAGGAGGGTAAGGAGAACAGATAAATTTGAAAGAATTTAGAGAGAGAATACCACTTGGTAAAACACCACTAGGTAAATTACTAAATTGGGCTGGGGAGTGTAATGATGGGAACATTTGGGAAGGAGTCAGAATGATGCCACAGCTTCTGGCCTGTGCTTTTGTGTAGAGAAGCTCGTTGAGATTTATGAACACAAATGTTTACTATATTGGGGAGATGAGGGAGGCAGAGATTGGGATAGAGAATTGTTTGGGACATGAAGAATTGCATGTGCTTATAATATGCACAGGAAGAGAGATACAAAGGCAGCTGGAGCTCAGGGGAGAGATTTGGACTGACAGTGTAGGTTTGCAAATCATCACCATATGCCTGGTCATCGAAGTCAGGAGTGCCAGGTTGATCATAAAGACAAGTCTCAGAGCTGTAAATGAACAATCAAGTGGGTTAAAAATGCACCAGGATAAAATCTACATGCTTCACATTTTGAACTTCTTACTAATCTCCATTAACACTTACACTCTTCCATATTTCCTCACTTTTAAGGATGTTATTCCTCTACCTAGAATACCTGGTACTTCCGTCTCGCTCTCTGTCTGACATGCTCCTCACCAGCATTAACCAAATGCACCTGAGATGTAAGTTAGGCACAAGGAATCTGAAAGTAGGAGGAACGGAGATATCTGATGCAGGGCAGAAAAGAGCCGAGTACGTTCCCTACTTACTCTTATTCATAGTAGGTATTTATGAATAGCGTGTTCAAATATTAACTGTTTCCTGGCTTACCAGGATGACATCTTTTTTGTTGCCTGAGCGATCTGTCCGCATGATTTTTTTAAATAATGTTTAAAGCACTGCTTTATATTCACCTGTTTGCAAGCTACATGCTTCTCTTAGACTAGAAATTCTTCAGTGTCCTGGTTCTAAAGAGAGGACAGAATAAGATGGCAAAATGGGATTAGTCACTTAAAAACTTATTGGGGGGACACCTGTGAAGGATAAAGAGGGTGGAGGCATGAGAATGTGGGGGTGCCTAAGACCGTAACACATATCTGACACCTGTGAAGGGAGAGTGGGGAAAAACAGGTTTAGGAAAGAGTAGCTTCAGTCTTCAATGCCATTTTCAGAAAGTTCCCAGTGGTTTTGGAGTGAATGCTGTCACATGCACATGCACATACACATACACATACACTTACACATACACTTACACATATACGTATACACACACACATATTTTTTTTCACAAGGGATGATGTATGCGGCATACCTCCTTGGCTGCCACCTGCTGTATTTTGAATGCTCCTTGGAATAAAACCGATGTACAATAAATGTTTTAATGAATGGGTGAATTGAATGGATGACTTAATGAACAAAGTTTTCTAGAAGTTTTAGTGGGCGTCTTTGCTTGCCCTTTTTTTAAAAATAGATTTTCTTTGCTTGTGCTTTTTTAAACAAATGCATATTTTGAAATATGAATAGTAAGGAGAATTTAACTGACTCTTACAATGTCCTTGATTTCTTTAGGATTACATATTCATCAATTAAGATTACTAGCCAGATAAATTATGTAATTGGTATTTATATCCAAATAATCAGTAAATATATTTTAGTATGCCACAGATCTATTGCTTCCCCTTTTATTCCTCACATAGACTTAATTAAGAATGTGTGGTTACTCTGCTATCTCGTGTCAAATAATGACATCTGTTTTGTTGTTATTCATTTCTACACATCTTATAGACCAGAAAAATTAACCGCAAAATGACACTGTTGCCATAACATTAATGTCAAACACCTATTGCTTCAGTAGGAATCAATATTTAAAGCAACCAAAAAAATTTCATTTTCAAAGAATTTTTCCAATTGAACTAAAGCCCTTTTCTTTAAATAATGCAGGCTCTGGGTTTTAAATATTATTGCTCAGTGAAATGATGGAACAAGCTTAAAATGCTAATATGAATTAAATTTTACTAAAGAAAAAAATGTAATTTATTTCCACTCAATAATGTAAATATTGTCCTTAATTTTGAAATAGATAGAACAATTGCATGTTTTTTATACAAAGTATCTTCTAAAATGCTATTTTTCTTAATAACTTGAGCTATATTCAGGCTTTTGAAATGTACATAAAAATGTAATTTGGGGGTGCCTGGGTGGCTCAGTCGGTTAAATGTCCGACTTCAGTTCAGGTCATGCTCTCTCTCTGCCCCTCCCCTGCTTGTGCTCTGTCTCTCTGTCTCAAAAATTAAACATTAAAAAAAAAAAGAAATGCAATTTGGATTTTAAATCCAAATATATGTATGAATATATATTTATGTATATTTTAAATACATATATTCCTAAACGTGAGATTTTTGCACATGTGTAAATATGAGATATTTTAGCAGTGACAAATGATTATCAATTTGAATTTAAAAGTGAAAAATAATTTACATAAAAGAATTATTTTCCTTTTGTAGATTATATACCTAATTTTGAAAGCAAAATTTAATCTTGAGTAAATTCAAAATTCCAGGTTGCTTTTAAATGAGATTTTTAAAAGAAGCACGTGAGGTAATATTTATATTAATAGGCATGTACATTAGTTTCTTAGAGCTGCCATCACAAAGTACCATGCACTGGGTGACTCAAATAATAGAAATTTATTCTTTCACAGTTTTGGAGGATAGAAATTTGAAAGTGTCAGCAAGATCATAATCTTCCTGAAGGCTCTAGGGGAGTTTCTTTTTTTTTTTTTTTTTGCCTGATTCTGCTTCTGATACATTCTGGCCGTCCTTGGCATTCATTAGATTGTGCATGTATGACTCCAATATGTGTCCTATCTTCACATGATTTTTTTCTCCTCTGTCTCTTATCACCTTCTCCTGTGTCTATGTCTCTGTGTTTATTCTCTTCTATCATAGGGATACCAGTGGTAACAGATTTAGAGCTCACGCTACTCCAGCATGACTTCATCTTAACCTAACTAATTACAAAGGCCCTATTTTCAAACAAGATCAGGAGCGCCTGGGTGGCGCAGTCGGTTAAGCGTCCGACATCAGCCAGGTCACGATCTTGCGGTCCGTGAGTTCGAGCCCCGCGTCAGGCTCTGGGCTAATGGCTCGGAGCCTGGAGCCTGTTTCCGATTCTGTGTCTCCCTCTCTCTCTGCCCCTCCCCCGTTCATGCTCTGTCTCTCTCTGTCCCAAAAATAAATATAAAAAAAAAACCAAAAAAATGTTGAAAAACAAGATGACATTCTGAGGTTCCAGGAAGAACTTGAATTTGAGGGACACTATCTAACTAGATAAAGGATGTAACCAATATGTAACACTAACATCTATTTTTTATGCTAAGCTCAAAGTGTTTAGTTTATCAAATACTCTAGGAGAAAATTGTTAGATAGTCTAAAGAAAAACAACAAAATTGATCATGTTGGCCATAACTGAAAATAATACACACGGACACCCACTATGAGTTTGTACAATGAATACGGAGTGATCGATCAACTTAGTGCTCCAGTGTTGTAGGAAAGTATCCCAGACTGTATCACTTTTCATAAGAGCCTATCTAATATTTAGGGTTTTTAAAATTGCCCAAAATTCAAATATGTTCAGCTACAATACACTGATCACAAATAATATGGCGTAGCACATGTTTTTTAAGTACTTCAATTCATTCTCATTAAGCTGTGTGGGAAGTTAAGAATTTACCTAAAACATATGTGAAAGCATAATTGGCCAAAAAAGACTCTTAGTACAGGGAACAAGTCACCTAGAGCTTTGGCCTGGAGAGGGAAACAGAGAGCAAGCTACACGTGGGTGTTTGTAAAGTCTTTAATAAAGAAATTATTTATAAAGATGTACACAGGGTATAGGGCAGCATTAAGTTACAGGGGAGTGTCCTAGAGCTAGTGGCGGTAATGGTAAGGCTGCTCTTCTTTCTCTATGGCCAGAAAGGGAGAGGGGAAAGAAGTTACCTGAAACCAGAAACAGAGAGGCTAAGAAGAAGGTCACTTTACGAAAGCTGAGACCCTTAGTGATGTATTCAATCCAGTGAAGCGAACCTTGCACGAAAGAAGCTGAGGTAATAATTAATTTGGCTTCTCTCTATTTCTTCCCTCTATATGCCCACCCCCACCCCCCAACTCCACTGTCAGATTCTAGCCAGAAGTCAGAAGCAAGAAAGCTCCTTGATCTATATCCATATACAGGTTAGCCTCTCAGAGCACAGACCTGGGTGGACAAGGATGTAGTTCAGATCTGAAAGTCCGTGTCAGTATCATTCTCTACCCATCCTAGAAAATTGTTTACGCTGTCTGATAAAGGTTAAATATGCTCCTTTTTAAACGTTCATTTTTAATACGATTTAGTCCTAATGTCAGGCTGAAAAACTGAGAGTTTAGCTAGACCCTGCAATCAAACCAGTGATAGCAGGTAGGGTCACTGGCTTTTTGTTACATGTAGCAGCAAGCACTGTGCAATTGACAGGGACATCACGCGGTGTTTGTGTAGCGGGCAGCAGATTCAGTCTAGCATGCTTTACAGAAATTGCTGCCATTTGATAAGTAACTCCATATGGACTGAGGCTGAAGCACTAAATCATTGTGTCTCCTTCATGCCAAGCACTGATTCATTGCAGTGTCTTACCCTGGAACTCATTGCTACTAGATTTCAGAAAATATGCTTGTTTTCCCCAATCACGATGATATCTTCAATTTATTATTTCTCTGGCTGAATTTGATGATGTTGATATTTGAACATCACCGTGTGTGTGGTAACCTATTTTCAACAAAGCATCTACTTATAATAGTAGCAGGGTTTGAAGGAACCTTAAAGGTCACATAATCTCACTTCTTACCACATGCATCCATCCCCAAATGATAGTCATATATCTGACTTCTGCTCGAATAATTCCAATGACAAGGAACTGACTACTTGAGATGCAGCCTTTTCTATGCTTGGATAGCTTTCATTGCTAAAAAGTTCTTCCTTATGTTGAGTGGAAATTTATTAACTCCATTTTCCAAAACTTGGTCCTAGTTCTGTTCTCCAGAACAATAAATTTAACTTTATATTCTTTTGTTAACTCTTGGACATTCACTAATGCGAGATTTTTAGCAAAGCACACGCAATTTAGATGTGGTGTATATCCCATCATAACCATACGGAACAGATTTATTCTGTTCCCTGTTTTCAGCAGCAGTGAGTGCTATTGTCTTCTAATTTTATGTCAAAATCCAAGTTAAAAATCAAACTAGACTATATAGAAGTGTCAAAATCAAAGAAGTATTCAAAATTGTACATTGATATCCTGATTCTGCTTCAGAGTTCATGGTAGAAGCAGGCTATTTGTAGGAATTTCAGAAAAAAAAATTTCATTTGTATATAAATGACATTGCTCATGCAGCATTCCCAATCGCAAATTGTGAACTTAAATTTGATGTTGAAAATAAAACTGAATTTTGAGTGAAGTTTTTACTAGTGCCCGAACTTTATTTTATTTTCCATCTACATATGAAACAGAGAAAAGAAAAAGCGAATATGTTAACAGATATGTCAACAAAACACAAACACTGACTGTATATTGACCACTAAATTTAATAACAGAACATACATATACAACATGGTGCGCCCATGCTCTGGCTTAAGAGCACTTTTCTGAATGGTTTCTCCGGAGTTCCATCCCTTCACTATGAGGAGCTCACTCACATTGCTTATTCCCCTTCATCTAGTTTATGTTGTCTCCCTGACTTACCTCTGCTGTAACTGCTACATTATGGGCTGAATACCTGCTGAGTTAGTCTTAATCTGGGTTCAAGTCAACATAATACGTTTATTGAGAATCGAACATTTACTCTGTCAGGCACAAAAGAAAAAAGGAACAGGAGTCGGTCAAAACTATGGAAACAGCAACTTTTTTCCAGGATTACTTCTGCACGCCACACTCTGCCTACATTCTTTTCCTAAGCAGCAGTGTCTTGAGAATATTATTTTTTGTTCGTTGTGTTCTAGTATTCACTATTTTGCTCGAATTCCATTCCATTAGAACTTGTGGCAGTTATTCAGATTTCGCAAATGGCTCTGAGGTTTACACCTCGATGCAGCTCGGTTCCAATTTTGCTGTTAGGATAGCTGACCCGCATTTAATAAGAATCATGCTCCAATTTTTGATTTTCTCAGTGAAATAGACTCTGAGAAGATGAAACACTGAAAAAGTTTAAATAACTCATTTTGCTCATGTAGATATTGCTGATAGCTAAAGATAGTATGAATGCTACCAACTGAATAACTGTAAAAAATTAAGTTCTCAACTCATCCAAAATATTTACTAATTCCTCTGATAGTTTATGTATGCTCTACTCTTCAAGACACTATCATTTTTTTTTCTGAATAATATGATTAGAATTAATATTTCAAAATAAAATCAGCCAAAATCATGGATTAATTGATGTACAACCACAAGAAAAAACATTGATTATTTGTATATGAATTGCTTACAGTTAAGTGGACTTAAATCTAAGAAATTTAATATAAAATCAAATGAATAATATGGCTAAAATTTCATGATTATATCACCTTGTAGTCATAACAATTCATTTATGCTATTTTCACTAATTTGAATCTGTAATTAGGGCTTCTTAATAAAACATAGAGCAAAAAAAAAAATTGCCAAGCTAAAATAACATAATTGCTTCCTTGTGATAAGCAGCCCGTAACATATGTACAGTATTTAGCAATAATCTTCATAGAGAGTGTTGCTTAAGTTGACTTTTGGTACCTGTCCATAGCTGTAAAGTGTCACAACAAAATAATTTTCTACACGAGCGCGTGTATATTTAGGTTTCAATAAAATTTTGGATAATGAGTGAATGTTTTCCCTTGAAACAGAGCAGCTGTGTACTTAGGTGATGTCAGCATATTTACAGAAAGATTGCATCATCTGTTCGATTCACTTTGTAAGCTATTTACACGAATGAGGTAAAAACAGCAGAATACTGTTTATGTTGCACTGTGGCTTTGAGAGTGACACCATAGTCTTTCTAAAACTTAATTTAGCAACACAAATGCAGACTTCTTCCTACTTTTCTGATAGTAATAGAAATTTCTTTTAAAATAAGGGAAAAAAAAGTACCTAGCATGTTTGAAGCTTTATTTCCATAATTCATTTGCATTTTAGTAACAGGTAAATACAGTGAAGAGGGTTCAAGGTGCAGCCTATTTGATCAGTGTTCTCAGACATTTTAAAGACGAGTGTGACCTCAATCATTTCTACCCAAAACTGAGTTGAAGTGGAATAATGGTGGGGTTGGAAATTGAGCAGGGATTCCTGAGCTCTGTCAGTGATTTATTATTAACTGAGAACCTTTGGGGATCTTCCATGAAAGAAAGCCTTCCTCTCTGAGTTCTTCTACTTAAATCGCAATATACTGAAATGTTTTTATTTTTCCCATCTTTGTAACCAATGTGCTTCAGCTTCCAGCTTCCTGGTTTGACGGCATTGCCCCAAAGCACAGTGGGGGGAGCCGCCAAAAATGCAATTGCTACTCAACATCTGATGTCAGACCTCCTGGCTCACGTATTAGAAGCAATAATCTTGCTCCTGTATGTCCCAACCAGCTCTCCCTCTGATTTAGGTTCCTGGTAGTTGCAGAGTGATGATTAAGCACAAGTGGGATGGAGAGAGAAAGAAGTCATATTTATTACACAGGTAGCTTTCCAACTAGGCACTATGCTAGCTCTTCATTTATATTATTATTCAACTTCCTTTCTGCTTTAATGACTCTTTACATCTCTCTACCAATGAATTCAATTTCTTGATGAGACCTTCCAGAGAAATGCACAGTCTTGATTCCTGGTTGGTCTTTTCCCTACAGTCCCTAATTGCTTTATTATACTGGCAAAAAAAGGCCCTATGCTTAATTTTGTTTTGTTGTTTTTATTCATCTTCCTGAAAGTCTAAAACTTCAGCCACGGGTGAGAGACCATTTCCTGGATTGTATCTTGGCCCCACTTTCCTTCCAAAGTGGAAGGTACCTCTCAACCAAGAGACCATATTATTTGTTTTTCTTTTCGTTCCTTTTCTCTCCTTTTCTCTCCTTTCCTTTCCTTTCCTTTCCTTTCCTTTCCTTTCCTTTCCTTTCCTTTCCTTTCCTTTCCTTTCCTTTCCTTTCCTTTCCTTTCCTTTCCTTTTGTTCTTTTCTTTTCTTTTCTCTTTTCTCTTTTCTTTTCTTTCTTTTCTTGTTTCTTCTTCTTCTTCTTCTTCTTCTTCTTCTTCTTCTTCTTCTTCTTCTTCTTCTTCTAGTTCTGAGAAACAGAAATAGGTAGATAAAAGAACTCAGAGCATCACTTTTCTGTTTCTTTCACAGGTACAAATGAAAGAGGCTTGATTTCTTTATGTCTTTTAGATATATGATCACTTAATCTCTTTTTCATTTCAAAAAAAAATAATTTAAAAAGATCTGACATTATTCCCCATCCCAGGTTATTGAAAAGAGCATGGGTAGAGTTTTGTTCTAATTTGGTGCACTCAGTGTCCTGTGATGTGACTTAATTCAGTCTGGACTTGCCTATCTCAGAAATTTGAAGCAAAACAGATAAGGGTAAGAGAAAATCATACTCAAAACGACCATACAGGGTAAGCATTATTAATCAAATTTTATTGATGAAAAAACTGAGACTCATACAATTTTAGTGTTATTCAACAAAAAGAGTGACAAAAATGGAACCCAGTTCTCTTTAAATCTCAAGATAATAGACTTTGCATTATAATGTTTCCTAACAGAAGAGATACATAGAAGAAGCCTATCTGTGACTTATGTACACTAAATATTCAACATGTGAGTGAGAGTTTGCAACCAAGAGATTTTATATTTTATGATAGATCACATATTATATAGGTGAAATATGACAAATGGTTGAGTTTGATTCATTTTTGAAATAAATGATAAGAGTTATAATTGTCATACAATAAAATAGAATCATTTTAAGATTATAGTTCAGTAAGTTTTAATAAACATAGGCACTTGGGCAAGTACTACCCGAATCAAAATCGGGAGTGTTTTTATAACTTAAAAAAATTCTCTCATTCCTTGATTCAGTCAATCCACTCTGACCTCTTACCTCATACAACCCTTATCCAATCTCTACCAGAGATACAGACTAGTTTGACCTGATCTAGATTTTAAAGAAATGGTTACACAGTACTTCCTTGTTTGCACCTAGTTGTACCTGGTTTATTTTCCTCATTATATTTTTTTGAGACTCATCCTTGTTGTTGTATATATATCAGAATTTCATAAATTTTATTACAAATAATGTTCCATTATATATACGTGCCTTTATTTATCCATTCACTAATTAACTGGTATTAGGTTTGTTTCCATTTTTGGTCATTTTAAATCAAATGGTTTTGATCATTTGTGTAGTAGTCCCTTTGTGGGCCATTTTTCTTTTGAATTAAAAAAAATGTCCATATGTATTTTGGATGTAAGTCCTTTATTAGATAGATATGTTTACAAACATGTTTTCCATGTCTGTGACTTACCTAAGCATTTCCTTGCTGTTATCTTTTGAAGACCATAATATTTAATTTTGATGAAATATGTTTCGTGTTTTTTTTTTTCTACACACATTTATTATCTTATAGTTCTGGATGTCAAAAGTACCAAATGGGTCTCATAGGGCTAAAATCAAGAAGTCAGCAGAACTGCATTCCTCGCCTTTGCCAGAACTGTTTTCTTCGCCTTTGCCAACCCCTATAGGTCACTCACTTTCTTCACTCATGGATTCCTTCCTGCATCTTCAAAGCCAACAAGATCAGGCAGAATGCTTTTCATGTTATCATCTTTCTGCTTCTCTCTTTCCTGCCTTTCTTTTCAACTGTGAGGATCCATTCTAGGCCCAGACAGATAATCCAGTATAGTCCTCCATTGCAAGGTCAGCTGATAAGCAAGCTTGATTCTTTCTTCAGCCTTAACTCAACTTTGCCATGTAAGGTAACATATCCATTGGTTCCAGGGATTAGTATTTGGGCATATTTGAGGGGCCGTTCTTCTGCCTACCAAACTCACATAGCTGTATGGTGTATCTTGAAATAACAGCACGAGAATTCTTCCAACTTTGTTCTTTTTTTATTGTGTCTTTTCTTGGATTTGTTTCCTTTTTCTTTTCCAGAAATATTTTGAAATTATCTTCTTAATATCTTACAAACACACACACACACACACACACACACATCACACATCAAAACTGGAGGAATTTTGAGGTGCCTGGGTGGCTCACTTGGTTAAGCCTCTGACTTCAGCTCAGGTCATGATCTCACGGTTCATGAGTTTGAGCCCCACGTAGGGCTCTGTGCTGACAGCTCAGAGCCTGGAGCCTGCTTCAGATTCTGGTCTCCCTCTCTCTCTGCCTCTCCTCTGCTGTGCTCTGGCTCTCTCTCTCTCTCAAAAATAAATAAACATTAAAAAAAAAAAAACTGGAGGGATTTTTATTTCAATTGCAAATTTCCATTTTCTTTGCTTTTTTCCCCCTGAATTCTTTTGAATTATGGTTTAGCATTTAATTTTACGCCTCCATTTGTTTGTTAGCTTTCTTGCCTGCCTTCTTGCTTGCATGCCTGTCTTCTTTCCTTTTCTTTTTCTTTCTTCCTTTCCTTCTTCCTTTCTTCTTTCTTTCTTTCTTTCTTTCTTTCTTTCTTTCTTTCTTTCTTTCCTTCTTTCCATCTTTCTTCCTTCCTTCCTCCTCCCGTCATTCCTTCCTTCCTTTTTCTTTTCTTTTCTGTTCTTTTCTTTTCCTGTCCTTTCCTTTCCTTTCCTTTCCTTTCCTTTCCTTTCCTTTCCTTTCCTTTCCTTTCCTTTCCTTCTTTTCTTTTCTTTTTTCCCTTCCCTTCCCTTCCCTTTCTTTCCCTTCCCTTCCCTTCCCTTCCCTTCTCTTCCTTTTACTTTTGAGGTTTTATCCAAGGTTCACAATATGTATTTTTAACCTCTCACATGCACCTTCAAAAAACACTATAATACCATTGTATTACTTTACCTATAATCTAAAAACATCACCCTTAGATTGTTTGGGTTTTTTGGCTATTGATTTTTATATATTTTTTGTATATTACTCCTTATCAGATAAATGATTTGCAAATATTTTCTCTGATTCCCTAGTCTGCCTTTTCAGTTTGTTGATGGTTTGTTTTGCTGTGCAGAAGCTTTTGAGTTTGATGTAGTCCTACTTGTTTACTTGGTTCTGTTACCTTTGCTTTTGGTGCTAAATTCAAAAAAATCATTTTGAGGTCCACCTGGGTGGTTCAGTCAGTTGAACAACTACCAACTCTTGATTTCAGCTCAGGTTATGATCTGACAGTAGTGAGATAGACCCCCACACTCAGTGTGGAGCCTTCTTAAGATTCTCTCCCTCCCCCTCTGTCCCTTACCTGCTCTCTATCTCTCTCTTTCTCTCTCTCTCAAAAAAAATCATATACATATAAAAAAGAATCATAGCATAAACCATTGTCAAGGATCTTACTGTCTAGGTTTTATTCTAGGAGTTTTATGGCTTCAGGTCTTAATTTCTTTTAACTCTCTAATCTATTTTGACCTGATTTTTGTAACTGGTGTTAGATAGGGGTCCAGTTTCATTATTTTGCAGGTAGCTATCCATTTTTACCAACACAATTTATTAAAGAGACTATTTTTTTTCCCATAGCATATTCTTGGCTTCTTGGTTGTAATTAATTGACCATATACAAAGGGGTTTATATCTGGGTTCTTTATTCTGTTCTACTGATCAAATTAGTAAAATTAAAAAATAAAACATTTAAATAAAAAATAAAAACATCACAAAATATATTTCTGTTTCTCCCCTGTTGTCTGTGTTATTAAGGTCATATGGTTTATTTCACTTATGTTATAACTCTCACTGTAGAATGGTATGGTTTTGCTTTAAAGGATCAAGTATGTTTTGAATCAACTTGTATTTTTAAAGGAAAAAGAATCTTTTATATTTATTCACATTCTTATCAATGGCAACATTGTTAATGTCTTTCTAATGATTTGAGTTTCTAACTGGAATCGTGTTCCTCTACATTATAGAATATCTTTTAATATATCTCATATTGTGAACTTTCTCAAATTTTTTTAGAAAAATAAATTAAAAATAAAGGTAAAATAAAAATATTTTCTAATTTTTTTTTTGTGAATGTAACATTCCATTCCACCTTGAGAGGGTTTTTGTTTTTGTTTTTGTTTGTTTTTAGCTCTATTAATAATTTATTCTTTTGTTTTCTGGCTTGCATTGTTTCCAATGCAAAATCAGCCATTGTTTTTATATTTATTTCCCTGTACATATGTATTTTTCTTTGTTGGCTACTGTCAAGATTTTCTGTCGATCATTGGTTTCCAGAATTTTTATCAGGATTTCTTGAGGTTATTTTCTTTATTTTTATTCTACTCTGATTTTACTCAGGTTCTGGGATCTGTGGAGTTATATTGCTCTTAAAATTACAAAATATTTCATTATTATTTTTTCAAATATTTTTTCCCCTCACATTGCCATAGAATCCAATTGCACATATATTAAGATACTTATTTTCCTTTAGGTCACTGAATTTCTATTTATTTTTAGACTTTATATTAAGTATGTTTCATTTTGATAGTTTCTGTTGATCTGTCATTAAGCTTTGGTTCTTGATATTTTTTGTTTATAGGGTCTGATCTGTTATTTTGTCAGTAATGTTTTTCATATCAGATTTTTATAATATAGAATACCATTTGTTTCCTTCTTGTAATTTAATTCCTTTATTATGTTCATTTAAAAAGTTCTGTACATATTTATGGCAGCTGTTTTTAAAACCATGTTTGATAACTACATTATATCCATTATTTCTGTTCTCTGTTATTTACTGATTTTGTTTTGGACCAAAGAAGACATTTCCCTGCCTATAAATTTTTCTTCAATGGTAAACAATGAGAATTTTGTTGTTGTGTATCTGGATTTGTTGTTTTTCTTTAAGAATGTTTAGTTTTGTTCTGGTCAGCAGCAAAAATGTTTGTGGCTCAACTTGATATTTTCAGGTGTTATTAATACATTTTATTATCTAGATTAAACTTCAGGGCCAGATAGGTTAAAAGACATGACATGGGGCTTCACTGAAAGCTGGGTCCTCAGTGTGGACAATTTGATTTCTGATTCTGTCAAACTTGAACATCTCCCAAACCTACGCAAGTCTCGGGAGGTTTTCAGTGTTTAGCTCTTTGATATTTATTCTTTTTGGTCTAATTGGGTTTTACCCTATATGTACCTTATTACTCAGCCAAAATCCATGGAACACCTAAACAGATTTGTAGGTGTCTTTCTTCTGTATAACTCCCTACTCTCTATTATTCTGTCTTAAAAATTCCTGTTGCATCAGACTTTCTGAGTTTTAATCCCTCTCAACCTCAGCAAAGTCACTCTGCTTCATCTTCCCCACGCAGGCCTTTGTTTCAGGGCAGAAAGCTGGTATTAGCAAAGCATTCCTTCAATTAGTTTCCTGAATTAAATTAAAACAATACCTAACAATATTCCTAATTTAAGAAAAACAATAGCAGCAGTAATGTTAATGTAAAAATAAGTTCATAACTTTACTTTATCTGCTTAGGTAACTCAGTGGAGCTGAATAAAATTGCCCACTTGCTCACATTCACTTTGATATCTTGGGTATCCGCAGACCTAATCTATTAGCATACGAAGGGGCAGATCTGCTCCTTCCAAACTGTTCAGCTATTCAGCTCCCTCCAAATGAGCGCATGTAAGTGCTGAATAGAAAATACAAAACCAAAACCTTTTTCAAAATGAAAATTTGAAAACGAAAACTCCCAAAAATGAACTTTTCTGAAAGAGGTAATACCTTTCAGAAGTTAGTTATTACATTTTATGAACATAAGTTTCTATAGGATATTCATCGAAGCATCTACACATTTGTGCCTAACAGTTGGAAGCATCTGCCTTCATGCATGGTTTGATAAACCCATGCGAGTTTTTGAAGAATTTTACAAAAGAGTTATCTGGCAATCATTTGAAAAAATTAACAAATATTGATTTGATTTTCGCCCCTTTCTCTCTCTTTCTTTGTTTCTTTCCTTTTCTTTCTCTCTCTTTTTTTTTCTTTTGAGAATTAAGAAAGGAATATTGACCAAACACACATAATGCACTAGGCAGTGTTCTGGTGGCCTCATATACTTTCATTTAGTCCTCACAACAATACTGTAACACTGTGAGCTATACATTATTGTCCCATTTTCCACACGATTAAACTTAAGAAGGGAGTTTATTTACCAAGATACAACAACTATCAAGTTGCGGTACTGGAGTTTCAACCTAATTATTATAGTCTGGAACCCATTGTCTTTTCCTAAATATGATGCTTTGTTATTGTTACCTATTGCTCTGTTGTAACTGCATAGCACATGTTGTAATCATACATCCATCATCTGTACAAGCAGAGACCTGTGGCAGCAGGTGTTAGTTGTTCTCCTTTCTTCTTTTTTTTTATTTTTTAAAGTTTGTTTACTTATTTTTGAGAGAGAGAAAGAGAGAGAGAGAGTGTGGGGACTGGGGGGGCAGAGAGAGGGGAGAGGGAGAACCTCAAACAGGCTTGGAGCTGTGAGCACAGAAGTAAACCCAGGGCTCCATGAGATCATGACCTGAGCTGAAATCAAGAGTCAGAGTCTTAACCAACTGAGCCACCCAGATGCCCCTCTTCCTCTCTTCTAAATTCCCACTCACACATGTGTGTTAGTGGAAGATACAGAATTCTCTGGAGGTGAAATAAAGCAAGAAAGAGAGGTTATAGAGCCCAGAATGACAGCAAAATCATAAAAACGAAAAGACGAAAAAGCAAACAAAGCAAAACAAAAACCCAAATTGTGATCTTTCTGTTCTCTAAAAAATCTGTTTTCCAAACTGTTTTCTCACAAGGTCTTTAGCTTTTTCTTTCCCTTATTTTCTCTCCTCTCAAGTCCTTACCTCCGATTTCTTGTTGCCTTTCCCCCTCTATCCCTACACCCTGTTCCTCTGTGTTCAGCCTCACTAAGCATTTTCCACTTCCTGTTCCCTTCACTAGCCACATTTATTCCTTTTTATTGTAGGCACGTGTCGTAAGTACTTTATCAAGAACAATATCCCCATTAACTCAAGTAAAAAAGGTCACAGAAACTGTCAAGAGAATACATACTGCTCTATGTAATTCTATGTACATATTTTTTCATTTCAAATTTCATTGTCAATATAAATTAACATAAACAAGAACAAAGAAATACAAACGCTAATGTTTCCATGGTATTGCCACCAAATGATTCTTTTTAAAACATACCTGAAAATTTACACTTCATATATGTTTTTCTTTTCTTACTTCTCTCTGCTATTTAGGTAGGTGCTAATATGGTAAAAATAGTTGATAACAATGAAACATTTATTCTAGAGAAAATAAGGCCCAGACAACCAGTTTTTAATGCTTGTATGATGTCATAGATTATCAGTAATATTACTGATTTTTAGTGACTATTATAAATACATGTACAATGAATCATTTGCTACAATATAATTGAATGTTAAAAGAGACATACTTTGGCATTATTGCTATACATAATAAAACATTGGTTAAAAATTATTTGTTAATTTCCTGAAGGATTTTCGTAGGCTCATGAGTGTTTTACATTTATACTTATGACAATGAAAAAATTGAAGGAATGATATCGAAGTGCCAGGTCAAAGTTTTGATAATATTCACAGTGTCTTATTTTGTGCTTAATGACGATGATAAAATGGAGCAATGTTTTATTTCACAACTGCGAGTGTTTTTCAACTGTGTTGTAACATTTCACTTCACAAGTGTGCATGTGCATGTGTGTGTATAAATAGGTTTATGGGAGTATAAATATATATTTTTTTGTTTTTAGAAGTATATACATTTTATTAAGAAAATTAAATAGCAAATTTCCCTATCAATTGATCCCAAGGGTTTGAAATTTGCATTAATTATTTAAGAAAAAAAATGTTATATTCCTTGGGATATATCAGGCGATTCATGGAGCATTTCAGAATTCTCTGAATCATAATAGTCCTTTAAGCGAATGAAAGTATGGAACATCTAAATAGTTACGCCTGCATCATTTCTTTTAGGGCCTTGGAAAGTCTAAAACTAACGTTAAGGAGAGTATCACAGTTATTAAAGAAACAGGTGTTGGAATCTGGACAAGTACTTGGGATATCCCTATGCTTGTGACCGTAGCATAGAAATAGCACAGTTATGAGAGAAGACCCTATAAACTATTTTATTAAGAAGTTACTTAAAAAATTAAGTGGCTAGCATTATAAATCATTTAATTTGCTCACTACATTCCAGAATTTCTGGGGCAGTAAGCTCGTTACTCAAGGGCCAACTGCAAATTGTTTTATGAGAATATTGCACTTGTGATGATTGGTCGTGTTTCATCTAGAAGTTGTTTTTAAAATCAAACACAAACATAATTCAGCTATATTGTCCTAAAAATCCATACACAAAAATTGGGCACGTTAGATTGTATGGCTTTATATACCTTTTGATCTTAGGAGAAATAATAATATAAAAATTCTCTTACTTAAGACTAAAAATGCCATTAAGCACGATTAATAATTGAGGTAGACGTATTAAGTGCTAACCTACAGGAGACCTATGAGACCTTCAATACACAGATAGCTAATGCCAGTCTGTTTTAATAACTTTTTAATTGTGTGTTAATTATTTATTCATTAAATTGTTTATTCTAGTACTTTATCTAGAGTCTCTAGTGGCACTGGATGAAGGAATTCAAGCCCCCAGTTGCTTGTAAACAACCATGCAGACGTTTTTATTACATTTAAATTAGTTGTGATGGGAAAACACACGAGAATAGGCACTGAACCTTTTCAGATTTCATAAGCTTACACTTACCTCCTGAATTAGAAATCTCAACATTTAAATATTAGCTCTAAAATTAATTTAATTATGCTGACTTTTAGACTCAAAACTAGAATATGAATTTATGGTAAATGCATATAGTGGGAAGAGTGGGGCAGAATGTTTAATATCATTTCTTGCTATAAACTGGACCCATAATTATGCAAATGGTACATGCTTTTTTTTTTTCACAAAAACTTATTTGGGGCCAAGGATATGGAATAACATAACACAGTCTCTGTGCTTGATGAGACTATGACCTGGTGGAAGATACAGTTGTAAAAATAAACTATTAAAATATGAGATATAAGTATAAAATTACTATGGAGCTACAAAAGAGGAGGCAGAGATTAGGGGATTCATATTTAAGCTGGTTTTTGAAGAATGATTAAAATTTAACCAGGCTAAGCATGCTATTCCCAGGGAATTGCTCAAAGGCCTTCAAAAATGTGTCAGGCACAGCAAGATTAAAAGGAATAGAAATAGGGACATCCAGACATGGAAGAAGGTGTAACTCAAAGCATGTGTAAGGTTGACTAGTAAATAATATTGTATGTGAGGATTTAAATTTTATATTTTATTTAGTACATAGAAATCTGAGGATCAACATGTTTTTGCAGAGAGTTGATACGTTTTTTATTTTCCTTTTAGACAAATAACTCTGGCATCAGACTAAAATATGTATGAGAGTATTGATTTCCTATGGGTAGTGGGGAACAGAGTAAGAGTCATTAAAGACTATAGATGAGAAATAGTAAAAGATCTGAACTAAGGAACTGGGAGCGGGATTGAACAGGGGTAGGACAATTGCAAGAAATTCTGAGATAGAATAAATATTAACTGATTGAATATGAGTGGAAAGAATAAATTGTTCAATATGATTCCTAACTTTTAGTTCTTTTTTTTAAATTATTTATTTGAGAGAGAAGAGACAGAGCAAGTGAGGGAGGGGCATAGACAGAGGGACAGAGAGAGAGAATCCCAAGCAGGCTCCTAGCTTCCAGCTCGCAGAGCTTGACGTGGGGCTCAAACTAATGAAGCTATGAGATCATGATCTAAGCCGAAATCAAGAGTCGGATGCTTAACCAACTAAGCCACCCATCTAAACTTTTTGGATTGCTGTTATGATGAGGCTATGAACTAACTTAAGTGGAAAAAATACTTTTTAACAAAAGTGGGGGAAATCTAAACATGCTAGTGGTTATTAATTTGTTTCCTTAAATATCCAAGACCTCAAATGTTTCTTATCTTTTCTAATGGATTCCCTTACAGTGGGTAGGGGGTAGGGAAGCACTACAATTGTAACAAATAAATCTTCTAGTTTTGTTAGTGGGACAAGTCCAAAGAAAGGGGGATGACAGTGTTACAAATTCTGATATTTAGTTTCCTAACAAACTGGAGCACGTTACTTGACCTCAAAGCTGTGGAGGAGTTAAAATTTCATCATATCTGTGTACACATAAAAGGTAGAAAGTTGATTCCAAGGGAGTTATTCAGTCATAAAGAAAAATCGGGCACCATTCAATGTAAGACTATACATAAAGAGTCCAGAGACCAGGTGAGCAAAGGAGGCCAGAAGGAATGGTATAGATGTCTATGTATCTCTAAGGTCGATTCCAATTATGTGGTAAAATCTGTCTGACCTTTATACCGTTTGTGGCTACATGGTGCCCAGCAGAAGTAATGAACTTTCCAGTTTCTTTATGTCTGTCAATATCCACTCCTCTAATAACCAAGTATCTAGAAAATGTGAAAGATGATCTTTATGAAAACATGGAATTGTTAAATCACCGGAGAATGGTATACAACTATCTCTAATATCTCAAACTCAAGAAAAAAATCCTGAACTACATCAATTAAGTGAGATCAGCCTACAGAGGTGGTGAATTGTTGAATAAAGTGACTTTTAAGAACATATGAAGTAGAATAATTCATTTAAATAATTGCTGCTAAAACCTCCTTGAATTTTAAACTAGTTCTCATTAAAATGTACTCAGTTTTTATTGTCAAATATTTATGTATTGTCAAGTATCTTATATTATACGAGAGAATAAAAATTATAAAGAGAGGCGTCAGTAAAGTGCTACTAGATATTGTCAAATAGATTAAGATGCTAAACTCAAACTTCTGTGGCTCCAGGGCACACATTTTAAACCGACAAATGACTTGTTATTTTTTAGATTGTAAATGTTTTTTTAAATCTGTGTCCTGTCTCTTTTGCCTGCTGTGCCATAAATTAAGACACACACACACATACACATTCATGTAGGTACATAAACAAAGATCACATGGAAAGTTCTGAAAAACTGTGAAGTATTAAGGAGTCAACTACCATCCATTTGATTTTATATTTGCAATATCTTTGGAAGATGCTTTGGAAGCATTTTGTTTTTTCTCAAAATAGAAAGATCACCAGATCTGTAAACTGACATTTCCTGTAAATTATTTGATATAGAAGAATTAATATGTCAATGCAAAGAAAAGATATTTGGAGAAAGTACCTATTTTGGTATTATGAAAAGTGTAATGTAGTTAACTACAAAAGTTGTGTGTGTGTGTATCTGTGTGTGTGTGTTCAAGAGCATTTGTAGTGTAGTCCTTTGTATATTGGTGATTATTTCTTTTAAGCTGAAGAAGAAAAATAAAAACAAAATTCAACTTGATGGCTAAGAAATATTCATGCTGAAAAACTTGGGGGAAAAAGTAGTTTCTCAATAAATATTTGATTATGAATTAGATTGCATTCCTTGCAAAAAGGAAAATTGATCTTATGGAACAGTACCACCATGACAAAATTTCATCATAAGTTTCTAAAAGCCTGTCTTAATACCAACTTGGAAATTAGGAAACTCATTCTGTATCTTAAGACGTGTTTTAGGTTTCTATTTGGCCAATGTGGAAGGAAAGCAACATCTAGAAGTAAAATATACATATTAACTTTGTTTTGTTTTGTTTTTTTACATATTAACTTTTGATCACAGAGAATACAATGGGATTTTTGGAATAACTTCGAAGATTTTTTTGTTAGCACTTTCATAATCTTATTTCTTGTCATATCATTTTCAACAAATTTTAACCTAGATAGTTTTCTAAATGTCCATATACACATAAACTACCTCAGATAAGTGGTTAGAGATACACTCCTGTAAGTTATTTAAATATTTATTTTAAGTGTTTTTTGATTATATATCATTTTTATTTATCTTTTTAAATAATGAAAACATTTTATCTTTGTGGTTGCATCATCATCAATAGTTACTCTTATTACTACAATTACTAAAACTAATATTAGCTATTATGTATTGTGTAATTGGTTTAAGTACTAAATATTTTATGTGCATTGTCTCATTGATAGTCATGCTAGGTATATGAATCAGTTATAGGACACACTACAATTAAATTTCCATCTTCAAATAAGATACTATGACTCAAGAAGTTTCTTAATGGGTCTCAGACTACTGGGCAAGTACATTGGCAGAACTTGGATTCAAATCTGGATCTGTGTGGTGCATGCCTTCCCCAACTATGGAAACAGACTATTCCAAAGGCAGAGCTGTTAAGCATTAACACAATTATTCTTGTTATATCTTATCAGTAAAAGTAGTAAATGAATTTCTAAGACACATTTTTTTATTGCTATTAAAGAATGTCCATCCATAAACTTCCCGAATGACAGGAATTCATGGGGATTCTCATTAGATTGATTATCTGTGGTCTAGAATGCATACAGGATCCTCATATCGATTTAGATTGCGGCATACAGTTATTTCCGTGTTTCATTTCATTCTTCATTATGGTTATTATTATCACTTTAAGAGGTCATAATTTGATGAGTTAAAATTGCTTCCAGAAGCATTTTGACATGTGAGAAAATGATCATAACTTAATGTGTCCCATGGAAATACAAATAAATTCTGCTTTTAAAAATTTGGCTCTTTAGACTGGATGGTGTTTGTGAGTGATGAATCTCTAAATTCTACACCTGAAACTGATATTCCATTTTATGTTAACTTATTGGAATTTACCAAACAGAAAATTTGGCTGTTTAGGAAAACAAATATGCACATACAAACACACATAAAAACTAAGGTAACCTGGAACCCTATAGGTATGAACACTTGTTATATGCTTTCCTAAATTTAATAAAACAAAATCTTTGTTGAAAACAATTGATAGGTATATTTACAAATATGACATGATTTAAATCCTGTTTTATTTGGCAGGATCATAATACAATGACAGTAAGTACATGATCACATCTTAAGTATTCATAGAAACTTTTCATTGAAGCAAAACTCAAATGACTAGACTACTAGAAAACTTCCTGTATTTTAAACAAAATAGGCTAGGTTAAGATGAAGGGGCTGAAAACAGTAGAATTGATTGATCATTTACACTGCATGTCCATTGTGAATTGGCTGAGCCCTTTGCCCTCATTCCTGGATCAAAAATTTAGAGGATGTGGCTTCCACCATCTGGAATACCAGTCCCCATGGTACTATAGAGGGTGTTGAAGAATTGTATACTTGCACTTGAAAGTTACATGTGAAATCTGTTCTTATTCTATTGGCCACAGCAAGTCACCTGGTCTTGACTAACTCCAATGTGTGGATAAGCAATCCTCTTACATCAGAGGAAGTGATATTATTTGTGAACAATTCTAAACAATGTTACATTCTATTTTCACCAAAACCAAAAGAAAACATTAACGACAAGAAAGATTTCATGTGAAATTGGCTAAAATGTATGTTAATACACAAATTTATATTTGAGCATAGTAATACTTAACCTAATCACCATACCACTTCTATCTTAATCAGCTTCATGGTGACTGACAACACTTCAGATCCAAGAAAAATCTCTACGTCACTTTCCTTATATCTTTGAAAGGGAGGTTGACTGTATCTAAAAGTCTTGGGATATTGTGGGTAGTGCTTCCAACAGAAACAGAAAATGCTTCAAGCTGCAGGGAGCATTTGGACAGGGAATCTTTTTTTTATTCCCTTAAAATAAGTTTGAGCTATTACATTATATTTTATTTTTTCAGCCTTATTGAGGTATGATTGACAAATAAAAAATGTGTATACTTAGTAGAATCTTTTAAGTTAGAGAATTACAAATATATTAATTTGTCAAAGTTTTCCTCTCAGATAGTTATATAGCTGGTACAATTTCTCAGTCATGTGAGGTATCCATTTTCTTGCTTTCTTTATGTTTCGAGCGGTTCTGGAATATGCATTAATGTAGTACACCAAAACTGTACCTAACAACTGTAGGATGTACGGCAGTGTTACCTCACGTTACTCTTAAATTTGTCTATATAAAGCTTGAGTGTTACTTTCCTGAAAAGTAGTAACTCTTTATATTGCCAACAGTTACCCTTTTATTTGTATAAAATCATTCAAAAAGATTTCATTAAATTTTCATAAGCTTAAGATGTCATTTTGATTTACATAATTTTCATTTTAGAATTGTGATCTATCTCAACTAAAATTCTTTGTTTTTATACTTACAAATATGTAAGCAGGAAAATAATTTTTTAAATATACACGTAAAAATGAATTTGGGGTTGATACAGTTGAATATTTACCATTAAAATTTTATATAAATTTATTCAAACAAAATTTATTTTCAAATATTTATATTATTATTAAATTAACCCAAGTGTGAAAAACCTAAGTACATAATTAGTAATTTTGATTAATTAATTTTGATATATATTTTCAGTCAACAGTATTTGTTGAACTCCCAATATAGTCCAGGAATTGTTCTGAGTAGTGGTATGAATATAACCAGCCTTTTCTTTTCAGGTCACCCTTTTTTTACTGTAAATTTTACTGTGGTTCTTAATTCACTCTTTTGCTAACAAAGTATTGTGTTAGTCATTGTGACACATAAAACAGATGTGGAAAAATCAATGGGGTCCTAAAAGCAAACAGTGCCTCTCAATTTAGCTACCATAGCTACCTGAAACCATCCCTATAGCACAAGATGAAAAGATCACGAAGGAAGTCAGTCTTAAATATACTTTGGTTTCCCTTAGAACACAAAGAAAAGAAACAGAAGGCTTGAAAACCCATGATTACTTTTTATGTCACCGCTTCCCAATTTAGATGTATTGTTTTCTGATAGTCTAAAATGAAATAATCATAGTTATTTCAAATTGTATTTAAAAAAAAATATTCCCCAATATATTGTATGTCTTTGGAAAGGAGAACCAGTATTGTGAAAACATTACTGGTACACTCTATTTAATGCTTTACCTGCTAACCATGTAGCAGAGTAACATTTTCAGAATTTTAATATTTAAATTCTATATTTGGACATCATTACAGTGAATCTAACAACACATCTCATTTGTACTAGTAGAACTTTAATAAATTGGTCCATTAAGGAGATGTTACCTTTACTACAGTAAACAAGCAGTATTAACTACCAAGGACCAATAACAATTCTGAGTGTTTTGAAGAGATTTTAAAAGTGACCTTACTTCTTAACAGAAACCAGAGCTCCTCTAGGTTTCTGAGCCAATGTTTGGGTTCCAGATTCTCTCATTTTTATTTCATTGGTCTAATTCTGAAATCTGTATATTTAATAAACATCACCATCAGTTCTGTTTCAGGTGTTCTTTGGATGAAACAGAACACACAGTCTTAATCATTATTTCCTTCCTATATAAAGATTTTATATAGGAAATCATTGGTCTACACATAGAGGAGAAGATGGATTTGATTAAAATATATTTTACAAATTAGTTGTTTTCTTTTTTAAAAAAAATTTAATGTTTATTTTACTTTTGAGAGAGAGACAGAGAGAGAGCACAAGCAGGGAAAGGCAGAGAGAGAGACACAGAATCTGAAGCAAGCTCCAAGTTCCGAGCTGTCAGCACAGAGCCCTTGACATGGGGCTCAAACCCATGAACTGTGACATCATGACCTGAGTTGAAGTCAGATGCTTAACCTATTGAGCCATCCAGGTGCCCCTACAAATGGTTGTGTTCTGAGGGAGATATAGTGGTAAGTTTTGTGGAAAATCCCGACTTCTTCATCTTTTTCAACATCTACCTAAATTTGTAGAGAACACTTCTAATCTCATCAAAAAAACTATTTGTTCACAGATTACAAACCATTTATCTTATACTGAGCCTCACCCGGTTTAGCTCTACAGAAAGCATTTGTGTTATGCTTTTAAAGCTTGATCACCTGAGAAAATAATGTAGTCTTGCCATAAATGTTGATGTATATCACATATTATGCATATTCAAAGCAAGTAGGTACAGAAAGGGAAAATATGGGATGATTTGTGGTCAAAGAAAGTATCATCCAAATGTTTACCTTACAGAAAGAAAGAAAGAAAGAAAGAAAGAAAGAAAGAAGAAAGAAAGAAAGAAAGAAAGAAAGAAAGAAAGAAAGAAAGAAAGAAAGAAAGAAAGAAAGAAAGAAAGAAAGAAAGAAAGAAAGAAAGAGCAAAGCCCTTAAGCCTATTAGGAACAAAGTTTCAGTTTTGTTCACATTATAAAATCTCATAGCATAAAGTAGTCATAGCTGGTAATTTATTCTCATTTGCATTCACTTGTGTCAATGTGGAAGTTCAAATTCTAAGCATTTACTACAAATTTATTTTAAAAATCCTGCTCATGAAACCCTGTAACATTACAGCTTCACTTCCGTTTATAATGACATTGCTCCCAGCTGAATCTGTAGACATACTAAGTGATCACATATCTATAATCCCAGACTTGTCAAAAAACTAAATTACGCTATTAGGAGGTACTCGTATACAAGAGGTCATATTTATAAGTACACTTAAAAATGTTGTTTTGAAAACAAATACATAAAAGCTTAAACAGATAGAAACAATACATATAAATTAATTATGATTATTTAACTTAGCAAATATTCAGAATGGGATTGTGTAAAAGCATACACTATCTTAAAGCAATGGTTCTCAAATGTAGATTGTGTCCAAATCACCTGAACGGCTTGTTGAAACACAGATCCTGGGTCCCACCTGCACTCTCTAATTTCTTATGTCTTGGGTGGGCCTTAAGTACTTGCATTTCTAGAAAGTTCCCAGATAAAGCTGATGCTGCTTTTATTAACTCCTTTGAGAGCCATTGCTTCAAATTGTGATTCCATCTTCAAAACTTTATTTTTATACACAACTTTACCTAGAATATTAACAATGGGAATTTGTGGACAATCTAGCACAGCATTCTAGAGGTACCCTGTAGTGATTACCTTTTAGAGATTAGGGAACTGAGGCACAAGAGTATCAAGTGACTGAGTGCATAACTCCTGGCACTTTACACTGAAAATGAATTGAAGATGTGCGGGAAGATTCATGACTTCATGTGTTTGTAACAGTGGCAAGAGTTAGTAGAAGATATGAGATTCTGTGAGAAAAAAAATAATTCAGCGTACCAGAGTGACCACAGATGATTAGCAAATGCATCCTAAATTCACACAAAAAATATCACTGGAAACCAACTTCAGTTCTAGCTTCTACATGTTAAGGAGATTGGAAGCAGTCATCTCCATCTTTACTAAATAAAAGCTGAACAAACTCAGGCTTTGACAATCTTTCTCCACCCATTAGAAGTCGATGCAAACCACTGCCTAGGACTCTGGAGAGACAGACACAGACAAAAAAAAAAAAAAAAAATCAGAGCTGAGATCAGCTGCTGTGGACCAACAGCCACTGAAGTCATATACTGACAGGAATACTTCAGTGATGAGGATTGTGGACTAACAAGAAAGTGAGAAATTTCTAGAGACCCCAGTCTGTCTTAGGGAGCCCTCACACTCTCATGAGTTTACTTACAGGAACCCCACCAGGTTTTCAAGGTAAAGAACCAAGAAAAATCAGAGGCACAAAGATGGAAACAGTAACCTTTGTGAAATACAGTCAGTATGTTTTCCTTAACAAAGGCCTACTCTTTATTGTAAAAGATTTTATAAGAGCCTTCTCTCACACAGACTGAGAAGAATTATTCTGCCTATCATACTAACAATACCAGTTGCTGGAGAAAATTAGCTCAATGTTGGCGGGAATGCAAAATGGCCCAGCCACTTTGGAATACAGTATGTAATTTTTTACAAAAGTAAAGAAAGTCTTATCATAAGTCTTGTAATTATATTCCCACGTATTCACTTAAATAATTTGAAACCTTATATTCACACAACACCTGTACAAGAATGTGTACGGAATCTTTACTCTTAAACACCATAATTAAAAGCGACAAGAATATTCATCAACAGGAGAATGAAGAAATACAGTGTGATATATCTATTCTACAGCATATTATTCAATGATGAAAAATATGAACTACCAAGCCATGAAGACACAGATGTACCTAATACATATTTCAAAATTTAAAAGCCAGTCTTAAAAGTCTGTGTACTGTATGATTCCCATCATATCACATTCTGAAAAGGCAAAACTATCGAGACACTAAAAAATTATGGTCGCTGGAGGCTCTGGAGAAGGGAAGGAGGGTGACGACGTGAAGCACAGGGGATTTCTAGGTGATGGAACTTTATTATACGATACTGGGATGGTGGATACATGATATGCATATATCAAAACCCATAGAACTTTACAAGATATGCCCTGCTATGTGTCAATTTGTTAAAAATCATTTAAGAGATGGGAGATCACCGGATGGAGTGCAGAATGTGACAAAACAAGCCAACTGTATCACAAATGCTTGAAACACTTTCACTAAAGGGGGGATGGACGGAAAGAGGCAGCCTTAGAGAAACTTTGGAAATGAGTGCACACTGTGAGATTAAAGGCAAAGGATGGCAGATAAGCAGTGTACTATGGTTGAAAACACGGTTTATTGGATCCGCAGGTTAATTCTGATACTGCTGTGTGTACATACTGGAAATGAGCAACTGAGTAATGGATGGTAGGTTGTGAGCCAGGTTTCTCACAGTTTGCAGATAAGGAAGGGGAGGAGGCTAGAACGATTCCTAGGTAATGAATTATAGGTGGAGACAGTATAAACTTACAGCTTAATAGATACATTTATACATATTTGAATATAAATTATAGCTCCGTGTATATACATATGGAGTAGTGTATATTTTCTTGCTACTTAAGCTAAAAGAGCTTGGAAATATCAACACTCCAGTCACAGTGTGGACACCAATGCACATATCTTGGTTTTGAGTACGGTTATCTAAAAAACAAAACAAAACAAAAAAGGAGTCAGAGCTTCTTGGAGAAACGTCTGATTTTAGAAATCTAGAATGGACATATGGAGCATAAAACTATACAAAATGAACTTGGAGCATCTTGCGTTGCCAGAAATAACAGAAACGTTCAAAAATAATAATAATAAAATACCTACATGCATGGGATTATATCCAGGAGCCAATTGGAACTCCCAATTGCCAAAACTGGAACAATTTAAACAATAAAGTACTCTTGGGTTATAACCCAAAGTGTAAGAATTTCATATGATATAAATAAATACTTTTTGTAAACAAATAACTGGAAAACATGATCCTCTCTTATAGGATAATTCCGTGTAATTTATGTGAATACTTCACCCCCTTTAAGTGTGAGCTGTGTGTGGTGACTCTTTTTTCAAAGAGTACAATATGGAGACATGGGAGGAAAAGGTGACTTTGCAGTAGAGTGGAGAAACCTGGCAAACACTATCCCAACCAAGTAATCAAGGTCAACATCAACAATGATAACTCATACTGATAGTATGTAATGTACCCTTGATACGATGTGAAAAAATGACACGTTAACAGCTATAGTCTTCTCCCCAATAAATCATAACCTCAGTTTGATTATGAGAAAAACATCAAAGAAATTTCAATAGAGGGAATCCTGCAAAGTCCTATAAAATCACATGGAGAAATAAATTCTGAGAAACTCACAGGCATGAAAAACCCACGGAAACATAACAAGTAAATGTAATGTTGTAGTTCGGAACAGAAAAAAGAGTTTAGATAAAAACTAAGGAAATCTGAGTAAAGTCTGTAGCAGTACTGTATCGATATTGGTTACTAAATGCAACAAACATTCCATCCTAATGTAAGATAGTGATTACAGGGAAACTCAGTGAAGGAGTATATGTGAGTTCTTTGTACCATCTTCTGATTTTGTCTGTAATTTTGAAACGACTTAAAAATAAAGTCTAGGGGAGCCTGGGTAGCTCAGCGGGTTACGTGTACAACTTCCATTCAGGTCATGATTTCACGGTTTGTGAGTTCGAGCCCCACATCAGGCTCTGTGCTGACAGCTCAGAGCCTGGAGCCTGCTTCAAATTCTGGGTGTTCCTGTGTCTCTGCCCCTCCCTGCTTGCACTCTGTCTCTCTGTCTCTCAGAAATAAATAAACATTAAAAAAATGTTTTTAAACAAAGTCTATTAAAAAAAACATGTGAAGCCTTTATTAAACAGTTACATTACATAAAAGATACATTTCCATATCTGAAAAGTCTTATTATTCATGTGATTGTTACATCAAAATCAAAATCTTACCCATTCCCTAAACACCTGCCGTAAATGATAGCAAAATCTACACCCAGATTCTTTAATGCATCTTTAAATTCTCCTGTGTGCGGAATGAATGGTTAATGGCTTTGCATTGTGTGTCTCTGAGTTTTAAAATCTTTTTCTCCTTCATACCCGAGTCCTCTAACCCTTTTAGAAGCTAAATTTTGTCGTTCTAATGTGACTGTAATTGCTATATGCTACTCTACTCAGTATCCTACAGTATCGCCTCAGGGAAAGAAAGAGATAAGTGCCCTATTGAGTTTAAATAGATTTATTCTGCAGATATGCCAAACTACATTTTATTAAAAAAAAACAACTGTAAAATGAATCTGAATGTGTTTCAATTGCTCCATTTTTCTGATGGTGAGACTTTTGAATGTGATTGTGTGTGTGTGTGTGTGTGTGTGTGTGTGTGTGTGTGTTATATGAAATATCGAGAAAAACAAATAACCTTTTGGTAAGAACTATACGCATCTGTCTCTGATTGTACTGAAAAGTTTATTTAATTAGGCAGCAGCTCTGCAATGCTTTCCCAGGAATAAATTGTGATATCCACAAGAGAAACAGCTATATGACGATCTGTAGCACCTTCTTGTCTCAAGAAGTAAACCACGCATTTTAACAGTACATGGGTTGCGATCATTCAAATTTTATAATATATTATTTTAATTTTACCCATAAAGCAGATATATTTTCTTTGAATAGTTGAAAATAGTATGAACAAGGACATGGAATCAATTGAATATATCCTTTTTTTTTTAAATTGGCTAAGATTTTTGGAAAAATCTAATTCGAAGCTTTCGAATTTAATTCCAGGATGCTTCCATCGAATAGGATCTTTGAAATGTATAAATAGCAAACTGTTCAGGTGAGAAGAAATGGAGGAAATGGAGAAGAAAAGCCCTTTATTCTTGTTTCTGACCACTCCATCTCCTCCATCACAGGATCTGTGTTAAAATCAGAGCATGGACTTGAAATTAATGATAGATCCGGTGACTTCATTTATCAATATGCTTGTAAGGGGATCCTTTTGAAGAAAAAGGAACGTCTGAAGGGAGGAAGAAATTCTAAGCTGTTGAGGGACTTATTGGTGGTCTTATGGTGGATGGCAGAAGTAAGCTTGATAAATATCCAGAAATACTCGGAGAGAATAGAAACCTTGAGTCCATGGCTGCTTCTCTTTCCACTACACCACACATCTTCAATCATAATTATGATTATGAAGGAAAAAACTAAAAACTTATTTAAAATATATGACCTCACTTAAAGGAACTGAATTGCATAGATACGTTTGGGAAAGTAAGTCTTCAATTCAAAACCTCAAACTGTTTGATTACTTTATGTTAAACTTCCCAAACCTCAACTAATATCACAATGCCTTTGTTACTTTACCCAATCTCTGTATCAGACCCACCTATTCTGTTATTCAACATTGTTCTTACATTAATAACTTACATCAATGACTTTTTACAGTTCAATAAATTTATTTTAAAAGAAACATGTATTCAATACCAATTGTCATTAATAGAAGTTAACTGTCAAAATAAAACTCATTGAAATCAAGAAAATTCTCTCTAGAAACTATTATCTGTCAAAAGCTGCCCTTGCTTTGTTAAAAGCAAGATCAATATAGTCATCATCCAAGATTTTTTAAAGCAGCTTTGAACCAAGCTGAAATTTCATTTTGGATGATTGGAATAGAAGATTAGACAGTGATCTTTCTAAGGTATAACGTGCTAATTTTCTTTCCCAATCTTCGGTTTTTCCACTTTTTTTCAACTCCTCTAATACTCTAGCCACACGCTGTTCCCTGAAAACATGTATCTTCACTGTACCTTCTTCCAGGTTCCAGGAAGAATGACAACATTTCCTTCTCTCTGAAGCTGCTTCTTTTTCTTCTTTCTTCTTCTTCTTCTTCTTCTTCTTCTTCTTCTTCTTCTTTCAACATTCATTTATTTTTGAGAGATAGAGACAGAGCACAAGCAGAGGAAGGGCAAACAGAGAGGGAGTCAGAATCCAAAGCAGGCTCCAGGCCCTGAGCTGTCAGCACAGAGCCTGATGCGGGGCTCAAACTCACGAACTGCGAGATCATGACCTGAGCCAAAATCGGATGCTTAACCAACTGAGACACTCAGGTGCCCCTGAAGCTTCTTCTTTACTCCAGACAGAGAAGAAAATTGCAATTGGATTGTGGCATTGACTTAGTTTTATAAAATTTATTTTTTCCTTAGTTTAAAGCAATTTATATTTAATATGAAAAACAAAAAAACCCTAATAATATGGTTTTTTAAAAATTATCTCAGTGTGTTTAGATGACTCAGTTGTTAAGCATCTGAGTCTAGTATTTGCTTCAGGTCATGACCTCGCCATTTGTGGGTTCAAGCCCCACAGCAGGCTCTGCACTAACAGTGCAGATCCTGCTTGAGATTCTGTCTCATGTCCACGCTGTCAGGGCAGAACCTTTTGAGATTCTCTCTCTCCCCCTCTCTCTCTGCTCCTTCCCCACTCTCCTCCTCCTCTCTCTCAAAATAAATAAATAAACTTAAAAAAATATATTCTATACAAATACTGTTTCAATTTTGTAATGCAGCACCTCGGTATATGTACAAAAATGTTCACACATGTCTTTTACATACTATGAGCCTATGTACATTAGCATTTATCCTAAAACATGCAGTGAACATTTTGCTATATCAGTTTTGTTCTTATTTACTTTTTTGATGAATGAATGAATGCACAAATAAATACATAAGAAAATTCATGATCCTGGACTTTGATACCTTTCAGAATTAAGAGCAATCATTGATCCAGGGACAAGGCAATTTAGCCACTCTGTCAATAACTACTTCTATTGCTATGATCAGAGCTTTTAAACTTTTGTTACCTCAGATGGTAATCTTGAGGTCCTGAAGGAAATGAGTTGGCCAATAAAGGTTCTTGGTGGCAAGCAATAGAAAGCAGTACTGATAATTAAGCAGAAACTTAATTTTAATTGGAAGGATAGCAAGAAGCTCTGAGAAGTCACGGGTAACTGGAGTGGTCTAGAAAAATGGACCAGGACTAATGAAAACTTGTTAGCAAGAATTGTAGTTAAGATCACACAACTGAAATTTTGTGTTCAGGATCCACTCCAACCACTGTCACTATCATTGGATTCTTGCTACTCCTGGACTCTCTCAGTGCTGCCTCTGTGAATAATCGCTCTATTTTGACAATATCTTTGTGTTAGCTCAAGAGAATTTTATGTCATAGGAGAGAACGTATGATTGGCCAAGCTTGCATGCCCATACTCAAGAACTAGGAAAACAGAATGTAGTATATTCATGTAATGGGATACTACTCAGCAATGAAAAGAAAGGGAAAAGAAAAAAGAGAAGAAAAAAATAGGAAAAAAAAGGAAGAAATACTAACATACAAGAAACATAATGAAACTCAAAAATATTATACTAGGTAAAAGAAGTCAGACACAAGACAATAAGTACTATATGGTATATTTTTATATGAAATTCAGGAACAGGTAAAACTACTCTGTTAATACCGGAAATCAAAGCAATGGTTTCGT
The DNA here is from genome assembly GCF_027475565.1 of Acinonyx jubatus. Taxonomy (NCBI): domain Eukaryota; kingdom Metazoa; phylum Chordata; class Mammalia; order Carnivora; family Felidae; genus Acinonyx; species Acinonyx jubatus. Next base: position 42,772,970 of record NC_069384.1, read on the forward strand.
ATGAGACGTGGATATTGACTGGAAGGGGTCATAAAGAAACTGTGGCATTGTGGATATAGTCTATATTTGGTTGCAGTGGTGGTTATAAATACTGGTAGTTACTAGGAACAACAACAAAACTTGATGTGTGTTCAGTTTTTTATCCAGTTGTTTTCCACACTTTGCATTATTATTTTATCCTGATATGACATATTTACCAATACCAAGAGGGTTGAAATGGAGACTTATTGCAAAGCATTACTAAATTCTTTAATTTCCAAAGAGCTTGACATAGTTCTTTTGATCCCTTTTAAATAATTATACACAATTATTCATCTCCATAGTGTAGAAGAAGTGAGGGATGTGGATTCTGCCTCAGACTATCTGGGTTAGAACTCAAGCTCTACTACTGACCAACCAGGCAATGTGCCTGAGTGTCTTAACTTTTTAGTCCAGGCTCTTCATTCACAAAAGAGGCAATAATAATAGTACCTACCTTTTATAATAAAGTTAATACCTGAAATGTGGTTAACTGCTCTATGTGTATTAGCTATTATTATTTGAAACTCATCAATTTCTAAAATGTCTTTGACCCTTTTTATATTGCCATCTGATTTGACCATAAAAATGGAAAGAAAATGAATGAATTTATGAGGGGTAAGTCATTGTAAATCTCTTCCAAATGAGGAGCCCAAGGTAAAAACTGATTTTAGAAGAACAGCCAGTTTGACCTTGGCCTAAATTTCCTTTTAGAATCACTTCTCAATGGGTGCTGCTGGGAAGAACTATCCAGGAAATATTGACTGGTGTTTTGGAGAGATTTTGTAGTTGAATGTACTTTAGCAGGGCAGAGAATGAAAGCTTGTCAGGGGGATTCCTGACACAAATTAGCAAGATCCTCAGAAGCAATAGCAACAATATTTGCTTACTTGTTAAGTAAGAAGTGTATTTACTCATTAGCAGGCATTTTGATCAACATACATAATAAACACCTTATTGGAAATTGGAGATTTGAGTTTTAAATATAAATAAGGAAGAATAAAGGCACTGACATTTCATTTTTGGTTGATGAGTAGAAGGAGATTTTCAACAAACAGCATTTTCTATAAATGCAATCCAAAAAAAAAAAAACATTTAAAATTAAAGCTGTAGTTAAAAACCCTAGAGTAGCTGAAACGTCATTAAAACTTTCTTCCTTTCTTGAGTTATTTTAGTTATTCTCATCAGTGATACACCATTTTTATTTTTACTTCCTATCTCCCATCTTCATGTATATATACTTCGTCACCTAGACACCTTATATATTTTTAGTGTAGTCCATTGTGTTCCTTTCCTTGGGGGAAATGTAATTCTGAGTGGTCCCTGACACCACAGAGAGATTTTATATAATATGTGCTGGCTTTTTTAATATTAGGTGTGTGACCTTGGACAACTTAACATCTCGGTATTCCAGCTTTTGTGTCTGTAAAATTGGGAATTTAATAGTATCTCCTCCTATTTATTGCCATGATTAAGTGAATTCATATATGCAAAGTGCTTACGACAGTGCCTAGCACATAGTAAACATTATAAAGGTGTTAGCCATGTCGTCAGTCATCATTGTTTGCACTACAAGCAATAAGTATTATTATTATTATAAAAATTCCTAAGAGTATTTATGTTTTATGGGAGACTCTCATGGAAGGGAACTTACAGGATCCCATGGATAGCATCAGGACTTGAACACAATATTTGGTAGGCATTGACCTGGCACAGAATCCCTCAACTCATATCACCTAGTCCATCCATTCACGAAGCCGGACCTTTACATAATAAATGTGTTCTTTATTCTGCATACAATGGATAGGATAAAAGAAGGTGATCTTTATAGCCCTGCATTGGTAAAGTCAGCTATCGCTATTTGTTGTTTCTTTCAGGTTATCTCAAAGAATATTTTAAAAATTCATATTTTAGACTTCTTTCAACCTTGTGTATTTAGAAGCCATAGGGAGGCTATAAGATTAAGTCAAAAATGTTACTGTACAATATTTAAATTTCTTTTTGTTCTACTTTATTTTATCCTATTGTAGAGACTATACAAATAGTGGTAAATTTTGAGACAAGTGAAGATTAATTTACATCCACTAGGAAAAGGGTATTCGTATGTTTTGAGCGTCTACTTTAGTTCACACATTGTGATAACAGCAAAAGTATCATCCGAAGTAATCATCACTTTTGATCATTAGGGAAAAAATTTCAGGAGTCTGAATGTTTGGCATGTTTAATGGTCAAGGATAGGAGATGGCAATTAATGTAAGAATCATGGTTTACCCTGTATTCAGGACCAGTGATGTTTTAAGACCAGCCATTGAAAACCCAGAAGTAAAGTCTTTATTATGAGATAAATGGCCCATATTCTGTAGCATCTGACTTTTAATGTTGTAGCATCACAGATTGAAAATACACAAATGGACAAGCAAACACCAACTTACCTCTCATCCTCCCTTCCTATCTAATCCTATCATCCTAGTATGATTCTTCCCAGACACTATACCTTATAGTACACCTGCCTCGAGTCTTTTCAAATTAAGTGTAGGGTTCTCAGATAAGACCATCTAGTTACATTTCCAGATTTCAAAATATGAAAGTGCCTTCATGATCAGCAGATTCATCCTATTCACATCTCCAATTTTCCTAAGACTACTGACTATATCTTTCTCTTTCTATTCTGATCCAAAAGTTGCCACAGTGGATAGCCTGTGTTATAACAGGCCCCAATTTCATGTTTGACATTCATTTGTTCACTCATACAGTCATTCATTCCTTTCATAAAGATTTATTGAAAGCCTACTCCATACTAGGTATTGTTCTAAGTATTAGAATATAAGAACAGTCGAGTTACTGGCATATAATAATGCATGCAAGAGAGAGGAGAGAGAGAGGGAGAGAGAGAAAGAGAGAGAGAAAGAAAGGGAAAATACAAAGAAAGAAAGAAAGAGAAAGAAAGAAAGAGAGAAAGAGAGAAAGAAAAGAAAGAAAAGAAAGAAAAGAAAGAAAGAAAGAAAGAAAGAAAGAAAGAAAGAAAGAAAGAAAGAAAGAAAGGGAGAGATGTTGTATTTGTTTTTGAGGGGCTGGAACAAACTTTTTAGGATTAGACATATGAGAGAATGTAGGGTAGTGTGAGATGGTAGAAGTAATTGGTAAAGAATCTTAGGGGTCAATTTCAGATTTGATAAAGCAAGAAATTTTGGAACCAATTGTCAAACTAGTTCACAGGCATCTACTCTACAGGACAAAGATGCTCTAAGATAGATGATGTAGATATGATGACAGCATTCTAAAAATTAGAAGGTGGGGTCTTTGAGAGGTTATGAGGGCAGAGCCCTCAAAAAGGGAATTAGTGCTCTTATAAAAGAGGGCCAGAGAGCTCCTGCTCCCCTTACTCCATGTGAGGGTACAAGAGTCTGCAATCTAGACTCTCACGGAACCATACTGATAACCTGATCTTGGACTTATAGCCTCCAAACTGTGAGAAATAAATTTCTATCATTTACAAGCTACCCAACTTGTGCTATCTTGTTATAGCGGCCTTGACAGACTAAGACATATGGTAAACTTTTTGTCCTCGTATTTTTCTTTTTCCATTTAAACAGGGTACAGGTAAAAGTATGAGATATAGAATTTAAAAAAGAGGCATGTGAACACTTGATAATTTTTTTCCAAAAGTATAGGCCTTCCATGTTAAAAGGCTATAACATGGAGGGGGTTTGGGCACAGACAATATGTTGCAAAACACATTAAGGGAGAATAGTTTTGCTTTGTCTGGAGTGAGATTCTTAGCAGTAAAACGGCAATGAGTGTTCTGTGCATATTTACCAGTGTCGAAACTCCAGAGCAGAGTATGATGAATCTAGAGAGATGAAATCACGGGCCTCCTAAAAGTTTACTAGGCAGTAACCAAAGCAAAAATAAAATATATATGTATACAAAAACATTTGAGCCTCAAGCATACTCATTTACATTAGTATCGAAGGTAATGTAAATTTTGTCTTATTTGATAGAAAACTCTAATTTCATAGCCTACATTGTGTGACTCTACAATATTAATATTTCTGTTTCTCAATTAGTTACTTCTTTCCTTTTCTCTCTCTTTTTCTTTTTTTCTCTTTTTGCCTTTCTCCCTTCCTACCTCTACCTTCCACTCTTTCTTTCTGTGAGGACTTTTGCAATGCTCTGAAATCAGTACCTCTAATACTGTTATTTTGGGAAATACTAATGTAGAACAAAAGCTTAACAAGGAGAAATTGTTCTTTTCCATTTGTTATAACAATAGTTATATTGTTTTATATCACAGTGCAAATTTTGTTTGATGTCGTTAGTATTTGAAAATAGTATTTGATCTAATTTCTGAGTCATAGTTTGGCCATTAACATTGAATCATTCTTTTTCTACTTAAGTCAATAATCCCACATTTCACTTTAGACAACACTGAAAGCCAGTTTTTATTTTCTGTTCTTAATAAAACATCCCTTTCTAGTTCAGGAATCTGAAAGCCTGCACAGCGCCAAACACCGAGAGCAATATTATAGCATAGAGGGTAATATTTCTTTTTTTCATCCTTTGGAAGGGAAGCCACACAAAAGCACAGTGGGAGAGCCCTTTTCTGCATACACAGAGTGCTGCAATCCTAGTAGCCTCCCATTTACAGTAACTGATGAAGGACTGAAAAGAGGATCTTGCTGAGAGCACCTCCTTCGTGCTCACCTGATTGATTAACAGGAATGTGTTTGGTTTAATTGCTCAATAATAAAAGCAAAGTATGTCATTACACATTTTGCACTTTCTGATTAGTAATTTTCTCAAAAAAAATCGGGAAATAAAGTTTTCTTTTTCTAAAGCATTGTCAATATGCTTCAAGCAGGTGAAATCTGAGCTTCAAGTAGGTGAAATCTGAACACCAAGAAGCATTTAAGCTAAAGGCGGATTAAATTTATATTTCATAATATATATATATATGAATGTATTTATGTATAATTTTCTTCTATTGTCCATTTTAGAAATTGAAGACCTGTTTCATGTGGATTTACCTTCTCTCTCAAATACAAGGTTCATAAAGGCAGAGACTACACTGTGTGTTTTTAGCGTATTTGTAAAAGAAGTTAGTGTAATGGACCAGGCTCATAACCGTTTCTTCAAATAATCTGAATCTGTCTCTCTGTCCCTACCCTAAATCCTCAGTTTTCTGAGGATATTTTTTCCACCCGAGAAAGGACTGTAATTTTTTTTTTTTGTCCTTTGGTCTGATAACAGAAGGGGCCCTGATCCCCTTCTCCAGGCACTTGGGACCGCCACGTGACCATGTGGCAGCTGCCTTTCCTTCTGCCTGATGGTGTTCCACTATTCTGTGGGGAGGCAGAGACTGAAATGGTACTTACTTTTGGCTCTCAGACTCAGACATGCTTCTCCGGAGTCCTCCAATTGGAGAGCTTACACAGCCTGTGGAATTTTCCACAACTTGAATTTAAACCGCTCTTCTCTAAACGTGTAGAAGTCTGACTCCTTATTTACATAAAATTCTACATCAGTCTTTCCACATTCTAAGTCGAGTGACAGATTATTTATTTCCTTAGTGAAAGAGATAGAAAAGTATTTGGAAGAAATCAGGTCTAGTGATATATATTCATGTTTTCTGTTTTGTGTTACCCAGTACTTTTCTTCTTCAATTTGATTTTTTAAATGATAAATTGTATGCCTCCCAAATCTGTTTTCTTCCTTTACCCTTTTGCTTTTAGTTTTATACACCTGCAAAATTATTAGCTTTGTGAAAAAGGAGAATTATAGTTTTAAATGCGTGTGATCTTTCATATTTTCATGTATTCATATTTAATTCTCTACTGAAGACGGATTCAAAAATGTGATACAAACACAAAAGTTCCCTTTACAAAATATTAGTATGTTTAGACAAAATCCTGTTATATTTTCATTTAAGATAACTTTCCGTGACATTAGATATTTCAGCAGGGTTTTGTGTTCATAATGCATTTGCTATCATTTTAAAACATAACCTTTAACAGTTAAAAGTTATGATAGGGGCGCCTGGGTGGCTCAGTCGGTTAAGCATCCGACTTTGTTTGGCTCAGGTCATGATCTCAGGGTCTGTGAGTTCGAGCCCCGCATCAGGCTCTGTGCTGACAGCTCAGAGCCTGGAGCCTGCTTCGGAGTCTGTGTCTCCCTCTCTCTCTGCCCCTCCCTTGCTCATGCTCTGCCTCTCTCTGTCTCAAAAGTAAATAAAAACATTAAAAAAAATTTAAAAAAAAATTATGATATAAATTCAAGTATAAATCCCCTGCTAATAATTGTGAAATAAAAACATATTATTGAAAATAAATCTTAATTCTGTGATCAAGGTAATCTCAGAAATATCAGTTTGCCATCAGCATGTTTTTATTAAAGCACACTAAGTCAGTAGTGCAGAACAGATTCCCTGGCCTAAAGAATTAATCTAAATGGGCAGAAGCTGCTACAGGTGATCGAGAGGAATAAAAAGAAGCAAGAGCACAATAAAGCCCCTGGCACAAAAGGAATGTAAAATGTTGCAATCGCTGATCCTTATGTGCAGAGTCTTGTTATCTACAGAAACATAGAGATCAAAATTTGCTACTAGTGAGCGGGAAGTTTACTGCAGTGTCAGCAAAGCATGCCACAGTTGCCAGAGGAAATGGGGTATGAGCAAAAGATTATGGTTAATTACTCTTGCTAATAAGAGGATGTCTATGTTGTAACGTATTTCATATTTCATAGGGGACCGACTTGAATCTCTGGTACCAACATTCTTGTCTACATTGTTGTTGCCTCTTACACCTGCCTGGATAGCGGTAAGAAGATGGGTTTGTGTGGGAGGAAGGAGGTCAAGAGACAGACTCTCCAGAGTGAATCTCCCCATTTGGAACTAATTGTAAAACTTACATTTTGCATGTAAATTAAAAACAGGTGGAAGTCTAATTATTTTTCTTACAAAGATTCTCCCTTGCACAATCCTTGTGATTCTCTCTCAAATCAGTAATTTAAAATACTATTATACAGATACAATGAGACTTCATTCTAGGAAGAAGACTAGAAGCTATGAGTTTGGAGAAATATATATATTTCACAATACTCCTTTATACAGGGTCATAATAAAATACTAAAATGCTATCAATTCATAATCAAGTCAGGTACCAAAGAAAATCACTGAGGAAAATACTTATGTTTGGCTTAAAATATAAGGCACGAAATATTGGTATTTAACTCTGTTATTTTATTTTTATTTTTGTTTTTTTAAATGTTTACTTTTGAGACAGAGGGACAGAGCATGGGTGAGGGAGGGGCAGAAAGAGAGGAAGACACAAAATCTGAAACAGGCTCCAGGCTCTGAGCTGTCAGCACAGAACCTGACACGGGGCTCGAACCCACAAATTGTGAGATCATGACCTGATCTGAAGTCAGACTCTTAACTGACTGGGCTACCAGATACCCCTTACTCTATTATTTTAGATAATAACATAATCACTATCTATTCGATTAAGACATCCAATTGATCTTGTCTTTTTATGATTTGTGTATCAACAGAACTGACTGGTTAACCCAATCCACCAAATAATTCTTTCTTAATATTCTATGCTATTTTATCTCATATAAGTATTACCTTCGTCTATTGATACTAATAACACTAATCTTTTGGGGGTGACTACTGTATTGGGAAACACACTTTCCAGAAATGTTCTCTAATTCTTAGAGTAGTCTTGCAATGTAAGATATATTAGCATTCGCATTTTTCAGTTGAAAAAATGTGATGAGGGTGCCTGGGTGGCTCAGTCGGTTGAGCGTCCGACTTTGGCTCAGGTCGTGATCTCGCGGTCCGTGAGTTCAAGCCCCGTGTCGGGCTCTGTGCTGACAGCTCAGAGGCTGGAGCCTGTTTCAGATTCTGTGTCTCCCTCTCTCTGACCCTCCCCCGTTCATGCTCTGTCTCTCTCTGTCTCAAAAATAAACATTAAAAAAATTTAAAAGAAAAATGTGATGAAAATAGTTTGCAAGTAAAGATAGTTCAATTAAGTTTCTCAATATTGCATATTACAGTTTCTAAATGGTAAAGAGAAGATAGAAACCCACCTGTGTCAGATTCTAAAAATCTTATTTTTTCTTTACACCAGACTGCATTAGTTATTGAACTTCATGGTTTTAATTCTTGACTAAACAAGATGACAATGTCTTTCACCTCTTCAATTTTTTTAAAAAAGTTGAAAAAGATACTAATCAGTTAATTTTATATCTTGACACCATTTTCCATCCAGAAATATCTGAATAAAATTTTGTTGGAAGAATTGAGGAAGGCTTCAATGGAGCCTAGAACCAGCAAAAGGTGTCATGGCTATAAATATGTGAATGATATGCATTATACTTTCATGGTCTAGACTCAAAGATATTTGAATTAACTAGTACAGTCTTAATCTAGTGTTGTAGATATTTGGATTTGAAAATCATTAATTATAAGTTAGTGCTCTGCATTGGTAATACCAAGATTGCTGACTTATGGAAAGAAGGGTAAGACAAGTTAAGGACTGGAGTTATACATTTAGCAAAAAAGAGCGTGCATGAAGAATCCAGCTAAATATCAAGCAAGGTTCAGCCCAATTCGTGAAATTTTTAGTATGTTTGCCAATTCAATCATGGGTATCCTTGAAAACATTAGGCACATTCATAGTTTTCTAACCATAATATTCCAATGTCCAGCTAGACTAGTGGGGTTCTAATGAACCCCACTTCCCACTTAGGAGCTTTGATGGCTTCTATACTTAAAGTCACCAAAATGAACTCCAAATTGGAATTGGCTCTAAGTAGACATATAAAAAGATTAACAAAAGTTAGTTATTTACGAATTCTCACTGGTACATTCTAAATGGTTCGCAAGGTTTTAAATGTGCTTGCAACCAGAACTCATACAGACTGAACCCTTTGGTAGAAATTAAATACCACTATCCATCCAAAATTGCTTGCATTTGGAGCTCTAAAATTGCCATTCACAGCCAATTCTATAGCTTATTTGAGAGACAATTTCCAATTTGTTACTGGGTGTTGAAAGAGTAACAACTGTTCACTGCCACAGAAATATATCAGATAATTTTGAGAACTTTTAGCTATCATGTCTCAGGTAATGTTGGAGACATTCCATAGAGAGAGCAGTGTAGCAATGTTCACAGATCAAGTGGAGTTGATAGATCCAGAACCATGATCAGGAAAGTCTCATTATGAGTTCATGCAGACCTGGTTTCTTCACTGCCTGCAGAGTCCTATGATAGAGCCCTTGAGGGATCTCCCTTTCCCCATCTCAGTACGGTCTAAACCCTATGTTTCCCTTTCAGCGAAGCCCATTATGCTGTTTGGTCCACAATTAGTGTTCTAGAACTTAGGGTTGAATGGCGGTTTTGGAAATTGGTTGCAGTATACTCGAGAGACAGTATAAAACCCTAGTGGGGAAGGAGAAGAAACAGTTCACACTAGGTGAAGCTGGGAGCAAGTCATTTAACAGACACAGGTGGAATTAGGCTCCCACACAGAGAATACCACTTGGACATTTGCAGACCTTGTGCTATAGCCAATGGCCTTAGAGTATAATGAGACAGAGAAATTCTAGCTAACTAGATAACAAACTCCACTGCTGTTTAATTTACTCGGTTATGGATGTCTCCTTGGGAATTTACAGAAAGATTCAAGGTAATTCGTGTAGAAATCCTTGAAAAAAAATTTTTTTTTTTTTTTGCCTGCTGAGAAGAGATGCTGAGAACAGATTGGAAATCATCAGAGATACCTTAATCAGATCCCTAGAATTAGTATCCTGAGTTCATGAAATGAGCATGCATAGGTATGATCAGGCTGTGCGAAGTAAAACCTCAAATCAAGTAAAACCACTAATGTGGTAAGAGACTCCGCTTTTTTGCTGGTACCAACAGGAAAGAAATCTCCTTAAGATGGCTCTGGATAATATTCTTATTCCTCAGAGGCCTACACTTCGCTGGAATTTCTGGACTCCTGCCAATAGCCACAGGGAGCTAAACATGAGTATTGTTTAGAATTTAGAGTTGTTTTTGTTTTTGCTTTTCATGTGTTTCTTTAGTTTCAGAAGCAACTGTAGAAAATACAATTGAAGTTTGCCATAGCAAACAGGCTATGAATTTGGACTGCCAGTTTCTTCTGATCAACATACACACTTTACAAATGTATGGCTGTAAGCAGGAAAATATTTTAAGCAAGATATGTTATGTTCCTTAATACCCTCTGAGTAGAGGTTTCACTGAATACATAACACAATTATGCATTTTTATCTCTCCAACCTTGCAAAATTTTTCTTTTCATCTACTTGACTTGGTGACCCTAAGACAACAGCTGCATTTGCCTATGGCCAGACAGAGAATGATATTGATACATAAGATACAATATCTATTAGATAAATTTTTCAGCAAAAATTTCTAAATGAACTCTAGAGTGGGTAACATTTTGGCCCTGGTAGCTAATTTCAACATAATTATGATTATGTCCTCATTACCAAGTGGCAAGGACAGTCTTATAACTTTTGACCGATCAGGTCCTAAGACTTCTTCCTGGAAACAGGATAAAGATAGGGCCTATGAGACAAATATTGATGTTTTGTCTGTTTATACGTAAGAATTATGAACAAACAGAGCACCCAATCAAGGAAGGAAGGATATGTTAAAACAGGTAATACAAGACAAATGAAGTTTATAGCAAATGGGAAGGGCACCTAATATTTGTTTTGTAATTCCAGGGAAAGATGCAGTAATTGTATTCCCATAAGGGTATCTCAGAGCAAGAGAATAATACTCAGCTATCTAAGATCCAGTATTAACTAATGGCAAATATGGGAAAAGTCATCTGACCTGTTTCATACAAAGAATGAAAACTGACTTATGCTGATTTATGGGTTCTGCCTAAAAACTTGATCTGGGTTATCTGGGGAGAAAAGATAACAATGCACACCTGAGATTCAACCAGTTAGAAGTAACATCGGGTGCATGATTTGTGGACTATATTTACTCCATTGTTTATTTTAAAATATATCTTGAGAGGCGCCTGGGTGGCTCAGTTGGTTGAGCGTCCGACTTTGGCTCTGGTCATGAGCTCACGGTTTGTGGGTTCGAGCCCCGTGTCGGGCTCTGGGCTGACAGGTCAGAGCCTGGAGCCTGCTTCGGATTCTGTGTCTCCCTCTCTCTCTGCCCCTCACCTGCTCACGCTCTGTCTCTCTTTCTCTCTCAAAAATAAATAAACATTAAAATACATCTTGAGATGATTATTACACTTGAATTATGCTGCTTAGCTTCTGCACATGGTATTAATTTGAAATGAGATGACAAATAAAGGCAGCTGCCACAATATGATAGGAAGCCAATTGCTACCACCCTCCCAGAAGGTCAGCACTTGACTTGCCTCATTGAATATACTAAAATGTGAATGTAAATTAAGTACCTTTAAGAAAACCGGCATGGAGGGGCGCCTGGGTGGCTCAGTCGGTTGGCCGTCCGACTTCAGCTCAGGTCACGATCTCGCGGTCCGCGAGTTCGAGCCCCGCGTCGGGCTCTGGGCTGGTGGCTCGGAGCCTGGAGCCTGCTTCTGATTCTGTGTTTCCCTCTCTCTCTGCCCCTCCCCCGTTCATGCTGTGTCTCTCTCTGTCTCAAAAATAAATAAACGTTAAAAAAAAATTAAAAAAAAAAAAAAAGAAAACTGGCATGGAAACAGGGTAACCTCAGGAGAAGGGGATACAGGTTTATATGGCAGTCACACATCACAAATAACTCTATTTTGAGGTGCAGATGTGGCATTTATGACAACCCATCCTGAGCTGTTTTCAAAGTTAGACTCTGCCCAGTGGAGAGTTTAATGGGCTACACAGTTCTTCCGTCTCATGCCAAAACACCCCCTGGTAACAACATGTGGTGACTTCATGACAACTGGACATGTTAGGCAGGATGCGATATGGGAATTTTAGTTGACTTATGATTCTGGGATTTAATGGACCCTCTATTGGAGGAGAATGGCATCAGCAGTCATTTGGGAATGATGAATAATTTGTGAGTTGGCTAGTCATGTCATTAAACTGATGAAACCCCAAACTCATTAAAAGGACAGTATGGGTTCTGGTATATTTAAAGATCTATAGTCAGTAAGGTTAATGACCTAGGATAAGGTGGTATGTATTAGGGGACGCTATGGATAACATCAACTATGATGATGCCCCAGAGGAGTAAGGCATGATTGTCACTCCCTAATATCTCAGATTCCAAAGATGAAAAAAGAAACTCCTTCTCCTATGATTCAACTGGGACTGAGCACATAAAGGATCAAGACCATTTTGTTCTTATGTGGGGAGAAATGGGTAATGTCATATAATATCTGGGAAACTATATCTGTAAAAGCTTATATTATGATATCCTGGACATGCACATACCCATAAACCAGAGAGAATCTGCAATTTTACTGACTAGTGGTTTCGGATAGCTATCCTAGTCACTGAAACATGGGAACAGGTAATTTCTACTGGGAATGAACAGAACATGATAGTGTAACTTTTAAATCTCTAATGTCACGGCAGTATGATGTAATGAAGAATTTGCATATCCATTAATAGAATTAAATAGAACGAAACCTATTTATATGGTACCCCCTATACCCTCCCCACCACCAAATGAGAAAATATTAGGCAGACTGATTTGAAATCCACCAATGATATACAAATTATTGGCCAGGAAAAAAAATAAAAAGGGAAATTGGCCTCAAGAAATTGATAATACCACTACTACCATTCTCAGTGCTAAGGTGTGAAAGATGAATCTAGGGTTCTACTTCCTTATAAATACACTGCGATGTTTACTAGTGGAAGGACAAGGGTGGTCTTCTCTCCTGAGAAAGAAATGGCTTTTTATTAGGATCTGCCTGTATGCCTAGGTTGCTACTTGTATACACTTAAGAGTTTATGGATTCTTTTGGAAAATAGCTGCCTGGAGAATAGGAGGTAGGAATGTAAACATCTTTTATATGCAAAGCTGAGGAGCCCCAAAAGCAAATGACTTCTTTGGGAATGTTTCCACACACATTGTTTACACCTTGTTCATTAATCCTCAACCACAATGCATAGTAAAGTGGGAGTGATGATTTTTCCTTTTCTGAATCCATGTCTGAAAGATCTGGGTTATTTCACATGGAATGTATTTAATCCAATCAATAGAATCTTTGTCTTTGCTGATGGCTAAAAATGATGATTTTTATGAGTCTTTGATAATCAGTCTTCTGTGTTATCACATCATGAATTTAAATATCTTTATATATTGAATAATCTCACTTTTTTTCCCAGTGGAGACCTATGTTCTGAGCTGCAGACTCATAAATTTGTTTAATTGATATATCCACTTAAATCTCTCACTTATCTCAAAATTGTATCATTTGATTGGTATCTCTCCAATCCATGTCAAATCAGATAGTTTCTCTTTCTTCCCATTTTATGATGATTCACCCTCTCATTTATTTTTCCCTTGCCATTACCCAGAGAACATAAAATCCCATAGAATCTCCATTAAATTATTTTTATCATATCTATTTTTTTAATAGTTTCCTATACCATAAGTGCAAATATGAGTTTCTCTCACATAGATGATCACAGATCACCAAGTTGGGCTTTTCTGAGTTTTCATTTGTCCCTATGTCTATACATTGTAATAAACATCATTGGAAAATGTGAAAGGTGTTTAACAATTTGGTAACTATGGCTGACCTGAAATAGCAGCCACCATATCTCTGCGATTGAAGTGGCATCATTAATCTTAGGTGAAGGTAATAGATAAAGAGGGTAAAAATTCAAGATGAGAAAAGCCAGTATGAGAACAAGAGCTTTAAACTTTTTATCTCAGTCCTCGCCATACTCAATCCTATTAAATACTATTATTATCACCATTTTGTAGATCATGAGACTGAGGCACCTAAAGATCAATGGTACCAGAATTCAAAATCATAGCAAAGCCTACTGCAGGGCATGACGATGAATGGAAGATGGAAAGAACAAGAGAAAGGGAGGCAGAGAGACTCAAGAGTCTAAAGTAGGAAATTGAGTAACAGAGAAGCAACAAATGGAAATATATGGAACAACAGTTTACAAGACAATGGGCATCAGAGAATGACCCCTGAAGATGGGAAACAAATGAGGTGAATCCTGTGATTGTCCTGGCTAATAACTGCCTGGAGAGAAAATAGGTTACAGTACAGGGAGGGGAAACTCAGGCGGAGCACAATGGGCTCCCCGATTTGAGGAAGTGATGGTCTAGGAAGACAAAGACAACTAGAATTTACAGCATAGAATACAAAATAGGCGAGAGATACATTGCTAGAGAACTCCAGTGTATTCTCCTGTAGATCATTTTTTGGTGCCTTATTGAAGAAATCTTTGCCTAGCTGAGGTCACAAAGATTTCTCCTATGTTTTCTTAAGGAAATTAACTAGTTTTAAATTTTGCAATTAAGTCTGTAATCCATTTTAAATTAAGTAATTGTGTGTGGTGGAAGGTATAGATTGAAGTTTGTCTCACATATGAGTATCAACTGTTCTAGTACCATTTGGTAAAAGATTACACTTTGTCTACTGAATTCCTTTTTTATCTTTGTCAAAATCTGTTGTCCATACGTATGTGAGTATATTTCTGGACTCTGTTCTGTTACACTGATCTACTTGTCTATCTTTAAACTACACCGTCTTTTTTTTTTTAACATTTACTGAGCTATTTTGACAAATAAAATCGTAAGATATTTAAAGTGATTTATTTAATGTGATTATTTTATATGCAGATAAATTGTGAGAGGATTTCCCACATTGAATTATTTAACCCATCCATCAACTCACATATTTATCTTGAATGTGAGCACAAATGTGATATATCACTCCTGTGATAAATTATAGTTTGAAAGGAATTTTTGCCAATATAATTAAGGTTACTAATCAATTGGCTTTAGGTTAATCGAAGGTAGATTATTAGGGTAGTTTTTACCTAATCACATGGTCTACAGGTAGGAGAAAGAGCAAGTCTAAGTTTGAAAGCAACAGAAATACTCTCTTGCTGACCTTGAAGGAACAGATGCTATATTATAGAGAAGGTCACATGGCAAGAATAGTGGGTACCCACTGGGACCACAAACCAATCCTTGTTTATATCCAAACAGAAAACAGGGGCCTCAGTCCTACATCTGGAAGGAACTGAATTATACCAACCCTCTAAAAGAGCGTGGAAGACGATCTTGAACTTCAGATGAAACAGAAGCCCAGATGACACCTCAATTTCAACCATATGAGACCCTAAGCACAGAACTCAGCCATGACATGCCAGACTCCTGACCCATGGAAACTGTGGGATAATAAATTTGTATTATTTTGAGCTGTTAAGATTGTGGTAATTTTTATGTAGCAATAGAAAACTAATATATATCCATATATATCTATATATGAATGATGGGTAAAGTAAAATAGTTATAACTTGTGATCATAGGGCCCATCAGAAGGTAATATCACATGCTAAGTGTCCCCTTGGACTGTCCCAGGTATAAAAAAACTAAATTCTCAAAATGTTCAAAATATGATTTTTATATGAATACTTACTATATGGCTAAATTCTACTAAACCTGTTAAGCATGGAATCAGAATGGCAAAAACCTTGGTTCAAAAAAGAAATAAGTAAAGAGCAAAGGATGACAGAATAAGATTGCTCACTGACATACAAAACTGGTCTGTATCCTCAAAGAGAATTAAATCGTAACCTTTGGAAGTAACTTTGCCAGATGAGGAATCATTTTCACATGATTGATTGTCTACAAATTAACCACTAGAGTTTGGTTTCCAATCAATAGCAAATACAAGTCAAACAAAATTAGGTTCTTCTAGACAATTAACTCTGAGGTGATTTTGTTAGGTGATGTGCTAGCATGATTTTGAAGGGAAGTGCAATCATTTTCCCCCTTTATTCCCAAGTTTTGCATTTTTTTTAAATTAATAGGTATTATTGAATGTGGGATAAGGTGATGACTGAAGGCCTACTTATTAACAACTTATGGATCTGACCATTAAAATGATTTCAGAATAGTGCAGGCTGGATGAAGTCTAGGAGTATTCAGACCTGCAATAATCAATAAAAGCCACCATATTAAATAAATGTATTTGTAATACTTAAATATAAATGTCACTAAAATAAAAATTCTTCTGAAATTAGTTTATCTGTTTATATTATATGCGTATGTATTAGAAAAATAACAAGGAACAATTTCTTTTTTTTTTTTTTTTAAATGCTTGTTTATTTATTTTTGAGAGAGAGACAGAGCACTTGCAGGGGAGGGGCAGAGGGAGAGAGAGGGAGACACAGAATCCGAAGCAGGCTCCAGGTTCCAAGCTGTCAGGACAGAGCCTGATGTGGCCCAGGAACCTTGAGATCATGACCTGAGTGGAAGTCCAATGCTTAACCAACTGAGCCACCCAGGAGCTCCGATGAACATTTCTCTTTCAACTCTTAACTAGTTGAATGAGAATTTATGCAAAAGGTTTTTTTTTCCCCCAAACTATTTGCCTTAGCATTACAATGAGAACTTTTGGTCCCTTTAGGATTTTAAGATTTCTGCCAATTAACTCATTATTCCTAACTGGGACAGTCTCATTTTTATCTCATTTCTTTCAATGTCTTGGTTATCTCAACCTGCTCCACTTAATATAATCTAAGGTTAAGTCCAGCAATTCAGCGACAATTCTCTGGTCAAGTTGCCAACAATCAATTAATTGCTAAACCCCACCAAAAGAGAAAAGAAACAAAACAAAACACTTCTTAACCTACTTTTCCTTTTTACTATCATACTATGTTGTACTTACCTCCAAGAGGATGCAAAAACACTTGCAGGTTTCCTGGAGAATATTTCTTGGAAGGAAGGAAATATTCATTACTTTTTGTCGTTATCTCAATCTAACACAAAACTGTTACCTTAGTTGGCACTTATTCAATGAATATAGGTAATTTTAAGAGATAGGTTAGTTAAGGATGAAAGCTTATATCTTGTGTGTTATTATTGGCCACAGGTATGAAGGAAACGGTTTCTTGAGAAGATTGGAACACTCTGCATTTGAACTAACTAGCTTTAGCATTCTAATTGAAGATTTTTTAAACTTCTGGAAGCTCTCTAGTGTTCTCTGTTAAGTCTATCATTTCAATTATAAGTTTTTCTATGGTCTTGGCACTCTGTTTGGAAATCAAATGCATATAATTAAATGGAGATTGTGGAAGGAAAAACATTACACTTCCCTTTATTTCTTTTTTTTTTTTAAGATTTTATTTTTAAGTAATCTCAACATGCAACATGGGGCTTGAATTCACAACCCCTGAAATCGACAGATGACTGCATCACCAACTGACCCAGCCAGATGCCCCTAACTTTTGTTTCTTAATCAAAATTTGTCGTTGTAACTCATACTAATACCAACTGATGTATATTTTATAGTCGTAGTTTAAATATTATAAATGAACAATATATGCCTGTGTATTCTAACAGAAATCTCAAACGTGATATAAATTAGTCACTTGCTCGATATGTGACCAGTTACCACAAAGAACGTAAGGTAGAAATTGTGGAGTTTTGTCTTTGTTTACAAGTAAATTAATATAAAAAATTTATTCTGGGGTAATTTGAACCAGCGTCAATTTTTAAACCTCTTTTCGTCTTATCCTAAATGAGAACATCATCCCTAATATTGCTTTGCTCCTCTCTATTTTCTGTTGGTTGAATAAGCCTACTCTTTTTCAAATATGATTACCCTCTTCTTCATTTTTACTATTCCTGTGGAATTAGATCACCTTATCAAGTACAGCAGTTCAATAATAGCCTTCCTTAAATAGGTACATGAAGGTCAACTTGAGACTTCCTTCTCTACAGGGATCAAAAAGAGGTATGAAACGCCATTACAGCCTAAATTCTGATTGTCTCTAACCAAGCAGAAGGTGTTTTTCTAAATAAATCTAAGTTTATAACAGATGGCTTAGTGCAAGCAGAAAGGAAATCAATAAGAAATGTGAAAACAACTATAAGCTAATGAATATTAACAGCTTAATATTAAAAGGACCATATTAATTCATAGCAATTGTATATATTATTATTTCAGAACTCTTATTTTTAATAAAGGGTATATTATTGTCATGCGATGAAGTTTGTTCTTTCAGTACATACTAATCTCTAACATCTGTTTTCATATAATTGTACACTAAAGCAAATTACAGTATGACTATAAATAAACGGCATGCTTGTATTTCTGCATATTTTCTAAGCCCTGTGAATATACCATTTATTGCTCTTATAACTATCAGAATGTCAAGAGTTTTCAGCTCAACCACCTGCAATAGAATTTGTGTAAAATGATCTTTATAATTTCCCAGATGGTAGGATAGAGAAGTCTTTTTGCACATGTTTATGAATTTTTATACCCTCTGATTTTTTTTTAAATGAATTGAATTTTTCTCTTTTTATTCAAAATCTTATTGCCGGCAAAGTGCTTAATGACAGAAAATCTCCCCTGAAAGTGAATTAGAATTCAACCATTTTCAATCTCATTTTACCGTGTAGATTATGCTAAGCTTTAGGTAAAAATATGACTTGTGAGGTGATCATATGTTTCCTTTGAACCAAATTTTATATTGGACTGACTTCTTTTGTCATCTGTGAAGACAGTTGCAGACATACTCTCGTTCCTATTCTCTCTGTTTGCCTCACATAATAAATTAGTGAAAGTTGACTCTATCTCTGAAAATGTCTGTGACATTATAACTCCACAGCAAACTACATGCAACCGTGGACTATGGAGCCATAGTTAAATGACTGGCCAGATCCACTAAGCCTATTCTCAACAATGCAGCCTGAGTAACACATTTCAAATAGATTGTTATCCTACTTTTCCCCTCAGAAACAACAACGGTGTCCTACATCACTCAGGCATAAATATTCAAAGAGGCTCTCTATGATTGAGTGTTCATTACCTCTCCAAACTCGTCTCCTATTCCCCACCTTGCTCCTTTAGTTCCGGCCACATTGGCCTTCATACTCTTCCTGGGTTAAACAAGACATGCCCTGCTTCAGAGTTTTTGCCCTTTGTCATTTTCTTTACCTGGAACGCTTGTCTCCAGTACACAGCTAAGCACATGGCTGGATGCATCTCCTCTTTTCAGATCTTATGTCAAATATTACCTCCTCAGTGAGCCCTTTCCTGTCCACCATCCTACCTAAAAAGGTAACTTTTCTTCTCACCCTGTTATTTAGGTCTTTGTTGCTTTAAGTTTTTCTTATCACTTATTATCTAACAGTGTGTGCTATGTGTGTGTGTGTGTGTTACTACAAGTAAAGGAATGTATACCTTCCATTTCTTATTCTCATTCTCTCTCTCCCTTCTCTCTCTCTCTCTCTCTCTCTCTTCCTCTCTCTCCCTAATTTTCACTTTCCTAAAACTATGTTCCAGTCCATTAATC